>NC_139042.1:31472383-32951246 GCF_965140915.1 Aythya marila | reverse complement strand
AAAGATACATGCTAACGAAGGCTGGACAGAGTGTTTATCTCTGCTTCTCTGCTCAACCTTTTCAGACGTAAACCCTACGCTTAGGTAGATAAGACACTGCTTTCTCTTGAAAGAAAACAGATACTGATTCCCTTTCCTTTTCCATCCCATTTTACTGACTAGGCAAGTGAACTGAAAATTTGTGTCTAGAAGACTTAAAAAACGTATCTGTGAAACACCTTATGTGGAACAGAGATGCAAATTTAAGTTTCCTCATATCCTACCTTATTGGTCTTACGAGGAACGGCTGAGGGAGCTGGGTTTGTTCAGCCTGGAGAAGAGGAGGCTCAGGGGTGACCTTATCGCTCTCTATAAGTACATTAAAGGAGGCTGTAGAGAAGTGGGTGTTGGTCTGTTCTCCCACGTGCCTGGTGACAGGACGAGGGGGAACGGGCTAAAGTTGCACCAGGGGAGGTTTACGTTGGATATAAGGAAGAACTTCTTTACTGAGAGGGTTGTTAGGCATTGGAATGGGCTGCCCAGGGAAGTGGTAGAGTCACCATCCCTGGAGGTCTTTAAAAGACGTTTAGATGTTGAACTTAGTGATATGGTTTAGTGGAGGACTTGTTAGTGTTAGGTCAGAGGTTGGACTCGATGATCTTGAGGTCTCTTTCAACCTAGACAATTCTGTGATTCCGTGATTCTGTGAAACAAGTGTCTCTCGTTCTGTTTTATTATGCAAAACTTCCTTTTTTTTTTTTTTTTTCACTTAAATAATTTCCTGTCAAATGGAACAGAGTTTTGATTGGGGTTCTCTAATGCCAGATGAGCTCATTGTCTTAACTCAGCAAATAACATGTGTGCTTTGATGTACCCCAGTTGTTTTTAATGTGAAGCCTTTTCCAATATAGGGTCAGAAAGAAGACCCTAGCAATTACAGGCCTGTCAGTCTCACGTCAGTGCCTGGTAAAATCATGGAGAAGTTGGTTCTCGGTCTTATTGAGGCGCACCTGGGGGACAAAGCAGTCATTGGTCCCAGCCAGCATGGGTTTGTGAAGGGTAGGTCCTGCCTAACTAACCTGATTTCCTTTTATGATAAGATCACCCATATGGTGGACCAAGGGAAACCAACTGATGTGATTTTTTTGGACTTCAGCAAGGCTTTTGACACGGTTTCCCATAGGATCCTACTGGACAAAATGTCCACCATACAGCTAAATAAAAACATCATACGATGGGTGAGCAATTGGCTAACGGGCAGGGCCCAAAGGGTTATGGTAAATGGGGCTGCGTCAGGCTGGTGGGCAGTCACCAGTGGGGTCCCTCAAGGCTCCATTTTAGGGCCGGTACTTTTCAATATTTTTATAAACGATCTGGATGTAGGAATAGAGGGTATTTTGAGCAAGTTTGCTGATGACACCAAACTTGGAGGAGTTGTGGACTCAAATGAGGGCGTAAAGGTCTTACAGAGGGATCTGGACAGGTTGGAGAGCTGGGCGATCACCAACCGCATGAAGTTCAATAAGAGCAAGTGCCGGGTCCTGCACCTGGGACGGGGAAACCCTGGCTGCATGTACAGACTGGGCGATGAGACGCTGGAGAGCAGTCTAGAAGAGAGGGATCTGGGGGTCATGGTAGACGGCAAGTTGAATATGAGCCAGCAGTGTGCCCTGGCAGCCAGGAGGGCCAATCGTGTCCTGGGGTGCATCAAGCACGGCATCGCTAGTAGGTCAAGGGAGGTGATTGTCCCGCTCTACTCTGCGCTGGTGCGGCCTCACCTCGAGTACTGTGTGCAGTTCTGGGCACCACAGTATAAGAAGGACATGAAACTGTTGGAGAGTGTCCAGAGGAGGGCTACGAAGATGGTGAAAGGCCTGGAGGGGAAGACGTACGAGGAACGGCTGAGGTCACTGGGCCTGTTCAGCCTGGAGAAGAGGAGGCTGAGGGGAGACCTCATCACAGTCTACAACTTCCTCGTAAGGGGGTGTCGAGAGGCAGGAGACCTTTTCTCCATTAACACTAGTGACAGGACCCGCGGGAACGGGGTTAAGCTGAGGCAGGGGAAATTTAGGCTGGACGTCAGGAGGGGGTTCTTCACAGAGAGGGTGGTTGCACACTGGAACAGGCTCCCCAGGGAAGTGGTCACTGCACCGAGCCTGTCTGAATTTAAGAAGAGATTGGACTGTGAACTTAGGCACATGGTCTGAACTTTTGGGTAGACCTGTGCGGTGTCAAGAGTTGGACTTGATGATCCTTAAGGGTCCCTTCCAACTCAGGATATTCTATGATTTTATGATTCTATGATTCTATATATATGCTCTGTATATCTAGGTGTTTAGGCACTCCAAACACAGTAGACGGAGAGAAATTCAATTTAAACATACACAGCTTACATCCTAAGATACTCAGAAACAAAATGATGCATAAATGAAGGAGTCAGGCAAAGAAAATCTTCAAAACTAAAACTTCACAGACAAGTATAGTCCCCCTTTTTGATCTAGAATCCTACACCATCTGTCCTCTACAGTGGATATTATCTTCTCTATTTTCAGTTGCTTTTTTTTTTTTTTTTCAGTGAGGTAGTTCTCTTGGAAAGAAGAACTGGAAGATCTCATAAGAACTGTACCCAGAAAATGATAAGATGTTTCAGTCAATACTTCTCAGCACAGAGATTGAATTAGCTCTCTGGCATGTATTATAAAGGAATTACAGATGAAGCCAAAGTGAATCTTTGTTAACAAAGTGAACCTCTGTTAATCATTTGCACACCTGAAAGAAAATAAGACATTTCTACTTCACATGGGATTAAAGTAATCTGTGAAGGCAAATATATTCCATTGAAATATACATAATTATATGTATTTAGCCTCAAAGAAAACAGCAGGTGTTATTGGGGATACTGAAAGTGATTTAACTATAAAATCAAGGATAAAGTAAGCATAGGTAACTAAGTTACATTGGTCACCCAATGCACACGTACTCTAAGTGTAAGAGAATTACACATGAGGCTGAAGGAAATAAACTCAGAATCACAGAATCACTGAATCATCTAGGTTGGAAGAGACCTCCAAGACCATCTAGTCCAACCTCTGACCTAACACTAACAAATCCTCCACTAAACCGTATCACCAAGTTCAACATCTAAACGTCTTTTAAAGACCTCCAGGGATGGAGGTCTTTAAAAGAGTCCAGTGGACTCAACCACTTCCCTGGCAGCCTATTCCAGTGCTTAACAACCCTTTCTGTAAAGAAGTTCTTCCTAATATCCAACCTAAACCTCCCCTGGAGCAACTTTAGCCGATTCCCCTTCATCCTGTCACAGTATTTGAAAGCCTGAAATATAAACAATGTTCACATATTTAGTAGATCATGAAAATGGAACTGAAAATACTCATACTGTACAGGAATTTTCATCAGCAATCACCTTTGTATAGATAGAAACATACTGGCTTCTATGCAGGGATGTGCTAGGCCTGACATATAAATATGAGATCTACCTGCAATACATTTTGCTTTTGAATTCATTCCTTAAATAAGTTCAACAAAATGCTTTAAAAAGACGTAGAACTGTTCTTAAATGCTTAACTAAATTGGGACACCTAAGTTCCTCTCTGGAACAAAATGAAACTGGATATAGCTTCAGTCTCTCTTACACTACAAAGAATTTAAGTATCTGAGCATTTAGTTCAGTTCAAAATTTGAAATGCTGTAATTGTGGGGTCCAGGTTCCCCATTAAACAACGATAAAACTATTTCAGACATCCATTTGATCAGAGTTTACAGCTGAACTACATCACTAGAGAAACACATTAGTTGATTTATCCAGTCTTGCATTCTTCTTGAAGTCTTCTGCTCCTTCACAGAAAGCTTTTGAAAATATGTCTTTCAGATCTGTTTGTGCATTTAGTTCACATATCCAATTCTAACAAAATGCTGACAGTACTGCAAGGATTGTAGGGATATCCTGTAACATAGAAAACACACTCCATTAGATATTGTTAATAGAGGATCAATAGCACTCTCACTTTCTCACCTCAACTAATTTCTTGTACACTGAGTAAACGCATCTGGAGGAATTAGAAGAATTGTTAGCTAACATTTGTCAACATAATAATATATCAGTTTAAACATTTGAAGATTGATCTAGTGAGGAACAATTTTACAACATGATAAACTAAGCTCTAAACAAGAAAACAATATATATATATATATAAAGTTCTTATGCCTTTATTATTTTTTTTTTTGGAGCTATTGGAACAGATTAAACGCAATCCTTCTAGCTTGATGAGGAGACAATATTCTGCAGCAGACCTGGTAACAGATGTTTACTAATCATTGATAATTTTTGCATATTTAAAAGGGGAAATGGTGTTTAGAGGCACTACTGATATAATTATAAGAGCATACAGAAACCATGTGAAGATTTGCTGAAACAAAATCTAACCTGGGAATAAACACAAAGCTGCTACAACCTTGAATCTGGAACTTGCCCACATTCCAAACAAAAACAAACAACAACAACAACAACAACAAAAAGTTCTTTGAGTGTATTACACAAACTTCCATATCTATTTTGCATTTTCTATTCCAAAAAAACACTTTTGAAAAAAATGATTTAATTCAAAAGCAAACCTTTCAAACAACACTTCATTGAAAGAAAACAGAACTAGCAAATATTCCTCATAGCCCCAACATGCTGATGGACATGGAATGAGGAACCCAGTTAGGATGCCTGAATAATGTTTGTATCAGACATGATAAAGATACGTAACTTATATATCAGACACAAGCTAGAGAAAACAGACAGTTTTCTTGATCTGCTGTACTCATTCACCTTGAAAAAGAAAATGAGGTCTAGTGTTTTCATCAAAGAAAGACCAACTGATAATGCAGTGCTATGTGAAATTTACTGAGACCCTATCTGGAGTTCTGTTTTCAGCTCTGGGGACCCCAGTATAAGAAGGACATGGACCTGTTGGAGTGAGCCTGGAGGAGTGCCAAAAAGATAATCAAAGGGCTGGCGCACCTCTCCTATGAAGACAGGCTGAGGGAGTTGGGGTTGTTCAGCCCGGAGAACAGAAGGGTCTGGGGAGACTTAATTGCGTTCCAGTACCTAAAGAGGGCCTACAAGAAAGCCAGAGAGCAACTTTATCAGGGAATGTAGTAATAGGTTAAGGTGGAATGGCTTTAAACTAAAAGAAGATAAAATTAGATTAGATATTAGGAAGAAATTCTTCACTCTGTGGGTGGTGAGGCACAGGAACAGGTTGCCCAGAGAAGCTGTGGATGCCCCATCCCTGGAAGTGTTCAAGACCAGATTGGATGGGGCCCTGGCCAACCTGATAGTGGGAGACATCCCTGCCCATGGCAGGAGAATCAGAACAAGATGATCTTTAAGGTCCTTCCATCCTTCCAACCCAAATCATTCTATTATTCTATAATACTGATTAAGAAGATTTTTTCTTTCTTTTTTCTTTTCTGGAAACATGCAACAGTGTAGCTTAGCCATACACACATACCTAGAAGACTAAGAACACAATTCTGCTAACAGCCTGTTACTAGAAAGAGTCCAGAATTTCCCCAGCATTTGCTAATAACTAGAACATCTTAAAGCTTCTTATCTGCAAAGATATTAATTCATGGATGTGCATAATTCCCATCTGTTTCCCCCATCCCAAAGCCAGAAACACAACTCTAAATGACCTAACCTGAAAAATAATTGATGAAAATTGTTTGAATGCTCCTTGTCAAGTATTTTGTGTCTGATAGGTAACAGCAAGACTGGCAGATAAGCAAAATACCTGCTGGAAGGGTGATGTTCAATCTTTTTAATAAAGAATAGCAACTTTTCTCCAAGACTGTCTTAACAGAGGAGTTTCTAGCATGTCAGAACATTAATGCACCTACTGAGAAAATGTGCTTTGCAATGATTAATGTCTGGAGTGAGGACAAAAATAAATTGTCTGTAGGAGATACAGCAAAGACTGTAGTAGTCTTTAACACAGTCTGCATGGTAACAGCTGAACCCTGCAACTAGCTGTGAGGAGCTGAATCATGTGCATAATAAGAATATTCATAGTATCTATAGAAGGATTATTTTTTTCTTAACATAACAAACTCCTGGTCGTTTTTGAAGGTAGCGAGTTTTGCTAGCTTGCAAACTTCTACAGTTTACTATTTGCTTAAAGAGAAAAATGCTTTATACATTTCATGTCATGTCACTAGTTAAAACACTGATTTGCATCTCAATAAAGATTGATTCATATTTCTCTTTTTAAAACATTATTCGTGTTATGAGTGTTACTAAGCAAATCTTTCAAACTGACTCATGCCAGAGAAGTAATACTGTAAAATGAACAGGGAAAATGCATCTTAGTTTCTGTGAAAGTATATAAGCATTTTGTGTCCCACTATTATTAGTGTGGTCAAATTATTTAAAATTTGAATGACTGCACAGTTTACCAATGGCAGTTTTAGGATACACCAATATTTTATGAAGTCTGGAATAAATGGCTATTACATGGAAGATCAAACAATGAATTATATACTTTATGTGTCATCTTACCCTAACTCGTCGTAAACTATGTATACATCAGTTGTATTTGGACTCCTCATAAACAACCTCACGATTGTGAGAAGGATGAGTGAGTGACTCTTTCCTCCAGCTTCCTGGCACACTTCCTTATCAGAGGTAATTCATTACATGAGAACTTCCTGGGATCTTAGAGTTCATGTGAATTACACACCCTCAAGTTGATACTAGAACCAACCTGGATTTTACAGTAGTTAACTCATAGCTTTAACTCAAAATACAGAATTAATCTCTCTGGACTCTTGCGACATGATGCTCAAAGAAAAAGAAGTATTCATACGTTGTAAGGGTTCATTAAACAAATTTTACCAAAGTAAATGTAAAGAACTAAGATAAGAAAAGAAGGGGACTGTGCATAAACTGGTGAAGTTTTGAATCATCTACATGTAATTACTGATAAAAAAACATGTTTTTTGTACAATGCAAAAGCTGGTCTTACCTAGAATTTATGGTGAAAACGATGGAAAAGTACCTCACACAAGAAAGCCCTATGATCCCTCATTATCTTGTGACTTGTAGCTGAACTGTGTGGGTTGTGACATGTACTTGACTTGATTTACTACTATGCTAGTGGAAATTACTTTTCAAATTAGTTGACTGTAGCATCCTGTTCTGATAAAACACTCCATCTGGACCATGACTGATACTCACAATTTCACAGAGGCCAAGTATAGCTAACTCTTACAGGTAGGTTTTCCACTGATCTTGTACTACATAATAAACTTCTGTTCTCAATGATATCTTAATGAAGGATTCACCTCATCCAGCATTTAAACATCTAAATTTTATTTTGCCTATGGAAAGAATTGTTTCTACGCAACAGTTTGGCTCATCCTAACATATTTGCCTTCTCAAGGTGTTGATTTCTTTTCTTCTATTTGAAAGGAAGTCTAAAGAGTATTTGAGATTCTTCATTTTTTAAAAGTTGCTGGAAGGCAAATACACCAAGTATACATCATACCCTACACTCTGTAACATTTCAAGGTTATATTTTGAATGAAGGATTAATTTCCACCCAACTTTATCTTGTCTTTCAAAGTGAAAAATAAATAAAAGTGCAGGGAATAACGTGTGGGGCTTTGTCAGGAACAAAGGGGAAAGGTCAGAAACTCTGGAGTGCTTGGCTTTGCACTTATTTATTTATTTCTCTGAGAAGTTGACACTGCTGTTTCTAGCATTTTCCTCTTAGTTAATGAACTTGTGATGGAAAGGTGTGTGTAATTAGAGCTGTCAATATTGAATTCTAAATGTGCACTGCACTATGAATTTAATCTAAGTTTCCCTATCTCCAGTCCTCCCTCCCCATTGCCACTGGGAGAGGCTGAAACACTTGACTGCTGCTGTGGCAAATTGGGTCCTAATAAGTATGATGCTTTACTGCTTCTTGTTTTTGCTAAGATACAACTGCAGCATTTCAGAAGAACTCACCTGGGCATTAATTCAACAAGAAATGTTGGTAGGAGTATTATATTTTCCACGTTTTGATATCTCACTGAATGACTTGCATATAAAGAGGCCTGGCAGCTGCTTTATGTCAGTGACTGATGCGCTTGTCATTCCAGCCTCAGATTTGGCTGATTCACCTATGCCAGGCTTAAAAATAATATTAATCTTGTTTTTTTTTCCTACTATTTTGCAATTTTAACTAGTAAAAAGAAAAAAAAATACAGAATGAGGCTGTGACAAAAGCAGTTAAATATTATATAGCAAGTTTCGTTTAATATCAGGAAAGAGGTAATCTCAATGCATGTCACCTCTAGCAGTAATAGCCGGTTTATTCAGAAATGAAGAGGATGTATAAGAAAGGAATATTTATTTTTAGTGCAATAAATTAGTTCAAGTCATATGTTTACATCCTTAGGGAACTCAGTCATAACTGATAAAACCTAACAACAGCAAGGTAGGAGATTTGAGGTGTATCCATAAAAACCTTGTTTAAGATGGATGTTTTTATGCTATGTAGAATCTTATCAGAGATCAGGACGAATTCACACTTTAAGCAGAAATAAGAAATGCCAAAAATGTTTCACCAGTAACCGTGGATACAGAGGGCCATCTTCCAGTCCACAAGTTATTTTATGATTTATTAAATCAGTTGCTACATTCAGGAAAGAATCACATAAAAAGAGACAGAAAGAGAATGAAAGAAAAAACAAAGAGCCAATATCATTCTCATAATTAACAAAAAAAAAAAAAAAAAAAGAAAGAGAAAGAGAAAGAGAAAAAGAAAAAGAAAAAGAAAAAGAAAAAGAAAAAGAAAAAGAAAAAGAAAAAGAAAAAGAAAAAGAAAAAGAAAAAGAAAAAGAAAAAGGAAAAGGAAAAGAAAAAGAAAAAGAAAGAAAAAAGAAAAAAGAAAAGGTCTTTCTGATTTTGTTTCAGAAAAAAAGCTGCTCCTCCATAGCTGAAATGCCACCAGATGGTCTCTGTTGCTCTGAAATAAGGTTATCGTTATGCTACATAAAATGACCTGGAACAGGGCTTCTTCAATAAGATCACAATCCCGGTGCTATGTGTAAGTTTTTGATGAAGTGCTTTTTATTCAAAACAGAAATAAAAGCATTTTAGAACTTTTTACATCAGTGTCTCATAGTTTGTTTCAGAAAAGTTCTAATTACACAGTTTAGTAGGAATATTTTAAGCACATTAAAAATTTTAAAGAGCTTGCGCTTGGAATTTTGATCTTTACACTAACCAAAATTGGCTGAAAATTTGCCATCAGTCTCCTCAGCAATGTCACACAGGAGAGACTGAAACAGTTGAAAATTAACCCTACTTCAAGCTGTGCATAGCCATGTTCCAGTCTGCCTGAAACAGGGCCTGACTTTGTCTAACTAGCCTTTCGTATTTCTCACATTGTACTGTAACATGCTCACTGGTAATAACAGGCTATCACTTTTGCACGAAGTTTGCACAGTCCCAGAACTAAGGGTTGTCAGGCTTGCTCTGCCTGAGCTTTTCTTGACCTGCCTCCAGCTGTCTTACTCTTGCTTATCTGTGATTGGAATTTCTCCATCAGACCAGGTTTCCATAGCAGCTTAAACAAATATGTCTATTTGTTTTACTTTTTTTTTTTTTTTTTACTTTTGTGAGGTACAAACATATTATTCTGTAGATAGCAGCAATAAGCAGTTATTCTATACAATATAAGATACTTTTCCTTTAGCATAGGGAAATAAAAACCTGGTTTGGTAACAGAGGCCTTGGAAAGTGGGGACTCCAATGCATTGCTGAAGAGCACAGATGTGGGATGATAAGGAATGGGGCACTGGAGACATCATTTCTATAAATGTGTCAAATCACTGAAGAGCCCACAGCGACAGAGAACTCACCAGTTACAGAAATGCAGAAATGGAGCTGGGCAAAACTTGGTCTAGGGGTAACAAAGAAATAAAATAAATAGTATTTAACATACATGTACATAAAAGATACAATATGTAGTAAATTTGGATATAACATGCAGCTGCAGAAAATGAAGAAAGGGTAAAGGTATAAATGTATGATAACAAACAGAAAATGAGCTGAAGTGGATCCTAGAGTGAGAAAGTAGCTAGTGACATCAATAAAACATTCCTCCCAAAATGAAGAGTACGAGATGACAACTTGTGGTGCTACCCTTTCTAGCAGTCCAGAGCTACTTTGGGGTACTATTTGGAGCAGTCAGTAGTTTACAACCCAGAAGAACAGTGCAAGGGTAGTCAGAAATACAAGAAAAAGGGATAGAAATTAGGAAGTGTCACAATTCTGTGTTGTTAACATTCTTGACATTTTTTTTCCTCTATACAAATATTCTAGCTGTATTGTTGTTTTTTTTTCTTTTTCCCATAAAATTAAATCTGAACAAAAATGGGTTCTTCATTTAGACTGTTAAAATATCAGTTGTACTAACTATAATTTAATGTCTTTATATATATACTTACATTACATGTTTCATCTTTGTAAGGAAGAATTTGAGTATAACTTACAGTATAAGGAACTAGTAAGAGCAATTGTTGCATTTGCAAATCTATTTAACACAGCTTAAACACTTTCTGATCAGCATGATACAAACATTGGAAAAATGGGGGCGCAAGTGGTATTTTACAACTATGTTGCTGAGTAAAAGGGTGCTGAGTAAAATAATGGTATTTCTTGTGAAAAAGTCACACATATAAGTATCTGAACATTTAGACATGCAGTAATGGAAAACTGTTCGTATAAGCGCCTTTCTTCCAGGTGTTTTTAAAAATAGATACTGAATTCATATATGTGAATTTCTGAACATTTTCTCTCTCTGTTGTCTTAGGAGAGGAATAACATAAAATGGTAAAGCCATGCAAAAGTAAAACATGATCTGAAACTAAAAAAATCATCCCATTTAAACAGCTCTGAGATATTATGCTAGTCCCACATTCTTTGGAATGCTATTTTTTGTGTCCTCATTTTGCCTTTGCTCAAGTTCTCAGCCACTCGACAGGTAGATGCTGACTGATGACAGCAGTGAAGCCACAGGAACTCTGAAAACATTTCTGTTTAATGTGGCTGGAACAATGACACAACCTTTCTAACATTTTGACATCCCTCACTGGCTGACATTCTGTTTTAAAATAAATAAATAAATAAATAAATAAATAATTCCTGTCAACTGGAGCATCTGACAAAAAGAATGTAAGCTCTGAGGTTCAGATCATCATCATATGATCCACCAAATGCCTGAGTGTATTGTAAATGACTATACACACCTGAATGTTACCACAATGGAGCACTGAAAGACCATAATATTCAAGTTTGGTGCTTTGAACATTTATTTAGACTGTCATAAAATTTCCACTTCAATTTTTCTTTAATCATTCTCAACAAAGAAGAAAGAGAAAGAAAGAATGAATGAAGAAGAGAAAAAGAGCAGAGTGAAAGAATAAGAGGGAGAGAGGAGAAAGGAAAGAGAAGGGGAAACATGAAAGGAAATGAGGGAGAGGGAGAGGGAGAGGGAGAGGGAGAGGGAGAGGGAGAGGGAGAGGGAGAGGGAGAGGGAGAGGGAGAGGGAGAGGGAGGGAAGGGAAGGGAAGGGAAGGGAAGGGAAGGGAAGGGAAGGGAAGGGAAGGGAAGGGAAGGGAAGGGAAGGGAAGGGAAGGGAAGGGAAGGGAAGGGAAGGGAAGGGAAGGGAAGGGAAGGGAAGGGAAGGGAAGGGAAGGGAAGGGAAGGGAAGGGAAGGGAAGGGAAGGGAAGGGAAGGGAAGGGAAGGGAAGGGAAGGGAAGGGAAGGGAAGGGAAGGGAAGGGAAGGGAAGGGATATGCCTTGTCATGTATTCCAGGAGGGTCATTTAGTAGTTGTACAATGTACAGCACTGATAAATCTTTCAAGTACTGTAGCTGGGTAAAATAAATCTATCTATTTGGGGAAATTACAATAGTTGGAAATGCTGGTAGTGAAGGAGAATTTTATGTGGTACTACAAATGGATTCACAGGCATTGATGATCAGGCAGGAATTACTGAATATAATCAAATACGCTCTTAACATGTGCAGAGCTCCACATTGTACAGGTGGAATTAATCTGGCAGAGCAGCATTTCTGTACAGTGAAAATGCACCACATTTATGCTGTTAAATATATTTGTACCCAGAGAGGTATGTGGGGAGATCTGATTTCTCTTCTTTTCAGCTTCACAGAATGACAGAATTTCTAGGTTGGAAGAGACCTCAAGATCATCGAGTCCAACCTCTGACCTAACGCTAGCAGTCCCCACTAAACCATATCCCTAAGCTCTACATCTAAACGTCTTTTGAAGACTTCCAGGCATGGTGACTCCACCACTTCCCTGGGCAGCCTGTTCCAATGCCTCACAACCCTTTCAGTAAAGAAGTTCTTCCTAACATCTAACCTAAAACTCCCCTGGCGCAACTTTAGCCCATTCCCCCTCATCCTGTCACCAGGCACGTGGGAGAACAGACCAACCCCCACCTCGCTACAGCCTCCCTTGAGGTACCCATAGAGAGCGATAAGGTCGCCCCTGAGCCTCCTCTTCTCCAGGCTGAACAAGCCCAGCTCCCTCAGCCGCTCCTCGCAGGACTTGTTCTCCAGGCCCCTCACCAGCTTCGTCACCCTTCTCTGCACCCGCTCAAGCACCTCGATGTCCTTCTTGTAGCGAGGGGCCCAAAACTGAACACAGTACTCGAGGTGCGGCCTCACCAGAGCTGAGTACAGGGGGATGATCACCTCCCTAGCCCTGCTGGCCACACTGTTTCTGATACAAGCCAGGATGCCGTTGGCCTTCTTGGCCACCTGAGCACACTGCTGGCTCATATTCAGCCGACTATCCACCAATACTCCCAGGTCCTTCTCTGCCTGGCAGCTCTCCAACCATTCCTCTCCCAGCCTGTAGCTCTGCTTGGGGTTATTGTGCCCCAGGTGCAGGACCCGGCACTTGGCCTTGTTGAACTTCATGCAGTTGACCTCAGCCCATCGTTGCAGCCTATCCAGATCCTCCTGCAGAGCCTTCCTACCCTCAAGCAGATCGACACACGCACCTAACTTGGTGTCATCTGCAAACTTACTGAGGGTGCACTCGATGCCCTCGTCCAGATCATCGATGAAGATATTAAAGAGGACCGGCCCCAGCACCGAGCCCTGGGGGACGCCACTAGTGACTGGCCTCCAACTGGACTTGACTCCATTCACCACGACTCTTTGGGCCCGGCTATCCAGCCAGTTTCTAACCCAACGAAGCGTGCGCCAGTCCAAGCCAAGAGCAGCCAGTTTCTTGAGGAGAATGCTGTGGGAGACGGTGTCAAAAGCCTTGCTGAAGTCAAGGTAGACCACATCCACAGCCTTTCCCTCGTCCACCCAGCGCATCACTTTGTCATAGAAGGAGATCAGGTTTGTCAAGCAGGACCTGCCTTTCATAAAGCCATGCTGACTGGGCCTGATCGCCTGCTTGCCCTGCAAGTGCTGCGTGATGACTCTCAGGAGGATCTGCTCCATGAGCTTCCCTGGTACTGAGGTCAAACTGACAAGCCTGTAGTTTCCCGGGTCTGCCCTCCGGCCCTTCTTGTAGATGGGCGTCACGTTTGCTAGCCGCCAGTCAACTGGGACCTCCCCTGATAGCCAGGACTGCTGATAAATGATGGATAGTGGCTTGGCCAGCTCCTCTGCCAGTTCCCTCAGTACCCTTGGGTGGATCCCATCCGGCCCCATCGACTTGTGCACATCCAAGTGCCGTAGCAGGTCACCAACCATTTCTTTGTGGATAGTGAGGGCTACATCCTGCTCCCCATCCCCTTCCACCAGCTCAGGGTACTGGGTATCCAGAGAACAAGATTGATTCCAGTTAAGAAAGTTTGAGACTTTGCAGCTACTTAAGAAGACTCAAGTCTTTTGAGCCAGGGAACAAAGACTGAGTAAACCATTTAGATGTTTGTTTTAGTAGTGAAGATAGAGTCTTTGGAACTGTTTGGAGAGAAAGTAATGGATAGAAAGGCCTGAAACTGAGAGTACGCAGTAGACTCTTACACTTTGTTTCAAATAAGTGTAAGAAATAAGTGTGACATTCAAATATCAGCAACCACAGTCAAGGCCATTTCGTGTCTTTTTGAAGTAAGACAAAAATAAGAATAAATAATCAGTTATCCTATCCTATCCTATCCTATCCTATCCTATCCTATCCTATCCTATCCTATCCTCTATTAAGCTCACCTATTCTTCATGGTGCCACTTCTCTATGTGTTTTAGTGTAAGCTCTGAAGAGAGAAAGATATCATAACATTGAGAAATACCAGAACTGTGGAAAGATCCTAGTGCCTTAAATGAGAAGCTTGGGCTTCTTTGCATAAGTTTATAGGGAGAAAAAAACATTTTAGTATTGTATCCAATAAAATGATGTGCTAAACTGAAAGCCACTGCACTCTGGCTCACTGAGGTGCACTGAGGGGCTGCCTAAGACAAGATAGGGGAAAGGAAAAAAACAAAATAAAACAAAAAACCAAACAAACAACAAAAAAACTTTAAACATGCACTTTGTGGTTGAATACCTTCTTCACTCATGACCTGAATCATTATCTTCCACCTCAGCATTTGAGTGCTTGTTGGGTAAAAACACAATTTGATCAAGACTCTTAATACTTAGTGTCTGTTAGAGTTGATACGTTCCTATGACTCTCCTGAAAGCTGGAATAGAGGCCAAATCTTACAGAAAAATGCACTAGATGAATTTATCTCCTAGATGAATAGGAGTATAAATCTTTTTCAGATGACCTCAGGGGCAATGAATAAGTAATTACAGAAATACATATTTGAAGTTGAGTTGGAAAGGAGAACTGCAATACCTAAGATACCTTTACTATGTGACTCTGTTTATCCATTTGTAAAATGAGGGCAATTATACATTCCACATAACTGTTGAAAGCTTACATTCATGAACATTTACAAAGAGTCCCAAGATCTTTATTTGGAGTGCAGAATTAATTTCTTATGCTGAATTTTATTCTAAAAATGTTTCACAAAATGTTTCTGGTAATTAATTTTACAAAAATTTAGAGTAGAATTTCTTGTTTGTCTTCCTAGTGTTATGGCTTCGGCATTTGATTACAACTAAACATTTAAAGTTTGGATTTTGAAAATAAAACATTTTGAAAGTGTTTTTTTGGTTTTGTTTTGTTTTGTTTTAAGAAAGTTTTAGTATTCTAACAGCTCTCACTAGCAATACAGGTAAGAGCATATGAGGCTTTCTGTTATAAACCTGGATTTTCAGGATTAATTTATCAGCTTTTTAAAATCCCATTGGGTTAAAACTTCTCATACAAGCTGTCAACCCATATCTAATATTTCCCCTAAAAGAAAATGGTTTAAAAACTTCAGATTTTATTATTTTTTTTTTTTTTAGATGTGAAACATTCCCCAGAATAGATGTTTTTGTTGGCTTATATGCTTTTCTTTCATCAGATGAAGATAGAAATGTTTTCATATATGTTTACAACGATGCAAACCAAGATATTACTATGATGTGTTCTAGAAAACTAGGGGGTAAAAACTACATTAAACGACCCACATATGCCTACTACCCTTCTTGTCTGATGGCTGAATGGTAGATTAATGAAAAGATTAATGAAGTAGCCTTGCAGCCTCTTAATGTGGATTTTACAGGATGCTAGTTAAAAGGATTCTGTTTAGTAACTGGAAAGACTGATTGCAACCTGCAGTACTGAAGCCACATGAATCATTGCATTAGCATACAGGATTGAGACAACAAGCGATTTTAAAGGTATTTAAAATCATTTCCTGATTGATTAAGTTCTTCTACTGAGCAAGAGCATTTTGCTTAATGTCATTGAATATGAAAAGCACAGTCTAATTCCTCAACAACTACTTAGTCCTCTTTTTTTCCTATCTCTACATAGAGGGATATAGTGCTCTCTTTTCTGTATATTCCTACAGAGAAACCACTCTACCACCAACTTTTGCACTAAGACAGAAAAGCTTCAAAAAGGTTCTCTGCTATTCAAAACCTACGAAATACTAAAAAACAAGACTGTAGAAACACACTGCAATACATGAAATAACTGCTGGTATTTTGACAAGAGATCCAGGGCACATCCTTCATAGTAGTCAGTATAAGAAATCAGTCTATGGACAGTTGTCCTCTCCCAAAAAGATCTAGCAGAGGGTGATGACAAACCTCTGCCCCACTGGCAGTAGGGTACAGTTTTATTCTGACCTTACTGGTCTCATAGGAGCAGAGCCCGTGGACCACTTCCCTTTTGCACGTCTAATCTACAGGTTAAAATGAAGATTTACAAAACTCCAGAGATAGGAGACATTTTGGCACTACCAGACATCCCTCTACAAACCTAAATAGTTGCATGCTCTTGTGTGTGCACGTGCTTGTGTGTATGTTTATCCAACCGGAGTTAGCAGCAAGGGAGCCTGTCTTTCTTTCTTTCCGTCAGACTGCTTGACTACAAGAGCTCCTCTCTTGCCCTTGCATTTAGGTTTTTGCTTTTGTTTTGGTGGTTTTTCTTTCACTATTGAATACCTGCAGACTACAAGGTTCAGAAGCCAGGTGGAGGGGGGAGAGAGAAAAGCCCGGGCAGACAAGAGCAGCACATAAATGTTGATTTCACAAGGGTAGTTGGGCATTCATTAGAAACATATTTATAGCCACTCCCTGTGCACATGCTTATTAAATTGGTCACACATTTTTTGCTGCTGTTTGCTAAACACGCTGTAGGGTTTTACTGAATACCTATCAGTTAAATCCCAAATGGCGTTCTGCTTGAATTGAACCTAAGTTCTTAACCATATGGTTCATGCTAAAATGTTAATTGGAAATATTTATAGTACTGAATTGTGTGGATAACTATCTGTTTTCCGTACAGACCAATTATTTAACTTATTTCTTGACACAAATAAAATTTTGTAATATAAGAATATATGCAGACTACTTTTTTATGTACTTTTTTCAAATGAGATCATCTTTATTGCATATTTTTCCTCAGTTTTCCAAAACCAAAGGAGATTTAGGGGCAGACATGATTTGGTAAGACCTCAGAATACACAATAGGAAGGATATTTTTCTTCTTCCACCCAAGATTGGAGTGACTGCACTTCTATCCAACATAGCCTATGGGCCTTGGGCAATGGTGCTGGTTGCTTTCCTTCCTACCCCTCCTCTCTGAAATGCAGGCTTTGTTTGAAGTTTCTTAAAATCCTTACAAGTCTTTGAAATGGTATGAAAGAAAAATATATCAGAACTTCACTGAAATTGGGATGTCAATTGCACTGTAAATAGCTGGAGAGATGCATTTTGGTGCCGAAATGGTAGTATCAGTTTTGTTCTGATACTCTACTTAAATTGTTTTTTACAGATAGAGCTGTCTTATCTCATGCAGTAATTTAAATAATTTCTCTGTAACCCATTGTGGAAAGAGCATTTTGTTAGTTCATTATCTAGACTTCATGCAGTTTTAAATGCATTTTAATGATGAATTCCAGACTTCCATTCCAGCTTACCACAAAACTAAAATATATTTCAAATGGAAAAGAAACAAGTTTTGTTTTGTTTTGTTTTGTTTTGTTTCTTTCCCAAAAACTGACATGTAAAGGACTTTATTTTATTACTCTAAAACCTACAGTATGTCTAAAATGCCTGCAGTGGCTTTTGCACTAGCAGGGCATGGCAAAGAAACTTCAGTGCGAAGAAGTTCATACTTCAGTTTCACCTGAATCTGTGCATAGCGATCCACACTCATCTTAATTTTCTTTCTGATATTTGATGTAGTTATTTGTAACTGTTTAGTGAGGATGCTATCTAAACAGAGCTGTCCTTGCAGTTATACAAAGTTACATTCAAGGCACAAAATAGTGAAGAATTAGTACTTCTTCATCTAATGCATAGAACATTTGTTAGATTAATCTATGTCTTTCATGTACTTCTTTCTCCTTACTCTTTGAAAGCCTTGCCAAAACCTCTCATTGCATAATTTAAATTCTCTAAGCCAAATTAAAACATCATCCATTATAAACTCTGAAAACTTTCTAGCTCACTTAGATCTACCCAATTAATCTTAGAAATATCTTGGGAGTAGAACTTCCACTAACATGTATTCACTGAAATGAATAGCATCCAAATAGTGACTTTTAACCTGGATTTACTGAGCACTCCTTTCCAAATTCCATATGATATTTTTCTTTGGTAAACTCACCTGAGACTTCTTAAGAAGCTTTAGTTAGACAACGTTTGCATTTTTTGGCTTTGCTTAAATATTGTTCATTAACTTTATGTTTTCAGATCATGGCATTAACACTTTTTTTTTTTTTTTGACGTCTCTCTTTTCCATGATATCACAATCTTTATCATTTTTTTTTATTACTTCATCTGAATATATGTGTGATTTTATTTGTGGATGAGTCACTAACATTTCCTGATTTATCTGTCCTGATGTGCTATTTTTTGACCATACTTTCTCAGCCTTGAACAATAGTTAAGGATTGATTCTCTTTGCCTGTTGCAGATAAAATCTTTTCAACCAACTATGTGGTTCAGCAGTTTTCTCCAGTGTATATTAATTCCTCCTGTATGCTGGCATTTTCTGAGCTTTGGTATGCACGTTTCACTCCTCTTGCCTTTTTCTGTTCTTTTACTATCTCTTTGTACAGGGACGAAAGCAATAGCCATATAAATATACATATATACATATACATATATACATAAATAGCCATAAAAATATACATATAAATATAAATATGTATAAAACCCACTATACATCCTGACTTTCTCACACCCTGTATTCCACTGATATAGGCAATCATCTGCTATGTGCTTGCACCTGAGAATTTTCATAAACTTTGAACTCACAACAGGATTGTGTCATTCACATATGCATAAACATAACACATGGGCACATTAGAAAAGCAAAAAAGAGAAAAAAAAATAAAATAATTTGTGTTATCAGCAAGAGTACTTGGTGAATTACAATGTTTGTATATACATCTATTTTCTGTACAGCTATCTGTTTTTCTTCCTTGACTCAAGGTAATGCCCCTGGGTCCAGTATCTGAAGAAGACCTTGTCTTTTTTTTTAATTATAATTATCACTGTGGTGTTTTTTTTTGTTTGTTTGTTTTTTTTTTTTTTTTTTTTTTTTTTTTTTTTTTGCTATTATTAAAGGGTTTGGAGTCATGAAATTACATACAAATCTTCTTCTCCCTTTTTCTTTTCTGGAAGTTTTTAACCCTACTGTCCAGATAACAAAAAGTACATAAAATATAACATATGTCTACTTTTACAAAACTCATACACACAGAACCCCTGCACATTTATTTATTTATCCTTAAATGTCATTAGGTTAAAGCTGATGCCATTATGTCAAATCCGTGATTTGTGAGATCAGATTGGAGCTCCTCAATGCTTGGACCTGACATCCAGATAAGCAGTCACTATAGTCTAACTTCAAGTTCTAGAAACATTCAGGTACATGTGCCACATACTTAAAGGCTCAGCATAAACTTCAGCCTTGGTGGAAAAATACATTTGTTTCAGAAATGAATGTTGTTTTGTTCCCTCACTAAAGAATCACGTATTTACATACTTTCTTTCAAAATCAACATTTTAAAATAATGTTAATAGTAATGAGATATGATCTAAAATTATTCAACTCCATAGTTTCAGTGGAACAGGGAAGATTCATGTTAAGAGATGTATTGTAGTTAGTCAAGAGATATTAGATGTTTTGTTTTATCCTTTCAGTATTGTGAGCAAGAAACTAAAAAAAAAAATTGTTTGACAATGTATCAGAGAACAAAAAACACCCATCCCACATACATATAATTATTATTCTAACTGTCACAAAAATATTTTTGAGAACCTTTTTTTTTGTAGCCTTACGGCAAACATAAGTTTTATTATCTTTTTTTTTTTTTTTTTTTTTTTTTTTTTTTTTTTTTTTCTGGGGGTGGGGAGGGGGCAGAGATCTATTCCCAATCCACAATCCTGTTATGTTAATAAGAGCCATATCTTAGTGTCTTTACCGAAGACATACTCAGGTAAATGGTGCTCATAAACAATAGATAGACTTAATTGTTAACTATGACCCAGGGCTCAGAGAGCTACTTTAATGCTGTCTGCCTCCATGGAGATCAGAGAATAGACTTCCTTCTATCAAGATTTCCCAAGCAATGATCATCATTTACTGTAGTAACCAGATTCAATTCATTTTTATTTAGAAAAAAAAAAAAATCAAAACCCATGTTTATGACATAAAAATAATAATAAAAATAATAAATAAAAATTGCATAACAGAAAAGTACAAGAACTTAAATATATCTAAACCAAATGACCTTAAGTAAATCCTTACCCAAAATGCGCAAAACTTGATTACACTAGTCCCAGAACAGCTATTTGAGCTACTAAATAATAAGAAGGCATTTCTGGAGATAGAAATGGAATTGCCAGAGATGTTAAAGAGAGGACTTAAAATCAGATGTACCAAAGGAAGTTCTAGAGGGGAAAGAGGGAAGGGCAGGGGAGAGAAAGGAAGGGGAGGGGAGATGGGGAGTGGGGTGAGGCCCTTTCCAAAAGGAAATGGGAGACCTGGTTACCCAGAATATGGAGAACGCTGAGGTACTTGATGACTTTTATGCCTCAATCTTCACTGGCAAGAGCTCTGGCCACCTAAATCAAGTTGCAGAAGGCAAAGGCAGAGAATGAGAGAATGAAGAACTGTCCACTGTAGGAGAAGGTAAGTTTCAAGACCATCTAAGGACCCTGAAGGTGCACAAGTCCATGGAACTTTACGAGACACATCCCTGGGTCCTGAGGGTACTAGAAGATGAAGTTGCTAACCCATTGTCCACCATATTTCAGAAAATGTGGCAGTCTGGTGGAGTTCCCAATGACTGGAAGAGGGGAAAAATAACCTCCATCTTCAAAGAGGAAAAAGGGGGAAAAGGAAAAGGAAGGCTGGGGGAACTGCAGGCTAGTCATTCACACCTCTGTGCCAGGCAAGATCATGGAGCAGATCCTCCTGGAAACTATGCTAAGGTACATGGAAAATAAGGAGGTCAACATGGCTTTACTAAGGGAAAATCATGCCTGACAAATTTGTTGGACTTCTATGACGGGGTTACAGTGTTGGTGGATAGGGAAAGAGCAACTGATGTTTGCACTTTGCAACAAGGCCAAGTGCAAGGTCCTGCACCCGGGCTGGGGCAACTCCAAACACAAATACAGGTTGGGCAGACAATGGATTGAGAGCAGCCCTGAGGAAAAGGACTTGGGGGTATGGTGGACAATAAACTGCATATGAGCTGGTGATGTGCACTTGAGACCAGAAAACCAACCATATTCTGGGCTGCATCAAAACAAGCATGGTCAGAAGGTCAAGGGAGGTGATTCTCCCCCTCTGCTCTGCTCTTGTGAGAACCCACTTGGGGCACTGCATTCAGCTCTGGAGCACCCAGAACAAGAAGGACATAGACCCATTGGAGAGAGTCCAGAGAAGGGCCATGAGGATGATCACGGGGCTGTAGCACCTCTCCTATGAAGACAGGCTGAGGGAGTTGGGGTTGTTCAACCTGGAGAAGAGAAGGCTCCAGGGAAATGTTATAGCAGCCTTCCAGTACCTAAAGGAGGCCTACAGGAAACTGGGGAGGGACTCCTTGTCAAGGAGTGTAGTAATAGGATAAGGGGGAATGGCTTTAAAATAAATATATGGTAAATTTAGGTTAGATATAAGGAAGAAATTCTATACCATGAGGGTGGGGAGGCACTGGAATAGGTTGCCCAGAGAAGTTGTTGATGCCCCATTCCTGGAAGTGTTCAAGGCCAGCTTCAATGGAGCTTTGAACAATCTGGTCTAGCATCTTTGCCCATGGCAGGCAATTGTGGTGGTTTTACCCTGCTGTGCAGCTAAACTCCATCACAACTGGTCTCTTACTCTCCTTCCTCAAAAGAAGAGGGGGAGAAGGAAGCATGATGGAAAGAAAAAGGCTCGTGGGTTGAGGTAAGGATAATTTAATTAAAAGGAAAAGAGAGGGGAAAAATAAAAAATAAAATAAAATAAATAAAATAAAATAAAATAAAATAAAATAAAATAAAATAAAATAAAATAAAATAAAATAAAATAAAATAAAATAAAATAAAATAAAATAAAATAAAATGAATAGTCATGCAGAAGCAAAGAGGTGGAAAACAACAACAACAAAATTATTCTCTACTTCCAGTCAACGAGTGGTGTTTGATTATGTTCTAGGAAGTAGGGCCTCAATCAATACATATTGTGCTTGTTTGGGAAGACAGATGGCTTCATAACAAGAGCCCCTCTCTTCCCCCTTCTCCAATCCATTTCCCAGATTTTATTGCTGAGTGTGACATTATATGGTATGGAATATTCCTTTGGTCAGTTAAGGTCAACTGCCCTGGTCCCCTCCCCACCTCTTGCTCACCCCAGCCTACTGGCTTTTTTGGGGGGGGAAGGTGGACAGCCTTGATACTGTGCCAGCGCTGCTCAGCAACAGATGAAACATTGGTGTGATACTGTGCTGGTCTGTCTGGGATGGAGTTAACTTTCCCCACAGCAGCCCACACAGTGCTGTGTTCTGCACTCGTAGCTGGAACAACACTGGTATCACTCCAGTGTTCTGTCTATTGCTGCATAGTGCTGGCACCACATCAGGGCTCCCTCAAAGCCCCCAGGAGCCAGTAAGCTGGGGGTGGACAAGTGATGGGGAGGGGACATCACCAGGGCGTCTGACCTAAATAGACCAAAGTAATATTCCGTAACACCTGACGTCACAGTCAGCAATAAAAAGGGGGGCTCTGGTGGTGGAGGGGGCTGTCCTCCCAAACAACCATTACTTGTTTTGAGGCCCTGCTTCCCAGGACATGACCAAACATTGCTTGTTGATGGGAAGTAGAAAACAACCTTTTTTTTTTTTTTTTTTCCTTCTCCCTTTTCCTTTTAATTAAGTTAGCCTTATCTCAACCATAGAGCTTTTTGTGTTGTATTTTCTTCCCCTTCCTCTTTGAGGAGAGGGGAGTGAGACAGCAGCCGTGGTGGAACTCGGCTGCCCATCCGAGTAAAACCACCACAGATACCAATGCTGTTCTAGCTACAAATACAGAGTACAATGGTGTATAGGCCACTGCAGGGAAAGTTAATTTCATCCCAGCCAAACCCAGTACAGGGGGGTTGGAAATAGATGATCTTTAAGGTTCCCTTCTAACCCAAACCATTCTATGATTCTATGGTTTTTTTTTGTTTGTTTGTTTGTTTTTGTTTTTGTTTTTGTTTTCCATAAAGATTATCTAATTTAATCAGACGTATATCAAACTCTGCCGTTAGAGAAAAGTCAGACTATTGCTTATTGGAGAAACTAAGGCATAGCCACTCTGTGTAAACAGCAGGGAAAAACAAACAAACAAACAAACAAAAAAACACAAAACAAACAAAAAAAAATTTGCTTGATTATCTGACAACCAGAATAGATTAGACTTAACTCTAGTCTCAATCTGAGTTAGTCCTAATACTTATCTGAAACCCCTCTGTTTCGAAGACAAGCTGTCTTCAAAATTAACACCTCAGAAGAAAGTCAGATATATTTTGGGGGTTGCTTCACTTAACATTATTTCGGACAATTGGAACTGTATATATATATATATATTTCACCTCATCCTCTATATTGATAATTGTGCCTCATAGTCATCTGTCATTCAGGTACCAAATGAGATCTCAGATCCTCACTTCATATCATATAAGCAGTGTAGACCTGGTAAGCAGTAATGAAAGAAGGGGAATGGGAAGACAAAGGAGAAAGAGGGAAGGGGGTCACTAGCAATGACAGAAATATGATAGCATTAGATGAGAGAAATTTTAAGATGACTGAAAATGTCAATATGGTTTGGATTGGCACAACCATCAAAGGTATTTTGTTGGCCTCATGATCTTTTGAAAGTAGATAGTACTCGAAGCCTTAGGCAAGTAGTTTAAATTTGTGAGAAGACATAAGTTCCTCTGTAAAATATAGTTCTTTCTCTTCAAGGTAAATCTGTTAACACCAGTAGTTAAAGAATCTCAGATGATTTAGATGTACAGCTGTACTGGGTCTGGCTGGAATGTTAACTTTCCCGGCAGCAGCCCATACAGTGCCGTACTCTGTACTTGTAGCTGGAACAGCAGTGTTATCACACCAGTGTTGTGTCTACTGCTGAGCAGCAGTGGCACAGCATTGGGCCTTTCTCTAACCCTCCTAGGGGGTGGGCAAAAAGTGAGGAGAGAAACATCACTAGGGCAGCTGACCTAAACCAATCAAAGGGATATTCCATACCATGTGGTGTCACACTCAGCAATAAAAGGTGGAAACAGGAAGAAGAGGGGAGGGGTGGGCTCTCGTTGAGAAGACGTCGGTCCTCCTCTCGAACACCGGCTGCGTGCGTTGAGGCCTTGCTTCAAGGACATGGTCAATCATCGCTCATTTGTGGGAAGTAGAGAGTAATTTCTTTCCTCTGCATTTCCATATAGCTTTCATTTATTTTGTTTGTTTGTTTTCCTCTCTTTTTTCCCCTTTCCCTTTTATTTCCCCTTAGTTAAATTGTTTAGTTCATGGTAGTCTTTATTTAATTATTATAATTATTTCCCTTTAATTAAATTATCCTTATCTCAACCCGTGAGTTGTTCTTTGCTTTACTTCTCCCCCTCCTCATCTAAAGGAGGGGGAGTGAGAGAGCGGTTGTGGGGTTTAGCTGCCCAGCACGGTAAAACCACCACAACAGCCAAACTTTTCTGGTCTGCAAAACTGAGCCTCAAATCTTATGAGGAATCAAAATATTAATTAAGTTTCCCTTCGATACTAAAATTACCCTGTGGGCTGCAAAAGTTCTAGAGGGGCACATGCAAAAGTTGGATACCAGCTGACTGCAGATATATGCAGGAAATAGCCATGAAATGTTAGTTTCTGTTTCACCAATGGGATAAAATAGTACAGTGTTAAGCTTGAGGAAGAGGAACTGCAGCTGGTTCCACAGTCGAGATTCAGAGCCAGCCTTAGCTTAATTTAGAAATTGCTGATAATGTGGAGAAATACACTGGATTTAGAAGGATCTCTCTTGATTGCATGTTTCAATATTAGATTTAAAAAAAAAAAAAAAAAAGTTTAGATCTGGTCACCAAGATTTTTCCATTAACTGTGTTTAATTCTTAGTGGAAAAAATAGTCTACTGCAGTTTCCTATGAGATTTCCTATGAGACATTGAAATCCTGATGTGCTTCAAGTTCTGCATGTTCAAAATGGGACAGTAGAGTTTTACCAGAAGGATCTGGTCACCTTATGTAGAGTTATCAAGACTGTCAGATGAGTTGTGTTAACTGACTGCATGCATCCTGAAAGTCTGCTCCAGTTATGAAATAAAACATACAAATGTGCTTTAAGTTAGTGTTTTTAGCTCTCTTGACAGACTGAGATCAGATCTTTAGTTTAAAAAGTCTTTGATCTGGCTTCAGAGAACCAGGATTTTCCTAAGGCAATGTTTCCCTTTAAACAACAGCACATAGTACTACTTTTTTTGTGTATGTCTGAATCTCATAGGGTAGTTTTGATCTGCATAAACATAGGATCATTTGAAATGACTTAAGCTGTCCCACCTGTACTCCAGCTGCCCTACCTGTACTCAAGCTGCCCTTCCAGAAAGGTTTTTTAACTTAATGACTTATGTGGTATCTCAGAAATTCTATGGTATTTCAAACAGTAATAGATTCCTATCTTTAGGTAAGTCAGTCAAGTCTTTAAAGGCTGAATCTAGCAAAAATGTGAAACAGAGACTATGATCAAAGTCAGTGTTTTCTTCCTTCATTTGAGTTTATTCCCTCCAATGCTGCACAGATGAAGTAGCAGAATGCCTAACACCTCCAGAATGGAGATGCTACCGATGCATATGAAATAATATTTTGTGTCATGCCTTTGTAAATTGTGTCTGCAAGAATTTAAAAGACAGTAATGTCATTTGGGTTTCTATTGCCGCAAGTATTAGTGCTTTCTTGGAAGGTTAGCTTCCTCCCCCTACCCCCACATACACTACCTTGTTTTAAGAAGGCATTTTATCAGGATAAAAACAGTCAAAAATAACCTTGGTGTTCCTGTAACAGTATCTGTAAAACAGCTGGCCTAATTCTGTAGTGTTTTGCACTATGTTTAATCACATACACATGTGCAAAGTTGGATAAATATCAACCACCTCAGAATGACAGTATTTTACATCCATGTGGCAATTACTCTGCATCAACATAAATGACAATCAAGGCAAAAAAAAACAGCAGAAAGTCTCACTCTATAAATAATTATGCAGGCTTAAAATTATATCTATCCTTGAAGAAAATAACTGCACTGCAGAGCAGGTCTGTTTAATAATACAGAAGAACTGCAAATAAGAATTCTTTCCCTCCTCAAAATCAGGTGAGATCTGAAGACTCTCCAATGTGAGCTATACATTGGCTTTAACAGATTAAGTGAAATTTCCTTCACTAAATATTTAAGAATATTATATATATTAACTAAATGAAAGAAATAAGAAGTAAATATAAAATTTCTGTCTGCGAAGTAATTCTTTGTTGATAAAAATACCAGAGATGATAAGTCTGTATTTAAATGTGAATTGTTATATATGCTTATTTTGGAAATGTATACCTAATATATAAACGTGTACATTACAAGTATATATGTGCATATTCCCTTCTTTATTTTTAACTATTTCACTTTTATTTTTATATTTATCAACACTTTATTCCCTTTTACTTAAAAAAAAAAAGTCAAAGTATAGTTTTGTTTGCACATGAAATCTTCCCTTTTATAATCTGTCAAGGTGGAATGGTTTGACCATTTCTGAAGTATTTTTCCAAACTTGAAATGAAAGTAGATTTGTGAACCAAACAGTGTGTTTGATTTATGTAAAGCAGCAATTTTGGAAAGAGAAAGGTTAACTGAAATATTGTTAGAAAGTTATTAGATTATCCTCTTCCGACCAGAATCTACTCTTCACTCATATCCAGTTTGGGAAAGGAAAAAGTAACATCTAAACTGGGAGGAAGACAAACCATTCTCATCTTTTTTGTGTAAATATACCTTTCAGACTCTTGTTGATCTTTGGTTGTCAGCAGGTGAATAGAGTTAACATTTTTTAATATACTATTAAAATAATGATTAAAAAGAAGAGATTTCCAGAGATATAATGAGTAAGGACATATTGGGAGGGAATAGATACAGACAGTGAACTGAATTTGAAAGTTTAAATAGGTACTCACAATAGTAACTTCTAAAATTGCTCTAACTAGGACACTTGCCTAGAGCAACAGCAACATAACATACTTGAAATAGAGCAGGAAAACAAACAACAACAACAACTACAATAAAAATAAATACTATTTGAATTTTCTGTCTAGTAGACAGAAAACTGAAGGTCACTAGCAAGTGTCACAACCTCATCTCATCTCAAACCATCAAGTGAGATGCCATGTAACCAAAAGAAAGACTACACCACTGAAAGGTTCTGGTGAAATGTGTGACGGAAAAATAATATATAGACAAACTGTGCTAAAACTAAATGACTTATTGCGTTACATATATTTAATTCTCAGTATTCATTTAACATGTTTTATTTTATTTCATTGGCTAATATAATTGATTTAAGGTTTGGACTCACTTGAGGGGAAAAAAAAAGAATCTATTAAAAATTTTTTTTTTTTTTTTTTTTTGAGTTTTCAGTGTTTGCTGTCTGTCAATCTGTGTTAGAATAAAATCTAAATCTCCCTCCATTTGGGTAAATCAAATGTGTAAGGCATGCCCTCTGCATATCCATTTTGATTTACAGACTGGAGACTACAACACAGCTCAGACACAATACCCTACGTTATAGTCACCCAACTGGGTGACTGGGATTAATCTGAAAGTTCCTGTTTTCTCTTTGAGAAGTGAATCAACCTTTTAAATTATACAATCATTAGACTTGAAGATAGCTGAGAAATAGACTGATAGAACATAGGTAGCCAAGAAATTTGGGATAGAATAATTCATGTTCATATTGCTGCCCTGAATTATATCTGATATTCAGTCTGAGCAATGAATTAGTAACAGTTCTAAAATGGGGAATCTCTCACATCTAAGATCATTGACTCAAGAAAACTTTACTGAACTACATAAATATCTTCTTTCTTCTTACCATTGAGAATCCTTTGCTATCTGCTGTTTCCAACCAGGTTGTTAAATTTCTTGAATCTATTTCATCTTACACAAATACTGTTGTATAAAGATTCACTTTTGCAAGACATTTCCTTTCAAAACTAAATTGTGAAATTTCTTTTGTATTCGGTGATTTTTTTCTTCTTCCTGTGGAAAATATCAAATACATCTTTGAAGATTTTAGCAAAGCAAAAATCAATATTTATGTGTAACACTAAAAATGAGCAAAACAATAATGACAAAATCTGTAGAATAAAAGATGTTGTCTATTTCAAGCAGATTTTTTTGTTCCAGGAGGAGATGTAGATATTTCTCAGTTATCACATCTTGAATTTCAATAAGTAGAGCAAGAAATGATGACAAGCTGATTTAATGCAGAAGAAAACAAGTAAAGGTTTAGCTGTATTTTTAAAATTCACTCTAAATTAACTAACATAAATTTCTTTGAAAACTTTCAAATGTGCATATCTAGAATCAATCATCTACAGAAGGGGAGGAATATAAAGCTTTTTAGTGTTGTAGTTTATATCTGAATAGATAGAACAAACACACAAACTGTAGGATGTTTTCCTATTTATATACAGGACATCAGTGTCACTGGAAGTTGCAGAGCAAGAAAGCAGTACAGTCAGATTTTGTGTATTTAGGTAGCAGAAAGATCATTGTGCCTCATCTGCCTTCATAGTTCAACCCACAATAATCCAAGTGGTATAAACCATGCAGTACGGTTGCGGTTTAACTCTGGCAGGCAGCTTAGTACTATACAGCTGTTAACTCTTCCCAGTGGGGGAGAAGAATTGGAAAGGTAAAAGTGAGAGAACTCATGGGTTGAGATAAAGACAGCTTACTAGGGAAAGCAAAAGCCACATATGCAATCAAAGCAAAACTAAGAATTTGTTTGTTACTTCCCATCAGCAGCCACTTCCAGAAGAGCAGGCTCATCATATATAACAATTTATTGGGAAGACAAACACCATCACCCTGAACATCTCCCCCTTCTCCTCAACTTTTTTTGCTGAGCATGATGACACATGGTAAGGAATATTTGATCAGTTTGGGTCACCTGTCCCAGATGTGCTCCTTCCCTCCTTCTTGTGCACCCCCAGCCTCCTCACTGGCAGGGCAGCATAAGAAGCAGAAAAGTCCTTGACAGCATGTAACCACTTCTCTACAACACCTAAAATATCAGTGTGCTATCACTGACATTTTCATCAAAAACGCCAAACACAGTAGCCTACACAAAAAAAATTAACTTAATTCCAGCCAAAAAAAGGCAAGTACTGAGCAGAGAAAAACAAACAAACAAAACAAAACAAACAAACAAAAAAAGGTATTAAGCATTTTTCTTAATGCAGCTCTCTAAAGTAATAAGGTAATCATTTCATACGTTTGCCCTTCTGTCTGCCTGTGTAGTATTAATTAGTTTTGGAAGAATTTACTAAATTCACCTTTACCAACTAATACCTGATTTTATTCAGCTGAAATAGCACATTCTGTGTATGTAGCTAATGCTAACAATAAGTGACACACTATTTAATTTTAGATGCAATGTAAGATAGGTGTAGTTAATTACTTTGTGGGAGTGCTATTCTCGTCAGTAATTACAAAAGAAGGCTAGATGTTAGATCTGACAGCTTATACAAGGCTAAAGTCAGGTTAGAAGGCTCCAATTCTAAATAAGAGATAAAAATACATAGGGCACCTTCTCCATTCATGAAGCCATCCTTTCTCAGAAGCTATAGAACACTAACACAACTAAATTTGAGCGCCATGGTCTCAAAATCAGTACATTAATTTATTAAGGCAGTTGACATTTTGAGATGAGGGTACATGCTAAACTCGTTTTGCTGGTGACAGGTGGTATAACAAAAGGCAATGACCACAAGATGCAGCTTACAAGGTTCAGACCACAGACAAGGAAAAGTCTTTCCATTAGGAAAATAGTGAAGTGATAGACCAGACTGCCCAGAAAGGTTGTGGAACCCTTCGCCTCAAAAGGCTTCAATACTTGGTTAGACAAAGCCACAGCTGACCTCATCTCATCTTGCTTCATGTGGGAAGTTGGAAGAGGTGACTCCAGAGGTCCCTTCCAGCCAACGTCTCAATCGGTCTACAGTCATTATTGAGTTTGGCCTAATTTTGTATAGATATGTCTTATCTATAATATAAAGATAATATGCAAATAATAAATACAATATGAAAATATTGTTTTTATGCTTCACAAAGGTTGATTTTACATTTTATGCAAATAACCAAAAAGAAAACACAAGGTACAAGAAACAAAGAGACATTCTGTCTACGTTTTTAGGATGATTTTCTGGACTTCTTGCAAAATCAGGGGAGTAAGAGGAGAGGAGAGTTCAATATCTGCTTCAGTAGTGTTTGTTGACAGTGCCAGGGAGACTGCAGGTATTTTCTTCACCAGTGTGAGTACTGAGTATCTTCTCAACAAGGTCACCTCTGTTGACTGGGAGAAAGAATAAGGGGTAGCTCTCACGCTCACACATATCACAATCTTCTGCTGGGGTCCATTCTATCCCACCACATAAAGTTATTCTTACTTCTCATCAGCAATTCTGAGATCAACCAACCTGGAGAAGCTTTACTTCCTATAGATCTTGGGCTCAAAATGAGTACCCATGTAGATACACTGAGAGAAAAGACTGCTTCTTTGCTGAAGGCTTTCATCAGCATTTACAGTGCTCCTCATCTTAAAAAAAAAAAAAAATAAAATTCTAGAGATTTGAAAAAAAAAAAAAATCTATAAAAATATTTTCAATTCTTTACCTACCTGTTGCAAGTTTTTGTTTTGTTTGTTTAAATTGGTTAGGAGACTCAAAGTAGGAAAAAAAATCTGACAGTCTTTAACACACACAAAAAAAGAACATATTAGTTGTTTGCTTTCTTTTTCCACACCAATGTTATAGGTCTTTTTAAATACAGAATAAGTTCTTTTTGGTCATGTCTTCATTCATATTACAGCATATTTTTGTCTTCCCATTCACAGATTCAGCCCTAGGCCTCCAGCCCCACAACTGTCACATCCACCCACGCAACTAGCTGATACTAATATACAGTTCTTGTTCTTGCCATAAAGCTCTGTATCTCTCCCATCTCTTAACACACCACCCTTGATTCTCTAAATATTCTTCATGATTTCTCATTTATCCTATTTATTTCCTTACAATAGATTTTGTTTTTTAGTGCACTTTTATACTGTGTAGTACTTTCTTTTCAATATCATTATTAGACCAGACTTATGCACTGTTCACTGAATGTGGCTTCTCTATTCTTCTTCTCCTCATCTACCTTCACTGCCCAGCAGGAGAAGGGTATAGGAGCCATTTTCCTCCCCCAGACTTACCAGAGACTCAATACACCTCCCATTTCTCTCCTCCCTCTGCTAATGGCCAGGAAGTGAGACAAACAAGATTGACAGTCTCTGAAGCATGGAAAGTGCCATCTGTGCTTTGTAGATTGAAAATCTTATTAGTCTCACTTCCAGCCAAGTGGAGCACGTGGAACAGAACAACCAGGGTAAGGAAAAGTGCAGCTAGGGGGAAGGGGACAACCAGGAGGGAACAAAGGCAGTCCCTAGGTTAAAATGCAAATAATGGAGACAATACAAGAAGATAAAGCAGCAGGTAGAGAGAAGGCTTACTATCCCACTTAATTCTTCCACCTTGCTGCCAGTTTTTCCACAACACATACCCTAGTCTAGATGTACAAATATAATTAGGTTTTGAAGTCTCACTACTGACTGATAGTACCTTCCTGACCAAGTGGCCAATAAAAAATTCTTGCTGTTTTTGGGGGGGTATTATGGCCACGACAGGCATCTCAAGTTTTATTCTTCTGTGTGTATAATATTCCACGATGGAAAAGATGGGCATCTGGGAACCTAACTGCTCCCCAGGGCTGTCAGCAGGCACTATTTCCTGCCTCTCTGCTTAGGACCTTCCATCTTGGGGTATGGCTGAGATGATGTCCAAACAGGATAAGGCTCCTGCTGTAGACACATTTTATGCAGGAACCTAGTTCTAAGACAACTCAGGTAGGAAAATAAAACATGCCTCTGTGCCTCATGGGACAACACCTAGGTATCTCAAGAGATTGCAGCCTTCTTCATTGTGTCCCTGCCTTATTTCTACAGCAGCATGTCTTGAGTTTAGCTGCCTGCCTGTTCTGAGTTCAGTTCCCGCCTGTGTCTACACATGCCTTCCTTTTTGGCATGAAATGTATTCATGTTTCCCTTCAAGTTTTGCAATACCAGTGACCAAATTCTTTCAGCACTCCAGTCATACTGCTTTTTACTAGTGTAAGTATGAATGTACAGATTCCCACTTAGGTGATCTCTCTCTGCATGAGGCACAGCAGCAGCAGCACATCGCTCCCACCAAACCTTTTCCCTGCCTACCTGCCTTGAAGGCATCTCAGAAGCACACAGAGGCACGGCAGGAGTCATCAGGACACAATGTGCCCTGGCTGTACATACACTGACAGACTCTTCAGCAACCTATTGCCAGCTGGTGCATCAGCCCCACAGCCATCATAATTCTTGCAGAGGCTGGAAGCATACTGAAGAATTAGGAAGGCCATAATCCAAATGCAGTAGCTGGAAAAAAAAAAAAAAAAAAAAAAGAAAAGAAAAGAAAAGATCAGTATTAAAGACGGAACCAGGCTGTTCTGTGCTAAAATTGAATTTCCCCCCAAAGTCCTATCTTTCTCTGTATATTTCTTATGGGCTTATAACTGTCATCACAATTATGTTTCCACTGCTTTGCAACGCATATGCTAATAGTGTCTCTGCAAGCATACCTGGTAATTCTGGTAGAGCCTTGAAGCCTCAGACTGTATTTATATATTCATTCTCATTTATATTTTTCCCTTAATCCTTATATTTCTTTTCTGTATTCTTTTCTTAAAAGTCAAACAAAACTGCAGAATTTTTAAGTCTTACATCCTTCTTTTTCCTTCCTTGTCTTTAAAATGGATGAAAGAAACACACAGAGAAATGAATATCTTCTGTCTTGGAAGCTTCAAGTACAACGTCAGTGTTTATACAACTCCCCCCACCCACTCTCCAAGCTCAACATCTGTCTAGTAGGCAACATCTCTACAGACTGGTGGAGGAAAATGGCAAGGGCAGTTGAACATTATGTGGATCAGCAACAAAGATGCTAACAACCAGTGCCTCAATAATTTGTTAGATTCGCAGACTGAAGACAGCACCATTGATGCAGGGTACCCTACAGAGCATGACAATAGCATGCTCTGCTTCACTCCAGTCTGAAGAACCTTATAAACCAAATATCATAAAAGTTTGCAGTGTCATTAAGAAAGATAAAGAACATGACTGCTGAGGGAACAGCCCTCTTTCAGGCCCAAGGATTTTATCTTCAATTTTGTTGACTGGAATGTTGCACATGAGATTTTTTTCTTCAAGTGTGATCTCACAATCATCTACAACAACAGCAAATCAGCCTTTCTATCGTTTAGTCTCTGTTTTCCACTTCATCCCTTGCACTCTTTGTTTTTTTTACAAACCCATTTTAAATTGTATGTGCTGAGAACAATCTCATACCTTTCTTATTTGTAACCCCAATAGCAGATCAGCTTCAAGCCCCGACAGGAAGATAGGATCACCAAATGTCAGAGATCACCTGTGTACTGCAGGACTGCCCAAATCAGCAATATGTTTTGTATCTACACTGCATCTCCTTAAGGAGCTTCTTGGGGATTCTGGCATTCCCTGAGTGACTTGGTATTGTGTGAGAACATCCTGTTGATGAAGCCATAAATCAGAAAAGAACTGAAGGATAAGGTAAGCATCTGTGATTCATCACCAACAGTATAAGGTGTAAGAGTTTATCTCTGGCAGTGCAAGAGTTTAAGGTGCATCCGCAGATTAGAATATGTTTCTAAACAGGCTTCTGAAACCTTGTCTGAAATATGTAGAGAGAAATGCAAATATATGTTACCTTATTTTGTCCTCACTACATGCTTGACACTTGCAAAGTAGCTGTGATTCAGAAACTGCGCTGTGGGTTTGTGTAACCTTATTGCAAAGCAGGGCACCATGCTGACCAAATGCAGTACAGGACACAATACCACAATACATATGACCATAGCTGGACATTTACAGTCAGTTCAGCATGCTGGGCAAAATATGTGTATTTGACTGCACTTATCCATGCAGACACACCTTCAAGTGCGTAGATCCTACCAAATTACAATTTAGAAATGATTTAAGAGAGCCTGAATCAAGCTTAGAGTAATAATCATCACTGCTGTGATTAATGAGAACCCAGTGTTTTAGAAACTGGCAGTATTCAATCACCAATCAAAATTGCATCAGGCATTTATTCCTGTGAATACAAATACATGGATGCCTGGCTTCACAGCTGGTGCAGATTGGCTTAGCACCATTGACTTCATGTAAATAGGCTTTAACTAGGCCATCTGAGAAACTGGCTCTGGAATCTCTGGCTTACCCAAAATGTAGGCCCTGTTTCACCTGGAGAGGAAGCAAAAGCCATCTAGGTTTAAGATAAGTATAAATTAAAAAAAAAAAAAAAAAAGTGGAGAATATTTTTAATTTTTAAATCATTTTGGCTATTTTAATGTGTGGCATGCTATGAAGTCTACTGTAGGAATACATACCCCAGTACACAAGTTACCAAAAGGTTTTCCTATTACTCCCTGTATGTTTCTTTGTGTAAGCATCAGCTGCACAAAAACATGCAATATAGAAAAGATGCTTTTGAGCACATGTTGTTCAAAGCTCAGTTCTTATTTGATTATTGTGTTTTTAGTGGTAAATCTTTGAAATAAAGCTTACCTTGCCACCAGCTCCCCTCACTTTCAAAAGGAAAATGAATGCCTAAGGCAGAAACCCCACCCGAATGTAAAGGACAGCATCCTTCTTCCAAGGAGCTCTGGGGAGTTGGTACCTCTTCTCTCCATTGGGCAATGTTTCCTTTCATTTTTCCGCCCACCAAGACAATGCAGACATTATACTGATGTGCAGCAGGTGCTATTTGGAAGAGAAATAAATTGTGACTTTTCCTCTGAGGGGATAAGAAAGAATGCTCTTGGGGGCTAGAACTCTTCCTTTCCAGAGACCAAGGGGGCCACAGCTGTGCTTAAATGGGGACTGTAAGCTGAGAGGGTGGTTGAAGACTTCTTTTCTTGTGCCTTTTGTAACAACATCCACAAACAGCTCAGAGTACATCATCCTTGTTAAATAGTTATAACCAGTGATAAAAAAAATGGCAGCATCTATTTCTTTCTCTTTAATTTTCAGAAATAGTAAATACTGTTATGTTTAACCATGAAGCAGCTAAAGCCTGTAATTCCTTTTCCTACCTGCCATCTGTCTTTTCTTCTGTCAATCCTCTTCCCTTCTCCTCAACCCATCACTACAGGCAGTGCTGTTTTGCAGGTAGCTCAGAAGCTTTGAAGTTTTCCATCAGAAAGCTGATTATACAAACATTAGTATATCTGCAGCTTTAAAGCAGGTGGATCATCTTAGAGTATTTTACTAATTTTTCAGAAGGTTTTATACTGTTCCCTTTTCAGTGGGGATTTTTTCTGAGATTATAAAGAAATTAAAAAAAAAAAAAAAGATGTGTCCAGAAGGAAAGTTACACTGACAATAAAAGCTTTTTTGATGCAAGTGGTATACTGTGACAGGATGTCATATTCAGATCTAGACTGCACCTATGCATTTGCTATAAATACCAATTGTGCTAATGTTTTGAATAGCAAGTAATTGAAGGTTTTTTTTCACCTATTGTGCTTAGAAGAATAGCAATGTGAATAAAATTTCTTAAAAGATTTTATCAATTTCTTGAAGGAAATAATAATAACAATGTGAATAACTTCCCTTGAAAAGGATTTAGGAAGTAGACAAGGATTTTTTATTGGTGTGTTGGATGGGATAAATTGTTATGTTTTGCTTTTTTTTTTTTTTAAAGGAAATATCCTTTTAGTTACACTTTTCTATGTCAGGATGATGCCTGTTTTGTTGTGGGGAGTATGGTTCTGAAAGTAATGTTATTCGCAAACTACACAGACAATTTTAATGAATAATATATTTTGAAATAGTTATCTTTACCTCCATCTTTTCTAATGTGTTTGAAAGCTTCTGCCAGCCCTTATGCTTATTGTTTCCTAGAAGGATTATAATATATTGGGAAGATACAATCTATATGAAGATACATTTAAAATACTTTTATCAAAAGCACTCTGGTTTATTAAATTAGTCTTTATGGAGGAAATCAAACCATACAATAAATGGCAACACCATGTAAAACAAACACACCAAATATCCAAAACTGTAAAGACAACTAAAACTGATTGCTCTCCTGCTTTACTAAGGCCTAATAACGTCTGAGATCACATGTCATAAACAAGGCAGTAGTCTTGTTTGACGAACTGACGAAGCCAGATCCTCAGAACCATCCAGATACCCAAAAGTCACTGATACCAAGAGGAGTCAGATGCTTAATTTCCACTTGAGTTTGTGCATCACTCAGGTTTAAGACCAAGATACATATCACCTTTTACTTTAACTGCCAATTCAGTTCTCCAGCTAATGCAAAGCACAGTCCAAGATGAGGTGACTGACATGTACAAGTCACAGCACCAAATTCTCCGACAGAAAAATAGCCAGGTGGCTTTCAAATGGAAAAGGACAAAAATCAGTTGGTATAGCTGCTATGTTGCAAACACAAAACCAACTAAAAGTCTGGAGCCTCCAATTTTGTTCCAAGATCATAATAAACTATTACTTAAAGAATTTATTCCACTTGTTATATTTTATTTTACATAAGTAGAAGTCAGTGTAGTGACTATCATCAGTCTTTCATATATGGCAGTAATCATACCTTTCTACATTTGTTGAGTGGTCTACTGATGACATCAAACAATGTACTGGAGATGATTATAAGCTAGCTTTTTTCTGTTCAGTGAGAAGATAAAAATAATGTAGATAAAAGGAACATATCTTTTATAAGACAGAACTCAAGTAATTTGAGGGGGAAATCCATAAAAATATCACAAGTGTTGTTGAAATGATGAGTCACTTCAGCAGCATAAAAATAATCTATTTATCTACATTTTTACTGAAGGCTTTGAAGTTCTGTATCTTGGAAAATAATATATATATATATTAAAGTGCTTTGAAAAAAGTTCAGTTTTATTTTGAGATGTGAGCCCTTTCTTGCATGTATTTTCCCTACTTCCATGCATGTCTATTTAGCTTTATATTTTACAGCTATTTTTTGCTACCTCTAGCATATACACATAAATATGTATGTGTTTTTGTGTTAAAAAATAGTAATATTGTAAGCAACAGTTTAGACCATGTGGCTCCTAATTACATTGTTTAAGATACATGCTCAGGTCTTGTAGGTGTTAATTCATAAAGCTCAGAGACCAACCAGAATTTAACCCAAACCAATCACTGATTTCTCCTGGTAGTATAATGACTTTATTTATTTATTTATTTATTTATTTATTTATTTATTTATTTATTTATTTATTTATTTATTTATTTATTTATTTATTATTTCTCATTTCTAATAGCCTATTTCACTCAAAGCTCATATTTCTATATCCAGTTTTTCTGTTGTAGTTTTCAGCCATATATCTTCATATAAACTGTTATTCTCATCTTCAAAAAGAAACCTCATTCTCAACCCAGAAACGGGGTCACTGAGATGAAAACCTTGAAAACAACTTGCAGCTCACTAAGTTAGTTCAAACACCATAAAAAAACAGGATTTGGGAAATCTGTTTATGTGTGCATACTTCTTTAATTCTTCACTGTATAGTGCTATTTTAAATCTGTTATTTCTGAAAGCAGACAAAGCAGAAGAAATAGTTTTGCAATACTTGGCCTATATCATGCATTCATAACGCTATCTTTATAGTACCTTGATTTGTGGATAAATTCTGGCTGCTGTCTCCTCTGAGCTCTTCTGACTTTAAGTAGTATAATTTTATGCTAAGGTTTAGTGACACCACAACTGTATTGCGTAAATCTGTTCATTATGTCACTTAAACTTTGAATTTCTGTTGCAGGCTGTAGGGGGGAGGCTGTAGGGGGGAGAGCTTTTATCCACATACCAATATAAAAGGAAAATAGACACCATCCCTAGAAGATCAGATGTTTTCATTAAACATTAGATGTGTAAATGTACACAATGTACACATTAATCTTTTTTTTTTTTTCCACATTTATAATTCACCTTACAATTTTCAATTTAATTAGATATGGATTTTCTTTTCTAGTTAGGTCTCTCTCTAGATAGGTGTACTAAGTAGACTCATAATCTTTTGATTCTCTCCTTCCATTTACCTCTTAAAAAGACGATACCTCATTCTGAAGCCTAATTTAGAAAAATGCAAATTTTATTCTCTTTCCACATACAAAAAGGGATTGAGAGGTGTTGAGATATGCTGCTCTGCTAAATATTTGAGGTCTCTAAGAAAATAGAAATATTAGACAGTAAGCCTCCTGAAGCAAATTACAATGGGAAGAAGAAATTATATCCGTGAATTGGGAAGAGGATTTATGTAAGAATGATCCTTAATAAGGTAGAACAGACATTGTCCAACCTTCTAAAGAAGCATTTGTGTCTGCGTGCGAGACTAAAGGATTAAAAAAACAACTCTGAGCCAATGCTCTGCCCCGCAAATTTTAAGCAATTCTTTCATAGTAGAAATCAGAGGTTAACGTTGCACTTTCATATCAGCTTGTGTATGCCACGTCTGCTCATCTGAGTTCGTAGCTAATTTGCATAGTGCTGCCATTCATTCTGGAATTTATTGTGGTAGGACTGCATCTCAGAACTTGGCTAGCAGCCAGAAACTACTGCTTCGTTCCCTCTTTATAGCTAATACAATATGAAAGTCACTAACAAAAAGACTTTCATGTCAAATTACAGGAAAAAAAAATCTGAATTGCCTAATAGGATTTTAAATTCTTATCATACTGGTGACTTTCTGTAAGTAGTAACATTTGAAAAGAAAGACTGAGCTGATGTTTTCTTCAAATGCTCTCTGCACATTGTAAGATTTTTAACATGCTGTGATACACTGCTATTCTGTCACTACAGAGGCAATACAGGGCTATGGATCACAGCTATATAACCCTTCACTTCTATTCCCATCCCATCGTATCAAAAAACTGGCTATGGCTATGCATAGTGAGAAATGCTCCTATTTGATATAGATATCAGGCCTATTTTTCCCACTTAAAGGAGTATGTTTTCATATTTGTGTGTATATATATATATGGTGAGTATATCAACAAATATTCAACTTTACCCACAAATGTTTGTATATATATATATATATATATATCACAAATCTGTGTATATATAACGTGTATATATATTTACATAAATGTGTTCACTTGGTAATATTACAGTTTTAAATATATGTATGTTATATATATATATTTATAATTCAGGGCTAAATAATGCCAACACTATTAGACTTACTACTATGTCCATAATATGACAACTACAGTTCTGACTAGACAGTTTTGTTTGCAGTACTAGTACCCAACTCCACTACACCTTTGTAATGACCTTTGCCTCCCCAGCATTCCATTTAGTTCTTTAGTTCTTTCCATTATAGTTCTGAGACCTCTCTAGGCAGATTTTGGATAAATAAAAGATGAAGCCAGGCTGTGGTGCCTCTTTCTGTCCCCACACTCTTAGCATTCCACTTCTGAGCCTTGATCCACCAAAGGCTCAGATATTCACAGGACTATGGGAAGAAGAGGTGCTGCAATGCTCTCAGATGCTGATTCACTCTTCATTATCATCTCTACAAATTATCACTGTTTAATTATGTACCTCAATAATTTCTGATGGCATAGTTCTTTCACCAGTAACAACAAGAAAGACTGTGTTCACATTGCATTATTTATCAGTAGTATATGTAGCTACATGTGACATATGTCAATAGAAATAAATGGAAATTAAACTAATATTTGATTCTATCTTTCTCATCTAAATCAAACCCTTAACACAAACTTACTTCCTTTTCTGTTTTGAACAAAATAGAACATTCTTCAGTTTTAAAAGAATAAGGTATCATTATGAACTTTTTAGTTGAAATTATTGATTAAAAGTATCAGATACTGGCGGTAATAAGAAGTGTATATCATTTTTAATGCAGTTCAGACTGTTGGTGTAAACTCTCATTTTGTACAGGTAGTACAAGCTGTTTTGTTTCCATATAGTGCTTCAGAGGATACAGATTTACCAGCCACTGAAGCTACCCATCAAAAGAGGTTTCCTCAGGTAATGGAGAGAAGTCAAAATCCTCAGGTTACAACCTAAAGATTATTAAGCAGAGGTCATAGCTTGTTTACAGTTAGATGAAGTTTCCTTTAGTTACCTTCACATTATCCACTGGTGATTCATTGCCAGGTGAACAAGTATGTCATAGAAATAGATGTATCTTTTGGACATATTCTTAATCTGATATTTATCTAAATGAAATTAGGATCTACTGGTACTATATTACAGTTAAAAATAGTTGAATTTCATGTTATCCCTTTGTTTATGGTTTAACAAAGCCAACAGGCATACACACTTTGGCATACTTTTGTAGGAGACAGAAATTTAGCAGAAGATAAAATAAAACATCAGATCTTATGTGATTTACATATTATATACTACTGCATCCATTTTAACAGGAAAAGTTATTTTACTGTTCTTTCATAGTAAACTTCCCTACTGAAATACTGAGAGACTAAAATTTAGTTCTTCTCAGGTAGAAATAATATTCTCTGAGGCCCAGAGAAATCCACAGGCTTTTCTTACTCCTTGACAAATCTGATGTGGGCATAATATGTGTGTACGTCTGGAAGAAGAGTTATAACTACAGTTCTGAGCTCATATTTTTGAGCACCTCAGTGCTCTGCCCCTCAATCTGCCAACCTTGGATTTTGGCCAACCATATGTATGTATTAATATATCTCTTTTTGAGGCAGGATATCTAGTCTCTAAATGATTTTAAATCCCTACAGAGACACATGTCTTGTTGCTAGCTGGATCTGTATTCTGAGCGGTAGATGAATTCCTTGATGGAAAAGAACTTCTGTTTTAAGTAAATCACTTCTGGCACTTCAGAGAAATTTCTTCATCAAAATCAGCAGCAGTCAAGAGAATGGTATCTTTTACCCCATAACGTCATCCATTTGCCCCCACAAATGTAACAAGCAATGTGAAGAGCATTATTTTTTCTCTGTATGTGTACCTGATTTCTAGTATCACATGTGAAAGTTATGTCACTTTTTAACACCTCAAATTAAGTTGTTTTAATAGTGATGTTTTGCATATAGTATGTCTCTCCACATTTCATGAAACTCCACTGAAAACTATTTTTTTCCCCAGCATCCCATCAGTATATTGACATTTGAAAATCGTTGATCTAAGCAACAATTAATTTCAATGAAATTAAAAAATACAGAAAAACAGGCAAGCAAAATAAATACCACAGTATATGAAAAGCTGAATGCCTTCAAAAAAAAAAAAAAAAAAAAAAAAAACAACCCTGGAGACTCTTAAACTAAAATGACATACACGCACAAAGTAAATCCCAGCTCCTATTGTGAACTAGTAATGAAAAACAAGTCTAACAATAAAACCCCCAAAACAGAAGCCACAGTAGATATAATTGAGTACTATACCTCCCACTCATTTTTCCCCCTTTAAATTTAACGTGTTTTTCTAGAAAACTGTTACAGCACCATGATGGGTTCAAAATGAAAGCACTATGTTAAAGTGATATGTACCTATAATAATATCCAATAGAAAATGTTGAAGTTATATTGCAGTATGATTAGCTTGGGTAACAGTAAGCATTCTCCTACTGGCAATAAAATATAAGGCTGTCATGAACTGTTCTGCTTATTTGCCTTCTAATTTTACCATAGAATAATGGAAACCAATGATGGAAAAGCCCTGTTGGGCTCCTTAGTTCATGTCACTGTCTTTGAAGAATTGATCATTATCATATTTCTTAAGTGTTGATGGTTCATTTACAACTTCCCTTTGGAGTGTTGTAGTATCAGACATATCAGCGTGGGGAATTTTTTCATGCTTTCCAGACTACATCTGCCTGTTCTTAATTCCATCGTCTTGCTCATATTCATGATCTCTTTAATCTCTTATACCTCTGTAAATGTTTCAGGTTTCTTGTTTATTTTGTTTTGTTTTGTTTTCCCATGATGCGAACATCTAAGGATAAGTAGGCTACATCTTGAATCTAGGAAATCTCAAATATATATGTATATAATGCTTTAGTGAAACAGAAGCATTATATATATGAAATATATATAAGAAATATAGCAAATATTTCACATTTTTTTTTTTTTTCATCTTTCATACTTTATTATTTTGAAGGGGCATTCTGAAACAGGCTCATTAGAAACATAAAAGAGGGTGAGAGGCTCAGCTTTTGGTTTTTAAAACATTGAAGGGCAGTGACCTGAGAGGACTGTATCCTCCTGGTCATAAGCCACTGAAACATATGACTATCAGAGAGAGAGAGAGAGAGAGAGAGAGATGAGGAAGATGGAAGCCCATGATCCTTTTCATTTCCATTTCCCTTTGCTCCCTTTGTACTCTTTTCTTGAGTGAACATTCATTTAAACTGGCCATGAGGCATTTCCAAAGAGCCAGGATTTTCTGTGTAACTGATTGAAGTGGGGGTGATGCCACTGTGTCAGCCCTGGAAATCTTTATGAGCTTGTTATTTACTTCATGTATTGCCTTACCAAAAGCTCCTACAGAAGGACTTCTCCAGCCAATAAATAAATAAAGAAATATGAAAACAACAACAACAAATAGGAAATGTGGTAGATCAAGGTCTCCATTTTAATCAAGCCAATTTCTCAAGATCAATGCTCAGGAATGATGGAGTGAAAGTTCAAGACATATCAAAAGAAGGAAAAAAGGAGAAAGGAAAAAAGGAAAGAAAGAAGGGTTGGGGTGAGGGAGGAAGGGAAGGAGAAAGGAAAGGAAAGAGAGAGACAAGGGGTATTAAAAAGGCAGGAAGGAAAGGCAGGGTTTTGTGAGACAGTTTAGTGCTGAGTGTAGGCTTTATCTGTATGTGATATAATTCAAGGTAGTTCTGCTTGGGAAAAGAAAAAGGTGCCATTCATCAAATATTACTCTGCTTACAGAGAGAAAAGCATAACTGTTCAGTCATTTATATATGTTTCCTACCTGAGACAGTACCAGATGGTGCCATGTAGTCTCAGGTTAATCATTGTGTGAGAGACCTGGGCTAGAAGCCAGACCCACTTCACCGTCAACTGTGAGAACAAGCGATGCTGAACCTTACATAAGATTCACAAGCAGAGCCCTTGCATTTTAAACAGACATCTGTTATGACATTTCATATTTATCTGCTATAAGTGTTCAAACTGAGTCAGAATGTGGCATTACACCATGCCAGTCTTCTGTGGTTTACTTATCAATTTCTGCAAAATATAAACTTTCATGAGAAAGAAGTCTTGTGTTCTTACAATTTGGGATAAGAGTGTTCCAGGCAGGTAGCAATGAAGGGCTGAGTCTTCAAATAAACTGAAACAGTGCTTTTGGGAACCAACTGGCCCTTCACCATGCCACACAAATAAAAAGCAGGAAAAATATTGCTGTGATTCTATTTTCCAAAGGCTTGGACACATGAAGAAACTCCCCACAAATGCATTTTGTAGCACAGAGATAATTACTTTTGGATCTACTGCTTTGTGACTGCAGAGTCCTACTTCCCCCATGAAAGGTGACAAGGAGTGAATTAATCCATTGCTAAAGTGCTTATTCAGGTTAGATAGAGGCTATGTGTTTGCTCTATGACGGTGTAGGAGCGACAGTGAGGTGGTTCAGGATTTAACCCTAATGAAGGTGGAACATTCTCCTTTCACATCAGTAGGATGTTGACTATGAAGAATAGAGATATTTTACACAGCATTACTTACTGTATTTCTGATGACAAAAAACACCTAGGCTTTTGAGACTTTGAAACTGAGATTACTAAAGAACTGTGAAAAGTACTAGCAGGTTCTCTCTCACACACTCGTGCACGCACAGACTAATAAGAACTTATCCAACGAAACAAAGCAAAGCCATTGTAATTTAAGGATAACATCTTTTCCTCAGTACTCACACTCAGTGCATGATTACCCAATGGAATTCCAACAGAATAAGTTAAGTAAACAGAGTACTGTACATCACTAAAATGAAGATGATGCACATAGACGGATACCATCTAGTTGTCTTCATTAAAATATTTTCTAAGATTATTATTATTTAGAAAGATGCATTACTTTTATTTATTTATTTATTTATAGAATTTAGGATTAAAGTATGATTAAGAATCCCATGGAAATTGAAGGGTTTGCAGTACCAGGTGTTCTGTGGGAATGATCAGAGTTGAGCTTTTCCATTTAGGCATCATGTAATAAAATTCACATACTGTTTCCAGCCATTGTGACTATGAGGCAGAACACCATTTTGAGGAGTGTAAAACTATACTTCCTTAAAATAAAAGCTATCATAGGAACTTTCTTTTTCTAGTTAGTATCAGGGGCTTATTGCTACACTACTTCAGCCATGTGATATTTCCTCCTTTTCTCCATGCTTTTTGGGGTGTCTGCTGTGGTGAGTTTGAACAACAAAAAAAAAACACTTCTGGTGGAGCTCACAGCCAGCTGGTCATCTGTTCAAGTAGCAAAATACAATCTGTCCCAAAGACTTTCATGTACATATGCATAAACATAAACACATATGTATGTATATAATTATGTGTGTTTATATGTATTAAACAAATACATTGAATTACCTCTCAAATGTTGTATTTTTTTCCTGCTTTGACGATTTGACTGTTATTAAAAATGCTTTTAAAATGTTGTAATTCTTAATAAAAGCTACTTGACAGATTTTATAGTACATATTTTATTTATCCAATGTCTTGCACAGATTAGAACCTTTGAAAAGCAGGTAATTAATAAAAAATACCCTGAGCACATAGCAGCGATTTAAAATAGTTGCATTCACAAGAGAACTATTATATTAATGGAGATATTCCAACCAGAAAGGAGGCCCCATTGTGTTAAGTGCTGTACAATCACAGAGTCAAAGACAGGCCCTGCTCTGTAATGCTTGCAGGCTAATTAGTGATAACAATAGAACATGACTTATTTTCATTGATACAGGGACACTCAGGGCCCACTCAGACTCCCACCAAGCTTAGTTGTAAGACTCCCACTAACATTAATAGGCATTGAAGCTGGTCTCCACTGTGAATCAACCAATTCTGTGAACTATCAAGCACATAAGCAAGCACAATGGGAAGAATGAAAAAAAAAAAAAAAAAAAAAAAAAAAAAAAAAAAAGCTAGAATATCACAGAATATACTTTGTTCATTTATTTTGACAAGACTAGTTTAAATAGTTTATGAAACTTCATAGTAACACTAATGAATTTAGCGTTCAAGTAATAAAGACTTGATAATGTGGGGTCTTCATTATAACATTCTACCACTAAGCCTTTGATTAAAAGATTAAAAGAGCTGAAGCCTCCATTTCATTTATTTCTCTATTTTGGTAAGTTTACTTTGTTTGTAGATTAGTAAATTGATAATTTTCTATTGTAATGTACTGCCCCTGGCTGTGTTACATGAGACTTGACACCCCAAGACTGCATCCAATACATCGTTTTAAATGCTCATAGTGAATGTTCTTTCTACTCAACTCCAGTCTGGAAGATAATATGAGATGTCTACATTTCTTGAAAAAAAAATCTATTTCTACCTGTCTTACCAAGTGAGTAAACTGTGCCTTTTCTCTCTCTCTGTCTGGTCCCTAAACTCTGTATCCCTCTATGCACAGTGATATAGAACTGGGTAGAATAGGCAACAGTGATGATGAAGAAAATAACCCGATGCTTAAGTCATTTGCATGGACTATGAGTATATAGGGCTTCAGAGTCCTATGACTAAATGGAATGGCACAACTGTGAAAACATACTCCCTAACTTTGTCTGTCAGAAAATTAGCAATGGTCTCCTCAATATATGACATGCCTTTTAAAAAAGATCAAAAGCCATTTAAAACAGTTAAGAAACAAGTTTCTAAACCTGGTAACTTTCAAAATAATTGTTTCTGTAACTGATCTTCTTAGAGATCTGTTCTTTATAAAAATGGATTAAAAAGCTAGCATGTATTTGCCCCTATTTAAATCAGTGGGCATTTTCTGTGTTTAGATGACAAATCTAATTCATTTGTACTAAACAGATAGCATTTACATGGGAGCTAATGTGTTAACTGTGAAAGCATCTGCTCAAAAGCACATCTGTAATGATGACTGTAAGCTTCTAATAAGTGAAAGAACTGTAAAAGTAAATGATCCATACATGTTCTTGAAGGAACCCTGCTGTCATTAAGATCGGCCTCTGCATGGATACATCAATAGTATAGTTACAAATTCTGTTGCAGATCACTTCATCTTCTAGGTTATGTGATAGAGAAAGACAGAACTTATCCTGGAGTGTATTATAAAATGATTTCACAGGGGAAGTCATCACCCATCTAGATTTCTAAGGGAGAAAAAAAGAAAAAACATCCCTGTAGTTTTGTAATCCACCATTATAATAGCCCTAATTATGTACATACAGAGATTGTATTAATAAGCTATTTCTGTACACAATCATAAGATTCTAGCTTAGAACAGTACTAAACAGTAGTCAGTATATACAAATGGTATATTTTTGTCACAATTAGTTTTTGAGGGGAAAAATATTTTGACAACTCTAGAGGTTTTTCATCATTGAAACGTTCTGTGGGGAAAATGAAGACAGCCAATTTTTTTATTAATTCTAGAAACCTTTTGTCTTAGGACTTTTCAAAAACTTTGGAATTTTGCAGTTGGGGATTTTTTTTTTTAATTTTACTTGCATTTTTTTCCTAAGTGGATGTTATTATTTATTTTATTTTGTAGTAGATTGCTAAAGCAATATGTATCTGACCTTACCATTGTAGTGGTTAAGACACTGATTTAATAATTTTTTTAAATATTAAGAATCATCCTCTTACTGAATTTTTATACTTTTTGTTTCTGATTCTATTTTAATAGAAGGGTTGACACCTATGATGTTTATGAAATTTTAAACAAATGCTGTTAAATGTGTTGATATCTTATTATGACCATTGTGGTGTAAATGCCTGAAGTAACTAGGAAAATAAAACTAACATTCACATTTTTAAGGAAAAGGTACAGCATTGAAGAGGCTTTCAGGGTAGGGCATAACAGCTTTATCTGAGCGTTCCCTAGGCTCCCAGCCTTAGATGCTATCGCGCTGGGGAAACTTGGTGTACTAGCTCTAAGGAACAGCACGGAGCATAGAGTGGAGTGGAGACACCACGGCTAGGCTCTGTAATCAGATGGGACCTCGATTGTTCTTGTGCACAAAGCTGCACTTTTTGCCACCCTAAGCCAAAGACCTGTCATGTTTTGACAAATGCCGTACCCTAGTGTACTTTTTGCTCATTATAATATCATTATAATACCAAAACACACCTCCATCCCAAAAGCTACCCGCCTCCAAGGTGCGACCACCCCTCACTGAGCATGCGCTCTGAATTCCTCGGAGCCTATTACTTTAAACGGAGACGGGAAAACTTTACACCAATCATAACTAAGATATGCTTGACTAGAGCCACTCAAGCTCCACCTAAAAGATAGAAAATAATATAAATTGGCCCAAGAGAAAGGGGATGTTAGGGAAGATACCACCGTCAGGGGAGATACCATCCCGAGGACAACATCCTTAGGACCTCCTGACTCCTGGGATCAGTCGACGGGCTGAGCCTCTCTTCCCCCCCCATTGGGACGCCTTTGGGTGAGATCTAAATACTTGCTTATAAATCTCTATAGAGTCTCTGATCCTTTTTAACGCGTTTATTTCTAGGCTGCGCACCTGTAACACCTATAAACATCTGTAACATCTGTAACACCTATAACACCTATAACACCTGTGTATTTTATGCATACTAGCTTGCTTTGCAGACAGTCACTATCGCCGGCAATCCAAAAGAACCTGATTATCTGTTGCTGTAATAAACCATACTTGATTGCATTGTGATAACTCTCATTGAGTGCAACGAGGGTGAGGGTGGTTATCCGTGATAGTTCAGTGTTCTGAATCTAACCAGACCCCCAGGCGGTTAATGCATTTTTGGTGAATGTCCGAACGGACCCCCAGATGGTTAATGCGTTTTTGGTGAATGTCTGAACGGACCCCCAGGCCGTTAATGCGTTTTTGGTGAATGTCTGACTGGACCCCCAGACGGTTAATGTGTTTTTTGGTGAATGTCCGACTGGTTCAGTAACCTGAATCTGACCGGGCCCGTAACGGTTAATCAGCTACACCCCTTAACGCGACAACATTTTAAGGAAAAGGTACAGCATTGAAGAGGCTTTCAGGGTAGGGCATAACTGCTTTATCTGAGCGTTCCCTAGGCTCCCAGCCTTAGATGCTATCGCGCTGGGGAAACTTGGTGTGCTAGCTCTAAGGAACAGCACGGAGCATAGAGTGGAGTGGAGACACCACGGCTAGGCTCTGTAATCAGATGGGACCTCGATTGTTCTTGTGCACAAAGCTGCACTTTTTGCCACCCTAAGCCAAAGACCTGTCATGTTTTGACAAATGCCGTACCCTAGTGTACTTTTTGCTCATTATAATATCATTATAATACCAAAACACACCTCCATCCCAAAAGCTACCCGCCTCCAAGGTGCGACCACCCCTCACTGAGCATGCGCTCTGAATTCCTCGGAGCCTATTACTTTAAACGGAGACGGGAAAACTTTACACCAATCATAACTAAGATATGCTTGACTAGAGCCACTCAAGCTCCACCTAAAAGATAGAAAATAATATAAATTGGCCCAAGAGAAAGGGGATGTTAGGGAAGATACCACCGTCAGGGGAGATACCATCCCGAGGACAACATCCTTAGGACCTCCTGACTCCTGGGATCAGTCGACGGGCTGAGCCTCTCTTCCCCCCCATTGGGACGCCTTTGGGTGAGATCTGAATACTTGCTTATAAATCTCTATAGAGTCTCTGATCCTTTTAACGCGTTTATTTCTAGGCTGCACACCTGTGACACCTGTAAACACCTGTAACATCTGTAACACCTGCAACACCTATAACCTCTGTAACATCTGTAACATCTATAAACATCTATAACACCTGTAACACCTACAACACCTATAACACCTGTGTATTTTATGCATACTAACTTGCTTTTGCAGACAGTCACTATCGCCGGCAATCCAAAAGAACCTGATTATCTGTTGCTGTAATAAACCATACTTGATTGCATTGTGATAACTCTCATTGAGTGCAACGAGGGTGAGGGTGGTTATCCGTGATAGTTCAGTGTTCTGAATCTAACCAGACCCCCAGGCGGTTAATGCATTTTTGGTGAATGTCCGAACGGACCCCCAGATGGTTAATGCGTTTTTGGTGAATGTCTGAACGGACCCCCAGGCCGTTAATGCGTTTTTGGTGAATGTCTGACTGGACCCCCAGACGGTTAATGTGTTTTTTGGTGAATGTCCGACTGGTTCAGTAACCTGAATCTGACCGGGCCCGTAACAGTTAATCAGCTACACCCCTTAACGCGACAACCATAAACTGCTATAGGCAAGCAAAATTATGACAAACTGACAAGAAATGCAGATAGAGACATATTGTCAAAGCACAGGTTTTGCAGGCTTCCTATGGGGCATCTACTTGTAAGTACTCTCAAATATACTATAAAGTGCTGTATCATAAAACAAGGTCTCATTCTGCATCTGGTGGAAGAATTAGCAACAAAGTGCTGATGTGAGCATTCTTGTTGAATTGGTCTACAGTATTCACTTTGGATGGAATTCAAGTCACTTATCTGCAACCATTTAAAAGTTAAACTTCTAGTCTAAGCAAGTTATCTAAGCACCCACAAATGGCAGTGAAGAGATGAACAGCAACATATCAGGATTCATCACAGCCTAAAATAGTTGTGTACAGTAGGTCATATGAATACTTGGGATGTTCTGTCTCTGTTCACTGTTGAGGGAGTCTGACAAATACCATTGTCTGCACAGTCCACATTCAAAACAGTTATTCGGTCTCTGGACTTCTATCTGCTGTAAATAATACTACAGAAACAGACATATTATTCTGGGAGGGCTTGGAGTGTTACCTTTGGTATTTATTTACAGTCTCCCTAGAGACAGAAAATGTATCGTACAGAATCCCTTTTGACATTTACTAGTATCTCCACGGATCTTGATAATTTTACATCTTGAATCATTACTTCAACAAAACTAACCAAGGAAATAGAATAGTTACCTAAGTCAGATCCTAAATGCCATGTATCTTTCTCTAGTGGAGTGAAAGCCACAGGGATCTACAGTCTGATTCCTGCATACCTGCATCTTCAGGACGGGTCATTCTTTGTGACTATGAAACATTAATATCACAGTTATATTTTGTATTGCACATAGATACATGTTGGGAACCAACAGTTTGCCATAAGATCTTTGACAAAGAGACAATAACTCCAAAATATACAAATATGTGTTCATATTTGTATATGAACACATAGGGTGCAACACCCTGCATAGAACTGGACTAGGAAAAGTTCTTCTTAGGAAAATTACTGGGGTTTCAAAGATTTCTGCTTGATTTTGAAGAAAAGAGGGAGATACTGTCCCATGAAAGCAAACTGCGAAAATTACTGAAGAACACTAGCTGTAAACTGGTATCTTGAACATTTGTTGCCACTTTGGTGAATTAATCATTCCTTAATCAACTCTTTCTAACCATTCCGATGTCTCTTTCACATTTTTCTGATTTTACCCAGACTGCTGTTCCAAAGGCAGTCCATGCATGTATCACCCCTTCAACTTTCTGCTTTCAGTGGCTTGTATGCTGCAACAGACTTGCTGTCAGTCAGAAAGGGACTCTGGCAAAGGCGTCTCAGCCTCCTGTCTACCATCGCTGGTTATCACAGTAAATGTGTGTGCAAGTGTTGAGAAATTTCCATTTATGAAGCTCCTAGCCCATTTTCAAACGTGTAGTTCTAAGAGATGTTTAACACTGACAAGGTCTATGAAGTGCAGTGTGGCATGCAACTGGAATTGCCTATTTATTTACTAAAATACCTTTCCTCCTATGTCACATACAAATAGAAAGGGACAAGCCTAGCAAAGCTGCCTTACAGATTTAAATAGCCATTGACCAAGTAGTTGTTGCTTGTCTATTCACTGCTGAAAGGAAGCATGCCTCTTGAGAGGCAAACACAATCTCAATTCCAGCTCTATTTTTTAGCTTGAAAATAGTCCCATTTACTACCCTCTGAGGACCATGAGGTAAGTACTAACCCAGGAGCAAAGTACTTTTAAAACATTTAATTTCTACCTCTGGATCAGAAGGCACTATAAATGTTTACATGTGGTCTAATGTGGAATAGTTGAGTACCACCAGAGTTTTATAATCCTCGCTAGCCTTTTTCACTTTACTGGAAATCTACTTGTATCAAACTAATACTTATAAGGGAGAAATATTTGTTTTCCACTCTAACAATACGTAGATATAACAGCAAATGACAAACATGCTATGAGACTGTACAATAGAAAATAATAAATAACTGTATTTATTTGATAACTTTAAAATATTTTTTAAATACAATAATTCCCTTTCTTTTATTTTGACATTTAAAATACATTTATTTTTCCTTTTCTAGAAATAATTTCATTTGAGGTCACTTCATTTAAGGGTCTGTTGCCTTTCTCCAGCTTTTAAAAAACATTTTCCCTAAAGGCTGACATTTAAATCTCTAACACTTAAATCACAATTTATTTATTTTTTTCATATCCACATTACATGTTATGTCAGAAGAGGTTCTGCTGTAATACAATGCAATATGCAAATATTAAGAGGCCATTATTATCATTTATGTTACGAAGAGTTGGTCAACCCTCTGCTACAATCTTTTTTTTTTTTTTTTTTTTTGTACATCACTAAAAAGAATAGCCAAAAGCAATATTCCTTTAGTATTCAAAATGATGTGAAGTTTATTACAGAGATCCTTTTAAAATGACTTTTGGGTAACATTTGTATTTCCTCCTTATCACTAGATGACAGCAACAAGAATTTCACATATCAGAAAATGTGTATAAGGGAATACCAAGACATTTTGCTCTGACCAGAGAGAAACCCTCCTACATCCAATCAAAAGGAAAAGAATAGATAATGGGGCAGTTGCAGCCCATGTCATCAGCCCCTAACAAATGCAGTACAAAATTCAGTGCAAATGAACACTAAGGTGAGAACATCTCTTTTCCGTGAGCAGAAAGACCAATATCCCTACACCAAAGGATTATAAGAATTCCCCTCTACTGATCCCGGGAAAGATTCAGGAGGTCCACAGGAAGGTAGAAGAGGAAGAATGTAGAAGAACATCATAGAAGAGTGAGAAAAAAAAGGATTCATCTTGTTACAGTTTGGTCTTTTGACAGCCACTAAAAAATGTTTTTTGTTCATTTGCTTGTTGTCCCCTGCTTCTCCAGAAGCTTCCTTTTCTCAGATGGCTTCTGGGACAAGGTAAAACCTTGAAGAATCACCTCCCCTAATTGCAACTAGCTGAAAGCTCAGTTTTTAGTTTGAGTCAGTCACCTCAGTTTTCTTGATACATACGTCCTATGTCAGATCATCTCCTCCTGAGATAACCAGCTAAAATAACTCAAATAAATTACTCTGCAGTGGTGCCTGTTAGCAGGAGCCTGACTGTCTAGGCAAGACAGCTGTCTGTGAGATGGAAACAGGAGAGGAGAGTGATCACACCCATACTGCTAAAGAAGAGATTCGTGGGTCACAAATGGCCCTGGAAGTGGCCCTGGAAATAGTCTGTAATCTCAGACCAATAGATGGGCCAGATGAATGTAACAATGAGACAAGCTCCAGGCAAATGAAGGAACTTCACAAATTGTTTTCCCCTAGATCCTTTTTTGGGGAGCTGCACTGTGGGACAGAACTATCTGGTGAGCATCCACTACCTCAAAGCAGTTCATGAGTCATGCAGAGAACATACTTAGGACTGAGTTTCAAATTCCCTGTAAGGTATTTTGGAGCAAGGCATTAAGGAGCAGAAAGCCGTTCAGAGAGATCTCTCTCAGCCTTGTTTTCCTGAGGGTCTAAGATGTGGAAACTGAGAATGAGAGATACAGTAGGGAAAAGAAGTTAATTCTGCGTAATACAAGCAAGATAAAATTTCTCTGGCACATATATACATATGTTGACAATTTGCCATGGACCTTATTGCTGAAAGAAGTATATTTTGCTTTAGAGGCTGCCCTCAGTTTTGCTGATATGCCTTCATTTGCCTTGCAGACTACACCAGAAAGTGATTTTGATGTAATAATATAGAGTTAAACACACAAAAAAAATGCAAGTAATTTCATTTTTGAATGCATACATTTACTAAGCGAGTACAGGATGTTTAGCATCTTCCCCTTTGGCTTTATTTATAAGACATTCATTCCCTCTCCACAGGTGAATGAAAACCAAGAGGCTCACACAACCTGTTTACAAATAAGTCCTGTTTTTATCTATGATTGCTTCACAGCGCTGCTGTGCTTCTCTGATGTGCTGGACTTCAGTCACAGCCCTGATATAAGCAATGCGTTACTTTCCCAACCAAAGAAAATGTAATTTAAGCAAGCTTGTCAACAGTAGGGCCCAGCAGGCAGGCGAAGCAAGGAATCCAAGAGGGTCAGATTTCTTGGTATTTCTCTGCTAGCACAGAAGATTAGAAGATAACATTTCTCGTTTGGAAGAAATGAATCAAATCTGATATGTGCAACGCATCCTCAAAAGTTTATAGTTAGCAGAAGGTATTGGCTCAACATAAAACTAGTGCCGGTAATAAAAGCTGTATGGAAGTGACATGCTTCATAGCACGGTATACATAGTGCTGTTCCATGACCTGAAAGTCAGCCTCAGGCTTTTTGTACAAAAATATTTTAAAATTCTTACAGCTTTGATTCAGCAAAGCCTGCTCTCTCACATGCCTCTTTTCCCCATACCTCTTGTTTCATTTTCTGGATTGGGTGATGATACTTGTTTTAATGCTCCTTGCTGGGACCAAATTATCAATCTACCTGCCACCCACTTGGTAAAGAAGGCAATGAACACCAGGCAGAAGCCACTACATATTAATTCATCATTGCCTCCAGAAATAGAAATAACCTAGTTTTTTTTTATTGTTATTATTCCTCCCTTCCCCTCTCAAGAATAATTTGCCTTGTCAGCCTAAGAAACAACATCAGTAGCTCCCCTAAACTTTAGCAGAAACAGTAACTTCATGTTCTAGAAATTAATGGTTAAAGGCTTCATCAGGAAACCTCCATGAGGTAGTTCCGTTGATACTCAAGTACCAGGAATTGCTCATTGAAGGCAAAGTTCATCTGAGATCTGTTTTTGCTGTTACCCCATGTGAGTGTCTGAAATCTTTAAATCAACATTTATCTTGTGCCTTAATGATCTGTTACTGTAACAGGTGTAACAGGGTGCACGTAGTAGTCTCAGTTGAATCAGGACAATTAATTTGTTTTGCATTCTGAGGCCTCACAAGGAAGGAAAATAATGATAATAATAATAAGGCTGCCTCAAACTGTTTACCTTCCCTTGCTTATAACTGCACTTAATTTTAAATATTTGATTTGGATTATGTCATTCTGGGTTTTTGATGCAGACTAAATATTATTAAACAGTTTTGTGTTATTTTTCTTTCCAAAAAGCTTTTTTTTTTTTTTTCTTTTTTAAGGATGCTGCTGGAGCTGTCAGACCTGGCAGACTCCTACATTCACTGTCCCTGGCTGCTGTAGCCCAGCTAGGTGCACTCTGGGGCACTGCGGGCCCTTATCATCAGCACCCATACCCAAGATCATCAAAATTCACATGAAATGTAACTGTTAATAGCCCAATCCTGTACTTCTACTCCAGCCAAGCCAGGGTTGAATATCCTTTAGTGAAACATGTACCTTCACTCTCTAGATTACCGTGCACACCCACAATCACAGACTCCTCAAGTATTGGGATGGCCTCTAAGTCCATCTAATACCTATACTTAGGCCTGTTTGCTAGCTACTGTCTCAGACCCTGAGTATTCCCAGATGCACATTTCCTCCTACCAACCAGCTAATCTTGTTACTAACAATTAGCCATCTCATGCATGTACATACACTTTTGCCTCTGCAGTTGTTGTAACATGGGTGTGAGAGTCCTATGGCCTGTATCCCCCTCTCCAGCCACTGACATGTAGACCTTGCAGGATTCACACATGCTATAGGGACAGGGAGTGAGACTGCACAGGAAAAAAAAAAAAAAAAAAAAAAAAATTGTAGAAAGATTTAGTAAGAGGATAGGCAGATGGCCCCTTTTCCCCTCTCCCCTCTATTTTCTCGTGCTTGTTTCTTTCCAATCCACCCTGATACTTCCCTTTCCCCACCTTTGACACTTTCCCTGAACATCCTACAAAAAAGTTTACAAAATACCACAAGCCCATTTTAATATCCAATAATACTGGTGCTAGTCTTGTTTCTCCCTTTTCATCAATTACAAAGCTCAGGATGACCTTCTTCAATGCTGTCTGTGAGTGGTGTCTTTAATGGCCTGTGAACTGGTGACTGAGGAGTCCTGGTCTTTGTTATTGTCTCTGTTGCTGCTTTTCTAGTTATGTGTCATTTCATTTATACTTCCAAGTTCTTAAATATTCAATGTGATGTTCTTTCACTCCAGAAACCCATGCAACTTTTTATTGTCCATGTTTTAGAGTAAGCCTTGGCCATCCAGGATGGGCAAAGACAATAGTACAGGATTGAAGAACATGCCATTAACTGTGGGCATAGACATTCCCCCCTCATGCAGCCCACCTTTAAGCTTTGGATGACAACCAGTTTGGCTGTGCACAGCAGAGGTCAGACTGGCAGTTTTCCACCTGATCCACGGGGGCTGGGCCCTGCTTCAGCTGCAGCACCCGACTGCGCTGCAGATGTTGGATCCCTGCAGCCCTAGAGTTTGATCACTCCTCACGCAGGGTTGCTCTCCCCCTGCAGCCCTCCCAGCCCACACAGCAGCTGCGAGCGAAGAAACTCTCTGTGGTCTCATTGCTCCCTCTTTTGGAGTCTGGTGAGAAAGATACACTGTGGCAGGGGAGAAGAAATCGGGTGGAGGCAGAGGAAGGGGAGAGTGTTTGAGGAGAGCAGGGGTACATGGCTGGAGCAGCACCCAGGAAGAGCACACTGAAAAGACGGAGTGGGAAAGGGTGATAAAAACAAAATAGGGCTTGTAGGGGTTGAAAACAGGGAGAGAAAAAGGAGACGGTGTGTCTGGGGAGGGAGGCAGGCTGTGGCAAATGTAAAGGACAAAAGCAGAAGAAAGGCTGAAGCTGGATTAAAAGCTGGGCAAGGAGAGAGTGATTTAAGATGATAGCAATGTAAAATGAGCAGAGAGGGTTGAGAAAGGAGACTGAGGGAATTTGATCTGGAGAGTGTGAAATCAATAGGATAAATTCCCCACTTCAGTGTGGAATTATATTCCTTATTTTTCAGTCTCAGCAGTACTATCTGGGAAGCAGCCGTATAATTCAATTCACTGGTGAAATCCTTATCTCATTTTGTTCTCCTGGTCAATTCATATGTAAAGTAACAGTTTTTCACTATTACTAGTCACTACTAGTCATATGCAAAACTTTCCTATTAATCATTTAATTTAATACAAAGAAATATTCATAGTCCCACAGCCCATATCAGATGTGTGTGGTGTGTGTTGCAGTTCTAGCTTTAACCATCTAAGAGATTTTTCTCTCTTTTCCCCGGCTAGAAATATTTCTCTTGGACATATTTCTTTTTGCTTGTTTTTAAGTAAATGTCTGACAGTTCTGGGCTCACTTGCACTAGCTATTTTTTGTTTTGTTTGTTTTGTTTTTCTCTCTTACAAATACTTCCCCTGATGCCATTCTGACCTTTTGAATTCTCTCCATGTCAGCAGCTTCATCTTAGGAAGACAATCCTCCCAGACTTTCTCCTGCTCCCACTTTCCCCTTCAAACCAAGTACTGGGTAAATAGATCCATATTACCAACAGCAACGCACTGCAGTTCAGTCACTTTTACCATGAGCTACCTATTAAGTATTTTTTCTCAAGACTTTCCAAGGTGTCACAAGTAAATAATTGAAGTAAATGTCAAGCTGCCCTCCAACTTCCAAGAAAGGACCAGGGATGATTTCAAGGACATTAAAAGAACTATTACCTAATTATATTTCATATGCACTTTTACATAATGTCTGAGTTATACAAGTGTGGGGGTATTTATCAAGAAGGAAGTATGAATTTAGGTATAACTTCACATACATTTTCTTCTCACTTTTTTTTTTTTTTTCCTTCCTAGGATTGTTCTGGAGCATAATAATATTTGTATGTGTCATGATTGTTATTACTTTAAAATACATAATCAATGCTGAGAAAAAAAGAAAAAAAAAAAAAAAAGAAAAGAAAGAAAGAAAAAAAATAAAGATCCAATATAACTGTAACAGAAAGCATATGCATCAAGGTAACATAGTGTAGCCATCTACCTCTAGAATTTTAGCTCTATGCTACTGATTTAGAGGTAGAAGCACAAATATTTTATTGTTTCTTTACAAATGAGATGGTAACCTCTTTTTGGATAAATACAGCCTTTGTTGCATCTCAGTGAAAGACACGGTGCTGACTACACATCTTGAAGTTTCATTTCATTAATAAAGAAAGAGGGGAGAGACAAGTGCTGTTAAAAGAAAAGCCTATTCTTTTCACATTAGTAAGTGTATCACATTTGTAGGCTTTACTTGAAATTAATACCCAAACTTTGACTTTTCCTGTATTAATTGTGGTAGATTCTTGTTTTGGAAAGTGAAGTGCCTTATTCTGATTTTTAAAATACAACTGTCTTTCACATAAACTAAGATTTATTCCGCTTAACTGTCCAAATGAAGTATAGTGATTCTCCTGGTAGTCAATCTAAAGATAAACAACTCTAACAAATTTAGATTAATCCCAGAAGATAAGCAACTCTAATAATTTAGATTAATCCTACTTATTTTAGGAAGAGGTAAAGATGCCTCTCTCTTTCCATTAATAAGAGTGAAGACCTAAACAATTCACTCTGATTAGACAACTGACTTCTAGATGGTTAAAGTTAGATGAGATGAATCCTAACTTTAAACTTCCTGCATCTGTTGTTTCAATTAAATCTCTTGCCAAGGTACATACTAAGGACTAAGCTGGATTATAAAACACTTAAAAAAAGAAAAGTTACCATGACATCACATTGTATAAGGTGATTTTTCAACGAGATCCTCTCACAGAAAAACTTCTGTTTTCCATTATTTTTTTCTCTGCCATTATCTTTTGTGTATAAGGAGAAGGATACAATCTGACCTGAAACTATTACATTTCCCTTTCTCTATCATTTCACCTTAAGAGCGTGATGAAAAACACAACAGAATTCTCTTTTCTTATCTTTTACAAACCATTATACATTTAGGCATTAAGATTGGGATTTGGACATTAGGATTTTGTAACATCAAATACTGTTTATTGTAAATAAAATATTGCAATGTGTTAATAGAAACCAGTTATATTGTTTCACTTATATCTCATATCTCAATTACACATACACTTGGGTAAATAATACTAAACATTTAAAATCATAATAGAAATAGTATTAATAAAAATAACATAAATAAATAAAGCCACTACTCAGTAAATCCTTTGTTTTCACAGAAATTTCACCCTCTGTTTTTTTACTAGATATTTACATTTGAATGTGATTCTTTGGCTTAATTTTTACAGTATTTAACATTAATGTATTTTTGCAAACAAATTTCTCTGAAATATGTGAAACTTATGAAAATGACAGTGCTCCTTCAATTATGAGTGGTTGAAGGGAAGGAGGTTGGTATTTCATTAGGTGCCCACTTTTACTAAAATATTTCATCAATGATTTAGTTGATAGATGACAGCCTGAAGCTGTGAGGATCTGGAATATTGTTGAAGGGCAGGATTCAAGGATCTTGGCAAATGGGATAAATAATGGGGGGGGGAGGGTGGAGAGAGAAAGGAAATTAAATAGAGGCAATTATAGATTAAAGGCTAATACAGAATGAACAACATAACAACTCTGGAAAAGGAGTTGGGAGTTACATTTAATCATGAGCTGGAGATAGAATAAGGTCAGCACCCTGGTAACAGACAAGGTGTTGGGATCTGTGTCCAGTGAAATGCTCAAGTCAGATGAGCTTGACCAACACAGCGGCAACATGATCTCTCTGACCAGGCCTGTTCTTGGCGGAAGTTTGCCTCTTGCCAGGAGTTCACATCCAGGACATTGTGGAGAGGCTCTTGAGGCTTGACCAGTCCAGGGACTACCACTCCTTGCCTTTCTTCCTTATGAGAACAAAGGTTGCTGACAAGGGGGACCTGAATTACATCAAGAGTGATTTCATTGCTCTGCGCATGATGGTGAAGGGCATGGAGGTCCTCCTTAATCCTGCCAATGAAGGGGAATGACTTGAGGGGAAGTGAGCAGATCTCATGAGTCAGCAGCTGTTTGCACAGATGATATCAACAATAGGTATTTCTTTTTTACCACTGTGGTACCCTCTTGGAGGATCAAGGACTGTCAGGAAGAGGTGGAATCCACATGAACAAGTAGGATAGAAGCATCTTTGCAAAAAATCTGGCCAACCTTCTGAGGAAATCTCTAAACAAGGAATGCTGCAGGAGGGACATGATAATCCACAATCAGGTGCGAAGGTGATGGACTGTACTGGTAAGCAAATGGTACAGTGTGATATGGGACAGCAAGAACCTGGAAAATAGCAAAACATGACAGCAGTGGTCCATCCCCAGGTCTATATGCATAGAAGTGTCTACAGAACAGCATTATGGGGGAAAATCTCATACGTTTATTTGGTATACATTTAGAGATGCCTCTCTGAAGTGCCTGTACACTAATGCACACAATATAAGGAACAACAGGACAAATTTGAGGTCCACGTGCAGTCACTGGTCTGCTATCTTCTTGGGTCACAGAGATGTTGTGGAATAGTTCACATAACTGGAGTGCTGCCGTGGTTGTATACAGGCTCATTAGGAAGGACAGCAAGGAGTGAAGGTTTCCTGTTGTGTGGGAAAGCAGTGGAAATGCAGAAAGCTCTGACTGAGGTTGCATGAACCTGTAAGGACCTTATGTGTTAAGGTTAGAGGTGAGACCAATATGGGTGTCATTGTGACAGGTGTCAGTACAGAAGGCCTAAACAGGAAGGTCAGGCCTTCTTCCAGCTAATGAGAGAAGCAACATGGTTACAGGCTGTGGTTGTTGTAGGGAACTTCAACCACCCCAGTATCTGCTGTAGGGACAAATGAGCAACACACAAGAAACCCAGGAGGTTTCCGGAGTACATTTATGATAACATCTTGACATGATTGTCAAGAGACGTGAGGATGGGATGTCCTGCTGGATCTCATACCTGCAAACAAAGAACAAGGACACAAAGGCCGAGGCAGCCTTGGCTGAAGGAATCATGAGACAGATGGTGGAGTCCAGTATCCCAAGAAGAAAGAGCAAGACAAATAACTGTATCACAACCCTGGACATAAAGAGAGCAGACTTGGGCCTCTTTAGGGGCCAAGGACTTTGAAGAATTCCACAGGAAACTATGACAGAAAGAACAGAGGTCCAGGAGAGCTGGATCATTCAAGCTCAATTACCTCCTCCAAATGTCTGAACCCAACAAAAAGGGAGTATAGATGGCAGGAGATCCTCAGAGGTGAATAAGAAACTCCAGACAAATGTCAAATATAGAAAGTAAGTATACTAAAGGAATACATTGCTAAGATTACAGGAATTAGAATTGAATTAGGACAGCCAAAACCTACCTGGAGCTGAATCTGAGATGGGCTGTGAATGGCAAAGTCAGAGGCTTCTACAGGCACATTAGCAGAAAAAGAAAGACTAGGGAATATGTGGACCAGCTGTTGAAGGTGACAGGGGACCTGGTGATAAATGATGTGGAAAACACTCAAAAAAAAAAAAAAATGTACTCCTGTCTTCAAGAATGGCAAGAAGGAAGACTAGGGAAACTACCTGCTGGTCAGCTTCACCTTAATCCCTGGAAAGGTGATGAAGCATATCTTCCTAAAAAGCATTTCAAAATATGTTCAGGACAAGAAGGTACTTGGGAGTAGTCAATACAAATTTACAAGTGGCAAATCATGCCTAGCCAACCTGGCAGCTCTCAGTGACAAAACTACTATCTGAATGGATAATGTAAGAACAGATGATATTGTTTGTCTTGATTTTAGCAAAGCTTTTGACAACATCTTCCATATAAACCTTACAGTAACACTGATGAAAAATGGACTAGATAAGTGGACAGTGAGGTGGACTGAAAAGAAGGTGGAACACCAGGCTCAAAAGGATGTGATCAGCAGCAAAAAAAATCCAATCCAATCATTAGTGATCTAACCTAGGAGTCAATACTGTTTCATTTCTTCATTAATGACCTGATGGGACCAAGTGCACCCTCAGCAAATTTGCAGGATTGTTTGCTAGAAGGATCTGATAGTTGTGATGCCATTCAGAAGGATCTTGATGAGCTGCAGAAATTAGCAGAAATGAATTTCACGAAGTTCAACATTATGCATTGCAGGCAAGTCAAGGGAGATAATCTCTGCCCTCTAATCAGCCCTGGTGAGACACATCTGGTGTTCTGGGTTCAGTTCTGGGCTCCCCAGTACAAGAGAGACATAGATATGATGGAACTAGTGCAGCAAAGGGTAGCAGATATGATTAAGGGACTAAAGAATCTGACACATAAGGAGAGGCTGAAAGAGTTGGGACTACTCAGCCTGAGGAAAAGGAGAGTCAAGTGGGACCTTATCCATGTATACGGATACCTGCTGAGTGGGAGAAAAGAAGATGGGGGAAGACTTTTCTCAGTGGTGCTTACTGGCAAGACAAAAATGAATAAGTACAAATTAAAGGACGGGAAAATCTATTTGCACATAAGAAAATACTTATACATATTTGTATTTTTTTTTTTTACTGTGCGGGTGGCTAAGACCAGAACAGCTTGCACAGAGATGTTATGGAATGCCCATCCTTGAAGATATTCAAAAACCAACTGGACATGTCCTTGTTTGAGTGGGGAGGTGAGAGGGCGGGGTGAGGCAGGAGGGTGAGAGGGACACACACAACTCCAGAGATCCCTGGATTTCAACCATCTTGTGATTTGTGACTCTGTGTGGGCTATGTTACATTTTACCCACCATTTTGACCTTCTCCTTATTGTTTAATTCTGTTTTGAAAAAAAAAATACTCACACAAATCACTGTTCTACTTCATTTGAAGTAGAATATTTCATATCTTTTCACAGACATGCAAGATTTCTTCATATTAATATTATTTTTATTGTTTAGATAGCTGCTTTATTTTATCGTTACCTAATTTGGAGGAAAGCTTATATGTTGATTTATTCTGTTCTTTTGTTTTGAGTTCTGGTACTTTTTAGCATTTTCTAATTGCTTGAAGGACTTAGGAGGCCATGGAAAATGAATTGCCAAATTATAACATGGTCCTTTTCTTGACAATGATTTTTTTTCTCATTTAACTTTTTTATTATTTTGTTTTTAATTTGATCCTTAGTCCTTAATTATGTATGTCACAGATATGTTACATTGCCTATGTACAAGTACTGAAGGGGTGTAATTACCAAAACACGTGGAATTAAATCATTAAGTCCTCAGAAAGGACAAAAATGTGGAACTAGGGGCACTAAATTAAAGAAAATGTAGGGTATTAGAAAGAAACATTCTCAAATGTATGATTTTTTAAATTGTATTGACTCAAAGAATTAAGTGGAAGCTGAATCACTTGAGTGATTTCAAATTATGCTATGTAATACAACATATCAAAAAATAAGGTTTGAGAAGGTGTCTAGACTATGTTGGATAATTTTTGTCAAACTATAAAATGGACATTAATGGAAATTTTTGCTACCACTTATGAACTATAAAATCATTAAGGTTGGAAAAGACCTCCAAGATCATCTGGTCCAACCATCCCCCTACCACCATTACCCACTAATCTATGCCCCTAAGCACCAGATCCAACCTTTTCTTAAATACTGTAGGGATGGTTCCCTAAATACCCTAGGCTCCACAACCTCTCTGGGCAACCTGTTCCAATGCCTAGTGACTCTTTCTGAGAATTAGTTTCTACTAATTTCTAATCTGACTCTGCCTATAATGCCATAGTATTAAAATATAGTTAAGTTCTGCACACATTGTTTATCAAAAGGGTAGAGCCAGTGTTAGGAAACAATTTCCATCTCAACAATTTATAACTTCTACAAGTCTACAGACATATAAATTACAGGTTCACAGGACACTTCTGTTGTTTCAGAGGGTATTATGCTATGTCAGGATCAAAAGGATCTGCAATTTTTAAAGGCTTTATTTAAACGGTGAAATATTACTTTCCTTCCTATGTATTTGTCTGTATTTAATAAGAGAGCTATAAATACTGGTCCAATTGTTAAGCAGTTGCAGAGATTACAGATATCTGTTAGATAAATAATAACTGAAGGTTTCCTTCTAAATGGTACTACAAGTTAATGATAGCAATAGTGTAGAGATTATATAACTTTTTATTGAAGTATTTTATATCAGTGCTATATCTATAAAAAAATATCATAACTTTTGGAATCCTTTGAGAGATCCAGAAAACATATACTTTGATTTTAAATATTCAGAGAAAAAGTGAGTTCTTAAGTTCATGCTGTTTTACATCCTGCAGATTCAGCTGTCTACACTGAAATGGCTCTGTGACTCTCATGCACAGGCGTCTTTTACATGCAGTCATTTGGTTCAGATGTTATCTGCATTGTAATGTTTCATTTGCCTTGGCAGAACTCTGACACATAACTAGGAAATTGTATTGTTTGCAGATGTTGTTCAAAAGATTCAGTGCCTTTTTTTTTTGAGGGACCACATCTTTCCATTCTATAAGGGAATCTGTATATCTGTAATTAAAATCTGAAACATGCTTTGGGGCAATAGTGCCCCATTGGTCCTCTCTTTGTTTTGAATTTCAAATGGCTGTGAAAACACTGTTATTGTTTTTTATTACTCTAGCTTTTACAGGACAAGATAATTTATTTATTTATTTATTTATTCATTCATTCATTCATTTATTTATTTATTTTTAATGGAGGAGAAGAAAAAAGCAGTGACTTGATACCAAATTTCAATTTAACAGAACAAGCTGTCAGCTACTACTGATAACATCAGAGAAGGCTAATCCTAAAACATAGCATAATAATCCATCTATAAAAGATTTTAAAACAATACCAAGGGAACATTCTCAATACTCACCCAAGCCTTTTTGTGATTTCTCTTTAGGTCAAAAAAACCTACAACAATATTGAAGCAGTGAGTAGCAGGACGTACAACACAACAGATATCTATAGCAAGAAAGGGAATGCCACAGCATATGGCTCATACGTCACAGGACACTTTGGCAGTATGTTTGTACACCCTCTCATCTAGCCTAAGAACACTGTTACATGTTAATACCACCCCTGCATTTTGATTCCATATGACACAGCTCTTAACTGTGTTTGATTATTAGAAGTCCCACAAAAGTGTGGCTATTCTTTTATATATTTTTTATTTGTAACAGAACACTGTTGATCTCAGTCAGGTCAGACACCCTGTCAGGGTCCAATCTTGATGCATCAATGACAACATGTATCACAGCAGTCAAAAGTTTACAGCATATAATAAAAATTGAACTGAAGTCAAGCATGCTATCCTCTTGTGGCCTGAGTGGGACTGTAGGCAACCAGTGATTTGTAGGCACCATTACTTCCCAGATGTTCACTGTATCTAGCCCTTGGCAGGGTGTCAAGGACAAAGAATAATCAGTCTTTAGATATCACTTTTGAAATGTTATGCCCTACGCTTCCTTCAGGTGACTCATTCTTTCCATGTTGTCAAGAACCACTGATGAAAGCTGACTACTTTCAAAAGCCTCTGACAAGTGAAGCATTCCTGATACATGGAGAAAATGATATTGTGCAGTCAGTACTCACAGAACATACCGTGAGTGATGGATGAGTTACTGCTTTGCCAACATTATGGTCAACTTCTCTTCCAAACTCAGGACAGAGCCACAGAACAGCTAAAGCGATCTTGGGCCCAGGAGGAAAACACTGGGAAGAGACTTGAGGAGTTTTAAAAGTGATTTCAGGGTTCCCATAAATCTAGGTGCTGTCTTATGGATGGCGACAATATCCTATCCTTACAGCAAATCCGTGCATTTAAAATAGGGTAGACACACTGCAGGAGCATGAAAATGACGTGAAAATCGATTGCACTAATGCAGGGCAGTGCTCACATGGTAATAGCTATTAAGAAGGCATTTCTGGTTTAATGTGTTTTTTAATCCTTTATATAAATAATGTATGCAGTGTAATAAAATATTACTAACAAATAGGGATTTAAGATTTTATATATATATATATAACAATGACTATCTTACTCTTTGCAGAAATTATGAGTCAAAAATCTAATTATATTGTTCAGAATACATAAACCCAAATGCAAACTCAGAGGAAGCTAAATTTTCTGAAGTTAGAAGGTTTAAATTTCACACTTCTTCTTTATTTATTTATTTAAATATATATTTATGTGTGTGTGTGTGTGTGTGTGTGTTTTTCCCCTTAATAATGTGTATTTGTTCTTGAACATTTCTAAGCTGAGAATGGCCTTCTAGTGTATGGTATATTTTTGCTATCCAATGTGAAGCTTTTTCCATTATTTATTTATTTTCCTTCCTGAATCTAGCTTGTAAATGTCTCTCTTGATAATTTTATGTTATGCTGCTCATGGTGTTCAGGACTAAAATATGAACAGAGTTAAGTATGATCAGATGTGAACAAGGGATGGAGATGCTTAAGGTAGGCTTTAGGGATCCTAAAACCCTGCACATAAACCCTCTATGGGTACCTCAGTTTTCAAATAAATATTCTTTGGGAGCTTAAAAAATACATGCCCAATAGTGCTTATTTAAAAAGAAAGGGTTTAGGAGCATGCTGCTTGTTTGTGAGCAGCCACCTTGGGAGTCAATCCTACAGGCATCTTCAAGGTTTTGTCTAACACATACTAGTACCACTGAATTTATTCAAAAACATGTACAGAGAAAACAATAACACTGCTTATGTTAGCCTAATGGTCAAATAATTCGGCCCAGAAATATAGGATTTAAAATATCTTTTGCCTCCAAGGGTTTGAACCACATCTCACCAAGTTCACTAAGCTGTAGGCTTTCCCTTTTGAAATAGGACACTGTTCTGGCAGGAAAGCAAGGCCAGAGAAAAAGCATGTAAAAGGCAGCACTGTTCTGCTGCTCAGAGGTGAATGCATTCACCTGGAATGAGATAGAATAGAGCTGCATGTGCTTTCCTGCTCTTTTTGCTATGTTCATTTTAAAATGAATACAAATTTGTTTTGAATATACAATTGAATATACAATGTGGAACATTCAGGCCAGAACATATAAGGAATGATGTGGATAAAGTCACACACAACATTTGCTAATCCAACTGGACAGAGGACCTCAGATCAAACCTCCTTTGCAGACATGCCCTTTGACAGCTTGGACTGCTATCCTGGCAATCCAGTGACTGTTCCTAGGCATCATTGTGCCAGGATGCATGACAAAACATACAGTTCTGGATACTGTGCATTTCTGAAGAACTGTCTTTACTTACTCCCCATCTGTAAAATGTTCTTTCCCCCACCCCCCACTATGACTATGTTGTCTATTTAGATTAATACTCAACTACGTACTTCATATATACCTCCTAGCAACAGTGGCCTGAAGAGACGGTTAGGTTTGATTCTTCTGTCATGCAAATAAGCAAAGACCTTTTATTTCCCTTTTTCTCTATATGTGTATAATTTATAGATAGGTTTTCTTCTTTTCCAAAAGTCACTTTTTCGTTTTCTTTTTTTTTTTTTTTTTTTTTTTTCCCATGTGCAGGGAGACTAACAAGCTGTGGGAACTCCTGGAGAAAGCAAACATATCTATGAATGCATCTGAGCATCCTTTAAACTAGGTGAGGTAACATCCAAGAAACAAACTGTTTTCTCCTGAGACACCTGATCAGTAAATAAACATATGTGAACTGTTGTTGTTGTTTTAATGTAGTTGCACAGTATATGTTTGCAAATGCAGGTCTAAACCATATGTCAACATTTGCCTTAATGTACTCGTGGAGGCTACCTACAAAGGAATCAGTCAAATAACTTCAAAACATCTATAAATACATACACCTCCCCTTACATTACACACAGTTATATGCACAGTGGTTGTCTGTTGCACTGGGCTTAATTTACTTATCTTGCCTTTTGCAAGCTAAACATATTTTGTACAGTGTTTAAAGTTTATTCTTCCAGTATTTTTTGATATTCTAAATTACTTTGTATGACACCATTTAATTTACTGCTAATATTTTAAAGATTTGAGTAAGGATCATGGTAGCCTTGTTTCCAAAAGACTTCTGTAACGAACTTCAACGATAGCTCAGTTTAACAGGAAGTTGGAGTTGCAGTTCATTACAGGAGAGTGATCTCCTTCTATATTGAATTACTGCCAGGAAATATTTACAGGCTACAGTCATAGACTTTACCCTTCAATCAATGGTGGTCTAAGGGAACACTTCCTTAAGTTTGTTAATGCGTTCTGCCAGCCTGACAAGTGGGTGTAAGATAATTCTGCCAACTTCAGTATCTTCCTGAGTGCTGCTTTGAGGCCAACAAAACATCGAAGTATTTTTTTGTGAATAAACAACTCATCAAAACATATGAGAACAGAAGGTTTCAAACATAGTAAAGCAACTGGCATGTTAGAGTTAATGAGAAGCACAATGATACTTTATTCAAACCTCCTAGACCAAGGGTCATCTGCATAATAACATAACATCTCTTACAGCCTCCTTATAACTCTATAGAAATATGTATTAATAACTCTCATTTTCCTGTATCTTGAAACAAAATGGGAATATTTCAATAAATGTGAATAAAATGGAGGGGAAAAAATGTGGTTAATAGAATATGCTTTTACATTCTGTTCTATCTGTCATTGCTGCCCTCCACGTGTTTTTGGTTTGGTTTTTTTGTTGTTTTTTTTTTGCTTGATTGTTTTTTGTTGTTCTAACCTCTTTTCATTATTTTACATGTCACAATTATTGACTCTGCTGAAGAATCCTACTTACAAAATAAGGGACCAGAGCTCTAGTTAAGTAGTACTGTTGGAAAAAAAGAACAAAAGTGCATACTTGTCTATTTCTTATTTTATTTACACATCATGGCTTTTTGTAAGGCATAAAGTGCCTTGGACTTCAGCAACTATTTCCTGTATTATTCTCCATATCTTGCAAATAAACAAGAAAAATAATATTAATTAATTAATTAATTAAACAAATGAATGAACAAACAAACTTTATGTGCCTGCCTGTTTCTTTACCTGTGCTGGCTAGTGGGTGGAGCTCCAATTGAATGGCAGAGGAGGAGGATGTGCAAGTGGTCAAAAGTGCTCACATCTGCCAGTAGTAAATTCTTATTCCCCCAGTCTCCAGTCACTACACTGACTGGGCAAAAGGAAAACAATGAGCCACAGTTATTTCCTGGAGATGTCCATGGAGTTATAGATGCTATGCAAGCTTCTTTATGGGTTGTCTGTATGAGACAAACTCTAACTCATATTGCCACAGGAAGTTTTAGGCAGACGCAGGTTATGGTGGAGGTACATTGTGCACCATAACAGAGAACCCATTGGTTCCATGCATCATTACAGTCATCTGAGAATAAGATGGCTGGGACAGTTGGGTAAAATTTAGTATAAATGTTGCAGCAATACTTGCTCAGAGCCTCACAGAATATGTTATTATTCTTACTATTACTGCAACAAACAATTTGTTAAGTGGGAAATGTAGCAATGTACACTTGGGAAGTTTCTACTTATCCAGAGTAAGGCACCCTGATGTTATAAAGTAAACCTTTGGATTACTTAATCAATAATAAATTGTATAGAAGAATTTTGCCTTCTAAAATGGTACATTAAATCCTGCTAGATAACTAAAATACACATCACAGATGGTTAAGTATATAAAAAAAAATAAAAAATAATGGGCATCTTTCAGCTAGGATTTATTTAAACAGAGTAATTTAGAGATCCTTGGAAATGAAGAAAAACAAACAAAAAGCAACTGAACAAAAACAACAAGCAAACAAAAACAGTTTAAATAGCAAAGGTCTAAGACATTAGGAGAAATCATACTAGTTTAGGCAGAAAAAAATCACAAATTACTTTTAATATTTGTAGACAGAATTCATTTTAAAAAATTAAACATTTCTTCTTCTTAATCCAATATATTAAAAAGCATTTATTTAGTGTAAAAAAATAAAGTCTTTATTGTTTCTGTCTACTTGGCATAACAATTTTTCCACCACACGCATTAAATGAGACAAGCAATTGGACTATTTCTAGTACACATAGCATCACTGATCAACATATTGCCCCAAGCCAATACCCTGGAATCTGAGCTAGCTTGTGCTTTCTGCTCTGAAAGCCCTGCCATCATGTCTGTCATTACCTAGGCAAGTAAAACTACAGTTTAAGAACATCGTTTTTGTTGTTGCTGTTGTTTTGTTTGTTTGTTTGTTTTTCAATAGTTACTTTTGAAGACCAGATGGAAGACTGCTCCAATGCATGCATTTCAATGTTAAATAGCGTCATTGGCACAATATTGACAACTCCTGGTCCTGGGAAAGCAGGTTCTTCATAAGATGGAAACCTAGATTTTGAGTAAAGAGAGTGGAGAATTGTAATTGCTCCTAAGGACCTGAAAAAGGGAAATTCTCTTCATGTATATTACATGTTCACAGCAAAAAAGACTTAACCAGTCTGTTTCTAGGGAACATTTTATATTTCCTCTAAAATAAAATAAATTAATGTTCCAGGGGCAAGATCCTGACTCCTAATTTTGCCTGTGGCCTCCCTGCCATACCGGTTACCACACCAGTAGACAAGAAACAGGCACTACCTGCCTGTCAGATACATCATTGGATCTGAAAAGATTTGTAGTCCTAATCAAATTTAACATTTCTAGATTCTGTGGTGCGCTTGGGTTGAGTTTAAGTGATTCTCCACCTAATTTGGATGTTAATGAGCTGTAGATGGAAGTGGGTGATTCTCAACTTGTACTGACTGCTACAGTTGAGCACAAAAGGAGATGCAGGCTATATAGGGAGTTGTATAATGATAGAAATCTACAGAGAGGTGCAAGGCTATAAGGAGGCAAATGTGCTTGTTCTCTTCTTGACCTGTAAGGATTTGTAAAGCAAGTCTTTTTATTATTATTATTTTGTTTGTTTGCTTGTTAGGGGCCCATGCTTGGGGGATGGTGGGGGGTTATTAAGCTGTTTCCAACCCTACTTTATTAAATTTGTTTCATATGTTAACATATTTCATATGTTAACAACACGGTGGCAAAACGCTAACAAATGTCTCTGAGAAAACTGTCTTTGTTAGAAAAGTTGAAACAAAATATTTTATATGTAAGACTAGTTTTCCTTTATATTGGACTTCATGGAAGGAAATTCTCTATGTAATCATGAATCAGAACTGGTTGGGAAAAGGAACAAAATTATTTCATCTACTCATGTAGTCCCTATATAAATAAGATCATACATACATAGTCAAATGACAGCATAGTCTTTCTTTTTTTGGACTCTTGTAGACTCTGAGGACAGTAATTCCTTGTTGCTTTACTGTGACAGTGGTGAATAGGCAGTGGGTGGGGTTCCTACTTCTTCCCAGGGTCCTCTGGGTCCTAGAGGGTTTAAACCTCGTGAAATCAATCCTCAGTTATTTCAAAACAGTAAGTAAACACGTTTTTCCCCTTTCTCTTTTAAGGATTTTGTGCTGTTAATTCTTCGGTACCTAATAGGAATAACACTGAGCAGTTTCGCAGCACCACTGAGGATTTCCTATTGTATGAGGCTCTCAGGAAAAGAAAAAAAAAAAAAAAAAAAAAAAAAAAAAAAAAAAAAGCAGGGAGGGAAGGAGAGGAAGGAGAGAAGAGGAGGAAGTTAAGAGAAGAAGGGGAGATTAAAGGAAAAATAAAACGAGTTTATTGGCAGTGTTGGTGGTATTTTTATATTTCTTGTATTTAGCCAGAATTAAAACCAAACACAATTTTAATTTACATACTTACCACAGTATGTCTTGTTTAATTACCATCCTATTGTAAACCACATACCTGCCTATTTTATTTGTTCATTTCAATAGAATGAAGGAAGACAATGTCACAGAAGAGTATGAAGTAACAAATTTGTTATGATGTTCAAGCATTTCCTAAAGTACCTACTTGTCTATGTCATGGGTAATTCAGAGTTCAAATTCTCCTGCCCTTTTCTGCGATTATAAGTACAAAAGGGTCAGATTTACAAAAATGATTAAGGACTTTAAATTTTGTGTAGATGCTTTGTAGGATTTTTTGAAAGTGACTTGCTAACCTACTCTTACTGAAATTAATGCCATTGAAACCAATAAAAATTAAGTGCAGTGACATTTCTGAGAAGAAAAAGAAAAAAAGATACACAGGTACCTGCATATTTAAGCACTGAAATACTTCACCTTTCTTAGACACATCTGAAAATCTTACAAAGAAGCCAGGTCATCTACATATTTTTGAAAATGTTAATATAGGTCAGCCTACCAGTGAGCAAATGGTAGCAGCCTTACTGGTACCATGTTCACGATCTCAGAGAAAATTATCAAAAGCGTTATTTATTGTTTTAATAATTCTGAAAGTTAATCATAAGAGATTACAGAATATTTGGTAAATTGGGGGTCTCCCATGGCAGGTGTCAATATCATTTATTCCTCAGAGAAAGAGCTCTTTTTGAAAACTTCAGAGGCTTAAATTTAAATCACTGTACATATCTACCTTTCCAGTCTTCTCCTTGCCCAGTATTATCTACTTTCTACCCACTGCTGTTCCCTCAACACCGTTTTCTGCTTGCATGTTCCAATAACACCAATTGTTTTTCAGTCCAGGTGTCTTATGCAGACATTGAAGCCATGGAAGTAAGGCTGCACCATGCAATGTACAGAATCTTTGGATTCTCAGGGACTATCATACTTTTCTTAATGTATGGTGCAATAGAACAGTAAAGTTACTGCACCGTGAAAGCATAGCTAAAATCATGTGAAAAAAAATCAGTCCCAGAGGAAACTGTAAAGGCCTTCAGAATCTTAACTTTCCCTCAGAACTATTCTTCTGATCATCAAACCTTGTCTGTAACAATGGGTATTCACCCACTGGTATACAGATGAGCAGAAGAAACTGGAATTGCTGGCCACCTCTCAGTACCAAACCTTTTCATCATTAACTGAGCTTTTCATTCACCATTTTCTGTTAGTCAGCAATCTTTGTTTTTGTTCTCAAGAATACAGTGTACAGTTAGAAAATCATATGATAGAATCATAAACCTCCAGGATGAAAAGGCAGTTCATCTTGTGCAATGAAGGATTGTTCTCTCTCCACACAAGGGAACAATCCCTCATTTCACAAGTGTGCAGGAGAGTTCTATGTAATCTTGTCTGAAGCGATTCAAACATACTTATTTCTGTTTAGAGCTTGAATTGAAAGAAGATGGGGAGAAGTATTTAGTATTTTTATTTTGTTCTTTGTGCTTAATTGTAGATGATTTAATAAGAGACTTTTATACACACAGTGAAAAATAAGTATCTCTAATCCCACCACCACCACCCTGTTGACACCTATTTATTTATGTTTTTACTTGTTTCTTTCTTTCCTTTTTTTAAAGATTTTGGGGCTTATTTTGGATTTTGTTTACTCCAATGCACAGCAAATGCACGATTCTAATGTTAATGGATTCAAATTTGTTTACATTATATTTTTTCTTGTGTATACTGGTAAAATCTATTGAGATCTTTGGTCATCAGACAAAAAATCACAATTGTTGTCAGTTGTCTCTGTCAACTTTATTATACATCACCAAAGTCATCTTGCTCCATCTGTTCCACCTTTTTCTTGGATTCTTTTGGCAATTTGCTAAACTCATTTTGTCCTTTGGTGTCAGTGCATCTGACTCAGAACAGAGCTGCAGAAGCTACACAGGACTCACTTTAATTATTTATACCCTGAATTTAGTTTGACTTTCTATGCAAAATACAGGCCTTGATGATCCTCTTTTCTTAACTGAAGTTATTGAGAGAGAAAGTTTGGAAATATTTTTCCCATTGCTTTCATCTCTGAGTAATATCGGGGATTTATGCATCAATATGCTGCATCATATTTATGCCCTTGGGTATCTGTGTCAACACTGGACATGAGCAGTCATGGTGATCCTGGAGGAACTAAGTAACAAAGCTAGCAAAATTTACAGTCTGATAGCAGTAATTGTATAGGAGCTGGTGGTACCTGTCATTCCAGCAGCATATCATTTCTGGAATTCACATGTAAAGTACAATTAACCAACAACATCAAAAATTAGGAAGTTGTTAACGAGAAACACTCTGCAAGGCAACAGGCCTTGGAGTGAAGAAAATTATTAGCATAGGAAACAACACAAAATCCTTACCAAATAAAACAAATACAACATTCTGAACAGGAAAATAAGTTTCTTTTATTATTGTAAACTTAGAGGTGATCTAGAAATCATCTCTAGTCTTTCGAACACAGTAATTAGAGCTTTGACCCCAAATTATCAACCCACTTGCTTCAAAATATGTCTATTTCTTTTTACTTTTGTTGGCTGACTCCCTAATGTACACCAGAGTAACTTAATGAAAATCTCCAAATAGCGTTCCAATGTTCCTTCCCCATTATGCTAATATAGCTTTATTGCTGAATCTGCTAGTTGGTTGCTGTTATTTTTACTGAGGTTGTATGTCCTGTTTACTGCTCATGAAATCAAATGGCTCTGTCACTTCTGACTAAACAGGAATATCACCTACAATCATTTCTTCATGCTGAACTGTTTAGGAAAACATCATTTTAAAATGGCAGAGTCATGCAGGTGTTAATTTTTTATGTTTTTTCTGGTATATTTCCCTGCTCAGTCAGATTTTTTCTAACCTGTTTTTACCTTCAAAAATAAACAATCTTTTACAAAACTAAAGAAACATTTGCCCTTCAACAAGTCTATTTCTATTAATTGCTATTCTTTCCTGACCAGTCGGAGAAAAGTTCAGGAATCAGAATTTGAGCTCTTCTGTATATCATCATTATTCATTTGTGGGAATATATCATCATGCTTAAAGTATACAGTGTGTGGGGCTTAATTTTCTGAGAATAATTGGATAGAGTAGAACCAAACACTTCATCATTAACATTCACTGCCAGAGCTCTGGGAAGATACACAGCAAAGAAAACAAAAACATGAGGGTGATAGACAAAGACAGAGTTGTGAAGGGAGGAAAGATTGTTTATTTTCTTTGTTTATCATGTATCAGATGCTTTTTTTCAGTGCATCCTAATTAAAGCAAGTGGTCTTACTTTATACCTGAAAAGACTGTCACATAACCATCTAAATTTATATCTGAAAAGGTTTTATCATTTTTCAGCATACTACAATAACGACCTTTCACATATGTGTATATATGTGTTTTGAGGACTGGCATGAGAAAATAAAATTTCTAAAGACAAACCAGTTTCCGTAACTAAGACTAGCTCCTCAGCTCATTTATGATAGCAGAACTCCATTGTCTGCTGTCCCGTATGCATTGAGAAGGGGAATTGTAAATATGAATGAGGGATTAGCTGTAGTGCCAAGATAGCTTGAAAGATAGGATAAAAAAGAAAAACAAAACAGATTTGTCCTATGAAAAAGGACAGAAATCTAGGGTAAGAGAGACTCATGTTGTTTCCTCATTTTTAATAGCTTTTTCTGCAGCAGGGAATAATATGGCCAACATTTAGCCATGTTAGAGAATAATAGATATAACATTAAAATATCTGGAATTTTACGTATATAAAAAGGAAAGCACATCCTACAGTGAAGTATCCCGACTTAATTAGACAAATGAAAACTACCCATTAAATATTTAAATCATAGTAATGTTTCCTGTACAGAGCTGTTACATTGTCTGTCAAGAACTGAGCCCTTAACTTGGGGCTGAGCATGGTCCAGTGAAGTTGGAGGATCCCATGGACCTTTGCAGTCAGGCTGAATGGAAAGTTCTTGTATGGAATGTTTTGCCTTCAGAATCAGAATGTTTTGCCTTCTCTCTCTAATCAACTTCAGTCTGCAGCTTTCAGGGAGCGCTGAGGGCCAGTTGCTCCTCCAGGAAAGTGAAATGAGAACAGTGGAAATAAGAAGGCAGGCAGAAACAGTGACCTGACTATAAGGAGCCAAGATGTCAAGTGGCAAGTCACAGAATCATGGAGTGGTTGAGGTTAGAAGGGACCTCTAGAGGTCATCTGGTCCACCTCCCCTGCTGAGGCACCTAGAACAGGTTGCCCAGGTCCATTTCCAGACAGCTTTTGAACATCTCCAAGGATGGAGACTCCACAAACTCCATGGGCAAACTGGGACAGTGATTTTAAGGTAAGAATTGCTCCAGTCAAGGCAGAGATCAGGACCAGAAACAGTGGTCAGTGTGATCACACAGCACGGCTACCACAACACAGTAATTCTGAGCTTGCCACAGAAAGCCATGCTGATGGGTCTATATCTATATCTGGGTCTGGATCAAGGAGTTACAAGCTTGAGCGCAGACCTAGATGCAAATCAGCTGCAGGGTAACGCAAGTGGGATGCTGGTGTTACGGAAAGAGCTTAAAAGCAGCTCCATGGGACAGGAGATGCAAGACCTTATTTTTAGCTTTTTTGTTTGTTTGTTTGTTTGTTTGTTTGTTTTGTGACAGCTCTTATCAGCAACAAAGCAACAAAGCTCACATTGGATTCAGCCAACTAAACTCTTTGGCTCAGTCAACTAATCTGATAAAAGGTGGATGCATTCCAGGCCCTGACAGTACCCATAAAGCATTGCTAATTACCACCCACTACTAGTCTGTGTAGTCTATGAAAAAATTTATTAATCTTCTAATGGAGTTTGTGAATCACAGCTGTGGGTGCCATGGGTTTTGTGTATCCTGCCCTGACCACACAAGTCCACAACCCAGCTTGGAAGAAAGACCAAGAACAACTATAAACAAAGCTGATTTTACAATGAAGCAATTGGCTACTGCATGGCCACAGGACATGGCAGCACCACGCTAAGCTGCTCTAAATAGGTTATTTGCAAGTGGAAGTCAGCAGTTCTAGATGTTAAATTTTACAGCTGTAGAGGAGAGATCCATCACATTTGGTCATACACAACTGGTGTGTTATATCGCTACTGTTTTCATCAAAAAAAAGACAAAAGACAGCATTGTATGAGTCTCCATGAAGAAAATTAGCTCTATCCTAGCCAAAAATGTGACAGCCATGCAGTCTGCCTGCACAATTCAGCAAAATGTCAATGTTGTATCATTTTATGACCTGGACATGCACCAGCTTCCTCACAGTGTTTTATTTATTTATTTTTTCTCACTAAACATGAACACATGAGCTTGTTACAACATACCCTAATACGTAAATCTGCATACATGCTTAGGAATCCAGCTTTCCATCTGGAGCTAAGACACACAAAAATCATCTGTCTGAAAGTTGTATCCTGACTCTGGAAGAAATTACTCCCATCCTCAGCTTCAGTCACTGGTTGTCCTACAAAGATCACTTCTGCCACATTTCACTTAAAATATTTATATTATAATTAATACTAATAAAAAAAAAAGATATTTTTATTATCTTTGCACAGCTTGTGATGAACTAGAGACTAGAAGTTTTCTTTGGCTTCACAAGAGTTAGTCTTGCTCATAGCCACTGCTGGCACAAGGGACCACAGTTCCTTCAACTTGAATTGACTTTTGTCTGCTGCAAGTGTTTCTTGCAGTGTTTTTCTTGCAAGTGTCTGGAGTGTTTATAAACTTACAGGACCTATGTTACTGTGCTATATGAAGAATAAAACCCTTTACTCCCAATACACAGAAAAAAATTACTACCTGTGTAGTTCTTCATGGTGGTTGGCAGATGGTAAAATCTTCAAAATCTTTCCATACCAGTAAATTCTGTGTGTTGTCAAATACTGACAATTAAAAACAAACAAAAAAGAAAGGCTTTGAAAAAGAAAAGAAAATAGTACTATTATTTTTGTAGATGTTTTCATCTTGGAATGAATGAAAAACAAAAGATGCTTGAAAAATCAGGTAACAAAGTTTCTATTGCACATGAGAGAGGAAGTGTTAATAACAAGACTCAGAGGCTTGGTCATCTGGTCAAATGTCCAGGAGAAAAGTGAAAGGCCAAGATAAAAGACTATAGCAGAGGTCAGAAAATACTGTGTGTTTGGGTTGGCTTTTTATTTTTTCTTTCTCTCTTTCTCTTTTTGAGCTACATTACAAAAGCATGCAGTGTTCCAAAGAGTGTATGAGTGGGTTGAGGTCTCCATTCATTTTGTTTGTTTATTTGTTTCTTGCTTCCAAGCAGGAACTTGCTGTGACTCCTGAGATGTGCATGTGCATTTTGAACCAGTACATACCTGTAAAATTCAACAAGGTGAAACCTGCTGAGTAAGACAAGGATACTGAATGAGACAATTCTACTCTCTGGGGTGATTTGCTCATTATAACACATCCCAAGATCATTTCAACATTTTTTTCTTGCTTGCATCAAAACTCTGTATTCAAACACTTTGAACTTCTGACTCAGAATGATGAACAGAAACTCTTATATGTAGTCCTCATTGACTTAGGGTCGAGAGAGAGCAGAAGAAAAGTTACACTAATTTGAATTAGATTGAGAAAAGTAAAACAGGGAACCAGGTTTCAAAGCTTTTTTGAGATTAAAAATAAATAAATAAATACATAAAAGCACACAATAACGAAAGCTGAAAAAGAGGAAAAAACTACCCAGCTAAAATTCCTTTTGCATAGTATTTAAGGCTTTTGTCTTTTTTCCTAAAGAAACAAGATTTATTTTCTGTTATTTTTACGTGGAGAATCATATCTTTGTCTCTACTTTCTAACTTACTAGCTAATATCTAACCAAATTCAACATAGGGTTTAAGTCTTAAGGGTGCTCTTTAATTTTCTACAGTTTATATGAAAATAGGCAGATGGAAAGAGAAATTAAGTCCTCTCACTGAGGCACAGGTTGTTAGACAAACACTGTACTAATCAGATGTGAATGGCATCAAATAGAAGAAAGACAGAAAGAAGGCCCCAGATATTGGTGGAGACCTGAAGGTAGGTGCCTTCAAAACAAGAAGAAACAAAGAAACTTGTGTGTTGGGACCTGTTCATTGTGCCAACCTCCTGCTTCCATTCTCTGGGTACTCAGCAAATCCCAACACTAACAAAGTCATAAATCAAGAAATAGAAACCTTTTTCAGCATTAAGAATTTCAAACTCAGATTAGAAAGCTGTGCAATATTTTCCATTGTTGTCAATCTCTGCTGTAGAGGAAGACTCACTTTGTTATACCTGGATATCCCAGCTAAGAACCTAACAATAAGGGGTAAAAACAGTTCATGACATTCTTGCTTTTAATAAAATCTTTATTTTGAAGGATAATATTTACATGGGCATTAGCATTTTTTATTGTCTGGATTTTTATAATTGAATTACTGCCACATTGTCAGCTTTTCCAATTTTAATACAGCTTTCATAATTTTTTTTTTTGCAACAGCTATTAAACACAAGCAATTGCACAACAAAATTAACACAGTTGTAATTTAAAATAATGAAGGAAGTGCTTAACTCTTGCAGCTTGGATAAAAGCTTGAAAATGGTACTTGAGATGAAAAAAAAATTAAAAAATATATGTAGATACACAGATAGAAACAAGAATAAATAAAATTTCATGATTTTTTTCTATAGGTACACAGTATACCAAATAAAATACACAGATGTCATTTAAAATCACATTATATGAACACAGTATTGTTGTATTCTGGGGGCTGCCTGATGGTTTAGTATTGACAATATTTTTTATCAATATAAACACCATTTCCTTTGCTAAAATGCTCATCCAAAACTGCAGCTAGTTTAGATTAACCTCCTTTTATTGATTTACATCTAACAAGGATCCAGCCCCATATTTTAAAATGTTTGCTTCTAACTTAAGGCACTCACAGTAATATAAATTGATTACTCATAACTATACAACCAATTGACTCATTCGGTAAATTATATTAATCCACTATTTGTAGCCTGCCAATGAAGTTCATAAATATCCTTCTCATAGTCCATTAATATTGACTCTCAGATTTAATGAGTTCATTACAATAACCATTACTGTATTATTAAAATGCAGAAGGAAATGTGAGCCTGTTTCATGCAAATAAAGAATGGCATAATTAATCAAATGATACTTTTATTATTAGCATTGTCATCGTCATCCAGTATTTAGTAGTCCTAGTTTTTGCTTCAAGATAGCTTTGTGCTGTGCACAGCACAAAGCCAAGGAGTATATAAGCAAGTTCAAATGAGACAGAAGAGTTTAAGAATACTCTGAGAATTTATAAGTAGTGAGGCAGGCATTTGGTTCAGCCCATCACTACATAACTAATCATAGAATCACAGAATGGTTTGGGTTGGAAGGGAACTTAAAGATCACATAGATCCATCCCCCCCCAGACACGGGTAGGAACACTTTCCACTATACGAGGTTGCTCAAAGCCCCTTCCAACCTGGCCTTGAACACTTCCAGAGATGGGGCATCCACAGCTTCTCTGGGTAACCTGTTCCAGTGCCTCCCCACCCTCTGAGTAAAGAATTTTTTCCTTATATGTAATCTAAATCTACTCTGTTTTAGTTTAAAACTGTTATCCGATGTCCTGTCAATACTCTCCCTGACAAAGAATCCTGCTCCAGAGTTCTTGTAGGCTCCTTTGAAGTATGGGAAGGCTTTTCCCCAGAGCCTTCTCTTCTCTAGGCTGAACAACCACAAGTCTCCCAGCCTGTCTTCAAAGGAGACATGCTCCAGCCTGATCATCCTCATGGCCCTCCTCCAGACTCACTCCAACAGGTCCATGTCCTTATTGTGCTGGATGCCCCAGGGCTCCAGGTGGGGTGTCATGAGAATAGAGCAGAGGGGGAGAATCACCTCCCTCAACCTGCTGGCCATGCTTCTTTTCATGCAGCTCAGGATACAGTTGGCTTTCTGGGCTGCAAGTGCATATTGCCAGCTTGTATTCAGTTTTTCATCAACTATACCCCCAAGTTCTTCTCCTCAGGGCAGCTCCAAATTCATTCTCCGCACAGCCTCTATTTGTGCTTGGGATTGCCCTGACCCAGGTCCAGGACCTTGCATTTGGCCTTGTTGAACCTTGTTGAACCCTGTTTGTGACGTTTAGTCACAAACCTTGTAATCTTTCTTTTTGATCCCTTTAGTTCCGCAGTGGTTGTTTTAAAAGAAAACTACACTTTTCTCAGTTCTTTGAAAGAACAAAAATTAAAATGTTTAAATACAAATTTTAGTTCTGTATGTTCTGAAGTTCAAGCAGTGTTCTAAGGCTCTGTCACCAAAACAGATCAGTATCCATGGCACTTAGGAGTCATAGAACATAAAAATTATAGAGGGGAGGGATTTCAGATCTCTGCCTCCTCAGCTTTCCACTATGGATATCTCTGCAACTGAAGATGTATGCATGCCTGTTTGCAAAACTAGTTTGGGTTCTGTTCTCTCCTAGTACCTGGGCAACTCATCCAGGTTTCTGGAGTCTACTGCACCTGTGTCCATACTCCAGCATTAAATATGTGTGAGAGATCTTCTCTGGCCCTGGGGCTAATGGGCAAGGGACAGCCTGCAGCCATATCAGATCATCCAGATGACAGTGACTATGGTAAGAATAGGGAATGGTCCTACCTCTATCTGAAGTCATGAAATATTTGTAGAAACGTTTTGGGAGAACGTTCTATGGCACAGACAATGATCATGTCAGGGACAGATAGTGGATAGCATGGTGGATAATTAACTTCTAACACTCAGGAAATTCCCTGGTAGCATTTACTTCCCCACTATAGTTACTGTCTGTAAGGCTCAGGCACTCAAACCACAGCTTTCAAGTCCCTTACCAGTAAGTACTTAACATCTATGTAACATCTATGGCTGGATCAAACCATCACGTTGCTGTAATCACTAAAAATTATCTTTCCTTATTCTTCATGTGCCGTTTAAAATAATAAATTTAATAATAAATAAATAAATTTCATTTTGGGCAGTAAAACTGTCCTTAATTACTAACTTAATGTATAAGCTATTTACATGGCTTATAAAGAAAGTGTCTGATCCTGTAGATCCAATTGTAAGGGGATATCCTGTAGAAAAGTTCCTTTGCTGCCAGCTAAATTGAGTACCACTTGATGAAATTGCGTCTCCCTGTGCCAAAACTATGTTGAGCAGTCTGTGAAGAAAACTCTGTCCTCTGAACCAGAAGGCTCACTAGGAGCTGGGGTAAGCCTTTCTTGCCTGGGAATCGCTAATTGCCTACTTCCAGGAACAGTGTTATAGGGAGGCACTCATAAATACACAAGACAATTTTTTTACTGAGTGAACCCAAAACACAAAGTGGGTACCACTGCCTAGTTTCTCTACTTGTACAGCTAAAAATAAGCGGCTGAGAACAGATCGAGCCTGAAAGCTGATTAACTTTGTGACTTGAAAATAATGACTACAGGCACCGTTTTGGCAAGACTTGAGGAAGGAATCTGTCATAGGGCCCTCTGCAAGAGATGAATGGAAATTAAATGAATTTTCGTATTTCTGCTGATATCATAGGACAATGATGATTTCTCTGAAGACCTGACTCATGGCATATCAAAGACATTGAAAACTTTTTGCAGCATTTATAAATTTGCTCAGTAGTCCAATAATTTCTTGGATTGTAAACTTCTTCAAAGGCAAACACATACGACAACAGTAACAAAGTAAACTGAGGATAAAGAATCAGCCTTAATCTATCTTATTTTCTCTGCTTCAAGTGAAACCTAATGCTGTAAGATCTATACAATTTCCCACTGACAACTACGCAGATGAACTCCTGTACCTCTGCATGAAGCAGAACTGTTACCTACCAATTAACCTTCTGTGTCAGAATATTTCCTGCTATGTTCTTTTTTTGTTATTGTTGGTTGGCTGGTTGGTTTGATCTGTTTTGTTGTTGTTGTTTTTGTTGTTTTTTTTGATTTTAGAATGTTTGTTTAGAAGCATTCCCCATACTGTGAAAACTGAAACTTCTTTGTGCTTTCTGAGCCTGATCTGTAGTTACTATCTAAAATCATGCATGGAGGGTAAGATCCAAAATTATAGCAGCTTCTTTCCTCATTCCATGATTTCTTCAATAAAGCAACCTCAGCTTACATCACCTCTGGAAGTCCCAGTTTTACTTTGACTGCACAGTGGTATAGATGGCCCCTGGGTGTACTTCAGCACTCTTAATTGCAATTATGGTCAATTGGCCAAACAGCTCCTGCTCTTCCAGCATTGTGTCAGCCAGAAAGAAGGACTTGGTGGACCACCAAGATCTTTGTCAGTCTTGTGACAAAGTAAATGGAGACATGACCCATTTTTTTATACTTCAGCATGCAGCTGATCTAAATATCCTTTAGGATGTGGACCTAGGAATGTCGTATGCTATGTCTGTTACATACCTCTCATACCATCATGTATATCCCTACCAAATTTAGACTCTATTCTTCCCTGTTAAAAAAAAAAAAAAAAAAAAAAAAAAAAGGTTATGAAATACTCTGCATTATTGAACCTATTTGAGGTTCAATATAATTAATTTGTTCTGAACACTGGTGACACGAAGCACAAACTTTCTGCAACCGCCAGAAAACATACCATAGAAAAAGTCATTCAAGATAAAAGTTATTGGCAAGGACAGAAACTGCTAACATCAGTCAAATGTCTTCCATATCTCATCTAGATGTATAATACATTACTTATTCATTTATTTATCAAGCAGAATGTGGGAGAAAATTATGCCCTTCAGACTCATTCATTTCTTTGTTCTGTAGAGCCTGTTGGTAACAAGAGGGATGAAATGTATAAATTTATCTGAGTATTTCATATGCACTTTGAGGCTGAGACCTCTTTCTATCAGAGACAAAAAAAAAAAAAAGACAGTGTCCAGTTTTTACACACCCAGCCAGTTCCAACCACTTGCCACATGCTCTGGTCATTGCAAAGCATAAGATCACATATTACTTGGAGTTTCTGACCCAGGAAGATATGCCTTCTCATTCCCTATATATCAGCCAGAAAGGGAAAAAAAAAAAAAAAAAACACTTTAGCAGTAGTTATAACAAGACAATTCAGTTTGTGTGTCAACAATTCCATTATGCCTTTTGGTGATGCCTTATTACCTCAAGTTAAAATACTAAATCAATTTAAAATGTGTTAGTTGATCTGCCTTTGTGATTTTTTTCTGTCTCTTCACATAATGGTTGTAAACCTTGTGACTAATAAAATGTAAAACTGGATATTGTTAAAAGTTATTTAGCAATACATGATGGATCTGATACAAGAACAAGGAAATTTTTCAGAGAACATACCAAATCCTCCGACCCAAACCATCATTCTCACAGGGATAGCTACAACCGCTTCAAAGAGAATACAAAATCAAATTAGGGATGGACATACTGGAATTGAGCAGCAAATATAAAATATGTGAGTAATCTTGGCATTATTTACTGTCCAGCATATGAGGAAAGATAGGAACTTTTTCTCTGTCTCAGTATGTTCTAAATGACTGTGTAGAATTCTCTGCCACTAAATTATGAATTATGTCAGATTTAATATTACTAGGATTCAAGAAGGAAAAATAACTTTTAAAATACTACTCTTAATTCCATATTATATCAAAGTCACATATCCTTTTAGTTACATTTCTTGGTGTATATCTGGAAAAAAATAAAAAAGACAGTACTGATGTTTGCACAGGATAACACTTTCACAGTAAAGTGGGAGAAAAAAGCAAGAATAATTCTGTATTATAATAAAATGATTGCAGGTTGTGATTAGATGGCTCCTTTCATCCAAGAAGCTCAAAATGCACTACAAACATTCACTGATCTGGAACTGATGCATAACCTATTAAAGTCTATAAGAATACTTCAAATGATTCAGTGAGCTTTGAATCAGGATCTTAACAGAGAAGTCTGAATTAAGGTTGTTTATTTCAGAGTCAAAGCCATTTATAAACAAATTATTTTGGTTTAATGCATTTAGATAAGTCTACGTAAGCAGGTCTATTGCTTGTCTAAATAAGTTTCGTTTGTTTCTATAAATGACAAAATTGTGTTAAACTACGGTAATAAAGTGTTAGACAACTACATCAACATGTTTAAATGTATTTCCAGAGGGGGATCTGCCTGACTTGAATAAATTGTTTGTAAATTGATACTGTTACTCATTGCAACTCTTCTTGTATGGACTAATCACATGGCAAAAAGATAAAAGCTAAAATTACAAAGGTATAATAAATACTTTGCTGTAACTATTATCACAAGTGTATTTCAATATACATAATAATGTTAGATTGACACATATATTATTATTATTTCCCTTTAAGCTGTTTTTACTGACAGAATATTCTTTTTAACTTAAGGGTTTTTATTTACTTCACACACACTTAAAGAAATTATTTACTAAGTGAGATGAACTGATTCATCTGTTAAAGAAAAATGACTTAATAATATAACTTAATAATATATTTTCTGATTAAAGAATGCGATTCATGAGGTTCAGCAGAATCAGGCTACCTTTTTTGATGATGTTGTCCAAAGGATCCATTTCCAGGTTTGATACTCAGTTTTGAGAAATTTCAAAACTTTTTTTTTTTTTTTTTTTTTTTTTTGGACTAACAATAAAGTGTTACAGTGACATGTACTATCCTTTTGTGCTTTTCCACATTTTCACCAAATTGAAAGGACTGAAAAATAGAATGGAATTCTTTATTTACAGATAAGAAGGTACTCACTGCTTGTGATCAATAGTATTATATCTAGAGATTCAAGCAGCTCAGTTAGAACCGTAACAGGCAGAGTTTATTACTAGTAAATCAATACAATGTCTCTCAGCCATGCATCTCTTTCAAGAATCTGTATAGTATAATGATTATCATTATATAATAAAGTCCAGTCTCTCTTTTGCTATCTTCTGGTTTTGATCTTGTAAAACTGGGAATTGATTTTCCTAAAAATCAATATTATATTTCCACCATGTGGCAGATACACCACTTAGCAACAGCTCCAGGTGCCAGCCCTTGAGTGGGATTGGGAATGAATACATGCTGAGGGAGAAATTGCTCAAAAATTTGAAGATCAACATCTCCAGGCTAAAGAGCTATTTATTTTCTATGCCATGGGTGCAACACTGCAGCTTTCCCTAAGCAAACCTGATGTGCATTTCCCATTGATTTTTCTGTTTTCTTCAGCAGAATTAACTATCAGCAAGGAATATGTCTCGTTCGTATGCTGGATTTCCACAGATGTGAATAAATCCAGCTCATCTCACATGACAGAAAGTCAAGGAAAGCAGAAAGCCAGCTGCTGCCCTAAAGAAAAGTTGAAGGTTCATCTACTTTGATGACAGTCATACAAAATATCAGACATTTATGCTTTCAGCAATCCTTGTCACAACTTGATTCATTTAGACAGACTTGATACAAGAAGAGATGTAAAGAATCACTTACTTTTATACAGGTATTAAAGGGCTATAAGCCTTCGTTAGATAGATGAAGACTGATAGCAAGACTGATTGTCTTTAGGCTATGCTGTGCCTCTGAGATCTCATCAGTATCTAAATCTGTCATAAAGCACGTCTAACAAAAAGAAATATTGTCTATTTGGACAAGTTGCTTTCTTCATTAAGATACTGTTATTGAATTCTTGTAGTGATAGGAGATTTTATCATTGTTATCTTAATTTTTCCTCTTCAGAGTCAAGATACTAGCTCTTTCATGACACCACCTTTATGAAGATAATTTTAAACAAACCATGCACCAACTGTTTATGTCTCCTAGAGAGAGCCTTTCCAACTGTTCATGTCTTCAGGCAAATCCCAACAGGGAAGCATAATTGTATTCCCAGTAGTTATTTTCTGAGCATGATTGGTGAAATTTATTCTCATAGTCTAAAGAAAAGATCAAGACTATTCCCATTATCTGAATTATTCAGGGTTTCCTCAACACATCTGGAAAACGTATTTATTTTCCCCTTCTTTTCCTCTTTTTTTTTTTTTTTTGTAATTTTTTGCTGTTCAAGAAAAGCCTGACATTTCTGAAGAAATAGCAGTATAAAATAATAAATGTTATTTGTATAGGATTTAAGTATTAAGGTATTAATTATTAACTATTACTTTAAGTATTAGAATATCATTATATATTTATATATATATATTATTATAAGTATTAAAGTATTAATTCTCATATAGAGAATTAAATCAAAACAGTGCAGTGTCTTCCTTGCTTTGCCACTAAGAGTTTGTTTTGGTAATGGATTTTCCTGTGGTCCCCAGCTGGCTTCCAAATAGCCAGTATGCATTGCTTCAGCTGCATACTTATTTAGCAGATATAAAAAACTGTCCTATCACACTGAAACATTTGAATTGTTTCGACATCAGTCTTCAAGCAGCATTACCTTGTATATCACTTTATGATACTACATGTTTGGGTTGCTATGGAAAGGATGAACTATCCCAATAAATCTCTCTTTATGGGCAGTAAATTCAAACATGATCAATTTTCTGACGATGTAAAAGCTTCGTTGGTAAAGATCTCATTCTCCATGCTTTTGGCCATTATATCATGCCCCATTACCATCTTCACTGCACAGCTTTATAGTTAGCAGTAAGCTTAATTCAGGATTGCAGTAGTTTGCTAAGATTTGGTGTCAGGATGCAATATTTAAACGTAGGTGTCTGTCTTAGGTTACTGTACTCCATCTTTTAATATTTCCATTGTTAGATAGAGTATTTTCTTCTAGTGTCCAGTGAATTTAAGACTTTTGAAATATTATTACTATCTGTGTATTTCAGTATCTTCTTTTACAGAAGTTATTTGAAATGTTTTTATATAATGTAATAAATCACATATAAAGGTGATTTGTTGTATACTCAGATTTGTTGTATACTCAGATATTTTTCACATCCATTGCTCAGTATAAGTGTTCTTGCCCCGCTTCTAAAACATGTATTTTAAATTAATGTTCCCAATTTAACATATCATAGAATAAATCTATCTGGGACTCACAACTTCATCATTGTCATAAACAGCACAAAAATTATTCCAGATACATGTATACTGTTTGTTTCTCAAACAGAGAAAAAAAAAAAAAAAAAAAAAGGAAAAGAAAAATCTTATAATGCCTGACATCATCTTTATTTATAGGAAACCAGCATGTGACAATCACAGCACAAGAGATTAACTATTCTTCCCTACCCAAACATTTTTCATCAGAATTTTAAATCTCAGCATGAAACTAGTAATGTTCTCACTTGAGAGGATCAATATGTGGTTGCTGGGAAGACCACAGAGATCCTGCACCTAAAAAATATTTGATATAGTTTTGCTGTTGTTTTGTTCGTTTGTGTGTTTCTTTGTTTTCTCTTGTCTGTTTTATTAATCTGAGTTTGAATAGCATAATTCTTTTTTTAAAACTTAATTCATAAGGTTACATCATTCTAAGTCATTATGAAATATTTTTGTTTCATAAATCTGTCTATATTTGTGCAAATTAAGGATTTTTCTTAATAAATAAATAATAAATAAATAATCTATTCTTTAGTCCATTGCATACCAAGCATTTGAAGTAAAAGTAATGCCCTTTGATATTTACCAAATTCAAACACATGACAGACCCAGGTAAATTTCTTTTTACCTTCTTATTAAGAAGGTAAAATAGGACTTACATGTTTGTTTGTTTGTTTAATTTCTATTTACAAAATGGAAGCTGCTCATATGGTTAATTTCAATCAGTTTTGAGATGTGATTTTTTCTCAAAAATGAAATTGTTTCTGCATCTTTTCTTGTGATTTGTCATTTGTCTCAGCAATCTAATGGTTGAATAAGTTAAATGTGAATTTCAAATGCAGAGTGCCTCAGATAATTCTTTTGTATGATTCTAATAGCCTAGCAGCTGTGATAAAAACCTTTCTAATTTAAAAAAAAATGTATTTGCTTAATTATTTCCTTCCCACTATATATTAATCATAATTATAACAAGTTGTTAATTCTGTTTGTTTGTTTGATCATTTCAAAAAACATTCCAGAGGGTCTGATGCATTGTAAATAAATGTTGATGCTTTTCTATTATATATAATGATCTGGCTACTTGTGCATGCTGTCTAAAGTTTCACTTCGTGTTTAAATTTTGGCATCTTCACAAACACATGGAGCTCACCAAATCTCTATAGAAATTTACTCAGGAAAAGACGGTAGACATAATGTAAGGATAGAAACATATTTGATAGACATACTAATGTCATTCAGAATTTAAGTTTTTTTTGTGTTTTTTTTTTTTTTTTTAAACAAACAATACGTTTTGGTCTATTATATGGTCTATTATTTGGTCTATTATACACACACACACATACAATATCTACACAGAAAATGAATACAATTTAAAGCTGAAAAATCATTTCAAGTTCACAAAGGCAAAGACTTTTTACCTACAATAATAATAACCAAAAACCCCAAAAGACTAAAAGACTAGTTTCTTTTTTTTTGTTTGTTTGTTTGTTTCTGCAGTTTTGTTGGCTATAGTGAAAACTCACAGCTGTGATATACAGTAAAAAATAATCAGTGTTTTCTTTCCTTTCCCCTTCCTTTCCACTTACTAAATCATATTATCTCTCAGTTAAATGAAACATGCAGAACTTTATAGAATTCAGCACAGAATATTTTCTCTGTAGAATACTACAGGAAGGATCTAATAACCTAAGAAAATGTGTCATTATCAATTCAATCTGGTATTCCTTTATAAGTTATTTCTACCAAGACCTCCCAAATCCATTTAGTATTCTAAAATGGCTTTACCCTTATCAGTTGCTGTGTAGGTATTCTGATGAGAGAAGAGAAAATTTTATAATAATTTTCTTAACATAAATCCAGGTACATTATAAAGTAGAAGAAAACATAGTCCAGGTACATCATAAAATAGAAGAAAACAAAGCAGTGGTATTGCTTGTTTAACAAATAGGATAATGCAAATGTCTACAAGATCTACATCTACTGACGTGCACTTGTTTGGAATGAATGGAGATATGTAAGATTACATAGACAGAAAAGACTTGGGCATCACAGCACTGACTTCTGCAACATCTGTGATGATTCATAAAAGCCTGGTAGGGTGCCAGCAAATGCAATGGACAGAGAGAAGTAAGGAATAAGAATGTGACTCATGGCAGATAACATACTGAAAGGAAAACTTTCTAAGTTAATTAATAAAAACTCTAAGAACAAAAACATAAATTCCAACCTCCTCCAGATTACAACTGTTTTTCATCTGTTACTATAGAGAAATGCTCCTTTTTTTTTTTGCATAATCTTGCAAGATCTTCCTCTTTAACGTATGGCTCCTTAGTTGTTTTCTTATAGAGAAAATGAATGGGCCATGCTCCCCTTCAAAATGAAAATGAATTGAGGTGCTGCTTCCATTTTTCTGCACATCATCTCAGTAACTAAAGCAATTCACTCATCCTGGGCATGGGAACTACAGATGTTCTCATGTCTGAAGAAGATTAGACTACATATTTCTCATGTTCCAGAAGATGATGTTCTGCAGTCCTCTGGATGTGAAGTATTCAGAGACAGGCAGATGTAAGTAAAAAATATTCTTCCTTTATTTATTTATTTATTTTATTATTTAATTATTTTAAGGTCATTCTACCTAAGAGGGATGTCAGTAAATATTACTTGACACAGAAGTAAAAGAACTGATGCATATGATTCTGTGAGCCCAGAAAGTTATGGCAAAGTTTTTTGGTACTGTTGACTGCCAGCTATATTTTAAAAGAGAATCTTGTTGATGTTAGATCAAATGTCTGCTGAAATTAAATTTTGTATTCTGAACTGAATGTAAAGCATCCACTTCAAAGAAGTCTGAATCTGAGACCCTTTCCTTTCAATGAATCTCATGTTGCTTGACCAAATGCTTATTATTTCTCTTCATAAACAAAAGTACATGGCAATATACTACAGTTTATTACAATTGCTGATCAGATGAGGATTGTGCTACACATTTTACTTTTTTTTTTTTTATCCTAAAGTTTTCTTTTTGTATCAGTTAAAAAACAAATTCTCAAGATTTATGTTCTATATTATGTCCATTTTCCTTGTTAGCATTCAATTTTGACATGAGAGTGTTAATAAGTGTGTGTTTTTTATTTTTGTTTTGTTTTGTTTTGTTTTCCTCATGTATATATAGATGTATAGAGTGTGGTATTATTGCCACAAGAGATTCTTATGATTATTTAGTTTGAATGTATGCATGTCCATTTGTCTACATAGGCCAGTGGATGTCACCCAACAAAAAAGTGTAAAAAAAAAAAAAAGTAAACCTGAAACCAAGGTGGCATCCCATAACTTTTGACTCATTAAAGTTAAGATTTTATATTCCTTTTGAAGAGAACCATGGAGTTCCCAATGCACAGATATATGACAATATTGTAATGACACTATTTAAAAGAAGAAGAAGAATGTAAGAAAGTCTCAAGACTCACAGATGTAAATTATTCAAGAATAAGGTGAAACAAGAAAAGATGAGAAGAATTCACTTTCTTTAAAATTCTAAGGGTTTCAGTACATAGGCCCTGGGCAATTTTTTCAAAGCTAAAAAAAAAAAGTCAGGAGATTGGTTTTGCTAAAGAAGACACAAGGACAAACTTTAAGCATGATTTGGTCAGTGAGAGACTAGAAGGCAGCGTTCAAGTCATTGGTTGAAGATTTCTGAAACTAAACCATCAAATCACATCATTAAACGCATTAGTGGACCAAGGTCTATCTTAAACAAGCTAGAATTTCTTCCCTCACAATACCTGTTGGAAAGACAGTAATGATAATTCCCAGATTACATGCAATTAAGATTTGTATATGTCCATTAGACACTGGGCAGGTGTAGTACCTGAAATTCAATTGTTCTTTCTCCTCTAAGTTTAACCCTCTCCTGGGTTTTTGTATTTACAAACATTTTGTCATTCCCATTTATGGTTACCTATACACCTTATAATTTTTCTCCAAACCTTTATCATATTTAGTTTAAATAATTTCACACAAAACAATATCAAATATTTCACTAATTTAAGGAATTGCTGATCCAGAAAATAAATTTAAAAAATAATTCATATCAGTCTTGTGTATTCTGTGATAGATAAATTATTTTATCCTAATTTCTGTCTACCTCTGCATGTTTATACTTTTCCTCAAAATTATCTCTAAACCAATGTCAGTCTAGCAGTCGTTAACTGTTCAGATGATTCTTTATAGATTACATATTAAAACAAACATAGTAATTTTTTATTTTTCTGTCATACATCTTCTCCCATCTATTATGAGATTATTTTTTTATTAAATCTACAGTTCCAATTATTCCATTAGGATTTTGGGATGACCTCCAGTTTGAACACAAAAGCCTTTGAGCTTGGTTTCCACCTTATGTGTTACAGTTCTCATTTTCGTATCTTCTAACATAAGATTCCGTTGCCCCATACTCAACTTCAGCAGCTTCACTGAAAAGCAAAATCAAATATTTGTTGAGGTTTTGAGTCATTAACTTTAATCTTGATCTAACCCTTGTTCACAGAATCACAGAATTTTCTAGGTTGGAAGAGACCTCAAGATCATCGAGTCCAACCTCTCACCTAACACTAACAGTCCCCACTAAACCATATCCCTAAGCTCTACATCTAAACGTCTTTTAAAGACTTCCAGGGATGGTGACTCCACCACTTCCCTGGGCAGCCTGTTCCAATGTCTAACAACCCCTTCAGTAAAGAAGTTCTTCCTAAGATCCAACCTAAAACTCCCCTGGCGCAACTTAAGCCCATTCCCCCTCGTCCTGTCACCAGGCACGTGGGAGAACAGACCAACCCCCACCTCTCTACAGACTCCTTTAAGGTACCTGTAGAGAGCAATAAGGTCACCCCTGAGCTTCCTTTTCTCCAGGATGAACAAACCCAGCTCCCTCAGCCGCTTCTCATAGGACTTGTTCTCCAGGCCCCTCACCAGCTTTGTCGCCCTTCTCTGGACCCACTCAAGCACATCAATGTCCTTCTTGTAGCGAGGGGCCCACAGCAACTGCATTGTACTCTTTAAAAAATTGTATGCCCCAGATAACTTTTTTTACAAATTTTGCCAGCTCATGTTTTCAAAATCATTGAAAAGACTTGGGGACCTAATTTTCAGGGTTTTTTTTTGTTTTGTTTTAAGGAGGTTATATACCACAATTCCTGTGATAATTTTGAGAATCTCATATACCCTGCTTGCTGAGTAGCCTATTACTTGCTAGGTATTTATTTAGAATGCCAAGGTTCTTTTAAAATGAAGATTCTGGCAAATTGACTTTTTTTTTTTTATTTTCTTTCTCTATTTCCTTTCTTTTCTTTTTTTTTTTTTTTTTTTTTTTTAATATATTTTCATTTTTCTCTCTGTTAACTAATTTTATTTATTAATGTTTTAAAATTTACAGGATACATTTTTTAAAATCTCAGCCTTTCTTCTAATTTGTTTATATGTTTTACATTTAATTTTAATTCTCTCTACCCATTTGAATCTTTAGACTTCTCATGCCATGTCTTTTACATCTCTGGTTTTACCTGATAGATGTAAAAGATATTAACAGTGAGAAATGAAAAAGACAAGTTCCTAAGTTCAGATTCTGACATCCAAATTTATTATTGAGTTTCTTATTTATTATTAAAAATGTATTACAGAATTGAACAAGCAGAGCACATAAGCAAAAGTTACCTGAGGGAAGGCATAAGTCATTCTGTGACATGTTACATGTACTTAAAGTAGCTATTCACTTTTTTATTCATGAAAAAATTGATAGATTCTACATTAATTGTTGAATACCTTGATGGCCTCAGCTACTTGTGCAATTCAAGGCATCTTCAGACATATTTACCAATATGTCATGTGGCTCTGTGCCCATTTTAGAAAGGATTAAAAAGAACTGTGGATGTGAAACCTCATTACAAACTTTTGTCATATTTCATTTTTAAAAGGAACCTGAATGGTGCTTACTAATTTTATTTATTAATTGGGAAACATAGTCTTAGAGAATGGATGTTGAGGGAGGTTAACCATACCCTCTACAACAAGAATGCTAACATAAATAACAGCAAGTACATAGAATATTATTTTCAATTACACTTTATAACATTCTGCCTCTTCCCTAAAGCTGTAGTAAATTTATCAATATTATTAACTTACCTTTAGAAATGTAGTTTTCTGCTACCTGAAACTGTGTTAACCAGTAAGTTCAGCATTAAGGTTAAGGCTGAAACACACTTCTATGTGGAAATTTGGAATAAAGTTATCTCTTTCAGAAAAACAAAAAGGCACAAATACATCCAGGCTAGCTTTTGTAACTGAATTGTCCCATCTGAACTACAAGTGGTGTTGCACCTGCTCAAAGGACAGCAAGGTAAGGACCCCTAGATGTAACTTGCATTTGAAGGAAGCTCTTTTGAGGTGGCTATTTCAATGCACTAGCTCTAGAATGTCCTTAAGGTAAGTCTAGAATTTGAGTTAACTACCTAAAGCTTGATAGGATTCATTCATTTAAGACATCTCCTCAGAACATATATTATTTTATTAATTATTCATATTATCTTTTTATTAACATATGCATGCATTTCTTCACTACCCTTGATTTTTTTTTTTTTATACTGAGAATCAAGATTAATATTCAATTACCAAAAAAAGAAATTGAAAGAAAGCATCTTGAAATTTTCTTTTTCTTGTGTCTACCTAGTATATGCCAGTGTACACTTTTCTCAAGGTACAAAAGTATAGATTTGTTTAAAGAATCACTCTCTGATTTGTGCATACTGTGGCTCTGCAACCATTTCAGTAACTTAATTGTACTATCTTTTTTTTTTTTTTTTTCTTAATCAAATTGTCCCTTATGTTGCCGAGACTATCTCTTTACCTCTCTATGAGAGGATGCAGTCTCAGTCTGAACTGAAGCAAGGTCTGTGCTTCACAGTAGAAGTGTTTTTGTTTGTTTGTTTTTTGTTTGTTTGTTTGCTTGCTTGCTTTTTTTATTTTTTACTTTATTTTTGACATAAAAGAAAATATCCTTCAGTCCTTTAGGAACTTCATGGATGGAAAAAGTGTAACACGGGGAAAATACAGTATAATCCCATTCTGTAGGCTTTCATAGAGAATATAGGTCAATAACTTTCAAAAATTGCTTATACCTTACAGATCTTAATCTTGAAATGTTAAATAATATATTGATTAGGGATCTTCATGTACATAACTACAAAATTAGCAATAACTCTCACAGGTTTGGTGGCAAATGTATTGTGAACCTTGCAGAAAATGGTGAGAAAACATAAACATTTTCATGTGCACGTTAGTGAGAATACCGTTTTCTCTGAGCTTGTAAACGATTTCATCATCAAACACCATTAGAGCACAATTAATGATTCCTTTCTTCTTCCAGTGAAAGAGAGAAATGCATGAGCCTTCAGTGTGCCCATATTAAAATATTTTGCCTAATTTTCTCCTGACCCTGCAGTATCTGATTATTCAAAATAAAATCTATTTACTTCATTCTTTTCAAACTCACCTTTAATGAAGCCCCCTACAAATCTCACTTTACCAACCATTTGATGGGTTTATCATTCTCCTGATCTTTGTAACACATATCGTGTTCCATGATGTAACCTATTACAGCATTTTAGAAATATACAATTTATGATTTCATTAATAGCTGTATAAAATTTCATGTAAATATCTTTGTTTTCAGCTTTATTAGTGATACATTTTTCATCTAACATGAGACAGTGGAATCAACTATGTGCTGTGCCAAAGAATCCCACTCACTGTTCAGTGCTCCTAAATTTAAAATTAGAAGTGTTTCACTGCACCTGAATTGCTTTGGCTCAGATAAGTAATTCCAATAGATCGACTTTAGTGATAATCTTCTAACTTTAAATTTAGACTCACTGAAATGTCTGGTTTCTTCAGAACATAATTTTCCAGGCTGAAGAAGTTGTTCTATGGAACTGCAGCTAGCATTAAGGGGAGAGACAGATTATAAGTATTATATAGTACATGTATATTCAGTTACTCAAACCTTAAGCCATCTTTCAAGATTTTGAAATGTTCATATACAAAATTTAATTTTAGGGAATGTGTCATATCACAGTTATTAATGGGAAGAGGGACTGAATGTTCAAAAAAATTTACACAAGCAAAGAGATAATGGCGGCAAGCAAATGCAAAAATGCAAGTGAATATAGGTTAGCTAAGGAACTTATGATCAAGGCACAATATGAGCCACAAAGCAGAAAAACTCATATAAAATAATTTTTAAAAGATACTTCCAGATTCAACTTTCTGGGATAAAAATTATGACTGTGGTTTGAAATGCTGGAAAGGTATCACATTTTATGCTTTGTTGGCACATCATACATTTTGGAGTTATAGATAAAAGATGTCTAGTTTTGCCAAAGATTGGATCCCATTTAACTTTTTAAAATGTGATTAATTCTAAGATTTTTAAAAACAACTAAGGGACCTAAGGCCTAACAACTAAGGCCTAAGTGTGGATTTTGACTTAAATCTCATTATAAGCAGACTTTAGGGTTGGTAATCACCTTAACTAATTACCAATCTGAAAGCTGCAACCTGGTCTACAGGTCATTTAATTTTCTTCCATAGCCAACATGGAGAGGTTATTCCAGAACTGTTATCTTGGATGGTTCTTATTTTATGATAATGTGAATCATACTCTTTCTCTGTGACTCATCCATGCCTTTCTAAATGGTTATAGCTTATACATGTTCATCACAAGTACAAGTATTTACATAAGGTATGACGCAGAAGAAAAGAAATCTAAGGATCTACATGTATAAGGATCTAGTACAGTACATCCCTTTGTCAGTCTTGTCATCACTAGAAAAAGTTTAGTTATTTGTGTTATATAAATTTCTGTCCTTGTTTGCAAAACATTCTTTTGAACCCCAACATTGCCTCCTATCTAGATAAAAGCAAAATTTCATACTGCAAGGCTCCTTCTGTTGTTGGAAACACCCCACTTCATAGAGATGGCAAATGAAATGTCAGTTTACTAGTCAAGGTGTCTAGTTGTATGTCACTTACATATCACTTCCACTCAATTTGGCTGTCAGTTTTGCATAAACTGAAGACCTAGTTAATGTAAAACCAGAATGTATTTCCACATTTTTCCTCAGGGGTCATGGAATGTCAAAAAGTATTAGCAGGCTTAGTTGATGTCTTACATGTAAGACACCCTAGGATATTACAGTACCCTTGGGTGGAAAATTAGAGTACTTCTTTTTATAAACAAATCCATAGAGGTATGAAACAAACAAAACCACAAAAAGAAAAAAGAAAGAGAAAAATAAAAAGGCGGGGGAAGACAAGAAGAAAAATGATGGAATGAGAAGCAAGATAGAAAAGCAAGAAGCAAGACAGACAAATGCACTGAGTTCTGTAGAAAGAGCTGTACTTTGACCAGCTCGAAAAAAGTCAGTTTCATTCCTTTTCAGGCAGTGAATATAGGCCATTGTGCTGAAACACTTAACAGGAGTGCTAAATGAGATAGCTTCTAAGGTAAATGAAAGGTCTAAAATGATCTCGGTCTGATAACACATTCATATGCAAGACAGGTTTAAGTGAAATAAGTTAAAGTTTACCAAACTGTTGGGTAAATTCCCCTTACTGGGCATGAGATACTCAAAGCTAGAAGGAAGTGCTGAAGAGACAACTAGAGTGGGAAAGTCAGTGTAACCCTTCTGGTAGGCAATTATAGAAGTGGGCATTAACAGCTGAATGTGTTTTGGAGGGCAAACAGCACAATATTCAGTGAGACACACTAAAAGTAAGAATCCTTTAAGAAACAGTAGGTTAAGCTTCTAATGTATAAATAAGACAAATTGATAGATGATGGTAAAAATTATACCTTAGTCATCTTAGGTTTGTTTTTGTGGTTTCTTATTTATTTATTTATTTATTAGGCTTGACAACTACCTTAACCAAATTATCCATCTGAAAGAATGAATAATTCTTTTCATAAGTATCTTCATAAAGTGAACTGAGACAAGCACAGTCTGCAAGAGCAGAAAAAGAAGAAGGAACCACATTAAAATATTCAGGTAATTATATATACAAAACTTGAAAGAAGGTGTTCACAGGAGGAAAATCACAGTATATTACTCTGAGAGGAAATCTGTTTACTGCAAAATAATCCTGCTTCACAGCGAACATCTAGCTGAAGCACCTATGTTAGAACCATAGATGTTTGTGACTCCATACAGACAGGAATAAGAAAATATATATATGTCTAGAGCACAATGCAGCTAACCACGGAGCTATTGTGCCTTTTGAAGACCAGATTTGCCCCACCCTGCTGTACATCAGATCAAGTGGGAGAGTGATTTTTTTCTTATCAATGTCATACAAGCATCAAGTGAATCACCTTCAGGGAGCTCAATGTGACTGGTGTTGACTTCAGCAATTAACATTTAAACACATGGATTGGCACTCCTAATGTAGAAACATTTCAGCAATGAGATTTAGATTGGATGAACCTCGGCTCTATAGTTCTGACCTTGTGTTGCTGAAATCAGTAGGAATTGTTCCACTGATTTAGCAAAGTCTGTGAATGAGACAGATGTTCAGTCAGTGCTAATCTAATTGGATTTCAAAAAGAACATGACCTAACAAAAAAAAAAAAAAAAAAAAAAAAGTAAAAAAAAGAGAGAGAGAGAGAGAGACCATCAAAAATATCAATTCAAACTTATTAATAACAATGTAATATGAAAGAAGAATGCTGCCTTACCACTTTAGCATCTGGTCTATCAGATCAAAACCAAAATGTATGTTAATGAAATGTAGAAGGCAAAAATCAAGGAAAGTTACACAAAAAGCTAACTACTGTTGTATCTTCTCAGATTCAATGTTTCAGGTAGTCTTTAACAATCCAGCTCTTGGTCCCAGACAAAATCTAGAAATGCAAAGGTGCATTTAATGAAAATTAACCTATTTTAGGTGGAAAGGATGAAATCAAAGAAATGGAACCTAACTGGTTTGTTTGCTTTGAGGATTTAGTCTGCTACATATTTTCTTGAAAGCACTTTACTGAAATTATTGCATATTTTATTGAAATAGGAGGATAGGACTAGATAACCTCCAGAGGTCTTTTCAAGACACAACCATTGTATAATTCTATGATTCTGTGAAACTAATTTGATCATCACTAGACAATTTATGATCCTAGGGTTTTTCAAGTTATTTTGATAAAATACTGAATTGCAAATTACTTCTCTATTGTTCATGTGTTTACAGAATAAGAATTACTAAACCAGGTGTTATTAAATTATGATTGCTCATCACTCAAAAGATAGTGATAAATTAGAAAATATTAAAACATTATTTTATACTTGTAGCTAAAAGGTAACGTAATTGCTTGAACTTTTTGAACAACTGTTTGTTTATTACTTAAGTCACAGACTAGAGTATTACCTTTAGAAGTGAATATTCTGTGCTTGCTGTGACCACTTGTGTCACCAGAAGTCAATGTCTCTGCTTCAGGATGACAAAGAAACATTTTCCAGGAAAATAACCGATTATATGCCATAGCTCTGCCACTGATTAAAACTTGTCTCCAACATATAGTTTACTTCTGTTACCTATATATTAATGTCTATGTAACAAATGTTATAAAATATTATAGAAGATAGAAAATGTTATAAAACACTAAAAGTTATATGTCTTATGGGACTGTTTCTAAGCTACTGATGAGAAATGGGAAATACAAACAATTAAGCTGCAGATCTTTTCTTCAGATATCTCTGAAGACTTCATGAAGCCTAGAGTGTACAGGTATAAAGAAAGAAAATTTCATACAATTTTCAGATAACAACCTTTTGGATGAATCTGGATTCCCCAGTTCTATTGGCCATCCTATTCCTCTTTTAGTTCTACTTTCATGTCATTTTTAGTTTACCATGTGTGCTATCAAAACAATACACCATACCTTAACAGATAAAAGCACCCCTTTTCTCCAAGCAGCTCTATAAAACTGACTGACCCTGCTGAGCTGTGTCTATTCATTTGTGTAATATTTACATGTAAAGGGCAACAGATTTGAATAATAAGTTTGAATAACTCTGGAGCAACAGATATAGAAGTTATGAAAATTTATAATAAATAACATTACCTGTTCATGACTTCATCCGGAAGATATTAGCTAGTAAATTACTAATAATAGTAACAGTTTTGTTAGAATCCATACTTAATTATACACATAAACTCCAGTTCAGTTTTCTTAAATGTTATTCTAATTAGGAATATGTGATGTTCCTGATAAATATTTTTAGGATCAATCTCTTCAACACCTTTCTTTTTTTTTTTTCTTTCTTTCTTTTTTTTTTTTTTTCCCCTACATTATGGTATGATTTAATCGTATTCCAGTATTCAGTGAATCGTATTCAGTATTCAATGAAGTCTAATTTTGCTTTTCATAATTTAAACCATTCTAAGACAGACTGACATTGCAAGTTAAAACAAAACTGGCATTTATTCATTAATCAAATAATGATGGATGGAAATCTACCGATTGATCATTATTTCATCAAGAGCAAAAGCATGTGAATAATGTGAAATTCTTGCAGTGGTCAGTGACAGATTTTAATATCATTGCAGTCTTTTAATTAAAGCACCAAATTAAGAATTAAGACATATCTCCAAGCTCTTAATTAACTGGAATCAGTAATGATTTGAGATTGTATCTATGCATAACTTCTGTATTATTCTTAATAGTGACAATTCCCTTTTTCTACCTATATCAGGCAACACACTCTATTTTGAAAGCATTGCTTGTCTATTTTTCTGTTGTTTTTTTTTGGCCTTTATGAATTTCCATCCTTACAGAAACACCACCACACAAAGGTGTAGTTTATCTTAATGAGCAAACAGATTTTAAAGGTCTACAATAGGGAAGATCAGCTAGGTGAGATCTTGATCACATGATTGGGCTGATGCCTCCTTGTTCTTATGCAGTCTCCATGACCCGTGGCAGCATGCCATTGCTTTCCTCCTGGATTCATAATGTTTCATCAGAAAGAGGTAAGAAATAATGCTCTCAAAATTTACCACGCAGAAGATGTGTATTCCATGACCCTCAGTCTGAATCAGATCTAGAACAATCGACTCTCATTTATGGGGAAAGAGCACTAGCCTCTAAGGTATTCTGGAAAATGTAGGACCTGGAATGCTATCTTCTTGCTTTTTAAAAAATTGGTCCTGTTCTGTTGGACACTATGACAGATTAGAACCCAAGTGGGTATATATTCCCATCATTGTTCATTGTTCTTTAAGTAACCTACATTTGATGGACCTGACTGCCATCTGAAGATCTTCAGAAATCTTAACAGGAAACTTAAGCATTTGTTTTGGGAGAATTCTACAGGAGGAGATGGCTAATAAATATACAGATACAACTTTAAATTAGTGCCTCAGACACTGCATCTCAAACAGCTTCCCTTAGATTTCACAATACAGATGCAGTTACTTAGTACTCATTGTTACTGAGCTTACTAGCTAGACACCTTGCAATGCTTTCTGTATGTGTAGAATCAGAGAGCAAGTCAGCTAAAATCCAAAATGTTTTGTTTGTTTGGTTGGTTGTTGTTGTTTTTTGTCCTGCCTATGACCTTAATCAAGAAAATCAAATGCTACTATATAAAATAGGTAGCTTATATTTGACAAACCCATAGTAGGAAAATGAAAAGACAGAAGTGGAGTTTAACTCCACAAATGTAACCTAATGATAAGGTAAAGAACTTATTTACTAAGTTTGAAAAAGGCTTGTGAATAATGTTGAAAATGAAACTCAAGCTCAAGTCTCTGTACAGAGCTATCTAGTCCTTCTGTGGTGAAGAAATTAGTTTCCAAATCACCTCTAGAAACAAGATTGTATAAATACAAAGAAGAAAATATGTTCAGAAGTACCACGGGGGGGGTGTGTGGAGGGGGGGTGGAGGAAGGGGGAGTAGATTTATTATGATGGAATCAAAGTCAATTACAATCTGAATGTTAAAGACAAGAAGCACTAATGATGAGAAGCGAAGGGGTAAGACAACATGATAAGGGCCATCTGAAAATCTGAGACTCTTTTTGAGTCTCAGAAAAGTCTTTGAGTCTTCTGAAAGAGGGGAGGGGATTGGATGGGAGGGGAGGAGAGGGGATTGGATGGGAGGGGAGGGGAGGGGAGGGGATTGGATGGGAGGGGAGAGGAGGGGAGGGGAGGGGATTGGAGGGGAGGGGATTGGAGGGGATTGGAGGGGAGGGGAGGGGAGGGGAGGGGAGGGGAGGGGAGGGGAGGGGAGGGGAGGGGAGGGGAGGGGAGGGGAGGGGAGGGGAGGGGAGGGGAGGGGAGGGGAGGGGAGGGGAGGGGAGGGGAGGGGAGGGGAGGGGTGGGGAGGGGAGGGAAGGGAAGGGAAGGGAAGGGAAGGGAAGGGAAGGGAAGGGAAGGGAAGGGAAGGGAAGGGAAGGGAAGGGAAGGGAAGGGAAGGGAAGGGAAGGGAAGGGAAGGGAAGGGAAGGGAAGGGAAGGGAAGGGAAGGGAAGGGAAGGGAAGGGAAGGGAAGGGAAGGGAAGGGAAGGGATAAGTAGCCATTTTGCTCCAGAATAAAAGGATTGCAATTTATTATATATTTGCACAGAGAGTTTGTCCAGCTTTCTTTCCCCTTGTCATAGCCTATAGATAACAAACATCAGACTAATGATGACTGTACAGTGAATGCAGTTTAGGCCATGTTTGCTGTATATAAATAGTTAACTGGAAGAGAGGAGGCATAAGGAGTTTGTGTTTCCGAAGGAAATATTTTCAACATTGATGCAGTTGTGGGATGATGGATAGACATAAGTGCAGCAGCTGATGTTTGCTGGGAATGATTGCATCCAAGATGATCTAAATAGCCTGCCAGAGAACCTGGTGTTGTTTTCTGTTGAAGAAGTCTTATGCAGATGATGGTAAGCACTGCTGTCAAGTAAAGGATATTTGTAAGTTGTGTACAGAAGCAGAAGAGCCATTGAGACTCCTATCAAAACAATTGGCTTTAAAGTAGTCATTAAAATCAAAACAGGTAGGAAAGAGTATCCAGACAAGGCAAAAGAGTCTCTCCCCTTGAGTTTCCTCCTAGAGTACCTCTCCATGTTCCCCCAAGAGCCTTTGCCTTCCTCGGAGCCTATATGTCTCCAAATATCTTTCCTAACTTGTCTCCTTCAAAGAGCATCTCACCCCCATTTCTTGCCCCTGGCAGCTGTGCTCTTGCTTAAACATCTGGGGGAGGAGGTGTCTTTTGTATTCTGACATGCAGTGTATACTGTTACTCTGCACCGATCGATGTATTTTTTGGAATCAAAAACTACACCAAAACTGGTTTGAACTGCATTCATGGCATAGTAATCATTAGCTCTCTAACACAGTTTAGTGTCTATTCTGAAACAAATCCATACAATCAATTTAGTCTGTTTTCTGCATGTGATTTCTTTAAGCAAGCAGACAATATTTAAATGGAATTTGATTTCTGTTGTTATGATTATTATTTTTAAATAGATACTTTTACTGCATGTATCGGTGTTCAGTGTTTTAAATTCATTCCCTATCATAGGTCAGATAAAATTGCACATCATTGTTCATGTTTGGATGAGCGTGGAAGCAATTCTGTAAAAAATCCCCCTGTGTGTCAATCAGTTTGTGAAAATACATGTGACTGAAATTTGCTTGTGTGTGTGCCCCTGCCAGCTAAATTTGATTGCCTGAAGATATTCAAGTTAGTTAAGAGAAACGAGCATGGGTAAAGAAAAATCATCTACAAATGTGAATATTCATGCAATTTGAATATTCTCCCCCCTGTAATTACAATTTCCCCCCAAAATGTGTACTGCATTTAAAATGGATGGATAAGTATCATGTCTTTTTCTGCATACATCTATTCACCAATCAGATTAGTTTTTCAAATACGCCTGACTTCCATGGGAGATGTTGGTTTCTCAGTAACTTTTGCAAATCAATTTACTTAATTAAATTCCTAACCTAGGCTATTTGGGTAGGATTCAATCTGAGATTAAGACATCTACGTTTAGGGGGTTGTTTCTACTGCTTAAACACAGATGTCTATGCTATTTCAAACACTAGTCATATCCTGTCTAGTTGCTAACAGATACTTCAGAAGGTCATAAGTCTCCCATAGGTCCTGTGTCATATCCGTCAGCCTGTGCAGATGCCTTGGATACTCTAGGGCCTTCTGAAATTGCACTAGAAACCTGTGTTTAGGCAACTGAAATGAGTCTTTATAGCAGAAAGCTAAGCTCCTCTGAATATTTTGAGTAGCTAACCAAGTGAGACTCAGTTATCTAAACATAGGCACTCAATGCCATTTGAAATGCCTTAGGACATTCAAAACATCTGCAAAAAACTGGCAGATTTGACACAGGGCCTACAGAAGATCTCAGTATTTCAGAGTGGCATCTAGAGATTGAACAAGACATACCACAATGCAACTGAACCTTTTTCCATTGGCTGTAATGAAATTTTATAAACTTACCTCCCATGTAAAGACCTGTGTAGAGGCACCTAAATTAGGTGAATTCAAACTGAATCCTCCCACTTTTTCTCTACTTGTATTAAACACTTCAAACTTTTAATTCTTCACTTTGTTTTGTAAATCATAGAATATCCAGAAAGAAAAGGAACCCAGAAGGATCACTGAGTACAGCTCCTGGCTCCACACAGAACCACCCCAAAATCAGACTATGTGTCTGAGAGCGTTGTCCAAGCACCTCTTGAACTCCAGCAGGCTCAGTGCTTTGACCACTGTCCTGGGGAGCCTGTTTCAGTGCCCAACCACCCTATTGGTGTAGAACCCGATGTCTTCCCTGGATTTTTTGAAATGTTTACACCATCTCAAATTCACAAAACACAAATAATACCCTAATATGCAAACACTGCATATGTTCATGTTGAATCTAATTGATGTTTGTGTATGGAGTAAAGAGTTAGTTTATAAAAGTTAGTTAGTTTAACATATGTTAGTATGTATCCATGCTCATGTTCAGATAATCTCTTATCATCATTCTACAATTTTTGGAACCTATTTCTTTCGATCTCCTTTCCTGTATTACCTTGCCTTTAGCAGAAGTTCTCTGGCAGGCTGCTAACACCTGTCTGGTGTTTGTACCATTGCTTACCATGGGGTCTATTCCAGTTTCTGCAGCACTAGCCCTAGAGTGCCAAACAGCACTGAAAGACAGCTAATGCTCAGCTATTATTAGGTAGCTGGAGGGAACACTCAAGATTTCTGCCAGAGGAATGACTTTTTTATTGAAATACCCAATATCTGCATTTATATGAGGACAATTTGAAGAGCAGAAAGGACTTTAATTAAACTGCCATATAATGCAGGCAGTGATGGACAATGCTGTTCTCAGAATCAGTTCAAGCTTTGGTTTGTCATTCACTAAATTTTGGGAGCATGCATGCTACATATATTTGCTCACAGTCCAGTTCCAATCTGGAATAAGCCAAACGAGTTTCTAAGAAGTCAGAACCTTAGCACAAGGTAGACATTTGCTCATTTTGCCTCCTCCAATAAGTATGGGCACTAGTTAAAGTTTCTTGGCACTATCCATTTCAGCCTGAATCTGAGCAGAGGCACAGCAGAAGACAGCATACTATAAAATTAGGAATGGCAAAAGTGATTCCAGAAACTGCAGCCAGAAAGAGATTAAATAAATGCTGTCTATGTGTTCAAGCAGGAAGCCAACATTCTTATTCGTGAGCAACATAAGCGCATGCCTTTTCTTTCACGGTTCTGTTACATTAGTTGAATATATTGCATTCTTATTAACATTAAAATGTTGGACAAATCACTGTAGACTTTGTCACAATGGCTGCAGTAGTTGGAAAAGTTTCTCACATATGTCATTTATGGCAGGTAGTCCAGTATGGACACCAAAAAGGAAAGAAAGATAAGTTTGCAGACCTATATATCTTCGTCTAAAACCACTTTACTTTTAATCAAAACCTCCAGTGTTGGATTTTCTAATTCTTTGTGCAGAAGGATTATAAGGTGCTCAAATATGATTTCTGGGCAAGGCACACTTCCAGAATCCATTGATAGCTTTGCAGCCCACTCCATTCCTTGTTAGGCTGTTCAGTGAGTAGGCAATGAAAAATCTCCTCTGCAGAGATAGATGGATTCCACCAGCAGCCTGGAAAATGTGCTCTCTTCCCTCTGGGACTTGCAGAAGATTAATGCCCTCCAAGACTTGAATAGCCTTAAATAACATTGAAAGAATAAGAATAGCAAGTTCCCCAGTCTGATTTGCCCTAGCCCACAAAATTAAAACCCCTCAAAAAAATAACTGTCCGAATGAATTAAACTTGAAATATTAATCCAATTGTCTCTGCTTATGTATCCAGAAGGAGTATCTGAACAGCCCATAGTCCCAATTTTTCAGAGGTATCCTGTCATCATGAAAACATTATGTTTGCAGAGAAGTGGGAGGAAGGCTTAATTTTCTTTTTGTCCTTCTCTGGATAGAAGATAGATGTATCTTAAAAATGCTGGAATTTTTCTATTGGATCACACCAATAATACATTGAGTCCAGTACTTTGTCTCAGACAATGGCAATGAGAGAGGCTATTTAAAGAGAGTGTGTAAGCCTTCTCATCCTCTGCAGTCCATCTCTGTTGTACTTCTTCTATATCTACAAATATTGTATTGGAACTACTTTTACTGTCTTATTGCTCTACAGGTGGTTTTTGCTTTGTTTTATTTGTTTTGTTTTGTTTTCCTTCTCCTCAGTAATGAGCTTCTCTCTCTAAATTGTTTTTGAGAAAATCATGTGTCAAAAGCCTTGTTTTTTATTTATTTTTTTTATTATTTGTTTTATTTTTTCCCCCCAAGGTACTTCCAAGACATATGCTCCAGCACTTTTAGAAGTGCTGGCAGATCTAATGATTACTTTTATATTTTCCTATAATGGAAAGACTAGTTTTCTTAGCTATCCAGACTGCCTTGACCTCTGGTGAAAATCCATGACAGGAGTCCAAACTGAGTGCATGGGCTGGTTGTGAAGGCCACTTCTTTGTTCAACAACTGTAAGATTTTAGCTATTTCTTCCTTTGACTTCTGTCAAGAATAAGTTGTGTACCTTGCCTCCTGACTCATTGTCCTTAAGAAGGGGTTTCACTCTCATTTTTCTCCCTCTCCTGATCTTGATAGATAAACAAAGAATCCATAAACGAAGATTTAAGACCAGATGCTATAACTGAAAAGAATGAAAGTTTCCTCTAAGTCCAACCAGAGTGGTAGGATACATGATGACAACTGTCTAAAGGAGTAGGTGAGTATAAACTTCATGCCAAGTAGTATGAATTCACAGGCTAAATATGTTTTCTCACCGTATTGCCCTCCCCAACCCACAGCAAATCCATGTCTGAACAGACCTTCCATTCTTCTCTGCCACTCTGAAAGGTGACAACATGAGAGCACAAGGCATACCTTATTTCCTTTACTTCAGCCACAGTGATAAGAATTTCTTCATTGCTTGAACCAAGTCAAAAAACATCAACTCAGCTTGCATCTACTCATTGCATTCTAGCTCAATGAGCACAGATGATTTTTTTTCTTTAACAGTGTGCAGAATGTATCACCAAGTACAGGCAAAATTTGCCCAGCTGGCACATATATTTCTGTAGCTTATTCCAGCTTACCTCAATCAGCAGAACAAGCACATCATCATCCTGCAGAAAACAAACAGCCCAGATTAAAACCTTTTATAACAGTTGAATTTATTTATTTATTTATTTATTAAATACACAGCATAGAAAAGCTGAAAGGCTCTCTGATATTGCTGGTACACTTTTAGCCATGCTCTGACATATATATGTATTCTGAAGGCATGTTCAAAGGTGCTTTTTTTTTGAAAATGTATTAACAAAATAACAGAGGTAGGCAGAATGAGTCAATAGATGGAACAAGTTTTAATGCATGATATTGAATAAGAGGCAATACACACAGTGAAGAAATGCAAAAAAAAAAAAATTATATAATGAGGATGGGGGTGGTGTGGTGGTGGGTGCAAAGTATTTTAACTTAGAAGAGCAAGGAAGAAGCAACAAAGGCATGCATCAGTTATGGCATAACCAAGAAAAATTGGGGAAAATTATTATTATAAATGAATATAAGTGGGGCAATATTATATTTTTCAAGGCTAGGGAAAAGAATGCTATCCACACTGAAACAAGAGACAGTCTAAATGAATTTTAGATTTACTGAGCCTTCAAGTTTTAGACCTGGTCAGGATCTCAGCATCTATATTAGAAGTTGCCAGTCTGTCACTCCTCAGCATTTCAGCAAGACTGTCGTGCCACAGGGGCTGCTTGGGAGACCATACTAAGACCTCTTGCTGTGGCTACAGACAGCTGAATATCCAGAGTGCTTGCAGTAATGAAGACTGTAGAAGAGCGACAAAGGAGCAGAAGGAGACATCAAGGAAAGCTGCCAAGGCAGTTCTTAAAGTGTTCACCAGGGCAGTAGCAAATGTCACTGTGGTTCTTCAGTCACCGCCCTGATTATTTATCTTGCCTCATGTAAAACCAAGCTGATGGCATGGACTACTAAATCCCATAGGCTGAATCCAAACTGTAACCTTTGAAGAGGCTTTTTACATATTTTTTACATACGCATTTTTACATATAATATCCTATGCATTTTTACATATAATATCCTATCAAGTTTGCCAGATGGTCATGCCATTTATGTTTTGAATTATAACCTGAAAAGCCAGACTTCAGAGGTTGGACTATAGTCTGGTCCCTGTGTTCATTAATTCTCTGTATCTGGACATAATAGATACAAATCTGCACAATAGACAAATTTGTACTTTGCACATAGTTTTCCCTCTGAAAACATTGATTTAAGATCATATTATCTCAAAGCTGTTTTGAATATATTACTTTATTACTTTATACTACTTTTGGCATCTTGATGTTAGCTATTGATCATTACTCTAATGACTAGAATATTTGCATCACCAACTGATGAAAACACTGAATTAAATGCCTTTTGTATTACAGTTTCTCATCTTAAATGAACCAGAAATTCTCTGAAAACATGTTTTAGGCATGCTGCCTAATATTTATCAGCAATTTTTTGTAAATTTTTGGTTCCTTATAAATAACTGATCTATTTGCTCAGGTGTCCAGTAAAAGAGAAATTTCATTTCTCAGATTCTGTTTCAATTAGTACTCATCAGTCATAAGTCAGGTTTTATATGACAGACTGAATGCTAGTATGAGATAAATTTCTCACACCGTTTGGTGTTCATTCTACATCATGATATACAGCACTGTAAATTCTAGTTGTATTTGTCTTTGTTTTGTCTGATTTCTAATCTCATTGACTTTTTTTCATGCTGCCATGAACATTTTATCAGTCCCTCTTGTGCTTTTACATTAAGTGTGCAGAAAATGTATATCTGAAATATCTGTCAGGTTACTGTCATAAGCTTCTGTCTGAAGTTATCAAAAGGTTTGTAATGGTTTTGGCTGAGAGAGAGTTAATTTTCTTCTTAGAGGCTGTTTTATATTTTTGACAAAAAGAGTGATAATAACACACCAATGTTTTTAGTTGTTGCAGAGCGGTGCTTACACAGAGTCAAGGACTTTTCTGCTTCCTGTGCTGTCCTGTCAGCGAGGAGGCTGGGGGTGCACCAGGAGCTGGGAGGGGACACAGCCAGGACAGGTGACTCAGACTGACTAAAGGGACATTCCATACCATATGGCATCATGCTCAGTGATAAAATCTGGGGTAAAGAAGGGTAATGTTATTTACCTTCCCAAGAAACCGTTACCCGTGACAAGCCCCGCTTTTCTGGAAGTGGCTGAACACCTGCCTTCTGGTGGGAAGCAACAAATGGATTCCTTGTTTTGCTTTGCTAGCACAAGTAGCTTTTGCTTTACCTAGTAAACTGCCTTTGTCTCAACCCATGAGTTCTCACATTTTTACCTTTTTCTCCTCCATCCCACCTGGGGAGAGTGAGCAAGCAGCTGTGTGATGCTGAGCTGTCTGCCAGGGTTAAACCACAACAAGGTTACATGATGTTCTTAAGATTTTGTGTATTAAGTCTGTTTATATACATCAGCATCCCAATTATTGTTGTTATTATTATTTTGTCTGAGAAACAAAGAAGGGTATATCTGGAGGCTGAAATCAAGCCTCTTGCTGATTCTCTGAAATGAAATTTGTTGACTACTTCTGTTCAGAAATGTGTACTGTTGTATGCAATATTCATAATATGGATAGATACTTCATACAAGAATAATTTAATTGTCTGTTCTGCTCAACCATTGTTTAATGAATTCCTAACAACCTGACAACAAGCTGTCGGAGGGCCATTATTAAATTTCGTGTTTGCTTTGCAGTTTTGTTCACCATTGCTTCACCTATTTAGAATTAAGATGACATTAACTTCTTTTTTTCTTCACAAATAAAACTTGGAATATTTTGTAATTTAAAAAATGCAATATTTAATCTTTCACTGCTGAAGCTTATTGGTCATAAAAAATAAAAAGTAGATTTTTACTTAAATCATTGTGTTGTGGTTTAACCTGGCCGGCAGCTAAGTACCACGTGGCTGTTCGCTCACTCTCTCCCTCCCCCTCTGGGATGGGGGAAGAGAATCAGGAAAATAAAGCCTGTGGGTTGAGATAGAGACAGTTTATTAGGACATAAAAATAATAATAATAATAATAATAATAATAATAATAATAATAATAATAATAATAATAATAATAATAATAAATATGTACAAAAAAAGTGATGCACAATGCAATTGCTCACCACCCTCTGACCGATGCTCAGCCTATCCCTGAGCAGCTGGCCCCCCCCACCCCAGCTAGCCACCCCTATATATTGTTTAGCATGACATCAGATGGTATGGAATACCCCTTTGGCTAGTTTGGGTCACCTGTCCTGCGTCTGCCCCCTCCCAGCTCCTGCTGCACCCCTAGCTTGCCCACTGACAGGACAGAGTGAGAAGCTGAAAAGCCCTTGGCTTGGTGTAAGCACTGCTCTGCAACAATTAAAACATCAGCATGTTATCAGCACTCTTCTCATCCTAATCCAAAACATAGCACCCTACCAGCTACTAGGAGGAAAATTAACTCTGTCCTAGCTGAAACCAGGACACATTGACAGCCTGTCAGGAAAAATATAGAAACCTAAGAGAAAAATATGTAATAAATAGTATAGCACACAGTAGGAAAATTTCCAAAAAATGCAGCAAAATTATTCCAGTTAATTTTATTAGGTATTTATTTGTTCTAAAATTATGTATTTATGTGAAAGGGAAAGAACCAGATGACCAAATGGGATGTCATTGACTATACTATTGTTAAATATAACTCTAGCCTGCCATCTTTTATTTATCTCTTCTATAAACTAAATTGACTTAATCTTTTTGATCTCTCTTTCAGTAGAAGTTTTCTAAATCTGTAAGGATTCTCATTTCCCTTCTTTGGACTGTTTCTCTTCTGCTGTATCTTTTCACATCAAAATGAACACTGTAGCAATGAATACTGGATTTCTGAAATATGTGTCATCAGTATTGTTCTATTCTGTATCTGACTCTTCAAACAATCATACGTCTTTGAGGTATCTCTTGTGGTTATAGAGCACTGAGTGAAGGTTTTCATTTTCACTGCTCCAGTGACACTCAGGTCTGTTCTGTAAAAGTCTGCAGCTAATTACACATCCATCAATGTGTAGAAGTAGCTTGTATTACTCATTCTAATGCACAATACTTTCTACTTATCTATAATGATCTTCATCAGCCATTGGGTTACCTAATTGTTCAGTTTTCTTAAGTACTTTCACAGTTTGTTTATCTATATATACAGGTGTTTTAATAATGTTCATTATTAAAATATCAAAACACCTCCTAGACATTACTGACTTCTGAATAAAAATGAATAGATTATTTTCAATTTAAATGTTCTATTTGTTCAAAAGCTGCTCTTTTACTCCTTTTTTTTTTTTTTTTTTTTTTTTTAAATTATTGGTTGAATAAGTATTTCTGTGCTTGCTTTATGTAGGCAGGTATGAAGAATAGCAAAGTGAAGGCATTACTATACTATGGGTTAAGTGCAATAGAGCACCTAAGTAGAGCATGTGATGTTCTTAGTGTAAGATACAAGAGAGGAAAGAGGTGCAAGTCTTTGCCTCAGTTTCCCCACTGGGTATTACATCTTTCTTGAGCTCTTACTGCAGGTCAAGAATGCAATACTTTCCAATGCACAATTTCCATCATCAGTTAAAACTCTCAGCCATACTAGTATTTGTATTTAATTAATTTAGAAGTTGACATGAAGTTAATAAGTTGGTTCCAGGAGAAAATAATGCATACCAGAACATATATATTTTTTCTATCAAATCTTAAATCAGCAGTTAAGATGGAGTTCTTAACCATTTTTTTCCTACACCCCTAGGTATCCCAAATGATTTCCCCTGACTGTCTACAATTTTCATATAGATTTCATAACTAGAATTATTTTATAAAAACATTTTAGTGTCTGGATGTTTAAATTTTTGCACGTGTGTGTGTTAAAGTCTTAGATTGTTAGTAATGCCTTAAAGATGTTGTGACAGTCTTTTCTTCTGTGGAGAAATGGAGTTATTAAGACTTGCATGTAAATTAAATTGTATGTTATTCTATTCACTAATCCAGAGATCCAGTCCTCTGTTTTCCCTTCCCTTCCCTTCCCTTCCCTTCCCTTCCCTTCCCTTCCCTTCCCTTCCCTTCCCTTCCCTTCCCTTCCCTTCCCTTCCCTTCCCTTCCCTTCCCTCCTCTATTTTTCCCTGGTGCATCTTTATTGAAATGTATAAACTTAAACTTAGCAAGGCAAACTATGCACTTTTAGTCAAAATTAAGCCCAAACACTGTGAACATAGATCAGTATAGAATTTGGGTTGTTCTCTAATCTCTTGCTTGTATTAGACACATATACAAAGCTGAGATTTAGTAATGAAAAGTACATGTTTTTTGTATGAACTAGATATGAATCTTTAACAGCAATACACACAATAGCTCCTTCCCTCTGTTATAGCATGAAACATTTGATATCCTGAAACTCAATGCTTTCTCTAGAACAATAAGAAGTAGGCAAGAGAAAGATGGTTCCAAGACCTCAAACCTCACAGTCAATCCACAGTTTTGAAAAGTCAGTGAAGTCATTATAGCCCAAGACAATTCCACCACTCTACCACTCTAATCTTCTGTTTTGGGCCCTAACAATAGAAATAGTCTAAATGCCAAGCTGAGAATCTGAACTTCCTATACCTCCATAACTGGTGAACATAAGTAAATATATCCTGTGATTTCAGAAAAAAAAAAAAAAAAAAAAAAAAAAAAAAAGTGAACCTTCACTGCTGCATTGCTGCAGTCTGAATTTATACTGAGTAGATGGGTAGATAGCTGGATGTATAAAAATACCCTTGATTTGAAAGTCACATAATTCTGTAGTACTCCAAGAATTTAATAAGTATAAAGAAATATCTACCTTTCTTGTCTGTCTTTTCAGCATTGTCTGCAAGGTGTTGACTCTGTGTACCTATGAAAGATGGGATGCAAAACTGAAGTTATTCACTGAGATGAATATTTTACTTTTAATGGAAAGGTTAAAATTCAGTATTTGTCTCATGTACAATACATATGCTATTCTGTTAGCAAAAATCAAGCCACTTTTCTTTTGCTTGGCACCTTCTAAGCATGTAGGTGAACAGTAAGAACGGAGAAAGGATCTGTCATACTTATTCTCCTTTGAGTCAGAAATTCTGCTTTCTCAAAGTCTGAGTTTCCACAGGTGGGATATCCATTCATCAACAATCCACAGCTTTATGACAGAAACTGTGCTAAAACAAGCAATTTTAAAGTTTTGGAAGTTTTAGTTCTCCTTAAGATGAGGGTTTAGGCTAAATTTTAGGATTCCCTTTTCTTCACTGAGTGCTCTCACTAGTAAGCCACTATACAAGATGTCAGCATCTAATAACACGATGTGTTATTACAACTCAGCTTCACTGAGGTGCCTACATACCACTTTAAGAGAGTTTTTATGCCCAGGCAGGGTGTGCCATTTCCCTGCAATTTGGCATGCTCTGCTGGCGTCCCAGCATTCAGTATGTTGGCTGTTAGGATTCAAGGACTCTCAAGTTAGTAATCACTGGAAGCTACAGGTGTTGTGACAATGAGTCTTAAAACACTTACAGAAGCACCTGGATGACCAGGCTGTCTGCTCACTAAAGGCTGTGTTATTACCAAGCACGTGCAACAGAATTACTGTTGTGTGGCTGTTTTGTTGTTTCAGGAACTGTATAGTTTTGACAGATTTTCTTGAACATAGATGCTTAAATTTTTCCTAGGTTGTGCTTTAGGTACAGCTTTTACTTGAATCATGGGGAATTAGGCATTTCCCTGGTTTCGGAAGCCCAAATACTTATGTGGATCTGGTTCATGCATGACTAATAGTTCATGAAATTGAGCTGAACTTCAACTGAGTAGGAATTTGAGTACTTTCAGCAGGGTTGAACACTTTTTGTTAGCCCTAGTGATATCTCCTTCCAAGTGCCTTCAGGCTAGAGAAGAACGTAGGCAGAAGGAGAGAGGGAAATGCATATTTGAAACATTTTCTATATTTGTGTGTATGCGCATGCATGTGCACTGTCTGCAAGCACTGTTATATGACTGTTACAAATAAAAAAATCCTGGGTCATAAACACCTGACAAACATATCAACCATTTCTAAGAAATCACCCACTCATATAACTGAATTGTGAAACTGTTCAAGCAGTATGTCAAAACAAAACACAGCACAATAAATAATGTTTTACATTATATCAGGTTAATAAATACAAAGCAATGGAATATTAAAGAAAACATTTTATTAGAATTATGATACTGGCTACACACTTCAAAGAAACAGAATTATGTATCAGCATATTCTATCAACAAAAGGGGGAAAAAGTTTACTTTTCTCAAAGAAAATTATTTTTTTCTGAAATAATTGACAGAACATTTTGTGTTTATTTTGTCTCTCCCAAAACAAGGATAGGAAATAGAATGTTTCTTAAAATACCTTGTAAAGGTAGTATTGTTAACAATCGCTATTATAGTGTTTTCTCTAGTTTAAGGTCATTTATATGAACAATGGAATGATTAGAAACCAAAAAAAATTCTACTCAGTTCCTTTATGAGATAGTGGCATAACAAAAACGTTTGTCTCCTCAGAGAGATACTTTACAAACAAAACAAAAAAAATAGACTTCCAAAATAAAACTGGAATTTAGATAAGGCACAAGACTCCCAGCCCCATAGAAATGTTCAGCAGGACTGTGTGTGTATGTAAAAAGAACAGCTATCACTGCTCTTTGTCTAAGTGACATTCAAAAACAATCCTCCCTCTTCAGGCATCATTCTCATGAAATATGCCTGTAGGACTCAGAAAATATAAGCATAAGAATAGCAATTAGCAGAGTGAGTGCTGCTCCCTGCTTCCTCCCACCTGCTGTCCACCCCTTTGTATGTCCATCTCTCTAGAAACTCTCTGGCACTCTCAAGTGCTGATCCCTCATGCACCTTCTGGCCATGACTTAACCTCCACTATCAGGCTCTCAGAAGACTGCATGGACGTATGCAATGCATGCCAGAGTTCCTTTACAGCTGTACGTATTTATGCAGAGAGCCTCGCCTTGGGCCATGGCTTTGTGTCACAACTATATGTTAGGCCGTGTAGGCCAAGCTTAGCCCCAGTTTAATAACTAGAGCAATTTCAAAGGACTTGCCTCAGTATGATATGTATTTTGCAGAATGGTGCTTGCTCTCCCTCGTTCTTTCAAATCCCTCCTCTTAAGCATTCAATCATTATCTGCTTTTCTCCCTCATGCCCTACATGTTCTTAAATTAAACCATCAGCATTGCCATGTTTCATTTATAACACAATGAGACTCGTATTATCTTTGTCGTAGCACTTACCCCATCTTGCATCAGAGATGCTTTCGTCTCTGCTCTTCATATATTGTCTGATGTAGACTCTGGGGTGGGAAGGCCTGGGCTTTTAAATCTCTGTGAAGTACTATTTGAATTTGAAGTGATACATACATATTTAATTAGAATATGCATAAAAATAATTACCAATATTCTTAGCTGGCCTGAATGCAAGACGATATGCTTTTAAATCTAAGCTCTTTTTCTCTTCAAAATATAAGCACAGACATTTGCATCAATATTTTAAAAAAGAGATTTGGAAGAGAATATCTCTAAAAATATACCAAATATATATGTTTATACATAGGAAAGTATTTTCTTCCATCATAACTCCATCCCCCTCATTCTTTGAAACTGTACAAATCCTTACATGTAACAAAATAGGCTGTATAAACTAAGGACAGCAGGTTTATTGGGGGTCATACAACAATCTCATAGCCTGCCATTCCAGCTGTAATTGTCTGTCTACAATCTTTTATGGTCAGATACAAACAAATTCTGACTCACTCTAAACCAATTGGAGTCATAGAAGACACAGATGAAACAAAGTTTCCCTGTAATAAGTTGAGTAGTAAGGCATTAAAAGGGCTACTGAGTCTATATATCTTCTGGCTGGCTGCCAGAGCAGAATGATTCCATGTCTCAAAAACAAAACCAAAACAAACAAACAAAAAAAACAGTCTTGCTTTACATACAAAAATATGCAGAATCTCTCTTCAGTGACCAGAGCACATAGGGACTGAGTGAGCCAAAATCTGTGTGGGCAAGTTCTCAATAAGGTGTGATATTGCTGAATCCAGATTCAGACCTAACAGTATTTTTCACCATATACCTCCAGCAATGTTTTGTGGAATCCTTTTTACCTGCTTCCCAAGCAGTTTCCCTCGATGAAGCAACACAAATTGAACAGTATTAGAATATTTGTGAAACTTAAGAAAAGGTATATTAATAAAGAAAGTAAGAAGGAGAAAAGATTAGAACTGAGAATTTCTTAGCAATACAAAACTTCAGAGTTGAAAAAAAATAAAAATAAAAAAGAAAAAGAAAAAAAAAAGAAAAAGAAAAAGAAAAAGAAAAAGAAAAAGAAAAAGAAAAAGAAAAAGAAAAAGAAAAAGAAAAAGAAAAAGAAAAAGAAAAAGAAAAAGAAAAAGAAAAGGAGATTATTATAAAAATTTTTATTTTTTTTTTTATTATAAAAAATTATTATAAAAAAAGAGAGAGAGAGAAAGATCCACACTGTGAAACCAGAATAGCCTAGACAGGATAAATAGAAAAGGTCAGAAAAGGGGCCAAAGATGGGTATCACAGGTTGATGGATAGATTGTTTCTGATTCCATTTTGCTGCAGTTCTGTTATGCCACTCTGAATCTGGGGGAATAGAAGGGAAAAAAAAGGCATGGAAATAACTTGTGTAAAATGTGATTGAATAACTTGTGTAAAATGTGATTGAATAAGTTGTGTAAAATGTGATTGAATATTTTCATACTATTATGTGAAGAGGCTGATTGACATTCAGATATATGGTTACAATTGGCTTAGCCCAAGGGTTTGTCTAGTCCATTTCTTTGTTTCCAGGGAATCACAGTGGCATGCCTAAGACTATAGATTGCATTTCCTTATGATGTTCTCCTGGCTTAGGCCATTTATGTTTGTCTTTGTAGTAACAAGCAATGTTACTAACACTTCCAAGTACTTTTTTGGTTTCCCTTTGAGCACTGGTAAATTTCTTGCATCTACAATATCCTCACTGAGTGAAGAATTGCTTCATTGGGTTTATTTATTACTGCTTTTTATTGTTGTTTTGTTTGAAAGTTAAATTTTCATGGCCACATTCAGTGACTTCTTTTTTTTGTGTGTTGGAGAAAAGGAACAGTTAACATCTACCAGTACAAGCCTTTTGCGTCCCTAACTCATCTTTTTCATGACAGAGTCCCAGCCTACTCAATCTTTCTTCCTGAAGTTGTTATTCCACACCTTAACGTCCTTCTCTACACTTGCCATTTTATTGGACACTGTCCCAGTCTCATAAGTCTATCTTCATTACTTCACAGTTTTCTCTCATTCTTACTACACAGGACAAATCCATATTTGGACAAATTCATGTTTTCAGCAGACTGTCCTCTCCCTGCTCAACCCCTTCCATGTTGTCAGCAAAACTTCATGATTCCCCTCACCAGAACTTTTGTTCGGTGCAGTCTCTTCTGCATTTGTTCGCCCTTGGAAGAGAATAGAACTTACTCCCTCCTCTCCTGTTTTCTGGATGTGGTAATTATTTGCACCCATAATCCAGGAAGAGAGACAGCAATCCAAAGTAAGCACTCATCTTAAATATAAAGTCAGAAGTGAGAGGGTTGTTTTGTTTTGTTTTGTTTTGTTTTGTTTTGTTTTGTTTTGGGGGGGTGGTTGGTTGGTTTTGTTCTGCTTTGTGTGTTTTGTTTTGTTTTAAGAAGATGATACAAATTCTTTGAAGCATACGTCATTTTTCCATAATTGCATATTTGTCATATTCTCAAAGAAATTTCCATTACTTGATGCATGAGACATTCAGATCATCATTCATGCATCCTGTCAGTCTGCAGGTGGGTCACTAACAGTGCACTGGCCAGGCAGCATATTTCCAGAGCTGTTTTGTTTTTCCAGAATGATATTTCTTCAAGAACTCTGTGGGGCAGTTCTTACAATAGGAGAAATATTAGTTCAATAAATGGAAACTTACTAACCTCCTCTTAAGAAAGTTTACTCTCTTATAATCTCCTTTTATAAACTCCCCCCTAAATACAGCATCCTTTTAAGGTACATTGCTGTCATTGTCAGGAAATAACCCATCCATGTCCTGTTTGATCACAACTTTATTGATGGCAGTCTCTGGTGGAGAGATGGGAAAGTGCTTCACTTCTATTGCCAGTTGCATTTTGGGGCAAAGGGGATACAGTCATAATCTACCTGTGGCATGCCAGACAACAGCTCTACTGAGACCTGAGGTGGCCATCATGCCTCACGACTTAAAAAACACAAAATTAAGAGGGCTGACTTGCTTCTGATGGAGTAAATCATTGAGCCTGATGTTATTTTTCCTATTTACAGAAAGTGGAGCAGCTTTGTGGAGCATTTTTGTCTTTCCAGCCTTCCTTTCCTTCATATTGACCTTATCATTAAACACTTTGCCAGTTTCAGAGTATACTGCAATAGGCTGTGGCCTTTATCAGTACTGTATACTTTATTTACATACCAGCTAGGGTAAAATTTCAATAAAAGCAAGCTTGCATTCTTTTATTTAATACAAAACACTTTTTTTCCCCTTCTTTAGCTGAAGTAAAGCTTCTGTTTTATGGCATTTTAAAGCACATTGCTTATATTGCTTTTCTTTTAATTAAGTAGGTGTCACTAAATGTGACTTTAAAGTATTTTTAGATTCTCTGATCTGTACTTTTGCCATCTTAGATAAGCTCAATATATCTGAACTGATAGATTGAGGAAATCTATTTAGTTAGTTTGAATGTTTAATGTATTTTTTCCAAATAATGTGGCAAGATCCTATGATGCAATGCCCCATTCATATAGAGGGTATGTCAACATTATCCAGAAAACTACAATAAAAAGGGTTGATATGGATTTTGACTGACAAATTGATGGTATAACTGGTACTTAAAGCACTTATATGTACTCAGGATGTGTATTGTCTACGTGATACATGTGAGTATATGTAATTCCTAATTCTGTGACGCTCCAGTATACTGTATCTTACTTAAATTTACAAACACTGGCTAAATTCTCTCTCTCCCATTTCACTGCTACATTATAGTACAGATTATTTAATTTGCTCTTCTAAAGTGTGTAGTGGCTGAGCATGAACACATGTATTATTAAATAGGTTACTACAATTGATTATAGTTCTTGGCTTGTAAGGCATCTTTATGCTATCCTTGGCCTCAGGCCCTACCCAACTCATGTCCAATTTTCTTCCAGTTTCTCTCAGATTCCTAAAAAGTATCTATTATTTCTTATATAATGTAAGGAGCCAGATCACATCATGGTAATATTCAGTTCTCTAGATAGTGTTTAGCTTAAGGTAGAAGTGTTTAGGTTCATAATTTGAAAATTCCTGTGGGCACTTACAGTGGTATACAGATGGCATATAAGCAGCTAAGTCAGAGAACATTAAAACTACTTCTGTGCCCTTCAGCCTTGTGCATAGTGTTATGGTGTCTATTGCATTAGGTATAGCTTGGGCAGTTCATGAGTTCAAGGCTGAACATGGGATATGATAAACCACACTGTTTCATTGTAATCTGTCTTCCTGGCAAGGTCTTGGCACATGCCAGGTAAGATCTTTCTAAAAAAACTTCTGGGCACATTTTAAAGTATAGCATAATAGAATCAGAATCCCCAATATATAAAGCAGATGAGGCCACCCTATTCAAAGGGAAAAAAAAAAAAAAAAATCTTATGCAATTTGACCTCAGAACTGTGTTAGACACCCAAACTAGTCTTACAAGAATGAGGGTGAGCCCACAGTGCAGTTCAGAAGTGCACAAAGCTATTGGTGAAGCTAATGGTTTGGTGAAGATGGTTTGCTTCCACTTCCAGAGATGACTCAGATCCACACTGCTTTTTAGAGAGATCACAAATATGAAATGGTTTTGTTTTTATGTGTGTTGTTTTTTTCCTAAAATGTACAAACTGTTTTCTACAATTTTTCTATCATGTATGTCTAGAAGTGAGGCAAGCATCTAGCTTTATGTCTTATTCATTAACCAGCTGGATATTTGGATATCATTTTAGAGGAATCTGAGAGTTCAAGACAAGAAAGACTCAAATCCTCATTTCCTTTTTTACTGGATTAATATTTCTTTTACCTGACAAAATGCTACTCCTTGCTTTCCCTACAGAGGAAATTTATAAAAGAAATAGAAATGTGAACTCCCATTTTCAAAGGTGCAAAAGTAAAAAATCAAGGGAGTCATATATAAATAATGAAATTAAAGACTGACCTTTCACTAAAGTACATCTGCCTTCAGAATGCTTTCATGACAGTGTAGGGAATCAGACTGATAATTAGCATGCTCATTTCATTACAGTTTGTAGACGTGGGCTAAAGTGAACACCTCCTACCCATTCTGTCCTTTATGTTAGGCATATACTGTCCTCCAGATGGATTTCTCTATTTCTCTAAAACTATTTATGCATGCATACTTATGTTTCCTCTCTTCAGTTGCTTAATTATACTCTATACCTGTAATGTGAAAAAATAACCAAAATCATTAATTAAATCCATATTTAGACAATTACTTAAAAAGTAATCTGATTTTCAGTGACATAAAGCATCAACAACTCTACAAGATAGAGGATTTTACAGATACCTTCACAACTTTGGAAATATTTGGCTTTAAAATTACCTGTTGCTTTTAACCTGACCTTTTAAAATTACCTACATCTCTCTGATTTCCTTAACTTCAAACACTGTCCATATGTGGAGGTGCCCAAATTATTGCCCCTAGTGTGTGTTCATCAAGCTTCATTCAGAAGCACACTGACAAGTTTCTTTCAGGTCCACAGTAAACTGCACATACAGAGTGTGGTGGAAAGCCACATCCTAGAAAAGTTAGATTCAGGACATAAATCTAGATGTGTGTTGACACAAAGTCAATTCTTGCCTTAAAAATAAACTGCCTGGTTCAAGCTAAGTTATGAAAAATAACACATTTTTTTCTATACTCACTATCACATCAGTTTGCTCACAAGCAAGGGACATGAAAACACACAACGGATGAAGAACACGTCTGCCCTTCTCTGCACTGCTTTCTTAGTAGGTCTTTGCAGTGGCCTACATAGTCCAAAATAAGCCAGTTTTCATGGGCACTTCAGCCTTGCAGGTATCAACTACTGAAAAGGAACACTAGTAATTTTAAGACAATTATAGCTGTAGAAGCCAAAATATTTTACCAGACTAAATGACAGCTTTCCCTAACACTTCAGACATTTCCGCTTTTCCAATATTTATCTCATTCATCTCTATCTCTCATTTTTGCCTTTTAGTCTCCTTTTTTTATTAGGTAATGTCTATGGAGTGATATCACCTCTCTAACTCATTTGACTGCTTATGGTTCCAGGTAGGAGGTTGTTTTAAGAAGTTACAAGTAAGCTCCTATACTCTTAACTTTCCCACCCTGAAGAAAAAGAAGGAAGGGGAAATATATATATATGTATATATATATTATTTATTTATTTATTTATTTATTTATTTATTTATTTTCTGCTCCATTCAATCTAAAAACTCCTTAAGTGAGCTGCTGACTTATGCTGGTAGGACTTCATTCTAGATAACTGTTTCCTTGATGCCTTCTCATCTGCTTTTTGCCCTCTCCATCAGCTACCCTACTACTTTTTAAAAGCAATTCACAGCCTTGGATTTTCATCCATTTTCAATTATAGGTATTAGTATTCTCCTCTGCTTTGTACTGACTGAGGTCTTCCGCTCTGAGTTTGCCAACTGGTCCTTAGTTTTTACCCTAAATCCTTTCAATGTTGGTTTTGTCTTTGGCTTTTATACTACTTGATTGTAGGATTCACTTCCATCAGACATCAGAATTGTCAAATCAACAAAGTTCTTTGGGGGAATAAAATAAAATAAAATAAAATAAAATAAAATAAAATAAAATAAAATAAAATAAAATAAAATAAAATAAAATAAAATAAAATAAAATAAATAAAATAATAAAAAAGAACTTTTCCATTTAATTTTAAGACTCACTTCTCAATTTCAAGTTCAATACAGTTCTAAGTTTTTGTTTAAGGTATTTTTAATATAAAGTGCTTTGAAATATTTTGTATGGGCAGCATTATATAAATTTAATTTATAGCTGTACTGTAAGGTGAACTTAATTTATTCTAAAGCCAAAATGCAGATTTTGCTTTATCTGGTCCTGTAATGACAGTTTTTCTGCCAGACTTTGTATCGAATCTTAATAAATGAAACTTGACTCAGAGATACTGGAAGGATCTGACATCTTGGAAAAACATGTCTGATGAATCATAGACATAAATTAGACATATAAACTATCAATTAGGTCACCCATTTTGTCCTAGAGCCAGTAAAAAATATTATAGTCCATTTGCATCGTCTTCTAATTTCTAGTCTAGTTTGCAACGGGCAAAGGTGTGCTGAATCTGAAACGTCCCTTTGGCTCAGGTATTCTTTCCTCACTCATATCAGCTTGTGCATTTCATACCAAGTAAATTAATCAAAATCACTTTTGATCAAGTTTAACTGGAGGCAGCGTTAACTTATAAGTTAATCAATAGTTTTATTCTCCAAAACTTATTGGAATTTTACATACACTAACATCTCTGAAGACACACTTCCCTGCAGTAATATGTAGGGTATTTTTCTGTCTTAATCTGTAATTACTGCTAATTATGGACTATTCCAGTAAATAGTTTCATGCACATATTTTAAAGCATAGTAAGAATCTCATGTAAACCACATGTCATGCCTAAGTCCTCATCTGGCTCTTGCAGTTTTCAATATTCATATAACCCACTATCGTTTGAATAAGATATATTTTAATCTTTTTTTTTCTTTTCATCTGTCATTGAACATTCTCTTCACATTTCTAATCAGTGTAATCAGTGTAGATAAATGTAAAGTGATACACATGGGAGAAAACAATCCTAACCTTACATGTGGAATGACGGTCTCTGAGATAGATGTTACTACTCAGGAATACATCTTGAGTTATTATAGATGGATCTATGAAAACATCAAATTAATGCTAAGTAACAGTTTAAAAAAAAAAAAAAAAGCAGCATTGATATGTGACTGTATAAATTCATTGTCTGCTTTTATCTTGAGTACTATGTGAGTTCCCCATCTTAAAAAGGATATAGCAGAACAAGAACATGGAGAAAAGGAACAAGGATGATCAAGACATGGGATTCCTCAGACTGGAAATAAACAACTGAATGAGAGTACAACAAAGGACTACAAAATCATACACAGAATGAAGAAGATAAACTCAGAATTATTTTGCACTCTCTATTCCAGTAGAAGGTCTGAAAAATCTGAAATGACACTAGCACAGGAGGCTAAGCAAAGGAGTTATTTTGTAATATAGCTAATTAAGCTATGGAACTGTATTCCACTAGATATTGTGTATTCTAAACATTCTCAAGAGTTCAATAGAGAACAGACAAATCCATGATTGAGTGGGAAATAACATCAAGAACTATAAAATATTAAGATAACTTCTCTTGCTTAAAAAATAAAAATAAAATAAAAATCTTCCAGTAGTAATTGATAGGAGCTAGAAGAATAAGAAGCTTACCTCTGCTGTTGCTACACAGGAGACAAGATAATGAATGAACAAGATCTGTTGGTCTGAAGCAAAGTATGCTATATTTTGGTTTTAATAATTTATTTTGCTTATTTTTTAGACTATTGTATATATATAGTATATATAACTCTTATGGGTTTTCCAAGGTTTGCAATTATGCATTTCTTATTACAATACATCAAGTTAAATTTCTCCATAGCCCCTTAATATATAATTCCCACTAAATCGATTAAAATTAGTCATCTGATTTGCTGCATTTGAAAACCCCAATTGGCATCTTAGTGTAACTTTGACAAATAAGATTCAAAATGCTGCCCATTATTTTTTGTGACATTCTCCTTAAAGTTTATTTAGTCTTTCTGCAATATGCAAACAAAGTGATTAATCTAGATGTCTAATTCAGGGTGAAAATATATCAACATTTTAAGCACAGAGCTGTGAAAGGTTAAATCAGTCTTAACAAAGGCTTAAGTTAGCTAAGCAGTTCATCAAATGAATTTGCTTCAGGAGGCCCACATTTTCATTTAGTGATCACAGTATTTAAGGAGTTTAAGGAAGACCTATTGTTCATGATTTGCAGGAAAACCTATTACATGTTGGTGGTCTCTAGTTTAACTTCAAGTGCTTACAAAAAAATGACTGTTGAGCTAGCTGTCCAGATTCCCTCTATAGTTATTAGGAGAAATGTATCCTTACAAGTGTAATTACGTTCCAGTTTAGAAACACAAATTATGCAGAAACACCTAATGGAAATGTCCACTTCTGTCTACTGGTGATGACAGTATCCTGTACAATTTGTTCAAAACCAGGTAAAATGAGTTTCCAGCAACCCAATCCCAGTGAACTACATCACTCTTTGCAAACTCTTAAAGGTAGTTCCATTGACTACATAAGGCAAGTGGATTTACTAAGTTATTGTAGTATATGAATTGCAGCCTCTTGGGGGTTGCAAAAGGGTTAAAATTATCTAACAAGTATTCAAAATAATATAGTCCAGTTTATCTAGGACAGCAGGATGAAAACTAGTTGAAATTTCTATGGAACATGCAAACACAATCATCTTTCACTCATCTTTTCACATTTTCTTCCTCAAGATCAACACTGTGGAGCCAGACAAGAGGGACAGATAGGCATGGGTAAACTAAGAGAAAGTACCAAAGAACTGCAAAAACACTGATTTAGATTGGTCTTTATTTCCTTCTAACACGAAGATATTTCCTAATGTTTAGTGTAGCTAAGTGAGCCAATCAAATTGTCCTTGGTCATAGAAGTAGGCTCAGCGTAACACCAAATCATAATTTATGTAACACTATAATGTGTTCCGTGATGAGTAATCCCCCACCTCCACCACCCCCTTGTGTTGCTTTGCTTTGCTTTTTGTTGGTTTTGAACTCACAAATACTTCAGTAGTGGGAAAAAAAAAAACTATCTCCATGGAATCATACTGCTTAATCTGGCTAACTACAGTCAAGGTCTAGACCAACTGAATAATATTCAAGAGTTTTGTTTCTGTGAAATTAACAGAGCAAACCAGTTACACAGTGGAGCAGAGAGACTTCTAAACTATGATAATATCTCAAATAAGCTATTTCTGCATTATACTATTTCAGACATTTCCAAATTATTTTGTCATTGTTCTAAATTGAATTAATTGCTAAATTTATATGAAAACTGTGCTGGGTCTCACAGTTCCTGTGACTTGATAATAATTGGTATAGAAATGCCTTAGGGCTAACTGTCCTTAATATCCAAATGGGGGTATAGTATGCAATGAGATGATATATAACAACATTTGAAGAATAGTGCTGTGGTGTGAAAGATACAGCAACATTCTCAGTAAAAGAAAAAGCAGACACGTTAAAATTCAAAATGTGTTTCTGAGTAGCATACCTTAATACCACAATAAATTTTAGTTATATTGGATTCTGATGTGTTAGAGTTTGAACTCCCTTTAAATTTTACAGCAATTGTTAAAGGCCAATGGTTGCAGCTGCTTTACATGGGAAAAAAATATTTGGATTATAATATTATTTATTTCCTTTCCCATTCCGTTTCTATCTATGTAGATCCTTTGTTATTGCTCTGCACTGATGACACTGTTATTTTTCTGCACTGATGCTGATGTCCTGTTCCTGGTTACAGGATAGGAAGGAACCATTTTCCTTTCTGTTCCATTCACTACATGGCAAGGCAAATCATCCAGGGTTTACACTTGAATCCATAAATCAGAGATGTCAGGGCTAGATCCAGTAGAAAACTAAAGTGTTTTTTTGTTTGTTTTGTTTTGTTTTGTTTTTCTGGGACATGTGGTTGAGCATGTAATTTAGTTGCCTAATTTATGTTGTGGTCCATGGAAAATGAGTCTGCCAACATAACTTTTACTTTCTACTATGGATGGAAAATACACAACCCTATTGCCATAGCCTGCCATAGACATAAAACCACAACCTCAAACCTACCTTAAGTTCCACAAAAGTACAAAAATCTGGAAAGGGCAGAAGATGCATGAGATAGATGTCTAGTTTAGACATTTGCAAAGGAAATTCACTGGTAATGGTTTATTTCTGAAGCTGGGGATCCTTCTTGGCTCAGCTACAGTTAGCCGCAGATCTCCAGAAACAGTTTCCAAAATCAATTCCTAGTCTCTAGAATATGCTGGAGTAAAATCTTCATCATACCTGTCCTGTAAGCTGATCAAAAACTATGTTAGAAAGGGAGAAAGAGAAAGAGGAAAACTAAGGACATATTTGGGGGAGCTTTGTCCCCAGATTCACCTTTTTTTTTTTTTTCTTTTCTTTTTTTATTTTTTTTTCCTTTTTGTTTCCCTCTCAATAGCACTACTTTAATAATATTTTCTTTCATTATTTTGCTATTCCTTCCTGCATGTAAAATTATTGAGGCATGTGGTAGGTTGCAGAATGCAAGGAGTTATTCTGATCAGTACTGAACGCTGAAGTTACCTAAGGCTTCTGATAAGAATGCACAAGTGATGATTTCTTTTCAATTGTGAATGCAGCAGCATTGAAATTACTGATCTCCTTGCCTAACCCAGATTTATTTAGAGAAATAAAATTGTATTCTGTCTCTTCTAATGAGAGAGCAGAATGCTGTCCACATCGTATAGTAATCCTTTTTAAAGCAGGGACACTGTGTATAATTTTCTACATAAATGGGGAAAAAAAAAAAAAAAAAAAAAGTAATCTTATCTACTGCATATTCTCCTTTCAGCATTATGCCAGTTTAGTCAGACTAAAGTTGTTGACAGAAATTTCTCCACTCAGATGAGAAGCAAAGATGAGAAAAGGCATTGCAATGGTGATGGAAAAGCTTTAAATAATGAGACAAATCCCAGAATCTCCAGGGAACTCATTCAGCAGTGGAAACCATTTCATGTTTCTTTCATTATGGGAATGATATCCTAGCTATTAAAAGTACAGAAGTGAGATTGTCCATGCAGTTGTTTTAATAGGATGATTCTGAGCGGGTCACCAGTTGGTTTTGAAAACAGGAGTCCACATGGCTATTTTTCAACTGCACCATGCTTCAAGCAGTTCCAATCTATCACGGGATGGTGGCTTTAGAACCTCTGATTGTATAAACCTGTCAAGGCATCACAGCATAAACAACACAATCTACCAGGGCTGCAAAACTATTATTCGAGGAGTCCATTTAGTTTCATAAACTTCCCAGTTCTCTGACACCTTAAACAAAATATGACAGGCATTTATATTGTATAGAATACAAGAAAGATCACTTACTGCTTGAAAAACTTATCTAGTGGCTTTACCAATGAAGAGAGAAAAGACAAAATAATGGAAAGCAGGAATCATTTTGTGATACATTGTATTATTTTTTGAAGCGAACCAGTAAGGTCATAATTCCTTTGATCTTTGTGAAGATAACTTTGCTGTTCAGTTATACGCAAAGAGGGAGATTGCCTATCAAAGATGTACAAAGATGCCCATGCTGCAGTAAGCTGAGGCAAGTAGAGTTGTTTCTTCTGAAGAGTCACCTTTTATTCCATTTTGTTTTATTATGTGTTATGTTTTCCTGTTTTCTTTTTAGGGGTTTATTTCACTATTATAAAAGATGTTTTCCTCACATAATCTGAAGTGTAATGTCATATATCCTGACATGTCATCCTGTCTGAGGAGAGGATACTAGCTAATCTCTGGGGGGAAAAAAATTAAAAGTAAAATCCCTGAAGCTCAAGGCAAAACATTGCTTGGCTCAAATATCTGTTTTCTATACAGTAATTACCCTATGTAAACTGAGCTTTCCTAACAGAAACATACCCTGAGGCGAGCTTGAAATACAGCACTGTAGTCTAGAGAACTGGACCAAATTTCTCAAAAACAGACCATTAAGAAGTCTCCCTGAATATTGACTTGAATAGTACAGGCTGATCACACAGGAGAGCATGCTGATATGAAGAGAGACAAGTATACTTTCAAGGGACTGAGATTTGAAATATTGATTCAGTCACATTAATTGAATTTTTGCCTTGAGAAGTGATTACAAAAATGTTTCTCCAATATTAATTTGTATCTGCTTTGGATAAGATTAACATTAATTTCTTCACCAGTCCCCATTACTCTTTTATTATTCATTAGCATCTCCCTTTGCATGTGTAAGAGACCTTGATGAAGCATGTTTATTCATAGACTAACCTTTTTAAATAATTCTAACAGCTCTCTAACAGAAACCTTCCTGGCATGCTGAATATCTCGTCTTTGTTTCATTATTCAATCCTTGTGCTCTATCCTCCACTTGAGATGCTGAACATGAATCATACTGCTCTTCCTACTGCTCTCTTCCTCCCACTGAAATGTCCTCTGCAGTCTGATCCCACAGGATAGCTCTGTTCACAAAATACTGCAGCAAATTGTCTCCTGCTAGAATCTAGGATGGTATAATTTCTACAGAGCTTGAGTGCAATTATTGATTTATGCTGTCCTTAGTTCATCACATAATTTTTATCATGTTTTAAATCATTGTTCATTTACCTCTCATTAGAATATTTGGTGTGAGCAAGTCTTTGATGAGAGCTCTGGAGGCAACATTTCATTTTTTCCTTTGTACTTACAAACTTGTGACTCTACCTTTTCAAGCAGACAACAAAGAGAAAAGAGGGACCTAACAAATCAATTAATTTATTCTCTCTTTACAAAATCTATATGCATAACTCTAGCATTTGCTAGGTTTTAATGAATATGCACTTGAAAATTCACTACTAAAACTTTATTTTAAAAAACAGGATGCATACATGCTTTCACTTTTTCATAAATCCTCCTTCCACAGCAATAATATGCAGCTGCCTCCAGCAAAATGCTGTCATCCCTCACATTATCTTTTTGTATTTATCTTGCTATAATACCCAAAGGCCCTAATCAAGAAGGTGTTACAAATGCAAAAATTTGCTTCCTGCTCTAAAGAACTTACAAATATTAAATTTCTAACTTAGAAATAAATTGGTGGGTGATTTATTTCCTGTTCCAATTAGGTTTAGGGAAAACTCTGGAAAATATACATTGACAGTACACTCAGTTTTAAAATATCTGGAAAAATAATCTATTTCACGGTGGAGAAATAATACGCATTTACATAAATTTTTGAAGTGTTTAATAGGAAAGTAGACATTAAAGTATCCACAGCTGAAATCCCTCTTACAGCACTCAGAAGAATGGGATTAGTTTCCAATATGCATTGTTGAAAAGCACTTGATATATATTTTATATATCTTTCCCTAAAACAAACAAAAAAATAATATGTAAACCTAATAATCTTTAGGGTTAGGATGAGGAGGAGAGGAAAGATATGGTACCTTGAGAGAAAATTCAATATTGGGAAATTAAATTCCAAGTGACTAAGTAGCAGGCAAACAAAAAGAAAGTGTTAGCTTTTCAAAATCAAATTTTTTAAAAGCTTTTAATGGAAAAAAAAAATACTTGCAAAATGGAAGCAAAATCCTCTGGGGTACATGAATTGAGGAAGAATACATGCAGAGCTCAGTAAACATACCATTCTCTCTCTCTCTCTTGTTAAGCTCATATTATCTCAACATGCAGAAATTTATATCTGTGTTTCTCGATAATGCTAATACAAATAGTAACTTTGACTACCAGCCTCCCACAGACTTTAGAACACACTTTTCCCTCTCTCCCTCTCTACACACCAAGTCATAAGCATGGATAGATGAGTAAAACTAGGCATCTTTTAATTTTAAATGTAAAATAATTGAAAACTGAAGTGAGCAGTCAGAATAATGAAGTGCTTGCCTTGGCTAATAATTGGATTGTATTCTGCTTATCCTTAAATGCAGTTACTGACACAGCCTTTCCACCAGTTTAAATAAGCTGTCTTCTGAAGAAGTAATTCATAAACTTCATTAGACCATTTATTTACTTTTTACTTTCAGTTGAGGCCTTTTCAAAAGGACCTTCTATAAGCAAAGGAAAAAAAAAAAAAAAAAAAAGCATTGAAATGCAAAAATTATTATTTATGCCATGGACAGTTCTGTGTAATTTTCTGATAAGGCAAGAACTGCCCTACATAACCCAAGACATGAGTATTTAAAATCCTTCTTTATTAATGCACTACCTTACAGCTGTGATGTCTGTGGTAAGACATTTGAAACCTGTAGGGTTAAACGCAGGCCATCCTTTGTGTTGGGAAAGGTGAGAGAAAAAAGCCTTGGTTTATAGAAACACTTCTTCTGAACCCTTCACAGCCTGTGTGGAAGGCCACAATCCTTATGTTGTTTGTAGACGTCCTCTGCTTGTTTAATCACCCACTGCAGAATTTATATTTTACCATCCCAAATGACGGATTTATTGCAATAATTACTTAGAGCTACTGACAGCCAATCTAATTTTCCTCTATTGTTTTTTTTCCATTGCCAAAGTGTCTTTTCCAGCACAGCACGTGTGCACTTTGTGTTTTCACAGACCTTCTCAGACTATAACCATTTTGTTTCATTTTGGAGTTTATAGCTTTTTAGTGTGGGACTGTCTTTGTCTAAAGCAAAAAGAGCACACAGCATATAAAGCAGGTGGTTTTGGCTACTGAGTAGATTTCTGACATCAGGTTTGTAAGCAATTGTTTTCTTTGCTGGCTTGCAGACTTTGGACTTAAAAGTCTTTTAACTTAAAAACTGTGCATTACTGAAGGATTCTTACAGATATATGCATACTGGAGAATTAACTTTAATTCTAACCTTTTCTTTTATGAATAGAAGTCAGGCATGTAGTGGTAAATTTTCAAAGCTCTGTGTAGTTTTTTCAGCTGCAAGACTCCTATTAAATTCAGTAGGCCATATGTTCTATTGGCTTGCAGGCTGCAGAGGTTAGTTTCATGATATAACTTATTGCAAAAATTGCTTCAACAGCTCCATCTTTTGAGAAAGGGCACGGACTTTGGATTCAGGAAACCAGATTAAAGCTCTTAGCCTATCCACGTTCCCCTATCATCTTACACTACTCCTTTTATGAATGCAATGTTTTTGTTTCTTTACCTGACAATTTTCTTTCCTGATCGCAGTAAGTGAAGATGAAACAGCACAGCTATGACAACAGAACCCACCAAGCAAAGAATGTGGTAGTGTCCAAGTAAATGGACAGGCAAGTCTGGATTTGGCCCACTGGAAATAAATAAGTAAATAAAAATGCAGAATAAATTAAGAGAAATAACGGGATGGAGAGGAGATGGAGTAGAGGAAGCTTGCTTCCAGAATGAGACTTTCTATGGGAATTTTCATCTAGTATAACACTTTTATGGGCATATTTTTAATCTCTGAACATAGGGATTGATAAAGGAAATGCTGACAAACCTTTTGGTGTTCACAGGACTGTAATATTCTGTTTAACACAACCAAAATTGCAAGGTATGCTTTTTATCCTTTTCTGCTAAGAAGGCAATTACACAAGCATCTTGTTGAAGTAGTTTATAATATGATTAAATAGGCAACATTAAATCAACTGGTGATTGAATCCTCAAGAGAAAACATATTTCAGTTAAACTTGAGAGTTACCATACTTCTTTATACTTAAAAGCCTTCGAAGCAGGACACATTATGGTGTGATACTCATCTTCAGGTTGAAAATGAAGGTCCTCAAAAATATAAATATTCTATTTTTTCTGCTCCTGCTATCTTAATTTTAATGTTTACTGAAAGTGATGAAAGCTGGCTATATTTGCATTTTATTTAATCTTAGGGAAGACTAAACTTCACACATCTGGTGGAGGCAATCTTCTAAAGTGTTTGCTTATGTAAATTAAAAATAAGATTTCACCTGCTACATTTCTAAGCAATTTGTTTGTGCTCACAACTGTAACTAACAAAGATTACGCTTTTGAATCCACATAATTCAATTTGTAGTTCCCTTTAATTCACTTCATATTAGTATTTTTTTTGTTTGCATCCACATAGTCCTATGTTCATAAATATAAATTAAAAAGTTTGTTTGAAAAAAAAAAAAAAAAGAGAGAGAGAGAGAGAAACAAATCAAATAATTCTTCTCCGTCATGCGTACCTCTTCAAGACTAGAGACAGGTTAATCATAAAATTCAGTCAATAAATTAACTGTAAAATTCTGTGGTTTTGAAGGAGTTCTTATTTCAAGATTATGATTCCAGTTCAAATATTTGTATTTATCTATTTTTCTGTAGCTGATACTGAGGAAAACAAAAATATTTAGATCCACTAATCATTCATTATAACTCAATTTCTGTCACCTTGTCCTAATTGTTGTCGTCTTTCTTTGAATGCCCTTCAAATTGTCAATGTCTCTGTTAATGCAATGTCCAGACCTCTAGGCAATGTTCCACATGAATAGCATTAGGCCATCTATATGCAGACTCTTCTTACCTTCCTGAGCTGTGAAATGAACATGCATGTTGAAATTAATTTAGCCTGATTTATTTATTTGCTGCTCAATTGTATTATCAACTTTTATGTTTCTGTCTTCAGACTGTCAAATCAATATAACTCCTTACCTTTCACAGCCCATCATGATTAAATTTCATCTGAGCATTGCACTCTTTGCTGCTGACTTCTATCTCTGAACTACTGAAGATATGTAGACCTGGGAGGTCTTCTGGGTAGCCCTTTAGAATATACCTTGGTGCCTTATTATTTGCTGCTTATCAAAAATCTCCATTTAATGTTCTACAGCCCCTTTTCAAACCATTTATCACTATTCATACTCCAGTATTTACAAATTGATCTGCGGGTGAGATTTTGCAAGAGATCTGAAAGCTTTATTAAAATTGAACTACAGTGCATCTGCCATTTCCCTTCACTCAAAAAGTTAGAAAATCTGTAAAGCAAGTAAGTCTGGTAAATCTGTTTTTGTTTGTTTGGTTGTGTTTTTTTTTGTTTGTTTGTTTTGTAAATCAAGCTGCAAGCTGCATATTGTTCATGATTATATTTTAGACAAAAAATAAAAATCTTATGTTCATCTTTATAAATCTTCTAAAAATATAAAATTTTACAAAAGAGAGGTCAAGTTCTTACATAGCTCTAGGTTTGTCCTTATAAACATCTGAGAGATGGAATTTCTACATATAACTATTGAATTTCCAATAAAATTCAATAGAGAATTGAATCTCATAACATAATTATGTCATAAATAGTTATAATTCAAGTTATTAATTAATATCTATCTTTGCTGGTCATCATCATAAGGCTTCTGTCAGCCTGTTCCTCCAAGCTTGTCAAAGTTCCCCTGAATTGCAGCCTTGTCTTGCATTGTACTGACTACTCACACTAATTTTGTATCTTGTGAACTTGATGATAGTATGCTCCATGCTGTCAGTGATCTAACTGATGAAGATGTTAAACAGCATCAGCTCTCCAATCGCCCCATGAGGAATGCTTCTCATACAGTCACTCATCTGTTCAACACAAAGAAATTAAAATTAATATTAGAAATTTTACTTTTACAATCCAGCTCATGAGGGTTAAGATTAGTTTTCTTAATGTTGCAGAGCATTTCAGAGTGAAAAGAAATCTAGATCAAAACTTTACAGTCTTTAATAATTTCGTTCTGAAGCCTACAGTGTTATTGTCAAACATATAACGTAAATGTAAAATCAGGAGAGAATCAAAGGTTGCAACCTTTAATAAGTTGCGATCTTTAATAAGTTACTATCCGTATGACTGGATTGAAAGAGTGATTTACACATACACATTTAACTTCATTCACAACAGTATTTTCCTGAATTTAAGGAAGCAATCAGTGGTATTTAAAATAAATAAATAAATAAATAAATAAAAATTTGCAGAATTCAGATCTCTGTTACATATTTGTTATTTCATTCTTTAATAAATAGTTTGCACATTTGTGACAGGAATATTAAGGCAATTTACTAGAAGTGTTCTTTTCCTCCTTTCAAGTTTTGTCCAAGCAGTAGCCCTTGACTAATATAAATTATCATAGCTCCGTGGTTATTGTACACTTTAAAATTTACATTAGGAACCTCACAAAAGCAAAGATTTACTGTTGCAGAAATTTTAAAGTTATTATAGTCATCCTGTCTTCTACAGACTGTGTGTATAGAAAACACTAATAATAATCCTAAAATTCTACCGTAGTAGGTCAATTATTTTTTTTTTTTGTGGAATCACTGCAATGCTTAAAATTATATGAACAGGTCATACTTCAGCTCAGGGAAACAGCTACATTTCCAGGAGTTTCTAAATATAGGACTCTCCATAGCTGAATGATAGCTAAAGGAAATGTTTTAGGCTCTTGTCCCCACATTCCTGAAAACAGTTTTGGGGGAAGCAAATCTATTTGCCTTTCTTACTTTCCAGCTCAAGTGGACTTTGTCCTGGCTCCTACACATATAAACATGCATTCTGTATTTTGGGTCAGATAAACCAACCACATATTTTCAATGAGAGAAAGAGATGTTTTTGTCTGTTTGTTTTTCCTGTTGCAAGGATGCGAAATACCAAGATTGTAACTGAAGACTTATTATCACCTTTGCTGTTGAATTTTCCCAGGTTGCTACAAAATTGTGGCATAAAATATTGGCTGTATCAGAAGCAATCTGCTTTGGAAAATAAGTTTTCAAACCTCACACAGTATAATAGGTGGTAATAATCCAGCCTGTTTAACAGGTCAACTAAGCTCAGGATAAAACAGTCTCCTCCCAGAGGCAGCTCATCGTATTTCCAATTGTAACCTACCTCATTCATGCAAGTATATGAAAAGTATACCCTCACACTAAGCATGTTCCTATTAATGACAGCTTCCATTTTCCTCCCTCCTATTAAATTAAAAAGTGAAAAGAGATTGGAAGTAAAAGCCAAGCAGAAAGTGTATGAACACCTATAATATGCAAGGCCTAACTTTCTTGGGCTTTAGAGCCTTAGTAATGCTTTTGTGACCAGTTAGCATATCCTACTAATCAGCATAATTATACATGATCAGAGGCTTTTGTAAAAGCATTAAAATATCTACATGTCTCCAGAAAAGCTATATGTATGTTAATCATATTAGCTTTATATTTAGGCTGTAGCATATTGGTAGAGTATCTCACTTGTCAAATGCCTGACTTGGTAGGCTCTTAGATCTCACCTTTTAATCCTGTGATTTTGCACTAAAAGAGCAAGAACACTCACATAATGACTGCAGTTATTTTCAAATATGTCCATGTGATGTCTAATGTTTCTCCCTACTTCATCCTTTTAGCATTGACAAATTGCCAAGAATCACAACAGATATTGCATATTGGTGCCTTGTGATTCTGTTTGCTGATTTCATATGTTATAGTAAAAATAAAATTTGCAGCTTTTCTCATCTTTGAAAGACAGGAAGAATCTCCTATCCTGTTTCACTGAGAACAGGCTGGAGATTAGCAATGTCCATAATGTGCTAAACAAACTCATTAAGAACTACGACAGAGTACTAAACTTCTCTAATATATTCTAACAACATTTTTTTTCTGTGCCTGAACAGACATCTGTCTTTAATCTTTACCTGTTGAGTCAAAATGTCAAGTAAGATGATCATCAAATCAAGCATCACAATGCTTTTTTACAGATGAAGGCTGACATATCAGATGACAGCCTTTCTTTCCAATTCCCAAATACTAATTGCATTTCAATCACATAATTGCCAAGAGCCTACCAACGGTTTATAGGACTTTCCTGAACTATCACATGGAAGAGGAGGGCTAGAGTTACCAGTGCCTTTTAAAGGAGAGTCTTTTTTAGACAGAAAGGAAAAGCAGGACATCTTGAACAGCAACACTACAGGAAGGTTTTGTTTTGTTTCAAGTGTCTAAAAAGCAGGATTTCCCTGTCTAGTACTTCTGACATTTCCTTTTCAGCGTGTAGGATAGATTTCTCACAGAAATAGTCACTAGAACTTCCAACACAGAGACACTACTGTGTTACCTATAAATCTGTCCTGACATGTCTCCTTCTGTCTATCCTGCTTTCTCTGATTCCTTCTCTTGTATTTCATTTTCCAAGAAGATTATGATAGAAGTAATTGAAGATATAAGAAAGTAATGCACCTGAGGATTCAAAATAAAGAAAAAACCTGTAGCTAAAGACAAATTGGCCTGTTCATAGATCTGCCTGAACACAAAGAAAGCATGCTGGGAGACCAGTAGCCAATTGCAGTCATCAGCCAGTGAAGTTTGCCTGAGAGAAATAAAAGTTTCTCTCTTCCACCCTATTTTTGTTAGTTTTATTGCACTTAAAAGATAGTTATAAGCTTCAGCTCATAATTCCCTTTTAAAACCATTACCAGAGAACTCACCAGTTGATTTCCTCTCAAGTTGAAGGGACATCACTGTGTGTGATTCACTATTTGTACTATTCACTGATAGTGTATTTCTGTTTGTTTGTTTTTTTTTTAATTGTCTTATTCAGGAGCACCCAGCTCTAATATCTAGCAAGAACTAGACCATAACATTGATATTAATGCCTAATAATAATAATAATAATAATAATAATAATAATAATAAAATTTCACTGTATTATTATTGTGTAGCATGTTTAATGATGCAGTTTAGGTCTGAGATATATAGCACTCTTCCAGACAACTGCACCACATGGTTTGGTGAAAGCAGAAACAAGAAGTAATATTCCCAAATGACACTTTGGCACAGCTACCGCCTTTCAGCTGAGGCAGCTGAAATGTATAAACCTCAGCAACACCACATGCCCTCAGAAGCAGCAAACAGACTTTGGCACTGTTAGAATAAATATACTATGTAAGCTTGTTTTATGTGGGTAGGTGTGATGATGGCAATACCCAGCTTTCAAGACACAACAGGGCCCAGGGACTTCCCTGGGACTCAGCGCTGTGGGGACACCCCATAGGGCCATCTGGGCAGGGCCAGGCAGCCAGGGCCCATTCAACCACTCCAGCCAGGGGCACAGCTCTGGGATAGTGCCAGAACTGAGCTTCAGGCACATCCCTGAGAAACAGGACAAGCCAAGGCCAGGACATGGGCCTGCAGGTGGGCCTAGCTCAGCAGTGTCCATGGCAGGGCTATGAGAAACTACAGAGTGGCCCTGCTTCAGCCTGGGCTGGGGCAGCAGCTCACATAGGATCCTGGGCCGTGGGTAGGTTGGGGAACTCTGGGTGCCTAGGAAAGAGCAATCAGGCTCATTTGTGCCCTCACAGCCCTGGCACCAAGAACAGGATAGCTCCGTTAGGGAGTTATTCCCACAAATATTTATATTCATAGGTAATTCAACAGGTTTTCTTCCTCATAATGTATGGAACCAACATGGACAGGAAAAGCCACAGCAAAACTGCTGACATTTCTGCATGCCTGTGCAGCCTTCTATGAAAAAAGCTATTTATTTTGAACGTGAAAATCTATGAGTTCAAGTAAAGATCACCATAAAGGAGGTGACCCACAAGATACTAAAATTGCCTCTTCTCTCTTCTATTAGCACCTGAAGGCCTCCACCATGAACAGTTTCCAGAGTGACAGTGAGCAATAGTAAAATTAGAGTAAAACTGACCTTTCTTTATGCACATGCTGTAACTTTTGATTGTCTTGCTGAATCAATAGCCTGTGACAAAAGTAGCATTTAAAACTATAAATCATGGACTACCGTGTGAGCCTCACAGGTATTGGGGATCTTATGAAATACCCATATCCAAAACCAAGTGTCATGGTTTAACCCGGCCGGCAGCTAAACACCACGCAGCCATTTGCTCACCCTCCCCCCTCCCTCTCTGGGACGGGGGAGAGAAATGGAAAGTGAAGCCCGTGAGTTGAGATAAAGACAGTTTAATAAGACAGGAAAATAATAATAACAAAATAATAATAATAATAATACAATGGTGATAATAGGAAAGTAATAATAATATGTACAAACAAGTGATGCACAATGCAATTGCTCACCACCCGCTGACCCCAGCTGATGCCCAGCTTAACCCTGAGCAGTCCGGCCCCCTCCCCCCGGCTAGCCACCCCTATATATTGTTTAGCATGACGTCAGATGGTATGGAATACCCCTTTGGCTAGTTTGGGTCACCTGTCCTGGGTCTGTCCCCTCCCAGCTCTTACTGCACCCCCAGCCTGCCTGTTGGCAGGACAGAGCGAAAGGCTGAGATGTCCTTGGCTTGGTATAAGCACTGCTCTGCAACAATTAAAACATGGGGGTGTTATCAGCACTCTTCTCATCCTAAGCCAAAACACAGCATTCCACCAGCTACTAGGAAGAAAATTAATTCTGTTCTAACTGAAACCAGGACACCAAGGAACACACATTTCAGCAGGCAACATTTACACACTCCAGGTCAATAATACTTTTTCTGAAGTACAGATACTACTAAATTTCTTACAGCTAAGATTTTGGTGGAAGGAGTTCATTTGATAATTACTTTTTTTTTTTTTTTTTTTTTTTTTTTTTTTTTTTTCCATTTTATTCAAACTAAGTGCATATGAAAGAGTCTTCCTTGTTACAGAAAAAGTGCATAAAATATCCAGTAATACCCCTGGGCACAGCAACGTAAAATTTTCTTTCTGTGAGTATCCATGGCAGTAAACATGGATTGTTCAGATCATTTTAAGCAGAGAGAATGCTAAAGGAGCATAGTCCTGCAAAGTATTCTCAGAATTTTTTGTATTGCATCCACTGCATATTGTAGTTAATAGTCACACAAAAATTATACTGTGCTCTGACTGTAACTCAAATAACCTGTCAATAGATATGGAATTAGCATTATAATGCTAATGAATCATATATAAGGAAATCATTCTTAAGGGCAGGGGCACTTTACAATAACCTGTTATCCTTGGCATTAAAATAAAGCAAGAGTGCTCAGAACCCTCAGGTCAGTGGTGGTAACTTTTGCATAGGGGGTGATGATTGGTCAAGCCACCTGAATAACATCACCATTTCTTATCTGAGTAAACCCAGCATGGGTCACAGACAGCAGAACAGTGGGTCTGACTACCTACCTATAGCAACACATTTGCAGAATAATAGTTTAAGATTGCCACTGACCAGAATTTCAATGCTCACATTACAGTTTTATGAAGCTTCATAAGCCAGCATGGTACAAGTTCTCCAAGGATTTTTCCTGCTATCCCCAAGAAAGTAGTGAGAAGTAATTCTGTTACCTGAGAGCAGAGAAAAAGAAGGTATGAAAGAAAGGTTGAGGGTTTTTTTTTTTCTATGTTTTTTTTTTCTTCTAAAAAATAAGCAGTAAAGAGCACTATTTTTCCCCTCAGAGTTCACCTTTAAGCCCAATTACCAGTTTAACCAACCTGCCAAATTCCACTTCTGAAACTATTCTAATTCTGTTTTGCTTTAGCTTTAGTACTAATTCAAGCTGCTGCACTTCCTTTAGTTGAGGCAAACTGCTCTACTGAATTTCCTGGAAAGAGTTTGTTTTACTGTTTCCAAAGGAGACCTGAACCATGCAGAATTGTCTGTAGAACAGAAAATGGTAAGCACTGTGCTTGTTTTGTTTCAATCCAAAGTTATGAAATTATGAACTCCATTACAAAAAAAAAAGATAGAAAAATCATGTCATATGTACTAAAACAGAAAGACTCCTCTGAAACAGAAGGAATACAGAAGAAACAAAATATGTGACAGGGCAAAAATAAAGTTAAAAATTTCCAACACCAACTAAATATAATTGATCCTACAGTGAAATAAAAACCTGAGAAAGATCTAGATACCATGAAACAGTGGCAGGCATATGGAAGAATGATTTCACAGAAAGATGTAAAAATTAACTATACATATATGAGAATATATATTTATATTGTTACTCAGATCTAAAATTAAAGTGACAAGTTTAACTTCCTCTTCCCTTTTCTACTCTTCTGTAAAGATATATATGTATCTTTTCTGTAAATGTGGGAAAAGATATGTATAAGTAGATGTAAGTGGGCTTTGTTGTCTATACGAAAGCATTTCAAATGAAATTATGAGTCAACAATAATATAATTACATTAGTAAATAAGCACAAACGTTTAATGATAGTAAGAGGTTTTATGGAGCTTAAGGTTGTTAAGAAACTTAAAATATTTCATGTGGAATAGCACTGAAAATATTACAAATATTTCCTACTTGCAATTTGCAAATAGTGATTTCTGCACTGCTACTTCTACCCCTATAGATAAAAAATAAATAAATAAAATAAAATAAAATAAAATAAAATAAAATAAAATAAAATAAAATAAAATAAAATAAAATAAAATAAAATAAGTGGTAGTTTCATAAGTATATGAACATTTAAATAAAATATTAATCATATATTCTTTTGGATAGTGAGATCTGTTACGCAGCTGATAGTCTCCCAAATTCAAAGTCCCAGTGACTTTTCTTAGGAAAGTTCAAAATCTACACAGATCAAGCACCAAAAAATATACTATAATATTCACAATAGAGAACACTGCTGTATTGGTGGAAAGATGAACTGTTTGACTTCATGAAGCTTTTAGTTCTGTAACATCACTTCTGAGAAAACGTGAGAAAATAATGTTAAGTACTGCGAGTGTTGTATTAATAGTAGATGAGTTGGGGGTCTTCATTTGATACCTCGGGATCCATATGCAGTATCTAGTGGGCTAGGCAAACATATATTTGTGTCTAAGTATTTTCAGCTGTCAAACTTACTTGATCAGTATCACTACTGCACTCCTTGTGCTCATAGGGAAAAGTGCTCCTGGAAATGACATTACAATTGCTATAAAATTGAAATGGTTCCTGGAAAACACCTCCAAGTATCTGAGATACCTCAGTCCCTTTATAACATGTTAAATTATTTCTGGTTGGTAGCATTGCAGGGTAAAAATGCTATTTCCATTGCACAACAGCAATTGCTGATCATCAGGGCAATGCATGGAATAAAAGTTCACCTCAGTGATAGAGATACATTTTCAAATATTCATAACTCTGTGGAAGAAGTATTTCTAGGCTATGAAAATCTACACAAGCATTCAGTCTGCAAGTAAGTTCTTGTGTATATACATGAACAAAGCTACCCATTAAGGGTATGTGGAAAGAAAGAAAAAATGATTTTTTAATGGGAAAATCTGTTCATTCCTGGCTCCCAGGGATTTGTACAGATGAGTCAGTTTTGTTTGTGAATGCACCGGGTATATCTAGTATTTCAAGTCTAACATTTTGTGAAAGTGCTTCTAAAAATGGAGATTTCAATATCTGAAGTTGGGATTTATATAGCCTAATTTTAGTCACTGAAATTGGAAGTTTGGGTTTCTTGTTCAAAATAGAAGAAAAGAAATCCCTGGAGTGCACTTCAGAGAATCCAATTTAGAGTCCTGTTCCAATTTTCTGTTTCCTTCTACTGACTACATGTCAGAAAGGTACATGTTTACTGTGGGGCTTCAAAGGACTCCCTTTTCCATTCAACCCACTCCCCATCCTGTCACACATACACACAAAGGTGCACACATGCACAAATTCTCTAGGACCACCTTTTGAAATGTGCCTTTATTCTGTTGTTCAGACTGTCATTTCTTTGTGATGCACAGTCCTCTGTCTTCCCCATTGTTTTTTGTTTTGTTTATTTTTTTAGCCTCTTTCCCTATCTTATAGCTGTAAGAAGAGAAACAAGCCACTGGAGATGGATGCTCTAAAATAGGTGGCCAAATAGGCACTTTCATTATAACTGGTTAAAAAAAATAAATAAACAACACAATCCATTTTTGCTCAGGAAATTTCCATTCCTTTTCAACTACAGTGCTGCTGTTGTCAACAATAGACAAAGACAGAGTGATAGGTGGGCTATACACATCCCCAAACAAGCTCTTTATTCACCCTTCTGTGTTGAGCCTCAGCATCTAGCCTTCTAACAGATCAAAGCTGATCTGACACATCTCTTTAATACAGTGCAGGGACATGGCAAATGTATGTTACAGCCTTGGGCTGTCTTCTCTAGTCAAAGTAATGGCCAGTACAAGGATGAGTATGAAGGGGCCTTGCATCATCAAAAACTTTAGGGAGAATCCTCAGTGATTCGGGTGAAATGCTTAACATTCTCAAGCAGCAGCAACAGTTCTACTGCCCTGTAAAATAGCTGTATGCCAACAATAGCATGATTCACGTAAGGGATTTCTGAGGCACTTGTTAGCACACCTACCAGCTTCTAAATTGCAATGAGATAAGAATCAGGTGTCTCTCTGGACTCAGTGGGAAGGAAAAGAATTTCCTACTCTTTCCTGAAGGGCCAAGGAAATTTTAAAAAGTACGAGAAAAAAGAACATGAAAATGAAAAAGATGACTTGATACACTAGTTCTCCATCAAGGATTCAGAAAACTGTGTCATTGATTCATCCTATTATTGTGTTTCTTTTGAAGATCCATTTTTACAAACTACCTACAGCTTAAGTACATACTAGTTTCCGAAAAGAAAAGAAAAGAAAAGAAAAGAAAAGAAAAGAAAAGAAAAGAAAAGAAAAGAAAAGAAAAGAAAAGAAAAGAAAAGAAAAGAAAAGAAAAGAAAAGAAAAGAAAAGAAAAGAAAAGAAAAGAAAAGAAAAGAAAAGAAAAGAAAAGAAAAGAAAAGAGGAAAGGAAAGGAAAGGAAAGGAAAGGAAAGGAAAGGAAAGGAAAGGAAAGGAAAGGAAAGGAAAGGAAAGGAAAGGAAAGGAAAGGAAAGGAAAGGAAAGGAAAGGAAAGGAAAGGAAAGGAAAGGAAAGGAAAGGAAAGGAAAGGAAAGGAAAGGAAAGGAAAGGAAAGGAAAGGAAAGGAAAGGAAAGGAAAGGAAAGGAAAGGAAAGGAAAAAAAATAAATAATAAAAAATAATAAAAAATAATAGAAAAGCACCTTAGCTTACTCCTGGATAATGAAAATAATAGTTCAAATCTATCTATAGGCAAGTGTAACTGTGCTACCAGGTCTTCAAATTTACATCATTCTGAAAAATGTAATGGGTTTCTTAACACCATGAGTGACTCTGCAGATATTTGGCACTAGGCTTAACATTTTCATATTAATTTTAATATTGTGTTGTCTTCATTCTTTTGCTATCATTGTAATCCCCTACTTCTGAAATTCTGTGTTTCAAAGTCTACTTGAAAGTCTCATTTCAGTTAGAAAAACATTTTATTTTTTCCATTGTAACTGGGTGATGAAAAAATACTGCCAGTACAAGGTTCTTGTTCTATACTTGCAAATGTCAATATCATAGCACCACCATGAACATCTTGCCTTCACTTCATGAGCAATTCAGGAGTTTTACTTCAAACACTTTGACACTGCACAAAGGCAGATAGAAGATGGATGAGCATAAAGGAATGGTGTCTCTCTTCCCTTGTGGGTCTGCAGACTGAATTTGTCCCACAAGTTGACAGCAATGAGATGCTCTTCAAAATATATAATTTAGCTATTCAGCATAGAATTGTATGCATCATTCAATCTCTGTTGTTCCCATGGTTTATATCCATAGCTGATTCTGATTACTGCTACATTTTCAACTGAGGAAAAAATATATGCATCAGCAAACCACCCAAAGACTTCTCACTTCTGGAACAAAACTCAGGCAATATGTCACAGGAGACCAGCTTTCTCCTTCCCCTGATCCAACCCTGCCAAAACTGCATTTCTCTTAGGGGAAAACACAAATTACCTTTGCATTTAAAGCAACGTATGGGAGAAAAAGAAGCTGGGGAATGGTAGCATATCCGTTATATGGACAGTGGAACGGAGAAGATATGTTCAAAGTGTTTGGACTAAGCAACTCAGATGGTAAACACAATCATACTTTACTGCTGAGGCATCATACTTTCATTTGACTAATGCTCTGGTTTTTCATTTAATGCTTTCAAAAAGGCAGCAGGCAGAAAACAGTTTTAGGATTTTTTTAGTAGAGAAATTTTCTTTCTTCATGGGAAAAAAAAAAACATTCTGCATTGTTACAGTTATTTGAAAAATAGCAAATCACAAAGCACTGTTTTTTTGAGGATTACCTTGCTGTTTTGAGATGAACTACTATATAAGCTTTAACTCAGATACTATTCAAGTTTTAAGACACTAAGTCGTGCCAAGTGGATAACAAAAGTAAAGGAATATTGAGTGCCCTCTCACTTTCTAACCCACTTAACTTTCTTGCACGTACTGAAAAATAGATGATCTAAACAACACAAAATGATCACATGTTAAATACAGTCTTTAAAGATATTTCAAGCCTGATCACTTCCTACCCCTCTGCCATTCATGAAGAGATGGTGTTCCATATCATGGTCTAAGCTAGTAGTCAAGACAAAACCACAACCAATGATCCTCAATTATTATCTTGATAGCTTCTCAAGAGCAGTTCATCAACATGATGGTGGTCACCATGTTAGTCAGGCAAATGCTCAGAATACAACAGTCATGACCTTACTTTAGGCATGGTTGGATATTAGTTCTGTTCACTGCTCTGGCAGAGACACACTATTCCAAAATCGGCATACAGTAAATAGAGGTAGAGGTAACTTAACCCAGATATTTGTTCTTCTATCAAAGTACTCCAGAAACAGAAGGCAAAATTTAACTTTCTTTCTTTGTTTAAGACTCACATAGTTCCTATCTACAGAACTTTAAAATAAAGTACATAAAGGCATGTAAAAGGAAATGATTTATTCAGTGCAGGCATGGTAACTCAGAAGTCGTTTTTCAGGCATATTTTCTCTGGTTATCTCTTTCTATTCACAGCAGTGCCATTTTCTGTCCAAATAAATAGAGGTTATGTAAGAAAAGAATTATCGTAGTGTGCTCTATGGAGGCATCTCTTAATACAAAACAATAGGTATTATACAAACCAACATGCTACTTAAGCAATGTGGGATGCTAAATCCGTTTGGCATCACACAGATCAAACCTGGGTGATTAATTACAGACCTAATAGGAAAGGTAAACAATCCATCCTCATTGCAGAGCAGTAAGCATACATCTTCTTAATCACAGTGGGATTACAACATCCCACTCTCCACAGGTGTGTAGCTTTCTGTCACCAGCATCTGCTATGAATCATATGGAGTTATTATTCTCATTTTACACTAAATACAGAGATGAAAATAACTATACACTATTCAATTTCTATTTGCACAGAGAAAAGGAAAAAGAAAACTTATCTTATGTGGATTTTATTTTATTTGGACTGCAATATTTCTTTTTGGTTGTCTCATTTGGCAACATATTTTTTTTCCCAAATATTATAATCAATGTGCTATTCATAAAATCACATATCACTGATGTTTGAGTTTATTAACTGAACATAAATGAAGGCACTGAAGAACTACAGAGCACACAAGTAAGTATCATTGTTTTCCTCTTTATATCACACTGTAGTATTTCTGCTAAGAACAAGCATTGAACTAAGCATGTTCAGCCTAATAATAGAAGCTGTAAGGTTTTGTTTTTTTCTGCTTTCTTTTAACTTGAAGGCTGATTTTTTTGAGCTATTTGTAACCATTTCTACTTTATCCTTCTAAATGCTGACTCCAGATCTGAAAGTTATGTTCCTCTCTCAGCACCCAGCATGTGTTATAAACTGGAGAATATCTTAAATTACTTGGGATCCAGACTTGTTCCCAGTTATATCAGCAGAATAGATCCCCAGAACTTCAGAGCAATTCAGGTCTTCTGTGGTCTTAACCAAGACCACAGAGGTTGTAGCTGTAACAAGTGGATTTCATTTCGGTTTTACATTTTCTAGAAGTTTCTTTCAGTGTATCTTATATTTGTTTGTTTTTGTTTGTTTGTTTTTTAACCATAATGATATACAACAATGAACATCTGAATTAAAAAAAAAAAAAAAGAAAATAAACTGTAGTTATACTGTAAAATTACAGGTCATTATCACACAAAATAAGGCTGGAATGGACATAAAGGTCATGTACCTTTCCTTTGCTTTCAGACAGAAACAGGTGTATCTACATGTTTCCTATCCTAGTCACAATATATGTATTTTAATTTATTGCAAGGAGAGGAGAGGAGAGAAGGGAAGAGGAGGGGAGGGGAGACACAGAACACATACATACACCACGTGATATATACATGTATATATATTTCTTTTGTATGTCATCTATGTATCATATGTATACGTGTATCTGTGAGTCTATATATCTACCTACTTGTGTATCTGTAAGTACATCTGGCCATACAGATCACAGACACTCAGAGCACTCATACAAACACAGATAGCACCAATGACTTTATCTTGGTCTGAACAGGACAGAGGTCCACCAGTGAAAACATATATATACATATATACTGTGTGGATCCCTCCAGAAGCTGGGCTTGAACTCAGTCTGCTTAGTAATTGATCCTGGATCCCAGTCTCCCCAGTTGTTGGCACTTGCACATATGAACCTGTGGTGGTTTTACTCAGGTGGGCAGCCGAGCTCCACCACAACTGCTCTCACTCCCCCTTTCCTCAAAGAGGAAGGGGAAGAAAATACAACACAAAGAGTTTGAGGTTTGAGATGAGAATGGTTTAATTAAAGGGAAAGGGAATGGGGAGAAAAAGAAACAAAAGAAACAATAAGGCCACATGGAAACACAGAAAGAAGGGGAAAAAAAAAAAATATATATATATATATATATATATATTCTTTACTTCCCATCAAGTGATGTTCGGCCATGTCCTGGGAAGCAGGACCTCAAAACGCGTAGAGGTTGTTCAGGAGGAACAGTTCCCTCCCCTCCGCCACGAGAGCCCCCCTTTTTATTGCTGAGTGTGACACCAGGTGTTATGGAATATCCCTTTGGTTGGTTTAGATCAGCTGCCCTGGCAATGTCCCCTCCCCATCACTTGCCCACCCCCAGCCTGCTGGCTCTTGGGGGCTTGGAAGGAGTCCTGATGCTGTGCCAGCACTATACAGCAATAGACACAACACTGGAGTGATAGCAGTGCTGTTCCAGCTATGAATGCAGCGCACAGCACTGTGTGGGCTGCTGCAGGGAAAGGTGACTCCACCTCAGACAGACCCAACCCAGAACCCCCAAAGGTTCAGCCCCACTTCCATTGCTGGTTTGAACCATCACATGTCCACTCTCCTGGTTCCAGTCCAAAAGACAGCTCCCTTGTGCTTTCACCCACAGGCATTCTCACACTCAGATCTGTCCTTTAGAACACCTACTCACCCCAAAGCTCCCAGGACACTTCACCTGCTTGCAAGTATAGCTTGAACTTCACTAGCACTCACACACTCCCCAACACTCGCTCAAGTTGCTGACACCACAGGCTCCATCCCCCATGCACACAGAAAAAAGAATCCCTCACCCAAGAAAGAGTTACAAAGAGGTTTAATAAAACAGAGCAAACCAAGATGATCAGGAACAAGATATAACCTTGACAGGGTACTGATTAGCCAGCTATTTACATGCAACCAGCCCTTTTTATCCCCTTGCTCCTCTATTTCTCACATTTGTTCTTCCCCAAATCCCCTAAATCCCTATCATTTCCTAACTTGGGTTCCTCCTTTAAACATACCATAATAAATCTTGAGCAATCCCCAAAATGCTCTTTGTCCACATCCCATAATGTGTCCCACATGTCTACACAGCAGCCCTCTTAGTCTGAAAGGTGATTCAGAGAGCTTCTCACTTTCACACCTTGACACACTATAGCTGAGGCTCCGCTCGGACACTCCTGGGAGTGGTCTAGACAGTGTGTGTGTGTGTGTGTGTGTGTTCCCTGGAGTCCATAATTTGGGTTTCTTCCTGCCCTTGTGCTCCTATGCTCCTCTGGGTTGGTGGAAATGGGCCTCTGATGGGCTGATGACACCTGTGATGGGCCTGGGAGCAGCCAAGTGTACTGGGTTTATATGGCAAGGATTTAGCAGCATGGGCTGCAGGGGTGGCCTCTGTGAGAACAATCCAGAAGCTGCCCCATATTAGATAAAGGCCAGTTTCAGCCAGCTCCAAAAGGGACCTGCCACTGGTCAGAACCAAGCCAATAAGCAGTGTTTGTGTCTCTGTGAGAACAGATTTAAGAAAGGAGAGGGGAAAAAAACTGCTGCACAACAGCAGCTGGGAGAGAGGAGTGAGAAACAGCCCTGCAGGGCCAAGGTCAGTGCAGCAGGAGGGTAGGAGGTGCTGCAGGCAGGCAGCAGCAGTTCCCCTGTGGCCTGTGGAGAGGCCCCTGGTGGAGCAGGCTGTCCCCCAGAAGCCCATGGGTCCCACATGGAGCAGATCTCCACGCTGCAGCTCGTGGAGGAGCCCCCGGTGGAGCAGGTGGATGTGGCCTGGAGGAGGCTGCAGCCCATGGAGAGCCCCCACAGGAGCAGGCCCCAGGCCAGAGCTGCAGCCCATGGAGAGGAGCCCACGCAGGAGCAGGGGGTCTGGGAGGAGCTGTCGCCCGTGGGGGACCCGTGCTGGAGCAGCTTTCTCCTGGGGGATGGGCCATGTGGGAGCAGTTCTTGAAGAGTTCCTTCCTGTGGGCAGCCCCTGCAGGATCGGAAAGGACAGCATCCCGTGGGAGGGACCCATGTGGAGCAGGGTCCTTATCTCAACCCTCAAGTCCTCTCCATTGTATTTTGTCCCCCTTTCTCTTTGAGGTGAGGGAGTGAGAGAGTGGTTGTGCTGGAATTAAGCTGCCTAAAAGGGTAAAACCACCACACTGGGTCAGGGTAGTATTTGGGCTTCTTCACCTACCGTTGTGTCTCTGTACAACTTTGTGGATATTTATCACATTATTTTGTGGGCTTTTATCACATTACTTAACACTTCTCTTGTATCTCTGATATCTCTGAGTGATATTTGGGGAAGTTTAAAACCTGAATCCATCTAATGGCATCGTATTGTAAAACGGGGAAGAACTGTACACAGATTCCCCACAAGCAATTGGCAACGTGACCTGGATTTAAAAGGATATTCTATGAAACATATCTTGTGTAATTCTAGGTAACACAGTAACTCAGGATCTGATCCAAAGTTCAGTTAAATATTTTCTCATGTGCATTTGCATGTGGAGGATGCAGTAGTGGCTCTGTCTATCTGTGAATCTCATCCATGAATCCAGATGTATTAGTCTTTTAGCAACAGCATGCTTGGTTTTATCAATTATTTTTTAAGAAAGATGTTTTCCTCACATTTATCCCAATATAGGGTTATCAAGTATTTGGAGTAGACAGCTTAATCAATGTATGTTTATATATATATGTAAATATGAAAGAACAAAGTTGGAGATCAGATCTGCACTTAAAGTACAAAATAAGCTCTTGTAGAACAAGAGATCTTGACAATTTGTTACCATTTAATACTTGGTAATTGACTCAAAGGAAGAAAAATTCATGTGCTGATTCAGGTAAGAGAAGTGGTAAATGCCAAATCCACCCTTTTTAATAATAGAAAGCCAGCATTCGATTAGGGGTAGCTGGTTACTGTTCTGCAGGTTCAGCTAGCATTGCAATTATTGTTGTTTCATTCTGTTTCAAGTGAGAGAACATGGTGTCTTGTTGTATTTTAAAATGAATCCTTTCTGTCAATTTTGCTTTTCCTGCTTCATAGGTTCCTAATGATGGGTTGTACTGAAGCGTAGAGAAAGATATATACTGTGTTTGGGAAACAATATATATATATTTTTTTTTACAATACAGTAAGATTCAATATTCAATATTAGGTGCTTGCAGTGATCCAGACCCTACAAAGTTGGTGCAACTGCAATTGCTTCATGGAACAAAAAGGTACCCAAAGCATCTTTTCTAGGGGGTGTCCATCAGTGGCTCCATTTTATCCTTTTCAAATTAAATGTAAAGCCTGTAGCATATATGTGTCAAAACTGGGATATAACTCAATATAGTTTACTTAGCACACTCAGGTCACCTTTGTTAAACATCTCAGTTGGGGGAATATCACATTTTCCCTTTTTGTAGATCTCCTAAATATACAGAAAAAAGAAATTATTTTATGAACTGGAAAGAGGTTGAGCATTGCCAATTAACTGAATATGCCTTAAGCAAGAAGTACACCCCTTACATACCAACAGTTCTTTAATCTGACTTTTTCTTTTTGATGTTTTTGGTTGCTTGGTTTGTTACGTTTTTGTCGTGGTTTAACCCGGCTGGCAGCTAAACACCACGCAGCCGTTCGCTCACCCTCCCCCCTCCCTCTCTGGGACGGGGGAGAGAAATGGAAAGTGAAGCCCGTGAGTTGAGATAAAGACAGTTTAATAAGACAGGACAGGAAAATAATAATAACAAAATAATAATAACAATAATAACAATAATGTTACAATGGTGATAATAGGAAAGTAATAATAATATGTACAAACAAGTGATGCACAATGCAATTGCTCACCACCCGCTGACCGATGCCCAGCTTAACCCCGAGCAGTCCGGCCCCCCTCCCCCCGGCTAGCCACCCCTATATATTGTTTAGCATGACGTCAGATGGTATGGAATACCCCTTTGGCTAGTTTGGGTCACCTGTCCTGGGTCTGTCCCCTCCCAGCTCTTACTGCACCCCCAGCCTGCCCGTTGGCAGGACAGAGCAAAAGGCTGAGATGTCCTTGGCTTGGTATAAGCACTGCTCTGCAACAATTAAAACATCGGGGTGTTATCAGCACTCTTCTCATCCTAAGCCAAAACACAGCATTCCACCAGCTACTAGGAAGAAAATTAATTCTGTTCTAACTGAAACCAGGACATCTATCCACCCCTTATTCCATACCATTTATGTCATGCTCAGGTTACACTCTTTTCCATACATTCTAATTAGTCACCTACAGTAGTCATAGTAGTGATAACATACAGTATTATATAGTAATTAACAAGGTACAATTCAGTTCATGGGCTATTCTCACCCATTATTAAATCTCCTTGAGGTACACATCGGACCTCTCCGTTCTTTTGCATCACCCACCAAGTGTATCCAGGTCCCTGAGCGAAAACAATTCCACGAATAGGTTTGCCTTTTCCTGAGGCAGGAGTAGCCCAGACTGTTTTACCCAGCATATTTCTTACATGCACTACAGGAACTTTATCCCCATCTACAGTACGTAACAGGTTTGATTGGGCAGGTCCAGCTCGGTTGGCAGATCCCCTAGTATTGACTAACCAGGTGGCCTTTGCCAAATGCGTATCCCAATTTTTGAATGTTCCAGCGCCCATTGCTTTTAATGTAGTCTTTAACAGTCCGTTGTATCGTTCAACTTTCCCGGAGGCTGGTGCGTGATAGGGGATGTGATACACCCACTCAATACCATGTTCTTTGGCCCAAGTGTCTATAAGGTTGTTTCGGAAATGAGTTCCATTGTCTGACTCTATTCTTTCTGGGGTACCATGTCGCCATAGGACTTGCTTTTCAAGGCCCAGGATAGTGTTCTGGGCGGTGGCATGAGGCACAGGATGTTTCCAGCCATCCGGTGGTTGCTTCCACCATTGTAAGTACGTGGCGCTTGCCATTGCGAGTTTGAGGGAGTGTGATGTAATCAATCTGCCAGGCCTCTCCATATTTATATTTCAGCCATCGTCCTCCATACCAAAGAGGCTTTGACCGTTTGGCTTGCTTGATTGCAGCACATGTTTCACAGTCATGAATAACCTGTGCTATAGCGTCCATGGTCAGGTCCACCCCTCGATCACGAGCCCATCTGTATGTTGCATCTCTACCTTGATGGCCTGAGGTGTCATGGGCCCATCGAGCTATAAATAATTCACCTTTATGCTGCCAATCCAGGTCCACCTGAGCTACTTCAATCTTAGCAGCCTGATCCACCTGCTGATTGTTTTGATGTTCTTCAGTAGCCCGATTCTTGGGCACATGAGCATCTACGTGACGTACTTTCACAGCCAGGTTCTCTACCCGAGCAGCAATGTCTTGCCACAAAGCAGCAGCCCAGATGGGTTTGCCCCTACGCTGCCAGTTGTTTTGCTTCCATTGCTGTAACCATCCCCACAGGGCATTTGCTACCATCCATGAATCGGTGTAGAGATAGAGAACTGGCCATTTTTCTCGTTCAGCAATGTCTAAAGCCAGCTGAATGGCTTTCACTTCTGCAAACTGACTCGATTCACCTTCTCCCTCAGCAGCTTCTGCAACTCGTCGTGTAGGGCTCCATACAGCAGCCTTCCATCTCCGATGCTTCCCCACAATACGACAGGACCCATCAGTGAACAGGGCATATTTCTTTTCATTCTCTGGTAACTGGTTGTACAGTGGGGCTTCTTCAGCACGACCCACCTCCTCCTCGGATGATATCCCAAAGTATTTGCCTTCTGGCCAGTCCATAATCACTTCCAATATTCCTGGGCGACTGGGGTTTCCTATTCGAGCCCGCTGAGTAATCAGTGCAACCCACTTGCTCCACGTAGCATCAGTTGCATGATGCGTAGAAGGGACCCTTCCCTTGAACATCCAGCCTAGTACTGGCAATCGGGGTGCTAGGAGGAGCTGCGCTTCAGTACCGACCACCTCCGAAGCAGATCGAACTCCTTCATATGCTGCCAATATCTCCTTTTCAGTTGGAGTATAGCGGGCCTCAGATCCTCTGTATCCCCGACTCCAAAACCCCAGGGGCCGACCTCGAGTTTCCCCAGGTTCTTTCTGCCAGAGGCTCCAGGTGGGGCCGTTCTCCCCGGCTGCAGTGTAGAGCACATTCTTTACATCTGGTCCTGTTCGAACTGGCCCAAGGGCTACTGCATGGACTATTTCCTGCTTGATTTGTTCAAACGCTTGTCGTTGTTCAGGGCCCCATTCAAACTCATTCTTCTTACGGGTTACTTGGTAGAGCGGGTTTACAATCAGACTGTAATTTGGGATGTGCATTCTCCAAAACCCCACAACACCTAGGAAAGTCTGTGTTTCTTTTTTGTTAGTTGGTGGAGACATAGCTGTTATTTTGTTGATCACATCCATTGGGATTTGACGACGCCCATCTTGCCATTTTATTCCTAAAAACTGGATCTCTCGTGCAGGTCCTTTGACTTTATTTTGTTTTATGGCAAAACCGGCTTTCAGAAGGATTTGGACTATTTTCTTCCCTTTCTCAAAAACTTCCTCTGCTGTGTCACCCCACACAATAATGTCATCGATGTACTGCAGGTGTTCAGGAGCTTCCCCCTGCTCTAGTGCAGACTGGATCAGCCCATGGCAAATGGTAGGGCTGTGTTTCCACCCCTGGGGCAGCCGATTCCAAGTATCTTGAACTCCCCTCCAAGTGAAGGCAAATTGTGGCCTGCACTCTGCTGCTAGAGGGATGGAGAAAAATGCATTAGCGATATCAATTGTGGCGTACCACTTCGCTGCCTTCGATTCAAGTTCGTACTGAAGTTCCAGCATGTCCGGCACTGCAGCACTCAGTGGTGGCGTCACTTCGTTCAGGCCACGATAGTCCACTGTTAGTCTCCACTCGCCATTAGACTTTCGCACTGGCCATATGGGACTATTGAAAGGTGAATGAGTCTTGCTGATCACTCCTTGGCTCTCCAACTGACGAATTAGCTTATGTATGGGAATCAGGGAGTCTCGGTTAGTGCGATATTGCCGCCGGTGCACAGTTGTGGTAGCGATTGGCACTTGCTCTTCTTCGACCCTCAGCAACCCCACAACAGAGGGGTCCTCTGAGAGACCAGGCAAGGTAGATAATTGTTTAATGCCTTCTGTCTCTAAGGCAGCTATACCAAAAGCCCACCGGAACCCTTTTGGGTCCTTGCAATACCCTCTTCTAAGATAGTCTATGCCAAGGATACATGGAGCATCCGGGCCAGTTACAATGCGGTGCTTTTCCCACTCATTCCCAGTCAGACTCACTTCAGCCTCCAATACAGTCAACTGCTGAGATCCGCCTGTCACTCCACAAATATAGATGGGCTCTGGTCCTTTATATCTCGATGGCATTATAGTACATTGTGCACCAGTATCTACTAAAGCCTTATACTTCTGTGCGTCTGACGTGCCAGGCCATCGAATCCACACAGTCCAATAAACTCGATTGTCCCTTTCCTCCCCCTGGCTGGAGGCAGGGCTCCCCTAATCCTGGTCAGAATCTTCTTCATTTCTGTGTTTGAAGGACTGTCTGCTGGAAGTTGGAGCAGCAAACTTTTCAGAGAATCCCTTTTTCTTGATTGTTTTCTTTTGCAACTCACGTACCCGTGCCTCTAGGGTCACAGTAGATTTTCCATCCCATTTTCTCATGTCCTCTCCGTGGTCTCGTAAGTAAAACCACAGGGTGGCACGGGGTGAGTACCCACCATATCGTCTTCCTTGTGTGGATGAACGCCTACCCCTGATAGCTGAGACACTGCTCTGTACAGGTATGGAGGAGAATAATCTCTCTTCAAGTTGGTGAACCTTTTCAGAAAGTTTCTCCACAGTGTTCTCTTTTGGTCGGTGGACACTGGTTGGTTCAGGTGGGGAGGATGATAGATTCTCTTCAAGTTGGTGAACCTTTTCAGAAAGTTTCTCCACAGCTGAGACGCAGGCCTGTAAGGAAGAGGAGAGACTTTCTTCGTACTGCCGGAGTTGTTTAGCCACTTCATCCACTGTGGGTTCCTCATCCTCTTTCCAGGCCATTATTGCCAATGAGCTGGCATATGATGATGGTGCACTCCGTACAAACTTCCGCCACATGGGTCGTGTACACCTGACTTCATCTGGATCTTTGGATGTTTGTCTGAGGTCTGGATCCTCATAAATCACTTCCCGTATGGCTAATTCCCTCAGGTACTGGATTCCCTTCTCCATAGTGGTCCACTTGCCTGGTAGACATAAAAGTTCTTCCTTGAAGGGATACCTTTCCCTCACAGCTGAGAGGAGACGCCTCCAGAGGCTGTGAGATTGTGCTCCATCTGCAATTGCTTTGTCAATGCCTGCGTCTCTAGCAAGGGATCCCAGTCGCTTGGCTTCCCTGCCGTCTAATTCCACACAATTGGCTCCAGAGTCCCAGCATCGGAGCAGCCAGGTGACAAGCTGCTCACCTATACAGCGACCAAAATCTTTTCGCACATCTCGTAACTCACGCTCGTTTAGGCTTCGGGTAGTTACTGTTGATTTTTCGGCATCCTCATCTTCCTCCTCCTGAACCCTTGATGGCCCAGCGTCGTCGTCGTCTCCGTCGTCTCTATACCTAGATTTGGCAGAAGACTCTCTGCGTTCTAAACGACCTGAATCTCTATACCATTTTTTCACCTTCTCTACAGGGGCAGCTTGCACTGCTACTGCTCGTTTCTCCGACCTTGTTACAGGGTCTGCCACAGACGTTGGAATACCCTCTGCAGGGTCGACTTGCACTGCTACAGCTCGTTTCTCTGACCTTGTTACAGGGTCTGCCACAGAGGTTGGAATACCCTCTGCAGGGTCAACTTGCACTGCTACAGCTCGTTTCTCTGACCCCGTTACAGGGTCTGCCACAGGGGTTGGAATACCCTCTGCAGGGTCAACTTGCACTGCTACAGCTCTTTTCTCTGACCCAGCCACAGGAGCTGGAGCGGCTGCGGGAGCTGGAGCAGCTGCAGGAACCGGAGCTGGAGTGGCTGCAGGAACTGGAGTTGGAGCAGTTGCAGGAGCTGGAACTGGAGCGGCTGCAGGAGCTGGAACTGGAGCGGCTGCAGGAGCTGGAACTGGAGCGGCTGCAGGAGCTGGAACTGGAGTGGCTGCAGGAGCTGGGATTGGAGCATCTGCAGAAGCTGGGACTGGAGCGGCTGCAGGAACTGGGACTGGAGCGGCTGCAGGAGCTGGAACTGGAGTGGCTGCAGGAGCTGGGATTGGAGCATCTGCAGAAGCTGGGACTGGAGCGGCTGCAGAGTCCACCGTAGGGGTCACAGTGGCCGTTGGATCTGTCACAGGGCTTGGAGTGGCCGCAGGGTCTGTCACTAAGTTGATAGCAGTATCAATGGCAGCTCGATAGGCATGAGCCAGGCCCCAGCATGTTACAATGATTTGTGTTACTTTGGAACTGCCAGAATCATGACACCTTTTTCTCAAGCATTCTGCCAGTTTTTGAGGATTTTGCAGTTGTTCAGGAGTGAATTTCCAAAACACTGGGGGTGCCAACTGCTCCAGATGCCTGCCCATATCCTCCCATACTCCCTGCCACCCACAACTATACTGCCTCCGGGCAGATCTCCGGATGAGCTTCCTAAGTAGTTGTTTAACTTTAAGCAGAACCTGAAGCGCATTCAGGAGGCAGAACAACAAGACTATGCTGGTCTGAGTATCCCAAGGATATTCAATATCTTGGAGAGCTATTGTAGCAAGCTCGGAGGGTAAGAGGGTGGTGAAGGAGGAAGGCATAGTGATCCAGGAGGATACAGGGGTGGTGAAGGAGAAAGGGAGAGTAATCAAGTAAGAGAAAATATCTTCCCCTTTCCCCTCCACAGATTGACTCCCTAATGGAAAAAAACAATAGGTATAATTGCTAATAGTTTCCAAGATACAGTTTCCAAAATACAGAGTCGACGATGTTACTGAGTACAAATACCAAGTTAGAGTCATGACCAGATATCTCATCGTCTCATAAGCCATTGCTACAACACTCAGTACCATAATGATCTGAAACCAGGGCCCGGAGAGGATAAACAACATGACAGAGAGCAAATACGGAAAATAATGTACTATAATACTCAATTTGGAAAACAGGCGCAGCAGAGTTGAGATTAAAGCAATCAGCATTATGACAAGTGACTATTAAGCAAGTCTAATACTTACACCAATTTTAGTTTAACACACTGTGGTCAGATCTGCCGTTATCTCAACCTTTCGAGCCCCACGTTGGGCGCCAAAAAGACTGTCGTGGTTTAACCCGGCTGGCAGCTAAACACCACGCAGCCGTTCGCTCACCCTCCCCCCTCCCTCTCTGGGACGGGGGAGAGAAATGGAAAGTGAAGCCCGTGAGTTGAGATAAAGACAGTTTAATAAGACAGGACAGGAAAATAATAATAACAAAATAATAATAACAATAATAACAATAATGTTACAATGGTGATAATAGGAAAGTAATAATAATATGTACAAACAAGTGATGCACAATGCAATTGCTCACCACCCGCTGACCGATGCCCAGCTTAACCCCGAGCAGTCCGGCCCCCCTCCCCCCGGCTAGCCACCCCTATATATTGTTTAGCATGACGTCAGATGGTATGGAATACCCCTTTGGCTAGTTTGGGTCACCTGTCCTGGGTCTGTCCCCTCCCAGCTCTTACTGCACCCCCAGCCTGCCTGTTGGCAGGACAGAGCAAAAGGCTGAGATGTCCTTGGCTTGGTATAAGCACTGCTCTGCAACAATTAAAACATCGGGGTGTTATCAGCACTCTTCTCATCCTAAGCCAAAACACAGCATTCCACCAGCTACTAGGAAGAAAATTAATTCTGTTCTAACTGAAACCAGGACAGTTTTCCTTACCATGTATGAGCCAGGATTGTGCCCCTACCTTCAGCCAACTGTGTAGCAGTGCTTTCTGGAGATGCCATGTCACTAACACGCTGCAAATCGGATCTGCAGACAGATCCTTGAGCTAGGGAGAAAGCAGTCTGTTTTGTGACTATATGATTATAGTTTGTTTGGCTTTTCTGATTTTTTATATTCCATGCCCTCTTGACTGGCAGATCTTTAACTACCTACATCAGGTTGACTCAACAGTTTTTAAATGTTTCCACCAATAAAAATACCTTTTTTTTTTTTTTATCATGACTCATCAAAAAAAGTTTTTTCTTTGTATTTATAAAATGATGAGTCTTCTGTATTCTTTTGAATGAGGTTTTGATATTGAAGTAATGTGTCTATTGCCTCTTTATTTTGCTGCTGGTTACATAACAAAATCAAAACTTAATTGCATGTACTTATCTTGCACAAAGTAGATCAATCTGCTCCATTAAATGTGTCACATGAGAAAAACAGTCAAGTCTAATTGATTTCAAAGTTTTGTGGCACACCTGTCATTATAGTATTTTCCCTAAGATGGTCTCAGTCAATACATTTACTACTTTTTTAAAGTATTTTGTAAAGTATATTGTGTTTGCTTGTTTGTTTTGTTTTGTTTTTACACCACTTGACTCATGCATATTAGAAAGAACCTAGAAAAATGTGTTTTGAGTCCATCAAAAAGTGTAAGAATCCAAGTACATATTCTTCCTGGACTTAAGACTTATGTTTTTGCATTGAATCTTCCTAACATGTTCTCACACTCAGCCCCATCAGTCTTACTACCAGCTCTAAGAGTTCCTGGAGTATGAGGCAAACTTGCATGAGCAGATTATTCAATAAAAGTTAAAATAAGATGGTTTTAGAAAAACTAAGTGGTTCCATATCTTATCTCAAAGATCTGTAGTTCAAGACAGAACAGTTCAAATAATTCATTGCTTTTTTAATTTGATGAAAATGTAGGTGCTAACCTTTGGGGAAGTTTTTTTATGCAATGTTAGCAGCAAATCCAACCTGTCAGTACAGCAGTACTTTACAACTGCTGCAGTTCACTTGGTGTGTGATAGGGAAGAGAGTTGCAAGAATGATATCCAGACTTTTCCAGGACTGTGAAAAATGCAAGATATAAGTGATCAGTTATAAGGATAGTTTCAAAATATGGTTGAATGAGAACAGCTTCAAGGCAAAGTAGGTAATAAATAGAAAAATGATTATGGAAGTGGAAAAGTTCATCTGTAATATGAGAGCTGGTTCAGGGCACATGGGCTTAATGACTTCCTCTGTCACAGACAGCCTCAGAGGCTTTAGGAAAATCATTTAATCTGTTCGTAGCCATGATATAAAGAGTGTAATTTTTTCTCTTGATTTTTTTTTTAACATTTCTTTTCATAGAATCATAGAATATCCCAAGTTGGAAGGGGCCCATAAGAATCGTCAAGTCCAACTCCTGGCACCGCACAGGTCTACCCAAAAGTGTAGACCATGTGTCTAAGTGCACAGTCCAATCACTTCTTAAATTCAGACAGGCTTGGTGCAGTGACTACTTCACTGGGGAGCCTGTTCCAGTGTGCAGCCACCTTCTCGGTGAAGAGCCTGTTCCTGATGTCCAGCCTAAATTTCCCCTGCCTCAGCTTAACACCGTTCCTGCAGGTGCTATCAGTGATGTTTATGGAGAACAGGTCACCTGCCTCTCCATTCCCCCTCACGAGGAAGTTGTAGGCTGCGATGAGGTCCCCCCTCAGACTCCTCTTCTCCAGGCTGAACAGGCCCAGTGACCTCAGCTGCTCCTCATATGTCTCCCCCTCAGTTTTCAGTTTAGATTTGAAAAGAAAGTAGGAAGGTTGTGGGTTTTTTGTTTGTTTGTTTGTTTTGTTTTGTTTTTTTTTTTCTCTTTATGATGCACCTCCATAAGTCCTTTGACATAGTCTCCCCATATTTCCATTATATCAATGAAATGGTAAAGTCTAGATAAGGTTTATAAAAGTCTAGATAAACTTTACATACCTAGACAGACCAGAAAAATGGATAGAGTTATGGACAAAAAATAGCTGAACTGTCAGGTTGAGAGAGTTGAGACCAGTGGTACAAAGTCCAGCTGGAAGGCAGTCATAGTGATGTCCCCATTTGGAGGGGAGACGATATTGGGGCGATAATGACCTGGACGATGTGGCAGAGCACTGTCAGCAACTTGCAGGTGATACAAAACTGGGAGGAATAGTTGACTTTGTTTATGTGTGGGCACGTGGATGAGCCCAAACCAGAACAGTTAGAAGAAGGGATTGACACCTGTGGATGATTCACACCAGAGCACAAGAAAAGAATGAGTGGGACAGAGAAGCAGAGAAAAAAACACTATCACCTCTTGCATCACTGGTTGTCTCACCAAGTGTAACCTGCATCACTAACAAGGGAGGAGAGGAGTCTGCAGTAAAGCTGAGCCTGGGAAAGGCAGAGGAGAGGTGTCTTTCTTAAGTGTGCATTTTTGGTTTTTGGTTTGTTTGTTTTGGTTTTATTTCCCAATACCAGAATCAGTACTCAAATATTTATATGAAATGGCAATAAACTAAGCCAAAAGGCAAGTCTCTTCTGCCCATGTTAGTAATTGGCAGGTGATTTTCCTGTCTTTATGTTGATCCACAAGCTTTCTCACTCTCATTCATACTATTTTCTCCTCTCCTGCTAGCTGGGGGAGAGAGGGCAGTGAGTGAGTAGCTGTGGAGGGCTTGGCTGTGTAGTGGGTTTACGTGGCAAGGTTTTGGTAGCAGGGAGCCATAGGGGTGGTTTCTGTGAGAAAGATCTAGAAGCTGCCCCATGTTTGGGAAGGGCCCCATTGTTTTCCAGATCCGAGCCAATAAGCGATGTTGTTTTGCGCCTCTGTGAGAGCATATTTAAGACAGGGAAAAAACGCTGCGCCACACAGCAGCCGGGAGAGTCAAGGGAGTGAGAGAACAGCCTTGCACATGCCAAGGTCAGTGTAGAGGGAAGGGGAGAGGGCTCCAGGCGCCGGAGCAGAAGTCCCCTGCGGCCTGTGGTGAGGCCCATGGTGAAGCAGGATGTCCCCCTGCAGCCCATGGAGTACCACGGTGGAGCAGGGTTCCACGCTGCAGCCTGTGGAGGAGACCATGCACCAAAGGAGGCTGCCGCCTGTGGAAGACTCCTGCCAGAGCAGATTCCAGGCTGGACCTGTAGCCCGTGGAGAGGAGACCACGCAGGAGCAGGTGACCTGGCAGGAGCTGCTGCCCATGGGGGACCAAGGTAGGAGCAGTTTTCTCCTGAGGGATGGACCCCGTGGTATGGACCCATATCTGGAGCAGTTCTGGAAGAGCTGCTGCCTGTGGGAAGCCCACGCTGGATCAGTTCATCAAGGACTGCATCCCGTGGGTGGGACCCCACAGCACAGGGGACGAGAGTGACCGAGAAGGAGCGGCAGAGCAGAAGTGCTGTAGACTGACCATAACCCCCATTCCCCCGTTCCCCTGCACCGCTCGGGGGGAGGAGGTGGAAGAGGGTGGATGGGGGAGAAGGTGCTTTTGGTTTGCTTTTTCCTTTGTTTTCTCACTTCTCTCACTTGTTAGTTGTAGGCAATAAATCTTACTATCTCCTTATGCCGAGTCTGTTTTGCCCGTTACAATAATTACTGCGTGATTTTCTCGTCCTTATCTCAATCCTTGAGCCCTTTTCATCATATTTTCTCCCCATTCCTCTTTGAGGAGGGGGAGTGAGAGAGCGGCTGTGGTGGAGCTCGGCTGCCCACTCGAGCGGAACCATGACAGGCTGTGAGCTGGGGCCAACCTACCACATTGGTGCACCAGGCAGTTGTGCTCCATTCAGAGGGACCCTGATGGCCCAGAGAAATGGGCAGAAGGGAGTCTCATGGAGTTCAACAGGAAATGTCAGGTGGAGAGAACCTGGAGAGAACTAATCATATGCAAGAGCACAGGCTGGGGCCTGATCAGATGGACAGGAACTTTACAGGAAAAGGCTTTGAGCATCCTGGTGGACAACAAGTTTAACATTTCCTATAAGGTAATGTTCTTTTTGTTTTGTTTTGTTTTGTTTTGTTTTGTTTTTTATTTGTTTTTTAAATAATTACCAACATTTATGTTAAATCAAAGGCATCCCAACAAGCATAAATGTCAAAAATATGGAAGATATTTTGGATTAAAGGAACCCTTGTTCTTGTAATGAAGCCAAGGGTATAAACTTGCTTCTGCAGTTACTGCATTCAGGTGTACAGATGTCAAAATTAAAGTATGCTGGCCAAATATCTCATAGAATATTCATCATACAGACAAGGTGCAAGGTCATCTTCCAAAGGGTGTAATAGTACATTCTGCTGACTTTTTAATTTACTTGTTGAATATTCTCAATGACATTTTCTACAGTCATTCTTCTCAATGGATCTAACCAGCCCTTTTGAACTGATTCATTTTCCCTGTCCTCCAAATATAGATATGTTTGGTATAAAAATAGAAGTATTATCAGATTCATTCAGCAGACTCTGCTCAAATGTTAGAACTCATATAATTTAGGCATACTGTTTTATAATAACAGCAATGTCTTTTGGAAACTATTTGCTGCACCTTGTATTCTTAGCAAAGATTTGAAATTTAGCTTTCTTGCTGAGATGCACTCTCATGGGGGCAAATTCTTAATATGGTTCCTGGTCTAAGTGCTACTCATAGCTTTAATGCAGGCAACTTCCTACAATAAACGAGAAAAAAAAATCATTTCATCCAATGTATTATATTTTCTACAACAATGTAGTCTTCCATGGTTTACTTCCAATTCCATAGCTAATTTCCACTTTATAGCTTTCATAGAAGGGGAAAATATATATAATAAAGGGGGAAAAAAAAGCACCTTCCATGGAGTATTTTTACTACTTTCCTTCTTATTGCAATCCATATCAAAAATGTACAATGCAGCTTTCTCCCGAAACATAAAAACTATGACCTGTGTTCAAATATGTGGCATAAATTGTTATGAAGATTAGATTTTGTTTCTGTTTTGTCCTGATCACATCACTATTGTTCCTTTCTAACAAAAATAAGGTGTACAGCCTCTTTATTTTCCCTGTTCATTAATTATTTTCTAATTTCTTGACTGTTCTTTATCTTTTCATCCTTTGACTCCTTTCCATGTCTCAGCAGCATTGTTTCTTTCACCATCTCTGTTCCAGTTTCATCCCTATATCTTCTCCATTCTACTTGCTCCTCTGTATTTTTAAACTACTCACTGATAGATAGCTGTAGATTTATTTTCCTACTCATTTCAGTTTTCTGCCATCAGTCAGTCATCCTTTCAAGTATTCCTGTGTTTGCTTAATTTCAAGGACCAGTATTATACCAGTAAATATGAAACTCTGTCTTCTTCATATTACAAAGATACTTCTTATTTTATACCTTTTTTATGTTTTGCATTTAGTTGAGATTTAGGATCTCTGAGTATTTCAGAATATTTAAGATTATTGTGAATTTAGGAGAGTATAAACATAAAACGTCTAGAAGAAAGAATAACTAAAAAGAAAAAGAAAATTAAAAAAAGAAAAACCTTGGATTCTGGGTTATGTAGAGAAAGTGTAAGAAAAATATCCACTGAAGTCTTACATTTCTCTGTGTGGTACTATATGTGATTAAAATACGCAGCTTCCACTTCCTACTACTTTGTTCTGTAGTAGGAAGCTTTCTGTGGTCTGTAGCTTATTTCCCATTAAAACAGATGAAATAACAGCAGGGCATTGGAAATGTGGTCCTGTGTCACACTGAGGGCATTGTGGCTGCTAGCAGCTGACCAACCAACTGGATTTAGCTTTTCATCCAAGATGAGATCCTCAGTTGGTATGAATCATTAGGGTTTAGCTTAAGACAAAAGAGCTATGATATTTTACACTGGCTGGGTAGCGCTTTTCAGGGCAGTTTGCTCTCTCCACAGGTGTCCAACACGTTCTACCAGCTACACCAGTTGTACTAAAATCTGCCCTTCTGTGTCCAGCCTAAATAAGAACTCTTTTTAACTCTTACATAGGTGTATATATTAAAAATAAATAAATTAAATAAATTGAATGTGCCTCCTTCATGTGTTATATAGTAGGTTTATATATATACATACACTGTGCAGTAGGCTTAGATTAGAGGTGTAATAGATGAGAGACCAGGGAAATTCAGGTGAAATTTATACATTTTTTATTAATGTGTCACAGGCTCAGAACTAAATTCAGCATTGGGATGGAATGTGTAAGGAAATGAAAAAAAAGTTAAAATACATTGCTTATATATATTGGCATTTTTCACATTCAGTGATTATTGATAAAAAAAAAAAAAAAAAAAAAAAAAAAAGGAGAAGAGGAGAAGGGAGGAAAACAAGGGCATGCAGATACTGTGGCATGAACTACTAAAGCAAAAGCAGTTGCAGCCTTCAGAAACTAAGCTCTGTTCTCTCCAGCCTCCACCTACCTTCTCCTGCAAGTCCATTTTTGCTGTATCTGCTACAAGCAGGTAAAACTTTCAGTGTGTGCTGCAGGACTGTCAGTCTAGGTGATGGCTTTTTTTTTCTGTTGTTCACTCTTTATACACTGCTGAGATGTATGAACCTAACTTAAAAGCTAAAACTATCTCAGTAACATTTAATTATCTCTGATAGTATTTTTAAAATACCATATATTAAGTTACTGAAAAATAACCCTAAGCTGTAAAAAAAAGAAAAACAAAGGCCCTTGCAGCAAAACTGTTTGTTAGGAAGTACAAACTATTGAAATCCAGGATTCCTGAGTTTGAAGAGTGAGATGAAGTCAGTTTTAGTCTTTAAAAAAAGATGTGTTTAGTTTACCTAGTCTGCTTTCAATTTCTTTGCTGCTTTGTGCTGGAGGTAGTTGAGTCCAATTCTCCCCTCATCCACATGTTTCTGTAGGAAAAAGAGTGCCCACCTGGGCTCCAATTGCTCCTCTAAAAGTATACAGGTCTTACACAGGTCCAGGGAAGACCCTGGGCGCACTAGCACACCTTAAATGTCTGTGTGTAAAGAACAGAACTTTTTACTTGGATTTTTTTTTCTCCCTTTTCTTCTTGAAGATAGCCGTGTAAAGATTTGTTTAAAAATTGCTACTCACAGCACATGGAAAACTATTTGATCGTATCAATTCTATGTAAAACAGAAATTTAAGCCCTCCATAGGGAATGAAAACATTTATTTGAATGCTGATAGATATATTGTATTCTCGAGGCAGGGGTTAAAAACATTAAGGTTTTGTGTTTTCCTTTGTTTTGTTTCTTTCCCAAACCTATTCTTAAACAAATCAGGCAAACAACTCACCTTACCAAGCACCATGGGGAAATGAATATAGGGATTCATAAGTACTCTCCTAGTTTGTATGCATGACTCACTGTCTGGTGGCAAAAATCAATTTGCCTCTTTAAAAAGGCCCCCTTGGGGATAGAAGAATGCAGAGCTGTAATGGTTTACTGTCTTGAGTGTCTTTGTCTGATGACAAACAGAACTGGAATTGACAGCAGAGAGTTATACTCAGGAGCTGAAATGATTCATGTATGGTGACTTTTTCCCTCACCTGGCTTTACAAAACTACACCTGCAAAACAGTGCATCTATGTCATTTATGTAGTCACCTCAATTGCATGCATCTCTGGTATTTACAGGCACTGACAGTACTTTGTGTCTCACTAGCTATTTATGTGCTCTGATATCCTGTTGCACATCAAGCACTCTGCTGTCGGTGTGAATGTACAGGCATTCCTAAATATTAGACCATGCACAGCTGAGAAACCACTGAGGATGTTTTAACCTGCATGTCACACAGTGAAGTGTATGAAAGAAAAGATGGGGGTGCACACCGAGTAGAGACAGTGTCAGACACAAACTCTGGAAAAATAGGTTTTATTCACAGTTCAGTCATTGATGTTCTGTATGACTTCGGACACACATTTTCACCTGTCTGTGACTGCTGCCCTTCTTCCTGGGCTTTCTCTCTTTAATTAAGAGAGGAAAAAAAAATAAAGCATTGTCCACTTATATTGTAGCTAGTGCAAAGGGGCTGCTATCTCTTACACAAGCTACTTTTGTATTACAATTAATAACAGAAGTACATAACATTAATAACAGTAGTACATAATCCTACTTAATTTGTATATTCCAAATGTCAGTAGAAAATTCTCATTGATACCACATCAAATTCTGGCCCAGTACATAGTTTCTTAAGCTTATATGCAGATAATGTGAATTACTTGTTAAATTGCGCTTTAATAGAATAAATAGGACATAGGAGATCAAAGTCCATGAAAATGGAGTGCTGGACTTGAATTCCTACTTGTTCAGTGTGTAAATTCTGGAATCACTTATAGGTTTCTTGATAAAGTGAAAATATTTTTTTATTATTATTTTTTGGAAAAGGAAGAAGAAAAGATTAAGAAACCCTTCCTCCCCCCCCCCCCTTTTTTTTGTTAAATGATAATCATATCAAATCAATAGATTGGAACCTTTTGCTTTTGAATCTTGTTTCAGTTAAATAACAGAAAGGGGTGGTTAAAAAGAAGTAAAAAAAAGCATCTGTCCTCTATGAAAATACTCATGGAAACAAAATACATCTCAAGTTCATGTTATGTTCAGATATAGGCTGTCAGTGTACAGATGATATGTTTTATTGGCATAAGATGCAGAAAAAAAAAAAAATAGAATCCAATCCAGTGCAAATCAGTATTATGCATAAAGATATTCTGGATTGATTGTGCAAGCAGATGCTCTGTGAATTCAATCAAGAAATGCTTTTTGTCACCTCTGTTCAAACAGGCAAGCCAGCTTCATTCCCAGTTGAGATGAGAACAGGAATCCATTGCTTACTCTATTAACAATAGACAATTTTTCTAATAAAGAATAGATTTTTTCCAGTCCTCTGATGAGATTGCTGAGTGCCAGATGTAGCTGTGTGAATTTGAGTTTTTCTATAGAGAGGGGCAACAGTTTAATTTTGGTCTGAAGAGCTTATTTTAAATGCATCTGAAGCAGGAATAAACTTAACTGTTCACTAAGTAGTATCTTCCAAAAATCAATGGTACATCCCTGTCTAACAGTGCAATGCATATATCCTGGTTACAGGCTAAGAAAGAAGATAGGAGGTTTAAGCAAAAATCAACACCATACAAGCATGAATTTATTTTCTGCAAATTCACACGGATCCAGGCCCACTATAAATTACCACTGATAAGGTACAGTAATAACAAAATGTTCATCTGCTCGCCTGTGTTTTCTCTGTTTATAAATTGAAAGATATTGAAAGATACTCAAGGCAAATGAAAAAAAAAAAAAAAAGAAAAAAAAAAAAAAAAACACTTAGATTTATAGACCCAGACTTTTTTTCCTAATTTGTATACTATTCTAATCTCAAAACTTAAACAGAACAGAACAGAATAGCCTGACTTGAAATGGACCCACAGTGATGACCAAGTCCAACTGCTAGCTCCACACAGGACTTCATAAAAACCAAACCATCAGTCTGAGATTATTGTCCTAATGCTTCTTGAACTCCAGCAGGCTCAGTGCTGTAACCACTGCACTGGGGAGCCTGTCCCAGTGTCCAGTCACCCTCTGGGTGAAGAACCTGTTCCTAACACCCATCCTGACCCTCCCCTGTCCCAGCTCCATGCCGTTCCCTCGGGTCCTGTCACTGTCCCCAGAGAGCAGAGCTCAGCGCCTGCCCCTCCGCTCCCCTCGTGAGGGAGCTGCAGGCCGCCATGAGGCCTCCCCTCAGCCTGCTCTGCTCAGGGCCGAGCAAACCAAGTGGCCTCAGCTTCTCCTCACACATCTTCCACTCTAGACTTTTCACAATCTTTGTTGCCATCCTTTGGATACTCTAGTTTTATGTCATTAAGCCGTGGTGCCCAAAACTGTATGCAAACCATAAGGTGAGGCTGCACCAACACAGAGTACAGAGGCACAATCCCTTCCCTCAACCAGCTAGCAATGCTGTGCCAGATGCCCCCCAGGATACAGTTGGCTCCTTTGGCTGCCAGGGCACTATGTTGACTCATATTCATCTTGCCATCAACCAAAACCCCCAGATCCCTTTCTCCATTGCAGCTCTCCAGACTCTCATTCTCTGTCTGTAAATATGTCCAGGATTACCCTATACCAGGTGCAGACATTTATTTATGGTCTCAAACCTGCTATGGGTTTTGAGGTAGTCTCTTCTCTTTTTCTCCCTTTCTTTTTAAACAATGTAAGTCCTTTTACCAGTACAAATAACCAGAAATAAAAGTCATCTTCACTTTGCCCTAACACCCTGTTCCTAAACCTGTAGCTTTGCCCTATGAATAAAACTGTTACGAACTGGCATTGCATCATTTCATATGCCTTTCCCTCAGAGAGGTTTCAGCATATGCTACAGTAACAAGGTCATTCATAAATTTTTTATGGCAGATTTGTAGAACAGAGTTTTCTTGAAGAACCAACCACCTCTAAAGTTAGTGTGTTTTTTTTTTTTATTTATTATTTTTATTTTTTAAAGACCTCTCTGATCATAATACACAGTCATCTTGCTTAACAGGCACATCCCATGGCTGCCTGGGCCAGCATAACTTAGTAGGAAAGGGAGCTGCTGCTGGGAAAATGTGCACAAGAGAGATGAGCTGTAAAAGTGTAATTGACACACACACAGCAAAATATCCCAGAAGACTCAGAAGACTTCTCAGTCTTGAAAACATTTACAACCAAGCACAGTGATTTATACCGTGATTCCAGTGGAATTACTCATGAGAGCAAGTAATATGCTCAGTAGTAATTAACAAGCTCAAATTTTCTCTGTTATTTACACCAACTCTAACGCCTCTTCACACTGTCAAAGAGGTGTGAAAGAAGAAGGCCTGAGAACACGATTTTCTTTCATATTTTTTCCTCAAAGATGTTTTTTGTGCTATTAAGTCAGCTTTGCAGAAAAAATGTCACCAGCCAAGTAGAATCAACAGAAGTGTAAACCCATGTGTCCCCACCTCATTCATCTCATCATGTGTTCTCTGACAGTTCCCCAAAACAGCATGCATCTAAATAAGTTGTGAACTTCAAAGTCTTATCAGAAAAATTTAAATGCTAAAATGGGCAATTTATTTGTCTATTTAGTTCTTTCTTTTCTTTTTTTTTTTTCTTTGTGTTTTTCCTCCAAACCGCATGCACACAAACCCTCAAACACAAGACTGTATACATAGCTTGCTGCCTTACCTCAGGTGCGCAGATCTGGTTAGCAAAACAATATTCATAACTGCTAACTACTGGCTCTACCAAAGGATAAATAGAATTGCTCTTTTAGGTTTTAAACCAACAGTTTAAGCTACCCTATTCAAAATAGCACTTAAGCTTTTGTTGAGCTCTCAAGCTTGTGCTGAAGTCCAATTAAAGTCAATGAGACAAGCGTGCACTTAAACAGTATCTTATTCAATTTCCCCAAACCAAGCTCTGTTTTAGCTACTTAAATGTGGTTTCAGGGCTAAAGCTGCCATATAAAATGAAATATTATAAAATTACTTTTCACACTGTATTCCAAAGGGAGTGTGCATGACAGATCTCATTTAATATTGCACTATGCTTCCATTACTAGGCAAAATAAGCGAGGAAGTTTTGGCTGAATTCAGACAATATTTTATGTGAATTTGTAATTGTAGTTGTCAGGAAAGTTTTCTTCTCTTCAGATACAGAGACTTATTTGAGTTAGAACAATATAACTTGAAAAAAAAAAAAAAGTTTTTTTTTTTTCTACAAACTTAGTCCCTTTTTATGAATTTTCTTTTATTTCCCATCTTTTCTCAGAACTTTAACCCAATTTTACAGCATCTTTTTAAGTCTTTTTTTTTTTCAAATTGACGTTTGTGTGATTTATAAAGCCTTTTGCAATGATCACATACACAGTTGTGTATGACAGATTGACATGATTAATGTTCAGATGTACAGTATCCATTCCAAGAGGAATCTATATGGCATGTTTTTGTCCTCGAGATACTTTGGGTTTTCAAGCTATTAATTAGGCCCAAGGAACATTCTGTTATTTCTAAGCCTAGTTAGTAATAGACTTCTCTTGCATTTCTCATGGATTTTAAATATTGATAAACATCTTTCTTTCAAAAATTCTACCACTTAATTTTCCATAGCAGAAATAGTTTCATTAAGTCTTCACCTTTATACATCTCAATATTCAAAATCAGTAATGTAGATGAAGCAAAGTTAATTAAAACAGTATTTTTCAGTAACCAGGGATAAAATCCTTGACTATCATTCAGCTCTGTGGCATGATGACCTCTCATTTCAGTGCAGCCAGGTTCCAAACCAATTTGTGAGATTTGTGAGACTATTCCAGCCAGTATTTGATGATATTCTTTAATAAATACTGAATCTTGGATACAGTCCCAAGAAGAAATTTGACATGGCAAGTTAGTTGTTTTTGGCTGATACCTTCTTCCTCCTCATGGTGGATGACCCTGAAGAGACTGGCTGAAGCAGAGGTCCCATTATGCCACCTGGTTATATCAGAATAATTCTCAGAGAGGAGCAAATCTAGGGTAGTAGCTTCTAACAATTTCTGAAGTAATATTTTTCTTCTTTTTCTGCTGTGCTCCTCACTGTTTTCTTCCAGCCCTATACTGCTTCCAAGACCCACCACAGCACTCTTCCAACCCCAAGGCTGAAGGGAGTAGCTGGAGAACTCAGGCAAAGATGCAAGAAGCCAAGTAGCTAAGGCAGAGACTAGTGTGAGGCCACTGAGAGGAATTTCTCAGCTCCTGCTGTCCTCCTCAGTTTCTGCTGTGAAACCTTTGACGGTTCTGATCAGAGAGTAAAGTGAGAAATGCTCAGGTAGGACCTTTCTAATCAAATAAACTCAAGGTGTATCGGGACAAGGCTTCCAGGTGTTGCTGTTAGATTGTGTTTTCTCATTTTCACAGCAACCCACATCATGATGAAGATTTTAGAAACTGCTATTTAAGACAAACTGCATCAGGTTACCAAACAGATTGTTATGTAGATAACACTTCACAGAGAAAGGCTGCAGGGAAATATGATTTGATGTTGTTTCCATTCTGAATGAAATGTCCAGACAGGACTTTCAGGTAACATATCACCTTTATTCTATCACAAGGTTGAAAAGACTTCACCATTGCTTGTGGTGGTTTTACCTTGCTATGCAGCTGAACTCCAGCACAACTACTTTCTCACTCCCCCTCTTCAAAAGTAAACAGGAAGAAAATATGATGGAAAAGACTCACAGGCTGAGATAAGGACAGGGAGATCACTCAATGATTACTGTCACAGGCAAAACAGACTCAGAGTAAGGAGTTTAATATAATTTATTTCCTATCACTAACAAGCTAGAGCAGTGAGAAACTAAAAGAAAATGAAAAACACCTTTCTTCAATTCACCATCTTCTACCTTCTCCCCCGGGGCAGCACAGGGAAACACAGAATGAAGGCCAAGGTCAGTCCCTAATGCTTCATCTCCACTGCTCCTTCATGGTCACTCTCTGCCCCACGTGGGGTCCCTCCCATGGGATGCCATCCTTCCCGAACGGATCCTGTGGAGGCTTCCCACAGACAGCAGCTCTTCAAAAATTGCTCCCACATGGCTCTGTACCACAGGGTCCATCCGTCAGGAGCAAACTGCTCCAGCACAGGTCCCCCATGGGCGGCAGCTCCCCCCAGACGCCCTGCTCCTGTGTGGGCTCCTCTCCACAGGCTGCAGCTTTGGCCTGGGGCATGCTCCACCGGTGGCTCCTCCACTGCTGCAGCGTGGAGATTTGCTCCATGTGGGACCCATGGACTTCAGGGGGACAGCCTCCTCCACCAGGGGCCTCTCCACAGGCTGCAGGAGAACTGCTGCTGGTTGTCTGGAGCACCTCCTGCCCTCCTTCTGTTCTCACTCCTCACTCACCCCTCACTCTCCCTCCTCACTCTTCCAGCTGCTGTTGCACAGCACATGTTTTTTTGTTTGTTTGTTTTTGTTGTTGTTATTTTTTCTGCTCTCACAGAGGCAGAAACAACATCACTTATTGGCTTTGCTACTAGCAGCAATGGGACTGTTTTGAAGTTGTCTGGAACTGTCCCTTATCTGACATGGAGCAGCCTCTGGGCCTTTCTCATAGAGGCCACCCCTGCAGCTCCAAGATACCAAAACCTTGCTGTGTAAATCCAATACTTGGTTTCCATTCCTGCTTTATAAGAAAGTTTTGCTATAGCACCATGGAATACCTTCTTCTGAATTCTGCCCTTATAAGCTGTGTAGGTACTTCTAAGGACAGATTTTTCCAAAAGTGTTTCAATTTTCTCTTTTCAATGACCTAATATTATTTCACTTGAAATAATCTGAGTACACTTGATAGCACTAGATTTTGATAAAGAATGCTGTTTGAAAAAAATATATTTTATGCCTAAGTCACACTGTCACTTTATATTAACTTTCTTATTCATTTCACCTTTATACTGTCCTCTGTATTCATTCATTTTTAACTAACTTATCTTTTTTCAGCCCTGAAATAGATTTTAAAGAGAGAGGAGTACCCATCTTAGTCTGAAAGAAAACTAGTGCCCTGGCAATTAAAAGCAGCTTGAACTTTTAGTAAGCAGATGAAAATATTTTAGAACCGTGTTCATACTGTAGGCTAAAGAAGACAATGTAGAACTCCTTCACGTTGCTTTCAATCCTTGATTCTTTGAATACTTTACAAAAACAAGACACTTTAGTACCACAGTATAACCTTGTTCAGTGATTAGGCACCCTAAGTGGTTTTCTAGAACAAATAATTCCCCAGACAGAAATGTTACTTTATATCAAAATGTACATGATCAAATGAGTATAGTTTAAATGTCACTGAATTCAGTGAGCTTTTTGCAGTGAGTTTTTATCCTGAAACTCTAAATGTGAAATCTGTTAATACACAAATTGCTACTGCTCCATATTTCAAAAAATACAGTCAGCTAAAGACAGCTAAAGACCTCCAACCTAAATCCATTAATGACATTACTCAGCATCTCTATATGCATGTAGTGATTTTTTTTTTTAATATTCTTTAACTTTGATCTGATATCAGATTATAGATACTGATCAGTAAGATGTAATGCTGTATGGTGACATTCCTCCGTTGGCTGTAACAAGTAGGAAGAAGGGATTTAACTGATGTCCTTTTTATCTTCAGAATCAGTATACCCCAGACCCTACTGCTGTGTTTATGGGCATATGTAATTACAGCACACTTCATGAAGGTTCCTAAATGCACTTCAGAGCACAGAGAGAGTCCTTACAAGAGCGTTCTCCAGCTGAATGTATATGCATCAAGAATTACAAAACAGATGCTTTTTGGAAAGGCTGAAACTCTGAAGCAGCCTTTAGACATCTGGTATGCCAACAGTTACCTAATAGTTCCTGAGAAATCACACAAATTGTCCAGTTAAGGTATGGATTATGTCTGCTCCTTAGGAAGATTTTTGTAATACTGTTCCATGTTCCTAGTTTTCATGAGTGCCAGTGGTATGCAAGAGGTCAATAGTATACAAACAAATGTGTTTTCTGGCTAGTTCTCCACTTGTCTCAACACAGATTAGGGACTTCCTTTGTACTCTCTCAGTAACTCTGCTCCCTAAACCACCATATAATGCATTTAACAGGCCACTGTTCACTCTCCCAAAAATTTCTACAGTGGGATTTAAAACAGCAGCATAATAACCCTGCCTGCAAGAACACTACATCCACTTTCATTAGCTTGGCTTTCAGTAAAGAAATTTAACTACACAGAATGAATCAAAATCCCTGCTGTGAAATATGCCATCTTCTAAGTGCAGACAAAAAAACTCTATAATTTCTTTTTAAAATCAAAATTATTTAAGGTTCTATTTTTTCCTGTTTTCTTGATGATTTTAGAAATACTGAATAAAAGTAACACATCACACTTTGGACAGATAGAAACAAATTTTCTCCATTATTTACAGACCTTTGTAGACTTCATTAGCATAGACCAAGTCACCAGCTTGCTAAATAAACAGAACATATAGGTTAGATGTATGCTTTTCTACCTGACTTTTTCTACCTGACTCATGATGCAGAAACTGCTTAAGTCCTGTTTCAGACCTTTCCTGTGCAAGAACAGAATGTTCCAATAAATAATGGCAAATTACAGCCAGACACCTGTGTCTGAATGAACTTAGGACATTGAGACTTTTCAATTTACTATTTTGAGACAGTTCAAGTAAAAGAGAGAAACTGTGTGTAGTTATAAAACTCCAAGACCTTTATTAGGGCTATACATAGATATGTGTAAAACAGTTTACAGGATTAGGCCTTTAAACTACCAAAAATCAAATAAATAAGATCCAATTTATTGGCAACACATTAAGAAAAAGGCCAATTTTTCAGTACTTAGGAACAGTAGTATCAGTTACATGTAGTTAGTAACTAATTTGAAAGGTTTAAATTCCTCTTAGCACAGCGTCTCCCATTCCTCAGTTATTAACAATATTAGGAAGCCAAGCTGCTTCTAAAAGAATGCTAGAGGACATAGCACTTGATGGCAGGGCTCACCAAAAGAAAAAAAAAATCACAAGAGGCTTTGCCATTTTTTTCCAAAATTACACAGCTGCCCTATACCCCGCCTGGAGACCTGAACAGACACATTATGCCTCATAGCTGCTAATTTATGCCCAAACTCTCATACAAAATATACTGACTTAGGTGTTTTTAAGGACTGAGGGGATTTCCATCTCAGAAAATGCTCTGTTATTCTGTTGCTGCTGAGTATTACTGTAATTACATAATAGACAATGCAAACACTAAGAGGTAAGATAAAATAAGTAAACTAATAAAGGAGAGATAGAACAATAATAAGTATGCAACTTTGTCCATTGTGCTATGAATTCTCTTTCCCCAGACAACCTTCTAGCAACACCATGTAAAGCTGCACAACTTGTAAGTAGCTTGTTTGGCAGCTTGCTGGGCTGCAGCATGCTCACTGCAATAACTCACCCACAGATGTCTGTGCCTGTCTTCTTGGCAGTGGCCAGGTTTCAGAGCATTTCTCACAGTGGTCACATCAAGAAGCACTGCAACAAAGGCTGACTCTTTTCCCCTTAGGCTTGATGTTTAATTCAACCATACTACAGCCACTATCTTTATATTGGATGGATTCTTACAGCGTTCTTAGCCTAGGTTAAAATGTTAACCCATTTAGACATTCTAATACAACATCAGTCTATTATGAAAACAATAAAAACAGCAATGTCATCATCACTAGGAAACAATGGATTCTTACTTTATGTTAGTGTACCAAATGAATGAAGGAATGTGTTCCTTTCTCCCAGGCAGGACAGACAGTATAGATAACTGTTTTATCGATTAGGGATAAGGACAAGATATAAAGACATCCAGTTACTCGCCATCAGATAAATTGTAGCAGCTGAACTGATTGCAAGCACTGCCATGTGAGGGCATGCAGTAGCTCAACTAAGAACTGATAATCCAGACTTTCATTTACATCAGCTTACTGTATATCTTAGAAAGAATACCTAATTATAATAAATGTATTTTTCCTTGTTGTTGTATGCACCACCATGTTTAATAGATCACCACAGTAATGGGAAAACCTTTTGGGAAGGCTTCCAAGCTGACTGTATCTTTGGTTGCATTGAGTTAGGTGGTGTCTCAGGTCAGGTCTGTCAATAGACAGCTATATCTTCTTGTGGTGCCTTTTAATGACGCTCTTTCATACTAGAATACTATCTGTGAAATCATGGTGAGGTAACACAAAATTTCACATGTGCAAAAGGTGCCTGTTCAGCTGAGGCCACAAACATTCCACTATGCGTGGTAATGCAGTTATTGCAATTTCCTCATTAGCTACTATTCAAAGCTGTTTCCAGACTGTAAGATAGAAACATTTAGATACAGAGGAAAGATAGTAGAAAAATTACAGAACAGCCAATTCCTGCATGATGATTTCCTTCAGAATAAATGTGTGAGAGTATCCGAAAGCTTTTGTGACCAAAAAGCTTTTGAATAAACACATAGGGAGGGGGGAAAGAAAAGAATAGACAAACCTATTAGAAACATTGTGGGATCAAATATGTGCAAAATTTGATCAGAAGATGTACTTTCTTTTTATTCATGTAAGTGATGGTGGCTGAAAGAATATTTTGGATTTATTTATTCTGCTGTGCTATTCATTGTTGAACAGGTTGGCACCTGCCCATCTCCCCTAGCAGAAGGGCTAAATACAATTGTTCTGCTTTCAGTAACCCCAGCAGGGAAGTAACCTGTGCCAGCCCATTTTTTCTTGTAACTTATTTTCTCTCACTGGTCAGCAATTTGGAGGCCACTTGAATGGAAAAAGGAAAGAGCAGCTTATTGGCAGTTGTTCTGCTGCCATGGTGATTCCTATGGTACAGGTGAATAGTGCATGGAGGATCATGGAGGGATGCTAGAAGGTAAGAGTCATCTTTTTATACAGAGCAAGAAATAATAGAGGAAGAAAAGTAATGGATGTCTATAACAGCAAAAAGAAACAACAGCTGATATATCAAAAGAGGGGGCAGTAGAAGAGAGACAAAGAGAGGAAAGACAGGGGTGACAGGCAAATGTATTAAATTGGCTTCCTATCATTTTAAGAATCTGTTGTGGGATTGGGGAGGTTTTTGTTTGTTGTTCTCATAAACTCATAGGCATACAAATGCTGGCCAGCTCTAAAAAGGGGCATCAGTCATGCAGGCATTTAGCCAATGCCACCATTGGGCCCTATGAATGTCAGGTGCTGTTCAAAAATCTAATTAATGTGTTTTCCTTCAACACTTTGTTGAAAGAATGTTTCATTACTATGCAAATGGAGTTAACTCACAACACAGGCTAATTGAATTCTTACAAAACATCCCATGCAGGCCCTTATCTTAACCTACTGAACAATAAATACTAAAGTCACTTTAGAAGATAGAATTCATATTAAGTAGTAGGACACTGACTGTCAGAACATTTAAGGCTTTTATTATTTCAGGTACTTTGAGTCCAAAAGTAATTCATCTTGTTACCTCTGTTTACACTAGATTGGCACTTGCCCCTGTAACCAGCTGGACTGATAGTTGCAGAGGAAACTACTACTTCAGTGGAAAGAGTGTAGTTAATACACATGCTGCCACACGTGTTTCAGTAGCCCGCTTCTGCTGTTTCTGTTGCCTTCCTGCCAGCAGCAATTACAACAGGTCACCAGAACGGTGAATGGCTTCAGAACAGCAGCAACCATGCACTGTCTCCTCTGTTGTCTTTGCCTTTGTAATTACCCATGAATTCAGTATATTGGCTATATTGGGCTATTGACTATATTGGGCTTTCCCTCCCAATGGCTTTCTCTGAACACGCAACAGTAGTCAGTTCCCATCACTGGGTGCTTTCATTTGTTTCTATTCCTGTGTTCACTTTGGCTAGATCAAGATATTTCCAAAGTCACAGTAAGTTTGGATCAGTCTCTATTTATATTTATATCACTCATTAAGCCTACCTCATGCCTGGACTTCCACTTGGCAAGGGCAAGTTTACTGGTTCAAGCTATACTGAAGCTACCCTCCCATGTAGGAGACGATCTATGATGGATACTGTCATAGAATCGTAGAATCATTCAGGTTGGAAAAGACCTATATTCCTAGACTCCTTTCCCTTTCAGGACTGCCTCCGAATGGACTCCGCCAACCAGTCTCCTTAACAGGCCAAAGTCTGCCTTCTGGAAGTCCAGGGTGGAAGTTTTGTTAATATCCCTCCTTACTTTTCCAAGAATCAAAAGTTCTATTAAATTGTGATTGCTATGCCTCAGAGCCTCTGACATCACCCACAATTCCTTCACTATTTATGAGAAAAAAGGTCCAGTAGGGTACCATCCCTAGTTGGCTCACTCACCAGGTGTGTTAAGAAGTTATCTTCCACACATTTCAGAAGCCTCGTGGACTGTTTCCATTCTGCTGTGTTGTATTTCCAGCAGGCATCTGGTAAGCTGAAGTCCCCCACAAGAACAAGGGCTAGTGACTGTGAGACTTCTCCCAGCTGTTTGTAGAATATTTCATCTACCTCTTCAGCCTGGTCAGGCAGTCTATAGCAGACACCCAACATTACATCTGCCTCATTGGCCTTCCTCCTAATTCTTACCCATAAACATTCAACCCTATCATCGCCATAATTAATTGCACGCCAATACAAACACTTCCCAACATACAGGGCTACCCCACTGCCTCTCCTTCCTAGCCTATCCCTTCTGAAGAGCTTGTAGCTATCCATTGCAGTGTTCCAGTCATGCAAGCCATCCCACCATGTTTTGGTGATAGCAACTATATCATAGCCCTCCTTCACAATGGCTTCCAGCTCCTCCTGTTTGTTGCCCCTACTGTGTACATTTCTGTAGATGTACTTCAGTTGGGCTAGTGATCCTGCCACCTTTTTGTAGGAAGAAGCCCTAATTCCTGAACAACCATTCCTGGGCAATTTAGTGATTTCTAATCCATCAACATCCCTTCTGCCTTTGCTGCCACATGGCTCTCCGATTTCTACCTCAACAGGGTCAGTAGACCACTGAACCTTGCTAGCACACCATCCTTTAACCACTGTCAATACCACCCCCAGGATTGTCTCTGTCAAGCCTGGTTTTATCCCTTTCCCACTGCAAATCTAGTTTAAAGCTCTATCAATGAGTCCTGCTAACTCCTGAGAAAAGATCATTTCCCCCCTTAGAGATAGGTGAGCCCCATCCATTGCCAACAGGTTTGGTGTCTTTTAGACAACCCATGATCAAAACCCCAAAGTTCTGCTGGTGACACTGGGCTCAGAGACAGATATTGATTTGGTGGCTCTTCCTGCTCATGCCTCATCAGTCCCTGCAAATGTAGGGATAGAGGAAAACACCACCCGTAATCCTGACCCCTTAACCAGTTGTCCACAGGCCTTGATGTCTCTTTTGGTTGCCCTCAGACTTTGACTCAGCCTGACACGTGGGCAGCAGCGTGTTTCCCCTGGGGCTCTGCCTGGGAGGCTGTGTGGCTTCTGGGGGAAGCTGAGCTCTGAGGCAGTGGCCTTCTGCTGGATGGATGCTATTGCTCCCTGTTTGAGCTGGCCAAGCTTCCAGGCCCTCCTGCACCATGTCCTGACCAATGTGCCTTGTCCTGTATGCCTGCCCTGGTCACTGTGCTCCTGGTCACTCGTGCTTCCTAGGGGGCTGCCTTTGTATGAGGGGGGCCCACTCCTGGCTCCACCCAAGCCTCATCAGCTGCTCTCGCGATGGCTGCCAGCTTCTGGCAGCTCCATCAGCTTCCTCAAGGGTTCTCGGTGCATCTGACCCAGAGCTGATTGCCTCCATACAAAGTTTTTCATTGGTATGATGTGTTGGTGTCTGATGAATGGAACTTTACCGCACTGTTACTCTGCTAAGTCTAGACACTTGCATAAATAAATGGTAAAATGTTATGCTTAGTTTCACTTGAACAACATACAGTTGCTATCTCCCAGCTGAGAGAAAAATGCCCAGGTATAGATGCAATAGAAGCAAGTGAGAGACTTGACCAGGAGAAAAGCATATGCTTAATGCATCATGTAAACATGAGCCTGATTGTGCTGCCATTCAGACTTGTAGGACTGACATTCAGTACCACTTTACCTCAGTGCTTGCATCTAAGAGTTTACACTGGTCCCTTACATGTTCCAAAAACCAAGCTCTGGAAAATCAACTGTTCCCGAACAGAAACATTTCATTGCCAAATTGGACAAAACAAAGGCTGTGAGATTTTTTCCTGGTGTCAGTCAGGCTACTCATTTAGAAGTCTCACCATAATTAAAACAGTAGCTACTCAAAAGTCCTGGAACTGCAGTGAGAACAATATTAACATCACCACTGTCTCCAGGTGAAAGAACTACTCCCAGTTCCATAAATGCCAACTTAAATGATTATTCTGTGCAAGTATTCAACAATTGTCCAAGTGGTAAACAAATAATCCAGAGATTTCCCAAATACCATATTTTTAAAAATAATGATTCACTGCCTATAAAAATGTGCAGATAAGCAGATATGCTTTAAGATAGAAACTATTTAGAGCCATTTGAAACAGCAATATCCACTGCAGAGTTTCTTGCTTTGTCTTTGTCTCAAATAATCTTAACAATAGATTAATAGACTCGACCTTTCCACTGGAAGGCGTGCTCATATACATGTATAGTAAAAGCTTTCAGAGGACTGATGGCAGAACTGGGATGAAAGTAGTCATTCTTGTCTACAGAGATTGTTAAGACACAGAACCAGTTTTTTATTTGATATCAAGATGAAACAGAGAAACCATCACTGAGAAAATTCTGTAACAATAAAAAGAAGCAGAAGAACACTAGTTTGGGCAAGTCCAATAATTCTGTTTTTGTTATATCTAAAAATTCCATTGTTGCTTAAATAATTTTTTATAAATTTATGATGTTTTTTTAAAAGAAAGATATTTTGATTCCTGGTTCAAAACGCTGAAATGAAGCAGTTAATTTCTGCAGTATTTCTGCGATGTTTGAGCATTTCACTAAGGGTGAATATGGATTGAACTGATCACTGTTTTATTAGTCCTGTAAACTAGTATGTCTTTGCTTTTGCCTGCAACAAATAGTTTGCTGTAATGTTCCTGATCAATCCTAATGAGCCAATGGCTCATTTTGGAAAGTCAAATCCATCCCACTTATCTATCTCTGAAACTTGTCCTCAGATCCTGGTGAGGATTCTGTAGCTCTCTTGCAGCCTATGGTATTGGGTTTTGTCCCCCAGATAATGATATGAAGGGTATTTATGCACCTCCCAGTGCTCTGGTGTAGAATGAAAGCTTGGGAAGTAGAGCAACTATGCTCAGGAGCAGATTGACCTCATATCTTAATGAAAAAAAATAATAATAATAATTAAAAAAAAAATCTTTAATGAGATCCTGTTAAGAAAATATTATTTAGACCTCCTGACAGACATTTATTTATGAAAATAGCAAAAAGTGACTATGGATCTTAAACTTTTCTTTCTTAAACTCTTGAGTGTAGCAGCACAACACAGCAAGGACAAGAAGAATGGGGAATGATACTGTTGGTGGATATTGTGCAAATATAAGGAAGAACAGAAAGAGGATGTGAGAAATGAGAGATCTGGGGTCATTATTGTCAAACAAAGTATATAGTATGCACACCTTCACTACTAAGTGCTTTACATTGTCCCAGAGTACAACAAGACATGCTCTGTGAACCAGTGAATCTGGACAGAAGAACAAACAGAGAAAAGGGTTTCACTTAGCTTAAGGTTATTAGCAATATTCATTCTGTTCTCCACATCTCATATCTTGAATTTCTAAAACAGGGAAACAAACTATCAAAAAACACCTGAATTAAATTAATCTTACAACTAGGAAGTGCATGTGCTTTGAAATATAATTGAAGTAAGGACGAAGTAAAATTACAGAACAGCAAGGCAAGCACCCACTACATTTTCTCTATGTGAAATTGTTCCAAAAACTCAGTGGTGCAAGATGCATATACTGTGTAAAATGTTAAATTATTCATTCATATTTAATGGTTTCAAAAAAAAAAAAAAAAACAACAACAACAACAAAAAGAAAAAAAACTGGTAAAAACGCACACAATAGTTAATGCACCTTTAAATTCTTCTTCCTTTAGATGTCACTTGTTCCAACACCTTCTGCATATCTGCATACAGTCTAAATTATTTGTCTCTAATTTTTTCTCCATCCAAGATTAGTGGAAAGGTGCATAGTCCTCCATTCCGATGAGATACATATACTTTCACACACACCCAAGTGCATTGCTTGCTTAACAGAGCCAATGAGACTGAGAATTCTTAAACAAAACACACATTAGCATGTCTTTTGTTTTCTTAGATTTTCATTGCTCCATTTACTATTTAGAACTTCATCCCAATCCTATTGAAGTGAATAATGAAACTCTCATTGATTTCAATTTGAAAGACTCTTGCTAGCATTAATTAACATCTAACTGATGAAGAAGGGAAATCAGGGCTTCATAGTGGTATCAGAAGTTTTATTCCTAGATCTGTCCTATGCTTTTATTACACTGTAGAAATTGTTGCTTAATGTGAGCTATACACCTGTCATGGTTTTACTTTTTTTTTTTTACTTTTTTTTTTTTTTTTACACAGTGCCTCAAATTTTGACTCAGTCATAGTAAAGATAGGTCTAAAAAACAAATTTAGAACATGGATCCCCCCTTTAAAATCCTGCATGGCTTGTAGTAGTTGTCAAGTATCATCTAAACTTTTGAGGGAAGAAAAAAGATGCTAGCTTGATCAGAATACAAAAGAACTCACACTAGCTACTTCAGACATACAACAATGAACAGGGCTGCTCTGTTAAAATTTCTCAGTGGCTGATAGGCTATGAATGCTAAGATGACTTCCATCTTAGCTTCCATCAGCTACACAGGTTACTATCCTCCTCCCACTCCTAAGCATCTCTGTGGCTCTACAATTGTCAGCAGAGCACATGCCACAGTCTGTTGCTTCCCTACCCATCATTTCAGAGTCTTGCTAGCACTTGTTCAATAACCAGGTCCACTAGCGTTCACCATCTCACCGCTTTTCCATCCTTCATCTGTGAATGACTTTATTGGCTCCTATTCATCTGAAGATGAAAGATGAAGATGAAGATGAAGACATAAGTGAAAATGTAATCATTCAGAAATGGGCAGCCTGAACAGTCACAGTAAAAATTTTGCATCAGACATTCAATCTCATAAAGGAAGTGGCTGATTATCTTTCAGAAAAGTGAATGGTTCCATAAACCTGTCCTTTAAAATCCAGTCTTGCTTTCCATCATTCCCGTAATGTGGGAATACCAAACATGTGTACTACCCCACATGTTTAAACTGTGTATATTTCTGAAACCCCAGCACACCTCTATTCTTATAATAATTTCTATGAGAAAAAAAATATTCTTTGAAAGGAACACATCTTTGCTAGATAGCAAAGTATGGTTTGTGTATGTTAATAGGCCATTTTTATAACCATAACTATAGCTCCTTGGATTATATATGCTATTTTATTTAAAAAAATAATAATAATTGTGGTTAAAATTTATTTCTGCCTCTACTTTTTGAAAAAAAAAAAAACTGAAGCTCAATATTTCTCATATCCTTCCACCTCTTCATGATATGTTTAAACAAATTACATTGGATTTTGGATTTGTTCTGAAGAAAAATATTTTATTGGGTCTAAGTAGATATTTTAAAATTATGTTTTTCTGATGCATAGTTCAAGTGAGAGTGAATTTTCTACTGCTTGGGTCCCAGCTCTTCTGGTCTAGTTGGCATTGGCATATTAGATCCAACAAAACTGTGCTGATTTACAAACAACTGGAAAGCTGGAGCATCATTTCAGGCCACTTTGAAGAAATACATTTGGGAAATCTTAGCTTCTTCTTGCTCAAATTAACAGCAATTAAAATCTCTGTAGTAAATTCTGGGAAGGGTTATAATTTTTCATTGCAAGACAAGTCCATGAACATTTTTTTATGGTAAAGCAGGTATGTATCTTGATTAAAGCAGGTATGTATCTTGATTTCTTCATTGTTCTTTAATTGAGCCTATCATCTCTATTGGAGGTAGACTTTCTTTTCACTACAGAAAGCCATAAGTCCCCATTTTTTTTTGTGACTATATAATCACTGAAATCAGATTCTTCTGCCTCTTGGTGCCATTTCAAGAACAACATGCAGAGTGATTCACTGTTCATCTTTAGAGATGGTGGCAAAAACCTACACAAAGGAAGGAAGCAGTAATAAGGTATTGAATTTTTCTAACTCCTTACATCAGATAAGTACTGAATATAGGTATCATATACTTCTCAATTGTTTTAATTATATTCTTTCAATAATTTTTTTTCAGCATTAACACATCACTGGTTTTGGGACCAAGTACAGGTAGAATGGAAGATCTATCCACCTGTTTGCCTGTTCACTTAATGTAGCATTTTTCAGTGATTTTTTTTTTTTTTTTTTGAAAAATAGACACTTTCATATATGTATATATTAATTCCTAGAGATCTTGTATAATATTTAATAGGATTTTAAAGGCAGAATTTTCTCTCTTCCTTTCCAAGTAAGAAAATTAGTTTGACTCTGACTGCTTTTTAGAAAGTGAGAAATTCCAGTGTAACATTGCCTGCAATTGTATGTCTAATATGACATAAGCAGCCATATTGAATGCCTGAACATTTATGACACCTGTATCTTCTAGTCATTGTCCAAACATCCTTTGGACAGAAGATTTATCTTCTTGCTATCATTATAACTATGGATTTTTCCAAAAGAAGTTGGGTTTTTCTATTCTCATTATCATGATGACTTTTACTTCTCTAAATTCTGTTCCCCATGCAACCAAACCCTCCAAAGAATTTAGAAGGAAATACAAGTAGCATGTGTGAAAAAATAAAATAAAATAAAAAATCTATCCAATGATACTTTGTTGATTAAAGTACAGTTAGCAAACAAATATGCTTTTCCCCATCTAAAATCAAAAAATTTCTCTTGTTTTTTCCTTTGCATCTGTTTCTGGATAGTATTTTCCATTTTGGGACTGCAGTCGACAGACTTATTTATTTATTTATTTATTTATTTATTTATTTATTTTCTGAGCTTTGGGAAAATAAACATAAGTAGGAGAACAAAAGAACTCCAGACTTCATTTCACTGAAGAACTAACACAAAAGGAAATGCTAACAATACCTGACTGCTTCTATATTGAGCAAAGACTGAGAAACTCATGCTCTCACAATCCCTTTGAGGGGAGCACTACCCACAAATGCCTCAGTTGTACTCACTATCCTAATATATGTTGACATGAAGTTGCTCAAATATCTGAAAATTGCATTGTCCTAGTGAGTTCCACTAGCATTGTGATAGATCCTACCCTTCCATACTTACATAAGTGTGGTTACACTGGGAGGTTTTGCTCCCACAATGGTTCAGTACTTACTGAACCAGAAGAAGAGAAGAATTTGCCCCGTAAAGTATCAGTGAGATTGACATATGTTTTCTCCAGCCATTTGGCTACCCTACAATAAACTGCCTAGTGCTCCATCAGAATTGTAATTGATTGGCCAGTAAACAGCTTGTTGATAATAACATATTCTAGCCATCTGATGTTTTCAACAATCCAGTAGCAATCTGCAGCAAAGCTATTTACACTGTGTTCCCTGCACTGGGCATGGGTCCAGATTTTACAACCACCAAGAAGAACAAAGAAGCAGGAGGTCTGTCATAACCTTCAGAAGGTTTTGAGAGTAATTTTAGGGATTTCAGAGGCAGTTTGACTTCTAGCAGAGGACTTGAAGATGGAAACTTTTTTCATGTTCTTTATTTTATGTATCATAAAAGCTAATAAATGAAAAAAAAGAGGATAATAATAATAACAACAACAACAATAATAATTATAATAATAATTATTATTATTATTAATAATAATAATAAAAGTGAGTAGAATACCTTCTCACAAAAGATAAATGTTTAAAGAATATCAGTCTTAATTGCAAAGACAAAGAGCAGGTCATTCAGGGAATACTGGACACCTCCCTTGATCATGTTCAGTGACCTCAGGCTGATCTTCTGGACCATGTAATGGTGATTATCTCAAGCACGGTCCCCTGTCTATTCAGATTAATTGGATTTGTTGCATCATACTCCATTCTTTCCTTACCATTCTGTCATGTGTCTTTTCCAAGGAATTCAAATCATAGGGAATTTTGGTCTACATGTATGAGTGTATTTACTTAGATAAAGAGAAAGAACTAGTACAAAGTCAGAATAGAGGCAGTAGCTGTTCTCTATTGTCAACAATAGAGAACAGCTACTTCAGGTCAAGTAATATAAATGTAGGTATTAATAGCAAAGTCCAAATCCTAAACGAAACTTAAGTAAAAGCAGTTTGAACACTGCAGTATCCCAAGGACAAGGACTTATTCTGTAATACCTGGAACAGAGAGAGGTGAGTAGGAATAGAATGCTCAAAGTCTATGAGGAAGTTAGGAACAAACTCTTGCACGTATCCAGAGAACATTTTGGTTTATATTCTTTTGCCAGACCTGGAAGCTAGGTATCTTCATAGACAAGGGGAGTGCCCTGGCTATTCAGAGAAGGAAATTACCTCTCTTGCTTTATGCTCTGTCTAGTTCAGAAATATTTAATTAGTAACTGAAAACAGGGACATGCAAGAAAAAAAAAAAAAAAAGAATAAAATAAAAAAAACCACAACAGATGTTTTGGTAGAAGCCAGCTCTCTCCCTCGGTCAGAAATGCTTCTCAGCTGACTGTGAATGCCTAGAATATCAGACTGAGCATTTTGTTGTCCATTACAAAGCCTCATTTCCATTTTAAAGGTGAACATATATTTTCTTTACTGGAAGTGTACATTCTGTTTGTAATCATAAGGCCTAATAATGATCTCAGTTGTGTTGTTATCAGTCAGACCCCAGTGAATTTAACAGTTTTATCTGGCCCTTTTGTAGCACTGAAAATGAGAGATTTTTTTTTCCCCCTGAGTGCTATGATAGTCTAATAATTTACTAGAGAACATATAAGATAAAAATGAAACAGACGTAACACCTACTCAACAATTCCATTTCTAACACTCATCTGGAATCTTCAACAACCCTTCTAAGCTAATCTTATTTTTTCAATTCACTCCTAATTCTTACAAAAAAAGCATAAGATCCCAGTGTCATGGGTTATTTGGTTGAAGTTTAGTGTAAGGATAGTAAGGTTCTCTTGGCTAGTAGGAAATTTACCATCTTCACTAAATTTTCAAAATAATTTCAAAGATTATTTTACAAAATCATAGAAAGAATCATAGAACGGTTTGGTTTGGAAGGAACCTTAAAGATTCTCTAATTCCAACACTCTCTCACCCCTGCCCTCATCCCTGCCTTGGGCAGGGACTTCACCACCGTTCTGTATTTCAATGTGTCTTGCTTGCCCATATTTTTTAATTATAGAATTGTAAGAAAATAAAGAGCTTTAGAACAATACTTAAGTAAATTCCTATTTGAAGACATAAGTTTATCTGTGAAGATTTTGCCGTTTACTTGGCCCAAGAATTTACTCTATTTTTTATACTTTGTTTTATAGATACTTGTCTGAAATTGATGTCATCATTTAATTTCCAATGGAGCTTTTTATTATTTGGCAGCATATTGGCTACATCCCAGTTCTTTCATTTATTTATTTATTTATTTTTCCCCCTTTTGCAAATTCTTCATCTCAGCTGTTCCATGTAGTCTGCCAACATTTTTAGATGGTTGCTTTCATTATTATTTAATGTGTGTTGGTTTCAGCAAATATTGTAACTACAACTGTTGCTTATTATGGGTCTCTTTTTTTTCCCCTATAGTCAGAAAACTGGCAACATTCCAATCCCTTTTTAATTTCCTCTGACTAGCAAACTATGCATGCAAGGTCTGCTCACTCTTTCAGATGTTTGACATCATTATTATTTAATATGCTCCTTCAAGAAATGTTGTTGCCACAGCATTTTCTGACAGCTTTACAGTTCTGCTACTTCATTAAATACAACTATAATTATGTTTAAAAAATATTTTTTACAGAGACCTTAAAAACCTTCAGATTTTCATTAACTACATGGCTACATCTCACTCTGTCGGGCAATATTTGATGAGACTAGGCTGCTATGAATTAGTTATCTTCTTTGAGTTTTCTGACAAGAACAGCAGTCAAAACCTAGTATAGATCTCAGGATTTCCAAGAAAATAATAGTAACTACATGGCTAAGCCAGATATATGGATAACAATGTGTTATTTTGCTAGAATTTTGCTAGAAGATTTTGCTTCAGCAACTCTGAATTTGTTCACGTGTACACCAAAACCTTTCCTCAATCATTTTAAGCAATTCATATTTAGATAGTGATTCATGTTCTGTCTGAAATACTTGGATCTGAAAAGCCAGCAAACCATGGTAGAATTTTCACATGGCCTGTGAATTTTCAGGATTGGTCTTTATTTCTACTCATGTTCACATACAAAATAAATAGACATCTTTATCAATAATCAACACTCAACAATGCAAGAATCATAGAATCGTAGAATGTCTTGGGTTGGAAGGGACTGAAATGATTACATTGTTCCAACCCCCCTGCCATGGGCAGGGATGCCACCCACTAGATCAGGGTGCTTAAGGCCTCATCTAACATCTGCTTGAATACTCTTAGGAATAAGGCATCTACAACTTCTCTGGGCAACCTCTTCCAGTGCCTCACCAGCCTCTGAAGAATTCCCTTCTAATATCTAATCTAAATGTGCCCTTTTTCAGTTTAAGACCATTGCCCCTTGTCCTATTATCTGTCCAAGTAAAAAGTTGCTATCTGTCTTTTTTATAAGACCCCTTTAAGTATTGAAAAGCTACAATAAGGTCTCCCTGGAGTCTTCTGTTCTTCAGGCTGAACAACCCCAGGTCTCTCAACCTGCCTTCACAGGAGAGGTGCTCCAGCCCTCTGATCCACTTCATGGCCCTCCTCTGGACCCACTTTAACAGATCAATATCCTTTTGTCCTGGGCACCCCAGACATCTATGCTATACCCCAAGTGGGGCCTCAGGAAGGCAGAGCAGAGGGGAACAGTCACCTCCTTCAACCTGCTGGCCACTCCACTTTTGATGCAGCCCAGGATGCAGCTGGCCTTAGTGGCTGCAAGTGAGCACTGCTGGCTCATGTCAAACTTTACATCCACCAGAACCCACAAGTCCTTCTCCTCAGGTCTGCTCTCAATTAGTTTTTCTTCCAGTCTGTCCTCATGTCTGGGATTGCCCCAACCCAGGTGCAGCACCCTGCATTTAGACTTGTTGAGCCTCATTAGGTTCACATGAGACCAATTCTCAAGCTTGTCCAAGTCCCTTTGGATGGCATCCCTTTCTTCTATTGTATCAACCGCACCACTCAGCTCGGTGTCATCTACAAGTTTGCTGAAGGTGCACTCAATCCCATTGTCTGTGTCATTGACAAAGGTATTAAAACAGCACTTGTCCCAGGATGGATCCCTGAGGGACGTGTCATTGACCTTCACCTGGATATAGAGCTATTAACCACTACTTTCTGGCTGTGGCCTTCAAGCCAATTCCTTACCCACTGAATGGTCCACCTTCCAAATCCATATCTCTCCAATCTAGAGATCAGGATGTCATGTGTCAGAGGCCTTGAAGAAGTCCAGGTAGTCCATTGGTCAGTCTTCCCGTGTCAACTGATGCAGTCACTCCATCATAGAAGGCCACTAGGTTGCTCAGGCACAATTTGCCCTTTGGTGTAGCCATGCTGGCTGTCATGGATCCCCTCCTTGTCTTGCATGTGCCTTAACACTGCTTCCAAGAGTGTGTTTTCCATGATCTTCCCAGGCACAGAGGTGAGGCTCAGTTCTGTAGTTCTCTGGGTCCTTTTTTCTACACTTTTTAAAAATGGGAGTAATGTTTCCCTTTTTCCAGTCACCAGGGACTTCACCTGACTGTCAGGACTTTTCAAATGTGATGGAGAGAGGCTTGGAAATTCCATCAGCCAGTTCCCTCAGGACCCTGGGATGCACAGCACTGGGCACCATATCTGATCTGTTTCATCAGGAGGTCTCAAACCTGCTCTTTGCTTACAGTGGGAGGGACATTGCTCCCCTAGCCCTTATCTATAGGTTCAGGGAAATGAGAGATGTGGGAAGTCTGACTGGCAGTGAAGAGTGAGACAAAAAAAAAAAAATTGAGTACTGTAGTCTTATCCATCCATGTCTGTCATTACCAGTTCTCCCTTCTTGTTTATCAGAGGGGGCCACAGTAACTGGGGCATACTTAAACCCCACAATATACTTCAAATACAGAATCTTTCCTTAGTGAAGGTATCTGTGAAGGAACAGTATGTCTTACCAAACGTAGTATTATCCTGCTTAAGCGCTTCTTCCTCCTTGGAAGAGAATGAGAGAGAGGGGGAAAACACACACACACACAAAAAATTAAATGAATTTTTAAAAGTTATTCAAACATTACTGTTTTGATGGTCATATATGATTCTATTTAGAAACTGAAAGTAGCTCGTGGTAAACTTCTGTAACACTGACCTTCACAGTATCTAACCCAGGCACTTGCATTTTTTACAATGAAAAATGAGTATTAATTGGCTACTACATTTCAAGATAGTTTTTAGTCTTTATAATTGCTTATTATTTATAGGTTTGCATTCCATTAGCTGCAGCCTGCAAGCAGAAGTAAGAGATGGGTCATTTTGTATCAGGTAGCATCAGAGTCCAAGTCATCACCTGTAACCTGCTGTGACAGTTATGCCATTATGCAAATTAACACAACGTTCCATGAGAATTTAAAATTAATATATATATATATAAAAATCTTCGTATGAAGAAAAAGTATTCAGTCTGCATTTCCATTAGATATTTATCAGACTGGGTATCTACTACAAGCAATTATTTGAATTATGCATGACTATATCAATAATTTACTATCTATACATAGCTAATAAAACAATTAAGACCTACCTGTCTAAAAGAAACCTTTTTAAAATTATCTACATCTATAGAATAAGTAGATATTCACACACCAAGAGCATGCCATTGTTTATTTTTGTTTTCCATTTTCAGTTCACTAAGCACAGTCCCATTTGCATTGAAAACAGAATTTCTTACAAACATTCCTTTTAGCTATACTGTTTATTTTTTTAATTTGTTTTCATCTACAAAATTACCATCAAAGTTGTTTATATCAAAACAGGAATTATATAAATTAATTTTCTAATGAGATCTACCTTAAAAGAATATTAAGGCTGAAAAGTTAAGTGTTCAAACTACTAAAATTAAGTTTGCCTATATAATTCACATGCACACACATCTTCACTCCTCTTGTGAATCTGTACTCTTTCTAGATGCAAGATCCTCTAAAACATCTTCCCAAGTATATGCCTAATTCAATGGACAGTATTTTTTTCTCATAATAAAATGCTTATAGTTACATACATACAACTACACATACATGTAACATACATGACCAGCTGGTAATGCTGGGGCAGATCCCAGTCTCAGGGTGGTTTTACCAGGACCAATAAAATGCCTAAAATGGATTTCATATCATGCTTTCAGGCTAAGGGACTTACTGTACCTTATATGCCTGACAAATCTGGTAGCCTTCTACAACAGGGTTATAGCTTTGGTGGATAGGATCCATCTATCTGGACCTGTGCAAAGCATTTGACACTGTCCACCATTATATCCTTCTCTCTAAATTGGAGAGACATGGATTTGATGGATGGACCACTTGGTGGTTAAGGAATTAGCTGTATGGTTGCACTCAAAGGGTTATGGTTAACAGCTCAATGTCCAAGGGGAGATCGGTGATGAGTGGTGTTTCTCAGGGGTCAGTACTGGGACCAGCAGTATTTAACATCTTTGTTTGTGACATGGACAGTGAGACTGAGTGCACCCTCATCAAGTCTGCAGATCCCAGATGAGCCCCCAGGACAAGGAAATCACCACCAATTATCATCACAGGCAAAACAGACTTGGTATAGGAAGATTAATATAATTTATTGCCTATCAGTAACAGAGCAGAACAGTGAGAAGCTAAAAGCAAACTAAAAGCAATTCCCCCACCATCCACCTTCTTCTATGTCCTCCCCTCAGCAGCACATGAGAACTGGGAATGGGGACTGTGTTCAGTCCCTAACGCTTCATCTCGTCCGCTCCTTCACTGTCACTCTTGTCCCCTGCTCCAACATGGGGTCCGTCCCCAGGATGCCATCCCTCGTGACCTGATCCTGTGGGGGCTTCCCACAGGCAGCAGCTCTTCAAGAACTGCTCCAAATATAGATCTGTACCATGGGGCCCATCCATGAAGAACAAACTGCTCTAGCATGGGTCCCCCACGGGCAGCAGTCCCCTCCTCCCCCCCCCCCCCCCCCCAATCCCTGCTCTTGTGTGGGCTCCTCTCCATGGGTTGCAGCTCCAAACCAGAGTCTGCTCAATCTGTGGGCCTTCAGGCCACATCCACCTGCTCCACTGGGGGCTCCTCCACGGACTGCAGCGTGGAGATCTGCTCCACCATGAGACCCATGGGCTGCAGGGGGACAGCCTGCTCCACCAGGGGCCTCTCCACAGGCCACAGGGGAACTTCTGCTGCATGCCTGGAGCACTTTCTGCCCTCCTTCTTCATTGACCTTGGGGTGTGCAGGGCTGGTTCTCCTCACTCTCCCAGCTGCTGTTGCACAGCAGGGTTTTTTTATTTCTTAAATCTGTTCTTACAGAGGCTCAACCAACGTTGCTCATTGGCTTGACTCTGACCAGTGGCTGGTCCATTTTGGAGCCACCTGGATCTGGCTCTTATCTAACATGAGACAGCTTCTGGGCTCTTCTCACAGAGGCTATCCTTGCAGCCCCCCTGCTATCAAGCCCTTGCCATGTAAACCCAATAAAAGCAATAGAACAAGTAGCACAGAGAAGCTGTGGATTCCCCATCCCTGTAAGTGTTCAAGACCAGGTTGGATGGGGCTTTGATCAGCCTGGTCTCCTGGGTGGTGTCCCTGCTCATGGCAGAGGGGTTGGAACAGGATCATCTTTAATGTCCCTTCCAACCCAAGCCATTCTATGATTCTATGATACCTGTGAGAAATGGTCAATGGGATGAATCAACACATATGGATTGGTTGGCCAGAAAACCAACTTGTGTGGTAAATCTCATAATTATGTCCCATCTCTTTTTGTTCACCAGTCAAAGCTAAGTATATGGCTACAATTTTGGCAGGACTGAGAAGCAGATCTCTTTTTTTTTCTTTTTATAAACAAAAGTTCCATTATAAACAAGTATAAGTATCCTGAGAAAATTAATACTGGAAATTCAAGTGATCCTCTCAAATTCCACATCTACAGCTTCTGATGGATCAAGAATTAGGAGGATGCAAACATCTCTCATATTTTGCTTCAGATTCTTAATGATTAATTTTAATGCTGCATTTTCTCTTGTGTTTTCCTTGTCATTGTTTTCATTTTCATTCAGATTTACACCTAATATGTAAATGCGGTCCCAACACATTAAAAAAGCACATATATTTGGAATGTTAAACATTTACTGTACATCAGAAAATGCTCTAGAGTTGCTCCCAACAGATTTTTCCTATCTAAAGTTAATGAGTTTTAATGTACGGTTTCCTTGTACCTTGCCTTTCTCTACACATCAATCTGTTCCTGGCATCTGTCAAGCAAGCAGTAACGGGGAAATATTCTCTGGGGCTGTCAGTGAAATGACACCTTTCTCCTTTACTGGAGTTGGAAAATAATGCCTATATTTCTCTGAAACTCTCCAGGCAAAGTATGTCTGTCTTATAAAACCAACACCATCTGCCCAGGCAGACTCCTGTGAGCCAATGACACATAAAATGTTTTATCTGATCTCTGATGTTAAAGATGTTACATTAGGTTATCAAACTTCCACTTAACTAGATAACTTGCCTTCTACACCTTGCATTCAAACAAGATGGTTAAATAGAATGACTAGGGATAGTTCACTCGGTATCTGTATTATTGCAATCAATTATTTTAATGAACGTCTCTAATTTAAAAAGAAAAATGCAACCAAATGTTCAAATAAAGGATGGGACACTTTGGCATCAAGTCACTGCATGACAGATGACCTCATTGAAACTGTATAGATTTTAGCATTTTTAGACACTTAGAAAAAAAACATTCTATCTGTAGGTAACATATAGACCCGTATTTACCCTGCAATTAATCACTGCACAAGCAAGTCCCCAGAGGTTTTCATTTATAAGCTAGAAAACATTATGTGGTTTCCTGAACCAAAAAGCACAGAAATGTTGAAAATAAAGAATGTCATTGATTTCAGGACAATGGATAAGTGAGTTGGCATCAATTCCTTAGTTATGTGACCAAAAAATTGAAGTTGTATTTTCCAATCTACTGTAGTTACTGTAAGGAAGCATTTGACACTGTCCAGCACAACATCCTTGTCTCTAAACTGGAAAGACATTAGATGGATGGACCACTCAGTGGGTAAGAAATTGCCTGGATAGACACATTCAAAGAGTTGCGGTCAACAGTTTGATGTCCAGATGGCCAGTGATGAGTGGTGTTCTTCAGGGCACTGTACTGGGACCAATACTATTTAATGTCTTTGTTGGTGACATGGACAATGGGATCACATGCATGCTCAGCAAGTTTGTGCATGACTCAAAGCTCTGTGGCACAGTTGACACACTGTAGGAAAGGGATGCCATGCAAAGGGACCTGGACAGGTGTGAGAGGCTAGCCTGTGTGAACCTCATGAAGTTGAATAAAGACAAGCACAAAGTTCTGAACCTGGGCTAGGACAATCCCAAGCACAAATACAAGCTTTGCAGAGAACGGACTGAAAGCAGGCCTGTGGAGAATAACCTGTTGGAGTGAGTCCAGAGGAGGGCCACAAGGATGATCAGTGTAATACGTCTCCTGTGAAGAATGTCTGAGAGAATTGGGGTTGTTCAGCCTAGAGAAGAGAAGGCTCTGTGGAGACCTTATTACTGGCCTTCCAGTAGTTGAAGAAAGCCTAAAAGAAAGATGGAACAAAGTGATATGATAAGGGGTAATGGCTTTAAACTAAAAGAAGTTACATTTAGATTAGACATTAGAAAGAAATTCTTCACTCTGTCTGTGGTGAGACACTGTAATAGGTTGCCCAGAGACGTTGTAGATGTCCCATCCCTGGAAGTGTTCAAGGCAAAGTTGGATGGAACTTTGGGCAATCTGTTCTAGTGTGAGATGTCTCTGCCCATACTGTTCCATGTATTGGAACTAGGTGATCTTTAAGATCCCTTCAAACTAAAAACATTCTGTGAAGTTTATCTACATTTACTTGTTCTTCTAGAAAATCATTCTTGAATAATTCTTGTTGAATCCTTCTTCATTCTAACATGCTAAAAAGAAATAAGGATTAAAATTAGAAACAAATTTCAACCTACAGACTGTGGATTTGCTTCTGAGATCCACATTTATTCTCAAAGTCAATTATAAAAGCAGAAGACATCAAAATATCAACATTTATAGACAATATCAGAACTTTCATTTGAACAAATATTACATTTCTTCCTACTACAGTTGTCATAGTACCTTCAACTATGGCAATTGCACAATTTCTGTCTAAATTGTGTACTAATCTTCTGTAATCTCATTTCTTCAAACTAAGTCATCTTTATCTTTTAAAATTGCTGACAAAAAATTAACATATATTGAGTGAGAGCTAAATTCACATTAAAAACAAATATATGCTTCTTTATAATTGATAATTAATATATTTTTTCCTGGGTGTAAGATAAAATTGTATGAAAGAATAAATGATAATACAACATAGATCTCTAGTAGGAAAGAAGATAATAATGTACTTAAACAACATATTCTCCAATAGGTCTGAAATGTTCTGGCTGTTTTCCTAAATAAATATGATTGATTTGGTCAATGTCAATGTGTCTGATTTTTATTAAAGTCACAATAATGGGTAGGCACTTTTCCTGAATGTAGCATAACCCAATATCAGTAGGACTTTGATGAGTAAGAACATTGCCTGTAAAGAGCTGTGCTATTTTTCTGTAGTAAAAATGTTTTCCTACCAAAAAGTTGTTAATCTGAAATTTTTTGAACAACTCAAATTTAAGTCATTTGGGGAATCGGAATATTTTCACACTATAAGTCCCTTTTACACCTTTATATACACCTTTATGGATCATATAAAGATCCATTTCTATTTGTACAAGCATTGAAGCCCCAAATACCTTTTGTCCTATATACCTATTCTATACCAAATTAACTAGGAGAGAAAGACTAATTTGATGGAAGTCTAGAGTTACTATTTTGATAAGTCATTTGTAAACAGACCGAAATTTGAGAGAAAAAAAAAAATAAAAAAAGAGAGAGAGAGATTGAATATTACTTCAATCTGATGCCATAGAAGATCTCATCCTAGATGCATTTCAGCACTTCCTTCCCCAGAAAATTATGAACAGAAAAGAGCATTTCTTTTTACCAGGTGTACAGCATATTAGAAATATAAAGAAATAAAAACTTTGTCAATGTATGTACAGTAAAACTTTTACTATTGAATTAAAAAGTATCTTCTATTGTATTAAATTAAAAAGTGGCTTCTATTGTGTTTCTGTAGTTCCTTTGTGCTACAACTTAACAAACAAACAAAATCCATTGTTCTTGTGCACCATAGTAGCCACAACCTGACTGAAAAATATTGTCTGAATTGTTTTGACTCCCAGCAGCAGAGGGAGGATCAAATCCTACAGACTGCTTTATAAAAATAGACTTTTGCAGTTTATAACTAATCCAAGGAGATCTCAATCACACAATCACAACATGGGTAAAATTGCAAGGAAAACTTTTAGGGGGTCAGCACTTCATCTGAGCCCAAGTGCTTTATCTAGACACTATCACAGTGGGCACACCAATTTCTGTTACACAGAAGAGGAAAGACAAATGTAAAAAAAAAAAAAAAAAAAAAAAAAAAAAAAGTACTTTTCATCTCACCCAGGAGCTTTTTGCTCTTGCTTTTGCAAATTGGTATCCATTTGTAGCCGGTTTGACCAAGGAAAAGCTTTCAGCCCCAGACTAATAGTCTGTAACAGTGAGACATTTGAACTCTTCTGTTAACCCACATTCTAAAACTCCTACAGCTAAGACCTAAAAGTTGTATCCCTGATTCAACACTCAAAGTAAGAAAGCAAACCGTGTCAGTATAAGTCATTTAAAGAACAACATCTGTGCTTGTCTTGCTTGTCATCCTCTCATACCTCAGACATCCTGAATAATCGAGCTTGCTGGACTTGTACCAAGTTATCTATCTCCAACGGCTGGTGTGTTGTAAATTCATATAGAAAACTATTATATTCCACTGAAATGCTGCAGCTCCCTAGATAAAATGGTAAATTTTCCACAGATTTTCCTGTCAGCTTCAACCTGAAGATAGGATTTAGGAAGGTTACACTTTTCAGCACAGAGACAGTTGGAAAGGAGTTGGTACTTCTTCCTAGTAAAAAAAAAAAAAAAAAAAAAAAAAAAAAAAAAAAAAAAAGTTTTATTTTTCAGCCTTTGGGGGAAAAAAAAAAAAATTATATATATATATATATATATTATGGTTATAAGGGTTTTCTGTAACAGTTCCAGAAATGTTGTCTTGAGGTCTCTGCATTGTCAGAAGACCTGATAAGTTACTTCTCTGTATGGGAAATAACACTAGTTTCAAGTTTCAGCAGCCATTCAGCATTCAGTGGAAGAATTTGGCAGATGTTCCCTTTACAAGCACATTATTTAATGTTTGCTTTTTCACTTTCTCTTGTTTGCTGTTTTGAGATGAACTCTTGGAGAAAATTAAAAAAAAAAAAAAAGTATCAGTCTAAAATTGATGACTCTGAAGACAAATACTTTGTGTGAGTAAAAAGTCAGACTTTGTGCCAACTTCTTTCTGAAAATCAAATAGTTGAATATGTGTGTTCTTTTTGAACTCAGAATGTTTTTAAATAAAAGAAAAAAAAAGTTGTTTATTTATTTATTTATTTTTATTCTCTGTTTTATTTTGAACAAATGTGAGAAGCTTAGTGGATCAGAAATGATACATAAGGTCTGAAAAGTCCAAAGCTTGTGCTGAGTAAGCTTCATTTCAGATCTGCTGCTACAGCTAAGTGGCTAGGCACATGTTATTACAAAATTCCTGATTCATCTCCTTTCATTACAAAACTTTCAACAGCAACAACAAAAAAAAAAAGGACCCTTTTTTTTTTCTCTCTCTTTCTCTTCCCCTCTCCCCCTCCCAACTCCAACGCCCACTGTGGTGCTACCAATTCAAAGACTGCTTTTTCTGAGTCTCTGTTAGTGGTTTGCACTGCTCCAAACACAAAGCTGTTGACTGGCACTTCAGAAAGTAATGTGAATAACTCACAGCATATTGGTTTTGACAGCATAAAATAAAGGATTTGCCCCCCTGCTGTTATTCCCTGAAGGTGCGCTTGTAAAAATAAATAAAAATAGCTTCCAAAAGTAAAACTTTCAGGAGTAAGCTAAGCCACCATCTGTGTAAAAGGAAAATTTGGAAGAAAAAAAAAAATGAAGCAAAATCTGTAATATCAGTGCTCAGAACTACCACTGTATTTTTATGTTTGTGGTTTTTATTGTTAATGGTGGTGGTTTTAATTACATGGCCACCTGTCACCATTGTATTTGGGATCACGATGAAATGGTAGGAACCTCTCCTAAAAATTTAATGCATAGCATTTAAATTATTTGACCATTTCACATAAGAGTTTAACATTTCTAGACAGAGATATGGTTAACAAGCTGTCAGTTTTTCTTCCTTGCTGTCTCATAAAGCAATCTGATAAATATCAAATTTACCTTTCAGCAAAACTAAGTATGAATACTTTGCTATTCAATCAGAAGCATCATTAAGTACTACACCAAGCACTAATAATCTAAATAAAAACACCAGAACCAGAGCTTACTTTCATACAGCACATTTAATCTGGAGGAAGCTCTAATTGTATTACAGAGGTTATTCTTTTATCTAGCACCTGTCATACAAATGGATTTTAATAGAATTTCTTAGCATGCTATATGGATCATTCAAACAGCATACAATACCCAGGAACGCCTTCATGCATTACTGAACTGCAGCCGTCTCTTCAGCAGAATACAGTTGTTGTTTAACAATACACAGCAGTACAATGCAAGCCTCACTGAAATTAGCATGAAAATTTAAATAGAAATAATACTGCAGCAGGAGGATCTTAGTTTTCTGTTTTGTCTTGAGAACAACAACAATATATTTCACTTATACAGTTTCCCAGTCATTGGAGCACTTATCAGAAAAAGAGCTCCCTGCTCTTTTTCTACTCACAGAGGATGCCAATCACCACATGAATGTTACATATACTACATACTGCACCCTAAGATGGCATTAGAATCAGCTCCTGAGTAGTTCCTAACATATCCTGTAAAAATGGGCACCACCATTTCTGGATAGATTTGTGAATGGTGGTGGCCAAGGCTGAATGTTTTTGGCATTTATTAAGCATATTCTGTTGAAATTCTTCATATTCCATTATCCTGTGAAGTCATGTAAAGAGAATGCCAAATCCAAGTTTAGGTGGTTTACATCTTATCCTTCTCAGCTGAGACAACAAAGACAACAAAGATGACAAGAATTACCTGTGTAGATCCTCTCTTTCCTTCTTATTTTATATTGCCTTTCAACACCTTTACCACCACCTCTGCACCACGCTCATTTTGCCAACAGCAGTAGACTCAGGATTTTATTAGCTACTTGGCTCAGATGTGCCCTTTCATTTTCGTTCATACAACTTGAAATGTGTGTGTGGCCTCAACACTCTGTAAAGTCACCTGTATGTACATCCTCATCACATCCACAGGACTCCTTTCTGCTATGTAGTGCTATCTATGTCCATGTATACATCACAACAGAGCTTCCAAGTTCCTGAATTTGATTATGCCCTTCTGCTGTGTCTTAGGTCAGTGTCAGATACAGATCTGCATCCCAGGTACAAACATCTCCCTTGAACTATTCTCATTCTGTCCCTCCTTCCTATTTGGCCCAGCCAAGTTAGCAAAAAAAAAAAATAAAAAAAAAAATTAATGCACTTCAAAAACATTCTACATTTAACTGTCTGAAGAACAGCTCAGAATTCTCAGTTTTCTATTATATTAATGTTTCTACATCTTCCTCTCCTCATGGTCTGCTTCCAGCTGTGTTGCAGGGTATAATCATATAAACGCTTAGGGGTAGGGGTTATGAAGTTCTCTCTTTGGTTAAAATTCTATCCATAAGTAAATATCTGGTTATCTATCCCTGTGTTTTACTTATTACCACTGAATAAAGAAACATAACAGACAACAAAAATGTTGAGAAAACTTGTTTTATTTTCCTTGGAGGAACTTTTAGTACCTTATGTAGAGAAAATTTGCAATTCTAAGTTTTCCTTAGTGTTTTGATATGCTAAAACTAGAAAAAGAAGAGAGACAAAGAGGAGAGCAAGGGATGCTGCACAGTAGCCTATGATACAGATTAGCTATTGTCTCTTCTATTTGTCATCTTTTTCTTTATAGTTTCTGTTTTATAACTTGATTCCACTTTTTTAGAGTCACTTATAGAGTGTCCTGATGACTTCTAAATCATTTTTCTTTCAATAATCAGGGTTTGCTCCCAAAACATTTTAACTTGGCTCAGTGCCAGCCAGTGAAGGAAATAATTTCTGCCTAATATAAGTTTCATAATTCAGGACAGGTCAATCTTTGTACACCAAACAGGTCAAAGAAGGGAGAGGTTTTATTAGAGGTTGCACGATTAGAAATACATTTGCGAGTGAATTGTTTGTTCATTGAACACCGAATGAAAGCAGATAATGATTTATTTCCTTTGTGGGATATAGAGCCATTGTAAGATAGTCTTTGTTTATTGGCATATTCCATCAGCTTCTTAAGTTTATGTATTTATGTGTATGCAATCTTTTTCCTTTTCCATTTTCTTCTTTGTGTAAGGGTGTCTCTTTGTTTGTTTGTTTTGTTTTTCTTTTTGTTTTCCTAAGTTGTTTTCCTGTCATGTTGTTTTTACATTGAGACTAAAGTGACTCATGTCATTTCTTTACTTATATTTTTTGTCATGCAAATTTGAAGTTTAACAATAGTGGAGCAAGATAAGAGGCTCTCTCTAGAGCCTCTGTAAATCCTCCCCGCAATGCTTCAGAATTTGAACAAAATTGCTAAGCCCTTCTTCAGATTACTATCTCTTTAGCCAATGAGAATTTGAATTATCATGTTGGTTAAAAAGAGCACCATGGGGCAGCCAGTAAAATTGCTAACAGATTCTACTGAAAAGGTAAGGAGTGGAGTTTTGAGATGTTTTAAATTACTACAAGATACAACATGGAGCTCTTAACCATATTGGTGGAGTACTAACCACTAGACTAGATGCTTGGAATTGTGTTTGAGAATTTGTATAGATGTTTATCAGTACAAGAGAGATCTTTAAAATCCAGACCATAAATTACGTTCTGTTTTGCATCTAGTGGATAACATGTCTAAGGCATTAAATCTGGTTTTGAGTACAACACTTGAAGAATATCTTATTCTTTAAGTGGATATTGATAACTTGATGATGATTTATTTTACCTAACTTTATACACTTAGAAGACTTGTTATCTCTTTAGTCAACATAAAGAGAGAGATGAACTTTTGGAGGTGACACATTATTTGTGATTGAAATAGCAGCTGACAGAAAAGTTACTCTACGTGTCGCTGAATTCTTTCACTGAATAATTAATATTGTCTTCTTTTTTTTAAAGAGGAGAGGAGAGGAGAGGAGAGGAGAGGAGAGGAGAGGAGAGGAGAGGAGAGGAGAGGAGAGGAGAGGAGAGGAGAGGAGAGGAGAGGAGAGGAGAGGAGAGGAGAGGAGAGGAGAGGAGAGGAGAGGAGAGGAGAGGAGAGGAGAGGAGAGGAGAGGAGAGGAGAGGAGAGGAGAGGAGAGGAGAGGAGAGAAAACTTCATTACCTGAGCATTCCCTTTTAATGCGTTAGTTTCCATGCTGTGCACCTGTGTCACCTGTGTATTTCATGCATGTTAGCATGCTTTTGCAGACAGTAACTGTTGCCAGCAATCCAAAGAACCTGTGTACCTGTTGCTGTAATAAATTGCACTTGATTGCATTGTTCCTAGTCATGAAAAAAAGAAAAAAAAAGCGACTGGAGTAAGGGTGGTTATACATTATCGGTGAATCCATGACCACGGTAGTTCAGTGATCTGAATCCAACCGGACCCCTAATGGTTAATGCGTTATTGGTGAATCTGTAATTGTGATAGTTCAGTACCCTGAATCCAACCAGGTCCATAATGGTTACTCAGCTACACCCCTTAACGTGACAAGAGGTAATAAAGTCACCCTTTTAAACTTCTATTTGTCAAACAGAACAGACTATAGCATTCCTTTACTCTGCAAAGCATTTTTTGTATCTCCAAGAATTGTCTGTAGTTCTTTTAATTTTCTATTATTTTTTTTTTTCAGAATGCTTCAATGTTATGAGAATATGACTAATACCCCAGTACTGAGGATGATGATGATTAAAATCATGTCCACACAACTTGGGTTTGGGCAGGGAGACTAGGTATTATTTGTTGGATTATTCAAAGGACAGTGAATCTTAAACCAACTTAGTCAGGGTTACAGGAGTTTTTTGTGCTATGGGACATCCAAAAATATAGAGCAAGAATTAGATTTGGCCATATAGTTATGAATGTCACCTGAAAGTCTTAGCTGTCAGTCTTAGCTGATGGAAAGGATAAAGGAAGCCTGGGCTCAGTCATTTAATAAAGGAACAATCACATTTAAGTTCTAAAGCTGGTGCAGAGACCATGACTTTTGTGTTAGGGAACTGTATAGGTACTAATTCTAAACAATTCTGCTGATCTGAGTTCTACTGATTCTGAATGCAATTCCATGGCAAGCAGAAAATATGCATTCTCCCTGTTAATTATATATGAGGAAAAAAAAAACAAACAAACAAACAAAAAAAAAAACCACAATTTTTCAATTTTTCAGCAGCTACAGTTTGAGAACAAAGAAAAATGGAAGAGTCTAAAGAGCAGGGTCTGCACAAAGAAAAGGTTGCAAAAGAGAAGAGAGGAAGATGCCAAGCTAAATGTCATAAGTTTATGGCATTTTGAGACTGAGCAGACATTCCTTATGTGCAAGAAAACAGGAAGAAGTGACAAGGGTTATGTGATTCTGAAACAGAGAATTATAACTGGGAGGTAAGAAAACTTTGGGAAGAAATGATAGCAGACTGGTATAAATAAGTATCACCAGCAACAGAAAAAGCAGAGAAAAGTTTATACAGATCTGAAATGCAAGGCTAAGAAATGGGAGAAAGTCGAGTTTGTAGCAGCAGCAAAGAGAAGAAAGGTAGAAGGGTGAGAGAGATGGAAGGAAATGAAAGAAATAATAGGAGAATATGATTAAGAGAAGTAACATGATAAGTTAGAAGAAAAGTATACTTAGGATCCAATTTGGGAGTGGGGGAAGTTTTAGAGAAGCACTGAGAGATGTGAATAATCAGCAGAGATAACAAGAACAGACCAAAAAGGGAACAGCAAATGATCAAATGAGTTGGATTAATTCAAGAGACAGAAGCAGATAGATTACAGGCAGAAATCATTTTGGAATCTTTCTTCAAAGAAAGAATTGCATTAAAGCAGACCAAGAAACTCTGTGTTCATAGATATAGACTGGCCCAGATGCAGTCCCTGTAAAACAACTGTTCTCTCTGCAAATGCACTGAAATAACCTGTGAATTATGTAGATATGCAGGCCGTGGTTACAAAATAGCACTCAGGGCAGCAACCAGAGTATTGGGACACAGGACTCCCTGCCTGTTACTCTCCCATTGCTGATATCCCCATGCAATCAATAGACCTGAATCTATATCACAAAATTACAAAATGGTAAAGGTTGGAAGGGAACTTTAGGGGTCATCCAGTCCAACCCCACTGTTCAAGGAGGGCCATCTAGAGCAGGTTGCCCAGGGCCATGTTCAGACAGCTTTTGAAGATCTCCAAGGAAGGAGGCTCTGCAACATTTCTGGGCAACATGTGCCAGTGCTCAGGCACCCATACAGTAAAGGATATGTACAACCAATCCTCTTTATTCCTCATCTTTCTACCAGAATGGTAGCTACACATCCTCTCTATGGTGTCTGCAGTCAGATTCAGCCAGTGCCATGAGGAGGAATGTGGAGGAAGAAGCACCAGGGGAGTGGGAGAAGAAGGAGCCAACCCCTACCTTCTGGATGCCTATAAATCTAGAAGGAAAGGCTCTGGGGATAAACTTCGCATTTATTACCCACATTGTTATACAAGCCACAATGTTACCCAGTGACATTTTAAATGAATCAGCCACAGGCTATGCACGTAAAATGATAGATTACAAAGTGGGATGAGGTAAAACACCTTGCAAAAAAGAGTACAGAGATCAAGTGGAAGGCTCCAAGAAACTTCCCAAGATGCAGGTAGACAGAGCTGTGAGCATTTACGTGCCCTGCTCCTGGACTGTATGGCCACAGGGCAACATATCCTCTCCTGACTGCTGGCAGAGGTGGAAGGACAGATGCTGGGGTTCTATCAGGAAGGACAAACCAGAAATGCTCAAATCATGACATATAAAAGGTCTCAGGAATGGAGCCAGCACTGTGGCCCACAGAACATTTCTTCCTCTTCCTTTAGTGAATAAATACTGACCCAAAAAGATTAAATACAGCCTTTAATTCCTGTACATTCCATAAAACTCACCCTAGTTGTGTATCCCTACTGGAAAACAGAATTTGGTTCATAACATGGCAGTACAACTTCACAGCACAACTTCATTTGCTGGGACTGCAGTTGGGCACGTGCCACGCTGCCCCAGATCTGCTGGAAGAGACAGATAATAGGGTGCCTCGGCAGGAGAATATAAGATCTCCTTAGAGTCAGAAATATTCTTTTTGTCATTGATGAGGACACAAGTGGGAGAACATGGCTGCGGCACGCAATGACAATTGTCATGGGAACTTAGGGAAAAGCCAAGGTCTTTTACAAAGTAAAAGAAAAGGTAGCCTTGCCTGTCTTGTCAAATTATACAACTGGCATCAGATCTAACAACTCGGGCTAAAGCATGAAGCATTGGTAATAGAGGTTTGCAACTATTTTGACAAAGGACTCTGCTCAAAGAACTTAAGAACGCAGCCTAGAGATTCTGCAGTAATACGCTTTACATTCTAAAATTTCAACTCAAGAAAATAAAAGAATCTGAGAAAAAACATATACCATAAGCAGCTAGCAAATGGCGTTTTACTGCACATGCAATGTGGTTAGACCCAACAACTGCACCAAGTAATCCAGCAGAATTCTGTATTTTAGATCTACATCTAGTAATTAAGTTTATAACTGCAAAGGAGAAAGAGGTCACTAAACTGAGTGGCACCAAAGTAGAACTCTAATGACAATTTGAAGTTAGTTGAAAAAGGCTTAGGGCAAGGTAAGGTATTTCTCTCTTCTTCTTTTTCTTCTTTTTTTTTTTTTTTTTTTTTTTTTCTTCTTCTTCTTAAATCCTCTCTCTGTGATAAATGAGGTGACAAATAAAGCTAATTTCTTTGTCAGAAGAGATGTCCTGAATAATGAGAAGAATAGGTTTATGTGTTTACTGCATTGACCATTTCAATTTATCAGAAGAATTTATAATTTTGTTTCATTCTATGATTATCCTTTTGAAAGGTATGCGTTGTATCACTCTTCCTTCAAAACAAATCATTAATAAAGGTATACAAAATTAATTGCTTAACACTTGATTCAAAATTTCATTAACTTGATGTCAGTGTTTCCTTTAGGTATGTAGTGTTTGAGTTAGACTGTGCTTTCATGCTCCCCAGCTGAGCAATGCATTCAGATTAACGATATTTTAATTCTTCAGAAAGTGATAATAGAATTATCTGCGTGCCTCTGTACTTTCAACCAATCAACTGCATATATATCACAAGAAGGAATGTCTGCCTACAGACATATCGTGCGTGTATATGTCCAGCTTAGTGTTAAGGGACATTAAAAGCAGCTGCCTCCTTCAGCTAACCTGGATCAGAGCTCCTCCTGCCCAGTGGCTGGAGCTCAGGCTGCCACTCTTCTTCCATAGTTTGAAAATTCAAATGGAAGAGATGCAAAGATCAAAAGGGAGCAAGTTGGAACAATTTGATTGTATTCTTCCAGACAGCTTTATTCCATGTACTGGTCATAGAATAACTTCCTACAAGAAATCTGCAAATATGTAGAGCGATTTCTAGTGACTGGAGTTATTTGATTTAGACCTAGTGGTACCAAGTAAAATTCTAATGTCACTCAAGAAAACTGTATCTAGGTGAATAAACAAGAAAGCAGAGACAAACGCAAGAAGAGGGTCTCAAAGCATTGTGTTTGTCTCCTTTTCCTTCCTTCCTTCCTTCCTTCCTTCCTTCCTTCCTTCCTTCCTTCCTTCCTTCCTTCCTTCCTTCCTTCCTTCCTTCCCTCCTTCCTTCCTTTTTTCAAATCTGATAGGCTTCATTGGCCCAAGTAATTTTTTAAAGTTTGTGGATGGGTTTTTGGGAGGATTTGGGAGAGGGTCTTTTTGGTTTCTTCCTTCTGGGTGTCATGTGGATACAACTTTAAATAAATAGATGAGACAGGGTGAAGAACACTTACTTTGATTGTACCTTTCCTAGAACATCAGGAAAGCCAAACTGTTAATTCATGGCTCCATTAATTCATATCCCTTTCCAGCTGCTCACTTCTGAACTTGTCTTCATTCCAGTGTTTGCAAGGTTTTGGTTCATTTTCCACATAGGTGTAAAATTTTTCTTATGCAGCTTCAGGCTGCTCTTAAAACATCTTCCTTTTAGCACCATAATTTTTCCCACTACTTGCTTTTTAATTTCTGTTTTGAATTCAGTTCTTTGTTCTTTCAAATTGCTTGCTTTGGAGACCTCTCAAGGCAATTTGGGAACCATTGTAACAGGAGAAATCTTACTAATCTTATTGGATCTTCTTGGTAAGATTATAAGGTTATATCTGGAAATTTCAGTGTGCAAGATTTGGAAATTCAGTTTACTTCCTGTTTACCATGGACCTCAATGTGAGAAACCCTCAGATAGATGTGTGCTTTGACTACCTGCACAGCAGTAATCAGTGTTGTGCAAAGAATATCCAGGTGCTATAGAAAACAGAAGAGATTCTCTGAGTTTCCTTTCTGCTGTTTTCTCTGTGGTATGTCAAGCTTGCTGGTTGCATAGTGAAACCAATCAGCTCTTTCTAATTCTTTAAATTAAAAAAAAAAAAAAAAAAAAAAAAAAGAAGGCAAATTAAAGCAAACTTCTCCCAATCTGCTTTATGCACAAACCTCTTCATACAGTTCTAGTTAAGGGATTTTTGAAAGTTTACAAATTTCATTATCAGTGATGATTAAACATGGATGGTTAACCCTGGAGATGAATTTGAAAAGAATGCTAAAGCAGTGATACTTGCCTGTAGATAATGAAGACTGGAAAACAGAGAGCAAAGATAATTTGTATCCATTCTAAGCATCTCCAAATGTAGAGTTTCTCTGCACTTAGTTCTTTTCTCAACTTATTTTCAGTTTAGCAAGTTACTTCTGAGGACTCAGCCATGTTTTCCACGTGCTCCTGAAATTAAGTCAATACCTTTCAAGTCAATGGGTGCAAAAGGGGTATAGGATTGGATTCATCATCACCATATCAGTTTTGATACTCAAGAATTAATCAGAATATAGTCTGAAACATTCCCATTTATAAAACATAAGATTTATATTAACAAAGAAGATTTAACAAGAGGATATTTGAAGAGGAAGTGATGGTGGTGGTGGTAGTCATATAGCAACCACAAAAATCGTTTGTATAAGCTTTTGAAACAGGTTTTGAAGAGACATGATTTTTCATCATGTTCATTGACTAAGCAACGTCAATGTTATGGTATTATAAAAAAATAAACAGATCAACCCAGCAATTATGGGCATGCCAGTTTGTGGGTGAAAAAATGTGGAACAGTTTTTGCATGACTCATGTCCTAATTAATAGCATAATTAACACCAGTTAACATAGACATTAAAAAAAAAAAAAAAAAAAAAAAAAAAGTGTTATTAAACAACCGTTTTACAGTTAAATTTAAACTCTGGTTAGTAAAGCAAATAGACTCAAGACAAACCTCCTCCATCCCATTCTCTTCTTCCCTGAAATAAATAAATAAATAAAGTTTAGTTAAATAAATTATTGTGCATAGTATTAGGGCATAACATACTTCCATTCTGCAACAAAACTGATTTTACTTCTTACACATGATGCAATCTCAGAAAGATGCATTCATATTGACTGAACACAAGTGCATGGGTTGTTTTGTTTTGTTTTGTTTTCATGTTTCTCCATTGAAATCCATTTAATTTATTTTCTTTTTTTTTTTCCCTTTTTTTTTTTTTTTTTCATGGACTAAGCATATTTTCAAAATAGCAATGTTGGAAGGTCTATGAATATGAGCAGATGAATGAATAGAATAAGAGCTATTTGGATATTTTGTCCTTTGCTCCCATGAGGAAAAAAATAAATAAAATAAAATAAAATAAAATAAAATAAAATAAAATAAAATAAAATAAAATAAAATAAAATAAAATAAAATAAAATAAAATAAAATAAAATACACACAAAAAAAAGCCATTCATTTTTTTTCCAATAACAAAATCTGTTTTTAAGAATGGAGTAGAAATTGAGACACCTCTATTACAGCTCACATGAAACACTTCAGTGGCATTTCCCCAATCATATGTTTCATATTTTAGTTATTATTGTTGTTATTATTATTGTTATTATCATTATTCCAGTCATGGATGGAAATCAGAAAACTGGAAAGAGATGAAAGAGATCTTCCAAAATTTCCACAGAAATACCTCAGTTAGCCTTTGTTTTAAATCTGTCCCCCAACAATTGTTGCTTTTTTTTTTTTTTTACATTAGTCCAAAAAAGCTACTCAGTCTCTAGAAAATAAATTAGTGTTTAGTCTTCTGTCTATGTAAATAGAAACTCACAATTAAATAACTTTTTTTTTATAAATTATGTATTTTGTGCTGCCGATATTGGTCATTTTGAATATGAGCATAACTGTTTTCATTCTATGTAAGTTTATAGAAAAAGGAGTAAAATCACTTTCTGTAGGAGTGTGTCAGCATTTGTTAGTACAGATAGCATCCAATCAGACTCCTGCAAACATGTTTTGATATGTTGAAGGGACAAATGACGTGTGCGTGCAGCAGAGAATAAGTAGGATACTTATTATGAACTTTGTCTGTGTTTTGAGAAAAAAGGAAAGTATAATGCTTTTGATCCTGGTACAAACCTCAAGATGAGGCTTTAGTTATTCTGTAGCTACTATTACCTGTGATTTGCACATGTTGTCTTTATAAGGAGACTCATGCCAATATATTTATAGACACTGCTGTTGTGTCTACAGCAGTCCATGTTTTTATGTCATGCAATGACTCACAAATATGCTTACACTTCTGACACAGACTGTCAAGCTGTGTCATGCCATCCACTTTGGCCAGCTCTAAAGTCAAATTCACAAACTGCACAGGAAGCAAAATAAAATAAAAAACCTGAGTATGCTTAATTAACTGGTCAAAAGATCACTTTGTGCTGTATTTGAATGTCAAAGCACCCGCCTTTATTTTCTAGGGGTCCAGACACATTCCCTTCTCTACCATACTAATTTGCAGATCATAGGAAGATGTTTACAGGAAAAAAAAAATATTATGTTCTAAATTAGAAAAATATTTCTTCCTAAGTATGTGTAGGTAATTATTACAGCTAGGAATACAAAGTTACACAGGAAAACAGACTCTCAACATTTTTTTCTGTCTTGAACTGCAGAAGAATTATATGTTGTTTGCAGCACTTTATACTCAGTTATAATGTAACCATAAACATGCAAGGATCTGCTTGTACTTTGGTCTGAATCATTCTCTCTATAGAAGCCTCAGTCTCCAGATCAAGGATTGAAGGCAGAATTGTTTAGCATAGAAAAGTAGTCACCAAGAACAAAAACAGGAAATTCAAGGGAAAAGTCTGCTATCTGCTTTTGCAAGTATTTGGCCCATGAGCTAAACACAAATGCCCTAGGGAAAAAAAAAAAAAAAAAAAAAAAAAAAAAAAAAAAAATCTATTTGTAATTGATTGTTGAAGAACAAATTAACAAAGTACAAGGACATTCTTCAACTCATATGTGTACAAAAAAATCTGGTTACCTCTGGTTGTTGCTGATCCTATCAAGCACCAGCAAACGCTACAGTGTGCTGTATATAGTGCAGGTAGACTACAGGGAAGGAGCAAGCTGAGCTGCAGCCCAGGCTTTGGATCTATATTGGTAGCTGGATTTCACCTCATCAGACCTCCAATTGCATTTTCAGCAAAAAAGATGACCTTTTTCACAGAGACTTTTACTTAAGCTTTAAAAAGATAACATTAGTTTCACTCACTCACTGATACACTCCTTACTATGCCAGTGTCTGTGATAACTTCAAACACAGAATAGATAATAGGAGTAGTTGAAGGATGATTTACATGCGCTAGAGAACATTATCTCACTGGGATGATGAAAAAGCATCTTTTTTCTTCTTATCAGTTTTGTTGTTGTTGTTGTTGTTGTTTTGTTTTGTTTTATAACTCATGAGATTTTTTAAACAAAAAGGTATGTTTTATATAATGCTTATTGAATTCATGTTTCTTAGAAATTTTCACGTTTGACTTTTTGAATAATTAAATGATACTTCAGTCCTCAGCTCCCAGTTTTAGAAAGGAATTTTATATCTTGCCTCCCTATGTTTAATTATTTTTTTTACTGTTGTTAAAATCATTTCACTGTACTTCTGAAACAGGATTTGAATGAAAAACTGTGCAGCTTTACACTTAGATACAAGCAGCATCTGAATACATCATTCTAACTTTTTTTTTCCTTGTAAACATTCACTAAGGAACATTGATATATTCATCCTGAAATTTCCTGTTTCAAATCTATAAGTGACTTAATGTCAAGAAACTTATATTTAAAATGACTTCCAGGCATATAATTTACTCCAGGTGTGTAAACTGGTCTGTACTCAGTGCATATCACCAATAGGAGAAAGGATTTTAGACATGAGTTTACTGAACAAAACAGAGATACAAACAAGAGTATAATTGAGTTCACTTTCTCACAGTTGTCTTGACTCTACAATACCACCAAATACTCCTTCAACACAATTTTTTTGTTGTAGTTTAAATATTTATTTTTAGCTGGTAAAAAGAAAGGTGTAGGACTTTTAAATACACAGCAAGCAATTTATTTATTTTTTTAATTCACTATTTGTTTTATTCCCATATTCAGAAAATTTAAATCTTACACTGATTTTTAAAGTTTGCAAAGGGTATAACTTGCTTCACCTTTTGCCTTAATATACTTAATATACTATACTCACTACAGGTGAATGGACTAGATATCATTACTTACCTGAAGTTAAATATATGTTTAAAATATCAGGAAGGTTTCCAAATTCCTGAATCTAGTCTTTTCCCAGGCTATGTCCTGCCTTTGTATAGATATAAATAGGAACATACAACATCATTTTTGTGCCCAGCTCCCTTTCCTGGTGAAACACATACACTGACACACAAAATAACAGGTCATTTATCTGCAAGATCAGAAGCCTAGGACACCAAGATGTTTTGCTTCAGAAACCAAAAGATGTTAACACAGTTTGAAAAACTACCATTACTTGTAATGAACTTCAGATTCAACCCAAAATTTTCATTTATATGTTTAAAGGTCATCATTCACCTAAGTAGCTCTTAGGGGAAAAAAAAAAAAAAAAAAATGGATACTCATTCTGTGACTTAGTATCAGATCCAAGATTAGATTCATGTTGGTGCATATCTACCCATCTAGTGGCTTTAGATCACTACATGAAAACTCTGAGTTTTAAATATCCTGCATTTTCTTCAGGGTAGGTCCTTAAAAGACAATAATTACAACATTAAGGATCTCAACGTTGCAAGTCAAGTCATCACAACACTTTGTGCACTTTCTGCTATACACTACAGTATTTGTACTCATTCAGAAAAGGTCCATCAACATGACTGCATCTGTGCTTAAAAATTTCTTTAAGGATATGGTTTTAAAACAAACGAAAAAGGGAGGAAGAAGGGGAACACATGTTAATAACTAATACTTGTACCAGTCACAGCTGCCTGCTGCACCAGATTAGACAGTTTAGAAAGTGCTAATTTAATGGCCTGCATCCAATGTACTATGTTCCTTAAGAGCTGGGCAAGTTTGTTCTCTGGTACACCCTGAAGTGTATTTTCACCATGTCAAGAGAGACATAAATTTTACAGGCATTATATCCTTCCCATAAAATGCTTGAACTACTTCATTTTTATCTGAGCAATGATGCAAGACAGAAGGAGCCAGCCGGTTACACTGCATATGGTATCACTTCTGAGGAAATCTCTATTTCAGATACCGTCATTATGCCTGAAATTCTACATTTAAGAAGCACCCAGCCATTCTGTGTAAATGTTGATGGTAGGCTCAGCTCTGGCAGTTATACTGAGATGAGACAGAAGTCTCGGGATGGTCCAAATGAATCCAATGAATATTTATTCTGGAAGATGAAGGCAGAAACTAGCCTACTAACAACATCCAAGGAGCAGAAGGTCCATGAAATGTAGAAATATTGTTCAAATCACTCTGAATGGAAAAAATATAGAAAAATTCTTAAGAAGCTCACAGGAGTTTATTATTATTATTATTTATTTTTTAATGATTTTTTTTTTAATGCTTTCAAGTATACGAATCCTAATAATTGACTAGGATTCCTTTGTAGGTGAAAATAAACCTCAAAATCCCTTTTTGCAAAGAACTTGCACTCAGAAAAAATAAGGAGATAATGATGTGATATTGGGGAAATAAAAGACTACTCTGCCGCTTTTCTGTCCTTATCTCTCTCTGGACATCATGACAAGGCAAGTTTTAATGACAGGGCTTAAAAGAGAGTAATGAGGAAATGTGGGGGATATTTTCAGGAAGTGCTTCCCAATCTTAAAGACAGCAGGATAAATCAGAATGGCACTTGATTAAAAAACTGTTGAGACCGGTTTTGTGTGCCTCTCAGTAACTGGTGTCAACTGATCTTCACTGAATGAAAAGATCATTTGTAGGGTGGGGATGGGTTGTGAAAGGTCTTTGAAAGTGAAGCCAAGCAGCTTGTGTCTGAAGTGGCAGAAAAGTGGTAGCAAGCAGAGGGAGGTGGAGAGAGAGGTGAAATGGTCAAAATGACAGGCCAGGAAAATGATCTTCGCAGAAGCTAAGCAAGATTGCATTTGTCAAAGTCACAGAAAAAGGGTGTTGCAGTAACCTAGACATGAGATATTTCAGCTGTACAGATAGATGGCAAAAGTGACGTCTTAGATACATTCTGTGAAAAGAATCTGTGAAACCTAGACATTACCTGAAAGTGAGAATTTAGAAACTGGACTCAGTCAAAGGCGATAAGGTGATATCATCATTCAAGGTATCACAATTACCTAAGGAAAAATACATTCAGAATAAAAATTGTTGACTTTTTAATAGCAGGTGGGTGTACATCACTATAAAGACCCTCTGGAATATATCAAGCTTTACTAATTTTCCTTGAGTTTCTATTTCCTCTAACTCTGACTCCATTTACTTCCTTTGACTTCACTTTTAAAGGATAGTCAAAGTGAGAATGATTTGTAGTGCTGGTGCATGACAAAATGGAGTTTTAAAATGAAAATCTTAAGTAATGTCTAGCAAATACAGAGTTTAAGGATGAGTGCTGATGCTGTAGTGTTGCAGCTAGAAATTCAGCTGCTGCCATTTTGGATCAGAACATTAGTTCTATGTGTTTTCTGCATGCAGTAGCATCTGATTCTTAATACTTCAGGAAATGGTAAATGCTTTAGCCACAGTATGTACCTATTTAATTATTCATTGTTGTAGAAAAGGGGTAGGTAGGAAGAGTTTTAACCCTGATGACCAATCATTTGAAAATCATTAGGGACCAGTGCTGTTGTTTATGCTGGAAGTTACTTGGTAATAGATCTATTAATTTCACTCAGGTCCTCAAAATTATCAGAATATCACAGCAAAGCAAAAATCTATTAGCTGATAAACAGTTCTAAAAGATGTGAAACAGTTACTAGTACCTTAGGCTCATGTTATTTTTGAATAGGACAAAAAGTGAACTCAAAAAATAGTATGGATTTGCCAAAAGGGCTAGAAAGCTTTCAGTGACATCTTCAGGAGCCTGAGGTTTCCCTGATTCTATATTTATGTCTTTATCTACCATGAGCCTAATCTATACAAGACTGGCTCAAAAGCCCTATTTAGATTGGATTTGCATCTAACCTTGCCATACACTTTGCCATAGCAATGCACACTTTTGGAGCAATTTATACCTTTCTTCCTGAAATAAACAATATGAATATTATATGTTCCTCTTCTTCCATGGCCCTTTCCATACAAGCCATTGAGAAAAAGAGGCAGAGAAATAAAAAATAATGTGAAAAAGTGCTGAGGATAATTTTTATCCAACTGGCAGAAGTTGCCATGGAAGTGTTGTTATACAGAGGGGTCATTTTTCATCGGAATTTCTAATAATTTTGTTGACCAGCTTTACATAATATTTTATGTTAAGTTGAGCAGTTCATCAAGAGTTGGCAAAATAAAATTTTTAAGTTAAACTGTTTGGTGACTCCATACTATATAGAAAGATTGATACATAGCTAGAAGTAACAGCCCTGTTTTATGAATGTTTTCCTTCAGGAAAAAAAAAAAAAAAAAAAAAAACACCACTTAGATTATTCACATTGATTAAATGCACCTTACTCAGTGCAGAACTTTGAATTGAGATATGCTTTTGGGAAGAGACCTTGATTTGCTGTTACTACTTCTAATTGGAAAATTTTAAGTGTTGCTGTAATATCCTGTAATATTTTTGTAGATTGTGAGACTATGTGACCAAAATGATCCTTGTTGTCTCTCTAAGAGGAAAACCTTTAGACTAAGTCAGTAGTCAAGGTTAATACATTCGGTGCAAAGGCACCTTGGCAAAGTGTTTTATTTATGAGAGCTAAGTTACCTACAGAGAAGCTTATCTCAGCATTGATTAGGTGACTAGTTTACATCTCAAGACTGAATAAGAACATTCCAACTTCATTTGACTAAATTCTGAAATGTATCTTCAGATGTTTTATTCACATAAATTTATGAGCTAACTAAGACGAGGCAGTAAAAAAAATGAACTGATTGTCTCTAGGTTAAATAGAGGAATTTGACCAAAATACTTAGAACTCTAATCTACTCTTTAATCATTAATTAGCTTCCTTATTAGAGGTGACCATGTCTACATTTGACTGAGGTACGTTTGGGATTCAGATCTCTCTTTCAGCATCCCACAGTAAGTCTTGGCTAATTCCTCATGTAATCTTGTTTCAATAGCATGCACAAAAACAGCAGTACTATAAACTTTTGGTCAAGAATACAAGATTTATCCACCTTCTCCCTCCCAAGCTGTGTACTAAGAAAAGTCCATCAGTCGTAGAGACATAGCAAAGATGGAAAGATGGAAGTCAGTCATCCCAGTTAATGCAATCCAGTATAAAGGGGAGCAGGCATGCTCTCTGTTGCATTAACTAACATTTGAGGAGAGAGATCTTTACTGTCACAAAATTTCTATGTTTTTAAAAAGGATAATGAAATAGAGGCCAGAATTTATGTGAATTTCCTTTTTATATTCACAATTTCTTCGACTCTGTCTTCAGTCTTTTATTGATCTTTTGACATGAATCTCTTCTGACTTTCCTGACATCTATTTTCAACAGTGAAATGATTGATCACAAAGTTGGCCAAGGATAGATAGAAGTGGTAGCCTTGAAAATTATTTCAAAAATAAGTTGTTCTGAGAATGTAATCCTAAATACACTTTTTATAAAGCCAATACATGCAACCCAGGTTTCATTTGACACTAATGTGTTTTTAAATCCTTGGACCTCAGCAACATGATTGTGTCTAAAATACTGCAAAAATGTTTTTGGTGCTTCTGCCTCATGTATCTGGCAAGAGAGGACTATACATGGACTCCTTGGACTTCATTTTCCTCTGCCTACTTCTGTAGAGTAGTCAACCTTTGAAGCCGTTTGAGACCATAGCTGGCAATTGCAAGCTGCAGATGCCACACTCAGGTCTCCAAGTCCCCAGCAGTAGGATTTGTAGCTGGCTGCTGTCATGTGCTGCTTTAGATTCACTGACCGTAACCTGAAGTGTTTATATATAATTTGTCTGCTGCTGCCTCAGTCATTGGTATCTATGAGATGTTCAGTGTCCCCTGTCTAAGGGCAAGCCTGCAGTCCACAGCCCGTGCTAACCCCACTCTTTGCTCTACATTCACCAGTTTCAGCACACAGGAAACATGTATGCTGGCCAGAAGAGTAATTCGTGTACTAAACATGCATGGAAGCTGTAGGCAGAAGGTTGTTTTTCTTATTGTTGTTTTTGTTTGTTTGTTTTGTTTTGGTTGTGTTTTGCTGGGTGGGAGGGTTGGGGGGGGGTGACACAACATGATGGACATAGAGTAAAATCTGTGAAACTTTCTATAAAGCTGCACATTTAAGATGTGTGAATGCAAGCCATTACTTCTCAAACAAACCTTTGAGATGATATAATAATTCAGGTTGAAGATCTATAAACATCCTTGAGGAATATTTTTTTAAAGAAAGTTCTTATTCATATGTCTGAAGTACTATATTATGGGGAAAAATGAAAGAAAAAAAAAAAAAAGGCGGGGCAGGGCAGGGCAGGGCAGGGCAGGGCAGGGCAGGGCAGGGAGGGGAAGGGAAGGGAAGGGAAGGGAAGGGAAGGGAAGGGAAGGGAAGGGAAGGGAAGGGAAGGGAAGGGAAGGGAAGGGAAGGGAAGGGAAGGGAAGGGAAGGGAAGGGAAGGGAAGGGAAGGGAAGGGAAGGGAAGGGAAGGGAAGGGAAGGGAAGGGAAGGGAAGGGAAGGGAAGGGAAGGGAAGGGAAGGGAAGGGAAGGGAAGGGAAGGGAAGGGAAGGGAAGGGAAGGGAAGGGAAGGGAAGGGAGGGGAAGGGAAGGGAAGGACTTATTTTGAAATAGGCAAGCTAGAGGAACTACTGGGGAAAAAAGAAAAAAAAAAAAAAAAGGTCATGCTTTTATGGGTAATTTTTAAGTTTGTAATCTGGGGAAACAGGGACAAGGGGGTCATATATTATATCATTGTCAAAGTCTTTTAATAAAAAGTATTATAAAAGGAGGCAATATAGGCAAATATCATATCTAAGGAGCTCAGTAAATAGATTTTGAACTACCTAGATGCTTACTTCCTCAATTTTGTAATAATTTATAGCTTTTGGCAAACAGAAGAACAAAGGAGCAAGAATCCCTGAAAGAGGAACAGAACATTCTGTATGCCATACAGAGGAGCAAAATGTGGAAAAGGAAGTTTGAAAAATGGAGTAGAAACCTATTAGAAAGAAATGAGGTTATAGAAAATAATTTAAAAATTGCTTTTCTACTTAGTCATTCAGTTTGGACATATTTTTTTAATGGTACCTTTCTGAAAACGTTTAAATAATTAGTTGTGCCATAGCTAGTAATGTTGTAACATTACAGTTACATATACAAATATATGCATCTGAACACAAATAATGTATGTTATGCACTAGTTAAAAAATGTACAGACATTTAGTGTGGGAAAGGAAACATCTCTGGTACTTTGTCAGAAACTGCAAAATGCTGAGACTTCTGGCTCCACGTAGAAATAGTTCAAAATCTTCTGCTTTCTCTCATGTCTGAGTGATACATTTTGCAAAATACGCTAGAGAAAACTAGACTGTTATTCATTGATATAAATAACATAAGACCAAATTGCATGTACTGAGAGAACACCACTCATGCTGATTGGAGCACATTGAAGGATCCCAAATATTTTGAAAACAAACAAACAAACAAACAAACAAACAAAAAAACACTTTCTAGAAAATGCTCAAGGTATGATTTACAGGTGTAAAACACCTTTGCTGGTTAATACTTTAATGAGAATTGTGATCAAAAGACAACAACTTCCCTAAGTAGTGTTCCTTGAGAAGCTATATTCACATGTATTAAATTAACTTTATAGCCCACAAAATGTCTTTGTTTTACATGATAATATATTAAGATAACTGTGTTCTTGTATGTATATAAATATCTTATGTTCTTATGTTATTCATAAAATCTAATCTGGCATTGTATCACATATTCTATTATTAGTGATTTGTCTTCCAGCCCTTCATTTTGTATCGTTTCTAAAAGCAGGCAGAGTTCAAGCACAGAACTGAATGGTGGCCTTCATTTTATGTTATTTACAATCAGATAATCTGAATCAGATACACAGATAGAGAGGCATAAGTGGATTACATGGAGTATAGAATCATAGAATTATTTGAGTTGGAAGGGACCTTAAAGATCATCTAGATCCAACCCCTTTCTAATGTGACACCCTTTAGGGGTGTCTCACATTAGATCAGGTTGCCCAAAGCCCCTCCAGCCTGGCCTTGAACATTTCCAGGGATGGAGTGTCCACAGCTTCTCTGGGGAACTTGTTCCAGTGCCTTATCACCCTCTGAGTGAAAAACTTCCTTCTAATGTCTAACTTAAATCTATCCTCTTTTAGTTTAAAGCTGTTACCCCTTTTCCTATCACTACATTCCCTGACAGAGACCCTCCCCAACTGACCTTTAGGTCTCCATTAAGTAATGGAAGGCTGATATAAGGTTTCCCCAGAGCCTTCTCTTCTCAGGCTGAACAACCTCAGTTCTCTCAACCTGTCTTCATAGGAGAGGTACTCCAGTCCTCTGATCATCCTTGTGGCCCTCCTCTGGACTTGCTCCAACAGGGCAACATCCTTCTTGTGCTGGGAGCTCCAGACCTGGATACATTACTCCAGGTGGGGTCTCACAAGAGCAGAGTAAAGGGGGAGAATCACCTCCCTCACCCTGCTGGCTATGCTTCTTTTGATGCAGCCCAGGATACAGTTAGCTTTCTGGCCTGCAGCAGCACACTGTCAGCTCCTTCTGAGCTTCTCATCAACCAACACCCCCAAGTCATTCTCCTCAGGGCTGCTCTCAATCCATTCTCTGCCCAGTTTGTATTTGTGCTGGGTATTACCCCAACCCAGGTGCAGGACTTTGTGTGTTTGACAGCATGATAGATGGAATTTCAGTTTTGCAGCTGGTATTTTGTAAGAATCACAGGAGAAAAAAATAAAAAAAATAAATTAAAAAAAAAAAAAGAGAGAGAAGAGAGAGAGATTTAAAGGGGGAATTCAAGAGGAGCAGTGAAGAAGCTTATAAGATTTTGTCTTTTTCTGTCCTCTTTCACTTCAGTTTATGTGAGGCACTCAGTATCACTAAGATATGTGAAAGGGAGTTCTCAGAATTACACGTAATATATGCAGATGCCAAAGCTGCAAAATGAATATTTGTGAACAGCAAGTAGACACAGGATGTTAGTGCTCATCTTGTCCATGCACATCCAACATCTGTACTACAAAGTAATGCTAATTAATTCGGAAACATTCTGTGTATCTTCAACTGCTATAAGTAACATAAATGCTCTTCATTCTTGTCAGTGATGTTTTGAAGGCAATAATGAAAGTGTTAATTATTGCTGTCTGCTCTATATCTGTCCAGAAATAACTTGGTTGCTTAATGGGTAGAATGTAAAATTAGTGCTTTTGTTAGATGAATAGCTTGGTGACTCAGCATTCTCAAAAGTACAAATGCTGTAACACAGGAGCATTTGTAAATATTGCCCATTTATTCTCATGTGGCTATTCTTACGTGTCTCATTTTGTAATTTGAAGCTTTAGGTTATTTTATAGCTTACTTATTTATTTTTAAATATGTGTTCAGCCTGCAAGCTACATAGGAAACAACAAAGAGTCCACTGAAGACTCCATTCTCTCTTGTTTCTGTGACTCACCATGTCTGTGGATAGCAGTTAGACAATTGCAATCAGAAATCAGGGTTTTGGTTATTGTACAGCAGGAATGTTATGCTTTCAAAGTGCAAGAACTGCAAATTTTTCATAGAATATCCCAAGTTGTAAGGAAGCCACAAGGATAATTGAGACTGTTGAGGTGGAAGGACCTCTGGAGGGCATCTGGTCCAGATTTCCACTCAGAATAGGACCAACCAACTTCACAGTCAGATTGGGTTAAGCCAAATTTGGTCAAGAACACTTCACCTCTAGGTGTACGAGCAGGGTGTTTTATTTGTTTGTTTGTTTGTATTAAATATATGAAACCAAAACTAAGTCTATATCATGAGACATTTTGGAATTGTTTAGCAACCTGCAGGGACAGGTGTGAGAATATTTTCCAAGTGACTCTACATGTTCTCATCCTTTCTTGAAGCTGCTTTTAATGTGTTCAATTCAAACAGAAGAGAAACAAGAAAGAAAAATGTCTCTGACTGGATAAACTATGGGCGAAATGCAGTAATTTTCCTTACTATCAAAAATACCCTTTGTTCTATGATTTTGAACAGTAATAATCTAATCAAGATTTAAATAAATGTTTCATTTAAATAAGAATCATTGCCATGTAAATCTGAGGAAGAAGGTAGAGTGGATTAGTATATGTATATATTACTGCAATAAAGTCATGCTGGAGAATTCTATACTTGCAAAAGAGTTTAACTGAAAAGATGCCAAAAAATGTAAATAAAATAAATAGTGATGTAGAACATCATGTGTATATTCCATTACAAAGTTGAACAACACAAAATATTTCAGTTTTTCAGTTCTTCTCCAAGAAATGTATCATTCAAAAATCCTTAATTAAAAAAAAAAAAAAAAAGCAAATAAAGCAAAGCAAAACAAAACAAAAATGAGGCACTTAAAACTCAAAGCAACCAGTGTTTTGAAAAGAAACATTCCAACCTTTGTGAGGTACTTCAGCAAAAGGAAGGGAAATTCAGATGAGGATCAAAGATGTAGCTGATGGAGGCATTCTGTGGGCATGGAATGGTGACAGAGATATCCGAAGAACGGCAAAAGCCCTTAAACTTTCAGAAAGGGAAAATACAACAGGATAAAGTAAAGTAATACTGGAGTCCATCTAGAGCTGCTTTAAGAGTACTGCTTTTTCAGTAATACTGTCAGCTCAGATACTGAGGAGAAACAGATTTGGATTTCAATGCACAAGAAACCAATGGAGACATACATAGGTCATGTCGTATCTTGTACGTTTAAAACATATCTAAGCCTTCATTTCCCAGCTGATCCACAGCTGCCATCTCAAGATTTCTCAAACAATTTTACAAGTAAAAAATAATTGTTTAATTTGTAAAGTCATCATTCCTATGCTGCTTGGAGATTGCCTAAAGCTCCAGATCACACAACAAATGCAGGAAAGTGGAGTGTAAGAGTCATAAGTACTCATTGCTGATGCTCATGCAGAAAAAAAAAATAAAAAAAAATAAATTAATAATAATAATAATAATCTGGTTTCAGTTCATCTATTAAAGGCAGCAGAAACTGTCCACACTGATTATTTTGTATGGACACTGTCTTGATTGCTCAGTGAAAACAAGGGAGTTATGGAGTGGTCTTAATTCTGGAAGAGATTTGAATGTTTTTGATTCAACACAGCTAAAGATTACAACCACTATTTCATACATAATCAAAGTTAGTTAAGTCAAATCCTGTGACTGGGAGATGATTTACTGATTATGTTTTTAAATCCTGAAACTACTTGAGAATAATGGCTGTAAACAAAATATTTTAATCCCGCGGAAAGAAAGAAGGTAAAATTTAAATCTTTCTATTATGAAAGGACATTTATGACTGATGTTTCTGCTGCATAGCAATTGCACAGGTACAGGTAAATGATCGCAGATAACAATGGATCTTACTGTATTTTTTTTCAGAAACAATGACCAAAAAAAAAAAAAACAGAGAGGTTTATGAAATTAAATAGTACATTTTTGTCCAAGTTTAGAAACAGTGTGATGAGTTTCCATTGTTTTATATAAATCCCTGAAGTGAATAATCTGAGTCCCATACACAGAATCAGGGAGGTGTTTATCTTGGTGTATAATTCAGGTTTTATTTACATCCTGAAGCCAAATTCTAGTCACTGTTTCCTCTAGGAGTTCTCTTTAAGTAAGTTTTACCATTGAAATCAATAGTAATTGATGCTTAGTTGGTAGAATACCACCAAACAGAGATAACAGGTGAATAAAAACTGACTTAGAGTAACTTGTCTTTTCTCCCAACTCCATTGTTACTACCAGTAGTAATTATAGTTCTCATGGTGTTTGACTTTTTAACTTAGTAAAGCTCTACCTCTTGAAGTCACATAAAAATTCAGCCTCCAGATAATAAAAGACATTTCTAAGCTGTATATTCATATAAGGGACTGAAAACTCAAAAAAAAAAAAAAAAATCCAAAATTATTTTCTAAAATTTTGTTGGGTAAACAAATAAGGACTTTTTTGTGCCTCATTCATGATTTTTTTTAAATATTATGAGTTACTGATACTAGGAAGCTATCAGAATATCTATGCCATTATAAATTTCCAGGTTTCAGATAAATAGCCACATAATTTTGAGATTGTATATGAAAGGAAGTATCTTCAAAAAGTTCTTTTTGAAAAGTTTCAAGCAGTAGTTTGAAGCTTTTTTCAGAAAAGAACAAAAGACACTTTGATCTCCAGATGATGTTTCTATCAGTAGTAGCTACAAAATATGATTATACAAATAGCACATCTCGTTATTGTGACACAGCAGTAGCAGAAGTATTTTAGATGTCTGTTATAACTAAAGTGAAATCATAAAATGAGAATGTAAAATGTAATTTTGAAACTTTCAGGAGAATTTTTCTGGAATTTTAGAAGAGCTATTTATTTTCAAGTTTAATTTTGTCTATGGGTTTCATAGAATTTCTCCTTTGTAAAAGCAGCTTTTTTCCACATCATGTTAGAAATGTCTTCACTATTTTGTCCCACAACCAATTTATCAGCTGTAGGAGATAATATTCAAGGACAGCTGTGAGTCACTCTCAAGATCAATAGAGAAGACCCAAGACAGACTTTAGAATCATAGAATCATGGAATAATAGAATGGTTTGGGTTGGAAGGGACCTTAAAGGTCATCTAGTTCCAACCCCCTGCCTGGCAGGGGTACCACCCCTGATAAGGTTGCCCTGGGCCTTATCCAAACTGGTTGTGAAAGCTCAATATCAACTCTTTTCTTATACAGAGAAAAACAGGAAAAAAAAAATATATATATATATATATATATATATAATAATAATAATTAAAAAAAAAAAATCCAGCCTAAATCTTTCTCATAGTGCCTCAAGAATTATGTGCAGTTAGTATTAATAACAACATTTCAGTGTGTAACTGCATGCTGAGATGAAGATTTACCACTAATGTCTAATTTGATTTCTTTATCAGACAATTAGCGTATTATTAAAAATTCACTGCGGGGTCAAACTCCTGTTGGTTTACATAATTAAGTTACCTGCTTTCTATACTGAAATTAAAGTCTGTAGGCCCCATTCTACCTTCATATTTGCATGCAACTTTGCACCATGGACTTCAGTAGAGATACACAACATTCTTCATGAGCATCAGTGTCTATGCAGTAAGACCAATGCAATAGAATCATTATAGGAACATCTGAATTTCCATAAGGCAGTAAATGTAATGCAAAGAAAGCAAGAGACTTCCCTTTCTCCAAGTAGATTTAAGTTACTATTTAATGGTATGCAATAGTGTTAATTTGTAATATTAAATTCTTGTTGCTGTGCATGATGCTTAAGTATATTTTAAATTCTTGGCAAGAAATAAGACTTTCACAAGTGTAAATACATAAACGAATGATGGAAGGATGTCACAAAATGTGAACCATGGAGACTTTAGTACAAACCACTGAAGACATACAGAACTAATGGAGATATATATATATATAGTTACATAAACTATATATATCAATATAATATGTATATTATATATTATATAAATTATATGTAAATATAATTATATACAAATTGCATAATTTATATAATTATATAAATTATTTTATTATATTATATTATTATACATTATATAAATTATATATATATTTACACTTATATATATGTTTTGTTTTTTTTTTTTTTCTTTTGGGACCTCTGGTACATCTGTTTAATCTAGAAATATTGGTTTTTTTTGCTCAGTCCTGTGTCAACAGAAGTTATAATAGAAGCATTCTTGATAGACAATGAAATCTTGGGTGATTGGAATCTGTACAGTCATGAGATTTTCTAAAGCATACACCAGTTCCAGCACGTTCATTGTTCTTTAAGTTCCAGTGATTTCTGTAGACACAAAGAAGAGTAAACACTACTTTAGAAAATCTCAACCCAGAGTTACTACTTAAGCTCTCTGCTGGTGGATCTCACCTGCTAAAGATGAACAAATGTTATCACCATAAATAAGTTGTTGGCATGCTGAAAAATATCATGCAAAAAGGTGTGCATTCTTTACAAATTTATGTGATGTGCTGAAAATTTGTGAATTACTTTTTGACCAAATGCAGACTACTGCAAAACTTGCTGTTTAGTCCTTAATTAATAAGACAAGATGTACTATAAATACACATTTGAATGTGGTAATGGATTAAAAATAAGCATGTTTCTTTATCTTTTGTGATATTTGCAAAAGAAACACTAAAGGAATTAAGTTTTCCTTGGAAATTAAAAAAAAAAAAAAAAAAAAAAAAGACAGATATTAACCAGTGCTAACCTTCTGCAATGAAACTTATCTTACATGATTTACTGGATCTTTCATTATGCATTTCCCAATTGAAACAGATATGAGAATGCCATCAAGAAAAAAACAAAACAAAACAAAACAAAACAAACAAAAAAAAAACAGCATTTTAAGAGATAAGCATCATGTCTGAACAAGCCATAGATATTTGTGAAACTGATTTTTTCATTGTAAGTTACTTTCTAAATATCATCTTAAGTGCTCCCTGTAAATTTAGTTTCATCCCTGTTGATTACACATTTTCTGTAGGATAGATATTTAGAATTTAATATATGTAAGATATCAAATTAATGTCTTGCCATGACCTTCCCTTATGCTGCAGCTTCTGTTATTTATTTAATATTGTCCTTTATTATGAACTTAAAAGACTAAGGTGACTATCTGTTGAAAAATCAAGGAAAGTCTGTTTATTTAAAAAGTAGAGAGGGGAAAAGAGCCAAACTGCACTGCAAATTTAGGAGGTGGTGAATAATAGTGACAAGGACAGTACAGTTGTTTCAGGTCTTCCTTTCAAAGATGTTGCTGTTTCCTTCTTTTTGAGTTCCAATCATTAAGACCCACTAGACTAGGTAAGAATGGAAGGAATTTTTGATGAAAAGTCAGGTACATCCCTTAAAGATATGCCTAGGTGACTATGCATTTAAACTGGCAAGGACTTAATGATTGACACTCTATATAATACTTTGAAACCCACGACTTTGACCTGTCATTTGTTAGGAATGCTATTATAATAGTGACATCCAGAGCTAGATCATAAACCATCCAGACAGGCCTTTTTTTTTTTTTTTCTTTACAAATTATAACTGTGGTGAATCTTAATATGCAATATCTGAAGAAAATATCAGAAAATCATAAGGAACAGATAATTCTTGCTGCTATTGCTGGCAAGGATGGGACTATGAGTTTTTTATTCAAAAACTTCAGAACAGCAAAATTGTCAGCAGTTGTAAGCAAAAAAAATATCCAGTTTGAAAGCAACATGTGAAACTAGGCTAAAAATCCTTAACAGTAAAAAACAATGAAAATTATGAACAGCTATGTTTCCTTTTCAAACATACACAACAGAAACATGAACAGACATCGGAACTGATGTGATGCTTTGAAATTTATTATTTCTTTTTATTATTCTCAGTGAAATACTGTTGTGGCTGTTGTGGGAGGTCCCAATAATTACTTATAAATTATTATTTATGGTTATCCAATGTATACTGTTCATGAATGCACATATTGACAGGTAGATTATTTTTCTTGTCCAGAAAAACATTGTGTAGCTTATAACTAGAGATATACTACTGCTCTTGCAGTGCATGAACACAGGATATATCCTATTTTAAAATAGCAGAGGATAACTTATTTAAGAGAAAAAAAAAAAAAAAAAGAAGAAAATAATAATTAAAAAGAAGTCCTTGCTCTTATCTTATAGAGATTAAGACTATAGTTTCGGTTGAATGCTGTCTGTGACAGAGTTATGCAACTTTTGATGTATGTTTATCATTTGTTTGCAGAAGTATTTTCTAGATGGCCCAGAAGGGATATTAATTGTAGCAAGAAATTTGTGCCCAAAGAACAAGCACATATGTAAAAAGAGAACAAAAAATCCATCCTCAACATTTCGGTTCATTCTGTTGTAAGCAGCTGAGCTGAGGACTTAATGTTTTGATCAGATCAAAATTCCTTCTAGATAAGAATCCTGTTTCAAAAGTGAACAATCTTGAAAGCTTAGGCAAAAGCATAAAACAGAGCAAACATACAGGGCAAGTGTACACTATCTCTCAGTGATCTACAATCTCAGCAGTGCTTTGAGACAGACATAGAATCATGCTCAGGTAACATTAAAAGTATCACCTGATGGATGAGGCACAAGAGAGACAAGGGTAAAAATGAATTTGAGATTTGGCTTAGCTTCCTGACTTTTTGGCTTAAATCTTGTCATGTTGAAGGGTCTAGCCGATTAACCATTATGGATCCAGTTGGATTCTAGGTACTGAACTATCACAAACTCACCAATAATATATCACACCCTTACACTAGTCATGTTCAATGAGAACTATCATGGCTAGGAACAATGAAGTTAGATGCAATTTATTACGGTAACAGGTACACAGGTTCTTTGGATTGCCGGTGATTATTTACTGTCTTCAAAAGCAAGCTAGCATGCATGAAATACACAGGTGCACAGCCTGGAAATTAACACATTAAAAGCCACAAAGACTCTATAGAGATTTCTAAGTTTCCGCAGAGACATACAGTATAACCAAGTGCTCAATTCTCACCTAAAGGCTAGATTTCCTCCTCCCTAGCCCCCCAATGGGGGGAAAAAGAGGCTCAGCCCATTGACTGATCCCAGGAGTCAGGACGTATGGTATCTTCCCTGACAATGGTATCTTCCCTAACATCCCCTCTCTCTTAGGACAATTTATATTATTTTCTATCTTTTAGGTGGAGCTTGAATGACTCTAGTCAAGCATAACTTAGTTATGATTGGTGAAAAATTTTCCCATCTCCGTATAAAAGTATAGGCTCTGAGAAATTCAGAGGATGTACTTAGTGAGGGGTGGTCACATCTTGGAGGCGAGTAGCTTTTGGGATGGAGGTGTGCTTTGGTGTTATGATGATATTATAATGAGTGAAAGTACACTAGAGTACAGCATTTGTCAAAACATGACAGGTCTTTGGCTCAGGGTAGCAAAAAGTGCAGCTTATCGGTCTCAGTGTGCACAAGAACAGTCAAGTCGCCACCTGATACAGAGCCTAGCCGTGGTGTCTCCACTCCACTCTAGGCACTTGGAAGTGCCCTCTTATTTTAAGTACTCACTTCAAAGGTTGCCAAGAATAGAAGCACTCCACATTAGCCAATATGAAAAAAGTCTACTTCCTCACAGTTTTCCCAACTGAAGAAAGGGGAAAAAGAGTGTTAAATTGCATTTTTTTTTTTCTTTTTTTTTCTGGGAAGAAGGTAGATACAGATAACCTTTGTGAAAACATGACATTTCAATATAGCTAAAGAGCTATCCATATAATAAAATAGCTACAGTTCATTACAGTTTGAGTTAATTAGGTCATTTTAAGTCATGTGTGGCCTGTTCTGATGTGAAATGCTTGGTTGTGGAATTTTTATGTGACTCTTCGTAAATGACTTAAAATGATCAATGCAGCTGTGACCTACACCCAGTGAAGGCAGTGCACTCCTGCAATGACTTAATATACTTAGGATCAGGAACTGCTTGGACAAATGTGACAGGTATTTTAGCTTCTCTAGGATATGAGGAGAGCTCTCCCATATGTACCTGTTAGTAATGGGCCTCTAGAGTATGACTACCAACATATGGGCTTCTAGTGAATTTTAGCAATAGATGCATGTTAAACTAGTGTTGCAGTAACTATGTCAAATTCATCTAGCTACTTATGTGGAGGAATTAAAAAATATAAAATGTATAGATTTAATATGCTCTTTACATTTTAATACCATTTATAGGAGCTTTCTGATCTTAAAATTTCAGTTCGTCTTCAATGTGTTTTGAAGTTAGTCATCAGAATAGCAATTAGTGGATTACTACTACTGTGTCTATAGGTGATGTTAATTTATGCTGCTTTAGAGACCATAAAAATGTGTCACTAATGCTTAATTGGAAGGGAAGGGTAGATAGATGGGGATACTAAAGAATTAAGGTGCCATTAACCAAACAGACCTTTAGGAGTAATAAAGACCATCTGCCACGTCAGCAATCACACTCCAGAGGCAGCATTTTACTGTACCTTAAGAATCAATAGCAAATAAAACCCATTGTATTTGAAGAGTATAAGGCAGACAACTTTCGCCTTTTCCAGCTGTCAACATCAGAAGATTGAGAATGCAAGTCTTCAACGGATTGGTTCAGACACTGACTACTCTTTTAAAAATAATTTTCCTAGTAACAAAGTATTTTTATAGAAGAAAGGTGGCATCTTATTACCCAGTTCAGTCTCAAATATGTATTTTTCCTTTTTTCCTAGGTTGTTAATTAAACAGTTATGAAATCTTTTTTTCTTTTTTCCTTTTTTTTTTTTTTCCTTTTCTCTCTCTCTCTCTCTTTTTTTTTTTTTTTTTTTTTTTTTTTTTTTTTTAATATATCAAAGGAACTTCCTTTCTGTATGAATGCCCCAGATTTACCATATTCTTGGGCTCCAGGTCTGTTGATTTCTGCAAGTTGCAGCAATACTAATTCTAATCCTACATATTTACAGATGAGGCTCTTTTATGGAAACATCAATTACTCACACAGCAACTCCAGATATCTAACTGAATTTGCAAGCTATCAAATGTATTTATATAAATTGAGAGAGCCAACTGTCTGTAGTCTGACAATTCATAAAAGGAACTGTGATATGGTCCTGTATTACAATAAAAAATTATTCATCAAATTGTAAATTGTAATGGTCACTGAAGTTTTAAGGTTAATAAAATAAAATAAAATAAAATAAAATAAAATAAAATAAAATATTAAAGTAAATAAAATAACATAAAATAACATAACAATACAAAATACAATACAATACAATACAATAATAAAATAAAACAAAAGAAAAGATACTGCCTTGATGTCATTGAACATTTGCTTTCCACACCTACAAAGCAAACTGATATACCAATCTAAGAAGTTCAGGACAATTTATATATGAAAATACTGCAATCAAGTCTTTTGTGCATATGTACCACTTCTCAGAAAATATTCTTTTGGCAACTGCTTATTTTAGCCAAACACGGATGCAATCTGAAGGACAAGTAATTTGTTACCAACTGAAATAAATCTTCCAACAAACATAACACGAATGACACAAATGCCATTCAAAGAAGAGATATTATGGTATCTAAGATGAGCAGTGAGGTGAGGCAGATCAGGGACAATGAGAATGCTCTCAAGTCATGCCCAGACTCTCACTCTTCAGTTCTGTGAGGGCAATGGTCCAGATATTGTATTAAGAAATTTTAAATCCTAGATTTAATTCTGTGTTTTGTCTTAGGGCAGCCCATCAGTCTTTGGGTTTGGAGCTCTTTTAATATCCAAGCCCTAAAATTTTTATTTTAAGTTAAAGAAATCACGGTACTTCACTCTCCCCTCACCAAAATTATTTGCCAAAAACAACAACAACAGCAACAATGAAAATGAAAATACAATTTTGTTTTCAGAAACCAGACTAAATTTCAAGGAGTTTCTGTTACAACTATTTTACTTTGATTTGGAGCAATCACTATTCTTATAAACATTATGTAGGTAATTTTTTCTCAACTGAAATAATGACATTTGATCATAAGCTGGAAAAAAACTTTCTTTTTATAACAGATTTTAAAAAGGAGCAAAATAGGAAATTATGTCCGTGTAGATGACATCCATCATAAACTTTGTGTACTTTGAACTTTTTTGTGTGTGTGTTTTGTTTTTGTTTTAAATCTGATTTGCCCACTGAAAATATAATAATTCTCCCATCACCTATTTTCACTTATGCTTATATATGGATTTCTGTTTAAAGGGCTAGTATTTAAACACAAGTTTAAACTTGTGTTCAACTATCAAAAAGAACTCTAAAGAAGTAATTTGAGTTAATTATGCTTTTATTTCTTTTTCATAACAAGTCATTTTTTTGCTCTTCAGCATTTAATCCTGAACATAGAAACTGTATTGTATTACCTTCTTGTTTTCAGGTTTCACACTCAGCAACATTACAAAAGCAGGCTTGAGGTTACTCAAGATTTGCACAGCTGTGCTCCTATTTTGGAGAGAACCTTAAACTTAAAACAAAACCTGTCAATGCTTTTGTTATGTCTTCTGTGTTTTTGTACATACAGTTCTGTAACTTTGAGTGTTTTTGTGTGTGTATGTGTTTTTGTTGTTGTTTTGTTTTGTTTTCTGACTAATGTCTTAGCCCTGTTGATATGCACATTAGGTCTAATATATGATGCAATAGCCATGTAATTTTTGAATTTGTTGTAGTTGGTATGTTTTGGTTTAAAAAGGCTTTTCATACTCTCCTGTTTTCTCAGTTAGATCTAAGAGTCCTTGAGTTTGTTGTTTTCCTAGAGACAATGAGGAGGATTTAGGGTTTAACACTACAGAGGTAGTGGTAAATATTCTGGCATGATTCAACTTTCTTAAGAGAATTGTTATGGTAAGAAAATTAATGATTTTTAATCAAAAGCATAACATGATCAGTGCATGGAGGCCATTTAAATGACTACTTTGTATTAGGTATGGCATACTTATAGTTGGCTTCCACTTGAAATAATGACAAACAGTAGGATTTATCTCATCTAAATTTGTTTGCGTAAAAGTCACACCCAAGTTAATTTTAAAATTTTCTTCTAAAGTTAATGAAATAGACAGGTGCCTCCACCAGACAATTAGTTATGCCATGGTTTAGACTGTATGCACTTCTCTTGCAGTTGGTGATATTGGTGATCTTTCTCCATTGTCTACAGAATGATTCTTGAATAGAAAGCTTAAAAGTGGATTCTTAACATTTTAGGCAGAAATGTACATTAGATGAGTCTACCGAGTTGAGTCTGGTTTCAAATCAGCAGGGGAGTCCACCTAAATACTACCTACTAGTGTAAATGCATGACTTACATGTGAATGTCTGCTTTGTTGCAATGCCTATAATAACATTTGAAGGACAAAGCAAACACTGACAAATTAAAGAAACATGAGAGTAGATATTGTGCTGTATCAGAGCTGAATCAGGGCTGCTTTGCACAGCTTTTCAGGCACCAAGATGCTCTATTGACTAGTTTGTACTAGTCAATACTGAAGCAGTCCCTTCACAAAGGAAGAATATCAGGGCATGTCTCTTATTACTGGTTGTAATTTCTCTTTCATCATGCTAATTCTCTACAACATAGAAGCAGAGAAGTTTTGAAATTTTCCAGAAGGAGTGTTTGCAATCACCATGAATGTCCACTGAAGCCATGGGTAGCCTAAGTCTTTCTCAGTTACAATGCATGTACAGAGAGCTTAGATTCTGTAATTAGTTAAATTTGAAGGAAACAACTATTGTATAAATGCTTAAATTTTAAATAAGCACTTTATCCACTCTTGTAAAATAAATTTGATTTTTATTCAATTAATGTGACACAAGTGTACTTAACTGAAAAGTATCCTAATCCAGTAAGTGCCATGCTATCTCCGTAAAAATAAAATGAATACTTTTTCCTTGAGATGCTGAAGTAAGAAAAAGGCAGCACATTTTCCAGTCAAATAATTTAAGTCTTTTAGGTCTTTTCTTGTCTCCCATGAATTATTTGTAACTATATCAAAAGAAAGAACAGAGGGAAAAAATAACTCAGAGGAAAAGAAGAAAAGAATCATTGCTGACCAGTTTAGCAATTATAAAGAAAAGAAAGAAAAAAAGAGAGTATCAGATAAATTTTCATTTTTACTAACAGTTACTAAAATCTCCGGGGAAAGGATTTTAAATGCTATCCCTCCAAGAGGAAAAAAGCCTGAGCCAGCAGACCGGTATTACAATACATTTTAAGGTTCCCCCAGGGATGCTAGAAAAGAGAAAATGGATGTAATGGGGGTAATGGGGGGGGGGAGAGTGGAGAGAAAGGGGAAAATGAAAGGAAAATGAAAGGAAGGGGAGGAATGCCTAGATTTTTATCCAATGCAAATTCCAGGCTAATTTATGTACACACACAAACTCCACCCCCCCTCCCCCCCTTATAATACTTCAAGCATGTAAACTTCCTCAATCCAACTTCACAATATTGAAATGTAGAACAGTACAGGACACAGAAAAATCTCATTTGATCAAGGGCTTTAGGAAGCCCATGTGTGTCTAAATGTTGAGCATCTCCTGTGACTCCAGATGTTAAAGGAAGAAGGAAAGAGTACAGACCATTTTTTTAGGAGAATGCAACATGTTCTCTGGTGTGTTGCCTTGGAAAAAATAGATGCAACTTTTAGGGCCAAAGGAGGAGAGGTATCTACATACAAATTGCCCCTTAATCCATGTTTCTTATATTAAAAAAAGAAAAAAAAGAAAAAAAGAAAAAAAAAAAAAAAAAAAAAAGAGGAATGTGTACTTCCTTCATATAAGCAGAAACGTAAAGATTATTGCCAGAGCTATTTTTATGATATACAAACAATAGTATTATATCACATAATTATCACAAATTACTTAATCCCGAAAGCCTATTTCTCTTCCTTGGTTATACAATGACCATTATAACAAAGTAACATATTATGGTTCATATGTATTAAATTGCAAAATTTTTCAAATGTGGAGACCAGAGGTTAGGAATATCTGGGAATCTGACTTCTCAACTTTAAATATTCAGCAGATCAAATGTCAAGGACAAAAATAATCCAGGATTAAAGGCATTAACAATTGGAATTTCAAAGTTCTGGACTACACTGAGATTAAATCAAAAGATAGGTTCTCAAATATATGCGATGAGAAAAAGAAACAGTAGTCTGCAAGGAAGGAAGAAAACCTGTGAACTTTAGCTATCCAGTTGAATTTTAGAGAAGTAGAAAGAACTAAATAAACTGAAAGGCTTTATGGGATCTTAGAGGATTATTTAGGTGCTTGCTGCCTGATGATAACATTGGTTATGACACTGAATCATTATAGATATATTGATGCAATAATATCACAAGATTGCCTGATAAACACTACAGAAATACTGTTTCTGCCATTGGATGCTGTGCAAGCAGCTTTTTGGTTAGCTGGAAATTAAAGTGAGCCCCAGAGAATACAGGATCTTGAGGAAATTCAGACTGAGATAAGCAACCTCAAGATAAAGAAAATGAAAGAGCCTGATTTAAGTTCAAAGAACAAACAAGCACATCCATACATAAACACAAGTAGGCATGTGGTCACGCTCAAGAGACTTAATGGAGGAAAGGTGGAGGAGGGAAAATAGGAGGCCACAGTTCAGTGGAGATCCTTAATTGATTAGAATGCCCACAGCAGTAAGAGACAACTGGAGGAATCAATTAAATATTACAGATGAGTTACGACAAGCATAAAACTCTTAAATAATAAAACACAAGTAAAGAACTAAAATGAAATTAAAAAAGGAACTAAGAAAATGAGATATGTTAGAGGGTTGCTTTGCACATTCAAATTTTTCCTTTCTCCACACATAGCAGTTCTTGAATTTAATACTGCACTTCTCTGTGGAAATTAAAAGAGCACATTAAAATAACCGTAACGTTCAATATGATCATCACGTTCAAGCATGTCAGGAAGGGGCGTACTGCTTTCTCTAGTTCAGTCTGCTGGTCATGGGAGGAGGAAAAACTTTCAAGTGAAATATGGTTTAACAAATTTACTTAATAAGATTCTATATCACCTCCTCACACAGAAGCCATAAATTGCTTTAAGCTTGCTGTAAGTTATCCTAACGTAGTTATATACTAACCACTGACATTTTCACTAGAAGTAACTCGTAGCAAACTTTAATAAACTCTCCTGAATCTCACAGGGGACTGGAAAGCATTTCTAACTCAGGTAGAGACTCAGTAGAGATGGTAAGCAAGCTGTGTTGAGACACTATAGATACAAGATAATTTCATCATGTTGCTAAAGTGTCCTTAGGACTTCTGAAAAACTATTTTGAATAATATTGGTTTACATAAATAGATGTATGTAGGTATTGTGTTACTTTGAAGTAAAACAGGACTAACACAGAAACATATATAGTTACTCTGTCTCTCTGATAATATAACAAGCAGATAGTTTAAGTTGAGAAATGCATCTACAGCATGTGCAACAAGACTTTGTGTTATTGTGTGCTTATCACAGAGCATTTCAAATGTCACAGTGGAATTACAAGACACTTCCTCTATCATGTTATAGTAATATTCATTCATATAAGTGTATTTACTTTTTTTTACCTCAGTGGTTTGAAGAGTACATTAGAAGCTCCATTCAGCTTTCAATAGATACTAGCTTATCTAAAGATAGTATTTGAAAATGTTTTAAATAGCATTATATAGTTACCTAATCTATAACTGCAGTCAATCTGTAATTGTCAACTATTTAAAAGGAAGGACACCACCAGAGAAGATAATATGAATACTCACATCGAACACAATTTGTGTGAAATTTCACTCCACTTCCATCAATTCTCTCAATGAACTCAACTTTGGAGGAAAATAAATTACAAGTTCAGCAAAGAAGCCCTTAAAGTGCACATACATCTTTTCTCACAATGAAGGTCAAAAGCAGCACCTGAATAATGACCCCCAATCTTAATGCAGAAACATCTTTTTCTGGAATTTCAGCTGACATTTTAAAGGTGCAATTATTATGAAAGGTTAAGATGAAACTTTACCATCTTGCATTACCATCTTGCACACACAAGCACACACAAATCTATATATTTTGATTATTCAAACGCAAGGTGTAGAAATATGGGGGGGTGAGGAGGTGAGAGGAATAATCTCTGTAAGCATGATCAAGTGGTGGAACAACCTGCCCAGAGAGGCTGGTTGTGGGTCCAGCCCAGAGAGGCTGAGGTTGTGGGACCTCAGACGCAGACAAAACTCAACCAGAAAAGGCCCTGAGCAACCAAGTTTTTTTAAACATGTTTCAAGTTTGCTTGAATCATGGGTGAGTCTAGATAAACTCTGCAGACCCTCTGAGAATTTAGCTCAAGGAAAAAAGAAAAAAAAAAAAAAAAAAAAACAAGAAAAAAAAAACATATTTCTAGCTGGTGTTTCACGTAGATGTGACCCACCACTCCCTCCAAGTCCTGAAATAGCATAACACCAAAAAGCTTTGGCCTTTTTATGAGGGACAGCCAAGTATTAAGTATGTATACTGCCTAAGGAAAGTCTTGTGAACACTCCTACTTCTAAGAAATTCTGCAGCTCAATACGTTGAATAAACCTATTTTAGACATACATTAGGATCTTTTATAACCTGTCATTGGAATTATTGACATGCCTTCACATAACCAGTTGCTTTCACTTTCCTGACTCAGAAGTCTTTCTCCCTTGTACAAGTCCCAGTAAGATCCTCATAAAATAACACTCACAGCAATATTATTCATAACAAAACACAGGAAAGGATGACTACTTTCAGGTACTTAATCCCCTCATCCCATTGTAACTACTATTTCTTGATAATCAGTACATTCATTTAAACCAGTTGTCTGTCTACTGAAGCAACTATTGATTCATCAGTTTTCTGAGTTTTGGTAGGAGATCCTAGAGGAGAAGGAAATCATAAGGGAAGAAGATGTTACAGCTTTTGGAGGATAAAGAACTGCTTATGAAAAAGGAAAGACTAAAGGACTCCTGAGACACAGCAAGCTCCACAAGAAACTTTCTCTTGTATTATCCATGGGCTACCCCACTGCTGACTCCTCAGTTTTCTAAAGCTTTTTTTCCTGTTTTTGTTCTTCATAGATAACTTGCAGATTTATATATATACATCTAAAATATGATAGTTATCATTTTTCTTTCCTTGAGGTGTACATCTTTAAAGGAAAACAAAACAAAACAAAACAAAACAAACAAACAAACAAACAAACAAAAAAAAACCACTGGGATTTGAAGGAAAAATGACCAAAGTAAGAAGGTTAAGAAAAGTCCCCTAAAAAACGTGTTGAAGGAATTTGTCAGTAAAGAAAAGCAAATAAGTATTTTGTGTGTTAGTTGGGGGAGATGCCAAGGCTTTAAACCCTGAATCATATAAAGCTTTAAGCAAGGTCTTACCAAATTCAAGGTTCAAGGTCAAATACTTCAGTAATAATAGCGTGAATATCTGTTCTCAGCTCAAGAAACACAAGAGCATCCAAGATTGGCAATAGTGAGGCTGTACCTAAAAGTGGCAAAGTGTGAGGAAATTACCACTGACCAAATCTGTCTATCTTGGCTTCAAAGATAATATTGTATCACAGGAAAAAAATTCATATTATTACAATGGTGAGACAAAGCACAAAGAACGTGACTTAATAAATTACTACTAGGTTCTGCGCAACAGAAGCTACACAGTACTTACAAAGGCAAATATGATATAAAATTTCTACTGGAAGATAATGATCATTGATTTAATCAATCTTACTATGTACTTCTGAATACCCTTAAACACCTAAGAATGTGTATGTAAATATGTCTGCACACACACATACTAATATATATACATAGTAATTCCAGTCACAAATTTTGTTGAAATCATGTTAGATTATGAACTTAAAAAAAGAAGAAAAAAAAAAAAAGTCAAAATTATTCCCCAGAATTCAAGTGTATGCTAACATATGAAATTCATATGTGCATATGTACATGTTTAGAGGAATATGATTCGCTTGCATCATAAACCCAGAATAGAGTGAGGTTCCTCTTTTTCCATCAGAGCATCCTGAATTCCAGAAAAATGTTTACTCCAATGAAGTTTATACCAATAAACTAGGAAAGGCTTACCAACTGGACTCTTACCGCTAACCCACAGGCTATACTCTGCATGAGATTCCTCCCACTTAACTAAGATTATTGAAACTGAATAGCTCCCCTGTTAAAACCTATTATTTCAGCCAGTCACCAAAGCTGTGTCTTTGACAAATTTTTGTCTGATTCCAGACACCCAAAAGTACAAGCTGTTTCCAAGGTATTGCAACTATTGCCAAAGACTACATATGGAATGAAGAACTTCTAGTATTTTCTTCTGCCAAAACCCAGATTTGCCTTTCTCAAAGTACACTAATGAGTGTGATATTATTCACATTAACTCATTCTTTTCCTTTCTATCTCAATCTATCTGTACATTCTGTGGTTTAACCTGGCCGGCAGCTAAGCATCACACAGCCGTTTGCTCATCCTCCCCACTACCTCTGTGGGATGAGGGAGAGAAACAGCAAAGTGAAGCCTATGAGTTGAGATAAAGACAGATTAAGACAGAAAAATAGTAATAACAATAATAATAATAACAATAATGATGATAATAGCACTAAGAATAATAATGTATATGAAACAAGTGATGCACAATGCAATTGCCCACCACCCACTGACTGATGCCCAGCCTAACCCCGAGCAGTCCGGCCCTCCTCCCCCGGCTAGCCACCCCTATATATTGTTTAGCATGACGTCAGATGGTATGGAATACCCCTTTGGCTAGTTTGAGTCATCTGTTGTCTGTCCTCTCCCAGCTCTTGCTGCACCCCCAGCCTGCCCGTTGGCAGGACAGAGTGAGAAGCTGAAACGTCCTTGGCTTGGTGTAAGCACTGCTCTGCAACAATTAAAACATCAGCTTGCTATCAGCACTCTTCTCATCCTAAGCCAAAACATAGCATTCTACCTACTAGGAGGAAAATTGACTCTGTCCTAACCTAACCAAACCTAACCTAACCTAACCCTAACCTAACTGAAACCAGGACAATCAACATATCAGCAAGAAGAGACATACTTAGTTTTCATTTTCTTTTCTTCAAAGCTTTCCAGGAGAAAAAATAAATAAATAAATAAATGATCCCTATTACATTTCATTTTATTTTCAATCTTTTCCTCAGCTGGGTAGCTGCTATTCCTGCTTGTGAAATGAACAGTAATATAAATTCTACTTCATACCACTAATCTTCCTGTGCTAAAACTTTCCTGATTCTTGATTTACTGGGGTATGCAAACTTCCTATTCTTGAGGTTGTCTTATTATGTACAGAGAGAAATGCTCTCTCATTTGCTAGCACCATACAATAATTTGGTGATGTTTGATCATGTTAATTTATTGATTTATTAGAGCTATGGATAAATAAATTATTTTTAATATACAAAAATTTACCTGCTTTTCTATTATTTCAGAAAAGATTATCAGAAGATTACTGCAGCAGTAAAAATAAAAATAAACCTCTAATTCCCCAAAGAAATCTTCAAATATCTTGGTAAATTGTGCGGTGGAGCCCCACTAATCCATACAATCCAGATTAGCCACAATTTTTATTTCCTCAGGAAGATGGATGTGGTGAAAATGTGTATATTTCCCATGTAATATTGTGTGTTTTTTGTTTGTTTGCTTTTTGAGGGGGGTGGAGGGCGGTGGGAGTGCCTTTTGGAAATAAAAGAAAGAGAACAAGTAATAAAATTGGCAACCACTAAACTATATGTAACAAACAAATATTTATGTGACAGCAATTGCACAAGTATCAAATAAATAGTATTATTGCAATTAATTAGTGAATTCCTTCTGGTGTAAGAAAAGTGTTTCTCATTGATTTTAAAGACCTTTGAATCAAGCCACATAAGTGCTATAGGCACTACAGCCCAAAGCAAAGGCACAGCACCGTTCAGAATGGTGGCAGAGTGTAGGTGCTAGTGTATGCATGGATCCATTATTCAGGACCTTTGACCTTATGGGTGTTTGAATCCCAATAGTTTACTTGTTCCAGAAAATTGAGCTCCAAAAAAAAAGCCAAAAACGAGATCTTACAGCTACTTATTTTTCTCGATACTGAGCAAGTAGGTGGCTATGCCAGCCACATGAACAATACTACAGATTAATACAGATTATATATCCTAAACCATGAAGTCTAGATTTCCTTTGTGAGGGGGTTTCAGCCTGTATCTTAAGCAAGGGCTGCTAGTTAATAAGCCAGACTATAAGGTGGTCTTTTCAAAACCTTCTTATTATACAGCAAATAAATTGTGCAAAAGTTTCATGCCTTAAAAACAGCAAGTTAAAAAGAGAGTGGTTAAAACTCCTAAGTCAACATGAAAGGGCATCATTGTTATTAAAAGGGGATTTAGATGGTAGAGCACAGTTAGAGCTGTTCAAGGAAAACCCATCTCTCAGGCAGAGCTTTGGAAACAAACCTAGAGAATTTGAAATGGAAGATGCTTCCATACATCATTTTATTTTTCCTTACTGTTTTTATATAATTGACCAAGAACATGTGTTCTGACTAAAGGAGAAAACAAAACAAAACAAAACAAACAAACAAACAAAAAAAACACACACACACACACACACACAAAAAAAAACTTCAGCCCTGAAAAAGGGCAAAGCTCTATATGTCATTTTTAATGACTAGTTTCTTTTTTTTTTTTTTTTTTTCCTTTCTTCTGAATAACTCAGTTACTCACTTTCTATTCCCAGCTCATACCAGGAATGCAATTTTTTTGCTAGTCTGAATATGTAAACCCTTCCTACACAGTTTAAGATAAGGATCAGGTGTTATGAAAATTTTATCTGAACAAATACTTTCCAGCACATTTTCCCCCAACAGCTTTTGGTGAGTATACAATTTTTACCTACCCCAAAATATGGTAAACTTAACCATTGGCAGAAACTATAGATGGTTTATTCTGAGAGAGATACATGCATAGCACCAATCTGTTATCACCATAATGTTAAAAAGCCACTAAAAGGCTGTTGCTTCATGACAAGAGGCAATAGGCATAAACCGAAACACATGAAATTCTGGCTGAACACAAAAAAAAACCACTTAGTTTGAGGGTGACTGACTACAGGCATGAGTTGCCCAGAGATACTGTGGAGTCTTCAACCTCAACTGGTTTGTGATTGCATGAAAATGTTCAGAGATTCACTAACCTTGTCACTATATAAATGTGTAGGTGGAAAAGTTGCTTCTAAAGAAATGAAAACCTAACACACTCTTCCCCTGCTCCTCAAAATGTGTCTCTATAATTCCAGAAGTACCTCAAAGTCCATTTTTTATGGCAAAGATGATAAACAACGTATTTGTTTCAATTGCTTTAAAAAGAGTACATGCACAGACAGAGGCCACAGCTTTTCCAACAAGTTTACTTGTTGAAAAATAGTAATTTGACTGTTTATTATTGTATCGTTCTATCCTTGTAGTTTGACATTGGCTATCACATCTCAGTAATTTATAATTGTGGACAGTTTTCTCTACCCATCTCAAAGTAGTAAATCAAAGTCTAAAAACTTTTAATAAAGCAAATCCAACCACACACAGATCATTTAGTAATATTGTATTTTAATTCCAATGTCTAAATTACATTTTTCTAAATGTATAAGAGGCTATATTTCAGAGAAGAAATTGAAAAACTGTATTCTTCCTTTAAATTAAAAAAAAAATGCATTGAAATGTCACAGTATTATTTTCAATATTTATATCCTTTTTCCAAAATTGTTTTCAGATAAAGTATTGAAATGGTTCCATGACTATTTCCAGTGATTATGCAGTTTCTGAAAACAAACAAACAAATAAAACCAGCTTAGAACTGTAACATAGCTGTAATACCATTTTTTTGCAACAATTTCTTAAATTATCATGACCGTAGTAAGCAGAATCTTCTACCACTGGGAAGCCGATATGGATACCACTCCCTACAAAATATCTCTACCCCTCACAGGACACTCCAGCTCTATATAGCATCAAGTGTAGCATCATCAGGTTCTTAGGTGTCATTTCAAATATTCATCATGTCTGTAGTACAATGTTAGTAGCTCCTTCATTTTTACAATGTGGATGCTTAGCTGCCTGTTTAGGGCTTAGAGAACCATGTGGGTGAAAAGCCCATGTAAGAGGGAGGTATTCTTCTTGCTGGAATTCAGACAGCTAAGGCCAGCTTTTCATTCTCTATTTGCAAATTTAATTCTAAAACTTATTGCATTTATATTACAGATACCAAATCACATCTATCAGAACCACCAAAGCTACATATATTTGATTTCAACCACTAGCCTGTTAAGCAATATTCTGCAGAGTTAGTTCTGATTTCATTCCAGACAAATTGCAAACCTCGTTAGTGACAACATTTTAGTGTGTTTTTATCCATTATTTGTATTTTTTGTGTCTTCATTTTAGCTCTTTATTGTAATGCATTTTACTCTCGTCTAATTTATGTAAGTTGTGACCAGCCTCAAAATGTCATTAAGTTGATAGGTCACACTTTAAATTAAGTTTGTCAAGTAAAAGTGTAATTTAGATCCAATAAAACCGTTATTACCACTTTTAATTAGGAAAAGGAGGAGTCAGGTCTGTCTGAGAGACATTCCTGGATATAACCATGCAGAGAGCTGGTCTACGTGTTTTGTTTTTTTTTTTCACTTAAGTCAAGTCAGTGATTATTGCACTACAAATTCAAATTCAGCCGAGGGTGCATTCATCTGTCAGCAGAACAAACCTCAATTAAAGAAAAGAAAGATATTTGGAAATTATAGTTTCAACTGTTCAGCAGATCTTGAGTTTTAGTTGATTGTAATGGTGCTGTCTCAGATTTAATAAATGGCAGTGTCCCTTTTGAAAGTGGTTACAGATGTATTTTTGCAACTTTCAAGGTCAAACAATTGGGATGAAGACTAATATTGATCAGTCTAAAAGCAATGGATTTTTTTTTTTCCTCCAGTTGGTTAGTCACACCTGTCAGTGCCTCAGCAACAACATATTATCTGTTCATACCTGTCAGTTTAAAGATAAACACAGGCACAGTTTTCAGTCATTGGTGAAAAGGAAGATACAACAACAAACAACAGCAAACTTAAATACAGAACATATAGGATACAACAGGATGTAGCAATATAAAACTGGGAAATTTGTAAAACATCTGCAGATGCTAAGTCTACCTCTGATGAATGTTACTGCTCCTCTTCATTGTAACAGCAGTAAATACATCGATCATTTACTGAGGCAGCTAATATATATACCTTTGAAATGTACATTAATTCATAAAGTTATGTAGTGTTTATTTGTGAGACTAGTTTCGATCACATGTGCACATATTTTACGTTAATGCAGCTGTACAGAGATTGAGGGTGATAGCCCTGAATCACACCAGTGGCAGAGGGGAATCAGGCCCGTGGCATACATTAGTCTACAGTTTCAATTGCTCACTCAGCTGTTTTTGTTACACTCAATGTCTTTTTGATAGATTCCACAAAGTTCTCCTGTGCTTGTGGCTGCAAAACAAGTATACTTTCATTCATCAAAAAAAACTAAATAGCTAAGCAAAGAAAAGAACATTAGTATGAAAATAAACAGTACTCTATCTGAAAGCAAATGCAAGTCTAACATATGAAAAATGTCACGTTTAACTAGAAGATATGGAAGATAATTTTTCTGTTGAAGAATGCTGTCTTGAGTTGTCTTTTCCATTCCAAGGGATGCAAAATATTCTATCCTTCCATCACACAATTTTATATAACATGAAATCTTTATTTTTTTGCTTTTTGATGCACATTATATATGCATATGTACACATATATAGGCAGATAGATAGCTATATTGCCATGGTTTTGTCTGGGGTCGAATTAATTTTCTTTACATGCATGATGCTGTGCTTTGGATCTTCAATAAAAATAGTGGTGATAACACACCAGTGTTTTTTTGTTGTTGCAGAGCAGTGCTTCCACAGTCAAGAACTTTTCAGCTTATGCTGCCCTGCCAACGAGGAGGCTGGGGGTGCTGAAGAAGCTGGGAGGGGGGTACAGCCAGGATAGGTGACCCAAGCTGTCCAAAGAGATATTCCACATTATATGGCGTCATGCTCAGCAATAAAAGAAGTAAAGAAGGAGGAAGTGGGAGGGCATTCAGTGTGATAGCATTTGTCTTCCCAAGAAACTTATGTGTGATGAGTCCTGTTTTCCTGGAAATGGCTGAGCATCTGCCTGCTGATGGGAAGTAGCAAATGAGTTCCTTATTTTGCCTTGCTTGTGTGCGTGCTTTTTGCTTTACCTAGTAGAGTGTCTCTGCCCTTGAGTTCTCATACATTTACCTTTCTGATTCTCTTCCCCATCTCATCCAGGGGGGATGAACAAGTGGCTGTATGGTATTTAGCTGCCTGCTGGGGTTAAACCACAACACTACATACTTATATATATACATATCTCTCTCTCTATATATATGCACATACATATATGTATGTACTTTTATATGTGTGTATACAGAGAAAGGGAGAGTGTACATTCCAAAGTTGTTTCAAAGGACTGAGTGTTAAATGTGAGTATTTTGAAAATCTAGATTTTTTTGTGTGTGTCTTGAGTCACCAGATATTCTTGTTATCTCATATTTTCCATACAGCTGCTTCTTAAAGTATTAGAGTGGCAGGGTTATGTGCTATAGCAGTTCATCTGTAATGGGAAGTGATCAGCTCACCTCTATAATTGCTTTTCTAGAGCTCCAGGCATAGATTTGCCATGAACATTTAATCCCCTCTCATACACCATCCACTCTGTCTTGTCTTCAGCTTCATTCCTGTGGCATAGGTACAATTCATTTTCCAGCATTGTATGGCAACATCTGCCTGGCTCCACACTCTTATGTGCTGGATGCAGTAAATCAGCAACAAGCAGAATTGCTTCCTAGGAGTCTTGGATAGATTGCTTTTATTATTATTATTATTTTTCAAAGTAAAACTCCAGGCTGTCCTCCTACCTAGCAATAAGACCTCATATTGGGAAAGACACCTTTCATGGGACTACCTTCAATCCAAACATTTTTTGCATCTGCCCTGCATCTGTTGAATGTAAACAAACAAACAAACAAAACAAAACAAAACATAGATTTATCATCTCTTATCTCTTTCCTAGTGTAATCTAGTATTCTGTTTTCAGGAATGGCCAACAGTTAGGTCCACAGAGATCAGATGAATGTAAGAATAATACAAGCACTTAGTGACACTCTTCTAGACTTCAGCAGTTTGTGGCTTAAATGGACTTTGCTCTGTTTTTTGTAGATGATATGTAGTCTTTATTTTGTATGCATCTTTTCATTTAATAGATTGTATTTACTATTAGATCAATTGCTCTTTGTGGTTTTGTTTGTTTGTTTGTTTTGTTTTGTTTTGTTTTTTTCCTATGGAACTATTAATGTTTTTAGCATCCATATTATGAAATTAAAAAGAGCCAGGAAATATTCCCCAAACTGGAACTAGATTATCTGTTACACTGCTATAACTGCCCCTTGCACAGTTTTGGCTTGTACCAATTAGAGCTCTCTCAAATAATTCCAAGGCACAATTTGGGAGTTAGGCACAAACTAATCCCATTCCCAATAGGTAGTTTGGATGCAGTCACTCTGTCTTGGAGGCTACAAGAGTTTAGAGCAAATACTAGCTGTTGCTTGCCAGTCAGACTCAGTGCCAAAAACCAATGACCTAAATTTATCTGTATCTAGCATATCTAGTCTTAGCATCCTAATATAGCAAGGAATTACACAATTAATCCTTTAATTATTTTATAAACATCTTTTTCAAACTGTTTCAAACCTACTACCGAATATATTTATTGTGTGTTCCTTAATTCTTCTTTACTGTTTTCTTGCAGTTGCTGAACTACATAAGAGTAAAATAGCTGCAGTATTAAGAAATAATCTAATGGCCAGATTTGAGACTAATGTTGCAGAAAACTAAAGCCCAATGAGGTACCTTTACTTAAACAAGATGATTTACTAAATTATTATTGTTAACAAAAACATGTTGAGAAACTGTTCAGATTTGTACCATATGCGAACATGTATAACTTATCAGGATAAACAATGACATTTATTAAATGACATGGCAAAAACCTACAAAGAAGTGTGCATTTTTAAAAGCATGCTAGCACATAGCTAGATATGATAATTTGGTTAGAAAATATTTGGGACATTTTATTCAGAATATGCTTTCTGAAATTCATTCTTCAGATGTATTAATTTGAAGGACAGCCAGGCTCTCTGATCCTATTAACCACATTTGGAAACCTTCATATGTCTGGAAAAATATAAGACATATACCACATTTCAGAATAATAATAAGAGAACTCTGTAAGTAATTCACCATCAAGGAATTATAAAGTCTTCTACCACTGGACTGGCACATATCAGGGTGCAGGGGTAGCCTGGTAACTTTGACCTGAGTAATTCCAACTATCCTACTCTCTCCAACAACTGGGTGTTTGATCCACCTGGAGGCTTTGAGCCAAGACCTATCTGTTTATAGGCGTATTCCCAGCATGGAATTTTTTCTTGAATGTCTGAGAAGCCACCAGTTGACCACCATGCTCAAAATTCATGCACCCATATTACATAAAGGAACTACGTAAGGTCTGTCCAGAGTTTGGGCATGAATGTTAACAAATTCACCGTATTATCCACTACACTCATCACATGTCTTTCCATCTGCTATTCTGTTCTGTATGGAAAGAAGGGAGTGTATATTTTGTTAGACACAAATCATAAAATGGAATAACAGCAAATGCTTCTAAGCTTAATCATCTTCACTACACTTCTCATCACTTCTCAGCTCCACTACAGTAAGGTCAAAGTTTATCCTCAACTGTACTAAAGGCCAGAATGGACCAGTAGATAATTAGATTCCTACACGTTAAAAATAACCACATCACCTCTCTGTTGAGCCCAGTAGCCTGTACATATCAGCCATGATATGTAGCTTGATTTAAAAGGCTGAGATCTAAAAACCATCCAGTCTTAATATACAGACATACAGAGAGAAAGAACTACTAATTCTCTGAGAAATTCACTCCAGGAGCTCATCACCCTTATTGTTCAATCTCTTAATCTTCTGAACTTATTTTTGTTTTGAATGTGGCTGGATTCATTCTGGTTTCAGATTTTAGCCAAGCATTTGTATGTCTCCCTCCATTTGAGCACGACGACTTTGCTCTCCTGACTCCTGACTGCTATTGGTAAACCTGAAAGACCCTTACCCTGTTATTTTAGTAGGATTGAGTGAAAGTAGAAACTTGGCTGTTTAAAATTAAAAAGAGAAAATAAAAGAAAAAAAAAGAAGAAAAAAAAAAAACTAGTTCACCCATTCAAGCACAAATATCTTCAATAATTAGCAATAACAGCAAGGGGAATACAATTACAGGCAGACCAAATTGCTTTTTATTTAAATGTTCTCTTTTTAAAATGTATCCCAGTGTGAAAGTCCCTCTTTAAATTAGTGAGAGCATGCATAATCTCAATGTCTCCACTGGGGGTTGTAGGAATATATGTTCTCTCACTTGCTTAGTTGCGCATTTAGGGGATTAGAACAAAATTATACAGCCCTGGGTATTTTATAATGACAGATATCAATAGTAATTTAGCTAATTGAGTGTATTCCAGCTTTATTTCAATTTACTGGTGTTTTTCACTTTATTCTTTGTTATTCAGTTCTGCCTGAGTATTCTATTACAACTACATGCCTTGACCCTGCAAACTCTTGCTCAAAGAAATAGACTTTTCTTGCCATATGAGGATGGAGTTTTATAAGTAGATCTGTAATCATCAGCAAGAGCACTTAAGAAACTAGGGCAAAGAAATGCCTGTCTCAGTTTCTAAAGCTTTTTAATCTCCCAAGAAAATAAATTCAACAAATGTTTCAGTAAAAAAGAGAAAGTGTTCTTTTTTTTTTTTGATTTTTTTTTCATAAAGGCAGTTTCAGTTTTGTTTGTCTCATTCACCTTTGTTTTCTGTCGTTCTGTGTAACAGAAAACTAAACAACCTGAGCAAGAATATCATTGAACTTCCATATTTATCAGCAGTTGGAGAAATGTACTGCTTACTGAAATTTACTCTTTTTGCCAAAGTCTGATAAAAATAAATAAATAAATAAATAAATAATCGCCCTGTTTGGAGAAAGTTTTTCATGGTATACTGAATATTTTGAAAATCACAGAATCACCGAATCACAGAACTGTAGGGGTTAGAAGGGACCTCGAAAGATCATCATCGGGTCCAACCCCCCTGCAATGCTACAGTTAATCTGAAGACAATAATACAGTTTAATTGAAGTCACCACAGATCTGCTAAATGAGATCACGCCTAGGAAAAATAATACTTTATAGCATACATTCTGGTAGTATTAGCTCCTTTATTCTCATATGCTACAAGAAAGAGACTTTACGTCTTGCTATAATTGCTGTTAGTGTAATGCCTGAGTACTTCACAATTTTTAATGTATTTAAAAAGTCTGTGAAATATTATCTTTATTTCATAGGTGAGGGACTACAACAGATAAAGCAGACTTGTAGATAATTACCAAGCAAGTCTATCACCCTGTAGGGAACTGAAGGATTCTCTTGCCATACAATAGCAAATTAATCTATTCTTACTATAATAGAATATATTCTTCCCTCCTTCTTCTCTACTACTTTGATTTTCAAATCACACCCAAACAAAAGAGCCCACCCAAAAAGCATTGTTTTTCCTTATAAACTGAGAAGGTTATAGCTCAGTTGCTTTATTTATGTGTGTCTCTGCAGTGCAATAGGTTAGTGCATTTGGCTGTTAACTGAAAGGTTGGTGGATCAAGCCCACCCAGGGAGGAATGCTGTTGTCTCTTGATTTTTATGAGATACAATGGGCCACTGGAGAGAGTCCAACAAGATACTATGAAGATGATTAAAGGAGTGAAACATCTCTCCTATGAAGAAAAACTAAGTAAGTTGGGACTGTTCAGCCTCCAGAAGAGAGGGAAGGCTCAGTGTCGAGAAATGGACCTCAATGTCTAAAAATACCTGCAGGGAGGGTGCAGAAAGGACAGAGGCAGGCTCTTTTCAGAGGATCCCAGTGACAGGAGAAAAACAATGGACAAAAACTGAAACACAGGAGGTTCTCTCTGAGCATCAGGAAGCATTTTACTGTTCTGAGAGAGGATGTGAAGCCTTGCCCCTGGGAAATCCCTGGACATGGTCCTGGGAAAATTTCTCTAAGTCCACCCTGCTTGAACTGGGGGGTGAGGGAGGGGTGGACCAAATTACCACCAGAAGTCCCTTCCAGTATCAACCTTTCTTTGATTCTGTGGTGGTTTCTCACTGTTGACCCACTAGAATCCAACACACCACTCTATCACGTGCCCTCCTCAAAGGAAGTGGAGGGAGAAAATATGATAAAAAGGGCTCAAGGGATGAGATAAGGACAAGGAGATCATTCACCAATTACCATCATGGAAAAAAAAACAGCACAGGGAGTAATATAATGTACTTCCAATCACTAACAGACTAGAGCAGCGAGAAACTAAAAACAACTAAAAACACCTTCACTCCATTCACCGTCTTTATCTCCTTCCCCCGAATGGCACAGGTGAACAGAGAATGGGGGCTGCGGTCTGTCCCTAACACTTTGTCTCCGCTGCTCCTTCACGGTCACTCTCTGCCCGTGCTCCACATGTGGTCCCTCCCATGGGATGCCATCCTTCCCTGACTGATCCGGCGTGGGCTTCCCACAGGCAGCAGCTTTTCAAGAACTGCTCCAGATATGGGTCCATACCACGAGGTCCATCCCCCTGGAGCAAACTGCTCCAGCATGGGTCTCCCACGGGAGGCAGCTCCCCCCAGTCCCCCTGCTCCTGTATGGTCTCCTCTCCACGGGCTGCAGCTCCTGCCCAGGGCCTGCTCCTGCGGGGGCTCTCCATGGGCCGCAGCCTCCTCCAGACCACATCCACCAGCCCCATCAGGGGCTCCTCCAGTGTGGAGATCTGCTCCACGTGGAGCTCCATGCTCCATGGGCTGCAGGGGGAAAGCTTGATCCACCAGGGTCCACGCCATGGGCTGCAGGGGAAATTCTGCTCCAGAAGTTGTACAGCATTTTGTTCCCTTTCTTAAATTAGTTCTGACAGAGGAGCAAGCACCGTCACTCATTGATTCAGCTTTGGCCAGTAGCAGGTTCCTTTTGGAGTCAGCTGAAACTGGTTCTTATCTGACATGGGGCAGCTTCCGGGCTCTTCCAACAGAGACCACCCCTGCAGCTCCCCTTACTACCAAAACTTTGCCATATAAGGTCAATACAGATTCTTACAGATGGCACCATACCAGAAAGCTACGGGTTTTGGATGTAGCTTTTGCCTTCAATATTTAGCCATTTCCTTTCTGGAGTGAAAGTCATATTTCTTATTGTGATTAAACTGTTAACCAAAATAATAATAATGATAAGAAATAAATAAATAAATTTAATGTGCTGTATTGTGTGATTCCGTTTTCTTATTTTACATGCCCTCTTCAGGGCCTGAGCTCCATATAACAGCAGTCAAAAGTCCATGAACCTACCTACATAAAGTTACATCACATCCTTTTAGAGGCCTTTGTACCAGCCTAGGACTGCTGGAGTGGAAAACAGTGAATGCATCTTTGATGTGTTCTCTAGTGGTCATGGTAGTCACAAGACCCTACGGCAAGCCACAGAAAGGGTATCAGAACATGTTTTTAATCCTGCTGCTTTCTAAAACTGCAATTTTTTTTAATTTATTTTTTATCAGGGCTGTATATTCCAATGTTAGATATGTTGTACTCTTAATTCTACTAAAAGCCATACTGGGACTGAGATTTCATAAGTGTGCTTACAGTTTAAATTAAGCCACTGAAGGCCAAACTCTTAATTGCTAATAAAGTTAAAATGACATTATAAATATCTATTGCCTTCTTAAAACAATGGCTTCAAACTACATTTATCCTACAACTTATTAATACAATGAAAAATCATTTTTAATGGCACATGATAAGAACAAGTCAGCAACGTTAGGAACATATGTAATTTTCCTCCAGCAGACCCAGGACAAAAATCTGTGCCTATATCAAAGTTTTATAAGATCTTTTCAATACATCTTTTCCTGAATCTTAATGAACTCTGTAGGATTGGTAGTTCATAAGTGACACAGAACTGTTAACACATAACCAATATGAATAGCCTGACACAGCACTAAATTTCATCCATCTAACATTATTAGATTGGCATTGTTGGCAGCACAGAAAAAAAAAAAAAAAAAAAAAAAAAAAGTTCAAAAAAGGATTAAATTTCCCCTTCTGTGGTCTGACTTGAAGGGGAGAACATCAGGCAGATGCATGTTGAGACCTGAAGAGTTTTTCATTGCAGCCTGGAAACTTGGCATAGCCTTCTAGACCACAGTCTTGTCATACACTGAATAGCCTGAGCCCCAAATCCATGCAATGCAGGCATGTAGTTTAAACATCTATAAGCTGTAATAAGTCAGTATAGGATTGTTCCCTACAACATATTCTCAAGTACTTTATCCGGTCTAGTATTAAATTATTCAAGTGATAGGCTTCCAGCACTTCCTCGGGGAGATTACTACAGATTAATAGACCTCCCAGGAAGTTTCTCTGATGTAAAGTCTGAATTTTTCTCATCTCATTTTCATTCTGTTATTCCTAGTTATGCTCTCTTGGACCTCTGAGAACAAATCCTATGACTTATTGGTGTTCATAGAGTTCAAATACTTGTAGACAGATTTTGCATCCTGTAGTATTATCTAGTCAGTGGTACACACTGGCATTTTTCATGCTTTCTTCATAATTCATCTTTCCAATCTTTTCTTCAGGTTATTTTTCATTTGAATCCCTTGACATGATAATTAGTTGTAAATTAGCCGGTTATCAGCAATCTTGAAATCACTTTCTTAACTATGCAAACTAACATCAAAAACTTGACCAGTATGTCTTCTCATCGTACTCATTTTATCATCCACAGCAAGGATGATTTGAAAGATTTATGTCTTTAGTGTAAACAAACCAATGGTTGAAAAAAAAAAACTCCCAGTAGGGAGTACATGATCTAACGATAGTCTTTCATAACATCAGTTTTATCTCATTAATTTTCTGAGATGGACCATGTTGACAGGCATGTCTGCAAGTAATTTAGCCATGACCTGCCACTAGATTTGAGCTGTTCATGCTCAATGGGAGCATGCAGTGTGACTAGATGGCAGCTGAAAAAATTGTTAAAGATTATTTTCTGAGAAAAGTGGTTGTACTTGGCTGGCCTACATGTTCCAGTCTTGAGTCTTAATAAATTCCAGATATTGTTTCCTACTTTTTAAGAGCCTTCTAAGATGAAAAATCGAATCAAAACTCAAAGTCTTCAAAAATCTTACAGCTCTGTCTACAGACTTCACAGGTATACTGAAAGTAACAGGAGTATTAAGGAATAATTATATTACATTTTCTTCCACTGTGTGTATTAACTAGTAGGCTAACAACTTCTCAACACTCCTTCCAGCTTTTAGTTGAACAGAAAAGTGAGAATCTTATTATTTATTTAAATAATTCAGAAAATAATGTTCCTTTTCTTAATAGTATGAAATATACATTTTTAAACCAAAACCTGAAATGTTTTTTCACCTGTCTTTTTTAGAGTTTTCAACCTTTTTTTAACCAAATTTTGCTTATAATATTTACTTACATGACTTAGTAATATGCTGTCAACACAATAAAGACATGCTAAAAATAAAATATGTGGATGGTCAGGATCAAACTTGATTTTCTGCATCTCAATTTTTGATATAAATTTTAGTCAAAACCATATTTCCAATGATGATGGAAGACATTCAGACCACTCAGTTTTAGACATTCAGATTAGACATTTAAGTTGGTACAGTTATATGCAGGTTTCCATAATCTTAAGTTATCTAAGACCTCAAATATTCTTGGGTTGCATGTGTTGCTATGCAGTGAAGAAAACTGTTCTAACATCTAGCATTTCTGCTAAATCACTTAAAGTTTCTGTAATAAATCTCAGCTTTATATCTTTGATTATTTCATTATTCTTGAAACAATGTATATAGACTTTAGGTGGTATAAACAAATTGGTTTGAATCTGTGTGTTTATCTATCTTATTTCTAAGGCTGGGGGAAGTAAGAAGAAATTTTAAGGGACCATGATCTTTGTTAGGCCAGTCATTAAGTATATTTTAACATTTCAATATTACAGGGTCAAGATTCATGGCAGTGTGCTATACTTTTTAAATTTACTTTCTATACTCTCTGAAGGTAATGAGACTAGGAAAGGTTGTGGGACAGACTTCAGTGCTGATCCACGCAGAAAGAGGCAAGAGACAAAAAATACCAGATGCCTTTCTCTGTTGTGACAGTTCTTTTAGGTAGAAGCAATTGCTGCTATCCATTATTTTAAACTTTTCACTTTCTTACTTGAAGGATTCACTTCTCTTTTCCTAATGAAGTCCACACTCTAATTATAAGAATGCGTAAACTAATTATATTTATTTATTTATTTATGTTTGCTGACAAATATGCTGGACACACTCTGCACATAGCCTAAATTAAAACACCAACTGCCATTTAACCATGCAGTAGGAAATAGATTATTTGTGTCTAACTCTAATAAAAAAAAATATATTATTTACGCTGTGCTGTGGAAATTATGTGACAGCAGCATCATAAACATCTGTGTGCCCTTACATCTTACTAAATTTCATCATTTAGCATGTTTTAGTTCCTTTATATTTTTCCAACCCTTTTCTTCCCCACTCAGGCATGATTGAAGTAGGGGAAAAATGCCAAGTCAATGCAGCTTGTTATGAAACTTCAACAGTTTGCTTTCCCTCAAATTAACTGAAAGGAGTATATGTGCTTTTTCCATTCAGGTTTGACTGTCATGGAGAAAGCTAGCAATGTTAAAAGGTTCTCTGGAAACTACAGTCTTGTTTTGTATTATTTGTCATTTTTTTGTCACAACAGTTGAAAACTAAATAAAGTAGCTGTTCTTAAGTAGTTGTTATTAAACCGTTCCATAGAAGACCAGGCTGACATTTCATTTAAACCAGTAGATCATCTCCAATAGTCTCTAGCAGCAGCTGTGTCAGGGATAAGTGTCAAAAACTTTCCAGTAGTTTATAGGATAGTCTTTCATAGAGTTCTTTCTAACTCACAAAAATATCAATGTTTTATATGATTGAAATACAGTCCATGTGTGTCCCCCCACCTAACTTTTAAATAGTCTGTGCTAATATTGCTCAAAATGTTTATCCTACTGTATTTTCCTCTTTCTTTCCTTTTCCTTTTCCTTTTCCTTTTCCTTTTCCTTTTCCTTTTCCTTTTCCTTTTCCTTTTCCTTTTCCTTTTCCTTTTCCTTTTCCTTTTCCTTTTCCCTTTCCCTTTCCCTTTCTTTCTCTTTCTTTTTTTTTTTTTTTTTATAAGAAGTCATTACAGTTAGCCAATAACCAGTGGACAGCCATTCCTAGCATTTGCTTCTATAAGGCTGCTGGGGTGATAAAAGATGCTGAGGATGAACTTCACTGTTTTGGCTGCTACACAGCTCTTGATGAGTCTTTGTAAGAATGAAGCAATCACCCTAGCTCTTTGAAGCCACCCTAACCTTTTTTTCTACTATATGAAGAGAATAGGTCATGTCAGATGGAAGTTTAACCCACCTAGGGTTTGGGTTGACTTCAAGTGCCTTCCTCTATCTTTTGTCCTCAGACCATAAGACAATACTGTCCTGACTAATTTGTCTTGTGCACCTGAATTATATAGGATGAATCTGGCCTGTGTACATGCAAGTCCAAGAGTGCAGTGATATGGCAAGACACACTGCTCAAGGGCTGGTCCATTCAGCAGCTGAGCAGTGGATCACTGAGTACAGGGTGGTTTTCTGAGCCACTACCCCAGGGTAGTTGAGAGCTCCACCAGGAAGTGGTAATTTTTGCGAGAGAGGCTGATGAGGTTTGGATGGCCAACCCCATTTATACAAAGGGCAGCCCTAGGCAGTGCTGCTGGCGGCAAGGAGCACTGCAAACAGGGACAAGGAGGTCTTGTCAATTTGTGGCAGTTTGCATGGGAAGAGCTATGCACCCTGCTCATTGACACTGCAAGCTCGAGTAATAGTTGCCTGGACAGGATGGTGGGCACTTGTCTTAGAGTAAGGGGTGTGTCTCCAGCTATGGTGTCTCCTCGTCCTACCCAGTGCTGTCTGACACTTCCACCCACACAAAGCTGATGAAGGGAGAGGCTGCAGTGCAGACTCAGACAGCAGGGAATGCCTAGACCTGGTAGCAGGTTTGCCTCCTTTCCTGTGCAATATCAGGAAAGCTGAGGAAGAACTAGAGAGGTTGTTCCACGTTGCAGTCTGCAGTGGACCCACACCCATAAACTCCTCTTCAGGTGTTGACTGTGCCAGGTTGGCCTGTTCAGCAGGTTAACATAACTGCTACCTTGGATTTCCAGAGGACAGATTTTGGCCTCTTGAGAGACCTTGTTGACAGAGTCCCTTGGGAGGTTATACTGAAAGGTAAAGCTGTCCAGGAAGGCTGGACCTTCTTCAAGAATGAAATCCAAAAGGCACAGGAGCAGGCCATCCTCAATTCACCAAAAGTCGATCTCACAGAGATAACCAGTCTGGCTGAACAGAGAGCTTTTTCCGGAACTCAGGGAGAAAGAGTATGAACTCTGGAAGAAGGGACAGGCAACTCAGGAGGTCTACAGAGCTACTGTTACACTGTTCAGGGACAAAATTTGAAGGGCTAAAGCCCAACTGGAACACATTTTGGTTATTGGCAGATAATGCTTTTATAAACACATCAACAGCAAAAGGAGTATTAAGAAGAATCTTCATTCTTTATCAGATGTGAGGGAAAATGTAATAATGAAGGACGGGGATAAGACTGAGGTACTTTATATCTTTTTTTGCCTCAGTTTTCTTTAGTAAAGCTAATTTTTCTCAGGGTACCCAACCCCCTGAGTTAGGAACGACAGAAAGTGAGATGAAGCTCCTATAATTCAGTAGAAAGAGACCTACAATACCATTTGAACATTCATGTCTAAGGTACTGAAGGAGCTGGTAGAAGTGTTCACCAAGCCACTTTCAATAATTTCCCAGTAGTCCTGTCAAACCAGGAAGCTCTCTGTTGACTGGAGTTTAACAAATGTGATTCCAATCTACAGGAAGTGCAGGAAGGAAGATTTAGGGAAGTACAGGCCTTTCAGTCTGAGTTGGTGCCAGGGAAGGTCTTGGAAAGATCATCTTGAGTGACATCATATGACATATGAGAAAATCAAGTGATCACATGCAGACAGCATGGGTTCATGAAAGTGGATTTAGGAAAGGGATTTTCCTTTTTTATGGAGCACTCATGGGATGGCACCTCAAATATTGTGTTCAGTTTGGGGCCCCTCAGTACAAGAAGTTTCTTGAGCATGTGCAGAGAACAGCAAAAAAGCTGGTGAAGGGACTAGAAGACAAGACATAAGGAATGACCGAAGGAATTGAGATGGTTTAGCCTGCAGAAGAGGAACTGAAGGGAGACCTCATTTTTCTCTACAACTACCTAAAAGGAGGTTGGAGAAAGGAAGGTGTCAGCCTTTTTTCTGAGGTGACAAGTGATAGGACACAAGGAAAGAACCTTAGGTTACATCAGGAGAGGTTTAGATCTGATATCAGGAAGTGTTTTTTTCATGGGGAGGTTGGTCAAGCACTGGGACAGACTGCCAAGGAAGTGGTGGAGTCCCTGTTCCTGGAAGTATTTGAAAGACATGTGGACATGGCACTAAGGGACATGGTTTAATGGTGGGAATTGATAGGTCAGCTTGATGGTTGGACATAATGATCTTGAAGTTCTTTTCCAACCTAGAGGATTCTATGATTAAAATCTAGTGCAAAGTGTTTTAAGTGCAAAGAGGTATGAGTGAATGCAGGCTGCAGATGAGTGTTGAAACAGGGATTTAAGGGTATTTTTCTGGTCTGTTCAGTCAGGAGGAATTTTCTGCCAAACGTTCCCCTAAGTTCACCTGGAATGATGCTTTAATGCTGTGAATGCTTTCACATACACCAATAAATGAAACATCCTCATTAGCCACAAGTCTTGTAGATTCTCACACTCACATTAATTAGCAAAGAGGTCAGTTTGATGGATGAGAAAGAGAAATCCTATTAGGTCTTATCACCCACCATTGCAAAAAAAAAAAAAAGAGAGAGAGAGAACAGAAGATTCAAAGGTACATCTTTAGTTTAATTGCATTTCACATTTAAATAACATAAAACTGTTGATTAGCAACAGATCCTCTTAAATAACTTAGCTCATATCTTTGTGTCACTGCTGCAGCCCCATTGTTACATAAGTAAGGCCACTTCAGACATGAATAAAAACTGATAGACTAGGCAAAAAGAGCATAAAGAAAGAGCTCATGAGCCCTCTCCCAGACAGAATCTGAACTTTTCAGCTGCATGTTATAGGCCATATACATGTGATATTCTCGTTTCTATTAATTTGCAGAATAACAGTACTCAATAGCACCAAACAGTGACATTGTCCAAGGACAGGGGATGATTAAGTCAAGGAGTCAGAATCTAATTTGTGAAAGAAAGCAAGTAGTCAGAGAGCAAAGAGAGAGCAGGTAAGGGTTATAGAGACCATTAAACCACAGACCAGCAGTATGTATAGATCTGAGATTTCAAAGTGACCTTGCACTTAAGCATCTACTTTCTTTGGTCATAATTAATTGTAAACACAAAGCCTGTCAGGAGGGTTATGAGCAATTCTAACAGCCTCTATAGATTAGTCATAAAGAACAAGTCTTGCTTCATTATTGTAGTTACATTTGTATTACAAATAAAGAGAGGGTGTGGAGAGTGTGTGGAGAGCGTGTGGAAGAGTATGATCAAAATCCAGTCCCTAGGTGTGATCCTAGGAGTTTACATACCCATCCACATGCTGTTAAAATGCTCCTGTGCCACACCTGAGGCAATGCTGTTTAATGTCATTATCACTACCACCACCCAAGCTGAAAAAAATAAAATAAAATAAAATAAATTAGTGGTAGTTTGTAGTACAAAGAAGTCTGAAAACCTTTGTAGTCTATAAAAGTCTATAAAAGTAGTCTTCTTATGTAAAGGTGAACTGGCATCAAATCAACCTGATGGAAGTTAAACTTAATTGGCCACTCCCCATTCTTTAACAACAAGATTCTTGGTAAAAAAATAATAAAGTAAGAAAAGTATGCTGCAGTGCCTAGTGTGAAAATATTAAATTTAATGGATTTCAAAAAACACCTGTCTAAATTAAGGCAAGTAAACGAACAAACTGTTGCTGAACAAGTGGTAAATATGGCAAAATAATAAATAAAATAATAAATAATAAATATGGCAAAAAGTCTGGAGATGACTACATAAATTTGGCTATCAGCTTAACTCCAAATAAATAATTGCAGAAATATCTTCCTACCATGTATGGGGATATGCAGGTATTTCTTCACAGTACTAGTCATGCACTTGCATGTGCTACAATACCAATTTTCATGTTCCAATCTTACATATAACAAGCAAACTCGTGCAATTTTGACATACTAGAAATAAAGTTGCCAGAGTTTTGTCCATACTATTGCTTACGTCTTATATTCTGAAATACACATGAACACCATAAAGAAATACATCAATTTCCATACCATTAATAAAAGCTATAAATACTATATGCCCACTTTCCTTGTGACAGCAGATAAGAAATGAACCCCATTTCAAAACAATTTGGATCAATACAATCTTAAGTATCAAAGGATTACATCAATGTACTCCTAAGTACCCCTAAGTAGTATTGCACAAATCATCTTGTTATCTGTGACACCTGCTTTGACACCACCACTTAAAACAACTTGTGATTATCTGAATTGCAGCAAAAAAATCAAATACCCAAATAGCACTGTTACGATATCTTTATGGCCTGCTCCTCCATGGACACTTACTGTTCTATCCTCTTCTGCTTCACAGGATAGTTGAGGTTGGCGCAGACCTCTGGAGATTGTCTAAGCCCTCTTCTTCCTTTCAAACAAGGGTCAACCAGAGCAGGTTGCCAAGACTAGTGTCCAATCAGGTTTTGAACATCTCCATAGATGGAGATTCCACAACACTGGTGGAATCATGTTTTGACAAGAGAACAATTACCTTTTGTCCTGTTGTTGCATACTACTGAGGCAAGTCAGTCTCTGTCTTCTATGTTACCTCCCATCAGGTATTTATACACATGGATAAGATCCCCCTGAGCCTTCCTTTCTCCAAGCTGAACAGTCCCAGCTCCCCCAGCCTCTCTTCATATGACAGCTTTTCCATATTCACTAAATCATCACAGTAGCCCTTCTCTAGACTCTCCCCAGTACATCCTTGTCTCACTTGTATTGGAAAGCCCCAAAACAGACCCAGCACTTGAGATGAAGCTCACTGGTGATGAAGGGAAGGATCACCTCCCTCAAAATGCTGACAACACTTCTCCTGATGCAGCTGTTCACAGAATTATAGAATCATAGAATATCCCAAGTTGGAAGGGTCCCATAAGGATTATCAAGTCCAACTCCTGGCACCACACAGGTCTACCCAAAATTTTAGACCATGTGACTAAGTGCACATTCCAAATGCTTCTTAAACTCCGACAGACTTGGTGCAGTGACTACTTCCCTGGGAAGTCTGTTCCAGTGTCTGACCACCCTCTCAGTGAAGAACCTCTTCCTGATGTCCAGCCTAAACCTCCCCTGCCTCAGCTTGACACCATTCCTGCGGGTCCTGTCACTGGTGATTAAGGAGAATAGATCGGCACCTTTTCTGTTAGCCTTTGCTGCAAAAGACACTGTTGTCTCACTGTAAACTTGTGGTCCACCAAGACCCCCAAGTTCTTGCTTTCCAGATGCAGCACTTCCCCTTCGCACTTCCCCTTGTTAAAATCTGTAAGGTTCCCTTTGCCTTTTTCTGGAGCATGTGGAGGTCCCTCTGATTGGCAGTATAACTGTATTGTCTGTATTGTCTAGCAAACACTCCTCCCAGCTTTTTGTCTCCTGCTGCATGTGCACTTGGTCCCATCATCCAGGTCATTAACAAAGGTGGTTTGTCAGCCAAAAGGGCCAGTCATATCCTGGGGTGCATCAGGCACAGCGTTGATAGCTCATCAAGGGAAACAATTGTCCCACTCTACTCTGTGCTGGTGCATATTAGTACTGTGTGTAGTTTGGGGCATCAGGATATAAGAAGGACGTAAAACTATTAGAGAGCATCCAAAGGAGTGCTACAAAAATGGTGCAGGCTCTAGAGGTCAGGACATACAAGGAACGGCTGAACTCACTTGCTTTGTTCAGCCTAGATAAGAGGAGGCTGAGGGGTGACCTCATGACAGCCTACAGCTTCCTCACGAGGGGAGCAGGGGAGCAGGTTCTGATCTCTGCTCTCTAGTGACTGAGGGAATGGCATGAGGCTGCATCAGGGGAGTTTCAGGTTGGAAATTAGGAAAAGGCTCTTCGCTGAGTTCCAGAACAGGCTCCCCAGAGAAGTGCTAATGGCATCAAGCCTACCAGAGTTCAAGAAGCTTTTGGACAATGATCTTAGAAATATGGCTTGATTTCTGGGTGGAGCCAGGATTTGAACTTGACGATCCTCATGGGTCCCTTCCAACTCAGGATATTGCGTGATCCTAGGAATCTATGTTAAAACAGTATTGAGATAGCAGTTTGTCTCAGTATTGACCCCTGCCTATTGACTGGCAACTGGTCTTCAGCTGGACTTTGAACCAGGCAGTTCAGCCAGTTTTCAGTCTACTTTCTTGTCCACCCCACTGTCCAGAACTCTCTATTATATTAATAGGTTATAGTAATACTAACATGAATTACAGCTTGATTAATTTGTTTCAGTGCTAAACAGCAAACCATTTGACAACTGCAATACATCTACTCTGACAAAGTATTCCTGCTCAGACCTAACAGGTCCCAGGTAAGCCCAAGGAATGAAAGGTATTACTGAATGGTTTCTACCCACCTTCCTGAACCCACGTTGTCACCCCTAGCCATGGCAACACATGATTCTGCTCCAGTCATAATCATGGAGCCAAAATTAGAGTGCACTGTAGGAAGAAATCTAAAGGCAACAAGAGGTCATCCTGTGGTTTCAGAAAAGGGACTGTTGTTCTGAAGTGGAACGATAATGGTAACCCAGCAGAAATACATTTACCACTTCTTGTAGTGTGGCAATCTCTGAATTAGTATAGTAGTAAAGTTGGTCAGCATTTTACTGGGAAATAAATTCTAAAGGATCAGAAGTCTTGTGCTCAGAATTTTAACATGTGAGATTTCGAGGTTTGAACAGAGCATCTAATCATTCCTGCAGGTACTTGGAAAGGAACTGGGATTATGTGAGGTTGGTGCATCTCAGTTTAAAACAGATGTTTAAGATAGATGAGGTGGATCCATTGCTGTGTCTTCCTTTTTCTCTCAAAGATAATAAAGAAACTTTAGGGTGATTATGTCAAGCTTAGATGCCTAACTCAGAAATTTCTAAAGATAGAAACAACAGTGTCCACATTCCAGAAATGCTGTGAATGAGGAAGACAATACTTGAAAGTAGCTCATCTGTACAAATCCATGGAGAACAAAGGGTTAATGGGAATGGGTTATTTATGGAACTGAGTGATCAGGAGCATGATGATGTAGTTGATAATGACAGAAGAAAAAGAGCAGGGGTGAGTGCATTGACAGGGCAGGATAGTAGATCACACGTGGCCATGTTAAGCTGAAATGGGCAGCAGTCTAACAAGGAGATGTCAGAACTCCAAATCACTTGCTAAAGCAAGCAGAGGGAGACAAACCCGAAGTGAGGAGCTAGGTCAAGATCTAGGAGTCATAGTCATTAAGAATGTGAGTGGATGAAACTATAAAAGTTACACATAAAGTGTGATAATGAAATATGTATCAACTTAATCAGAATCATCAGAGACAGATCATTCCTTTTGCATATACTTAACTGATCTGTGTGAATAAGAAATGATTGAAAAGAATTAAAAAGGTAGACCAAGGACGGCAAAAAGGCATTCATGTTCTAGGTAGGTTTCAAATTATCCAGTCAGCCTTTGGTGACAGTGTTTAAAAAACCTAAACATGTAACAATATGGACCCAACAATGGGTCACGCAAAAGTAGAAAATATCTGTTAGCAGTAAAAATGCCCCAAATATATCTAAGTGTTACAGAGACCTTCCAAGAATTAAAATTTAGAAGTAAAAAAGTGTATTATTCTATTATTTATGTTTTCTATGTTTTGTAAGACATTTTGATTATTCTGCTAGACTAAAACCAACACTGGAAGCATTCATTCCTTCCTCTTCTCCCCATTCCTCTGTGCATCAGTTGTGGATGATGCGTTCTTTGTGATTTTCTCAAATCTCCTTCCTCCTAAGAATTATGACCATCTAAGAGGGAATATTCTATTTTGGATGGTCCCATTCTTGCTGTTTCTGGATTTTCAACTGGTTTCTGTGTTATTTCAGTCTGACTGCAGGTCTTAACTTTTCCCCTTTTGTTGCTCTTCCACTGCAAGCAAATAATGCCTTGGCTTGACGGTAAACTTATTCTGGGGTCTCTACCCCAGAGTCTTGAAAAGATACTTCTTCCAGACTAAAATTTTATGATTTTATCAACATCATTGGATTGATATTCATAGGATCTGATTGATTTGTAGTACCACTCCTTTAAGGAGGACAAAAGAATCAAATACAAGGAACTTATGTGCAAACGTCTCTGCATGAATGTAGAAAAGGGACAGATGGGGAGTGTTCATAACTTCACATTATATGATCAAATTAAAAAATAATCCATATAACCATTTATCAATATAAATATTGGTATTTTCTGAAAAGACTGTTCATGTTCAACGTAACAAAAGATTTGCCACAGTGTTAACCAATATAGGTTATTTTAAGCTAATATTCTGTATCCAGCAGTAGCCAATACAGTAGATTCTGGATGAAATGACCAGTGCACTGATTCATGCCATCCCATACCTCAGAGATTTATGTTGTGGTTTTTGACTGCAATTTTATTATAACTGAAAATTTAAAGCATAGCATGTGTATCCTACTTATTTGTGGCATTCATCACAAATTGTTTATTATTCTTTGAGGATTTTTTTCTTCATGGGAATGAAAATGCCCCAAAGGGTTGAAGAGACTGAGTATACATATGTAGAACCTAGAAACATTCAATCTCATTAAGCAACGAAAATTGTCAGTGTAGTTCAAGAAGGAAAGAATATGACATTACTAGTCTTATTTACACAGATGATTAGAAAGAGATAAAGTAGCTGACCCAGACAGCTAATAAATACAACATTAGAAACACAGCATTTTATGCCTCATTTTTTCTGACCTATTTTTCTTTCCCATAATTGTCTTACAGTTATAACCTGAGTTCGTGTATTGGTTGTATCTATTATTCTGGCTTTAGTATCTCCTAGTTATTTGTTAAATTTAGTAAAAATTTGCTTGATTAGATTTGATTTAGTTCCTCTTGGGAGCCCTGAAGGCTGAGAAAGATAAGCAAATCCTACAAGTAGGACCTACACATGTTCTCTATTTCATTATTCAAAATTGCTGGGCTAAGGGAAGAAAGCAGAAGGGTTATTCCTATTTACAACGATCTTTCAAATGCCAGGACATGATTCTATATTTTATTAAATTGGTTTCATTCGAGATTAACTCTTTAAATGCAAATAAGTTAACAGAGTTGAGAGTTCCTATAAACCAAGAGATGTGGATACTTCTCAGTAGATAAGGTTTACATCCTCAATGAAATTTAAAATAATGACAGTATGGGACCTCCTCTTTTTTTTTCTCTCTCTTTTTTTTTTTTTTTTTTCCCTGTATTTCTATTTTTTCAAATTAATTGGCCATAGTAAGAATGTCCTACTAATGTGAATCTGAGGTCTGGTTCCTCAAAATTTTAAGTTTTGGTTTAAAAAGGCCTATACCATAATTATAGGAACACAGAGAAGATTTCCATTGTTAACAAAAAAAAGCTGTATTTGGCCTTCTGTTCACTTACCATACTTTGCTATACTTCTTACAAAAGTAAGGCAGAAAGGAATGGATTCAAAACATGAATCCTTTAGTTTCTGCTGCCATTTTCAGATTGGAGTGTCTGAGCTGTTAGATTTTTTATGCACTCTATGTGCAAGGTTGACAATATTTTGTGTTATGCCACCCCTTTCAAAGCAGTAGAGTGGTGAAGTGCTTTTTTGCCAGTTTATTCATTTTTATGTTGCATTTTTTTTAAGATTTAATTATAATTGCAATTCTAGTATTTTCCATTGAGTAAAACAGATTAAGATTTGTTCTTTTCATGACTGCCATTATTTCCTTCTTTTTTTTTTTTTTTTTTTCAGTCCCTTCCTACTTTGCTAACCCCCAGTATGTATCAGCTATAATTAGCTATTATCTAGATAAACACATTAAGATGGGCATACTCCATTTAAGACTTATTCCTCTCTAGGATAGAAATATTTTACCTTCCTTGGGGATTTAAAATAAATTTTCTATAATGTTTATTTTGAAATGCTCATATGTCATTTATTTTCAGATACAGGACTGGTTTCCAACAGGACTCTATCTGACAATGTAGGTGAGTCTTTTTTTGATTGCAAGTGCAATCAAAACTGTGTGCTGTGATAGGGACATTTCCTTCCAGGAACAGAGGTACAGAAGACCATACTGCACCTTCTGAACAGCCGCCACACTTTTCCTATGCAAAAAGAAAGGCCAGAGATAGTGTTTTGTTTTTTTGTTTTGTTTTGTTTTGTTTCCCACAGTAAGAGCTAAGGTTGTTGCAAAACCTTGGAATAAATGCTGTTTGAACCACTGAATGAAAGTGGGTCAAGTGGATAGTGCAGTGAAAGTGGATATAAAAACCCCAAAACTGGTAATGCTGCGTTTTCATCCTACCCCATCCTTCCCCAATGTGGTACTTACTAGTTATAATGTTATCAGTTTACAAATGCATGACAGTCTTGTTGTTTTTTTTTTTTTCAGTCATACGCTGAAGGCTTACAGAAGCATAAAATGAAATTTTATTTAAAGGAAACCCATTCCCTGAAGCCAAGTCTAAATATCACCATTGAATTATGAGGATTTTTTGTACAGAAGTAGGGAAAATCACCACTTAATTCCACCAATTTAGAGAGTGGTTGGAAGAGATCTGACTGAGAAAGGTGCTAAGGCAGGTGTCTAATCACATGAAGAGGCTAACTGTGGTCAATGGAATAATTCATGAATTTACAGTTAAACACCTGTCACAGTGTGCAGTCAAAAAGATGACAGGATCTTGTCAAGGACAAGATCTTGTTAGAGGACAATTAAGGACAACAAATAGAGTAGCTTCCACAATTTCAAAGTACCCCCTGCTCAGGTATTGGAAAAAACATAAAGCCTAATGTGAGCCAGTGTTTTGAATCCTGGCCCTGACTTTCTCACAAATGCTCAACATCTCAGTCACTCCAAGAAGCCTTGATGATCATCTGAACTGCAAGCCCATGGAGAGCAGGGCAGCTGCCCAGTAACCAGGCGTTCCTCACAACCTGGCAAGACTTGTCCCTTTGTTAGTGGCAAGACTTGTCCCTTTGTTACACTTGCTTATGTGATGTTTTTTGCTTCTAAGACATACTGAGTTATACTAACTGGTACCATTTACAGTTACTGAGAGGAACCTTTTTTTTTTTTCTTTCTCTTTTTTAATTATTTATTTTTAAGAACAAAGATATATAGGGCCATGCAATTAAAAACTAACCACGTTTCCATGCTGTATGATTATTATTATATTTGAGATCTAGTTTAGTGAAGATATCTGTGCTTGACCAAGAAAAGAGATCATAAAAATGGTTTTGTTTTGAAAAATGTACTGCTTCATTTATTTTTTGATCTGTATCTATGGGAATTTGCATTCCATTGTCCTTATTACTGTTTGACATGTACCATAATATGATCATATCCCTTTAGTTTTGTTCTATTTCCTTTCATTCCACCTCTTAATTACCCTTTTTGTACCTCTAGTCTGTGGTCTCTGAGCCTCTAATACATGGCTGTGCCAATTCTACCACCCCCAAGGCTTGTCAGGTTAAAGATTAATGAGTAGACTTTACCCAGAGGCTTTTTAAGGTTAAATATAATTACAAACGGGGATTTTATACAATGCTGGATATGTGAAAGCAGCTCAGAAAAAAAAAAAAATGTAATGAAACTTACGGGATTTAAGTCAGCCATTTAGATCTTCTTAAAATGGGGAAAAAAAATAGCATTGAAACAAACAAGTTAGAGAGTTCTACCCTTTGTTCCAAAGATGGTTATAAAAACAAAAACACCATATGGTGGAAATTAGACTGCATCTCAAGCTTGCAACATGATTGCCTCCTAATTCTACTTTCTTTTGAGTTAACTAAATGTTATATGAGTACTAAGAAGATGGAAAGACAAAAAGGTCTAAAATTGTTGCTAAATATTTAGTTTGTGAAATTTACATATTTGACCCTTTGCATATTTGACCCTTTTCCCCTGTAGAAAAAACAAAACCTCTGAAGGCATCATTACCTTGAAAGATTGCTTAACCTACCTGAGGAAAGAGCTATGTTGGCTAATTTTCTTAATTTGATCTGTTTTCTCAATTTACAAAAATACAGTATAACATAAACTTACTATCTGAGCCAAAATTTTCATATGCACAAGTTAGCTTCATAAAGCCATACTGTGGTACTAGAGAAACAGCCTGAGTTTCAGAAATGCTAAATTCTACCAAATCCTACTGAAGCTAGTGGAAACTACTTGGAGTCTATCTTCAGGCACTTTGTTTGCTTCCTTATTTCTAAATCTTTGAGTACAGCAGATACATGGAAAGTAACAGAAAGGAACGGAACGCAACAGAACAGAACAGAACAGAACAGAACAGAATAGAATAGAATAGAAAGAATAGAAAAATAAAATAAAACAAAATAAAACAGCAAAATCTATCTTTTATATTGTATTATCAGTGCTCATATAATTGAATAAAACTGTTAGAAATGTCCACAAAATTTGGATACCTTAGGCCCCTACATGATATATATCATAAAACTGGAAAAATGAGTAAAAATATATTTAGATTAGAAAACAGAAAAAAATGTAATTTATAAGAATTAATGTGTGGCTTTTATTTGGTTTTACAGCTGTTTCTGGCAAATATTTATTTTAGGAAATGCAATTGTCATAATTTGGCAGGTAGCTGAGATGATTTATTTTTTTTCCATGAGTGACTAATAAGCAAATCAATTCCTGAGCAAACATTACCACTTGCAGTAGAAAATTCTCACTCTGGACATTGTCTTTTCTATTCAGTAATAGTATAACTTTATAACTAATTGCTAAAACAAAAAAACAAACAAACCAACCAAACAACAACAACAAAATCCACACCATAAATTATATTTTTGACCAGGAAACAAACACTTTCAATCAAAAGGAAAGGAAAACCCCACAAGCACCTCCTCAGGAAAGCAATGTTTTTTATGATAATACTTGATCTAAAATTGAGATGGGTTTAAAATAGATTAAGGTCTGAGTGTGCTGAAGCCCTGCATCACCAGTGTATTCTCAAGGCTTGCATAAATAATTGGTTTATATTATTTTATTGAAAGTTGAGGTACTATAAAAGCAAGAAAGTTACAGTCCAACACCAAAAAAAAAGAGAGCTATTAAGACAGACTCTGTCTGGAGCCTTCTATTCAGAGTGCTTAACTCTGAGGAGGTTAACCGTTTAACTCCTTGATTTATTTTAGCTTTTTGAACAAATTATTTTTTAGTGTAATGGAAGCCATAGTTCTAGGGGAAGCACATCTCCTTATCTGCATGATGGAGTCAAGTTCCCTTTTGCAGCATAACCAGAATATTTTATTTTTTTATACTGGACTTGGAATTAACTTTATATATATATATATATATATGTATCTATATATATAAGTATATATATATACACACATGTATTTCTTTTCAGAATCAGAATGAATGGGAACTCCTTACTATTTACTACTTACTATTTACTTACTTGCTACTAGTAGACAAGGACCTCCATGTCCAGATCATAAGTTTTCTTTCTTACAGGGCACCATATGGCAATTAAGGTTATTCCCACTGCTTTTGAGATGGGGGAGAGATGGTGAAAATGAAGAAAGAAAGTAAAAAATAAATCAAATGTTGGTTATTCTGTTTTTCTTAAAAATAAATAAATAAATAAATAAATAAACCTAATTCTTTCTTATTTCTTTCTTCCTGGACCTGCAGAGCCAAACCTTTACTACAAAAGTAGATTCACACTGGCTTCAATGAAGCAGCTCATATGTTTGATACACACACAGCCATGTATTCATATAGAATTACATAATTATCCAAGTGCATAAAGATTTGCAGGACAGCCACCTCATGTTTACATCTGACCTGTTTTAATTTCATTAAGCAGTGCTAAAAATTCTTGTCCTCCTGCCAGGCTGCCACACTTTTAACTCTGTATGAGGTTCCTAGGAAGGAAAATAAATCTACATGCAGTCTTTCTCACTCATGGGTTTTTTATATTAATTTGCATCCATCCAAGCTAGAAGTAGCCTGGTTGATCAGTTAACAACATGAGAGCAGAGATTTATATAGATTCCATAGATTATACAGATTATTTACAAGACAGCAGAGCACGGCACAGCTGGGGCAAGGGAACAGAGCAGAGACATAAACCGCGTCCATATATTGTGGAGACATCATCCTTCTGCTGCCTTCAGTAGGCATGAGATGCACATTTGAATCTCCAACTCTGTTTACCACTAATGGTAAACAGAATGGAAAAAGTAGAAAGTGGAAAAGTTTAGATTCTTAAGCACCATGCAGACAATTATTTTGAGAAAATATAAAAAGACTGAGTATATTGCTTTCTCTAAGGGGAATAACAAAAAGTACTGAGAAAGCAATTTCAGTTGAGGACTCTGGCTTCTGTCCCTATCTTAGGGCATCTCTTTGTGTCACAGTCCACACCTGGATAAGTACATTGCAATATTACACTCTCCCTCAGTATGTCAGTAATAATTGCAAGCCAGTAGTCTGAACTGGAAAGGACTCATGAGACAGTGGCTGTCAGACACTTTCTGTAGAGTGTGCTTTTTTGATTTGGTGTCTTATATTGTTAAGTGTGCATATACCTTGATGTCTTGTATACCTCCAATCAAGAGACACAGAAACCAGAAGATGATAGAATATTTTATTTAATTATAAATCCATGTAACATTTGAAATTTGCTCCAGATTTCAGCTGACCATAATAACAAAATGGGGAAAGAGACCAGATGGGTCTGCTACAACTGGAAAAATAAATAAATAAATAAATAAATAAAATCATAAAATGAAAACCTTATCAAAGCCTGTAATTTAATGGCTTACGAGAACTGTCTCAATAGACAACACGCATGCAGAAGTACTTTCAAGCCTTGGATATAGGGGTATCACTGCAATTATATATACTTCCATCAGCATGCAATTTGGGCTGGACAAAATCATAGACTTTAAAGGACAGTAAAAGCAATATGATAAGTATTACTCCTTTTTATCTCCCTAGCATGAGTTTTATTTGAGTTGCATTCTAACAAGCCTGATGGCTAATAACACCCTCCATTAATATAGATTAATATCATCTACCACTTTCTTCGGGCTTTTATGTTGTTCATATTTCCATGAAAAACTTTGCTGTTTGCTGAAAATATAAATATGGAGCAAATGATAGCTATTCTTTGTGGCAGAAGCATGAAGAGAATTTGGGTATATTTGAGGCTAGATTGATTTCTTAGCATCAAAAAATGTAAATAGAATATTCTTGTATTTAATGAACACTGCATTTGTAGCAACAGAAAAAAAAAGGAAAATATACATCATGAGGCTGTGTTTAACCATAGTGATCAGACTCTGAAAATTTATGCAAAAGCTGATATGCATGATGGTATCTTTAAAGAATATATCTGAATAATCAGAGAAATGGAGATCACAAGAATGAGAAACTGGGTTAAACTAAATACCCAACAGTTTGTCTCCAACAATAGCCCAGTAGCAGATGCCAATAGACAAGAGTAAAATAGGTCAAGCATACAATGACACTTTCTCAGCCTCCAGCAATCTGTGGCTCATGGATTTCCTGATCCAGAAATGTCATTTTGAGGTGGTATTTGGGGCCAGACTAGTAAGGCTAGGAGGAAAAGGCCCTACAATGGGAATGTTTGTACTAAGCCTATCATAAAGCATCTGTACAAAAATTCTAAAATACAACTGCAATTCAGTTTTCTTGTAAATTATTTACTAAAAAAAAAAAAAAAAAAAAAAAAGCTACTGAAGTCTGTAATACCCTCTGCTAATTTTGGAGGGATAAGGAAGGATGTTAAAATGCAGAAATGTTGAACATTTTCAGTGAAGTCTGCACAGTAGCTATGAAGCACGTATGATATAGCTGACAACTATAGTTCAAGAAAAAGCAAGGAAAAGATGATCCCGTACAAATTAGTTACTAATCACATCTGCTGATATACTGTTGGTTATTAAGAATTACAAAATGTAATGAAAAAAAAAATCCTGAAAATTCATGGATGTCCCAGTATCACACCACTGAGAACCACAAAACTTTTAACAGAGAAAGTAAAAATAAAAACTAAAACCCCACAAAACTCTTCAAGGACTAAAGTAAATATAAAATCCCAGTACAGAGGACTGTCTACCCTGTCATTTAACCTTCTTCCCCACTTTCTGTTTCCTCTCAAATGCTCATTTTCCTCTGAATTTGCATTTAGCTTTACCACATGGTGACCTCACCTAAGGGGGGACCCCTAGAATCAGCTCATTGGAGCAGAGACGTCACCCTCCACCAAGAGGAACTGGAGAACATTTATTGAAGGGTGGAGTTGCAGGTTCACTGCATGCTCAGAATGAAAAAAAAAATAATTGAAAAAATAATCACAATTAAAAAAAAATGACAATAGCATTAAATGTTACACAGCATTGTTTAATGGCAAACTGATCTCATCAATATAAATTATTTTCTGCTGAGATTACAGACTTGAGTGACAAAGTTATCTGTGAATACATACTTTAACCTAGTAGCTCATCACATGCTGATTAATAAATTGACTCAATTAAAAGAAAAAAAAAAAAACAATGTGGTATATATTGAATGGAATAAAACTGTCTGATAGCAAAGCTAATTGTTAACTGGTAATCATCATCTAATAGGAATGTTTTTTGGTCAGATTCCATTGTGGTCTATTCTTGGCTCCACACTAGTCAATATCGTTATCAATGATCCGGAAAAAAATATCATTGCTGGTAAGGGCTGTAAACTACACAAAATCAGTGAAGTGGTAAATAAGGATAAGGACAGGTCAGTTCTACAGAGTGATCAGGTTCGCTTAGCAAGATGAAACCATCTGAGCAGCATGGCTTTTAAAACAACCAAATTTAAGGACAAGCATCTGCAAAAATGGAATTTAGGTCAGAGTTGCATGAAAGGTGAATGTTATTTGAAAAAGTGCAATGTCTGAAGTATTAAACAGATGATGTTTCAAGCATGAGCTCGTGACAATACCTAAAAGGCCAAGTATTAGTCACATTAGTCATATTCATTAGCAAGAAATAATACTGAGAGTAAGCACAAACTGTTTACTCCACAGTATATCTGTTAGCAATGTTAATAAAACAGTAATCTGCTAAATCACTAAAATAGTGTGATCTGCAAAAGAGGATGTTGACCAATTGGAAATGTTTAATGAAGACCAAACAGAGCTACCTGAGACCTAGGAAACCTGACTTTTTCTAAGAGCCTAAGATTGCTCAGTCCCACTAATGTGCAAAGTGAAAATATGAGATGATTTGATCATTATGTATGTCAGGGGAAAAAAAAAACTGACTAGCAAACAAAGATTTTAAAAAACTTCCACTGAAAAGAAAATGAAATGACAAATTTAGACTAGTAATAAATTACTTTTAGTAATGAAAGAATCAATCAGTGGAAGAATTTATTTTGCAACATGTCAGAGCTTCTGCTACTTGAAGGCCCTACATTTTGTAAAAGATATTCTTCAATTCAGTCAAAGCTTGTAAACTTGATGCAGGAATGAGTATTTACATTCCTTGTTATGTGCCATGAAGTATGTCAGAATAGATGCTCACAAAAAATCTGAAAATGAATGATCTATAATGTTGCTATAGCTGAAAGGAAAAGAAAGAGAGAAAGAGAGAGAGAGAGGGGGGAAGAGAGAGGAAGAGAGAAAGAGAGAGAGAGAGAAAGAGAGAAAGAAAGAGAGAAAGAGAGAAAGGAAGAAAGAAAGAAAGGAAAAGAAAGAAAAAAGGGAGGGAGGGAGGGAGGGAGGGAGGGAGGGAGGGAGGAAGGAAGGAAGGAAGGAAGGAAGGAAGGAAGGAAGGAAGGAAGGAAGGAAGGAAGGAAGGAAGGAAGGAAGGAAGGAAGGAAGGAGAATGAAAATGAGCTAAGACAGTGAGCAAGAAGGTAAAAAGGAAAATACTTTTCCTGATATAAGATCAAGAAAGACTGCCATGTTAACACTGATGTCCAGGACAGTCATTTAAACACTTGTAAACCTTTTTAACCTTACTATTTATCTTTTTCAGTGCTAAGCAAAACTAGCAGCACAGGGATTGTTCTTAAGCACATCCTGGCTACATACGGAGAGAAGGAGACACCTTTGTTGGAAAAAAAAAAAAATAAATAAATTGTTTCTGTAAAGCTTTGGACAAGCTTTGCTGACATGGAAGGCACAAGGAAAATGAATGGCCAGCCATCACCAGTGGCTTATGACACTGCCAGCACTACAGGTGAAAAGCAACAGTGATACACATCAGAGCACAAGTGGAATGAATCACAAGCAGGACTGATTCTGCACAGCACACTGTGGTGTGGTTGGAAAAATGTTTTGCACAGCAAGTACTCATTCACTCTCTTCAGCCAAAACACACTGACTTCCGGAATGCAAGATGTGTGCATGGAGTTTCAGCTGGCCTCCACAACTGGTTTAGAAATGCCTACCTTTAAAAATACAACTGCTTCTGTTGCTCAGGTCATCTGAACCAGCAGACAGTCCTCAAGTAAACATGGCACCAGCACAACAAGATTCATGAGGCTTGTGTGTATCTGATGCTTTTCTCATTTTCAGTATTGTTGCTGTGTTTCTGATTCTAACTGGTGGAAATGGTTAAATACTTTCATATTTGATTGATATATCCCACATCCAGAATAAGTCATTATTTTGATATGGATTTTTTTCTTTTTTTAATCAGAGTATTATGACTGCATATAGTCAATCTAATGAGATCTACTGTTTGTATGTTTGTTTTCCCCCATTATTACCTCCAGGTCAAGAAGACCATTTTCTGAAAGCATATTAGCCTCAACTGAAAATGTGGAAATCCACATAATGGTCTTTGAGATTATTCCAGTATGGATTATCTTTGATGATGTTTACTTAACATGCCCAATACAGGTCAAGAGCTTATAATGTGAAAGCGACTTGATTCCAAATCATATTCCAAGCTGCAGAGCATTGCGCACATTGGGCTGCATTGTGGGTTTGCATAGACTTTCCCTAACAGCAATGTTTTGACCAATTGATGCTTTCCAGCAGCTGCTAATTAGCACTGTTCCAGACTGGACTACATTATTAGTCGGCACTGCAGTACTATTCAGTTCAGCCTGTTTGTGCGAAGGAGTTATGTTCTAAATAGAAGTGCAGATGCTGCCTGGTGAAAATTTTCAAAGGATTTGAACATCAGCGTACCCATGGCAAATAAAGCCAGGTGAAGATCTGTCCTGTTTATAGCTGCAATATATAAAGGTCAAGGAGTACCATGAGTCTTAGAGAAACCAGTTTGCTCATAACTGGACAAATACTTCTCAAGGCAGGTATTTTAGACAGACAATAAAACTCTCTGAGCATGACCCCATCTCTCAATGCAATCATAAGTTTGAGAACAGTGCCTCAACTTCTGCCTCAGCACAACCCGAGGTGACTGCTATATCCTGCCTTCGTAGTGTACATAAAGCTTTTTAAGCCTGCTAATGACTATTAGTGTCATAATCAAGAGGGCAAGAACTTTCAGGGAGACACTCAGATAAAGCAGTCTTTATTTTCAGGAGCCAAGATACATCTGTTCTGTTATCAGCATTCTCTTGGAGGTTTTCATCCTGGTAGAAGTAAGTATTCAGCACCCAAAAAGGGAGCAACTGACATGACCGTGAGCCTGCAACTCAACAAGCAGGTCTCCTAGTAGGAAAAAAAAAAAAAAAAAAAAAAAGAGCTGCCCAGTGCTTCTTCTTTAAACCTCTCAAATGGTAAATTTACTCCATTTTGCCATGGGTCAGAAAAAATCTCTGTTCCACCACGCAATTTCTCTATGTCACTGCTGTGGCTTTGTATGTGCTCTCTCTCTCTCTCTCTTTTTTTTTTTTTTCTTTTTTTTTTTTTTTTTTAATGAAAAAACCTGCCTTGAGTATTTTGCTGGTATCTTCAGTAGCACAATGTGAAAAACTATGTCTGCCTCTAAAATGCAATAAAATTGACCTATAGTCTGTTTCAGCTAGCTGAAGGTTATTTTACTTTGATATATCCTTGCACTGTCCTCTTCTTTAATTAATAATGTTGCTGCCACATACTATGAAAGTCACTCTTTTGCACATACTGTTGTCTTTCCAAAATAGGGATTTTATAAGTCCTTAAAGTTTCAACCTTAAGAAATGCATAGAGCATATTCAATCATAAGTCAAATCTATTTACATGTACAAGAGCTGAAAGATTTTTCATGCAAGTAGTCAAAGTCTTAAGTTTTTATTATTTCTGCTTGAGCAGAAAGCAATAAATATATCTTGAGACAAGGGAGAAAGTTAATAAAAAACTGTCCTTTCCTCTTTATGCTAGACCCTGTTTTAAAACCAGCTTGTCTTTCGTGAACAAATTAATTGGATTAGCTCTGCTTTAGCCACAGAGGACAACAGCCTATGTCACAAACATATTTGTAAAATGAACCATTACGGCACTTGTAGTCTAGGGGAATGATCCTGAAATCTTATTCCAGCAAGTATTATTAGTAGTATTAACATAAACAGCTCAGTGTGTGGGACTCAAATAGGAAAAGAGATTTATGTTCTAACTTTACCTATACAAATTTAAAAAAAAAAAAAAAAGTTCCTACACCAGTGAATTATTGATTGAAATAATAATTAAATATACATAAATATATATATATTAAAAAAAAAAAAACTTGTGTGGTGAATGGAGATACAGAAAAGTGACTTGCCCACAGTGACTCCGCTTGTCAGAAGGCAGGTCCTTACCATCGAAAGATATTAAAATGGTGTCACTGGAGATATTGTATTGTCAATGAAAATTTCACTGTGGTTTGAGAACAAGGGAATAAAGCTTCTTAAAAAGAAAAATAATTTGTCTTCCTAGGTAGAGAGCAGATTGCAAATTCACCAGAATTGCTTTTCATTTGGAAAAAAAATACAATACTTGTCTATTTATCCTTCTCTCATTTACCACATCAATACCAACATTTTAAGTTGAGACTATAGCTTTATAGTTAGTTTGCACCCAACATGGCCATTCATTGTATATGTAAATGGTTTTATTCGTCTCATGATATTTATTCCAAGCCCAACGATTTTCAACTTCCCAAAATGTTCATTCATGTTTTGTAAAGATATTTTTTGTATTTTTCTGAGTGTTTGTACAATAATTCAGTTCAGAATGGGTTGTTTTGTGCTATTTTAACAAGTAAGAGTCAGAACAGCTATACGGGTATCTGACTTATGAAGTTGAAATACCTATAGTCTTTCAAAAAATGTTGTCCACTTTAAAAAATTACAATATTATTTTTTTTTTCACAGTTGCTGGCTATCTTATTAAGGCAAGTATTGATATTGAAACACATTTAAAGTCTTATTTTGGGAGTATTGTTTTTCTGTGTTCTATATGGACCATTTGCCACAGAACCTCATATGTTCAGTATCCACAATGCTTAATTAGACACAGTTGGATCTTTTTTAACTGAAGTTCCAGTAAAAAATGTTAAATGGGAGGATGACTTGTCCCTCAATGGTTAGTGAAAAATGACCAGTGAATTGGACCATAAGAATGAATATTCTCTTCTAAGCCTGTAGGCCCTCTAGCCATGGCAATCTTTCTGTTGTCTGGGTAGTTGATTTCACAGTTATTGTTACCAATTACTGCTATTTTACATGCTTCTGTTGCAGTGGGAGCTGAAGCTATTACTTAAATCAGAACTTCTTAGTCTGGGCATTGTGCAAACACCCACCAAGAGGCAATCCCAAGAGGTGTTCCTGGGAGCTGTCAATTGCAAACTAAGGAACATGAAGAGTGTTTATCACTATTCTGACCATCTTGAAATTAAAGATTTGCAGGTGCTCTTGGATGAGAGGCTGTTACATTTACACCTGGCATGGAGTAACAATTCACCCAGGGCAACATGCAGTTGTAGACTTCTGCATCCAAAGAAACAGCTCTAGAAATGCCTGGGGTCAGGCCTGGAAGTTAGGGCATTCTTTGAAGAACCTTTCCATGGGGTAATAAAATGCAGTTTCACACATGCTTGCTTGTACAGACTATTTTGTTTTCTCCCTCTTTCTTCTTATACTGTTTGTGAACAAAGTAATGGGCTATGAATTACTAGTATCTGTAATGTAAGCCTTCCCACTTGCTGAAACTAGATACACCTTTCAGTTATGAGAGGCATAAATCCTTATTAACTATTAACTACTGTTATAGGTAGCATAGAATTATTCAAGCAATAAAAGAGTTTATTTTTTCCCTTGGTTAGTTGTAAATGAGTCTATGGGGAACCCAGGAGTTCTCAGTTAAGCTCATTTCATACCTGTAGCAATAGCTTTAAAACCTAATCCTGGATATGTTTATACATTTTTAATAGAACCCCAATTTTACATACAATATCCTCTAGTGGCTTCAGCTGCTGCAGCATCTTCCTGAACAGTTTTTCACATAATAGGCTCAGCAGGCTCAATGCTTGATTATTTTTCCTCCAGTTCAATATCTTCTCTTTTCCCTTCGTTATACACCGACAAGGGGACCATAGGCAGGTTCTGTGTGGCGGATGCCTCGTACATGAACGTGCTAGCAATGTGTAATCAATGTTCTAGCTGAATCCAGTATTCAAGGAATTTAATTGAATTATTGAAATTCAGGGTTGAACCACTGGGACATTGATCCTATATTGTCAGCTTCAAATCCAAAGTGCACTGGCTGCTTGATAATATGTTCATAGAATTTGCAGTGGAAGGAGTGGTGAATCAAAGCCTGTGACAGTATAGCTAACTGACAGAAAACAGAGGAACTGTTGCTGAATACATTTTAAAATAAATCAATATAGACTGGCCTGATTGAACAATTCTGGCAATGCACTGTGCTGGCATGGCTGCTGACTTACCAATTTAAGAGTAGGCTCAGGACTCATGGTAGCTGGAAAGCTGGAGAGGCCTGCACTGGGGTGATGTGTTTAGCTTCCAAGACAGAGAATATTTGCTCATCTGTTTTCCTTGCCAGAGGCTAGAAACTATTGTTGCAGCTGCCAAATGAAACAAAGGGGGATTAAAAGAGAAACGAAACGATAAAATAATACTTGCAAAAAGCTTAGGAAAAAAAAATCAGAAGAAATAGCTTTCATTTAAATTGACATGAGTGCAAATGCTTTGCTTATTTTCCTCATATATTAAAAGATCATTTAAAAATTGAGGCTGGGGTCAATAAAAAAAAAAAATAGTAATAATAAAGAGAGAAAGGGCTTTAAAACATTTCTACAAAACAGTGCTCAGCTGTCACCACCTTCCCCCTCCCCCCCCCGAGTGTTAAGTCATGTCCCTCCTCAAGTGGGACTGCTGGAAAACAGAGACAAAGCAAAGACAGCTGCAGGACCACTCTGCCCTGTTGTGGGTTGTTTCTTGCATTGTTCTCTTTCACCAGCCCACCTGCTTTGTTCAATTTATCATTGTCTGCTTCCCTTGACATGGGACCTGAGAACACTTGGCAGAGCTGGATTGAATGGCTGTCACTTTAACTTCTGCAAGAGGAGGGCAGCTTTATAGCCTTTCTGCAGTGTTATTCCCTTTTCTGGGAATAAATGATAGATTTTTCTTCTAGCACTGCAATGTGCAGAAGGCCTTAGCCTTCCTTTATTTGCCAGCGTGGCCAGTGTAAGTCTGCATGATTATCAACAACTCAAAGCCTTTAGGGCTGAGCCCTCCAAGGGACTTGGTATTTTCCACACCAGTGGAGTCACAGGCCTCGATCAGGCTAAGCCCCAGTGCGTGTACTTCTCTGAAATCAGACCACTCATGGGCATTAGTGCCTTGCTGTAACAGGACTCCTGACTCCAGGGAGAGCTAGGGTCACCCAGCAGTGCATGGATCATAGCCTTACATGGCTGTGGAGCGTATATATCTACTAAAGGCCAAGACTATGAGGAATAAGGATGGTCAATGAGGTTGAAGTACGTTTTTGGCACATTTCACCTTCTAAAGAGCTCTGTTGAACACAAATGGACTGCTGAACAGTGGCCTTAGTGAACAGTCATACAAAATTTGCTACCCACTGGCTTTAATATTAACCTGTTGGGGTTTAGCCTGGCTGGCAGCTAAGCACCACGCAGCCATTCACTCACTACCTTCCCAGACAGATAGGGGAAAGAATCAGTAAAATTGTAAAAATCATGGGTTAAGATAAGGACACTAGAATAGGAAAGAAAATAGGGGGTGGAGGGTAGTGAAAAAAAGTGATACACAGTGCAACTGCTTACCACCAGTTGACTGATGCCCAGCCAGTCCTGAAGCAGTTGTTCCCCGCCCCAGGCCTATTCCTCCCAGTTCTATTGTTGAGCACAATGTTATGTGGTGTAGAAAATTCCCTTGCTCAGTCTGCATCAGCTGTCCTGGTTGTGTCCTCTACTGGCTTCTTGTGCACCCCCAGCCTCCTTGCTGGCAAGGCAGTTTGATAAGTCCTTGACCTAGTGCAAGCATTGTTCTGCAACAATTAAAATATCATTGCGTTATCAATATTATTTTCACCCTAAATCCAAAATACAGCACCATACCAGCTACATGGAAGATAATTAACGCTATCCCAGCTGAAGACAAGCTATCCAATGCTTACATTTTAAATCTAAAATACAGGGCATAAGAGATAGAAATGGGACGCGAGAATTAGTCCCATTACCTGAGGAATACCCTTAAATTTTTATCCTTCTACAATAGTCATAACATATAAGCAACGGTATTGATGACTTCTGCATTTAATAAATAAACTAGTTATCATCTACCTGGTAGCCCACCCACACCTCTTTTTCTTGCATTCTCCCTCCACCTACAAACATATTGCCTTGGCATCTGCAATCTAAATTAGCTGTAACCATTAGCGTTGGATCAGTGTGTATCCACATTCTCAAAATAGAATGGTACTCAAGCTAAGAGGTTCTGAGGCTCTTGCATCAATGGGAGTTTTATCTTAACTCTCTACAACATGTGACAATGTGCATTTTTCCTGCCCTGCACTGGATGTCCCACTCTCACTCAATCAAAGGTGTGTGTCGATGCTATATAGCAAGAAAGAGGGGAAATGATTGTGGAGCCAGAAGGCATCCTTAGCTGTGATATCTCTGCGTTACAAGTCTCAAGTAAAAAGCTGAGTAGTGAACCTAAGTAGTGATCCCTCTCTGGGGATCTCTGATCAGAGTCCCTCACTCATTGCTCTTCAAACTCAGTATGGTGTAAATGCTCATCTCCACTCATGTTTCTAGAAGAGATTAAAAGTTCACAATTATTCTATAGCATGAATTGTTCTGTATTCGTTCAGAGACTGAACAGAGACTTTTCAAGTAACACTACCATAAGAGGAAGATATTTTAAAATCCATCAACTTCAGTATGTATTCCCAGTTTTCTACATTTTTCATCCTTTGTTTGTTTGCTTGTTTCATTCTAATCCATTTATATTTTACTTCTCTGAATTCAAAATACCAAATGAATTTATCAAAAAAATGACAATCTGTAAGTGCTGACATAACAGAAAACAGAAGAAGCAATGTTGTAAATATTTCAAAATAAATAATCAGGGCTATGTCAGGGGAGACTAGTCTGTGAATTCCTGGCAAATAATTTATTTTGTTGGCATCATTAGCATTATGCCAATTTAAAAACAGACAGGAGTTGTGGTGGTAAGAATGCTGAGAACTTGTCAGAGGGGTAAAGCATTTAGTGTTCAGGACTCATAGGACACATCTATACTAGTGTATAAAACATTTTGGTATCTGTTCTCTGGCCATAAGGGGAATCAGCAAGGCAAAGGCAGCGTCTCTACAGCTAACCTATCTTTCTGAAGGCAATTTCTCATCCATACTACATACATACTGAGGTCCAGACCACGCCTGGGTCCATGCCTTTATCCAAACCATGTGTCACTGAACATGCTAACTGTGAGATGGCTTTTTCTACACAGATCTCGGGAAGGTGGGGGTTGCATACTTTTTTTAGCATGTGGTGGTTTCACACTGGTGGGCAGCTAAGTTCCAACACACAGCCCTCTTGTACCCCCTTCTAAAAAGAGCAGGGAGAAAATACGATGAAAAAAGGCTTGTGGTTTCAGATAAGGACTAGGAGATCATTCACCAACTACTATCATGGACAAAACAGACAGCACAGGGAGATTAATACAATTTATTGCCTATCTCTAGCAGACTAGAACAGTGAGTAACTAAAAGCAAACTAAAAACACCTTCTATCCCCCTCTCCCCCTCAATCCACCCTCTTCCACCTCCTCCCCCTGAGCAGCACATGGGAATGGGGAATGGGGGCTACAGTTAGTCCCTGACGCTTCGTCTCTGCTGCTCCTTCATGGTCACTCTCTTCCCCTGTTCCAAATGGCATCCCTCCCACAGGATGCCATCCTTCCCAAACTGACCTCTTCAGGAACTGCTCCCACATGGCTCTGTACCACAGGGTCCATCTGTCAGGAGAAAACTGCTCCAGCACAAGTTCCCCACAGGCGGCAGCTCCCCTCAGGCCCTCTGCTCCTGCATGGGCTCTTCTCCACAGGCTGTAAGCTCCAAGCCCAGGGCCTCCTCATTTGTGGCTTCAAGCCATATCCACCTGCTCCACCGGGGGCTCCTCCACCCATGGGGGGGCTGCAGCGTGAAGATCTGCTCCATGTGGGACCCATGGGCTGCAGGGGGACAGCCTGCTCCATCAGGGGCCTCCCCACAGGCCACAGGGGAACTGCTGCTGCCTGCCTGGAGCACCTCCTGCCCTCCTGCCGCACTGCGCTGGGTGTCATCAGGTCAGTGTTTCTTTCATTTTCTCACTCCTCTCTGCCAGCTGCTGTTGTGCCACATTTTCCCCCTTTCTTAAATTTGCTCTCACAGAGGCACAAATAACATCACCCACTGGCTCGGCTCTGGCCAGCAGTGAGTCCATTTTGGAGCCAGCTGAAGCTGGCTCTGATTTGGCTCTGATCTGACATAGGACTGCTGCTGGGCTCTGCTCAGAGAGGCCACCACTGAAGTTCCCCGCTACCACAACCTTGTCATGTAAACCTAACACATAGTACATCCATTAGTGACCCTAACTCTCTCTCTCTCTCTCTCTTTTTTTTTTTTCTTTTTTTTTTTTTTTTCACTAAGGACGTGATCTAAAGCTCAGTGAAATCAGCGGAACCATTCCTAAAGTCTGTAATGAGAAATGGATTCAACCTCCTTGGTCTTTTGCTTCTCCTGCAGCATTTTTCTTTTTATCTTGGTTCCTCTTTCTCTTTTTCTCCATCATCAAATTACTGTATTCATTAACATTACCAAGTACTAACATGATCAGTGCATTGAAGTAAAAACAGCAAAATACACACAGATGTGAACAACAGTGAATTCAGAAAATAAATGAAATTTGTTGAACAGTAAAAGTTACTTTGCTGAGAACGCCATCACTTTTTATTTTGAAGAAACTTTGCTTTTGGAGAAAGATGTATTAAAGTGTTTTCTGCATACTTAGAATATTCTATGGTCTACATGGAACTCATTAATGTAGTCCACATACAGAAATCCTAGGGGGTCTCTAGTATACCAGTACAGTGCTGTAGATCTTAGGTAGAAAAAAACAAAAACAAAAACAAAAACAAAAACAAAAAAAAAAACAAAAACAAAAACAAAAAAAAAAAAAAAAAAACAAAAAAAAAAAAAAAAAACTTGGGACTAGGGAAGTGTTATAGCAACATGCTGTTTATTTTCACAAATACAATTTCTTTTTTACACTCCAGGAGGGAAAAGAAAGAAAAAAATATCTTTTGTTTTAAGTTGGCTAGTCTCAAGTGCTGGAAACTGCAAAGGAAAATGAACTCCCTTTCCTACTTCTGTGTGGCAGCACAGAGGGAAATTACCTAGGAATGAGAATCATTTCTGTGCTGCTTTTGCTGAAATGAAAGTGAGTCCATACAAAATAGAGCTACATGGAATATCCAAAACAAAATTTAAAACACCCAGGACATGTGTCATTGCAACTCATGGGACTATAGAGGAATTGCAGTGTTTCTAACCCTGTTACATCCACCAGCACTTCATCAGCACTAGGGCTATGTTTCCAGCACTTCTGTATGTCAGTGAGAACCTTAGTATACTGTGTTTTGAAGCACTTGTTTTGTCTTCAGAGTTTCTAACTGGTTTAGCCACATGCTCAGAAAAATCCTTCGGATTTCACTTCCTCTGATATTTTTCAGGTTGGTATTGACAGGAGAAATGAAGCATTGGGCTTGCAGGCAGCTGCCAAAGAGAGAGCTCCAGAGTGCTTCCCAGCTGCCAGGCTTCCCTGCACAGCCCATCCAGGTCCGTGCTCCGTGCTCAACTAGCCTGCAATGTTAAGGAAACTGGTACATAGGTCAGAAAGAAGCAATGGTAAAGTCTTTCCAAGTCCCCAGATTAGAAAAATCTTTCCTCTCAAAGAAGTAATACCATATCATGAAAGTATTTTAGTGTCAGGGGTGTTAAAGTCAGGGTGCAGCAAAAGATGTCATCTTCGTAGGAGAAGGGGAGCCGGGAGGGAGGGTGGCAGCAAGACAGGCACGTTCTCATGGTGCCCCAGCCAAGTCAACAGAGCAGGGATGAGTCTAGACAGCCACAGTACAAGGTGGCCCCCAGCCACCTTGTATGGGTAGTTATATTAAGAGAGCTCTGAAAGTAAACATGGGTAAACATATCAATATAGACAGATATCTATATATAAGTATATATTCATATGTATGGTTAATAAGCACCTAGCAAACCAGAATGGTTATTTTCCATTAAACAATTTCTTCAGCAAATTCTGCCTTTTTTTTTTTTTCTGTTTCTTTGTCTTTTGCTAGCTTCAGTATCACTGTTACACAGTTCATTCAGTTTACTCTGATTCCAATAGATTAGATGATTAGATGTACATGCATGAAGACTTGTATATGTCTTTTTAAAATTAGTGTCTTGGTCTTTCTCAGTTTTATTTTCCCATCTCCAACATGAGGTGCCTTGCACTGGGACAGTTCCCTCATCACTGGCTGCAGCTCTCCTTCATCATAATAAATCACATTATCAAATCTCTTTCACATTATGTCTTGAAACCAATTCAGTTTCTTTCCACCACTACTCCTATTATAAGATTTTTCTAGAACATTTTTTCCAATTTCTATGCCACATTTATTATGTCCCATTTATGTCAAAATTGTCTCTTGGCTTTAATGGGCTTTCTTTTTCTTTTGCATCTACTTCTCTCATTTATTTATACAAAGGGACTAGAAGTACTCTTGGTTTTCATTCTGTTAGGCTAAACAAATTGATAAGCTTTGGTCACATACAGGCTTTCCATTCCTGTAGCAATACTATTAACTCTTTTGCTCTTTCCAGATAACGTCTCACCACTGCAACATATAATAAATGCTTAATGCCTTCATTTTGTAAAAGCCTCACTTGATACATCCGAGGATTGTATTTCCATTTTTTATTGCCACATACACCTAGGTGGTGCATAATAATACTTTGACTGACTAATATCCCAAAGTCTTCCTGTTTCAACCAATTGGTCTTAAGATGATTGAAGAAATTCTGATTGAAGAAATTCTCATTGCTCCCTTTGTTCATTACCCCACATTTCAAACTAATTAAATCACATACTTAGTCCCAGTTCTCAGGGCTATCCATTTCTTCTCATGTGTTATTCTGGTTATCCTCCATATTGTTAATGTCTGTTATGTTTATATTACTTTAAAACATTTATTATCTTATTCCTTCTTTTTGGACTCAAGATATTGCTGATATTTTTAGTAGCATTGGATCTGAGTTTTAAGGAATTACACCCAATTATTCATTTCTTCTTTTAGCATGAATTTTTATAATTTTGACTGTAACTCCTTTCATCCACACTGTGATCTTGTGCTAATCCACCTTTTATTCCAAGTATATAATAATTTTCCATGTGCATTGAATACAAGTAGATTAAGTGCTAAATCTTTTCACACAAGTTCTGCTACCAAAGTTTAGTTAGACACAATCCACTTGCTATTTCACAGGCTATTGTAACCCCTTTTTCATTCATCTCTGTATATTTAAATATCATTCAAAAGGTTTACTTAAGCTTCATATACAACTAATGTAAGATTACAGGGTTTTATTTAGCCATTTCTAATCCATTTCTTAGACATGCAAAATATTGGTTTGCCCTAGCTGTGCAATGCAGAAACCAAAAGCTAGAGTCACTGCTTCCAGATATGTTTTTGTGAGCCATCTTCTGTTCAGGGATGAAAGTGATGTGGTTATCTGGTCCAAGCCCATGGGGCTCAGATGTCTCAACAGGCCAGGCTGAGCAGCAGCATTTCCCATGAAAGCAGCCCCAGCAGCGCTGGGCCTTTGAAGGGCGAGTTGTGTGTAAGCGGATCTTGCCATTTCACATGAGGGACCAGGCTTTCCAAACAGGCTCAGCTGCCCCTACTGCTCTCAACTGAATCTCCTAGGAAACAGCAAACTGAAGCTGTGTTATCTTTTCCCTGGAGCCTACCCTTCTTCAGGCCCTACAAGCAACCACAAGCAGGCAGCCACAACAATACATCCCCTGGTGTGCACTGTGTTGCTGGGAGAGATGCTGGAAGCACTGTGCAGGGTGACCTGCTGCTAGAGATTCACCCCATAGATAACCTCTGATGTGGGGGTTGAATCTGGAGGGAGTGACCTATCCCCATGCTCTCTGTACAGACAGGGAGGATAAATGCAGAGCGGAGAACAGCTGACAAAAGGTGAGTACTGGGTGCGATGCTCTGTAGGAGGTATCACTGCTGTGTGGAAGTGGTGTGCAGTGAGTGGCGAGTACAAATTCTAAAGATTTCTTCTCAGAGAAATGAAGCTTTAATGTCCGTGTTTGAATAAAACCCATTTTTTCCAAAACAGTTATTGAAAATGTGGGCCTATTTATTAATGAATATAGCTTTTCGATTCTGGGATGTCATCTTGTCATGGATGATAGAATGAAATAAACAGAAAAAAAGCATTTTAATCACATTTTTGTAGATTACATGAAATCCAAAACATAATTTACATATACCATAAAAAACTAGATAGAACTGATATGGTATTATGAACAGGCAATGTCATTTTTTAATCTTCATTTTAAAAACACTTGTCTTTCTGATAAGCACCAATGCAATTGTTACAGATGCGGATCTTTTCTGCATACCCATGAAAACAACAGGGTCAAAAGAGAATTCGCCAACTCTTTCACATTCTGTGTGTTCACCCCAATTTATGAATTCATTCTAATTGTTCTTTGGGGGACCTATAATCCAAACTCTCTTGGTGCCAAACTCACTTGGATTGAGGTGAATCCAGCTCTGTGCCAGCTGAGCATTTATGAACTGGGGCTACAAGGGTGTTCAATAGACTGGAGGACATGTGCTAGGAGCTGTAAAAAACATCCATAATACGTAGGCCCTGCCTGAAAATCTTAAAGGCTAAGGCATTCTTACTCCAAACAGATTGATGCTTGCATAGCCTAACTGGCAGTGTGTCTCTACCCATGCAAGAATCTACCCCAGTCCATAAAATTGTCCATGTGCATAACTGCTGATGGGGTTAGAACAGTGGAGGCAAATGACTTATAAATGGAGCTCACAGATGTCACAACTGTTAAAAGAAGATTCCTTTACTACACTGGTGTGATACGGGCTCTGAGGTGTATAACCACTGAAACCTGAAAGACGGTCAGAGAGCTGTAAAAAAAAAAAAAAAAAAAAAAAAGGTGGTGGGCACTCAAGCCTCACAGCACACAGCATCCACCAGACCAAGTTTATGTGGTAGATACAGGTTCCCAGATTGAAAAAATACAGAATTTGGAGTTGTCCAAAGTTAGATTAGGGACCCCAGTAGTGTTACATAGTACTCCATCTTTTGCATTTAATTCCAAGAGTTAAAGATGACTTCCAGCATGGGTTCTGCTAAAGAAAGGCTGAAAATGGGTTCTCCAAAACAAGCAATGAATATTATTGAGAAAATGAGAACAGTATCCATTAGAGAATAAGGAATGACTGTTCTCTCAAAAATAGTTTTGCAACAATGCACCACAACCATTTTCCTGAAGATATGGTTACCGAAAAGAAAAATAACATGAAGATGCATAGAGATTTACAAATGCTTTTGTATCTGATTAAATTTACTATGAATTCCCCAAGGATCCTCTTAGCTTTCTGGTCTCTTTAGTTTCAAAGATAAACCAATTGAATTGATAATTTAACAATTCACATGATTTTCTTTTCAGAAGAAGTACCATCACATTTAACAAACTGAGGCTTTGTGACATCTTAAAATTATTAATAAACAAAACAAGATTTGGAAAACAGAAAGCAATGTCCATGAACTCCTCCTCATTACCATAAACCTATATGTTAAAAAATAAAAAATAAATTAGATTATGCAACACTGGAAATATTTCTGCACTTTCAGTTCAAGTCACAAAATATATATTTCCTCATTTATCCTCACTATCTTAACAAACAAAATCTCAGTAATATAGGGAGAACATTCATGCATGAGTTGTGCAAACATAGCACAAAATAGCAAGATTTGCAATGTTCCAGGCAAGTATTTTGTCAGCTACTTCTGTTTGCATGTTCCTTAGAGTGTTAGGTGTTTAAATTCTGTGCTAATAGTCTCTACACAGAAAATAAAAGCTAAGATAGTATCTAGCTAGCTAGCTGGGAGATAGATAGATAAGACTTCTGTTTATTTATGTTTTCAGACACATTTGTACTTTTCAGGCCTTTGCTGACTGTTCAGTTAAGAGCAGAATTTATCAGCCTTCCCAATTTCCAGTGTGTATTATGCTATAGATATTTTATTTTGATAATTAGTAGATATTTGAAAGAGAAGCCGTATCTTTAGACCCTGGAAAAGGGTCAAGACTTGAAGTCTGTAGTACTGAATATACCTTCTTGAAGATTTTTTGCTTGCTATTGTAAGAGAAAAACTACTATTTTATTATTATTGTTATTAATCTGGAAAAGCACAAATACAGGATGGGCCATGACTAGATTGAGAGCAGCCCTGAAGAGAAGGAGCCCTGGAGCCCTTTGTCAACCAGCAGCCCTGGGGTTGCTGGTTGACAAAAAGTTCAGCGGGAGCTGACAATGTGTGCTTGCTGCCCAGAAAGCCAACTGTATTCTGGGATGCATCAAAAGAAGTGCGGCCAGCAAGGAAAGGGAGGGGATTGTCCCCCTCTGCTCTGCTCTCTTGAGACCATGCCTGGAATACTGCTTTCAGCTCTGGGACCTCAGCACAAGAAGGACATGGACCTGTTGGAGTGCGTCCAGAGGAGGGCCATGAGAATGATCAGAGGGCTAGAGCACCTCTCCTATGAAGAAAGGCTGAGGGAGTTGGGGTTGTTCAGCCTGGAGAAGAGAAGGCTCTGGGGCAGCCTTCAGTATATAAAGGGGGCCTACAAGAAAGATGGAGGTGGACTCTTTATAAGGGAGTGTAGTGATAGGACAATGAGTAATGGTTTTAAACTAAAAGAGGGTATATTTAGTTCACATATTACGAAGATATTCTTTACTCATAGGGTAGTTAAGCACTGGAACGGGTTACCCAGAGAAGCTGCAGATGGCCCATCCCTGGAAGTCTTGAACAAAACCAGGTTGGATGGGGCTTTGGGTAACCTGATCTAGTGGGTGGTATCCCTCCCAGCTGGGAGCTGGAACTAGATGATCTTAAAGACCTCTTACAACCCAAACCATTCTATGATTCTGTGTTTCTAACAAATGTTAGTAATAGCCAAGAATCCATAGGAGAATATAACCAGAGAACTAAATATAACCAGAGAACTCAAAGGCACAGTTAGTCATCCATGTCTAAATATGCCTAAATGTGATTCTGTTCTTAGACTGAATCTTAAAAACTGATTATTAAATGTTAATCTAACCTCTAGGAAATATGCTGTAACTACAACAAGATTTTTACCTCTTGTAGAATTATATCTATGTAGCAGTGAGCCATGAATAGGTGTGAATTTAGGACTATGTCTTCATTGAAAATGGTATAATGGTATTTCTGTCAGCAGGATATCTTCTAACTAAAGTAGCCACCCTAGTCTAACGTCTAACAGACAAGATCATTATCTTATATCATTACTTCATTCTTACTGTAAGATAGCTAAATGAGGCCACCCCCTGGCCATGGTTCACCTCCTGATAAAAACTTCACTGATTTTTGTGCTTGGTTCAAGCTTTACAGGAGAATAGCTAAGACATGGCAAGTTATGCCTTTCATCAGTTTGCTTAAGGCAGACATTTGGTTGGCATATATGGTAGCCATTGTGTCCTAAGGGCACAAGCAAAACAATTTTTGTACAGAAGCAACATCTTCTACTGCCACCTGATGTACTTAAAAATAATAATAAATAAATAAATAGATAGATAAATAGATAAAAATAGCACACCAACAACAGAAATAAAACAGACTCATGAGCATGAAGTGAACTAAAGAAAGGCTGTTTTGCCTGGAAAGCTGTCTGTTTTGTTGGCCTGATGAATGACATTTTCTTTTCCTAAAAGCTCTGCTCTAGATATAAATTGTCCTGTTAGCTCAGGTGTCTTCCCAGTCTTTCCAATACAGGCACAGCTGTAAAGTGTTTGCTCAGTTTCAGTATACCAAAGGTGCTGCCTTATCTTTTGTCTAACACAGTACATCTTGCTGCTAGTCTAGTCAAGATGTTTTTGTGTCTCTTCTGGAAATTATTCATATCCAAAATCACAGATCTAACATCCTTCTGATATAAGCTTATGCTAAGCAATGTCTACACACTTTCCAAAATTGTGTGTGCCTGTATCCTCATGTATTCTTTGATCATGTTGAAAGGATGAATCCATTTTGCTTGTTTATTAGCCCCAATGAGTGCATTCAGTACATGGGTGGAAATATCCCATTCAGCATGTTAATTACAGATGCACACTAGGGGTTCCTTTGTGTTCTGAGAGAATACAGTTCTTTGATTACACAAGACCTAAGTGGCATTTCAGAATATCAGCATTAATAACTCATTCCTACAGATCCATCAGGTAGAATTAAAATTAGGAAGAAGGGTTATAACTTGTCAAACTAGGTTTCTAATTAATGGAGTTACTTGTGTTACAACTACTTGCTCTTTCATAGGCTGCATTGTTTTCCTAAAGAGAAATACTAATGCTGTGGTTGTGATAATGAAAAACTGGGATTTTGAAAATCTACCATTATGAATTTACAGGTAAATATGAAACATCTATTTAAAATGTTCAAAACCCATTAGAATAAGCACAGAATGTTAGGTTTGCTCCACAAATATTTTGAATATCTTTCTGTCTTTCTGCACAGTGCTCATAATTGCGCATGATACCAAGTTCTTCTGTAGTTATAATGGAGTAAAAATATCACTCTTCATGTACAGAATGAACAATCATTTCCATAAAAACTTTTTTTTTTTTTTTTGTAATTATGGAGACAGAACAGTGAGTTGAAGCTTCCAAAGCTTCATTTTGTTGTTGTTGTTGTTGTTTTTGTTTTGTTTTGTTTGTTTGTTTGTTAATACTTTTCAAAATACTACTTCCTTCCCTTCCTTCCATTGGTTTTTACTGTACTTTATAAGTGAAGGTGAGTAACATAATCCCTCCATGGCTAGGATAGGACAAATCTTCCTAAATTAGACATCTAAAATTTAGTTGTCTATGTACAGCCTAATTCTTGTGTGCCTTTCCTTACAGTTAATGGAGAGCAATAGAAATCTTCAGGCTGGTACTCACCCTCAGAGAGAAATATAGCATAGACCTGACAAATTCCTCTCTGCAAATGTTTGTGCCTCTCCATTAACTATAAACAGACCTTAGGGTGAGGAGCTCAGGCTTTAACTTGCCACCTTCAATATGCATGGCAAACATTCCTTCACAAATCCTTGTAATTACTGTCAAATCAGTATTTACAACATGCCTCCCCTGTGAAACCTACAGGGCTTACAGACAATGGCCAAGCTATTAGTGAGCTCAGACTTATTGTGGCATAATTTGTTTATTTTGTTATTATCTTATCCCCCACTTTCTCCCTGATGGATGCTTTTGTAGTGGGTTTACGTGGCAAGGTTTTGGTAGCAGGGAGCCATAGGGGTGGTTTCTGTGAGAAAGATCTAGAAGCTGCCCCATGTTTGGGAAGGGCCCCATTGTTTTCCAGATCCGAGCCAATAAGCGATGTTGTTTTGCGCCTCTGTGAGAGCACATTTAAGACAGGGAAAAAACACTGCGCCACACAGCAGCCGGGAGAGTCAAGGGAGTGGGAGAACAGCCTTGCACCAAGGTCAGTGTAGAAGGAGGGGGAGAGGTGCTCCAGGCGCCGGAGCAGAAGTCCCCTGCGGCCTGTGGTGAGGACCATGGTGAAGCAGGATGTCCCCCTGCAGCCCATGGAGTACCACGGTGGAGCAGGGTTCCACGCTGCAGCCCGTGGAGGAGACCACGGTGGAGCAGGTGGCCCTGCACCGACGGAGGCTGCCGCCTGTGGAAGACCCCTGCCGGAGCAGATTCTGGGCCGGACCTGTAGCCCGTGGAGAGGAGCCCACGCAGGAGCAGGTGACCTGGCAGGAGCTGCTGCCCGTAGGGGAGCCAGGTTGGAGCAGTTTTCTCCTGAGGGATGGACCCCGTGGTACGGACCCATATCTGGAGCAGTTCTGGAAGAGCTGCTGCCTGTGGGAAGCCCACGCCGGATCAGTTCATCAGGGACTGCATCCCGTGGGTGGGACCCCACAGCACAGGGGACAAGAGTGACCGAGAAGGAGCGGCAGAGAAGAAGTGCTGTAGACTGACCATAACCCCCATTCCCCGTTCCCCTGCGCCGCTCGGGGGGAGGAGGTTGAAGAGGGTGGATGGGGGGGAAGGTGCTTTTGGTTTTTTTTTCCTTTGTTTTCTCACTTCTCTCGCTTGTTAGTTGTAGGCAATAAATCTTACTATCTCCTTATGCCGAGTCTGTTTTGCCCGTTACAATAATTATTGCGTGATTTTCTCATCCTTATCTCAATCCTTGAGCCCTTTTCATCATATTTTCTCCCCATTCCTCTTTGAGGAGGGGGAGTGAGAGAGCGGCTGTGGTGGAGCTCGGCTGCCCACTCGAGCGGAACCACGACAGCTTTATACACATAAAGTGTATATTGGAGTGTCTTGACAATCCAATGGCAAAATCTTGGCTCTGTTGAAGATGGCAGGGTCAGGATTTCTTGTCCTCCTTTAAATATTATAAAATGCATAGAACAGTTAGGTCCCAGTCCTTAATATAATGCATTAACCTCTACATATCACCTCATATCACCTCTCATGTCACAGTCCTCCATAAGGAGTTAAAAAAAAAAAAAAAACCTTCAAAGAACATATAGACTGATCAAATATCTATAATCAGCATGCTCTACTCCTGGGGAAAAAGGAAAAAAAAAAAAAAAAAAAAAAAACCACAATGTAAAATGATCCTTTCAATGAAAATTAAGTTTTTATGGTTTCCTAGTAGACTCTCCTTAAAACTAATTATATTAAACTTCTACATTCTCTGCTTTTTCTCCTCAGTAATCTCACAATCTCCAAATATGTGAAAGTAAATGCTTAGTCAGTGTGTAAATTGAGGACAATTATCATTATGACCACACAGTAATATGAAAATAATTAGACCATTGCCAGCAGCAAAAATATAAATCAAATCAGTTTGTAATAGGAACATTAATAATTTGTTAAAGATACAATCTATTGCACATGAAGATGGGAAAGCAGCTGAGCTGAGCTGCTTTGCTGAAGACACTGCTTGTTTTGAAATAAAGAGCACAAAATTCAGTGTATGTGCATCAGTGATAATCTATGGGTGATTGTGTTCAAGAGAATTTACAACCTATTCCAAACACGTGAACTCAGTGGAACTGGGAAATCGAATGGCTAAGTGGTATTTATTATGCTACCCTTATCTTTGCCAATGTGGAGGGAAGGAGTGGGACAGTTCACTTTGCCTCCAGGCATCCAGTAATGAGCCAACCAGTGGTGCATTAGGAAGTAGCGGGCAAGTGGCATTATCATCAGGTGCATTTTTAGTAGCAGAGTCAAGTAGCACTGGGAACATTATAAGTAGTGCAGTTGAGTGCTAGAGCATTGGTATTACAGCACAGAATGTACAATGGCAGAAAAGTTTTGGAAAATATAACAAGTGATAGGCCTGAAACATCCATTTTAAACACTGCCAAACTTTGAAGAGCAGCAGCTCTGAACTCCAGCTCTCCCTTTGGCACCTAGAAATCATTTTAACAGGTGAAACTTAATTATCAAATCCAAACTCTCCCAAATCCTAGAAAATCCTGGATACATTTCTGATGAGAAGAAACACAGTCCAGATACTTTCAAACCACAACAGATAGTTCAGCTAAATGGCACAGTGAACTTTTCAAAAGGAACCATAGTAAGTATAGAAGTGAGTGGGCCAAGGTAATACCCAATGTAAAATCTGATAATTATGAAAGATTTTTAAACAATGGACAGTGTTACTCAAATCCTTACAGATAGCACATGGAAAGACTTTTGAGTGTCAGGTATTACCATAAACTTTTACACAAAAGGGTCCGTAGAATGTTGGAAGGCTGTGAACATGGAGAGGGTCTTTCTCCCCCAGCTTAGCAATCTGACTCGCAGTGAATTTGTATGGTTCAGGCAGCCAAGACCTGTCCTGAAGGAAATGTATGCTAGTGTAAAAGTTACAGCAGGACTATATCCAGTTCTATGATTTTCTCCCACCCTCACGCAAATTCTTCCTTTTTACATGTTCTCCTAGGACCAACTAACCTAATGTACAGAAGATCTTCTCCAGCATTTCAGTGGAATGCTGTAAATTTTGTGAATCAGGAGCTGTGCCTCATGCTAATCTTTTGTCTTCTCTAGAGTGGTGATGAAAGGCACTGAGGTGAGGGGCCAAACACATGGTGAGGTAGCACAGGGCAGATCTGGCCTGGTGTGGTGCTCATACGATGGAACTAAGCAGGGCATAAATCTGGTGTCATGGATGTCGTGACATTATTGACGCATTCAGAGCTGGTGGTTGCCTCACATGTTTGGAATGAAGATGTTTCTGCCTATAACCAACAGAAGCAGCAGGTGATTGATATGAAATCCAGACTCTGGCTTTCTTCCAGCTCTGGGCTAGCAGTGAAATCACACTAATGCTGTAAACCATTCACTTGTGGGGAAAACAAAACAAAACAAAACAAAAAAAACTTAAGCTCTTTTGCGGTCCACATTTCTAAGTCTACACAAACCTATAGATTTTCCAAATATTTTTGCTTTTGCGCTATGCAATGAAAATATGGCTAGCATCTTCCATTAGTAGCATGGGGAGATTTGTTTCATTTGATGCAGAGAAGTGTATGCTAGCTACACTATTAATGCCAACAGAGCATGAGAATGTTTCTCCATTTAAGAAAACTAAAGTCAATGAGTGGTTAGACACTAAATTCTTAGCTGTCTAAATGGGAATGAAAGACTGAAATCTGAAAGTTCTTCAGCATTGGCCCAAGTATGTTGAGCCAAATCAGAAAAGCAGCCAAAGTACATTAATAGAATATACGAAAATTGCTGAAGGAATACAAAGAATCCAAAGGATTCTTTTTATCTAACGCAAAAATATTTGAAGTCTGTGGATTATTTTTTTAAAGAAAATCTTCACTCTGGTTGTAAGCATACTTCGCACTTTTCTTGATGTTTAATTATTTTCAGCTAAAATAAGAAGTAGAGAAAAACAAGCGTGTCATTGGAGATTGTCTAGATTTTAATGAAAATTTGGATATAAGTACGTATAATGTTTTCAGCAAACTCTCTGTACTCTCTTTTAAAGAAAACTCATGAGAGGAATTCATAAGAAAGGTGTAATTGAGTATGCTGCCCTTTTTCTGCTTTACATTTGTAATGGCATATTTCCTCTGAAAAGAGGATTTCTGCAGGGCTGCTTTAGGGAGGGACCAGTGCTCCTGCAGTGCCTAGACAGATACTAAAATCCAGGATGTCTGGATCTGTAACTGGTAAGAAATTGAGCTGGTCTGACAAAAAACATAGAAATAAGTGACAAGATAACTTATGTTCATGTGGAACTATCATTTGTGGGATATGTGTTATTTCTTGTTTGGGTATAGGTCAGAAGTGATAATGTACTGCAGCTCTTATAAAAGTAATACACAGCAGCAGTGCCTTGTAGATTCATGTCTGAGCTAGGTGACTGCATCTCCTCATACATCTCACATCAATTTTTATGAGATATTGTCTCCCCTGGAATTGTAGACATTGTTCCTATTATTCAGTTATTTTCCACATTTGTGCTGCCTGTCTACCTGTTTCTGCTGATACCAATCAATTACGACTAGTTTGTTGCTATGCAAAATGAAGATCCTCCTGTGAACCTTAAAGGCTGACGCTCAGAACCTAAAATGGTTCCCATTAGAAATTCAGCATTTTGTAATAATCATCATGTTCTGAAGTATACAGAGAACCATTACCGTGGACACAGAAATAACTAAACTTTATGGAGAGTTTTCTAAATGCCTGAGAGAGAGTTTCAAGAGTGCTGAGGCTCTCCAATTTTCCATTAAGAATATGAATGTCTAAGATGTGAATCACTCTTTAGAAGGATCTACAGCTTCCACTGATTAAAAAGGGAGTGCAGAGGGCTGAGGCTGACAAAGAATTCTGCATGGTGGGTATTTGTATTTGTATAATATATCTATGTTTCACTTTGGTTCAAGAAAAATACGTTTGGATGTAGTCTGTTCCAAAACAGCAAATATGCTCAGATTCTGATTTAAATATGCTGCTTTGGATAAGAAAAACAAACACAGTATTCAAATAGAGGTGAGTGAACAGACTAATGAAATTTCCATACATTTCTTACATCCCCAGTGGTCTTCATATCATACATATCTTCATGTTCTTTTAAGATTTTCAACTGCATCACATACTACCAATGTGTTCCCATAACCTTTCTCTTATACATGTTGTATCACCTACTTTCTTCTTGCAATATGTTTAACTGTCTACAGATTTGTGTTGCTGTTTGTCTGGGTAGAGTGCAGGTTATGCTCTGGCTGTTGCTGAGCCCTACATTTGTTGTTGGGCATCCTCATGGTGAAACAGAATAGGTAACTATTCCACTTACAGCAACATATTCCGCCTGTGGGGTGCTAACATAACCCCCCCCCCCCCCCCCCTCTACTTAGTTGGCTATGTTCAAGAAATATTTAGGGACTTTATTTATTTATTTAAGTACTAAGATCAATATTGCCAAAAAAGAAAAGTTCAAAAGTTATTGCTCTGGGGGAAATGGCTGAAAGACGAATGTGGTAGACAGACAACAAGGACAGTAACAAAAGCTCTGTTTTCTTGAGAAGGAAAGCTAAAAATATTTCAGTACATCACCCCAAACTGAAGTATTTCTCTCTGAGTGACAGATACATAAATCTGCATTTGTCTGAGCTCCTGCTGTCTCTTATTAGTGTTTTAGTGTCAGTCCTGTTTCTTTTATTGTCTGGGATTCTTCACTAAGCTATATCCTCTGGGTTGCAGCAGAAGTGGAGAAGACCATTCCAATGTGCTGCAGTCTGTGCATAGACTGTGGAAGCCTAGCCCAGAGGAGGGAATTACGCTATCAGTATTAAGCATGCAAATTAACCCTTCTCAAGGGGAAGTCCAGGGAGACTAGATTATATTACTTTACCAAATGTTTTCTGATATTCCCATTGCCAAAAATAATGTTGCGATTTCAACTTTGCAATGCAGATCCTGAAATGAAAACATTTCCCAACAGATGGAAGTTCCATATTTCTGAACAGGGATAGATAAATTGAGAAATTTATGCACACCTCAATGTTTTATTGTAAGCAGCAATGTCCTGTATTGGGACAAATATCCTCTGTGAATTTGTTTACCCTTTTCATTAGATATTGTTCACTTTTTTTTTTTTTAAGTATTCACAGTTTCTATTTTTTATTTAACAATATGTTTGAGATGTCTTTTAATTCCAAAAGACAATTATTAGATTGTATTTGATCAATTGCCATTATCCATATAGTAGAGAAAGAAGATGAAGAATAAATCTGGAGAAGGATAGGAAAAGAGCAAGATATCTACTGTGTTTTTCATGGTAACATGTGCAAGTGGTAGAGACAGCCTAAGTGTCTGTGACAGTACATTCCCAGAACATTGAGCAATTCGATCACACTCTTAAATTTCAACACCTTGAAGACTTGGTAGGTGTAGCTGAGGAGAGAGACATTTTACATCAGTAAAACAGAAACATTTCTGTTTATTTTAATATATCTCTAATCCAAAGTCCATTGCAATTGGTCAAGGTCTCTTCATTAACTTAATTGAGATTTGAATCAGGTCATTTAAGTCCAAGGACGAATAAGTAGACCTTGCCATTTCTCTTCTAGTGCACAGTAAGTAAGGTTCTGTTGGGTCTTCCACTGTGAATGCCCTTTTGTGAAATCCTGAGATGTAAATTCAGGGTCTAGTATCTTCACGTCCTTTCTGATCCCCAATGCCATGCCACAATTTAAAAAGAGGCAGTTTCTAAAGTGCACTTGCAGCTGACTCAGACAGGCCTTTATCGTATTGATTGCAGGCAATGTTTGCTTTATGTACTGTTCACTACTGTAATCCTAGATATATTGAAAGTGGGATCAGGGATCAGAATAAAATGATGTGACATTGTTTAGAAAAAGGATATACACATACAAAATCTTTGTAATTACAATGCAGGGAAGTTTGATGATGCCATTACTGCATTAATTCACTCTCTATAAAAGTTCAAGTTAAAAGTAACAACAGGATCATTATTTATAACAGGAAAAGAAAAAAAAAAAAAGAAAAAAAAAGAAAAAAAAACTTATATTCAGACTTTAAGATGTTTCTTTAGTGTAGATCACCAGACTTTGTGTTGATTTGTTTAGACAGATGTCTGGAATAGTTCAGAACTGTTCCACTGTTCATGCATAATGAGGTCCATAGCATTAATTATGTATGTAATTTCATTAGAAGAAATGTTCTCTTACAGCCATATGCAGCATGTTGCATTTACTCGCACTATGAAAGACGCCACTTTTAAATCTATCAACACTTGTCACTATAGCTGAACACTGTACCTTCAGAACATCAACCTCCAGCATAAATCTGCTGTCTTCCCATCAAGACCAGGACTCTTTCATTCCAGCAATACTTCTGATGCACTTGTTTGCACTCAAGTTGTTGTAGATGGGATAAACTAGCAGCTGTCAATATATGGTGATTTTCTATCATTCTTCTCCAAAATTATCTTTAGAGCAAGGACTCTAGGTTAAAAGGGAAACAGCTCAGTCAGAAAAGGTGAAACATCAAGAAGCAGGGGATCAACCATATGTTTATAAAACACTGATGCCTGCTGTTCCCATCGTAGGTGGAACTGGTACCTCCCAGCATTTTTATCCTGAGTGTGCAGTCGGGTGCTTACACAACTGATTGATATGTTGTCTGTGAATGGGGTGGGATGCACATCCTCAGTGCCTCTCAAGATGCACATCCTTGTTGTGAGCCTGCCGATGGAGACAGCAGTGATAGATAGTATTTCTCTGTTAGAGCTATTAAATAAGCTAATATGGTTGGAGAAGGCAGAGTGAATGTGTATAACATTTACAGAGTTGGTTTTAGTGTAAGATTATTCAACTGTTCTAAGATTTACAGCTGTTGAACTACAAATATTCCCCACTGTGGACAGAGTTGTGTCAATATACCAATTCATTTGGGAGATTTTAAAATCATTAGGGAAGGTTTGCAATTGATATACCCTCAGGAATCACTGTGTTTTACCACTGTGATTTACAGCATGAGGTGCATTTGCATGGGATAATCCAAATGCTGTTTAAAGCTCAATCACTTGAAATTAACTAACCTGTTAATTCCTGACTGATCTATGCCTAACTCCTTTGCAAGGCCCAGGATGGTTTGTCTTCATGATCAAGAAATCCTATACTCACAGGAATAAAATGCTAGTGTGGCTGCTCAAAAGAGGGGGGAAAAAAAAAAAAAGTGCCTTAATTGCAATGCTGTAAATTGTGAGGTGAAAACAAGGAGCTATACACATTAAAATGAAACAAGTTTTTAGTGAATGAGATAACCTTATAAAAAAAAAAAAATCCATTGAAGTGAAAGAATATATATTTTCTGAAATAATAAAGAGGAACAGCTCATGAACATGTCTGAAGTCAGTAAATAATAATAAAAGTCCAGTTATCCTGAAGTTATTGATTGTGATCTCCGATTTTGCTTTCTGCTTTGTCTAAGTCATTTTTAACCCTCAATTATTTTATTCAATCTGTATGTGATTTTGATTTTACTGTGCAAATCCCAAAAGTTGTTCAAACCCCAGGTTACTATCACATACAATTTCATTAAGTAGGTCTTACTGTTTAAAGTTTTGAATTCAGGAGGGAGCACAAACTAAATGCAATATGCTGAAACAGCATTGTATGATGGGGATATTCATTCTGCCAGCAGCTCTGGGCTATAGTCTTCTACTGCTTCCACAGTAATGGAAGCTGCTCCTGGGCATCCTAGTCTTGGAGTCTCTGCTTGAGCAGGGGGGTTGGACCAGATGACCTACAGAGGTCCCTCCCAGCTTCAACCATCCTGTAATTCTGTGAATGTCTGGGGTGGTTTCCTGCAACTGATGACATTTACTCCCCTACTGAACATTGCTGTGCTGTTCTGGTCAGGGACAGCCTGACAAGCTCCTGGCACATGGCCATAAACGTCCATTATACAGTATGAAATATTTAAGATTTAGTATACCTGAAACAGCTACAAAAACAAACCAAACCAGAACAACACACAGCTAAAACCTGAAGAAAGAAGGAAATCAAGAAGCAACATCTTACAGTTGTGTACACTAACCCCTGAGCTGTAAAACAATGGTCCTTTTTGGTGTTTGCTAGCCCATGGGATCTTTTCATCTTCATCTGGTCAGTAGCACAGCTTCGAGAGTGATGACTGAATGCATATCATAGTGCCTTATGCCCTGAAAATGGGCAGGTTGTGCAGTGTGTGGGTGCACATGTACCAGGCTCAGTCCTCATGCTCCGGTCACCCCAATATATGAGAGCTGTGAGGATGCTTTTCCCCAAGTCTCTGAGGAAGAAGAGGAAAAGGCTTGGTTTCAGGATTCTGACTTGCTATCTGTGCCTGAAAGACCTCACCCACCTGCAATACTGCCTTCAGGATCAGGATATACAAGATGAAATCCTATACTGACAGGAGCTAAGCAACAATGCCAGTGTAATATCCTATTACTTGTTTTGGGAAAGACAGATACACACACCCCAGGCAGTCCAATCTGGCAGTAAGCCCCAAGCCCCCCAGGAAGACAAAGAGTTTATCAGTGCCTCAATCACCTTCCCAGTTCACTATGCAAATACTCTCTCCAAGATGCTGCCTGACAGCCTCTTCACTGTGCTTCTGCTGCGAGCTCCCACCAGGGACACTGCACCTGTTACAGGGGACCAGAGGTTTGCCTCAATCCTTCCCTTTTTGCAGACTGCCATAAGGCAGCACAGAGATGCAGAGATGTCTGCGTCCAGCCAGAAATCCCCTGTATCCAAGGAGATATGGGAGAGTCCTTGCACTGAAAGGATGCTCCATAGGGGGCCTGTAGCCCCACTCACAGGGCAGCGATACCCTTACACTATGGGGAATCTGTCCTTTCCCATCAGCTTGCTTGCCAAGTTCCTTTCTGTGCTTTAAAAGGATATTTTTTTTTCCTGTCTAAATGGGTAGACAAACAAATGTATTTGCCATCCCCTCCTGTCTTCAAATGCATGCTGCTTTGGAAAATGGATTTTATTACAAGTTATGGTGTATAATTTTGTGGGATCCCCCATGCTAATACATTGGCAGCATGTCACTGAAGTGTACTTAAAATTAGGCTCTCCTGTGAATTGCCATGTGCTGTTTAAGCACTGCCAGCATACTTGTTACTGTCCTAAACATAAAGCCAATCCCTGGACCACAGTGGTTGCTGAAGGGGCATTCAAGAACCGATCAGTATATGACCAGCATCACTTTGCTGCAGTTGTACCATGCCCAGAAAGATGTTATGCACAATAACTTTGTGGGCTTGTTTTGTTTGGTTTTTGCCTCCTGTGTCTTATTCGTAGATTTGTCAACCCCTACAATATCTCTAAGCTGACTGCAAAGGGAACTGCAGATTGCAAGCAAGTCAGTGACTGAATACTGCATTGCCAGTCACACATACATGGGGTATAATATCTTAGGAGAGTGGTGCAAGATCACTCAGAAACCTTCTCCCTCCATTCATTCATTCACCGAACACAGCCACTTACAAGGACCATTTATTTCTCTTCCACATCAAGGCCTCCACTTCGGTTTGCCAGCGGGAGTCAAGACTGCAGCTTGATACCTGAAAGATCTTCTTGCCTCCATCACAATTTCTCATGCTGGCCATTTGTCCGGCTTGTTTATACATTTCTCTCAGCTGTGATTGCAGCAGCCCCAGCCCCGGTGCTGCTCCGTAGTAGCGGCGGCAGCGAACTGCAAGTGGGCTGTGCCACCTAGCGGCTTCTGGGCAGCAGCTTTGCGAAGCCGGAGCTGTTCGTGATGAGGGCTTGCTTGTGCAAGAAATTAAAATCTCCTCGCTCATAAATATCAACTTGTTAAACTTTGACTTCGGTTTTAAAAGGCAGAAAATTAAAATGTATACCTCCGTCTCCAAAATGCGGTAATTAAACAAAACCCACAGGTGTTATTTTAATGATGCCAGTTCTTCAGACTTGCAGGCTAAACAAATACAGTTTGCTGTTAACTAATTATGTTGTCTTAATTTGCTGATTTTAAAAACTTAAATGTCCTGAACAAATAAAATCATTATCTTGGATTTCTTCACCATGCCTTCTGCCTCTCACCATCTGATGCCCAGCACTGCGGGTTTTGTTGTGCAGAGCAGCATTCAGTGAGATCAGCCAGGCTCCCTGGCAGAACCTTCTTCTGCACCAGACCACAATTTGGTTTGCAAATCCCCTCCCAATCAAAACCACGAATGGTCACAAAATCCCCGCTAATGCTGTCTAATAGTGACTTTGCTTGAACTTGTCTCCTTGTATTACCTTTTCAATATGTATCTTAATTAACCACAGAGAGAGCACCACTCAGTCAGTGTCTCTTTTTGAAAGTAGCTGAGCTCATTTCCCCCTCACTCTTAGCAAGCAACAAGCAAAGCAACTTCTTCCAATGAAAAAACATCTCTCAGTGACACTGTGGCCAATGTGAAACTTTCCTCTAACTTTTTCCTCTCAAAAACATAAAGACAACAAAATCTATGCATCATTTAAAGATGCCCCAGGACAGCTTTGAATTATGCAATCCACAGTTATGTGAGCTGCTGCTTAAGGGATTCTTTGGCTCTTTTGTGACACTGATCAATCCTCTCTTGGTTTTATTTAAAAGACCCAGTCAGTGAAGCATTCAAATCACATTACTCACATAATTCATTCACATGCCTGGAAAACAATGCAAATAAACACATAAGGAAGAATGAAATATATGCTAACTAGCTACACTTTTCACAGGTTGGGCCCTCTGATGAAAAATCACTCTGGCAGGAAATAATGGCAGGATTAAAACCAGCCTTCAGTCTATTTTAAGTCAGGTTCAGGTCGTTGCCCTTGTCATTCAAAGGGTCAGTTTCTCAGGTGCAATCAAATCACATAGGTTGAGGCTTGTGTGCAAAAGGTCTGTTGCTCTGTGAAAGGCACTCCCTTGGCCTCTGTTTGAGCAATCCACAGGCTGTTTTAAATCACACCAGCATTTAATATCACAAGGTGCCCAGAAAAGAGATCAAGCAGCTGCTTAACAGGGCACATCAGCCATCATGCCATTTTCTCAGTCCTATCTCTGTTTACCAGCAGGGCCAGCAGCAGGACCTGCAAGTGGTGCACCCATGCCCGTCCCATTTCTGTATGATAAAGGCACACCTGGCACTCTGGGGAATAATTATTTAGTTGTTATTTAAGACGATCACTGGAGAATTGGTTCCAAAAAATACCAATAGTCAATGCCTTACAGGTTGGGCAATTTTGAGATGATCACAGCTGGGATATTTGTACAGGAAGATTTTAGAGCCATGTTGAATTACCCATCTTGAAAATCCTGGTGCAGAGTACAGATGTACATAAAGTCTACAGCCAGCCCTCAGTTAGCCTCCTCCACTGGAGGAGGAGGCGTGGAAAATGATGACCCAGATCCACCTTCCCAGCCAGCAAATTTTGACCATCCTGGAAGGACAAATATATGTAAGCATAACAAAACAAATATAAGGCAACATAGCCTAGAGGATGCTGTCATGGACTGGAGCTCCATAGACCCAGACTGTAGCCTTGTTCTGCCTCTGGCATACGCTGTATGCATTTTCTCCACCCTGCACTCAATTTTACAGTAGCTTCTAGCTCAGGCACTTAGGCATCTGAACTGCCAAATGAGGTTTTGAAAGGTGTGTTCACATTTGCATATATTTTCCAAGAACATGTCTTTATTTATGCCTCTCTCTAGCAGTAAATTTTAATCCTGCTAACAGCAGGAATAAATGTAGTGGGCAGAATAAAGCAGACTCTTGGAGCTTAACTTATTATTCTTATTCTCTTCAAACAATGTATAGCCTTTCAAGCTTACCTGCAAAGGACAAAAAATCCCTACACTGAAGAAAGGCTTTTTTTTTTTTTTTTTTTGCTAAGCCATAGACTTAGCACATATGTGCCTCTGTAGAAAGAGGAAAGGAGATTGAAACAGCCTTAAGACAACCAAAGTATCTTTTATTTCCTATACTATTTAACGATGGTTGCTATTACTTTCAGAATCTAGTATTTTGCAGGTAATAAAAAGAGTGAAAATCAATCAAAACAACAGAGCATACCTCCCAGAGGACAAAAAATCTTCAATATATAACTGACTGCCGAAAAGCAAGTGTTAAAATAACCTGCATCAGGTAGAAGTGCTGCAATAAGAAATGGAGACAAAACACAGACCTATAAAAGAGACAGCTCACATTTTAATTGAAGAATTGAACAGCCCCTGACAAGTCTGTGCACTGTGTCCGTAGGCACTTCTGAGAGGCAGAGCTGCAATGCATAACACCCAATTCAGGCTGCAATGTTCCTGGGAGGGTTCAGGGACTCAAACAGTTTTTATTATCACTAGTTAGGCATCAGCAATCCACTGAAAGCAAAAATCAGGCTTTCCCCACTGGGGACACTTGGGGAGCTGACACAGGAATCTTACTGGAAGAGGTGTAGAAAGAAAAATAAGCAGGAGGTTTTACAGAGCCGTATTGTCATCACTTCCCAAAGAGAACGAGGCTGTAGTTAAGACCTCAATACTAATGCCATTAAAGTCGATGAAAGTTTTAGAGCAATTTGAGCAGTGGTATGTTCTTTTTGTTTGTTTGGGTTTTATTCCCCCTTCAGTTTTCCTCTCAGATCCAATTAACACAAAAAGCAATTGACTGATTCACCTATTGTTCAGGTCTCACTTGCCTTGTCATAGCTAAGGCTTGCTCCCAAGGTCTGCTGAGCCATATAGCATCTATCGCTCTTCTGAGCACTCCATAAATAAATAGTATGAACTGTAATGAGAACACTAATGAAACGTGTAGCTGTGTGATTGAAAACTCCCTTCTCAAGCTGTATTTTTTAAGGAAAATTGAAGGGATGAATTGTAGCACCTAATGTCATAAAGCCTCCTGTGTTAATGTATTGGTTGCAATTCCACAGTATTAGAGGAACACTGATATTTTGTATCTGGTACAGTCATATAATTTGAGAGGTATTGCATTGCCAGTTAGAGATCTAACAACTGTCACTGGCTAGGCAAAATAAAATAAAATAAAATAAAATAAAATAAAATAAAATAAAATAAAATAAAATAAAATAAAATAAAATAAAATAAAATAAAATAAAATAAAATAAAAAATGCAGTGGTCAAGCAAAAATGCTTTCAAACTGCTTCATAAGAGCATGGAGGGGGTCCAGCAAGGCTCATGCTGCTGACAGAGGAAGCTGGCAGAGGAGGAGAAGTGAATGGCTGAAAAACCTGATGAGCCCAGAAACGCTACCTCCAAACCAAAACCATGAATTGACATGTTGTATAACCCTCAAATGAGGCTCAGAGGACTGAAGCATCACATCTAAGGTGCTCCAAAGAACAGTGGTGAGTGGAATTAGCACCCACACCTCTGATTCCTCTTTGTGCTTGTAGCAAAAAAGAGTTAAATGAAAACTGCAGAAGCAAGTGACTTCAGCAGATGCCTGACCTACTGAAGAGACTGCTGTGGAGGTCTGCTATAGGAAACTGCACCAGAGCTCAGATGAAGCTAATTCCTCCATGAGGGAGAGAAACCGGGAAGTATACTGGGAGAAATAAAACAAACAAACAAACAAACAAAATAAAACTTTCTTGTATTCTAAATGTGGATAAATCCAAGGGCCAGAACTTCCCTGGGAAGAAGAAAAGTGAGTCTGCAGAAAACCCTCTTGCCTACTTTTTTTTTTTTTTTTTTTTTTTAACTCTAATTTCAAGGAGCTTTTTGCCTCTTTAAATTCAAACTGCTTTAGTAAGTACTTGGGCTAACATTTAGGCAGGTAGCTAGTAGGGGTACTGGCATATTTAATGTCCCTCATTTCTTACATTTTTGTCACTTTTTAAACACAAACAAGGTGTGCAAGCATTTTGTGTGGCTACACATGTAAGCTCCTATTATCCTTGCCTTTCATTCCAGAGCTTCTCCATTTTGTGTTGATGTTCGTGTTTTGTATTACATTATAGTGGAAAAATCTCTAGGGCAAGGACACCCTTGCTGAATATTGCTAGGATTCTCAGCACAGTAGATCTCTAATCCTGCTATTATGACTGTGTTTTTGGGACAGCTTTCAGCATACACATTTTGACAGGTGCTGCTCTTGACTTTCACCCTGTTGAGTCATAACCACAAAATAGTTGCTCAGCTCTGAAGCATCTGTATTCTGATGGTAACCGGTGTTTTCAGAAAGCATTTCTGGAACATGGTTTAAAATTATGAGTTTAATAACATATTATGGCATAGAAGCTCCGTTAGTTAAACAACACAGTAGAGAAAATTAAATGCATCCCTTTCAATCAGCTCTACATAGACAAAATAAAAAAAAAAATCATATTAAGTTTTTAAATAACCTACTAAAATTATGAAATAAATCTATTAAATTTGGTCAGGAGAAGATTTTGCACTTGATAAAAAAAAAAGTCAGCAAAGCCAAACAAAACATATTTTATTTTTATTTCAAATCTTCTAAAATATCTAATGTTTTTTAACCTCATTTGTTAATGTCAAAAATGAAAACAAAACAAAACAAAACAAAACCCTTTCATTTTCACAAAAGTATGAAAAGTGTCATTGGCAAGCTCTTCTGTGGAAATATCCATTTTGATGGAAAGGCAGATTTTGGTTCAATAAATGTTCTCGATGCCTCAACAAGTTCATTTTCTGATAAATTAATTCCTATAAATGAATAAACTTTCTACAAGATTAAATTATTTAAATGTCTTTTGCTTATATATTATCTCCTATTATAAACTGTTCTCCCATGGACATTTGTTTCTCTACTGCAATCTATTCTTTTAAAAGATTTAAGAGTAAAGAGTGTTGCTGAGATAAAGACACTTTTTCTGCCATCGTTTTCCATGATTTCTTTTCAAGAGTGAATGCGTGTGTTCCTTCCAAGCCAATACAAAGATCTCCCCTCAACATACTCTTGATAGCTTCCATTGATATCCAAACCATCATTTTGTTGGTTTCAAACCTAGTTTCATGGTTGCTTCATTACTGAGAATCCCTCCATTCAGAAAGGCTTCTAGGACTTTGACTGCAGATAGTGAAGAAACAGCAATAAAATTATTGGTAAAATAATCAGAACTAAAACTGTACCTAATTAGAATATTACCCCATGAATATTTTTGTAAATTGTGGTTATGAAAAGGACATTTCTCCAAAACAAATGCAGAGGAAGGTAAATAAGAAACTATTTACATTACCAAGTGTTTTACTAAATCTATGTCTCTATGGGATTATATCTGTGTAGAATTACTCACAGTTGTAAATTTTATTCAGGTTGAGGCTTCATATTATTCTTGATCGTGTCCCCTTCTTTTTTCCATTTATAAATCGCTTTTTGAAGCTCATTTCAATGATCAATCTTTTTATTATATAGTTTAAAATATTTGCTGTAACATTAATTAATTTTTCCCTGCTGTAATTATTAGAACTGAACAAATAATTCACAATGAATAATTCATCTGCTGAATGTAACCTCATTTTCTGCTTGCTGAATATCTGCTAGCAAATCTGCTTTCTGGTTTATTTGTTAATCAAAATCATCTGACCACTTCTGGTGAATATTTTTAAACGTGGATTGAGCCTAAACAGCTTCCTGTGAGTTTTTGATATGCAGTGCTTGCAACATGATCTGTGTCAGTATGTTGTAATTGGTCTGGTAAAACATGTGACTTTATTTAATTTTCCCAGCTTTGTGAGCACTTATATACTCTGGGCATGAGTATATATGCATGTGAATTTCAATATTGTCTTTTATATCTTTAGAATTTGTTTTCCTGCCAGTCTAACTCAATTATTCAAATGTCTTTGGGGTAAAAACCAACTAAAGACAATGTGTATATGTGAATCTATCAAATGCTCAGCCAATATTTGTAACAATTTATTTACAGATTGTATTCAGTTTTAAGCAACTGTTATGTTATTGAAGGAGGAAATCACTAATGTTGACCACTGCAGCCATATTTCCTATTAAAACTCTCTAGTTAAAATGTGAAATGTTTTCATGTCTTTCTCATATTAGAGAACACTTACTTGGTGTGTTTTAGAAATCCTTGTTTGTCATGATAAAATTAATTTTTCAGACTATCAACAGCACATCCACGGAAAGTTTCGACATTGATTGGAAATATCCGATACAATTTTGCCTGAAATGAGCTGATAGGAAAAAAATAATAAGGGATAACTTCTACATAAAGCAACTTATTCCTGACTGAAAGCCAATGGGACTTGAAGTCCTATATCTTTGGTTACTTTAAAATATTCATTTTTATTTTTCAATTATAGCTTCAAGGTGAAATTCTTTACCTGGATGATGAGTTTTCACAGTAGTAGAGACCCATCTCTCAGATACCTGTAAGGTACACAAAAAATATCACCTACAAATACACCATCCTCAGCCATATCATGCCACCCAGAATAAGCTGGTTGATATTTTAGGAGACTGAATATTTACTTCTCTCCACTCCACATCATTTGCTTCTCTGACTTTCTTTCTTTCTTTTTCTTTCTTTCTTTCTTTCTTTCTTTCTTTCTTTCTTTCTTTCTTTTTTTTTTTTTTTTTCTTCTTCTTCTTGAAAGTCATGTTGAAAGAAGAATATCTTTCTTCTTTCTATATAATCCAGAGATACTACATGAAATACTACCTGGGTCTTTTCCTTCACTGTTGTACAACGGGGCAGAATATGTTATAGCACAGAGAGCTATAAACTCAGCACAAGAAAAGGAAGAAGACATTGGACAATGGGCAATATGTCACAGAGTTCAACCTATTTTATTCCACAAGAAAAACTGTTGTTATGCTTGTTAACTGAATTAATGAGTTTTCATTGATTGACATAAGTTCTGGTAAGGGAAGAATTAAAAAGGAAGCTGAAATGAACATTACCATTGCTTTAAAGGCAATTGAAACAATTGCCTTCTCATTCTCCCAATAACCTCTGAATATTAGCTTTAATAAAGTAAGGTTCCAAAATTTTAAATAGTGTTGTATTACATTCTCAGATTAATAAAATAGCTTGGCATATAACTCTATGGAAACAAGGGAGAGAATATAATGCCAGCAAGGCTTCTTGTTCATTAAAAAATTGACTTTTTAAACTCTAGAGCAGATAAATTTGGGGTTTCTCAGCAATAAAGCAAAATGGTACATTTTGTGCTTCAAGATTATTATCTCTATATAACTTTAAATCATGCAGTAGGACATTTTACACAGCTGACTTTATTGCTCTTTCTCTTTTCTTCTCTTTCTCCTCCTTTTTTCTTTTTGGATTACTTTAGGGTTTTTCAGAACCAATGCCCTGTAAAACAAACTCTTCCATTGCCTTGATAGCCTTGATACCCTGATCTGGCAAAAATAATGGAGACAAAAATGATGAAGAGATGACACTTACAATACAAAAAATCTTTAAGAACGATGATGCAGTTGTTCCAGGCAATATCTTAGGTGGGTGTCCTGCATCCATATGTGATATACTAAGCTTAATTGAAATAGACGGAATAGATCAGGGATACCTGGACACCTGTGGTACTGATATCTACATTTAAGCCAAGAGCAAATTTACAGTCACTTCCAGTGCACAATCCTTGTCAGACTGTGAAAGGTACTAAAACACAAAAGCCTTCTGGAAATGCTATTTTTTCCACAGTTTCTGTTAAGGTAGTCTGTATGGCTGACTCATGTATAGGCATGTTAGACATGGTAGATGTTTAAAAATAGATAGGTGTCTAAAAACCTGGTTCAGGTAAGCAATTTTCCTGTAGCACTTTGTAGATCTGTAGTCCTATTCTCAGGGATAAATTAACCATCAAAAATGGGATCAGGATGGCTTTTTCTCCTCAGGTCAAATTGGTAGGGACCACAGGTATTTAACTGCCTTCCTCTGAAGAGTGGGTCATAATGTCATTTCTAAGATATAGTGGTTCTGAAGGTCTCAAAAAGCAAAACTCTGCAATTTTCCTGTGGATATAAGACCTTGTAGTCTTTAATTATTATAAAGGTGTTTGGAGGCAGACTTGGATAACAGATATAAGCTTGTTTGAATGTGTTCTCTGAACCTGTCCTCAGCAGTATGATCTCATGATTCCGTACGACTGCCAGCGAGAGGACTCAGTGACCCATATAGTTGTTTTCAGTCCTCTGGCTGTTGAACATGTATTCTCCTAAAAATATATTAGATTCAGTTGTTTCTTGTAAACTAATTTTCAAGAAGTTATTATTTGTCATTTTAAAAATCTTTCCCTTATTTTAAATAAGATGGTAAAAAGATTCAGCCTTTTCTGGGTGTGCTTATAGAAGAAAGCTCTATGGCATCACTTGCAGTGGCATCCAGAATTGGAAAAACCTGTCAAACTGTAAAAATTTTAGAGATTTTTCTTCTGGTTTTTCTCTAACAAATTCTTCTCCTTTTATTTTCTTTATATTTTTATAATTTCTGATCACATTTATTATTTCTATTTATGAAATATGACTGTCTCAAAGTCTATCAAGACAGAAACTGGAATATTTTTAATTCTCACACGGTTATTAATTTATATAGAAAAACTCCCTAGACTACACAAACTGATATTGCCCTATATAGCCTCTCCTTAAAAAAGGAGTCTTAACTATCAATTTAAATCTATGGAGAAATATGAATGAGCATTGGCAGGCATTACTTTAATGTCTTTTTTCACCAAAAGATGAATTTTGGAGCATCTGAAACTATCTGTGAATTCAGCCCAGCTTAGACAAAGTATTGGTTACTGTCACAGGTGTCACTCAGAAGTGAGAAGCAGCAATATGACTTATCGATAACAAAGCTCCTATGACTTAACAGAGATTTGAAAATAGCAAGATATACCTTATTACAATTGGAATATACACTTATACACTGTATAAAAGACACTGTATACTACTCAGAGACACTACAAGGAACACTTGATATACTACATAGAGAGTGCATAAGGAACTGGTTAGGTGATGTTACACCAAGGAAACCCTCTCGTTGAGTGACAATGTTCAGAGTGGACCCCCTTGCTTTCTAAACTCCTCGAACTGGAGAGGTAAGAAGCCTAGGTGCAGCTGAATCCAATCCTAGTCACAGACTTGTCAAGGGTTTATGTCTAAAGGACTCTATGTTACACAAATCCTTTATACTATGTAGCTAGGATGATAGTGTGATATCTAAGCACCATTACAGCACACTAGCACTTTCTCAATCTGCATGCTGACTATCTGTACTGATAAGGACCATCTCAACCTGCAGAAGTAACCTTAGGAGGCATCCCTGCCCAAGGGGAGGTACTGGTGTGCAGCCCACTGTCATTTCAGGAGAGCTCAGATGACTCTTGGGCTGCTCACTATTGGGGTAAGATGATTTATGGTCATATATGCATACAGATGTTAATTTCTTCAAAATTTGGATTGTTTGACTTTCTTCCAAATTTGTAGCACTGTGGCTAGTGTGTGTGTATGTGCACTCCTCAAATTAGCCCTTGGATAATTGTCTTCTGTCTCCCCCAAACCCAGGATACAGCCATCATGACCAGACATCCATCATGAATGCCACTGATGGTTATCTGCTTAGGCCAGATGCTCTGCTCAGGTGTGGGAGGTGGGGGGAAGTACACCATCACAGATGGACAAAACAACATAATCTTTCATGACTTAAAAAACAAACAAACAAAAAAAGAAACACTCTACTGCAGTCCCACAAGAACTACATACTGCAAAGTGGTACTGCCACTCGTCATGCATATACATCAACGAAGGCACTTCTAGCTGGAGAACGGGAAGCTGATTTCTAGTTCTTCTCCATCCTCTGTGCATCAGAAACTTTAACTTGGGGTCTCCCTTATTAGCAAAAAGCACTCTTACCATTAGGCATTCCATTATTTCTAGGAACAAACCTAAACTTTTTCAAAGCCCCTGTAGGCTGAAGTTGTTAAACTACCACTGAAGCAAGGACTTCAAATGACTTTCATACCTCTAAGCCAAATTGTCATAATCAGAGAGTTAAAGAACCACCCTTCCACATTTATTTCCCTATCAAAATGAATACTCAATTATTTACAAAAAGTGGAATAGCTTCAGCAAGCAAGACTGAAATTCAACAATAGGCATGCTACAGACATAGAAAATCTATATTCAAAATCAGAGAGGGGGAATTTCAAATTGTTTCCTACTTCCTCAAAAGCTGCTGCAAACATTGGGATTCTAGGGGAAAAAAATAATAATAATAATAATAATAGTCAGAACAATACAACATGATACTTTTTTTTTTTTTTTTTGGATTGAATGAATTTTCTTTGTGTATAATAATAATAATAATAGTCAGAACAATACAACATGATACTTTTTTTTTTTTTTTTTGGATTGAATGAATTTTCTTTGTGTATTCAGTATTTTGCAGTATTTTGCTCCTAAATTTTCTCTGCATTAGAAAAGCAACACACAGAATTTATTTATCATTTTATTTTAGTATACAATGCTGCATGGTCAAACAAGGTATTTCTTTCAATCCCAACTGATTCTTGTGTTTGAAATTCAGGATCTGTAAGAGAAAAGAAAAAATAAATCATTTTCCACTTCTGGTTGACCCAAAATGACTTTTTGTTGTTGTTTGAACCACTGAACCAAAAACAAATAAATAAATAAATGAGTGATACATACAGTTATGTTCTGAAGGTGAACAAATGTTAGGTCTGTTAGATAACAAAAGGGAGTACTCCTAGAAGAAAAGGATCTTTCTGTAGATATTGTGTGTTTCAATCCCAGGAAAATATGTGTGGGAATTATAAACCGGAACAAATTGTTTATTCTTAAACTGAAAAGTTAAAGAAATGAAAAAAAAAAAAAAAAAAAAAAAAAAAAAAGGTGACCTGTGGGATATTCTCAGTCTAAATGAGAGAAAGTGTCATAGAGAAAAACTAGCACCATGAACTTCTCCCACAGCTAAACTTAAAGAAAGTGTACATTCTGGAGCTCTCATGAAATAATATTCATGAGGAAAAGCTATGTGATGTTCATGATTCTAAGTGGTCTCACAGTATATCTGCAATGGCAAAGAGAACTTATGGACTGTGTCCTAAAGCTGACATCATAGAATATGCTCACATCATAGAATCATTAAGGTTGAAAAAACCTCCAAGATCATCAAGTCCAACCATCACCCTGCCACCAATGTCACCCACTAAAATATGTCCCTAAGTGCCAGTTCCAAGCTCTCCTTGTACACCCCCAAAGACAGTAACACCACCACCACACTGGGCAACCCAGCAACCCACTTCGATGCCTGACCACCTTCTCCAAGAAGAAACATCTCCCAGTTTCCAACCTAAACCTCCCTAGGTGCAACTCAAGGCTATTCCCTCTAGTCAGTCCCTCTCACTTCAGTGCCAGATGTAACTACAGAGAAAATTATTCTGTGAGTTACTGAAAAACTCCCAGAGTTGAGTTTATTGAGGCCAACTGATGGGCCTCAGTGTGCCTTCCAAGAGCCAACCTAGAGAATCTGCTTGTCCCAGACATCGCCTTGGCACTAGCGCCTCAGGACTGAGCACATTGGACCCACAGAAAATGCTGCTCAACAGGCAGTGGGAATTTCTCTGAAACAGTTTCTCCAAAGCCAAACTGTATTTGGGGTTCAGGACAGCTAAGGACGATGTGGTGTAGAGGCTAGCAACAGAGACAGCTGTCAGCAGCCGGGCAGTGAGCACCCAAACTCTTGGAGAGTCCATTCCCTCTAGAAGCTTCAGCCTATACAGATGCCAATAAATTGCTCATGTTAACAAATGCTCTGTCCGTGACTGCCTGTGCAGCACTTTGTGGGGGAACATGGACATAGGGTACTGAATGCACCACTGCCACACAATTGGTAAGCATTTTCCAAAAAAAAGAACCACAGACCAGCTGAAGTTGGAAGGGACCTCTGGAGGTCACCTGGTCCATTCCCCCTGCTCAAGTAAGGCCAACTAGAGCAGGCTGCCCAAGACCGTGCCCAATATGTGATAATTACAGGTCTGTCAGTCTCATTTCAGTGCCAGGTAAAACTATGGAGAAAATTATTCTAGGAGTTACTGAAAAACACTTGAAGGACAACGTGGTCATCGGTCATAGACAACACGGGTTCATAAGGGAAAAGTCCTGCATAATGAACTTCATTTCCTTTTATGACAAGGTTTCCCATCTAGTTGACCTAGGGATGTCAGTTGATGTCATCTTTTTGGATTTCAGTAAAGCTTTTGATACCGCTTCATGCAATATCCTTCTGGACAAAACATTCAGCCTACAGCTAGATAAATGGGTATGATGGGTGAACAATTGGCTGAAGGCTCAGACTCAAAGGGTTATGGTAAATGGGGTTTCATCAGGCTGCTGTCCAGCCACTAGTGGGGTTGCCCAGGGCTCCATTTTAGGTCCAGTTCTCTTTAATGTTTTCATAAATGATTTGGGCGTAGGACTTGAAGGTGTTTTGAATAAACAACTCTAAACCGTGACAATGAACTGGGAGGTGCTGCTGACCCTCTCAAGGCCTTGCAGAGAGATCCTGACAGACTAGAGTGCCAGGCAGTCATCAACTGTATCAAGTTTAACAAGAGCAGGTGCTGGATTCTGCCCCCTGGGAAGTGGCAATCCTGAATATACATGTACATGCAGACTGGGGGATGAGATGCTGGAAAGCAGCCCCATAGAAAAGGAGCTGGGGGTTCTGGTCGATGGCAAGTTGAATAGGAGTCAGCAGTTTGGGGCACTGCAGTAGAAGGAGGGTACAGAACAACTTAAGAGTGTCCAGAGGAGGCCAACAAAGACGGCAAAGGGTCTAGAGGGGAAAACTTATGAGAATCAGCAGAAGTAACTTGAGTTGTTCAGCTTAGAGAAGAGAAGGCTGAGGAGCGACCTCATCACTGTCTACAGGTTCCTCAAGATGGCATCGGAAGGGGAGGTGCTGATTTCTTCTCTGATGACCAGTAATAGAACCCAAGAAAATGGCATGGAGCTGTGGCAGGGCAGGTTCAGGCCAGGTGTTAGGCGGTTCTTCTACAAGAGGGTGGCCGGGAATAAGGAAAAGGATTCCCAGGGAACTGGTCACAACACCAAGACTGCTGGAATTCAAAAGGCATTCGGACAATGCTCTTAGACGTATGGTTTGATATTCGGTTGGTCCTATATGGACTGAGGAGTTGCACTCAATGATCCTCATGGGTCTCTTCCAACTCAGGATAGTCTATGATTCTATGTCCAGATGGCTTTTCACTCTCTATTTAGTTCTGCAACATTCACCTTTTCACCTTGACAATTTACCACAAAGCAAGTCAAGGAATTGTATTGATATCTGAAGGAGTAAGAGCAAGTATGTTTTGCATCACATATTAAGAGAAGATGAAATTTATCACTGGTTTAGGGACATTATGTGTGACATGATAAGTCTTCTCATGTCCAAGAGCTGCAAGAACCTTCACACAAGCTTAGAGATGCAAGGCGAGGGGGATTACTGTGATGCGGCCGTGGTGCCTGTGACAGCACAAAGGACAGGTCACAGCGGGGGAGCTGTCATCAGGGCCAGCAGCAGGCAGGGCCACCACACTGTGGCCTGGGCTGTCAGTGAGTGCAGCTCACACCTCCTGCAGGCCATGGCTCAGGAGATCCTCCTCACCCTTACTGTGCCCAGAAGCCATGGCTGGTGGACGATCACATGGATGTGGATGTGCACTAGCGAATACAGCAGCATGCAGAGCAGTTGAGTCAGGGCTTGGCTGCTGTAAGAGATGGAGAAGAGCCAGGAGCAGAGAAGGGTGGCCCTGGGAGCTCTGCTCTTCACTGCCTTGCAGCACTAGCAGCTCTGGACCTTGGCTGAGCTCCTCTTTGGGCTCTGCCTCTGGCTCAGGAAAAAGAGCCATGAGCCAGGCAGCAGCAGCAAGCAGGGCAGCTCTACAAGGAAAACGAGGGACAACAATGATGCAAAGACAGTGACTCTGATGACATCTGGAATTTGGGCAGGGTTTAAGCCGATTACATCCAGTGGCCAGTGCTGTACATGGCAGATAAGTGCAAGGTGGTGGAGGAGGAGCTGGTAGAGGAACTTCTTGGTGCCTGCTGAGGCCTCTCCAGGAACTGTCTCTTCAAGCCATGGCTGAAGCCAGCCATTGGCATGAGCTGCCTCTACGAAGGCTGGAGTGCCCAGGAAGACAACGTCCTCTACTGCCTGCTCGTGCCCCTGGGGCCTCCCCCTGGGCATGCTTTCCACCCAAACTGGGCGCCACGGGTGAGAAGCCAGCGAGGAACTCCTACCTGTGCGTGGAGCTGGAATGCACCTGTACAAGGGAGCGGCTGGTGCGGGACATGCTGTGCTTCCTCCACCACCCTGAGGATGAGCTGAGGAGAAGACAGGAGCCCAGCCTGCTACACACCCTCTGTACCAGTTCCTACCTCGATGTGGAGGAAACCACCCACTGTTTCCAGGCCTTGGTGAAAGCAGCCTGGGAGCTTCTGCCACAGTCTGATGCTTATCACAAGGTGAAGTTTTTTTCTCTTTGGCTCCTTGTGTTCTCTGACTGATTGAAAGATCTCAGGGGAGAGGCTGTAATTTCATGGTGCCTATGCCACAAACAGTACACAATTATTTGCCTGCAGCTGTAGCAGCACAAACAGTAGTGAGTAATTTGAGGAAAAGGTTGCTTAAGATGTAACACCTAAAAATCTCAGTTAAGCAGAGATCAGAATTCCCTGTTAGCAACAAGCAGTATCCTGTAATGGTGTTGCAAGAAAATTTATGCTACAATGAGGATTACTTTTTAAATCATTTTTGATTCACCCATCCCTACCATTTCAGTGCTCCACTTTTTTTAAGACAATGAAAAAGATAAGAGGTTATATAGCAAAGCCATACATTTCCTAAAAAGATAAATTTGAAATATTCAGAATATACCTAGGTGAACGAGCAACTTGCAGGTTTTATTTTGTTAGAATGACTGGAAGTACAATATTTGTAAAATTTACTACACCAACTTATAATGAATCAAAGTAATCACTTTATTTTTCCTCTTTATAATCTCTTCTCCCCTTTGTGATGTATTGTAGAGACAGAATGGGTGATTTTTTTTTCTTTTTTGTTTTAATGAACTGACTGGTCTTACAGCTAATTTCTTGACAGGTATTTTTTTCTCCTTCTATTAACTGAGTTAATTATAATAAAAACTAAAGTCAAGCCATGTTTCAAAAGATAAAACTTTTCCCTGGTGGGACTGAGAGCTATTCCCAGCATCCTTCAATAGAACAGTTAATTTTCTATTGCCTTAGTTTTGAAAAGCTTGCATATCTGCAAATAAAAAATGTAAACTGCCTACCAATATAATGCTCTATCCTTTATTATTATTACTATTATTATTATTATTCCTTGATTAGTTTCACTTTAGCCATAAAAGAGGAAAGTAAACAAATAAAGTCATGAATCTAAAGATCAGTGTGTTGTTATAAAGGAAGCACAGTAATTCAATTCAGTAGACATTACCTGTTCAGCAAATGTTTCATGGATAAACTCATTACAAAAGCTGCTCAGAGACATTCCCAAAGAGCCATTTTCCATTAGAATATGCAGTGCCATCAAAATCTATGTACAATCATGTCAGTTTTCATGGAATTTCATTTTAGAATTAAAAAAGGGAAGGAATTGTCAAGAAGGCCAAATTTCTTTTGACAGTGTATGCAGAGCAAAGTTTTTCATTTTGAAAATTTACTCTTAAAATATTATAATCTTTCCTTATTTTTATTTCTCACACAGAATGTAACCAAACTTCCAGGGGAACTTCCATATAACTCTTTCACTCACTACAGAATATGAGCCAAAATCCTCCATGCAACACTTAATTGTTTGTTGTTGGGGGGGGGGGGGGGGGAGTGCTTCATTGTTGTTGTTTTTCCACAAGAAAAATATTTTCCTCGGTCACATGCATTTCAAGATATTTTGGATCCAGTGAATAGCTTTAGAAATTGATTTTGAGGTGCTAATACAGGCCTAAAGGTCCCAGATTTCATCACTGTTCTACCATAATTTCCTGTCTTGCTTCATGTAAAATTAAGATAAATACTAAAAAAGAATACAGCCAGAAAACAAAACTGCACATTCTTAAGTTGTTCCTATCGATGCTAATCTCCTAGGAGATTAGATACAGCCAACACTGTATACCAGCCTTAGGAGTGTGATTCAGATTTGATATTTAAGATGATCCCGTACTAAGAATCAGACCATACAGTACAAAGACAAATGTTTTAGCTTAACAAAAGAGCTACTTGTGCCCTAATAATAGTTGTCATAAAAGTGTACTAAAGAAGCTTAAACAGCCTTCCTCTGTCTTGTCATTGCTACTACCACTCAATTTTGAGGATAAACTAGCCTTTTGTGGATTCTCCCAACAGAGACCATGTTATGTTTAATTCTCAGCCTTTGTTACTTCTGTCTTCCATTCATATTTTTCACAAGATTTTTCCCACACTTTCTGTTTGTTTCTTTGGGGAAAATCCACACTGAAAACTTTAAAAAGATTCTCTTCTTTTAAATGCAGCCATGGCACACCAAGAAAGTATAACCTGATGTCACATGAAAAACAAAATATGGAAATAAACATACAAGAAGATGGTTTTTGGAGAGAGCTGTTAGTAACCCCTGCTGAATGATGTAAAGATATTTAACGTTGAGATAAGGAAAGGTGAAATATTTCAAGGAAAGAGGGAATTTTCTTGCGAATACTTCAAAGGTCAGATGAAGCAATCTAAGTCCTGGAGTGAGGAATCATTTTGCAAAGGCAAATGCAAGAAAAAGGCATGACCAATAAAAGATTATTTTTATAACACAGTAATGCAGGAACTACTTTTTCCCTTAAAATCATAGGAAATGACTCTGACATAAAGAAAATGTTTTGTTTTGTTTTGTTTTTAATTTCTTTCTTTTTTTTTTTTTTTTTTCCTCACATACACCACAAGGCTGATTCTGTTTTAAATGTAAATATTTGTTCTTAGGCTATGCTTTTATATTGCAAAAAATGGCAATACTAGTCTTCATCCATACTGATGCTTAACAGAAATGTCTGTGTTCCCTATAGAAGTATGGTGGTGACTGCATTCTCTGGGAGATGAGACAGTTGAACACATACCACACAAACTTTGCCAAAGTCTTTTAAAATAATCGTTTTAAATTATAGAGACCTTAGGAAATATGTATGCATATTTTTACTTCCAGACAAAAGAGTAATATTCTTATTCCTCATTCCATACATCAGCTTCCTGACAAATCCTGAGTAAATTTTAGATTTGAGTCAGTATACATGTACTTGCAAGTTCATAAGTTCCTTTTCTTGAATCTTTATCCCCATAACTTTTCTGGAGTAGTAATATGTTTACACACATATTTCACTCTAGCCAGTTTCACATTATATTAAATCTGACATTCCTTCTATATGAGGAGATTTGTCTCTAGATATAAAGCACTAAAACAAAACTTGGATATAATTTCTGCTTTTTTTTTTTTTTCTTTAAACAAACAAACAAATAGATTTTATTTTAGCATAAATCTTTGATAGCATGCAGGGTTTTTTTCCCCTTGAATAACTTACATGGCAATTAACTGCACACTATATTTTATAGAACATCCTCTGTAAGGTGGCTAAAAGTCTCTGTGTGTTGAGTTTGAAGCAAGCTACTATAAATCCAGAGATTTTTTTTCCATGCTCTTCCAGAATTAGTGGTTTTTTGTTTGTTTGTTTGTTTGTTTGTTTGTTTCCTGCACATAGAAAGATCATTACAGATGATTACAAGATTACAACAGGAATATACATCAGGTGAGAAGACATTCAAAGCACATCAGTCTTGCAGTCCTAGCAGAGAGCTAAGAGGATATTTTGGCAGGACTTTGAAACACACAGAACACACAGCAGCAACAGCTACTGCTTATGCTACAGGTTCCTATTTCTAAACCAAGTGAAACTGAGAAGTGGAATGACAGTGAATGAGAGCCATGAGGATAGGGGTTAACAAAAGGGAAAGGATTCCTCATGGCAGACCTTTCTTGGCATATCCTATGTCACGGGTGTTTCTAGGCCCTGAAAACAAGGACAGAGGGATGTAAAGGACTTAAGAACAAATTATGAAATCCTAAACCTAAACTAAAATTTTGCTCCTATATCCTTTTAAACTTGCTTTTACACCTTTTGTCTTTATTTTTCTGCAGAGATTGTCTATATTTTCCCACTCATATTCCCTTAGATGGCATTGTCAAACTAGATTTTTATAACTCTTTTCCTTAGCACATGCATCCTCTTACCACTTTGCAGTCCCCAATGCTAGCATCTTCCTGTGGAAGTACTGTTATATCTTTCTGACACGACAGGCAATATGTATCAGGAATCTCGCCAGCTCTAGGTGACTCATCACATATGGAGGCACAAAATGAAACAGTTTTTTAATAAAATTAATCAAAATTTGTAAGCTGTACACAGCATATTCCTCAAGACACATGACACATGCTCTAAACACTAATTACAATCTGCCCTTTAATCCTGAAATGCAAAGAAGCTGTGTATTACAACGTTGATTTTATTTGAAGAAGAGAGATTTTCAAAGGCATAAAGGCTGTAGTATGTTTAAGACCAACAAAGATGCAGGTGTTATGTATTGCCTGGTTGAAAATCTCCTCTGTAAGTGAGGAGTTTTACTGTGTTTCATAGTGCACCACAAATTTTTCATGATGTCATTGCAAAACCATAATTCTGCTCAACTTCATTCAAAAGGCCTATGAACCTTAGCAAACCTTTTGATAAATATCTGAGTGTTAAGGCAATTTTTATGTTTCACCATCAACATTACCAGCAGTTTTAATACATTTCAGTATGTTGAGTCTGTATGTGTCAGTATATGTGATTCAGGTAACTGCACAAATCATTGCTGCCATTCATTCAGTTCAGTGAGCCACTGTTATTAATACAATAATTTTGCACTCTTTATTGCAATAATACTACCATACTCTCTTCACAAAAATCAAAGTTTTTTCTCCCATTTTTCAACCTCATGCATTCATCAGCTCCATTCATATAAATTAAGTTTTTCCTTTTATTTCCTGCTCTTGTCAACCCCTTCTTCCCTGAAAAACATTTGAGAATTTTCTTCTACCAAAATGTGTTACAGACTGGCTCACCCCCATCTCTGGTCTTGACACATCTATTAAAAACTATTCAAATATTGTTTTTACATCTTGTTTTGGATGCACAGAACCCTCATCTCTCCTGTCAGATTGAAGCCATTCTTCCAACCTCTACCTCTCTTAGCAGTATAAAGTCATACATGTTGTGAGTGTAACTGATCCTTTTAATTCTCAATTTCTTCCTAAGTCATATATCAAAAATTATGTATATGTTACTTACATATGTATATAATTACTATGTGTTAAAAATAATTAATTAAAAGAGAGAGAAAAGAGGGAAACCCTGTTAACAGAGCCTAGCACCGTTCCTTGTTGTTATTTACGGTAAGTTACATGCCAGCTGCATGAACAGAACTGATCCTGAGAGAAAGGCAGGGCCAGCCTGCTGTAGTGGGTTTATGTGGCAAGGTTTTGGTAGCAGGGAGCTGCAGGGGTGGCCTCTGTGACAAGTCCAGAAGCTGCCCCATGTTAGATAAGGCCCATTTCAGCCAACTCCAAAGGGGCATGCCACTGGCCTGAGCCAAGCCAGTAAGTGATGCTGTTTGTTCCTCTGTGAGATCAGATTTAAGAAAGGAATTAAAGAATATAAATGCTGTGCAACAGCAGCTGGAAAACCGAAGAATAAGAACCAGCCCTGCAGCCCCAAGGTCAGTGAAGAAGAAGGACAGGAGGTGCTCCAGGCATGCAGCAGCAGTTAGTTCCCTGTGGCCTGTGGAGAGGCCCCTGATGGAGCAGGCTGTCCCCCTGCAGCCCATGGGTCCCACATGGAGCAGATCTCCACACTGCAGCCCCCCCATGGGTAGAGGAGCCCCCGGTGGAGCAGGTGGATGTGGCCTGGAGGAGGCTGTGGCCCATGGAAAGCCCCCGCAGGAGCAGGCCCCGGGCCGGACCTGCAGCCCGTGGAGAGGAGCCCACGCAGGAGCAGGGGGCCTGGGGGGAGCTGCCACCCATGGGGGACCCTTGCTGGAGCATTTTGCTCCTGGGGGATGGACTCTGTGGTATGGCCCCATGTTGGACCAGTTGTTGAAGAGCTGCTGCCTGTGGGAAGACTCCATGGGATCATTTCAGGAAGGACGGCATCCCATGGGAGGGACCCCACGTGGAGCAGGGGCAGAGAGTGACTGTGAAGGAGTGGCGGAGAAAAAGTGCTATAGATTGACCACAGCCCCCATTACCTGTTCTCCTGCACCACTCAGGGGGAGGAGGTGGAAGATGGTGAATGAGGGGAAGATGGTTTTGCTTTCTTTCCTTTGTCTCTCAATTCTCTAGCCTGTTAGGCAATAAACTTTACAAATCTCCCTACTCTGAATCTGTTTTGCCTGTCACTATAATTGTTGAGAGATCTCCCTGTCCTTATCTCAACCCTTGAGCCCTTTTAATCATATTTTCTCCCCCTTTTCCTTTGAGGAGGAGTGAGAGAGCAGTCGTGGTGGAGCTCAGCTGCCTGCCTGAGTAAAACCAACACACCTGCAGAACTCCCAGTTCCAACATTTGTCCAATTCAAGCCACAGTATGTTTCTAATATATATTGTGCCCACAGCATTAAGCTGTCAGAGCAAAGAGGAGCAAAATGCTGCTCCTCTGCACAGAAGAAACAGTCACATGTAAACAACAGTCAGGTTACCCACAAGCAGAGTTCATAGGTACTTCTGTTGTCAAAAACAATGCTGAAATCCAATTAAAATCAACACTTATGGTCAAGAAGTTTGTGTTCCATAAGGAGTACCCACTACCTCATCCATACATCTATAGAACTCCTTAGAACGATCATCTTCTGGCTGGTAGTGGCTAAATAAGGACAATAATTATAAGTCTAAGAAGATTAATTTCTCTACTGACAGCATTTCATTTTTAGGAGTACCTTCTCTAGCACCTTAGACTTACCATGGTTACCAGGTTACCTGTATAAACCTTGTTATTAGTCTCTCAAGCATACCTCAACAGAGGATTAAGATTCTCACACTGGAGAAAAAAGTAACACACCTGTGTAAAAGACAACCAAAGAACAAGATCAAACATTGCACCCTTAATCAAGGACATTGCTTCCTCACAATTAGCTTCCTAGTTTGTTCTGGGCTGTTCCAGTAAGCTCTTTCCAAGGCAAGAGAAGGCTTGGGATATCCTTCACGTCAGGGTCAGCTCCCATGGGTGAGACTGTACCAAAGCTGATTTCCTCCATCAATGTTCCCCTGGAAATAACACACTCCCTGTAGTTCTAGCAGATAGTATATGAGTTCCTGTATGGACAGTCATCCACAAAAAACAAAAACCAAAAAAAACAAAAAAACAAAAACAAAACAAAACAAAACAAAAAAAAAAAAAAAACATGGAGTTTCCCAGTTTTGAATTACTGATTTTATGGTCACCAAGAAACTAAGCCTTGTTAAACAGTTAAATAGAATTAAATAAAACATGGTTTATAAGTTAAACATAATTACATAAAAAACATAAATAAAAACCAGAAAAGCCCAGCAGGTTCTGTACCTTCATGTACAGTATGCAGCACAATCAGTCCCAAGATATGCGACCCATATCTATTTCATACTATAAAACATTGCTCTGATGGATTACAGAAAAACCCTAAAGGGAGAGAGGGAGGGAGGGAGGGAGGGAGGGAGGGAGGGAGGAAGGAAGGAAGGAAGGAAGGAAGGAAGGAAGGAAGGAAGGAAGGAAGGAAGGAAGGAAGGAAGGAAGGAAGGAAGGAAGGAAGGAAGGAAGGAAGGAAGGAAGGAAGGAAGGAAGGAAGGAAGGAAGGGTTGAGAAGGTAGCCATAGAATTTCACTGCCTGCAACTACTGCCAATCACAACAGATAATCTGATTCTTACATTCATCATTTTCTGTTTTTAAACCTTTGGACAGAGACAGGAGAGAAGAGGGGGGATTTGATGCCATTAGTCTGCTTGGCAGTTTGTCCTGTAACTCATCACTCTGGTAAAAAAAGAAAAAAGAAAAAAAAGAAAAACAAAAAAAAAAAAAAAAACAAAAAACAACAACAACAACAACAACAAAACTTCTAGTTTAGAGCTCACAGTTATTCGTGGCCAACTTATATACATTTGTATTTATGCCAGAATTGTTCCTTAGGTTAAATAGCTCTTCTTTTTGCTTGCTGCTTATTCCTCTGCTGAATTTATCTGAGCTAAACAAACTAAACTTTTAAAGTTCCTCTTGCCGGAGACAGACTGTTTATCTCCTTGGTCATCCCAGTAGCTCTTCTCCAAGTCTGTTCTATTTTTCTACTTGCCAACTTAAAAAAAAAAAAAAAAAAAAAAGTAGGAAAAAATAAGTTGTTTAACTCAAAATGTGTTTCTAAAGCCTTCCATCTGCTGTGTTCATATTAATGGCATAGAAGAGGACTGATTTCCAACTCTTACAGTGAGTAAGCTTCCTTTTTTGTTTCATAAAGTAAGAATTCAGCCATGGCAGATGCATTAAAATCTGTGTTTCTAGGTTTTCCTATATATTAATTTATTTTATATATTTTTTTAATTTTATTTTTAGAGATGGGCAGACCGACTGGGTACCATTCATTTCATTTAATTTTGGAGGTGTGATTTAGCATCCTCAGCTTATGTGTCGTTATAGACAAATGTATGCAACTGTCATCAGTCTACCATAAATCCTGTGTTGTACATGTCATTTCTTGGGTAAATATTACAGAACTAGAAGTTTGTATTTTGGAAGCTGAATCTCATCCTAGATGCCTCTGCTGTAGATATCATCGTCTGAACAAGTCATCCTAGCTCATATGTAAAATCTACCTCTAATGCGATAATTCCATAACCTAATATGCAGATGTGTCAAAAATGCAGTTTTGACTTCTGATGAACTTTACTCAGGATACTTTTTAAAATATTTTTTAAGTTTATTTTGAAATAAAACATAATTTAATATCAATTAACTCTTTTGAATTTATTCATGGCAGTGAATTTTATCACGATACAAACAACAACATGAAATACAGGACATATTTCCAGTCATATTGGTTATGACATTGCAATCTTTATTGCTGCTAACGTGTGCTTATATGAACAATAAGATTATTAAAACATTCTAATTTTAGAAATGTTATTATGCTTATTGCTCTCTACAACTACCTGAAAGGAAGTTGTAGGGAACTGGGGGTCAGTCTCTTCTCACAGATAACTAGCAATAAGACCAGAGGGAATGGCCTCAAGTTGCACCAGGGGAGATTCAGGTTGGAAATTAGGAGACATTTCTTCTCAGAAATAGTAATTAGGTATTGGAATGAGTTTCCAGGGAGGTGGTAGAATCACCATCCCTGAGGGTGTTTAAGGAAAGGTTGGGTGTTGTATTTAGGGACATGGTTTAGTGGGTAATATTAGTGGTAGGGGGATGGTTGGACCATACGATCTTCGAGGTCTTTTCCAACCTTAATGATTTTATGATTCTATGATTCTATAAACAGATATTACATAGTTGTACTAGAAATATGGTATTTTTCTGGATTAATCTATGTCATAATTAAACAATTTCATAATTTTATCAAGAATGCTAGATGGCAGATCATAAGTCTAAAGAACACCTGTTACCAGCTGTTGAAAATTTTTCTTGGCTAACATGACAATTTTGGGAAGACCTCCTGCACTAGTGAGTACATTGGTCCAAATTTATCCTTCTCCATGTTAAGCACCAAACTGAAAGCCCTAAATTGGGATCTAGAGGAAATTTAGTTTAAAATTCTTTTGCAAACCTAGGGTGATAGGTAGGAAAGATTGCAGGGAAATAACAGCATTCTTTAAAGATATATTCTCTGTGAAGAGAACAGAAAAGTAGTAGATACCTTTGAAGGTCTGAAGAGAAGAATCACCTGATTAAGGCAAATCTTTCTTCCCACAAATCCACAGAGACTCCAGCATATCAAATTGTGAGAGTTGTCTACATATTTATTATAAATATAAGAAACCAACAGAAAATATTAATTCATTATATTGTCTCTTTTTCAATCTACCTGTATCTCCTTTCTTTCAGCGTAATGAACTAGTAGGTCAGAGCAAGCATTCATCCTTCCAGCTTACTTTCTCTGACTCTTGCTTTACTGACAGCACCGGGACTCTATTTCAAGGGTTGTGCATGTATGTATTTATGAAAGCTACATCCTAGGTGATTACGCACCTTCCTACCATGCGAATGATGTGTATTTGGTGCCTTCCCATCTAAGAACAGTGTACATTCCAGGTATATTTCCGTTATGAATAATCTAACCACTCAGCTGTTGTGCTGAGTTAGTGGTAACTACATCTAGCATTTCAGGTTTCCCTAGGAAGTTACTCACTTGAAGCCTGAATATGACTTAGAGAAGAGCTTTGGTAGGAAATAAGCATTGAACTCCCAAGCATGAGCATGTATAAGTCCCTAGAGTGAAGTGTCCAGGGAAGTTCAGGCTAACAAAGCCAAATAATAACTTCAGATGGCCTCAGGCTTAGACAGTCCTGAAAATTTGGGATGATTAAACTGATGCCTGGGACTTAAATGAGTTTCATGAAACTAAGTCCTAATATTCAAGGACTTCAACTGATATTCCTTGTTGTTCTGTGTTCTCTTAAAGTACATCCAGAACCAAATTAAGATGTGACTCTGGAGATGACTACCTGTTCTCATTGATTACTGAGACAATTAAGCTGTTAATTTAATTGTTATGTTAAACTGGTTAGATGCTTTAAGTTCACAATTATACTTGAATACTTTGGTCAGTATATGATGTCATAGTAGGACAAGTAACAGGCAATTTCTCACACCTCACTTTTGATAGCTACAGAAGTTACAATACTTATATTTTATCTAGATTCCCTCTAGAGCAATAGAGTGTAGTAAATGCTTTTACATTGTGATTCATCTGACATTCAAGTTTTCTAGCTGCAGCTGTGAGGCATTGCACACTAGAAGTGCCAATCTCTTCTGCCAGTCCCAAAGGGATTCTAAATGACTTGTTCTTATATGGATGTGTGCAGTAGTAATATTCAAAGGTAGGAGAAATTAATCTCTCTGTAGTTCCATCTTGTATACCGTGGTATACGTGGTATTGTGTATTTCTGTCCATGTATTGTGAAATAGTAAAAAAAAAAAAAAAAAAAAAAAAAGCAAGCATTGTTCTGAACAGAATTTTTATTTCAGATTGATTTTTATGTTTTTATAGAATACTGCAAATTGTTTTACAAATGGTTTCAGGTCAAAATTAGAATAAAATCCAAAACCAAAACAAGACAAAAAAAAAAAAAAAAAAAAAAAAAAAAAACAGACTCAGAAATTTGAAAATGTAAAAGTCTCACGTAAGACAGAAATGTTCAGTTTTGACCAGTTGTGTTCAATTAACATACAAGTATTCATATAGCTTGTACTAAGGGCGTATAAAAAATGCTCGTTCCAGTTCCTTAAAATTAATCAATTGATGATGTCTAGATAAATAAAAGGTTAAAAAATAATAATAATAAAAAAGTCTTTATGCGTATTTTGGAATAAAATAGCCCATGTAATTTTATATTTTACACTTAAGGGTGCTCAGCTCAGAATGCAATGCACACATTACCATACATAATTTAATTTTGCATGTAATTTCATGCACACTAAGAATCCATCTCAAGCCAACAGTGCGTCTACAGAATTCTCATATGTTTTAAAGCAGATTTCACTTAGGCTGAACACCTCAAATCACTGTTAAGATAACCAATGGAACGAATAAAGCTCAACAACACAAGTATTAATTTGATAAATTAATTCCACAGATGTATTTATCCCTCAACTAGTGAAAAATTTAAACCCCCTAGATAAGTGAATGAAGGAGTAATATTCCCCAAAGCATTTGCCTAAAGCAATTTAAGGTTTTTCAACAACCAACACAATGCACAAAGACATAGTAAATCCAAGTTTGCTTGCTGCACTTTGTTCAGACCTTACAGAACTGTCAAGGAACTTAAAGAAGCAGATCATACCCTGCTTCAGTGATTTCTTGTGAGGTAGTTTGCCACAGACCCCACTGTATTTTTTTGCAAAGTTTTTCAACTAAAAGAAAGTTAACCTAGTAAGTGACATATGTTGGAGAGAGAAATTAAACTGGAAAACATTGTGCAGGATCACCCTTTCCCTCCCATTTATTTTCTTTTATGGCATTAACACAAGGTCCAGATCTTTAATAGATCATTTGTGTAATATATTACCTGCCTTGAGACTCCAATACAAGGGTCATTCTGCTTCCAGTTCCCACTCTTTGCTCAGTTGGAGTCTAGATGTATTGTGGAAGAGAACTGTTGGTCAACCTCTGGAGATTGCCGTCCATCAGTTGTCTAGTGGATCAATCAAGGCTATGCTGGGTAAGCCAGCCCTGTGGCTTGCAGCTGTAAAATTGTGATCACTTTTTGCACTGCCTGTCTTACACATTTTCAGGCCTCTCCCAAGTTCTGAAGGAGAAGAATTGGGTTCTGAAAACCTTTTTGAACTCTGATTTGTTAAAGCCTGCTAGACAGAACACATCTAAGACCGGGTTATTATACAAGCACTACACCTGCCTGTGTTCCCCACATCAGTGGCTGAGTCTCACTCTTACAGGTAGGCTTTGGACTTCATCTTCTCCGAGTTTCTGGGAGGGTGTTCACTGCACACTCCCAGCAAGCCTGATGTACAGCAAGCCTCATGTATTTCACTTACTGCACATGAACAGTTGCCTCGCAATCACCACTTGTTTTTCAAGTTGCATGGAAATTGCACTGCAGATTAAATAAGTCATCAGAAGTCCTTGACATGGGAAGTAGAGGCAGGAAAAATATCTCATATTTGCTGGAAGTTAATATGTCAGGTGGCCCCATCTCAAAAATGACCCCACTTCACAGATTGATCATCAACTTCACTTCAGCTGAGAAAAGATTTGAAGTGTTTAGAGAATGGAACTAATTAAATATGATGTTTTCATATCTTAATTAGACATCCTTAGGGAAACTACTTAAATATACTAGTAATAAATTAAATACTGCACCACCAAGATTTATGTATGCATGTATGTATTTATTTATTTTGGTAATTACTCTGGACATTGTGATGGAGTCTGAAGTCATCATCAAGCATAATTGCAACATTCAGAAAGGTACACAGAATCTTTTGGTTGTGAAGGTTTAAAGTTATAGTGTTGTGCCATGAGCAAAATTCTGTTCTCTCTTATCTTCATATAGAAGATTGTTATTTGGAAACCTATTCACTGAATAAAAATAAAAACTAAATCATGGAATTTATTCTACCAAAAAATAATATATATATATATATACATATATATATATATATATTTAAATACCACTAGTCTTGTAGTATGCAGATTTGACAGTTGTTAACAGTGCATGAATTTCCTGTGAAGCCAGCTTAATTTTTTTTTCACAAATACAAAGAGGTGATGTGCTCAGACAAACACATGTACTTTTTTCAGTAATCAAAAAAGGTTCAGTTTTCCAGACCTGTTTGACAAGGCACACAGTCTAGTATACGGAAATGTGTGAAAGTAATGTAGTTGTCTTTCGTCCCTTTTTCAATAATTATATAAATTTTTTTTTTTCAAGTGGAAAATTCAACTAAAACTTAGCAATTTCCAATTGTAAACAATACCAAACCTGAAGGAACTTTAATAAGACTTTTTAAATGGTCAAAATACTAAATAATACTGAAAAAAAATAAGCAGTATATTTCATTTGGCAGCTTATTCATGAGCAATACAGTGCTGCAATGAAATAAATTTTGCTAAGCATAGCTGATTGTTTATTTAGATACCAAACTCTAATACTGTCAGGGAAGAAAGTATCTGTTAATCTTTTGGAACAGAATCATCATCCTTAGTTTTGGTAAACCACAATGCACAGATTTGTGGTTTGCACCTCAGGCTTTGACTGGCATTGTAGCTCAGAACCTGCTGCTCTGAACCCCAAAGGTCTTGTGCAAGTAAGCAAATTAACTCTGCAGCATTTCAACAAAACAAACAAAGTGTAATTCTTAAGAATCCGTGGTTGGAAAGAGCAAGGATGTATAAGTAAAAACTTTGTTGGTGAGATAATCCTTCTGGACCCTAGGCTGACTTCTGGGCCCTGGGCTGATTGGAGGGTGGTATAAATCCTTCCTCACTCTCCTTGTTCCTAATCATGAAATGGTTCCCTACAAAGTATAATGGTGTACCATTATACTGAAGAGTATAATGTACCAAATACTACCATAGTACCAAATACTAGAGGTACCTGACATAAAGCTAAGGAAGAAGGCCACGCCACGTGTCAGGTGTGAGGAGCAGCAGTAGACCTTAATCTGCCTAACTAGCTCTCTAGGTGTCTTGAGAGCCAGCACTTCTGAAGTACCACAGTTCTTCATCAGCAATGGAGAGAGGCTTTGAAGGCATAGTAAGTCAAGGCATCTCGATTTTGAGATTTTCCTCTGGAGGTTTTCAAAGTCACTTACTTCACGAGCGGTACTTCTGTAGATGCCTTAAAATTTTGACTAAATCTCAAAGCCAATGTTAAATGAACTTTTTTTCCCTGTAGCCTTCCCTTTCCCATTAACAACATAGACACAAACATATAACCTGTTCTACATATCTGTTATAGATGCTCTCTGTTAAAATCAAGAAAAGACCTTGAGAACTGAAGGAAAGATACAGAAAAATATATATATATATATATACATAAATAATGTATCAGAGAAAGTAGGGATTTAATAAGTAGAAAAAGTCTCAGATTATAAATTTGACTTTTAAACAGGAACAAAAAATGTCACTCTTGCTTGAGCTGGATTTTAATGCAATCTTCAAGGTGTAGGAAGTGTGGAGAATCAATAGCAAATCCCAGTGTCCTTATGCTGAGATATTTAAAATGTTAGCTCTAATGGGAGTCGTATAAAAGCAGCCATAAACCAGTGCTGATCAGTTCACACATGTGCTGTAAAGAGATACAGTTCAGAATTTAAATACCTCATATATCTTTTGCAAAAAAGCTTCCCCCCCCCACCCCCCCATAATAAGTTTAAACAACATTGCAGCCTTTCTCAAAACTGAAACCACAGATGTGAAGATAGATATTTTTGAGAAATTATTTTATCTTCTTGGGTAATTATCATTAATGAAAGAAAAAAATCTTAAATCCTAATAAATCAGAGATGGAATTGACTGACCATGCATCCAAATTGCTGCATTATTCACACTGGAATTACTCCAAAGATTAGCTGCAAATTGCCCTCTAAATTGAATTTATGGTTTCATTTTTCATAACTACTGTGTTGTGACAGATGAGAGGAATCTCTGAGAAAAATGACAGTGATGGACCCAATTTCTTAGTACTCTATCTTCAAGACAGAACTAAACTATCTCTATTAACCGTTCAGTTTTGTACAATCTATTTTGGCAAGCATAAAAACCTGTTATGAAATACAATATATCCTATTTTATACATCAGTCAGTAAAAATATCACCAAAAAAAAAAAAAATGAAAAAGGAGGCCAATCAAATTAAAGTGAAGTTTCACAGACAAACACTGTGAAGATAAAAATACCAATTTATGCCTATTTAAAAGCCTGCACTCTGTCATCACTGTGCATCTTCTTTCTGTTCCAAAGGATCCTCAATGCCTGTGCAACATGTAGAGTAGGAAAGAAAACAAACAAACAAAAAAAAGGGGTATCCTGAAGTGGTTACACCACACTGGGAATTGAGATGTTGGGGAGGGGGTGGAGGGTGCAGGGGGTGGAGGAAGGTGGGTTTGTTTTATGTTTTTCTTGCACAGTACCTAACAGAGATGGAGCCTGACCATCTGAGGTATTGTGGTAATACAAGCTATAAATAATAATTGCAAAAATAATCTCCAAGTTCAACAAAGCTTCTGGGCTAGTACATAAGAACTGAAATACTAGACTGTCAGATACTAGAAACAAATGTTTTGCCCTGAAATGGTTCATATGTATAACTTGTATCAAACAGGAAAAATAAAAACATGGGCTTTTTTTTCAAATTTTCAAAGTATGTTTGTATAGTTCAGGCCTCTTGGGCTAGAAATAATTGAAAGCAAGTTTGAGATTACACTTAGGTCACAAACATAGTTGATGCCTAAAGCTTTTCAGGGACAAAAAATATGGGAACGTTTACAATGTAGGTTAGATAAAGTCAGTACAAGTGCTACAGATAACTGCAGTTTAGGTATTTCTAGCATACAAACTGAGAACCTGCATTTTTCTTTCATATTAGAAAAATATGTTTTAATAACTATACTAACAACAACAACAACAACAACAACAACAACAAACAGAGTCTTTCACTCTTATTCATATTAACATTGAATTTACTTTCCGAGCAATATCACTGTTTCCCGTGCAATTGTCTGAGTCTGAATAAGAATAAGAGTATCTAAGCCACACCACCCAGTGTTTATGGGGCAGGCTATGTTTTTGATGCATTTCATTTACGTTTTGTACTACGGAAACTCATCTAATCACTCCAGAATCAGCACAGTTATTACAGCAGATACACTAGCTCTGAGACTTTCTAGCTTTTCACCTAGAATTCATCTAACAACAATAGCAACAGTAGCATTAATAATAATTATTAGTGACTTTCCTCACTCTCAAGGTGTACTTTGTTCATTTTACATTTACTTGTCAAAACCAAGGGACAGAAAATGAGTGGGTGCTCCAGATAGCCTTAACCAGGTCTCCAGAATCTCATTCCACCACACTCCATTATTGTCCTCTACAAGTAGGCATGAGTATTTTATCCAGAAACTGTATTTAAGCTATGGGGCTCGTGCACTCCATGTTTTGCTTCATGGTGCTGGCTCACTGGTCACTGAAATAAAGGCATCAGATGAAGTGTGTCTTAGCTCACTTTGTACCAGGAGCATATATTTATTTCTAGGATAAAACAGAATCCTAATAGGGAGGAGATGAAAGACAGACAGATCTCTCTGAGAAGTGTAATCAGGGCATGGCCCAATTCAGGAGCAGGATAGGGCTTACTCTTCCAGAAGGCCCCAGAAGTCAATACACAACACGTGAAAAATTTTCATTTTCTTTGCTGATATAATGATAAAAACCAATGGCATAAATATGTAGCAGGATAGATCAAGGAACTGAAATTACCTGCCTTTGTTGGTAATTATATATAACTGTCATAAAATTCTGCAGTTTTCAAAGTACTGCACAGAAATATAAACTAATGAATCAATAAAACATCATTGTAATTTTTAAAAGGCAAATTAGGTGGAGTGATATTAACATTATTTTATATATGAAGAACAGAAAATAAAGAGTTTTGCTTTAAACTCTGCACTATTAGAGCCACATCACATTTGTGATTGTATACAAATAATTTCTCTATGCAAAAGTAGTCTTAAAATGTTTTATTTAAGGTCACAGAGAAAGTGCAAGGCAAGATCTAGAATATGCCAATGCACTCACTAATTTTTAAACCTTTGTTTTAAACAAAAGACCCTCTTGAAATATGCACAATAGAAATTGCTAGTCTTATTCTTTTAAGTTTTTCACTTTGGCAGATATACCATCTATATGTAAATAGATATATGCTTATTTTTTTGTAACTGCATAAGCAATGAATTGAACTCACTGCAGCAGCATGATATTGGCTTTGGAAATCTTAGCCATGAACATATCCTATGTCCACTCTGCCACAGCCTTAAGATCCTGGTATAACATGATTGAACCAATGGGTGCTGAACCCTCATCACAGTGTAAGTATGAAATGAGCTGTCTCCTACTTTTCAATTTTCTTTTATAATAGACCATTTTTCATGGAAGAAACATGATCAATTTGAAGAAAAGATAAGATTAGATACTTCTAACAAGCATCTTATTTGACCTGACTGCTGTTTTCTTTGAACTTGCAAACATCGTGAGCTTTCCAGTAGAAAGAAATTGAAACATTTTCAGCAGTACTTTTCCAAGAGAAAATGTGGTTTTGTTTAAACTGAATCATTTCATGCAAGCATTGTTAAAAGAAAAAAAAAAAAAAAAAAAGACCTTTTTCTAACTTTCTCACTTTCTCAGATCATTTTTTATTACATCTAAACAACTGATAGATTTATTAACTGTTTTATTTAGACATTAACTTTGCATTCATTACATTTACGATAATGTAATTTGAAATAATGTTATGGCATATCACAAGTTTTATTATATGATTGTACACTATTTTGTCTGTTCTATTATGTTGCTATCTGATTATTATTAACTGTACTACTTTCTAACAGTATTTTAAGATACATGTTTTCATATCCAACATAAAATGATTAAATGGTCAAAGATTCAAAAGAATCCTTGCTTTTCAAAATTCCTACTTTAGGGATTTACAAATTTAAGCTTTTCTTAGTTTAGATCTGAAAAACAAAATATCAGTGTTTCTAGCAGAATGGAGATTGCTTTCCACTGTTTCCTAGACAGCTCCCTTTGGAAGTGCTACCAAGAGTGCCTTCTCACTTTACAAGGTGAACCGAGTAAGAGCATCTATGCTATGTGACACTGAGGATAATACATATTTCCAAATCTTCATCTCCACATCCCTGAACATTAAGTTAGCATAAAATATCCCTAATTAGAAAAATACTGATAAAAATAGAATTACATAAATGGAAAAGTGAGCATTAAACTGTAGTCCCATTACAAGTATGAAAGGTCTTAAACACAGCAATCACAAAGTCTAGACATTACAGCATTTGAAATGTCTAATTGGGAATTATGCTCACTTACAGAAAGACCATTCTTAAGGCTCTATTTCTTAAGCTTTGTTTTTTATTTATTTTTTTTTTTTGTAGTTTCTAGCATGGCTTTTTCTTTGTTTTATTTTGTTTTGCTAAAGGGACAGGGTGGTGTCTTATAATTGTTTCTGTTCACAACAATAAATACTGAAATATCAAGACAGTTCCCAGTGAGACACCGCATCAATTAAAAATGTAAAAATAAATAAATAAAATCTTAGAAGAAAGACCATTCCTATCCAATTTTTGAAACTCAGAGGATCTGCACAGTTCAGATAAACTGCACAGACATCTAAATCTTTTGGCAGTGTGTCAACAATGAATGCAAATTGGGAAACTTTTTCAAAAAACTTACTCAACCAAAAGGTTCAAATGTTTTGGTGACTTGGCAGATTTCTGTGCCAAATGAGAGTTAGCTATATCTGGTCACTGAAACCAATTGGCTGCTGTAGGTTGCATGTCTTTCTTAGGGCAAGGTAGTTGGCTGCAATGATTGCTGGAATCTGATTTGTTCAGATTTATCACTGGTGTTCTGTGATTAAACTCCCATTATCAGTCAAGATAGCAGTTGTCTCAATAACAGGATTATTTCCACTGATTTCAGAAGCTAATTTTGAGCTGAGTAATTCTTTCAGGAAACACTTCTTTATTGTAAGAGTGTCCCAGAACAGGCACAGGTTGCCCAGAGAAGTTGTGGAGTATGGCTCCTAGGAGATCTTCAAAAGCCGTTGGACATAACCTTGAGCCACCTGCTCTGGATGTCCCTGCTTGCGCAAGGTTGTTGTATGAGTTGACACCTGGAGATCCCTTTCATCCTCAGCCCCTCTGTGGTTCTGTGATTTCAGACCATTTTTCCTTTGCTTCTTCCTTTGACTTGAAATATGTTAAAAACGAAAAACAAAAAGCAAAAACAAACAAACAAACAAAAAAATCCATCTCCATTCAAAAGGCTCTCAGAATGGTGTGGTACATCTTTGGATAAGTCCCTAGGTGGAACATAAACAATACATGAAGTCTTGAGTGAGACATCTTCTCTGGAGGAAATTCTCAAAGTTAGAACAATGTTCTGGGACAACTGTCATAAGAATAAATGTTACTGACTTTTTACATGGTTATTTTCAAATATCCTGTCTTGCTTCAATATATATCATGGCATGGAACTCCACTGTGTAAAATATTTTTCCGATTCAGAGAACTCATAGTCATTCATTAATTAGGAACAAGGGATCCTTTTTGCCCCAGTTGAATACAATTTAAGAACATTGTTTTGTACTATGGAAATGTGCTAATGAAAACTATAAAACAGCAAATATTCTGTGATACTCACTATGCTTTCAATTTTCTTGAATCTATTGTGAACTAAAAAGGGATTTCAGTCCATCAGAAACTAATTTTATTCTTATTAGTCCAATAAGAGATAAAAGATTTGACCTCCATGAAATCAAGATATAGTGTCAAAAGCGGAAAATACAAAGAACAACAAACCATCATTTATATGTGGGAATTCACCAGCACAGAATTAAATGTGTTGCATTTTATGCATAAATGTGCATTTTAAATGCATTAGAATATATATACTGCAATTAATACAGTACATATACAGATTATATAGATTACTTTTTTTTTTCCACCTAAGATGAACTGGAAAAAATGAAGTTATTTTCTATTATGATCCAGCAGGCTTTGTTATAGTTGTTCTGTAATTGAAACTAATGTTCAGTGAGGGCAGCACTCCTAGCTTTTGCTGCACAGTAGTATTCATAGATCAATTAAAGTTAGCAGGAGAATATTTGTCAAAATATTATCCAGACCAGTAGAAATTATATGTGGGGCAGAGAAAAAAATGTAATTCTTTATTTTTCATTGAATTAATAATCAATTTTTATATCTTCAGTTACATTGGGAATCTGATTTTTTCCAATATGTGCAAAGGCCATTTTGACATATAGAAGCATGGAGAAGTAAGACATATTGTAATAATTAGCTGAATTATTCTTGGCATGCCATGAACAATTACAGGATTAATAACTATCCAACCAAATAGTGTTATGTTGAAATAAATTGACCGACAAGGGTTTTCAGTTAGGAAATGAAGCTCAGATGGATCATCAATAAAAACTACTGCAGAGAACAGACTTTTGAGAACTTCAGTGTTTTACATTTACAAAATATGGATGTGATAAGTGTGCTTAATGACTGGAAGAAGCTATTTAAAAATTCATTTAGAATATTTTGCCCTCTTTAATTGCCTGGCCAAATCCACAGTCTTTGACAGACACACTAATGTACCATGCAACCTATATTTAGTTTTTTGTTCTGATCAAAATGAAAAACCGGATGGGCTCCTTAATTAACCCCCTGCCTTCTGTACAGAAAGGTGTTTTTTTTTCTTCTCATTTTCAGCTCTGCTCAGCTGAGTGCATGTAACAGTGGGTTACTTATGGTATGTGACACTCTGACATACAATACAATGATGTTTATTAGGAAGAGTGCAATATGCAAACTCCAGCTGAAATTCAGCAAGGTATTTAAGTACCATTCTAATTTAGTGCATGCAAGAAATCCCCTTTGCCACAGCATAACTGCTGCTTGCAATTAAGCACACAGTTTACTACCTAACAGAGTCAGGATGTTAATTCAGAACAGTGGAGCTTTTCACACCCTCTGAAAATAGTTAAGAATGATATCAACAGCACAGGAGGTCAAAACATGTATAAGCATAGGTATAAGCACAGGATAAGAACTAGTGCAGTATAGCTATAACAGATGGCTTGCAAGATTTTGAACATTTTAGGCAAAGCTAGCAACAGGTGGTTTATGTCTGGTGGGTATTAGCCAACCCTCTAGCTTCACAGGCCTCCCAAAAGAGGACTGCAATTAGTGTGTTAGAGTATTTATTTCTGGTTTTTATTTTTCAGTTTATAAAAGATACTCTTCTGTTTTTATGCCATTTTCTTCAAAGTACAGTCTGTCAGAAATTAACAAATTAAATGTTTCCAATAACTATCTGTTTACAGGTAGTTTTGCCCCATCTCATTCTGGTAGTGAGGAGCATCTGAAACTAACACTTTTCTGTGGGCTCAGAAAGCTGATACTTGGTAGACTTGCAATTCCCATAGCTTATTACTACAAGTCCTGATAAACACAAAATGTTTGGTAAGGGGAAAGGAACAGGGTTGCGTTACATGCCTAGGCAGACCTTAAGGACTTGCTGGTTGAGACTTCATGTGGAACTGGGAGCCTGCACACAGCAGTATGGATCAAGGAGAAAGCAAGCATTCCTGGAGTTGGCTTGGGAAGTATTCACTGACAGCAGCTCCATTAGGGAAGATAAAGGGCCTCTAGAAGTTGCTAGTAGATCCCCAGTCACTTCAAGACAGGAGGTCCCAGCCAAGCGAGGCAGCAAAATCAACCCATGAGCAAAAGCAGTACTGTAAAGGAAGTATTGTCAGTAGCTATGTACAATGACAGTTCACTTGCAGCACCTTTCCAGCTGTTACACCTCCGAGTGTATTAGATCATTTGCAAGGCAAGTTGTGCAGCCCTGTATTCATTTTTCCTTGAGTTTGTCCTTCTCTTTTCTTAGAGTTCTGTCCTGATTCCCTACCTAATGTCTAGGCAAAAGTTAAGCATCAACATTAGGCTGATTAGACTGAACACTAAGTGCCTAATCATATGTTGTTTTTTTTATGCCTATAAGTAAGCATGGATCACCAAGCTATACAATGCAGATGAACTTGGATACTTTTCAACTTAATCAGGTAAGATTTCCATAGACAGATGTAATGCTTGTTTGTTTTTCTAAGCACACCTCTACCCGGGCACCATACAAATTTAATCTTTACTGGTTTGATTTCTCATCTTTTCCATGTTCTTTGAAACTTTGTGTTGCCAACGTAAAAACACCTTCTAACCTACAATGTGATTTTGCTGCAGTTTAAAGCTTCCTCTCCCCTGTGAGCCTCTGTGGTGGTTTTACCATGATAGGCAGCTAAACACCACAACCTCTCTCTCACTCCCCCTCCCCAGATGAGAAGGGGAAGAAGTAAAGTAAAGAACAACTTGCAGGTTGAGATAAGGATAATTTAATTACAGGGAAATAATAATAATAACAATAACAATGACAATAATAATTATTATTATTATTATTAAGGAAAGATTATTATTAACTGAACAATTTAACTAAAGGGGAAAAAAAAGGAAAGGGGAAAAGGGAAGGGGAAAGGAAAAAAGGGGAGGGAAACAAACAAACAAAACAAATAAAGACTATGTGGAAGTGCAGAGGAAATAAATTACTTTCTACTTCCCACAAATGAACGATGCTTGATAAGGTCCTTGAAGCAGGGCCTCAACGCACATAGCTGGTGTTCAGGAGGAGGACCAACATTTTCACAACGAGAGCCCACCCCTCCCCTCCTCATCCTGTTTCCATATTTTATTGCTGAGTGCGACATCATATGGTATGGAATATCCCTTTGGTTGATTTAGGTCAGCTGCCCTGGTGATGTTTCTCGTCTCACTTTTTTGCCCAACCCCTAGGAGGGTTAGAGAGAGTCCTGATCCTGTGCCAGCACTGCTCAGCAGCAGACACAACACTGGTGTGATACTACTGCTGTTCTAGCTACAAGTGCAGAGCACAGCACTGTATGGGCTGCTGCAGGGAAAGTTAACATCTCAGCCAGACCCAGTACAGCCTCATATACATTCCAGCATGTAATGAGTAACATATTAGAATCTAACACACACACACAAAGTCAATTACATAACACCTACAATTTTGACTGGAGAGTGAGTTAGAAGATCATATGCTTTTCTGAAAAAGAATTTCATGTCTTCTCCATGTTGTATCTGCACACTGCTATCAGCATGCAAATAATAATGAAATACTATACCATTCAGCTAAAAACCCATTTGCTCCAACAAAGGTCAAGTTCACAATACCCTAAAGACCATACATAAAACTGCTATCAGATTTATTTCCCTTCCAGATCAGTCCATTGAATTTACATACTTAAACAAACTAGCATCTAAAATTTGCCTCCTCGTCATTGCTTCTTTTATAGTTCTCAAAGGAAATTATTTTAGTTTCACATCTTTATCCTGCATATCCAAGCATATCCTCACCTTGTTGCTGTAGATTTAGAGACCATTATCATGCATGGTTATATACCTGCTAAATTGACTTTAGTCTTTCAGTGTGATCTAAATTGTGTTTAATCTGCTCCCTTAATACTAATGGTGCTTTGAGAGGTGAGCACTTTACAAGCTGAACAACTTTAATTTGATGCCTTTTGTACAGCCCAACTCTTCAAACATATCTTTAAACGGATAAAGGCTCTGTACTTTCTTCATCAATATTGTCAATGCATGTGTAACCTTTAGAGCAATCTCATAGCAAAATGATGATTTCCCCCATAGGAAAGACAGATCGTTCATTTAATTAGACATTTCGACACTCAGAAAGTTTGTTAAACTGTGACTATATGACACAGCACTTTAGTAGGCCTATTTCTCTTCGGGTGGAGACATTTAAGAATGCTTCCTCCATCACCACCCCATTTGGGTTGTATTCCCACTCTAACAGATTTGAGAACACTGTTTCAGGTTTTCCAGTTGTAATCTGGATTTCCTGTAAAATCAAAGTGGATTAATTTAATAATTATTATTATTATTACTTCTACCTTCTTTGTTTGCTTGTAATATTCATGCAAGATGCAACTTCAAAGGGTCCAAGTGTAACATACAGACATTCACACACACACACACACAAATAACACTGGAGAATATTGTGACACAAGATAAAAGATAACTGTAAATCTAGTATTTTCTGGTCTGCAACAAGACTATACTAATTTTTTCATATCAACATTTTTTGTCTAGTTAATTATTTGTTTGAGAATAGTATAAGGAACACTTAACACACAAGAATGTACTGCATATGTGTGTACCAGGAGGTACTTTTACCTTTGAGTCATCAAAAGGACGAAACAAAATGAAAAATGAAATGCCTCCCTAAGTTGGCAGTCTGGGAAAAAAGTAAAAACTGCATCTTGTATCTTCATCCTTTTATATTCTAAAATAAAGCACTCAGAGCAGTCCAAATTTTTACCTAGGTTGGACTAATGGACATTCAGGAAGTAGTAGACTAGAGAGTAACTTTGGAGATCTTGGGATGTTGCAATTAAAATCTGTATCACTGATATTGTGCCACCTTAAGAAGCTTGAAATCCATATACTAAGACTGGAGCTGCAATGCCTTGAGTAAACAAGACATAGTGCCTTGTACATCCTGAAGCATCAAGGGAATGTGTATCATGTCCTTCTACAGGAAATCTCTGGAAGTAATTTTATTCTCTGTAGCGTTAGTACAACATTTGCCACAAAATAGAAACCCTTAAATAGGCACTCTGGAAAAGCTCGTTGCCATCATTTCACTTGGAACGCTACAGCTGAGTTTGCCTAAACCAAAAGAAACTTTTTTTTTCTGGCCTTCTGCTCCCACTCATCTTTTTTTTTTTTTTTTTTTTTTTCTTTCATACTGAGACTATAAACTATCACACAGTGAGAAATAAAGACCGAAATTAAAATCCCAATACTTTATGCTGTTGCCATCTCTAATGAGGATCACCTGTCTTAGCAATCACCATGCTGTCAACAGTTGTAAACCAAACTGGGCAGATTTTTGTTTACTTACCTTGTCATTGACAACCTTCAGGTTATGCACACACACAGATGGCTTGTAGGCCTCAACTTTTTCCTTTGTGTCTGTTGTAACTAGAGATAAGCAAGTAAATTGTAACAAACAATTTACTTTATGAATTCATTTTTTCTTTTCTTTCCTTTTCATTGACTGTCCAAGAACTGATCTTGAATTATGCATACCTTGAATTTAACAAAATATATTCAGAAAAAGAAAAATGTCCAAAAATTGTATTACAATCAAATCACTGACACTCTACTTTGCCAAATTTGAGCTGTGGTCCATTCTTATTTGTTTAAAAGGTTAACTATAAATTCATGGGATTGAGTATAAATGCCTATATGAACAGATGTGAATATCCATTTTTGTCATTATTTTTCTGTGAATCCTGTCTGTCAGCCTTGACACTTTTCCTACAAAAAGTTTTCTGCTGCTTCAACTCTGGTCACACTGATTTCCTTGCCAGTAGGGTTATGCTAGGAGCTCTGCAGTGTACCTTTACAAGTAACAGAAGTAAACAAAAGGGCAGCACATGATGGCATTTTTCAAAATGGCTAATATGTATAGAATGTATTTGCTTGACTCAGTTTACGATTCTGAATGGATTCTGTGGCTTTCATAAGTACACATAGCTTATTTGGAAAACTGTCGCTGTTGCCCACATTTGTTTTGCCTTGCCAGGCCAATTATTCATTTTCTGGAACACAAAATAAATAGATAAAATCTAACCCCAGTTTTAGAGTGGACAACAAGAAACATCAGTTGTAGATCAATGAAGGCTGAACCTGCTATTTCCCACTTTATCATTGGCAAAATTTTTCAGAAGACTGACCCAACTCTGTGTATTGAAGTAAGAAATGCTCACAAAATAGAAAAAAAAAAAAAAAAAAAAAAAAAAAAAGTGGATTTTCTCCTTCCTTTCTGTTAATATTCAGAGTGGGTTCCATATCTCTACTTATCCCTACTTGTGTGCACATGTCCCTCAAAGCACTATGGAACTTTACAAAGCTGTTTGTACTAGAAGTATAGTTTTCCTCCTTCTTCTCCCCACAATTTGGAAGACTTTCCTTGCTAGTAGTCTGTCTCTTTCACTTCTGTGCATTTTTTCACTGAAGTTGTTTTTATTTGTTTAGTTGTCATTGTTGCTGTTGTTGCTGTTTTCTTTTGTTTTGTTCTTTGTTGGTGGTGTTTGGTTTGTTGGTTGGTTTTGTTGTTGTTGTTTTTCTCTGTTTTGTTTTCTTCTGTTTTTTCTCATGCTAGAAACTGCTGGTTGAAAGCAAGTAGGCTTGTCCTAGATTTCTAGGCTGTCACAGGTCATCCTGAGAGCAATGGACATGCTAGTGGTCCTTTGTTTAAGACATACATCAAAAGAAATTAGATTGCTTTGTGGCTTAAACAATAGAAAACACAAAAGATAGAGCCAGATCTCTGGGACTTCAGAGAAAGGAGCAAATGAGGCTGAATAGATATTTTATTCCTACTGCTTTTTAACTGTGTTCTCCTCTGATGCTCCAGTCTTCTCTATTTCATTAAATCACCTGTTAGCTAACACCTACTCCCAGAAATTCTGTGGAACTAATACAACATTTTGTGTCTATTCTCATAATGACAGGGACAGAAAGAGTCATATGCATTTCACTATGGGCATAGTACACGGCTCTGTCTTCCCTACAGTCTTGATATACATACCAGGCTCTTACCTCAGTGTACCAGAATCTAGCCCCAATTTTAACATAAAGGTAAAAATAATCTGTCACTGAAAACAGGATTGTTTTTGTTGCAAAGTCTATGACTTCATTTTGTGTTCTTTCAATAAGCCCAGAGACGTATAGGTCTGGAACTGACCATAAATTCCAGGTGCTGAACCATTTCTAATCAGTGTTTTTTTCTCTAATGAAGTCACATATATTATCAGGAGGAAAAAATAATAAAAAAGTAGAAATAAAAAAAAAGAAAAAGAAAAAGAAAAAGAAAGAAAGAAAAGAAAAAAATAAGTGGTTAAATATTTTTAAAAGATATCAGTGGATGTTTAGAACCTTATTTCTCACATGTGCAAGAAGGCATCTCATGGGAATCTTCTCTATAGCCTTGTTTTGATGGCCTCCACAACTGACTTGCTCTCCATTAAGCAATTTTAATTCTAAATAATCATTAAATTAATTATATTCACCCAGCTGACATCAGCCTGCAAAATGTAGTTCTGCTTGCAGCTCCAACCAAAGTCTGAACATAGCAGCAGATGTCATTGCATATTAATACATAAACAGGTGATGCAGAAACTAAATCTAGAAGCCATTTCCAGACATGTGAAGGACAAAAAGGTGATCAGGAGTTGTCATCATGGGTTTACGAACAGCACCAACCTGGTAGACTTCTACAATGAGGTAACTGTTTTTGTGTACTGGAGGAGAGCAATGGATGTTTTTCTTTATTTCAGCTATGCTTTTGATGCCATAATCTTGATGCCATAATATCCTCATGGAAAGCTGATGAAATACAGCTTAGGTAAGTAGGCAGTGAGGTGGACTTAAAAGAAGACATCTAGAAGGAAAGCAGCTCTGCAGAGGAAGATATAGGGGAACACATCAGACAAGTTCAGCATGAGCCAACAATATCTGCTTATAGACATCCTGAGCTGCATGAGGAAGAGCATGAAAAAGATCAAAGGACGTGATCGCGAGGTTGGATGGGGCTTTGAGCAACATGTTCTAGTGGTAGGTGTCCCTACTTATATTGGAGGGTGGGGATGGGGGAGGGGGGGATGGATAGTTATATGGTCTTTAAGGTCCCTTCCAACCCAAACTGTTCTACGGTCCTGTGATTCTATCCCTTCCCTCTACTCAGCTCTGTTAAGGCCACACCTGAAATGCTGTATCCATTTCTGGGCTCTGCAGTGCAAGAGACATACAGACATGACAGAAAGAGTCCAGGAAAGGGCCAGAGGCTGATTAACAAACTTGGTCCTCTCTGATAAGAGGAGAGGCTAACAGATCTAGGGCTGCTCATACTAGAGGTTGTTCAGCCTGATGAAAGGCTGAACTCAGGGGGTCTGTCCTGGGACTACTGCTGTTTAATATCTTTATCAATGACATAGTGGGATCAAGGGCACCCTCAGCAAATTTTCAGATGACATCAAGCTGAGTGGTGTGGTTGATACAATAGAAAGAAGGGATGCCATACAAAGGGACCTGGAAATGCTTGAGAAATGGGCCCACATTAACTTAATGGGGTTCAGGAGGTTCAGCAAGTCCAAGTGCAAGGTGCTGTACCTGGGCCAGTGCAATCACAGACATGAGCATAGACTGGGAGAAGAACTCATTGAAAGCAGCTCTGCAGAGAAGGAATTGGGGGTTCTGGTGGACGAAAATCTTGACACGAGCCAGCAGTGTGCACTTATTCTCCCTGTGAATGATGAAGATGCCTTGTACTGAGGTTTCCTCTCCTCCCTATCTCTGAATTCAGATACTGAAGACAATAACATCAGAACAACACCACTCCGACCAGCTCTTCCCTGGCTACACTGTATGGGCGTGCTCAGTGCTAATATCTGCTCTGATTTCCTGATTTTCCCATTGTCAACCAAGAGGAAAAGCAGCTAATGCTTTTCACTGACGTGTATGTTCACACTGTGGGAATCCAGTGGAAGGAGATAAAAGCAGCTCTTCCCTCTTAATACGTGGGCGGAGCTGTAGATAGAGCTTCAGTCTGTCCTTAGAGTATTAACATAATTTTGTGGGTCAAAACAGATATATACTGTACCTGCCTGGTAATTTTGGAAGCCCTATTATCAGCAAACACTTGCCAAACTATTCAATACAGCATCCTTACCCAAGTCCTTATTTATCTTGCATATTTTAATTAAATCATTTCACTTTCATGTCAGTACTAATTTTGAAAGAGGACTCAACCAGTATTTGTTTATAAAAAGCTTGTTGTAAGCAAGTCATTCATTAAGCTTTGCCTGATAATCTACGCTGTTCATTATCACAGGGCAATTGCTATTGCTGTATCATTAAGCTTTAAATACTTCTCTCTCTTTATCTTCGTTAGTGATACAAGCTTTAAATTATCACAAACGTGCTGCATTTTTTCCCCTTAGCTGGCACAAATGTCATTTCAGAGGCTTCTACTGTAATGCTAAGTGTACCAAGAAAAAACTCTCTGAAGACAATTCCTTTCTTTCAAGAGCCTTTTTCCACATTCTTGTTAGCTGAGTGAACTAAAACATAAACCACAGCTATTCTCCAACGGGAAGCCACAAATCTCTCCTGTCGATGATAGTCATACACTTTCTGAATAAACTATTTACATTTATTGATTTACTGAATTCTCCTATTTTGAAAACAGTCTTGGTAACATATGTCAGGAATCATTCTGGAAAAGAAACAGAATAAATTGATTTCTTCCTCCTCCACACAGTATATCCATATTTAGAAAAAGGCAGGCTTCATAATACCTTTTCCAAGTGGGAAGCCTTCAACAAAATGAAAAATAAATGTGCATTAAAGGTACTATTGAACTGTAATGAGGTGGGGAGGGGGAGGGTGGAGGAGAGCAGGGGGAACATTGGAAAGCTTCTATGTTTCTTTTATTCTACTGGAACAGGACTGAGTTTATCTGAATGACACAGATAGGCATAAAAATTGTTTAGGAGGCTGCACTGGCATCAAAGTTCAAAGAAGCATTGAGTGATTCAGACTGGCTGCCATCCATGGCTGCCAGACCTTGGATCCTGACACAGCCACTGCACAAGGAGTCAAGATACCTGAATGTTATGATTTTGCCTGAAAGCAGCCCTGGCTGTACACCACCACTTCATGTAGAGTTTCTTGCACAAAGTAACTGTATTGCATAGTCTCTACATCAACACTGAAGATGTATTTATCCTTGTGTACAAAGGCTATCAAAGACCACCATAGTAATTTCCATAAAAAACGCATGGGTGAACGGGAAGGAGAAGTAGATTCAAAGTTTGGCTTCTGGGATTGATCATAAATTTTACATTCAACAGTTTTTAGGTGAAAACAGAAATGTCCACAGAAGCAGATATCATAAGATCATATCATAGAATCATATCATAGAATGGCTCAGGTTGGAAAAGACCTCAAATATCATCTAGTTCCAAACCCTCTACGATAGGCAGGGATGCCACCCACTAGATCAGGTTGCCCAGGGCCCCATCCAACCTGGCCTTGAACACCTCCAGGGATGGGGCATCCACAACCTCTCTGGGCAACCTGTTCTAGTACTTCACCACCCTCTGAGTGAAGAATTTTCTCCTAATTGCCAATTTAAATCTCCTCTCTTAGTTTAAAACCATTCCCCTTTGTCCTGTCAATATCTGATTGAGCAAAGAGTTGCTCTCAATCTATTTTATAAGTCCCTTTTAAGTACTGAAAGGTTGCAATTAGTATACTTAGATACTTAGTAATGCCTTGTCATATCTCATCTGTCCTCATCATACCTTACCTTACCTTGTCCTACCTCAGAATACCCGCTTTCTACCTCAACAGGCTGTCTTTTTGCTGTGTTTCTTTTCTTTGGACACCTTTTACCATGAGTAGAGACTTGGAAGCAGACACATACATGGTTTAAAAAGTGCACAGCACTTATTGTCTAACAGGACCCAGACAGGACAGATCAGTAACATACATACTACCTCTGCTACATGCACAGGTGAGGCCAGAGAGTGGGGCAATCAGCTCCCATTGCCCCATAGAAGAGGCAGATCTTAAGCCCTCCTGCTCTCATCTTCCACCTCTCTATAATTCCTCTCAGAGTTTTAGACCTTTCCATACAATTATTTTTCTCATTAGCCCTTGAGTTACAATTAACAGCATACCAATTTCACTTCTCCGTCTATTTTCATTTTTCCTATCTTGAGTGGCTTTAGGTTATATACTTTTTTACAGCTCAACAACAATTCCTCTCAGTAAAGCAGAGCCAAGGTCACACAGCTGTGCTCCACAAACCCAAGCCCTGGAGCACAAACAGCTGAAGCCATGGTCTGTGGGCTACACCACTGGGCTACAGACTTAGACTTTTCCTTCTTTGCTTACTGAACCACATGAACAGCTACAGCAAGCCGGAGATGTTTTGTTCCTTACAGACTTCAGCACAGCCTCCACACAGATCGAAAGCTGATTATCCAAGAAGAAAACAGGCAAATCAACAAAATAAAACAAGGAAAGAGAGGCACCATTCAGTAAATTTAGCCTAATAGGCATCACAGAATTATACTGGAAGGCTCATAAAAATAGAGACAAATATATAATCAATGGTATGACTCAGTAATTGCTTTCTGCATGTGAAAAGTGTTTTCAAAAGTCCAAAACAATGTCTGCAACAGAGATGTTAGCAAGATGCAATGCTAAATTCCTCATATTCATCAGAGTATGTCATAGTGCTGGGTAATGAATTATTCTTGACACTGCTAAAGTCTTCTGTTGTCTGAAACCTTTTATCTTTGGCAGTCTAAAGTAAATGCCAGGTTCGAAACGTGTGCTGCTCAAATGTATTCTGGCATCATCTTGCAGGACAGAAATCGGCAGCTTGTTGACAATTTTCTTAGAGCATTTCATACTGGACTAACTGTCAATACTCCATCTACTCAAATATCCTGCATCCAACAGTGACCTAGCTGAAAGCTGAAAGAAAGTTAACAAACAAACATTATGCATTTTGCTGATTTTGCTCTCAAATGACACGATCTTTACTCTGAAGAGCTTACCCTTGATTTTGTAGTAAAGGATAGGGTAAATAGGTGCAGCAGTCTGGCATTTACAATATCAGAGGTTCTCACACTGTGATCTGTGTACAATTGGTCATGTGGTTTTGTCTCTTCTGTCTTATTTTCCCAGCCACTCAAGCCCTTAACTGTCAAGGGATAGTTAAAAATAAACCATCTAGCAGTCAATAAAGTGCAAGTTTTCTTAATATTGCTTTTTTACTTGTAAAACAATTACTTCAAAGCTGTATTTGCAACAGTATGTTGTAATATTCAAAGTGGAAAACAAATGCTCTCTGGCTATGTGAGTGAAAAACATGGTTTACATGACAATTTTAATTTAATTTACCTCTGGTAGCAGCTCTGAGTATATTTCCAACCAACCAACCTTCTTTTATTCAGAGCTGTAAACAATGCTGTCCTCTACCATGTTATCTCGTATATAACCATACTCTGCCACAGCGCACACTATGACAGTCAGTTTTACTATCCATCTGCATAGTCTTTTTTGGCAAGGTCACAAAAAAAGGATGCAACATTTGTGATTATGAGGTGCAAGACACACATTCTCTTATTTTTTTTTTTTGCTGCTTTTTCATGTGACTATCTCATTTAATCTTAGTGTGCCTCCCTTACTCACAGTGAGTAGAGAAGTAGTTGTTCCATTGAATCCATGGGACTAATGAATGAAAACATTTGCCTGAGAATATATACAACTCAGAGTGAGTTAGTGGAAGAATCTGGCATGAGGAAGAAGTCGGATGTGACTAGAGAAGGCTAGAAAACATGGTGCCAATAATATACACAGAAAGGAAAAGATAGACAATGGCAGAATCCTAAGGGAAGCATTTACTTGTCCTGTATCCATCTACAAGTAAAGCATACTAATTAATTTTGTGGGTCTAATGTGGAAGTATAATACAGGAAGTCTTCTGGAACCATTTTCACTTAAACAGAGTTTCAGTTGGGATAGGTGAACATTAGTTTCACTGCTTGATTTTCAATTACCATTTATTAACAAAGCTGGTGAGGGGTCTGGAGAACAAGTCTTATGAGGAGAGGCTGAGGGAGCTGGGATTGTTCAGGCTGGAGAAGAGGAGGCTCAGGGGTGACCTTATCGCTTTCTACAGGTACCTTAAAGGAGGCTGTAGGGAGGTGGGGGTTGGTCTATTCTTCCACGTGCCTGCTGACAGGACGAGGGGGAATGGGCTAAAGATGTGCCAGGGAAGGTTTAGGTTGGATATTACGAAGAACTTCTTTACTGAAAGGGTAGTTAGGCATTGGAATAGGCTGCCCAGAGAAGTGGTTGAGTCACCATCCCTGAAGGTCTTTAAAAAATGTTTAGATGTAGAGCTTAGTAATGTGGTTTAGTGGAGGACTTGTTAGTGTTAGGTCAGAGGTTGGACTAGGTGATCTTGGAGGTCTCTTCCAACCTAGATGATTCTGTGATTCTGTGACTTTGTTTTAGTCACCAACAGCATGTTCATGCCATTGTTAACTGGATATTTTAAAGAATTCTGCATGAGTGTATGTAACATTCAGTGAAAAAGTACTTTGAGCACATTAGAATAGCTGACCCTTCATTCTTTAACATATTAATACAAAAACACCTCAACAGTCAGGAAATTAGCTCTGTGTTAACTACTCCTTTTAAAGAAGGGGCTTAATTCTCATGTGGATTCTTCTCTAAGCTTTTCTCTTTTTATTTATTTACTTATTATGCTAGCTCTTTCTTTTTTTCTGTACATGCAAACTGTTAACAATACCCATACATCCAAATGAACACATACTTATGTGGGTACACATCATGAAATTGAACACTTTGAATGTGAACACATAAAATGAACACTTTTGCTTTTTTTTTTTATTATTATTTTACAATGTTTTTATGGGGGATGTCATGATAACTTTCTTGCTTGCAATTTTTCAAGCAGCAGTGAAATCTTCATTGTGTATGTCTCAGCTCAGTATGAAAAGGGATTTAACAGTGTCTAAAGGTGATGTATGCACACCACTGTCCTATACCTTGATCAATGATGCTAGTGGGAAAACTTCCATTGATTTCAGTGAGCTTTGAATTAGGTCCCTACAAAAAAAATGGCAATTGTGGCTTACAAATATTTTTAATAATAGGGTGGTCTTTGTAAATCAAGGCCTTAAACTATAAGTAAGTTATATTCTACTGCAGGTGCCAAAAGTTAGTCAGTTAAATATATTTCTAAACACCCCTATGGTCTCATTTGCCTCCATTAACTTCAGGATAAGATGTACCTTGTGAGCTCTTTGGTAGATGAAGTGTTTCTACTGAGATACTTAGTTTGCCCAACTTATAAAACAAATGTGTGCTATGTCCTCTACATCTTTTCAATCAATTTAGATTAACCTGAAGTTGAAAGAAGATGTTGTGACCAGTGAGATGAGTGATGATTATTTCTGTACTAAATTTTGGTAGTCTGAAGCCCAGTGTAGAACTGCAATGGCTACCAATTAGCTGCTTCTTGAATTTAGTTAGCTTCATCCTAATGTGTACAAATACAAAAGGTCCTGCATTGCCATCTGTTTCAAGATGAGAAGGGTGACAAGCACATGCTGCCAGGACGTGGATATCATGGATGCCCTTGTGGTAACCTTATCTCTGGGAAACTATAGGGAATTTGCGGAGTAAGAATAATAATATCCCTAAAATATTTTATGATTAATTTTGTAACGAAGTGATTTTAAATCTATATGAACCTGAAATCAAAACACACATAAACAACGGCCATCCACTAGGCTAGTAGTGACATAAGAAAAAGCCCACTGTGCTTGCAGAAAGAAACAGGTTTATGTCACAAAGTACATCTGTTTTTGTACTACTGTCCATTTACAGGGTTTTTATAAATATTGCTGAACTACCTTTCTTGGCACTGGAAAGTGTTAATGGCTGCTAACAAGCCTGTCTTTGAACTGCGGACAATCACAGATATCATTAAAGCTGTTGAGAGTGGCTAAGTGGAAGAAACTTAGCCATTTAGGTTAAGTGGAAGAAACCGCTGAACTCCTTTATGTATTAAAAGCCCTCAGACATTGGCAATGACTGTCCACTGCCAGAGAGAAACCTGGGAGTGAACTCAGGGAAAATGAGATGGATTTCTTTTATTTTGATTGTAAATCCAAAGGCTGGCCAGTTGCTTGAGTCAAGCTTTGGACAGCAAAGTCATTAAGAGAATGTCAAAAGACACTAAGAAAAATATCTCAAAGCAAGCCATGAAAGGAAACAGAAGATGAACTTCCTGGAGTTCAGGACTCCCCATGGGACTCCCCATGAAAACTTTAGGCAAAAATAACAATTCCCATTAGCCTGAAAAGAGTTGGAAGATTAACTTGAAAAAAGACATAAGTCTTCTAATAAATTCTTTTTTCTAACACATCAGAACAGGAAGATTGGTGCAGAGTCTGTGCTTACATTTGTTTTGATTAATGACCAGTCTCAAACACTCAACTGCTATAGTCTCTGCTGTTTAATTCATGTCTCATTCTTTGACTGTTTTGATTTTAGCAAAAATCCCATCTCTGGGACCAGTTTGCAGTAGGATCCTAAGTAAGATGGATGCAATCAAGTTGGTACCACTTGGCCTTAGAACGAAGATGCACCCATTAAGCTTCCTTTACTTAACAGAAAAGGTAGAAGCAGGAGGGTCAATAGAGAACAAAGGAGCACAAAATAAAGAAAAGTTCAGTGCAGAAAATCAGAGAATCACAGAATGGTTTGGATTGGAAAGGACCTTAAAGATCCTCTGGTTCCAACCCCCTCTTCCATGGGCAGGGACACCTTCCACTAGGCCAGTTTACACAAAGTCCTATCCAACCTGGCCTTGAACACTTCCACAGATGGAACATCCACAGCTTCTCAGGGCAGTTAAATAGTTACGGAATTTTCTGTATCTGCATTGCAGTATGAAGAAATCTGAGGAAGTTCCGATTTCATAAGCCTTGTTTATCAGAAGAACTGTCTCAGATTGAGCAATTGTCTGATTGCATCAGCAAAACAGGTTATGAAGCAAATGGATCAATTGAATAGTCACATATCATCAGTTCTCGAGGTATTCAAGATTGAAATAGTGCAATAACTCACCAGTGTATGTCAATTCTAATTTAAATCTGCCTTGTTATCAGAAGTCTTGGAAGGTGGCTAATGTGACATCCATTTTAAGAAGCTACAAGAAAAACTGGGAAACTATAGACCAATAAATAGCATTTGCACTGAGTGAATAAGTAACTGCATGAAAGTATAACGTAAAATGGCTTATGGATAAATATGGCATGCTGAAAAACAGAATGTTCTCTTCTACAAAGTGAAATTACTTGTCATTACTGTAAAATCTGCTGGAATTATCTAAAGGGATCTTAGAACAAGTAAACAGCAGTCTTTCCAAAAGATGTTTAGCAGGGTCATTCACCAATTCACCAAAGGCCATTAAAGAGACCAGGCTGCAATAGCATGACAGGAAAGGACCTCATATGTATAAATAACTGGTAAAGAAGAAAAAGAAAAAACAAAAACAAAAACAAAAACAAAACAAAACAAAACAAAACAAAAAAAAAACACTAGAAAACAGTGTTGGAATAAATGCTCAGCTTTCCCAGCAAGGGGAACCAATGAGTTGTGTTCCACAGGAATCTGCAACAGGTGTCTGGACAGTTTAAATATTCATAAGCAATGTGGACAAAGAGGTCAAAGCAATAAAGATCACTCACAGTATCAGGTATTCAAGAATGGCAGTAGAGAATATCAGAAGGGTCATATGAATTTACCCATACTACTAAATAAACCAGAATCAGGCACTGTTTTCCAGCCCTGCCCCAAGTAGTACATGCTGGTGGAATCCACATTATATAGTACTTCACATTGCATCTCTTCCACTCTTCATACAGTGATCCTAAAAAGTAATAACTATGTGGGTTTTGTTGTTGCTGTTTTGTCTGTTTCTTTTTGTTTATGTTCAGAGTGAATACAAAATGTGAGGGCAGTGTTACCCTCTGTCAGAGCAGAATTTCTCTAGGAAGAAACTGGGCATTTATTGTATATTCTGCATCCATCTTGAGGGGAAGTGTGGCCAATTCAGAGTAAAAAAATATGCAATGTATACTGCTGGAAAACTATATGGGATGGAGGCAGACAAAACCAGAGTATTCTCACCCATACAGTCTACTGAAAATGGTCCCCAGCACATGCTGTCTCTGAACCATCAAAATGGTCATTGGTTTGGAAAGTGCTAGTTGTACTAGGTGGCAAGGACCAAAAGCATGTAAGAAAACATGCTACAAAATTAGCAGTGGGTTAAGTCAGGGAAGAGCACAGTTTTAGGCTCTGTCACTACTGCCCGCATTGTCATTTGTCAGCATGCTCCCTATGCTCCCTGACATCCTCCTAGACAATGCCTGGGTACAATTTGGGAAAGAGAGCAATAAACCAGGGATAGTGGGGATGCTTTCTAGTATAAACCAGCAAACACATGCTCAGAAGACAGTAAAGAGAAGGCCACTTTTTTGTTGTTTTGTTTTGTTTTGTTTTGTTAGTCCTATTTTCACAAGCAGTGAGTGCCATGCTACTTACCTACAGGGATAAATAAGTACCTTTGGTCGACCATATCTTTCTAGCCTAGATGCTACTCTCACCAGTACCACAGTGCTTGAAAGCCTTTTGTGGCCTAGATTAATTTAATAGGATAAATCCAAAAGTACAAAGTGAGTAGGTAGGATAGTAGTGAAATTCAATACAAGCAAATTTAAAGGGAGGATCACAGGAGGGCGAAAAGTACCTAAAAATCCTAACCTTACACACTGAAGAATTACAGTGCTATGAGATCCTGAGCTTAAAGACATATGAGAAACTCATTTTACTGTTCAGTATTAGTTAGGAAAAAAAAAATAGTAATAATAAAAAAAGTGAATTCTAAGAATTATTATTAAGAATTATTATAAAGGACCATAGAATAAAACATCTTCATGCTCTTGGATAAATCATAGAATCATAGAATGGCTCAGGTTGGAAGGGACTGTAAAGATCTGCTACCTTCAGTCCTCTGCCACAGGCAGGGATACCACCTACTAGATCAGGTTGGTCATGGCCCCATCCAGCCTGGCCTTGAACACCTCCAGGGATGGGGCATCCACAGCTTCTTTGGGCAACCTATGACAGTGTCTCACTGTCCTTACAGTGAAGAATTTTCTCCTAATGTCTAGTCTAAATCTATCCTCTTTTATTTTTTAAAAATTCCCCCTTCTCCTGACATTATCTACCCAAGTAAAAAGTCATTTTCCATATTTTTTATAAGACCCCTTTAAGTACTGAAAGGTTGCAATGAGGTGTCCCTGGAGCCTTCTCTTCTCCAGGCTGAACATCCCCAGTTCTCTCAGCCCTTCTTCATATGAGAGGTGCTCCAGCCCTCTGATCATCTTTGTAGCCTTCCTCTGGACCTGCTCTAATAGGTCAACATCTTTCTTGTGCTGGGGGCTCCAAACTTGGCTTCAATACTCCAGCTGGGGCCTCATGGGGGCAGAGTAGAGGGGGGCAGTCACCTCCTGGTCACCAGACAATCACCTGCTGGTCACACCTGTTTTGATGCAACCCAGGATGATCTGGGCTGCAAATGCGCACTGCTGGCTCATGTCAAGCGTTCTGTCTTTGAGAACCCCCAAGTCCTCCACAGGGCTGCTCTCAGTGAGTTCTCCTATCTGAGGTTTCCCTGACCTAAGTACAGCACCTTGCACTTAGACTTATTGAATCACGTGTGATTCACATGGGCCCACTTCTTCAGTCTGTCCAGGTCCCTTTGAATGGCATCTCTTCTTACTTTGGTATCAACCACACAACTCAGCTTGGTGTCATTTGCAAACTTGCTGAGGGTGCACTTGATCCCATTGTCTATGTCATTGATGAAGATATTGAAAAGCACTCGTCCCAAGATGGACCCCTGAAGAACACTGTTTATCACCGGTCTCCACCTGGACATAGAAGTATTGACAACAACTACTCTCTGGGTGCGGCCATCAATCCAATTCCTTATCCACTGGATGGTCCACATTTCAAAGCCATATCTGTCCAATTTAGAGATTTAAAGAAGTCTAAGTAGATGACATAAATCAGTCTTCCCTTGTTGACTGATGCAGTCCATCATTGAAGTCCATCAGGTTGGTCAGGCACAATTTACCCTTGGTGAAGCCATGCTGGCTGTCGTGGATCACCTCCTTGTCCGGCACAGAGGTGAAGCTCACTGCTCTGTAGTTCCCTGGGTCTTCTTTCTTTCCACTTCTTTCTTTCTACTTTTTTTTTTTTTTTTTTTTTTTTTTTTTTTAATGGGAGTGATGTTTCCATTTTTCTAAGCACCAGGGACTGCTGGTGTAGATCTTGAAAACTGTGTACCATTCAGCTCTTCACATTTCAGAACTGATACAGCAGCATTGGCAAGGCTCATAACAGCAAAAAAATCACATTCAAAGGGATGGAACAGTTTCTGTACAGGGATGGAAAAGAGAATACTGATATAAGTCTGTAAAACCACAGCTGTTAAGGAGTATGTATAGCATAGGTATAGCTAGCTCTTCTAGTACAAAAACTACAGGTCATCAAATGAATCTAGCAATTAGTATTTTCACAATAAAAGAAATAAACTGTGACTCTGCACACACTGTAATTTTAAACTGCCAAAACCCTTGTTCCACAACCCTCACTGTATATGGGCTTGGGGAGCAGCTGGACAACTTCACAGCAGAGAAATCTCACAAGTAAATCTTGGCTCTGAGACACAAATTGCTGGTTGTAGGAGAATGCATGGGGAAGAATCAAATACACTTGTTCTTTTCTTGATCTCTTTTGCAGACCTCCACTTTTGGCCACCATCAGAGACTGTGGCAGATGGACCTCTGGTCCAGCTTGGAACACCCATGACTATGTTCCTGTGCTCTGACTGTTTTTTCCTGCTGTGTTCAGAGGTACAGGATTTTCTCTAGACTCTCTTCAAACAAATAGGATTGTGTTTGCATAAACACTGAAGACTGATGTTTACAATTGATTTCAGAGCATCCTGACAAAGCTTAAAATATTGACTAACTCCTCAGAGCCAAGCAATTGTACACACTTATTAAACATACACACCAATATACATATGCATGCAGAAATGCACACATTGTAAGCTATGTGTATTTTGCTACTGTGCAGGTCAGCAAATAAAAAAAAATTATAAATGCTTGCACAGACTTGCCATCAATAGCTTTCAGAACATTTTACTGGTGTAAATAGCACATAAACCTTTTTACAAATATAAAAGCAGGGGTGTTTAGCTAAAGGGACTGAGTTTTTATTGGAGGTAGGGCTTGAAGCCAGAGCGGTGATCTGATGGTTGGAAAATTTTTTTCCACTGAATGTGTGTGAAGCGAATTTGAAATGTACAAATTGAGACCCTGGCAAGAGCTTGAAATCATGTTACTGTCACCACTTTCAGCAAAACCTGAGATGCTCACATTCGACTGCCAGACCCTTTGAAACAGCTGCTGCCAGACAACCAGCTACCTGAGACACCTTTCCATGCAAACACAGGATCAGAGATTTCTAAAACAACAGGATTATTTTCGAGTCTCAGCAACTTCAAGGTAAAAAATATAGAACAAAACATCTATCACATTAGAAATAAAGCAGCTCCTGATAACAAGTATGGCAAAAGCAGCTAACACCTTGCATTAGATTCAGCTCTGATTTAATGCCTCTTATGCATGTTGTAATGGTGTCTGGCTAGGGGCAGAGAGTTCACTTGCTTGTTTACTTAGGATAGCTTTCAGTTCAGGGTTTTTTTTTTCCAAAGATGTTTTTGCTGCTTCTCAGTGCAGTGTAGATATGAGAAAAACTCACTGAGAAAAACAGGGAGTTCAGAATGTGCCAGGAACAGCCAGTAGCTGGTAGGTGCCACAGCTCAGCATTATATCAACAAAAAACTCTGTGCTTAAGCAGGTGGAAAAAAAAAAAGAAAAAAAAAAAAAGAATGTCAGGAATACTGAATACTTCACATTTTACCACAATATCATGATGACAAAGACCTGTGACAAATAACGTTGTGCTCTTCTAATGTAGAGTCAGTGGGATTAATAGCCTTTAAAACCTTTCATTTCTCTTACATTTGATAGAGGTGCCCTAAGGGGTTGGTATTAGGTTAAACCATAGAGTGACACTGACTCATTCTAGGTCTCTTAATGCCTGTCTAGGAACTGCTAGGTCTGGAGCACCTGCTGCTAATGCTTAATGTACTTTGCATTAGCACATCATGTCAGGAGAACCTGACACTGGCAGATAAATGGATGTTTTACAGTGCAATGTTCCTTTCTACTTCTTAACTAATCAGCAATAGCAGGAAAGGCAAAGGAGGGGATTTGACGAGGTTTAACCACAATTCTATTTTGAAACAAATAAGTATAATTTGAAACCTCACTATAGCATCTTATTTTTTTTTTGCAATAACTTCTAAGCCTCCCAGTCTATGGAAAAATGAAACAATTGCAATTCATAACTAATAAACTTTCATGATGATGGAGCAGCTGGCAAGTGAAGATTACAGAACACTTCACAACCTCACAAATATAAGTGACAATGTTTTGTTGAAGAGAGAAGTCATTGCTGTTTTAGGCATAATAAAACTGAGGCATGGTGAAACTGGAATCATGTTTTGAAAGGAGTCTTTCAGTGCTAACATACATACAATCACACAAAATTGCGGTGGGTAAATTGCTTTCTAAAGGTAAAATTGTCACGTGCCCATTTTCCCTGTTCTCATTTGAAAACAAGACACAAGGTTTCTCTCCAGCTTTTCTTTCCTCCAGTGGGTATCTGCATTGCTGATCACAGTCTAGAGAAATGTCCTAAAAGTGTAAAAAATGGAAACGACACAAAATATGTTGCCTTCAGCACACTCCAGCATCACTGTTAAGCTGGGCAGCCCGAGCATTGTCTGGCACTGACACTATGATTTGCTCAGGCCATTTATGGGTTGGATAGGCTTTTAGGCTGTATCCCTTTTTGGCAAGTTGCAGTGTCAAGGTCTAGCACTGAGACTTGCCTGAGGTAATGCAGAACTTGTTGGTACAGAGTTCAAATTTTCTGGATATCACTTCTCTACCTCAGTCTATACAATAACTTCCATCCTTTACATTTGTCCAACAAATGAAACAACTAGCTTGACCACAGCTTCAGTGTCAAGGGATCTTATTGCCAGGGCCATCATAGCTTTGTAGACATTCAAAGATATACCAATGTCATATCAAAACTATAACAAATAAGATTATTGAAGTAATATGGAATGAAAGTTAGGAATTCATGTCTACAGTTCTCAAGGAGCTTTAATTGGATTCCTTTGTATGTCTTAATTAGGATACAACATTTACAGGTATAATACGTAATCCATTTGCTAGAAATTCTATAGCAATGCATGGAGCACAAGAGTTCATGAGTGTACTTACATGTGCCATCTAAGACTGTTTTCTAACTTTCAAGTATTTGACATTGTATTAAAATGTTGTGCAAAGGATAACATTAAAAATATAAATCAATCAATGGATATGCTCTTCCAGGGTTCTTTAAAGACAAAGGTAAAGAGTAAGCTCAATAAAACACAACTTCAGCACTCTGATTATTATGTTGAGTGCATTATACAGCATAGTTTTACCTCTGGGCTTGCAACACAGGGGAACAAACTATTCTCTCATGTTAACTTAAGCTAGATGGCAGCTGAAGAGCTGTGCTGTATTGAAGGGGTGATGGAGAAGTGGCTCACACACTGAGTTAAAGGAGTAGTCATGGGGAATAAGTCAGCCCAGCTCTTTCTCTCTTCTTTGGTATTCCATAGACCTGGAGAGCTTGGCTATTTTGGGAATAGTGTGCTCTACCAACAAGGAACAAAAGGTGAAAGGAATATCATGCAGGTAAAAAGAATATCATGCAACAGATAAAAGGCATTTCTGTCCCCTTATAACATTTATCTTGCAAAATATCAGAAGTTTGTTACAAACAAGGGAAAGTTCCCAAGAAATTTTTCAAAATCCTTATGTAATGTAAAGTATAAGACAGGCTAATTACAGACAAAAATACCAACTTCCCTGCAGGATAAGGCTTTCAGGATATTTCTTCTTACACGGTCTAAAGTCCTTTTCAGTGAAGAAAAAATAAAATAAAATTTACTTAAAAGTGGAAGAGACTTTTTAGCGGTATGTGCTAGTGCTAGTGGTACTAGACATGCTTCGTCAGATGCCTTACCAGTTACGAATGGTTTCAGAGAATTTAAAAAGCTGACGAAGTATGAAAACACCCAAAGAAGCTTTTTGGAGATTGCTCCTGTCCCAGAAAGTAAATCATGAATCAGGAGTTTTTAAGAATAAACTGGAATTAGAGAGAAGGGAGAGGAGATATCAATTTGGTGGGCTGTAGAGCCATTTTCTAACTGAGGAGTTACATCATGGTTTGCAAAGCCTTCAGCTCATTAAAGGGGAAATCAATTTTACAGGGGACGAGCTGACTAGACTAGTCATAATGGCATTAAACTTAAAATAAAAAAAAAAAAAAAGAGATTTAAAAAGGGCAGCAAATAAGCACTTATTTAGCACACTCAAGTTGTCAAGAACAAAATTAATCAAGACACAGAATGACACAAAGAAAAGAAATTCTTTAATTGCCTATTCATGAATGGTAGGAACTTGTGTGGTAAACAAGAATAATAGGAACTACTTGTATGATGAGAACATGTTTGACTTGCTTGATATTACTCAAACTTGAAAGAAAATCTGTGTGATATGAATGTTAAACTCACTATGAGCAATTTAAGAAAAACACCGTGGCAAGAGAAGGGACCAGGCAGTAGCTGGTAATAGCTGATTCCAGCTTACTGACAATTATGAGTAAATATTTCCTGAGTTTACAGATCAGTCTCCTCACACAAAAAATGTGGCAGGGGCAATTATTTGCCGACAGCTACTTACCATCAAACTACCTTATGGAGCAGGATGACTAGTCCTTTAAAACTCTACTCACAGTGTCTATGGAGAGGAGAAAGAGAAAAGAGTTTCTGTGCTCTATAAGCTTTAAAAACAGTTTTTTCACTGGTTGAATATCAGGTTGAGAGACATAACTCTACAGGTTTGACATTTCCAGTAATAATAATAAAAAAAAAAAAAAAAAAAAAAAAAAAAAAAAGCTTTGAAATTCTGAAAAATGATTGATAAAAAGATCCTAAATCAAAAAGTTTTGTGACTCTCCTTGGAGAATTTCGTACTAGATGTCATCCTGACAGCTAAATCAAAATTGATTCTGGGACTAAAAGTTAGTGGTTTCTTAAGTGAAAGTGATAACTTGATTACCTTTGTTACATGCAAATAGAATGTAACACAACCAGTAATTCTTACACCTGCTACTTTAAAATGGCCACTTTCAAGCAGATAAGTACAAGTTTGTTCCAAATCAATACCAGGAAGAATAACAGGAAGAACAACAATAAAGAGATTTTAAAGCATTTTAAGAGATGATCTAAGAACTGTAATCAAGACAAAATCTATTCTAGACCAGTCTAGCTTGCAAGAGAAATAAAGGTAATGATAAATTTCAGATATAAACAGATTGGGTAGTAAGATGAGGGAGAAACTGATTAGATTAGGTCACTTTACTGTAGAATTTAAATGGAAATAGTAGAAAATTGCTACTGAAGACAAGAGGGTATGTGAGGAATTCTATGGCAAGTTTATTACTGTGAAAATATGATTTAATAGATATGAAGCAAAGCAACCTTCCAGTAGTGATTGTCCATTGTTACATGGGACGGATGCAGTTGTCAAAAATAATGCAGAATAGACTGAAATGCTGAATAAATATTTCAGTTTTAGGATTGGGGAAAAGCCACATGTCATACAACAATGGTGATGAAATGCTACAGTTAAAACAATAAAACCAATATATACCAAATAGTATCTATTAAGTCTAAGGGTCTTTTAGTAAAAATGCACCAAGAATGTTAGAATAACTGTCTAATAAGCTTTATTAGTCCATTTATAAATATTTGTAATAAACATTGGAAAGCTGAGCATTGTCTGAAAGTGAGACATGTCAGTTCTTTGCCTTCAAATAGGATAGCATAGGTAAATATAAGCCTGTCTGCCTGATACCAATCATAGGAAAAATAATGGAACATCAGATAGGAAAATTGATTAATAAATAATAGAGGGTAGCATATTTAATATCATCTAGTATGGTTTATGAACAACAAAATTTGTCAGATTAACAAGATATCAATTTTTTACAACAGAAGTATGAGGTTAGTTGTAAGTTGCAAAAAATCAGTAGAGCATTTGATTTGGTTCTACTTACTATTGGATTAAGAAATTACACAACATATAATCAGAATTCGAGATACTAAATGGATTAGCTACTAGAGAAGTAATTTTAACCTGGAAACCATGAAGAACATGCCTATTTATTTTGGTGTTTTTCCAAGGTTAAGTTTTGGAATCCTTGCTATCTAATATTTTTTTCACAACAAGAAAAAAAAAATTAAGTCAAACTGATCAATTGTGCACATGAAAAATGATGATTAACTAATAAATAATAAAGGGAAAGATCACTGAAGCAAAGCTGTTCTGAACTGCTTGGAAAACTTGGCAAGGATACTTTACCTGGCAATGAACAAAGAAGGCACTACTGAAGACATATGATATTATCCCTGAAAGCATTTACGGTGCATGCAACTAGGTTTGCAATCAGATGGATTTTGAATAGCTTTAGAGCAGTGGCTAGGAGTGTATTTCTTCTTGTATGAAAAAGAAGCAGCTGGAGGTGAACTGCGTTCATTTAAGAATTTAAAAAAAAAAAAAAAAAAAAGTGAAATTCCAGTTCACAAAACAGTTATTTTTAAATTCTTGTTCTCTTGCTACATATGTAACCCAGACCACCTTTCTTGGGGAAAAGAAAGAGAGAGAGAGAGAGAGGCTGCATCTACAATTATATGGTCAATTTATTTCAGTTCTTCGTCCACCTTCATCCAAACAGTGTACAAATTAGAACACACACTGTTTTTCCTCTTTTTTGTGTGTGTTTTGTTTTTGTTATTGTTATTTGTTTGTTTGTTTTTCATATAAATATCCTTCCTATGGAAACTTAGCAAAGGGCAGGGCAAGGAAATAGGCAGGAGGAAGGACAGAGACAAGCAAAAGGGAGTTTGATGTTCAGTTGTGCAGTAACCCAGCCTTTCTAGATCAGCCAGTGATACAGAGGCTAAGACTCTTCACCAATAGTCAAGTTAATATGTCACATTGTTTGCCTAAATGTAGTATTTATTTATTCATCTCAGAATGTCTTACAAATATATGAATCTTGATTTTCCATACCTCAAATGATTTTGTATCCATCCTAGTTTACTTCTATTTATCTTTGTATTTTGATTGGCTCAAGAAAGAGAATTGCATGAAGAAGAGATGACACAGAGAAAGGGAATACATAATATTGCATGGTGTTGATTAAGAAATGGTAAATTTCTCATCTGGGGGTTTGGAGCTCTCTAGCATTGTGTAAAATTGGAGGATCAGCATGTCAGAATGCTCCTATTACCATCCAGCTAATGATTCTTCAGTGTGGGTATGTGTGGATTTATGCTTTTTTATCCTCCCAAAAGACACACTCCTTAACCGAAAAATGTTATCATGCACAAGAAATGCAGATGGTGTGTGAATCATTAATGGAACAGTCCTCAGAACCACCTCAGTGTATACCATTCTTTTATTATCATCACTAACCATTCATTACTGATGCACTGGACCACAGTGAATTGCAGAGAATTTAATCAACTCTATTCTGTATGTCTCTCTCACAATAAATAAATAAATAAATAAATACAAAATCAATAAATTGCCTGGCTTCATAATTTCCAGTAAGTTCTCATCCGCCTCCCCTTCTCTCTGTCTGCAGTAGAAAGCTCTTCATATGTCTTCTGATCTTGGGCAAAGATAGCCACCACCTTGCAAATATAAGGAACTAAGGCACTTTCTGGGTCTCTATGTCTAATTTTTTTACTACTGAAAATAAGACAGGACATCATCTATTTACAATATTATCAAATTTCAAATTAAAATACTTCTGGTTTTGTTTGTTTGTTTGTTTGTTTGTCTTGCACCTATGACTGATATTGGAAACCTGTTCTTGAACCTCATGTGTTAATTTTTTCTAATGTATCTCTTCGTATCTCTATCTGCCAGCCTAAATGTATTCATGGTTCATTTATGTCCACCTGCACTTATGCTGACATAATCTCCTCGGTGAAATAATGCTTGTAGTCTGAAGTTTTACCTTGTGATGTTTTATGGACAGCAAGATGTCATTTCAAAAACAAACAAAAACAAAACCTCCCCTTCTTTTATTATATTTGTAGGACTTATATGCCTTGTTGTATTCTGAATGCATAGTTCATGGAGAACTGAATATTACTTTCCTGAGGAGGTCCCATAAGTGCACCAGCACCAGCACCATAGCATTAGGTGTCTTTTGTCCCTGTTTCCCTCAAAAATTGTAAAACTGGCTTAAATTTTATAAAAGATTCATCAAAACTGTATTGCTCAACTAGCATGCAAAGATTTCTTTCGTCTTCTTCTAATTTATGACTATACCCACATTTTTATTATTTCTTTAAATCAGTTCACACTTTGTTCTATTAAATTTAATCTTATTGCTATTGTTCCTGTTCTCAAGACATTGCAATTTTTTCTTGCATAATATTCAAGTCCTCTGCTGTACTGAAAAAGCCTTCCAACTTTGAGTTATCATTAAATTTTGTTAGCAAACTGTAACTTTATGTGACACACACTCTTCTACAATAATTAAAGTGTTCTACTTTCTTTACAGCTAGTGCTGTTAGTACCGAAATACAGCACACATGCCTTTCTGAAAGAAAAAGCACACCAACCAAAAAATACATGGGCTTTCAGTGACTTGGGTCTGGGTGAAATCCCAGATACCAGTGCATGAGCACAACTTAACTTTGCACCACCATATTATTGCGTGTAAAATATCATGTAAAACACATGATATTTTCTCATTTCAGTTCAGTTTCAGTACAAAAAATATATTTATAATGCCAAAAAAGCTGAACCTTTTAATGTTCTGATCCTACCCATGCACTAAAGCAAAAAAAAATAGCTTTTTCAATATCTTTCATCACTAAAGAATACTGACTGCCCCAGGGAACTAACCCACCTAATGCATTCAGAAACAGCACTTGCAAATACTGTGTCATACCGTTTGCTTATATTTTAGACAATGCAAGTAAAAGAAAGATGGGGGGAAGATGTTTCAACCTGGGTGCCACCTGTAAGTTATCTTGCTTTTCTGGTTATGAGTTCAAATATCTTCCTCTTGGGTTTTAATACTCATTATGAAACTTGTTGCAAATTTCCAAATTTGTGTGACATTTGGTTTAAGTTTGTTCTTTCTGCTGATAAAGAAAGAACTTATCCTTGAAGTTAAGGATGAATAGGATTTGAAGTCCTTGTGCTATAGAACAAAACCTAAATAAAGGGATGGTTGTGGTGCAGCCTGACAGTGTGATACTGGAATCTAATTCTTATTCACCATAAGACAAAACATCTTTTACTTATTCTTGTCTTTGACTCTACCTCTTGGACTTCCTTATAAAAGATGAAACATATCTTCCTCTTTATATCCAGCTATACAATGGGTGTCCTAGTTTAAAAGAGAACAGACAATGAACCAAGAGAACTGGGAGCCTGACAGCATGAAAGTCCATCACCCTGAAGGCAGAAACACATTGCTTTTTTATTAAAGTATGTCATGGACATGCTAAAAGGTATTTACAGCCCTTAGCCACACTGTTTTAAAAACACCTGCTGTGTCAAAATGTTTCTGAAGAGAGATGGACTAAACTAACATGTAGAAAATCGATCTCTTCCTCTTCCCTTTGTCTATTCCTGTGAGCCGTAAGTTTCAAAAAGCAATTATGCTTGTGATAGTAGCACTGAGGTATTTGTGGGCACATGTTGTGACTGGCAGTCACTAAAACGGGACTTCATATGCACAGATTTAAATGCATGAGACGTAATACAATTTTTGGTTGCTGTTTCCACACTTACACTCTCTTAGCATAACCCATGTTTCTAAGAAAATGTTAATTTTCTGGAAAGGATCTATTCAAAAACATGGTTTCATGGAAATGTGAAGACACCATATCATAGAGACTAAGTCTGAGGTTCAAACTACCACACTTGTGATATGTCATAGCAAGCATTCAAACTAGCAACATTGCTTGTGAATGAACAATTGTCATGGGAATCCCATGAGATTTAAGTATTTGATTTTTTTTTCTTACTATTTGTTCTAACATTTTATATACCATATAATAGTTGTTAGAGCATCTGCAGCATAGAATAGTTGTTCATAACTAGAGGCAAGATGACAGATAATATATTGGGTCAAAGGGAATACAAAAAATTTCCAGTGTTAAAAATTGTCTTTTTAATGTTGATAACAGAGCTTTCTTGGCTGACTGATGAACTATGAAGGGGACACTACATGGCTGACATACAGCTGCCAAGTTATTCATACATGTTCAGCATTTATACAAACAATAAAAAAAACTTTTCCACAAAGGTGCACAGAATCAGATTTATGAAGAGGGACACACTGGTAATATTTGATATAATGCTTTTATGAATATTGTTTCATTGCAGACTAAGAGGATCACCACTGGCAACAAAGAGCAGACCCTCCTGGAATACAGCAACTCAGGCATTTTGGAATACTGCATCAAAAAGCTGATTATTCCTTGGGAACATCTCCAGCATCATCTTTTGCCATATGACATGGACATCTATCTCCATGTTATTCTTCCATTTCCAAGGATCACAAGTGCTTTTCACTGATACAAATGTAAATAGAATATTTTGGTGTGCTTTGACATGCTATACTAATCCACAAATAAATAAGCAGTCGCAACAAATTTTCTCCTGCGTCATATCGACATTTGATGTGGCATAAATATAGCAATATGCCTCAAGAAACTTCATGCTTAAAGAGAATATATGTTTCAAATAAAAAGTGTAATCTTGTTTATATTTTAGTGGAAAAGGATATAAGCACTGGTAAAGTAAACAATTAAAAAGCAGAGAAAAATTCACAGGTGACAAGCACAGAAAAAGAACTATAGATCTTTTTTTTCCACAACCAAAATTTTAATCCATAACATATTAATAGCTCAGCTGTTCCTCTGTTTCTTGAATAAACTTGCCATTAGATAACTTGGACTTTATACAGCTGCCTAAATTGAGGTGCCTAGTGCCATCCTAGGGTATTCTGCCTCATATCCATCTGCTCCTCCAGAAGCACACGAATCCCTGTAAGACTCACTGTAAAGGTGAACACCCCAAGGTGAAAGCCCCAAGCTGGCATGTCAGATGCTCCAGCTTTTACACAGTGACCCTAAGTACTCATATTATACAATAAAATCTCATCTTGCACCTCTGTCCCACAGCTGGACATTTAGATACCAGCAATCTCAACATGAATCCTACCTGTAGGAGTTCAATTCAATTGCACACGTGCCATCATGTGCCATTTGGGATGTCTCACAATAGCTGAGACATCATTGTGACCAACATGATGCAGAACTTGAGGGACATCTGTGCACTGCCAAAGTAGCCCCTAGATACCAGCTGGGACACTAAGGCATCTCAAACACCACTCAACCTCTGTTTGTTGACAAGTGAATCAAGTTCATCAGGATCTCTAGGCTTTTCTCAATATATCTAAATGTTTTTCAGGAGGACTGTACTTTCCAGTACAGTCATAAAAACAGCAAATGAATAAAGCTCGCAATAATACAGAAAGGGGATCATATTAGTTCAGCAACAGGCTGGCCATTTCTAGCTTATGTTATTTACAGAGGATTTAGCTGTTTTTGTCATTTTCTGCTGTGCTACAGACCATACAAACAAAGCCTTTAAAGTTCAAATGCACAAATTTGGCCACAGCTACAAATAACAAATTGACTAGTCTTAGCAATGAAATGTTAATTGCTGTCAGAGAGATTCAGTTCACAGAGAAATAGCTCATAACACTTAATCCTTGCCAAATTAGGAATTTTTAGCAGATATGAGTATCAAAAGATTGAGTATATGAGGCCTTTTCATAAATAACATGTAATCAAAGAGTCACCAACAGTCCTGCCTGCAGAGAGGGATCTGTGTACCCAGAGCTGCCATACCTAGCTGTTTTTTGTTTGTTTGTTTTTTCCTCTGAGGCAGGGACCTAACAGCTGCATTTAGTAAAAATATAATCCTTCTTCTTCAGCTTCAGTTCTCCATATCATTTATTTGTTTCTCAAATGGCCAATCTAGAGGTGTTTACCACTACACACTACAATGAGCAGTAGCCTGGTAAGAATAGCCCTCTTGCAATTTATATTTGATCTTCCATAGTAATTCAATATAAAAAGCAAACCACTGAGATTAAAATGTTAAGCTGACCTGAGGTATCCATTCCTTCCTGTGAACTGAAGTTCTCTAGAAAAATAAAATAAAAAGAATAACTAGAGCAGAGTTTCTGAGTGACTCTGTGAAGTCTCTGAGACTTTGTAAAAAGAAGGAAGTGGGATATAAGGAAGGAAAAGCATGTACAGCCTGTATTGTGTATGAACTCTGAAGTAAAATGGATTCAAATTCTGCAGAAAGCATTTGACATAGAGGGGAGGAAGCTGCAAGTATTTGAAGTAAATTAGGGGACAGAAAGGAGAAGTTAAAAATCTAAAATCTATATAATTTTGATGTTGTCCATCTGAGGCCTTAAACCAACTGCCCACCTCAATCATCTTATTTAAGTTATCTAAAGTTTAAAAGAAGGTCCCTATGTCTAGTAGTGTTCCCACAGGCATGAGAGCCTTCAACATAGTTTTGTATGTGTGTGTACAGCTGCACATTCGTTCCTAGTCCATAGGCTTAGATTTTGTATGACACCAAACTCTCCACACTCTCACATAAAGTCTCCCAAGAGCCTGCAGTAAAAGCAGATTCAATACCTGGAGACACTCATGTTCAGGGTTTGGCGCTGTAGTCCGAAATCAGCAGCCTTGTATAGGGAGCCCCTGTATAGCTAGTGTTTGGGAAATGGCAATGTGCTACAGAACTGAGCACTTTGGGGTGTTTAATGCATGTTCCTGTACATATAGGTAATGAAGGTGAATCTTGCCTCACTGAATCTGTGTTGTCTTTGCAGAGTAATTACTCCTGAGTTCCAGGTGTAGGACTAACCCAGACAACCAGAAGAAACTAGTAAGCGTTTGGTTTCATCCAACATTTATGTTCACTGGATTCATAAAACTGAGCTGCCTCTGAACAGGGTTCCTTTACAGAAACCAAGACTCTCTCTAGCAACATAGAGACTTTGTAGTTTGAACAGTCATGAAGTTACTGGACGGTGTGGCTTCTTCAGACTAAACACCCTGACCACCTCACTGCACAACAGCCATGGTGGAAGCCATTTTCTACCACACCGAACTAGGTTGATACATTGTGGCCAACTCTCATGCTACAAGCAAATAACTGCATTATGTCATGGATGGCTTTCAGTTTCACTAGCGTGAGGGCAAGCTTGGGGAATGGCTGTACGAAAATTGTTTAAATCTGAGGGCTACACAGATGTTGCAGATAATTGGCAATTAAATAATTCATAATGTTGACATTTTTCCATCAGGTTTCCAAATTAAGTGGAGTCCTTTTTCCTACTCAAGCAATAGTAGGAAAGGGACTGGCAAATCCTGTTTTGGAAGATATAATACAAAAGGATGTGCCCTTTTACTCTTCACACAAGAAAAAATAAGTAAAGAAACTCTTTGTGTCCCACATGACCATGATTACAAGATATGCATAAAAATGCTTCCCTTTGCTACATCTCTACTGATTACTGCACTGATGGTCAAGGGGCATCTGCTCCAGTGGTTGCAACATGCTGCTAAAGGGCATGCAAGCAAGTGAATTTGGCGCTTGTTTACTACCAGTGAAAATGCAAGGTATCACAAATTTACATTTTATGGTCTATATTGTGTGAATAAATCAGAAAACAGTGAAACTCAAAGATACGTACATTGCCTACATAACAGCTCATTAAGATTCTTTTCCACCTCAGTGACAGAGCTGTGACACTTGCACCAGAGCTCTATCAGATCCTCCAGACTGATATCATTTCAATCAGAACGTGAATTTCATGACTGTAGAAGGTCATCAAGTCAAATACTGTGTCTGATTTTTAAAAGGGTTGGATAATTTTATGACCATTAATAACATTTGCAGTTCTGCAAGCTAAGACAAGGTAATCAAATGTCATGCTTCAGAGTGTAGGCTGATTGCCATATAGGTCAGGAAGAATATTTTCACCAATGTACTTTATTGCATAAAATAAACTCATAAATAAAGTTCAGTAAATGAAAAACTTAATGCCAGAAAACTTTACCTTCTCTATTTAAGTGTTGGCTGTATTTGGGAACCAAATAATACAAAGGAGTTATGTAGGACCAAGAAGACTCAAAGCAAACAAACAAACAAAAAACACTCAACTAGATCCTATATAAAAAATCTCCACAGTATATTCAGGTATTTTGCAAGTTTAAAAGATTAAATTAATAGCCCCCTTTCTAACTGTTTCTTAGCACCAAATCACAGAAAATTAAGGTTGAATGGGATTTCAGGAGGTTACCCTGTCCAGCTCTGTTACCCAAGGCTGGATCAATTAAATCTATATCAGGCCAACATTTATTATACCTATCTTTAGATTTCCAGTGATGTACCTTCTACAAACAATTTTTTTCCAGAATTAGAATTTATAAGGTATTCTTAACACTGGATTTTCCTTACTTTTCTTTAAAGCAAACCTAACTAATTGATAGTGATTATTATAATAGTGGAAATATTTTTGGAATAAATAAATAAATAAATAAATAAAGTTAGAAATTGCATAATAAATATAATACTTATATTGTACATTGTATTATAGAGTATTATACATTGTAAGTACAATAAGCTACTAAAACTAAATGTTGTGTCTGTTTTTGTATTAACTGCAAATATATTTTTACCTCTTCTGGTGCTGGCAAGATCACTTAAGACCTTACCACACCTGAGATGTTGTGTACTACTTGAACTAGTAGTTTGTGGTTAAAAGAGTTCATTCAGATAATTTTGTTTGCTATGTCTCAAGATATTATTATAAGAACAGTTTATTTTATTAAGATAATCTCCACACGTTATTTTTTTTTCATGGTTATTTCATCAAATATGCAAACTTAAAAATCTACAAATTTTCAAACTCTAGACATCTGACAAAAAGATAATTCAGATCAGTTTTTATGGTACATCATACCCATGCCATTTTAAATTTGCTATTTAATTGTGTTGGGTTAATGTGGTAAGGCTTTTATAGGAGGGGAGGCTGCAGGGTTGGCCTCTATCGGAAGAGTCCAGAAGCTGCCCCGTGTTAGATAAGGGCCAGTTTCAGCCAGCTCCAAAGGGACCCGCTGCTGGCCACAGCCAAGCCAGTGAGCTATGCTGGTTGGGCCTCTGTGAGCACAGATTTAAGAAAGGGGAAAAAAAAAAAAAACCTGCTGCAAAGCAGCATCTGGGAGAGAGGAGTGAGAACCAGCCCAGCAGCCCTCAAGGTCAGTGCAGCAGGAGGGCGGGAGGTGCTCCAGGCACGCAGCAGGCTGTCCCCCTGCAGCCCATGGTCCCACATGGAGCAGATCTCCACACTGCAGCCCCACCATGGGTGGAGGAGGCCCCGGTGGAGCAGGTGGATGTGGCCTGGAGGAGGCTGCGGCCCATGGAGAGCCCCCGCAGGAGCAGGCCCCAGGCCAGAGCTGCAGCCCATGGAGAGGAGCCCACGCAGGAGCAAGAGGTCTGGGGGGAGCTGCCGCCCGTGGGGGACCCATGCTGGAACAGTTTGCTCCTTGGGGTGGACCGCATGGTACAGAGACATGTTGGAGCAGTTCTTGAAGAGCTCAGTTGGGGAAGGATGGCATCCCATAGGAGGAACCCCATGTGGAGCATGGGCAGAGAGTGACCGAGAAGGAACAGCAGAGACGAAGCTTTATTGACATTACCATTCCCCATTTCTTGATGCTTCCCAGGGGAAAGGGATGAAGATGGTGGGTGAGGAGAAGGTATTTTCAGTAGTTTGCTTTTAGTTCTTACTGCTCTAGTCTGTTAGTAACAGGCAATAAATTACATTGATTTCCCTGTGATGTCTGTTTTGCCAGTGGCAGTAACTGGTGAGTGATCTCCCTGTCTTTATCTCAACCCTTAAGCCTTTTTTCATCATTTTTTCTCCCCCTTTTCTCTTGAGGAGGGGAGTAAGAGGGCGGTGTGGTGGAGTTTACCTAGCCATCCATGAGGAACCACCATATTAATTTATAATACTAATATATAGAAATAGCATTAAAATAAAATTAACAGGTGTGGAAGCTAGATTTTCACACTAAGGAAGTCTGAGGTTGTTTGCAGGCAGCATGAAGGAGAAATGATTTGTGCATGATGCTCACAACTTGTCACTGTTTAATCAAGTTTGAAAGACCTTTGGAAATGAAGATAGAAAGGGGCACCCTATGAAGATATACTAGATCTGATCAGAAGAGTTATACGTACCTTCCTCAGAGGCCTATATCTGACAATGACTTAAATTCTTATAGGTTGTCTATGCAAAAATACAGCTCACAGATATAGGCTTGTGTTTATCTATTAGGTTTAGACCACAGATCCCTGAAGGTCACTTTAAAAAGGCAATTAAAGCTAATTATTATTATTATTAGAATTTCAAAAACACAGGAAGTTAGTTTCTTTATTTCTAATTGTTTTTCCTTGTTTATCAGAAAAAAAAATGCTTTTTTGATAATAATTTCATTTTGGAATTGAAAACTAATTAATAAGTTACTTTGTTGTACAGATAGGCTCTACTCCTAATCTCTGTATGTTTTGAAAGGATTTTAATTTAGATTTTTCATATACATTTTACTTCTATAATTGGAAAAATTATTTAAAAAAAAAATATTTTATTTCATTTTTCTTGTATCTGAAAAGCAGGGAAAAATTGTATGCAAGATATTTTTATTATTTTCTGTGTTTCCTAAATCACAAATTTTTCAGTGTCAAAATGGGAAAATAGCATTTGTAAAATAACTTTAAAAGGTTTTAAAACTTACACTAATGAAATTATGAAGCTATCAAACACAGGCTGTTATTTTAAGTGAGGAATATATATTTAAGTCATTCAAGCAACCATAATTCTAATGTGAGAACTCTAGCCTCTAATTTTTTGTTTTACCAAGTTGTATCCTTTACAATTAATGTGTTCTCCCCAAATTATGCAATGAAGAAGGATAGTGGAGCTCCTATCCTGTTCTAAACCTGCTTGACAAAAATAAATAAATAAATAAATACCAGTGTAAATATTGACGTGTCTGTGGACAATAATGAAGGATAATATGGGGTGGGAAGAATGATGTAGTCCTGCAACTAGAGGCAGTAGGCACATGCGACTTTCAGTGCCTAAGCACTTCAACTTACTCGATGCAATGGACCTCTAGTGCCTACTTTTTTTAAAAAAAAAAAAAAAACAACTTAACCTGAAGATTTTCAATGTACAAGAACAGATTCTTCGCTGGTCTTTGAAAATAAGAGAATGGAAAACAGTTTATAATTAGTAATTTCAAAGTTAAGAATGTTCTTTTATGTTTTCATTTAAATTAAGGATGTTACATCTACCTAAAAGGGTTGGAACCTCCCTGAAATCTACTTGAATCCTTGTCATTTGGCTGCATTTATTTTATCCCTTCAGAGGTTAAGCCATAATTATTTGCGAATTATTTCATTTGGAAGAATCCGTGAAGTTCAGGGTGTATATAATGGAACATATTGACTGTGAAATGTTCCTGGCTATCAAGCTGAGGACATTCGAAAAGACTTTTGTGTGTGTGTGTTGTCAGTTAGCTGTGGCACAAGAAGATCAGACAGACAAATTAGAGCAACTGGTTGATTTTCTTGTGAAGATCGATGAATATGACAGATTAATAGATGGCATGCAGTTAGTATCAAAAAGGGAGAAACAAAATCAGGAAAGGAGTACAAGCTGTGAATGCACAGCAAAAAGGTTACTTCTGAGGCATAGTGCGGGAAAAAAAAAAAATCAGCAGAAAGGTCAATGGCTAAGTAAATGCCTGGAAAAGAAGCAAGAGTAAAGGGGGTGCTCAAATAAGGAGAGTGGAATAATAGTCTCTGAGAGAACTGAGGCACTGAATATCAGTGGATAAGAGCAAGGAGGGGATGGGGTTGTAGTTTAACGTGTGAGGAAGATACTGTACATAACTGAGAAGTATTGATAATAAAAATGTCAATGGAACAATTTGCAGATAGTCATCTCTGATGGATGAGCTGAGATAAAGGAGAAGTCTTCTAAAAAATAAAGCTATTACTAAATTTATATATATGTAATACATTAGGAATTTGTGAATCACCTCATATGTCTATTCTGCATGTTCAGCTGGTGATGAGGGAAAAAGTTACCACAACCAAAAGAAAATTCAGGGCTGGGGCCTACACCCAAGTCAAGGGCTGTAGATGTCACACATTTCCAGAGACTGAATCATCAGATTTTCCTAGGTACCACTCAGAGAATGTCTCACTGTCTGGAAGTGTGTGTCTGTGCATTGACTAGAAAAAGGGGCTTCAGGTGACTAGCTCACCTTTTTGTTTCTAAGTTTTACTTCCCTGAGTTAAGTCAGTTGAGCTCCACACAAAGCTTTTGCCTAAATAGGCAAATTAGTAAAGAAAACCTAATTAAGCCCAGATTATTTATTTTTTATAGTGGTTGAAATGCTGTCCTTCATCTCCTGGCAGAACTCACAGTCCCAAGGAACACAACGTAGATCAAGCCAAATGTTTGCGGGTAGGGATGATAACACATATCAAAAATTGTAGTCTCCCTGAGGTTGGAGAAGGATATTAGATTGTGACTAATAAAAGTACCGGCTAAAAAACTAACATATCCTTGCAGTGAAAATACCATGCAGTTCTTAGAAAAATTAAGTTACATACCGATTATATGTAGCATGAAAGGAAAAACTGTACAATTTTATCTGGCAATAGAGGCAGTTTAAGTGTAATTTATAGCCAAGTAGGGAGTCAAATGACTTTAGGCAAGGAGCCTTTAGCAAGGATAGAAAAAGTATATCATGGCAACCTTTTAGAGATAAGAGACACCTTCCAAACAAGGCAGAAACATTGATCATGAGGAATTTTAATTACTCTGATATTGATTAGGATAACAGGAATGCAATTATAAAGAAGAGAACAATCTTAAAAACGGCATGTTCTTAGTGCAGGCATGTTTTGTGTTCAGTATTTTTTTTTAAAGGTTTTATGGTCCAAAGATATTCCACACCTGATCCTATGAGCTAAGTGTAAGAAATTACATTTAAGATACAGAGCATCCTGGATCTACTTATGCGTTTATCTTTGAGTTTGAAATACTCAGGAGAAAATGCTGTGTACTAAAAGTGTTTTGACTTTGAGAAAGAGGACAGCGAAAGAAAGCTGAAAGCTCTGAGGAATGTTGATTGGAATTCTATAATGTATGAGAAATCTCCAGAAGAAGAGGAGGAGATATAATATTTAAGATGAGAATATAATTGAAATTCATCTCAAGCAAACAGCTGTTCTGCTGAATATAGAGTAGAATATCAAGCAAATTAAACAGTAATACAACAGAATAATAAGTCTAAGTCAAAACTGAAAACTGGAGCATGCTTCCTCTCAGATTTTCCAGTTCAGACACACCCCCAAAAGTGTTGATTTTTTCTATAGAGAAAGCCTAAAATAGAGAACTGAGATAGAAGGTCATGTTGCCAACAATTAAAAATAAATAAAATCAATCACATCTCTTGTACATCATTTAATTGGGAAAATGCAATTAGTGAATTGTCGAATATTTCAATCCTGCTTGTGTTACTCTTAAAATTCTTGATACTCAATTGAAAAATAAAAAATAAAAAATCAAGCAACCCATTCAGCCATGAAATTTTGCAAGCTATCTGATCTTTTCACACCACGCACCCAATTCAAGTGCAGCAGTTCACAATAGATGACCTCCCTACCATCCTGACCAGAACTGAAAAATCTTGGCTGAATACAAGTGTTTCTGAGTGTGAACATATCCAGAACAGCACCTCAAAAAGTATTCTGTAGGAACATTTTCTCTTAAATGTTTAGGAAGCAAGGAAATAAGTGTTAACCTTCAACATATATTCTGATGCTTTGAGGGCTTGGCCAAATACTGGTTTCAAGGTTCACCTTACTGACTTTATCAATGATCTGGGTGAGGGGATTGAATATACCCTCACTAAGTTAGATACAGCTATTGATCTGCTCAAAGGTAAGACTGCTCTGCAGGAGGATCTAGATAGGATAGACCTATAGGCAGAGGCTGACTGTATGAAGTACAACAAGGCTAAGTGTCCTGCACTTGGGGCACAACAACCCCATGCAATGTTACAGGGTGAGTGAAGAGTGGATGGAAATTGGCCTGGTGGAAAGGGATCTGGGGTTATTGTTCAGTAGCCAGCTGAATATGAGCCAGCAGTGTGCTCAGGCAGCCATGAAGGCCAACAGCAACGTGGATGGTATCGGAAATAGTGTAGCCAGCAGGACTAAGGAAGTGATTGTACCCCTGTACTCATCTCTGGTGAGGCTGTACCTTAAATACTGTGTTCAGTTTTGGGCCCCTCACTACAAGGATGCCAAGGTGCTGGAGCTTGTCAAGCGTATCTAAAGAAGGGCAACAAAGCCGGTGAAGAGTCTAGAAAACAAGTCTTACAAGGAACAGCTGTGGGAATTGAGATTGTTTAGCATACAGAAAAGGAGGCTCAGGGGAGATCTTATCACTCTCCACAACTACCTCAAAGGACATTGTAGCAGGGTGGGGATCATTCTTTTCTCCCAAGTAGCAAGCAGTAGGACAAGAGGCAATGGTCTCAAGTTGCACCACAGAAGGTTTAGGTTGGATATTAGGAAAAATTTCTTCACTGAAAGGGTTGTGAAGCGTTGGAACAGACTGCCCAGGGAAGTAGTTGAGTCACTGTCCATGGAGGTATTTAAAGGACCTGTAGATGTGGTGCTTAAGATTATGGTTTAGTGGTAGACTTGGCAGTGCTAGATTAACAATTGGACTTGATCATCTTAGAGGTCTTTTCCAACCTAAATGATTCTACCACTCTGCCTTAGTTCATCTTACAGGTCCTAGTTGGGAGACACCATATTCAATCATGATATACAGAAATCATTCATTGTGCATTTGTTTGAACAAAATGATTTACATCCTGCTGACCAGATTTAGTAGGGTCAGAAGAGATTAGAAGAGTCTTTTTAGTTTAAAGACCTGTGTTGGTGCCAGACAGAAGAGATGTTAAGCATGCTAATGTCTTCCTGTTTTTGCAGCAGAACTTGCTAGAAAGATTTCCTAAGGATTAATGCTCTTCTCAGAACTGAATACAAGCTCTAATAAGATACACAAAAGGCTTACTTCGAATAAAATGATTGCTATGCTTTTACCTGTCAGTTTTAGATTACTTCAGTTAGTTTGGAGTTTCAGTCTCCTAGATGTCCTGGGACAGATCCCATAAAATCTGTGTTTTCTTTGGTCTCATGAGACCTTCAGTTCTGGCTGTAGTCACAATGCTTTACAGCCCTTACATCTGAGAAAGTCTGTAGCTAATTCAGTTGATATGGATCATTTTAAAATAACTTTCTGAGAAAAAATGATAATTGAGAACTATTTCCTTCTTATAGATAATGTAACTGCAGGGTTTTCAAAGATACATGTATGAGCCCTTCCTTCCAATTAAAAGCTGGAGTCTCAGTCAGTTGGTGGCTACACATATTGGTCAACATCACAATTGGATGTGGATCTCTGTGGCAATTAAATCTCTTTTCCAGTAAAGACAGAAGAATCTGTATGTTTTTCTCAGCTGCTTCTACTGTATCAGTAATGCTGTCAGGTCAGATGCGAGACTTAGGTCTTTCAAAGAGGTAACGTGTCAATTGAACAGACATTGTTTTTCCCTCACTGTCTTTACACTTTTGAAATGATGGATTGGTGGGTGGCTTTATGGTAACAGATGATCCTATTTGGCAAGTCATCTGGCTTCTCATTTTGCAAGTCTTGGGGAGATGTGACTAAGAATTCCCAGTTAAGGCTCACAAAGTTATCTGTATTATGTTGGCAGCCTTCTTTACTGATACTTCTTTTCAGAATAACCTTCCAAAATTTGAAAGCATGTTTTTCAGTTTTTGTTTGTTTGTTTGTTTGTGGTTTGTTTTGTTGTTGTTGTTTGTTTGTTTCTATTGTATTATATAACTAGCATTTCTGTGCTTTGTCCATCATCTTTAGCATTCTGCTATCATATTTACCTTTTTCACAACTGCATCTCATTCGTGGCTCTGAGGCATCTTTATAGCAATAAACCAATGAATCTGCAATTTCCAGGTGGTGAATTTGCACCTGGTGGTATCTGTGTGCATGACCTTGCATGATATATAATTAAATTTCATCTGACTTTGTAATTCTGTCCTCAAAGACATCTAGTTTTTCCAGTGAGCAGCTTTTGAATTACAGTGGCTCCCAGCTTTACACCTTCACAAATTTGTGCCCATGTTTTTTTTAAGGAAATAATAATTACATCAGTCCTTAAATCCCTTTGAGGATCTGTATTGACATTTTTCTTTCAGGCCATTTCCTAGCACAGTCCCATGCTGTTTATCTTTTGGCCAATTTGCTAATTTTCACATAATTACAGCCATCTTCTTCACATGAATTAATAATTTCCCATGTGACATATCTGTTTCTTTTAGAAGATCAAAGAGATTCTTTTGTTTCTTTTTCCTCTATTGGGAATATGTGCTACCTTATCAAAAAGTGTTTTAGGTTTACTTGGCATTCTATTTTGCTCAATTTTTCTTATCCTTCAAAACTTGTTTTGGCATATTGTGGAGAACAGTACCATTCCTCACTGAATAGACTTTTTATCTGAATTCTCATTAACTAATTTTATGTGATAGTTTTCACAGTTAGTCTGTTATTGAGATCATCCAATTGTTTGTATTAAATTATTTGAATTAAAAGTTGCCATTTACATTTCCATACTTTGTTCCCACAGGCCATCCTAGGTTTATCACGTGTGTTAATACTCAGGAATATTAAGTCACATGTGGTTTAAATGTTAACTATACGGTGTCCACCCAATATAAATATCACAATATCACACCATTTGCATCCTGGGGTGGCTGGGGGCTATACTAGTCTATGTTTATTTTAATTTTCTTTAATTTCCTTCAGAAGTGCTAAATAAACTTGAATTTTAGAGAATCTTACATTACAAGATTTCTAAGCTGTATCTTATTTTCTTTCCATTTGACGTGAACAGAGTCAGCATTCAATCCAAATTTATTTTCTATGGTTAACTGTTTCCAAATAAATTTATGACTGAAACTAAAATTTATACCATCATATGACTTTTAGCTTTTTTGGCTACTTGTCCAATCTGAACATAGCCATCCATATTTTATTTCTAACACTATCTCAATAGAACTTGTTTTGAAATTCATCCAGTCACATTTTGATACCTTAGAAGTTTCTGTCTTCTCAGCTCCTTCCACTTTGCACATAGTCAATACACAGTGTTATTAGGTAATTTTGATCCTTACCTCCGTTTTTTTTTTTTTCCCCTAAAACAGATACCTGCATTTTTTATTTTCTTTTTACTCAGGATAAGTATTGTACTGTATTTATGACATCTGTTATGTCCTAGTGTCTACCCAGCATATCAGTAATTCTGACTGCTCTGTTGTTTTTTATTTTGTTTTATTGCCTTGGCTGTTTGCATTATAGTTCAAACATTTGAATAGTGCTTTTTTTTTTTTTTTTTTTTCCTCACCTTCATTTTCACTCCTTTGGATATTTTTTTTTTTTTTTTTTTTTTTTGTGAGTAAATACCTTGAAGCTGCTAAGGGAGAGGTAGCATAGTTAGCATTTGAGGAAATCTTGAAGCCCTTAAGGCATGAGAACTGTTCCCAAGTTCTAACTGGAAAAAGATTAATGTGGGGCTGTGCTATCCTTCTGCAATACCACATCCTCTTGGAATGCTTGGCTCCTCTGAGTAATTTTCTTCAGAAAAAAAAAAAAAATCACATTAAACAGTGGGTGTCCAAACAAATGGCAATATTTCAGTTCAGATTTTGTGTTAGGTTTTGCATCAAGTTCCATCAAACAGCACACGTAGTAAGACTCATCATATTCCATCAACTAATTCTGCTAAATGTCAGGCATTTAATAAAGGGAAAGGGCAAAAAGTTGTAAAGGGTTTGCCTTGCCTTGTTAATCAGCACTTGGAAAAGTTTGAAGAACTCAGTGACTTGTTAATTTAAGAGCTAGTTTCTGGAAGCTATAGCATACACTACCTGAAATCCAAATTTTCTTTTAACAATCAAGGGACTTCACCTGCTAGATTTCAAATACTTAAATATATATGTATACTTGCTGCAAATCTTGTTTGCCAAGCAAATACATGCAAGCATCAAAGTCATTTGTCAGTACTGGGAAGAAAAAGATATCACAAAAACAGAGGCATCAGTACCTCTCATAAAATCATCTTTCCACCAGCTTTATAGGACAGGCAAAGTTCAAAAGCAGCTATCACAGGCTATTAAAAAGTACCCCATCACTATTAAGGAGAAGAGATGGACTGACAGTTCAGCATCACTACAAAAGCTCAGTTGCTGTTTGCCAACCATTACATGATGGACATAACTTTAGGCAAACTAACAGATGAAAACTTTTATTGCCTTTCTATGAAAGTAAAGATAACCTCACTTACAAATTCTACTGCAATTCAAAATTCTTTGGGAGTTCTATCTCAGCATCAAGTATGCAGAATCAAGCTCTCCAACTCCTATACACAGTTGGTAGCGTTTTTTTCATCTGAATAGTTCAATTATCCTCTGTAAGGGTACTCACTTCAGTAACAGCCATTCAATGGGAGTATGGGTGGCAGAATCAGACCTTTAGCTTATGTGGAGTTCAGCATCCTTTACTGTTTACTTTGATTAACTACATCACTACACATTTTCAAGAGGAAATGCAATTTTCCCTGGCAATAACTCAGCAACTCACAGTAAAGGGGTAAAAGCTTTGAGCAGACAATTCTAGGTGCTGAAGATAGTGCAAGTGATAAAATGATGTATAAAATGACATGATAACAAACACTGACCATATCTCTGATTTTTCTTTAGTAGCAGACAATATCATCATTCACACAGCTGTGAGCCATTCAAGAAGGTATTATCCCATGAGTTCAGACATCAAAATACTTATCGCTTCCAGCCTTACAGTAAAGCAGTTTAGTAGGTAATAAAAATGAGCAGGAAATTTCCAGAGCAGTCTGAGTTGACAGCAAAGACCAAATTTCCACAAAGTAGTACAGTTATATATAATTTATATCTCTCTGCACCATCTAATCCTCCTGAGAAGATTAATTCTGGCAGAAGGCATACCATGGTAAGACCAAATACCTTGCCTTAGGGTGTACAGTAGATGTAGGCAGTTTTCATTTCTTCCAGAGGTGCCTCGGGAATCTTATTGACAAAGGCCACACAAAAATGTTTTTCTTGTTATTTCAAGCATCCTTCAGATGCACATCTCTGTTCCTACCAAAGATGAAATCTTTGGCTTTGTTTTCCTTTTATTTTCTATAAGCTAGAAGACCTGATTGTAGTTTTTAGGGCAAGCTAATAATCAACGTAAAAAAAAAAATAACTTGAGTGAGTAGTATAATCAAAATCACAGACCATGCACTGTGGCTATTGGTTCTGTCTATTCACACCACTGTTATTTTAACATTGCTTGAAGTCAATTAATTAAAAACTATCTGTGAGAAGAAAAATCAATACTCGATATTTAAATAAACAATTTTCTTGAGTGTTGTATAAGCAGTATGCTTATGCAAAAGGCTGTGCCAGAGGTATCCCTTGTGAACTCAGGCCCAAACTCTCCACATTTTAAAATGCTCTTTTTATTTCCTATTGATGAAGGAAATAAATTGTGGAAAAATATAATCTGTTTTTGAAAAAGATCCAAAAAATAATACAAGGGCAAGATTCAGCTCCTAACTATAGACATGCGGTTATTGACACTGCCACTAAGAAAGCTAATGGTATTCTTGGCCGCATTAGGCAAAGTATTGCCAGCAGTTTGAAGGAGGTGATCTTTCCCCTCTAGTGAGCACAGACTGAGGCCACATACAGAATATGGTGTCCAGTTCTGGCCTCCCCAATCTAAGAGAGATGTGGATATACTCAAAAGAGTCCAGCAAAGGGCCATGAAGATGACTGAGGTACTGGAGCATCTTTCCTATGAGGAAAGATAAAGATCTATGACTGTTCAGTCTGAAGAAGAGAAGAAAGGATCCTGTAAATGTGTATAAATACTTGAAAGTAAGGTGCAAAGAAGACAGAGCCAGCCTCTTTTCAGAAGAGCCCTGTGACAGGAGAAAAGGCAATGGGCTTAAAGTGCAACTCAGCAGGTTCCATCTGAACATCAGGAAACACTTCTTTACTGTGAGGGTTCCCAAGCAATGGAACAGGTTGTCCAGAGAGGTTTTGGAGACTTTCTCCTTGGAGATTTTCAAAATCTGCCTGGGCATGGTCCTGGGCAACCTGCTCTTCAGCAGTGGATTTGCAGCAGATGACCTCCAGATGTCCCTTCCAACTTCAACCCTTCTATGATTCTGCAACATATCCACTGGGTTTCTAAGCTCCTATATTAATCAGAAGATTTCCAGATACCTATTTGGTCAATTTAGCATAAACATTTAGAGGTATTTAAAACACTTGTAGTGAACAAATCTGGCCTCCAACTCCCCTACCCTTTCCTGTAAGGTTCTGTAATGTATCTGGCAATCCTATGTGGGCAGTCTGGGTATTTAATGGCATCTGAGAGTGGCATGAGACACCTGTCTTCAGGAAACTGAACTGAGATCTCAGTTGACAAGATGAGTGGCATCTACTGAGCTATTGTGCTCATATTAAGAGAAGTCAATATGTTGTTTTGCTTGTTTGTGTCAGCCAAATCTCCAGGGTCTACTGACCTTATTGATTAAATCTCCTTCAGATACAAAATGAAGCCTTAGTTACCCAGAGTAGGCAACACCCTCATAAACATTTGAGACACTCTACATTGTCTGAGACATCTAAATAGAGGCTCCAGAAGTGACAGAGGACCTGGAACAATTCCATGTACATCTAGACTGGCAGGTGCAGAAGAGAGCAAGAGATGCTTATGCTTAAGCATTTGCATCAGGCCTCCTCAATGCACAGATGTCTCATGTATATGTTTTAATATAAGCATTAAGTCCTCCTCCAGGTAAATATAGCTTCCTGAGGCACTTCAGCCAGTTACCTAAACTAACAAATTACAGGCTTCATTAAAACTTGTTTGTTTGTTGTTTGTTGTTGTTGTTGTTGTTGTTTGAGGATCCATCTTCTTTTTGAGAACCTTTGAGCAGGAAGGTTTTCTTGAAAATCCAGTTTTCCATTCTAAAACAGTTTCAACATTAAGCTAATTGCCCCTTTATTATCCCTCTCTGGAAAGGGGATATTTTTTTTATAACCATTTCTGCAGCAGGTTTAATTTATATTTCAAATGTTGATCTCTTTCAAGAGATCAATATTTCATTTGGATCTCAGTTTGAACTGGACAAATAATGAAAAAATTATCAGAATAATATATTTTTAATGTAAACAAATTGTTGAAAAAACATCTGTTTGCAAATACTAGATGACTGATTCACTGTTACTATTGTCATCCCTATTTTTAATCTATTTAAATCTTTCTTTCACACACAAGAAGACACATGTAACAGCACAGCACAAACAAAATCAGCTCTAAAACAGCCACATGGACAATGGAAATGTAGCTTTCAGCATAGCCTTTATGCAGCTATACTGCACTCAGCTACCACTTCCCCTAATGAGATCTCTTTGCTCTGGTTTACAATTACTGAAATACTATCTCTGTCACTGGTAGCCCTAGCCCTCTTCACTCATCTATCTTCCCCCTCACTACATGATTATTTAATGTAATATTTTCCTGTGAGAAGAGCACATTCAGGCCTCAGTTCAGGGTAGTTTGTGGTGTTTTTGTTTTGTTTTGTTTTGTTGTTTTTTTTTTTCTCATGACACAGGCTGTATATCCTGACTTTCACACACATACACACACACACAAAAGAAGCAATCTTTATGGCAAATGTCTTTTCACACAAATAAGAGAGGAGGGCAAGCTGCAGAAAATTTACTGTGCTAGTTTATTTCTGATACATATGGATACTTTGACTCTCTTTTCTATTGATTTTATTTTTTTTCTGTACTTTGAAACTGTTTACAACTGCAAGTGGTAGCAAACATTTTTGGCATTTCATTACTCTGAAAACAAAATTCAGTCTTATCCACCACCTGCCCAACAACTCTTTAACGGGCACATCACATCCCTTTGGATGACTCTGGGAAGTACCACTCTTATTCTATCCACCTAGCATGTTTCCCTGCCTTAATCTTTTCATACCTTCCCTGAAAAATATATCTTATACATAGTCACTTGTTCAGTTTCTGGTTCCCTCACTATATTTTTTATTTTTATAAGCATCAGTCCTACTGGAGGTTGGGGTATTTTATTTATTTATTTATTTATTTTTCTGACAGATAGGTGGTGGGTGGGACTGGGAAGTAAAGTATTTTAATTGTAACACTACACCTGCTCTTCTCTAAATGACACTGCCAACCTGTTTCACTGTGAGTAATTTAGAACTTGAGTCACACGCACCCACAGAGATATCTTTGTTCTTGCTGAATTTAGCATTTAAAATTTTCCAGTAAGTTCATCTTTTCAAGAGAAAGCCATTTAGAGACAGATTTTCTACTTCAGCTGTTACCCAAAGCAAAAGCTGGCCAGGACCAATCTGTACAGGAATTTTCAGCAGCCATGTGAACAGTCATGTACATGAGTATGACTCATTTAAACAAAGCTGGTCCCAAAGTACGTCACTACCTTAAAGTTGCTATCAACCAGTGATCCAATGTTGTACATACAGCTGCACACAAGAAACTGGAAAATGTTTGGACTACTTAGTTAACATGCATAAAGTCACTGTATATGAGGAAGATTGCATTTTAAATGTCACCTTCCCTTTGTGTAATATATTTGCCCTTATCTTGGAAAAAAAACTGATTTATTTTTTTTTTTTTAATAGCTTTATGTAATACTTCTCTCTTGGTCTGCATGAATAGGCAGGAAGGCTGTAATTTTGTTAAAAACCATTATGTAATAACATATCCTTGAGAAATTTGATAAGGCCTGTCTATGCCACCATAAACATACTAAGTAAAGCCTTTGAATTAACTTCATTTGAAAGACCTTGTGAATAGCTAAGGCACATAACTGGATAGAATTGAATTACAGTAGCCTAATAAATTATCAGCCATTAGCTGAATTTCCTTAATTGCCTGTGGGCATGCTTTTAGTCCACCCCAATTGTGAGGTAATAAACATCAGTGAAAGAGATTTCAGAAGAACATTTGAAGCCTAAATAACAGTAAGGAGTCTAAATACTTTGTTGGACCAATGCCCATATCCTTGAATGATATTAGATAGATCAACAAGTGATTTTTCAATTCATGTTTATAATTCTGTATGTGATATGTTACTTGAACCACTGGAAAGCAGGAGAATGTAGAAAAGCTGAAGAATGGGAGGGGTGAGAAAGAGATATCAACTCTCAGATTATGCAATACTGAAAATCTTTCCTGGAAAGGTTTGGAAAAAAAGGTAATAAAAAGGAGGTGAGGGGGGCACTGCTGAAAAGTAGCTAAAACCCCCAAGACACAGAGTTTTTGAAGTTGCAAATTTAAGGGCAATCTAAAGTAAATGCTGTTTCTGAAGAACTTCTGTGGTATTTAAGTCCCACTTTGTGTTTGCCTGATGGTATTTTTCAGTTGGCTAGTAATAGAAAGAAGATTCTGTTTATATAAATAAATTCAGCTATTCTAAATGGATGTTTTTATTGGTCCAGCACATTTCCAAATTACAAAGTTGGCATAAATTAAAATTCTATTCAATTAAGTCTCCAGAGTATCTGTGACTAGATAAAATTTTGACTGAATGCATTCATATGGACCTATTATCATTTGGATTTTTATTCATGATTTTTAAACACTGCATGTTCCTAATCACTCATGTCCTATCATGTCATGCCTATAATACATTTTACAGTCCCCAGCAACATTAGATATTTGATATTCATAGACAGTGTTGCAATCAGGTGTGACTTAGCTATAACTTTTTGATATGAAGAAAAGAATTTTGATTCAACCTTATTTTTGGCAGGTCCGTTTAGCACATCTTAAGAAATAATTACTTTGTAAGAATCAAAAGTAAAAGGTTTTCTTAAATTTTATAGTTTTCAAAGTTGGGCAAATATTGTATAATTGCAAATGAGTTTCTTTGGGCCTTATTCACTTATCTGGCTTTTTTCAGACTTTCCAATTCTGATATTTGCTCTTTGTAAGAAACTGTACTGGAAAATTATTAGTTCACATGCTTGGATACTCATGGAAATGTGAATGATAAACAAGGGCATGTAAATATTCACATAAGAATATAGTATTTATGTGTGAGAGGGGAATACCATTTGACACAGATAAAAGAGCTGGTTCATGGAAGCTATTAAATGAGCCATAAAAGAATTTCAATCATACTTTTTGCAGCTAGAGTGAACCATACACATATTACTGAGTCCCAATCACAAGATCACTGCATATGCTACATCAAATATACCTTTTTAAGAAATAAATACTCTTTGGCATAGCAGGACAAGATCTTGAGTTCCTCAGAGAGAGCTCTGTTAAATAAAAATTTGGCTTGTTAGTTGCTAACTGACATTCCATTTCTGCACTTTCATTCACTTGTCTTTTCACTTCCTCTTTCACATCCATTTCATTTTTTAACTGCCTGAAGTTCCTGATAGTAAAAGTATAAAAATTTCTAGATAATCATCCCCTAGCACATGCAAGCATAATGCACACACTTATGCACACATAAATTAAATGTTTGTGCATAAGTACATAGTACATATACATAGGTACTGCTACTGAATAGTATAAATGAAACATAAATTCTCAGTAGGTATGGACATAAAACTTGTTAGGTTTGTTAAAACTCAGTCCTATTAAGAGTGAGAACAGAATATTTAAATGTATCTATTTAAGTCTCCATGTAGGAATTTAATACAGGTTTGAAGTTACCTGAAGCAAAACAAAATTTTCTATCAGTGAAGTTTATTTTTGTTTGAACCCCCAATCTCTTCACAAAGTGCAGTCTCTGTCTATCTGCTACCCCTGTGTGAAAAGTCAATAAGGTGCTATTAAAATTATTTCTGCTATGCTTCCCTTTCTGCTGCTCCTTGGTTTATTTCTCTTGCAAAACAAAGGCATTTTAAAAATAAAATTCATTCTTTAAATTTCATGTCTTAAAACAAGATATCAAATTGAATAAATGCTGAGAGATAAAATTTAGTACTTTATGTAATTAAATTGCTGAGGAATAATGTCCTACAAAGTATAAAAGAGTTATCTTTAATGCATACAAAAGTCTGTAATCACTATTACTTTGAATGGAAAAATCCATGAAGCAGCTGTGCTGCACTAATATTTTCATCACTTGAATTCCCTTTACACAGAATTTTCACTGCAAGGTAAATTTTTACTGCTGTTCTTTGAATGCATGTTGATATGTTAGATATGAACAGGAAGGCAGGCAAGAAGGCAGGAAGGAACAGACGACGATGAATAAAATAAGACTGAGAATGGGTATGATCATAAATATATCATGAAGAGATGGAAGCCAATGGGTGAAAGAACTGCAAAAACTCAAAAGTTATGTCAGCATAAAAATTAATGAGTGTAAACTGAGTATGATATATACTTAAGCTGTAAATACAAGGTTGTGTGATGTAGAGTTTGCAATAGCAAGATAGAGGAGGCATGGCCCTAAGGGGTCTGCTACGAATCCTAAGTTCCTAACTGAGTTTTATTTTTAGGAATTTGCCCACAGCTACTGAAAATTTTACTTCTGGGACAAGCAGTCACAACATCCTAGTTAAACGAAGCTGTCATGGTGAGTTACATAGAAAAAGGTAGCATGTCAATTAAGCATAATGATGTGGCAATTAGCTTCTGATATCAGCTTTCTAAATATGTGCCACAGAATAACTAAAAGGATGCAGGAAATACAATCTCTTCATCCTCTATTAAAAAATGGAGTACATGAAGAAATGAAAAATATTTGACTACTCAGAAAATCTATTTGTCTTCTTTGTTCAGCATCTCCTTCTATTGATCACTATCAATGCTGACAAATAGCTTGAAGCTGTGATCCTGAATTGATATTTAATTAAAATGAAGATCTATTCTAATTGTATGGTAAACACATCAGAGTTCTGTATGTAAATAATGTCAGCAGATGCAGGATAAAAGAAGAATTTTAAATAAGTGTTAGAAAGTTTGTAAAGGGGCTAGGAAGCAAATCATGCAGAGAAATGCAATAATTAAATTCTATCTCCGATTTATTTTTACACTGGATTCCATTCTTATTACACCAAAGTTTAAAGACTGTTTTCTTATTTCCCTTGCAAGAATGAATAAATTACATGAACAATATGGAGTTTGAGGGGGGCTTAAATCACAAAAGTAATGTTTTCCTTGACAAAGGGTGAAATCCATTTACAGTAAGAGTAGAGCATGTGTTTTAATGACATCGAAACTTACAAAATGAAATTACTGAGTTGCCTTATAGAGAACTGTATTGTTCAGAGAATGTTTTGTCTCTCACTCCGGGTCAGCAACTTTCTGTCACTGTGCCCTTTTTCCAAACTCAAATGTATCATTATTGGGGAACACTGAAGCTGCTGTGCTGGCTACCCAGAGGGCTCTAATTGATTTTGCTTTCTGCTAATTTTGAAGAACCTGCAGGACAGACAGAGGAATCTCAAAGATTCCATTGGTCCTCTTGAAAGCTTCAGGAAACAAATCATCTGTTTTGAGATTAAAAAAGAAAAAAAAAAAAAAAAAGCAGAAAAAAAAAAAATCAGAAGGGCTTACCAACAGTTTCCTATTATTGCTTTATTGAGGGATCACACTGAGCAATACTTCAAAGTGCTCTTGAGCCATTCCCTGGGAGCAGCTCTCCACTTCTGCTTCTGTCCCATGAAAGTCTTCAGCTGGTGGTCAAATGGTAGTCCTATGGAACCTTTAATCAGCCCAATGCAAGAAGATTAAGTCACACTTTTTTTTTCTTTTTTCTTTTTCTTTTTTTTTTTTTTGGCAGGACACAGTGGTCAGATAAAAGGCAAAGGAAAATATTGTAACAGGAAATTTTAAATGGTTCTTATGACTTTTTTTAATTTTTTTTTTTCCTCTCTCTGAAGTTGGTTCAAACCCTGAAAATATTTCAATTTAGAGCCTGTGTAGGCTCTGGCCTTGGATGAAGGTGGACTTATTTAGAGCAAAGAATTGAATTAGGTGGTCTCCAAATGTTCCTTCAATCTTGCTTTTCTGTATTAAGAATAATGAATGCTCAAAACAGAGGAAGAGTTGCAAGACATGACAGAAAAGTAATAGAATAGGTACAGAAATGACAATTCTCCGATAGCAGTCCTGTTATTATATGCAAAAGTTTATACAAGGACATAAGTTTATACAAGAGCATCAAACCTCAGAGATGCATATAAGGTGAGATCAAAATTAAAATTAGTATGATTTTGGGATGTAAATAATTTTGAGAAGGGCAGAAATTCTGCTTCACTTTTGGCGAATAAAGAGACTGAAGTCAATAAATCCCTCTGCTAAGGCTATCTTCCCTGTATTTTGTCTTCTGTGCTCAAGGAAGTTCATGCAGAATCTCAGAGTATCAAGGGCTCAGAATGAACTGTGAAGGAGAGTGTCTAAGCAAATGATCAGATTGGGCAAAGGTCTTCCAAAGTCTGAGGCACTGATTTAAAGGTCTAAGAAATTTTGATTACAGAGTCCCACTCTTCAACAGAAGGGGCAGACAAGATGTCTCTGCTTGGAAATATGCCCCCTAAAAAAAATGACTCAATTCTGAGTAGGTGCAAGAGACTTAAAATACTTTATAGCCACATGATGGAACTGACCTCAATGTGTAGCTGTCTTTTTAAAGATTACAGTAAATCTTGTTTGCTAGAGTGTGAATAATTTGTTTTCACACTTCATGTCTTTATAGTTTGGGTCAATAGAAAAGGGAAAAAGCTAAAAATTAAGTTCCTGAACATACAGTTAGGTTAAGATCCAAAAAAGGCCTGGAGAGCTCCTCTCTGAGGGCTAAATCTTTTTCACCTGAAGATGTATCGTTTTTTCCCTACTGATATATCTTCAAAGGTTTTGGTTTTGACAGTACCAGTTTGAACAAATAGCTAATGGACAGCTCCTGTACATAAGCAAAGAAAAAAGTGCTTGGAAGTAGAATGTATGCCAACACTTACTACAAATTTTATTAGTTGTGTTATTATTTTGGGAGGAGGAAAAAAAAAATCAGTTTGAAGAATATGATATCTCTAATTAAATAGTCAGTGTGTCAGAAAGAAGATTTTTGTCCCCTCTGCTGGAGTTATAGGATTCATATGGTATCCAGTATTTTTACTACCTTTACTGCCACTGAATAAACATTTGAGCAAAATATGTGTCCATTAAATCCCTCTTCTTATATTTTAATAATTTTTCTAAGTGATTTTAAGTGTTTTGTTTTGTTTGTTTGTTTGTTTGTTTGTTTTTGTTTTGTTTTGTTTTGTTTTGTTTTGGGTTTTAAGAGTTTATATTTGTGTAGTACTTTCTGACATAAATGTTACTTTAAAAAAAAAAAAAAAAAGAAAAAAAAGAAAGAAAACTCTGAAATTCAGTCCTACCTAAAAATAATTTTATTCTATTTTTCTTTCTTATCAGAATTGTGCTTAACCATATAGTAATTACATTAACTGTTCTGTTGTGTTTATCTTTGCAAGGACAAAAACATCAAAGTTAATCATGCCAAGAGTAGAATGCAATGCCAGAATGTTACTAACCTGCAAATTATTTCTCGTACTGTGGGATATTAAGACAGTGTTTTACTAATAAAAGCCTTGGTAAGGTAACACAGGCATGGTTAAATTACTATGGAATACCACAGTTAGCTGGAGGTAACCACATGCTCAGTGAAAACTTATTCTTCTGTGTCTTATGTTGAGAAAGAGACATGCCAAGAGTAAATAAAGAGTCAGATGTTGTGCATTAAGTGACACACATTCAGCTAAATAGCTGACATATTCCCACTTTAAGAATAAGTTTATGGATATAAAAAATGGTTTGGGGATGCATGGGGGGGTGGGGGAGAGGCACAGGAGGGAGGGCATGCTTACGTCCCTGCATTGTCAGACTCATCAGCAATCTACTTATTGATTTAGTCCTCATTAGTAATATAACACCAACTAATAAGTAAAGCTTCTTTTTCCTTGCCTTGCCTTGCCTTGCCTTGCCTTGCCATGCTGTGCCTTGCCATGCCTTCAAACTAGGGTTGTCCTCAGCTGTGCAATAAAAGTTTGGCTGTTTTCCTATTTTCATATGCATTCATTTACCTTCCTGCCTAATGAAAAATACACAGCACAGCCAATTTGTCTCACATACTTTTTTTACCTTCCATTCTCTACCTAAAATATATTTTGTCTCAACTATTGAGGAGTGTAATTATATTTCACTCACTTATAGGAAAGTCCTTGGTAATTCACTGTTGCCTGAGGCTCTCTGAGTTATGCCTCTTTCACTTTCATGACAAAAACATAATAACAATGCCTCAGGGGTAATATTTTCATTGGCAAGATGTACCTGGAAAACTATACTGAGCTAAAAATAAAAAATAATTTAAAAAGAAAAAAAAAAAAAAAAAAAAAAAAAGGTTCTTTTCTTGGCTTGTCTTTCCTTCCTGAAATTTTTTATCATTCCCATGATATTCCATACTGGCAATGTTGTTTCTCCAGGTTAAAATTTGTTTTGTTGTGAAACATAGCCCAGTACAGGTGAAGTTTGACTTTTATATTTGAAGAAATAGATACACTATAGCTAAAACCATCTTATTTTTCAGTCAGAAGGAATAACAAGAAAGTTTATCTAGGGATTTGTGCTCCTTCTCTCACTCCTCAAATCTCTACCCAGGTGAAGGCTGCAGGTAAAGCTTTCTGGCAATCTACTGATATAACTGTTTATCAGAAGTCAGAAAATGCCAGTTAGAAAAAGACAAAAATGTTTTGTGGACACACAGAAATCTTGGTTACTTTTCTGTATAAACTGATAGATAGAAAGCATTCTAATAAGAGGAAAATGGAAATTCTTCACAAGTTCAAGCATAATACTCGATTAATATTTTAAAGGTGGCTATCATACAGTTAATTTTGGATGTTATGCAAAATTTCAAAACTGAACTGGATTCTAAAGAAAAAAATACATTAAAAATGTATTATATGTGATTTTTAAAAGTTGAAATTCTGACATATCCTAAAATGTTGGTTTTATTCCCCCTGTAATTCTTGCACATGTTTAGTTGGGCAGAAGCACTCAGCTTTCTACCACGTAGTGCTTTTTATAAGCAATACCAAATAATCTGTGCCTTCCATTATTTTGGTCGTATTATAGCTCAGTTTTGTTCTCTGATGTTTTACACTATATTTTAAGAGTTGTAAGTAGTGTAAGGGGTCAGGCATTAATTGGAAAGATTAAAGACAGTCCCTGATTCAAAGAATTGCAATCCATGTGAAATTTTGTAACAACTATGTTAATAATTATTTTTCCTGTGTACTTTCCTGTGTGTCATTAAAGATCTCTTGTAGAGTCTATCAAAACCAGTATATTCTGTTTACTACAGAAGATGTGGCAATTTGCTATAAAAAGTTTTACTTTTGTTCTTTCTTCTTTACTTTCTTAATATGTAATAAGAAATAGTGTAGTAACATATCACAGCTTCTGATTGCATTCCAGCTGTAGCAGAAGCAGGATAGACACGGAATAAAATGTACTGGGAAATCTGGAAAGGGGAAACAAATGAGGCTGGTAGAATTAGATTAGTAAATAGTAGTTAATTTCAGTAGCAATCCATTTTGATTTCTGGACCAAACAGATCTATTAAAGAAATCCAATATGTTTTGAGGGAGGTAAGGGTAAACACAGATACAGGCCTGGAGAGTAGGAGCTATTATATATTTGAAGAGCTATATGGAGCCATTATCCAAATCAATGGAAGTTCTGTAAAAATAAAGAGGCTGGCAATCTTAAGTCCCCTTCTTTCAATCAAATCCATGAGGATACTAAAAGACATTAATACAGACCCAACATGACAACCATAATATAAATCCATTAATCAAGAAGAGCTTTAAAAAAATTAGTCTGCAACTAGTATTATAGAGTAAATGAATTTGACCTATGACTACTGTTCCTTTTCCAAATGTCTTCTGTAAAGCTAATGCACTAATATGAAATACAAAAGATTATTCTGAGGAAATGTTTGTCAATTTTTTATGGAGAGAATATTTTAATTTTGCACTGGAAATCTGATACTAGCAGCTACACTCAGATTTAAGGAACAGAAACATATACAGTGAGGCATGCACTATTTGAGAGTAGCTTTTTGTTGTTGTGTATTTACAACAAACTCTTCACAAGTCACTAAATTTACTCAGAAAATGACAAATGACACGTGGAGAGCCACAGCCCTTTCAGAGGTCATTTTCAAAGAGAAAGTCAAAGCTTCCTAAGAAAGAAACTAGTCACAAGCTGTTTGTCCAGCTCCAGGACTTCCAATAGAATAGGTTTGTCTTTCAGGAGATCATTTTCTAGCATTTGAATGACAGGTATAAGAAGTGTTCCTTGTGTTATCTAAGGATGAGTTGCACAAGTTCACACATAGTCGCTAAATATTTCCCAACTGCATAAAAAAATTTTTAGAAAATCTGGATGATACAGCTCTCATTTGTGGTTATTATTGGAGATACAAAAGGCCAGATACCTAAAAGATTTTAAATGAAAGTATACAAGGAAAAATAATATAAATTTAAAAATCAGTCAATATACAGAATACCTACTCTCAGACTTTCATCCCCATAATGCTGCTGCTTTTCTCATCTTTCTCCTTCCTCTTCATACTTGTTACTAACCAGTTTTAAGGGTTCATCCTTCAGCCCTATGGATATGAACCTGCTTCCCAGATTTATTTTCATCTTTGTATTCCCTGGAGCGATGAACATTTTCCTGCCCACAGTGGTGCCAGTGCTGTGCAGAAGGCTGTCATGCTGGCACAAGCAGAGCGAGCCCTTCATGGTTGCACTTGCTCTGACACTGGCAAACAGTTAATGGATGGAGGATATACTGTCTAAGGGCACTTGAGCTCACTGCAGAGCAGCAGGTGGACAGTGCAACACTAGGAAAAGAGCATCTAGTTGTATTTATTTAAGCTCTGAAATAGGAATGAGGAATAAATCTGAGATCGGTAGGCCATTGCACCTTCTGCTACCCTGTAAATTATATTGTTGCCAGGCCATTGTGTAAACTCTTTCAGTTTCTTGAGAGATTTCCTGATGGGTCACAGTACTGGAAGTGACAGCTACAGCTATTGGAAATAATGGCCCATAGCTGCAGCAAAAGAGAATTAACGACAGCACTTTTTGTTCAGAATAACAGCCTGGTAATCCATATCATCACTTCAGAGTAAGTTCATATAACAAAAGCAAACAAGCCAATAGACAGTTTGGGCTTTGAATAAAATAAAATAAAATAAAAATATTCACATTCTATCATCATTATTTTCATATATTTTTTCTCTCCTTTTGAAAGCAAAATGTTACAGATAAAGCTAAGTGGATCTGAATAAGCATCAATGTATTGTACTATTGTAGGCATAGCTCAGAGCAAACATTTTTCTGTCACAAGTGGGTAATTGTGGGACACATTGCTGAAGACCCAATCGTTTTACCTACATCAGTATATGCATGTTTTTGTTTTGTTTTGTTCTGTTTTGTTTTGTAGTTGTTTTTTTGTTGTTGTTGTTGTTGTTGTTGTTGTTGTTGTTGTTTTACAGGGTTCTACCACTGATTTCAATCTTGATTTAAAAACAAAAACAAAATTCTCTATAACACTTTTTCAATATTGCTTTCGATATCCTTTGGTATCTTTCCAATGAGAAACATCAGCTGACACAGTAATATTATCACTGCTCTAATGCTCTGATTCTGACTCACCTGACTAAACTTTGGCACAGTGTTCCCTCAGACACTTCAGGTGAAGAAGGTTGTTTTAAATGCAGACAAGAGAAGACAGGATATTGTCTCTATAAGGAGATTGTAAAGGTAGAAGACTGTATCTCCCTTGTTTTGTGCCATATCCATGAATCTATGGCATATAGAGTATGAGTAGGATCTGGCTTTAAATTCAGGCATCTTTAGCTGGGTGTCATCTGCCACCCATCCCTTTAGGCTCCCATTATTCTGAGCACAGATCACGGGCTCCAATCAGTGTTGCTGTTCATACAGGTATCTAATTCCCTTTTTTAAATGGTTTGCAATATTTGTGATAGCTACAATGTCTTGGCAAATTCTGGGCATAGGCAACATTTTGCCAATGTACCTACTCCAAAACACCAATGTTTTTGCTTATTCCCAGACACACACATCTCGTTATGCTTTTACACTGTTCCTATCTGAATTTCAAGCTTTTATTTTGTAGGTAATTTGCAACCTTTAGCTTAAATAACTTGGAAGCCATAAGTATTAGCAAGTAAAGCAATAGAATATCTGCATAACTTGCTTGTTCATCATTAAATAGCCTTATCCTTGAGGATTTTTTATTATTATTAAAGTTGAAATGATAAAAGTATACAGACTTAATTTTGGGTTGTAAAGTCTTTGTCAAGTTTCAAATAGTAATGGAAATATCCCACAGTAGAAATTAAATAAAATAAAGTTAATAAAGGAATTTCTCATAAACCCTTTGTAAAATGGAGATCTTCTAATGAAGGAAACAAATGGTTCAAAACAGACGTAAAAAATAATGATAACTATCTGATGCTATTTAAACAGAAAATAATCATCAAAAAATGAAGGTTTAACAAATGTGTTTCATCATAAAAATATATTAACCACTTTTCACAGTCTGGAACCTTCATCAGTCAATAATAGATAATATTTACTTGCTTCTGCTGGGGAAACTTTTTTTATATATTTAATGGAATACATTGAATGTAGGTTACCATAGTTACAGCAGAATTTCAGAATGAGTTTTGTTTTATCATAATTGCTGCATATTAGTATATAAACAGCTGAACTCCATCTTCCACTGGTAGCACTAATTTGTGCCTAGAGACAATTCTCTCCCCTCAGAAAATCGAAGAACAGCTTTAAATATGCTGTAAGTTTGTGGTCCTCCCCAGAGGGAGTGGAAAGTTTCTGCAAGTCAAGCTGTTTGTTGGTTAGAGCCTGGGACTGCTGGGATTGGTAGCACAGAAAGGTGAAACTGTAAAAATCCATCACCAGCAGTAAAGGGAAATTAAAAGTGTTCCCTACCCCACCCAAAACATATTGAATTATAACCATATTACTTTCCATCACTATTGTTTCTGAGCAGGCCTGAACACTAATGAATTTGGCTGGGATTTTTACAGAACCCTGAGAGAGTTTGGAAACTAGCAAAGAATACAACAAAGCCTCTATAAAGTTTCCAGTTTTTATCTTCGTAAGTGTTTTCTAACATAGGAAACTATTGTTCCCAGGTTACAGAGGCTAGGAAAGAAGAGCTTCTTCGTCATGGATCCCTTATGCATCCCCATAAAGATTAATACTCCTCAGAAAACTGCTTTATTCTTTAGAGAGATGAGTTGTGAGTGTAATTTTTTCCTATGTGAATTATAGAATTTTTAATGTCTCACAGAAATACTGAGTGTCAGGAAATGATATAATCACAGAAAATGTGTGGGAGAAGTAGAAATCAAACCCCAAAATTAAAAGACCTAGCTGAGATCTTAACTACTAGCTCAATGCTCCCTGCAAGGAATTACACACTCAGGACTTCTATTGCATTCCCATATTTCTCCATGTTGAGAACTAAGTCAAATGAAGTTTCAAATAAGATTTCTTTTGAAGTGCCTGAAAAGACAATATTCCTGAAATTGTGGCTTTTGTGATTACCTGGATAGACAAAAAGTCTTCCAAGACGGGTCAATGACTGACAGCCCAACAAGGTTTCTTTTGTTTCTTTAAATGCCATGATCCTGCAAGTGAAATGCAAAAGGAAAGACAGTGTGTCATATACAATATGGAAGGACAAGAAACTAATGTCAAGTCAAACATTGCTTTCTCCAGCGTGACAGCAATTGCATGGATCAGTGGATTGCAGAAGACAGTAGTCTTAAACATGCTACACTTTAATGACTACAGTTTTGTAACTGAAGATGACTCAAGTGGCATATTGCATAACTGAAACATTGGGGGGGGGAAAAAAAGAAAAGAAAAAAAAAAAACACTTAGTAATATCTATTTTTTCCTGATAGTCATAAAGGAAAATCTTTTCATTAACATTATAAATGCCAAATTACTTTTAAAATCAAACTACATCTGTTCAGTAGCTTTTCATATAAACTTAGAAGAAACTTATTTTCATATGTTCTTTACTGTTTATGTTTTTGGGATCATTGTTAATCGAGACAATAAATTACAAATGCGCACTTTTTGGCTTTATCATCTCCAGTCTAGGAGGGATATATCTTCACCCTTGAGCTTTTATGGACAGGATTGTTCAAGAAAATGCCTGTTTTCTTTTCATACATTAACTTAATAGATGATTATATGTCAATATTCCCACCAGATATGAGAATACTCCCTCCTGGTTAAAAGAACAAAGTATGGTGACATACTTAACCTTCAAACCCCAATAGGTTTAAAGAATCCCATACACTAAAAAACATTCCTCAAAAAATTAGAAATAATGAATACCTTCTCTGAAATCCAGGCCTGTAAATAGATCATCTAGGAAGAGAAAAAAAGGAGAACATTTGTTGGATAAACTGCTATTTTTACCTCCAGTTCTGGGGCCCATTAACAGCTTAGAGTTACAGCTGGCAGAATAAGTGTTTTTTGTCATGCACTGGAGAAGAAACAGGTGCTTGTGCACAACAAGGGTGCCTGTTGATTGCTTTTACTGCATCTTACAATGTTTGGTTCATTTTTCTCCCATTATCCCTTCTCATGCCTTTCATCTAGTAATATAAGATACTAGCTGCAGAAGTGCATTGTGAAACCAGGCAAGATTTATGTGTGATAGTGTATAAACACAAAGAAAAAGTGAGTCTTTCTCTCCAAATCTTTTAACTGAAATAGACAAGTTCAAGACAAAGAACAGGAAGAAAAAAAGGCAAAGTGTCTGCTCAAGGTAACATTGAACAGAAACAATATTGGCAAGAATAGAAACCAGTATCTTGCATCCTACATAGCTCTTTATGGACAGTTTTATGGTGTTTTTTTCCCAGCACCTTTGGTAAATTAATTTGTTACTAGTTTTCTCCCTTTTCCTATGCCCTTTCTGGGGAAGGGTCAACCCTTAATTTAATGCTCTACACATAAAACCAAGTGATGAAAATGCTTCAGTGCGGAAGCTAGATTTGCAATGTGTTACTGAGATTTTCAGTGTCACTCATTAACTAGCATCCTGCTCTTTAAAAGATTGACCCTTTATTTTGAGACCTGAATGAGTCATAGAGCACCACAGAACATATCTAGAGTCTAGAACTTTATCTTGGCTGTTAATATGCAGGGAGCTGGTGTCTCCCACCAAATCTCAGACAAAATCAGGCTCTCGCTCACATCACAGAACTTCTCTGTGTTTTATTGGCACTGAGATCCTATTTCATAATACTTATTTTTTCATATTTATCTTTATAGTTTTGTTTTCTTCTATAAATCTCCTTCCTTCTTGATAGCATCTGTGTATTTTAATTTGTTGACTATACCCATAATTTATCTGCTACGTATCCCCTTCCTTCCTCATCTATGAACAACAAAAATAAAGAGAGGAAGAAATAGGCACTGATAAGCAAAGAATCACAAATGTGTCAAGAAGGCACTATTAATAAGAAATAGGGGAGGTACGGGTTGTCTTTTAAGAGGTATTGAACCACTGACCTCAAGAGTTTTCTATTACAGTCCAGAGAGAAAACACTAAAGCACCTCACCACAGGAAAGAAATGAGAAATTTTGAGGGCTGTTGAGCACCAAATTCTTGTGCTGGCTCAGCAAAATGTTACTTAGAACAGGTGTTCCTATAATTGTGATACATTGGGGAAATTTACAGTGTTCAATAGCCCCCCAAGACATACTAATACCTCTCTAATGTCTTTAGAAATGGTGTGTTGGATTGTCAAAGAGCATAGAATAAAACCTCTCTCAAGCCTTGTTGCCATTATTTGCAATTCAGCATATGTTTCTCGTGTAGCTGGCTTTTCCAGAAATGAGGGCTTTTTGGACAGAGTCCTGTAAGATCTGATGTTACTGCAAGACTTTTATTATACCAAAATCCATGAGGCTACTTGCAGTAGTTCTGGAACCTTAGCCTTTCTTTTCTCAAAGTGATAAGGAGAGCTGTTATTGTTTAAGCAAAACCTCAGTTACTTATGAGAGCAACAAGATAGGCAGGAAATCCCCCATAGGACAGGTGTAATTTTAAGGCTCTAGGCCCATATGTAGTGAGAACAGTTGGGAAGCAATCTTTCCACAGTTTTAAATCCAGATACTATTATTATAACACAAACATAATATGGCCAATTTGCAATTTCAATTAACAGTAAACCATAACTATTTAATAAAAATGGAAAACAGATGGTAAAAATAAAGTAAAATGCCCATGGTTATCAAATTTGCTCAAATTAAATGGAGGAGCAGGAAAGAAAAAGAATATTCAATAAAAAATAATAGAACAGTTACCAACCCTGAGGAGATCTGGGAGGACTACAAAACAGAAATGACCAGAATGCCTTCTCCCAAAGTAACTTAAGCATTTTTATATGCTTAGAGTTACTATTTCTTCACTGAAACTTTGACAAATTTTGCAAATAGAAACAAATATGCAGAAAATAAGAAAAGTTTGGTGAAACAATGTGGCAAATGACACAGCTAGCTATCATTAATAGTTCAGCACTGTAGGAGGTTCATGAATCACTGAATGGGCTAGGATCTTTTCATATGTTAAGAAGACAATTTCAATAAATGAGGAGGAATGAGGAGGCTAGTTTTTCACAGTGTAAAGTATGGAGACTTCTTTTTTTACTTCAAGTGAAGCAGGTACTTGAAGCCCTGACAACCTGCAGTGGGAATGAACTGTAAATAGGCAAGAAACAAAACAAGGTCACAGCTTCTGACCTCTGTGATTATCTAGGGTTATTTAACTAGCTACAAACCATTTTCTTTCAAAGAAATGATTCAGTATGGAATTGAATTCAATATGTCATTTCACGCTAGAGCTGGGTGAAATATGCTTGGGAAACATTTTAGCTAATAAATTAGACCCTTTTTTTTTTTTTTTGGTTGGCAGATTATTAGCAAAAATATTGTGGTCCATGTAAACACGTTCATTTTCTTTGAATCATTGAAGCAATTTGTACAAATATGTACAACTTGCCTGTTGCAAACTTTTCATTTAATTATGTCCTTGACTATTCAGCATGCATTATTTGTTATTCAAAGGGTGCGTTTGGTCATTTAAGTTTCATGGTGGTTTCCCTTACTATTTGCCTGAAGCTGTAAATGTCCATAAATTCAGTGGGAGAATAGTTGGGACAAATAGCAAATATCTTTGTTCCTAAGCAGGTGTCTGCTTTTGTAAGTTTATGGGTAAATGAACAGAGAAGAGTCATGCCCAAGCAATCCTGCAAACAGAAATACTGGCCAAGTGTTCAATGAACACTCAAAAACATCTCTGGAGGGAACTGCAGGATTAACACATGTCCTTTTAGCCTAGAGAGGTGCCTAAAACCCACATTGTCATGGACCTACAGCCCCTCTTCTTATGTTTAAACTGAGCCAAGGTATTTTGCTGGTAATCATATCTGCCCCCAAGGACTACTCCCTTTGTCAGTGAACACAGCTGAATTGAAAAGCAATTCTGGACTTGCCAGAATGCCTGTCAGCTTCTTCCCTATTGTCCAGGCTCAATTTCAGACAACCAGTACCATGATGATATAGCAAGTACTCAATACCAACACTTCAAGCCCCAGCAGAGAGAAAGAGAACTGACGGTAAGACCCTTAATCAGGATGCATGAACAAGCAACGATTCAGTTTACTCTTGTAGAGCTGTGCTGAGACAAATAAATCTTTCCACAACATTACAGAAGCTAAGGGGGAAAAAAAAAAAAAGAAAAAAAAAAAAGAAAAAAAAAAAAAAAGGCAGACCTAGTTCAGTTCAGATAAACCAAAACTGAAAGCTTTCCTGTAAAATTCAAAATCTTACATTTTCCAAGGATTACACTGCTCCTTCTGAGCCTTTTTTTCATTGCAGTGGTTATGACTTTTGTTGCTGTTTCAGCTAATCCTTAAGTATCACACATAAACCAGCGTCAAAATGACAATGTGACAATTCTACCTAGTCCCGTCAGAAGGCACTACATAAGCAGCTGTGACTTTGCCCCTCTGCTTCATACACGGTTATGAAAGAACCCACAGAATGGCTCAGCCTTCCTGTGCACCTCTGAAATCTGCAGATCCTTCAAAGTTTTTCATTTTTCAGTACCCCTGGCTTCATTGTGTGCACCCCATCCTGAAATATCCTTTCCCCTGATTAAGTCACTTGTTAAGAGAAGGGACGTAACCTGAGTCTGCAGCTGAGAAGAGACATGCATGGACCTCTCAGTGCTAGCCATGACCCTTGGATGAGCTGGGTAGTTTTGTGCCATCAAATGCAGTCTGCAAGCCAAAGAGAAACCATAATGGCTGATACATGCCTTTTGTTCAGAATGTGAGTCATGGGAGTTGAATTTGCATATGTCACTCTCTACATACTCTATTTCATAGTCTTCAGCGATATTGGAATAGTCACTAGAAATACATTTATGGATCACAGTTTTCCAAGAGCTCCCTCATCCCTATCCAACAGTTTCAATCTCAACAGCTAGAAGACAATTCTAAACATAAGCAAAGCTGGATGCTGCCTAGGGCAACAGGGCACCAAATGTTGCAAAATTTTATGACAAGGAATACTCGTGGAATTGTTCACTGTCTCATTCCTATGAAAGACTTTTAAAATGACAAAGTACTAACTCTAGGTGTCTGGTTTAGTAAAACTTTTCATTCTATTCTGCACTCTCTGTGCAGGATACTTGACTAGATGGGAGCAAAGCAAACACTTATATTTCAATGATGGTAAAGAGATGAGAAAATCTGAATTATACAGTAATGTTATAATACCATAATTACCCTAGGACTGTGCCCCACGTTTAACAATAGGTGTCTGCAGTGCCATTAAAATAATGACTTTCAGATTTGCCAAGTCTTTTATTATGAGAAAACCTGGCCACAAAAATCTTTAAGACCTTTTTTTTTTTTTTTTTCAAATGGTGTAAATTGATGTAGCTTCACTTAAGTCACTGCATGAAGATATGACATCTATGCTTAAAGGACCCAAAATGTTCAGCAATTAAGTAAGCAGACAGTGCTCCAGTAACATTTTATGTTATGACATGTGGATTAAATTTTATACAAGTAAGTTGAAGTTATTTAAACTGATACACTTAAAAGTACAGAAAAAAAAAAATGAATTTAATGTATGTATATGGAGCACCTTTCCTTCTTATTTAAATCTGTTGCAAAAGTACAAGTCAACAATGTGCTGTCACACATCTGACTATAAGTAAGTCAAAAAATGGTGATTCAGAGGACAGATCTAGTCTTTTCCAGAGCTACCTATACCCAGGTACCTATACACAGAGCTACCTATACACTTTTCTCCTATAGCTCAGATAATATATTTTAGTTTTCCTAGCTCCTAAGGCCAGAAGAGATCCACCCAATCCAGCCTCATGCCTGTAGTGTTTTCTTGGAACTCCTGCTTTACTACTAATTCCTTTTCTAAATGAATTGCAGTATGGATGACTGCAGACTTCATCCACTAATAAACATCAGAATATACCGGAGAAGAGCTGGGAGAGAGAAAAAGAAAGAAGTGGAAAAGGGAAGAGACAGAAAGAGAAAGATAATGCCTGAAAAACAACCTAGAATTCCATGAGAAAATCTTCACTGTGAGTTTGTACATTAGCAGCTATAAAGAATCCACACAAGAAAAATCTTTGACTAAGGTATGCTGGTATCCAGCTAAACTTGCTGTTAGTTCACAATAACATGTAAATTCCAACCAAAACTTCTGATTCCATTACTATTGCTTTCTTGCCCTCTCAGTGGAAGAAGGTAATAAGGACTTCTATGATGCAGCCTTCCCTTTAGTGGTAGTGTTAGGAGTTTCTTCCTCTACTCAATCCCTTGATACCATGCAACCAATTCATGCCACCTTTGGTGAAGCTATGAATCTATCTGGTTCCTTTTTTGTTTAGCATTAATCTTTATACCTTTTCACCTTTACAAAATTTCCTTGAAACTAGCCAATAGATTTAAAAGATATTGTCAGAATATTTGTCAGAAGAGAGTCTGACAAACTAGTGCAAGCAAAGCTCTAATTTTCTTCAAATGTTAGACTGATAATCATTTCCTTGCTTCTACTCCTTGTTCCTCTACTTACTCAACAACCAGAGACATTTATCGCAAGTGATATGTGTGCTTAATTTATAGTTAGGTTTTCACAGCAAGAAGTTAAGTTAGATTTCTGCAAGCTTAGACATTAGAGTTTATATGTGAATTTTAAATAATCCTACTTGTGCAAAACCTGTTTTGCACCACATTTTAATGTAAGAATGGCCATAGTGATAGTCAATGCCTATCTAGCCGAAGATCTTCAATGCAAGCTGCAAAACTTTACATCTTTTTCACTTATTCATTCTCCCATTTGTAAACAGCGGCCATTTGTTTTACTAGTATAGACTTTTTGCAAGGTTTAAATGCCACACCAGTGATGCAGTTCACAGTTGGTTTGTATGTACCATCTGGGCTTTGTATACAAAAAGAAGCACCTAGTCTTAATTTTGGAAGCATTTGAGGGAGGATCTATTATATGCAGTGTTGGTTTAGTCTGCTTCATGTTTGGAAGGTAATAAGTCAGTAGTATTTCTAGGACTTGGCAGTTGGTGTGCCATCTGGGGTGGTAAAGACTCTGCATATGGGAGATGGTATGGTCCCAAATATTTTGTCTTTCTAACACACTTCCCACTAAAGGAAACTTTCATTTAAAGAAGCAAAATTTATTACAAGTGTTGTATGCTGCTACAAAGGTGAAAGGCAAAGAACTATATATACTGCATCTGTTTACTCATGCATTTTTTTCTCTCACAATACACTTATAATATGGCAAGTAAATTTTGTTACTAATCACCTTAATAACATTTTGCTCATATTTCTCATGTTGTTCGTGTTTACACTTCTCCAGCCCTGAGATTTGTACTTTGTTGATATTTAAAGACTACCAGGTACCTTTGTGTTTGTCAGTTAAGCATACAAGGAGAACTATATTATCAGATAGTCAATAACTCTTTAATCTGAGGTCTTTTGATTCATGTACAAACTTGGTCTTTTTTATTTAGCCTATAACATTTTATCCATTTTAACATTTCTTCATTAAAAAAATGCATCTAGTCATTTGGCTTTCACTTCAGTGTCTTACAGTTCCTTTCATTAATCATTCCAAGAACCCTATTTGATCCTGTGAGTGTTGGAGCTGTATAGATCAGGTCTGTTTCTATGTTCAGAATTAATCTAGTCTTATGAGATATTACTGTATCATCTTATTTCAGTAATCCTACATATGCACCTATAATTTTATTTGCTTTTTTGTTGACCTTCCATGTCCATTATCTGCAACAAATATATTTTATTATCTCATCTTTCCCAAATTATTTAGTACTTGCTTCAAATTATGCCAGAGATGTAGCCTCACACATTTATTATTTATTTATTATCTTATCACATCCATCTCTGACACACTGTATTATTCTTTCCCCATGAACTCATTCAAAACCCCTTCCAATGTATCACAGGTAAATTTTGTTAGTGAGCTGACTCATTCTCTTTTCCAATTAAGGAATGAAGAAGTTAAATAAGTCTTGATTTAGTACCAGCATCACAGCAAATAACTGTGTATCTCTTTTCAACTTGATCTGTGGATATTCTTTGTTTATGGCCTTTGAGCTCATCTTCAATCCATGCGACAGTTCTCCTATTTGTTGATTTGAATTAATTGTATGAGAGTTCATGGACACTATATCAAATGCTTTATTGAAGTCAAACTATATTAGGTCTGCCATTTTCCTTTCACTTGCTTTTTTGATAATGTTATCAGAAGAAGCAATCACATTTGTCTGATAAGATTTATTCTAATAAACCATGCTGTTTGTTACTCATGGTTCTGTTATTCTCTGGGAGCTATTCTGCACCTATAAGGGACAGTCCTTCTACGCACTGACTCTGTTTTGACAGCTTGCCCACTGAAAAGAAAACTCATTGAGCACCATGTTATTCTTGGGGCTTAGTACTAAACTGAGGATCTGATCCAGCACTCATCAGTAAGAGTCTCTTCTCTTTATTTCCGTGAACTTTAGATTAAATCATTGTACAAAAAAGGTTGGCTTGTTTCTCCCATGTATTATGTATCACACTGTGTTTTTCCTTGTGGGTTGGAGAAAAACAGTAAAACTAGAAGAATCAAGAGACAGTGCACAATATATCCCTTTGGTGAATTAAACTAAAATAGCAGCCACTTCCAGCTAACAGACTCCTAACATTTTGAAAGGTTCATTGCACAGGAAATAAAATTCTAACTGTCGCATATAGTGTAAGTTGTTCATGACCATTGCTGTTGCAGTCACCTCACTTTTACCTGATACAGCAGAGATTAAACAAGAGACCTCCAACATAGAAATAGATTAAACAATATACTTTATAAAGCCAAATTCCATAGATGGATCTATTAACATGATCACATCTTCTGCATTTTGATTTTCAATAGAAAGCATCTTTACAGGGAGATGTCTTCATTGCATGTTACTTTGGAGATGCTATTACTACCCTATTTCTAGGACAACAGAGGAACAGTAAATCATAACTAATCTTTCAGTAAAATTGAAAATCCTCCATAGAAAAAGCAGTATGGCCACCGGTCTGACTGAATAAGGCACACAGATAGTTTGGGTCAGTTCTGATACATTCTGACCTCCAATTTGGGTCAGAACAGCAGTCACCTAATGAGTCCATCCAAGTAGCTGTCAACTCCACAGTTTCCTAAAACATATTTCTCCCCAGAGAATCACACCTCTGCCTCAAACCTGTACCCTCCAACCATTGCCCTTCACAGATACATATCTCTTCCTACAAGTTCTCGTTTCTTACTGTTTTCAGTTTTCCTGTTAGGTGAAATTGATGAGAAGAGTAGCAGATTTTCTGCGAACTGACATGTCCAACTTCAGATATCTAAAGGGTAGGTGATGAAGCCAAAATTTTCACCCTTGGCTCTCCTTATCACCACAATCTCTTCTGTCTTCTAGGAGACTATCTGTTCTACCCCAAAGGCCTATTCACCAATTATACAATCTCTGTCTAGAGTTCAAAATCTCCAAAAGATATTCCATTGTTATGTTATGGTACATGAATCTGACACAATGTCTCATAAAGGCACATAAAAATAATATCATAAGCCAAACTGATAAAGGTCTTTATCAGAAGAGCAAGTCCTAGTAAATGATCTCAGCTGAGTGTAAGTCTCAAATGACAACATTTACCATCTGCACAAATTCTGTGGTTATGTCATTAAGGGATGACGTTATAAGCCAATCTACCTCATGGTATAAATACCTCTATCAACTTCAGGACCCTATTGATTAATACTTGCTGAGAAGTGATTTGAATGTTTCAAATGTTGTAATGTTCTTATATTAATAACATTTTTTCTGGCATAGCAACACAGCTGTTCTTCTCTTTTTGTTGATACACTTATAAACATAAAATCAATTTCATTATTTACCCTAAAAATCAATTTCATTATTTACCTTAAAAATCCCATTAAATGACCACTTGCTTATTTAAAAATAATCATTTATAAATCTGTGGGCTTTTTTTCCCTCTCAATAGTTTATACCTACACACTGGAACAGTTTATTTGTCCACAATTTATCCTGAAAGTGGGTGTGTGAAAAATAAATAAATAAATAAAAATTTTCTCTTTCTCCCTTTCATTGTCACTTTCCCTGTTTTTCTCTCTAAAAACAGGACTTATTGTACCTGTCTAGCTCTAGCTCTGAAAATGCATGGGCCAATCTAAAATATATTGCCCTTTCCCCTGAAACAACAATTGACACAATGTAGTCCAGTTCTACTTACATAAAACTGAGAGGTTCGTAGTGATCCATGACCTTGTAAGGCTCATTATTAGATAGATACCAATTTGTCATGCTGCGCCTAGCTATCAGCTTTTCTAGTCACTCACTTCATGCTTCTAGTAGCAAATTATATTTGACTTTCAATTTAAAATCCAGGGTACTTTAATGTAAAACCTCAGTATAATAATGGTGATGAAGCAGCAGGGCATACAATTTGACAGAATGGATTTTTCTAGTTTATTTTGTCATATTCCGGAAGGGAAGGGAAGGGAAGGGAAGGGAAGGGAAGGGAAGGGAAGGGAAGGGAAGGGAAGGGAAGGGAAGGGAAGGGAAGGGAAGGGAAGGGAAGGGAAGGGAAGGGAAGGGAAGGGAAGGGAAGGGAAGGGAAGGGAAGGGAAGGGAAGGGAAGGGAAGGGAAGGGAAGGGAAGGGAAGGGAAGGGAAGGGAAGGGAAGGGAAGGGAAGGGAAGGGAAGGGAAGGGAAGGGAAGGGAAGGGAAGGGAAGGGAAGGGAAGGGAAGGGAAGGGAAGGGAAGGGAAGGAAAGGAAAGGAAAGGAAAGGAAAGGAAAGGAAAGGAAAGGAAAGGAAAGGAAAGGAAAGGAAAGGAAAGGAAAGGAAAGGAAAGGAAAGGAAAGGAAAGGAAAGGAAAGGAAAGGAAAGGAAAGGAAAGGAAAGGAAAGGAAAGGAAAGGAAAGGAAAGGAAAGGAAAGGAAAGGAAAGGAAAGGAAAGAGGGAGGGGGATGGGGGGAGGGAGGGAGGGAGGGAGGGAGGGAGGGAGGGAGGAAGGAAGGAAGGAAGGAAGGAAGGAAGGAAGGAAGGAAGGAAGGAAGGAAGGAAGGAAGGAAGGAAGGAAGGAAGGAAGGAAGGAAGGAAGGAAGGAAGGAAGGAAGACTATGTATTCATGAATGAAGTTTGTTTTTTTAAAATAAATTATCATTTTTCTACATCCCACCCTCAATCAAATATATCAATGTCTTCTGATTTTTTACGTGGCAGGAACACAAGATAGCAAATGTCATCTGTCAGTTTTCATTGCTCAACCTTCAAAACAACCCCAAGCTCCACAGATAAGGACTTTGAGTAGAAGGAATCAAAAGCCTTGAACCTAGAGAAGGCTACAGGAAGAAATAAGAGCAAACAGTGTATATGCTGCTAATATTTAAGCCCTTCCTATAACTGGGAATGTGATAGATGACAATGTCCAGAAGATGACGCTGAGAACTGGAGCACAGCCCACCCAACAAAAGAGAGCAAAAATCTCTTAAGCTCTCACTATTTCAAGGATGAAATTATTTCTTGACTTCAAATTTTGCAAAATGTTTGATACAAAGTGTGATCAAAACTTTTAAGTAGCTAAGCAACCAGTGTCTAACTGAGTTCTAACTGAGTTCTCAGTTCTAACTGAAAAGGTAGGAATAAGCACAGTATGACTTTAGAAGAGCCCAATTTCTGTTGTTCATAAGAAAGAGAGTGGGGGAAAAGTAGGTAATAAACTCTTCCCCTTGCAGAAACAGCTGAAGCCTTTGTATATTTGAATTATTTATATACCATACAAATCAAGTACAACACATTTCTAGTATTTAAACTCATTCTTCCATCGTATGGATGTACAGCTCCATTTACATGAGGGTGTTAGTTTTTCTTTATTTTCAGTCTATCCATTTTGTTTCTGGGATGGTTACACATACTGTGGAAAATTCTATAAACTGAAAGACATATGTACCTTAGCGGTCAAAAGCAGGCAATGAAAAATAACCTTTATTTTAAAAAAATAATAATAATAAAGATTGATTTTATAAATGAATTGCTTTTCCAGGTCTAACATAGTGCAAACTGGCATCATAGATGGGTAGAGCAAAAAAGAAAGACTTAAAGATATATACATAAAGAGACATGCTGTTTGTTGGTCCCATTAAAGCCCAGCTGCTGTAACCAATGCCTAGAAAGCTGTGATACAATGATCTTGTTGCATAAGGCAAATGCCTGGCCTCAACTTATTGTGGTGAGTCTACCAGCACGTAGAGATTTTCTGACATAGAATTTTTGTGTGTCCATTCTTTTTATTTCTATGTTGTTTAGAAGTAAGCCATCCCTGTCAGTAATACAGAGGTAGGTAGATATGAGTTTATGTAAATCAGGGGAGCTAGGGATGCCAATGGATCAAAACAATACATATGAGCTGAGATCTCCTCTTCAATCAAGATAACCAAACAAAACAAAACAAAAACACAACCAACCAACCAAAAAAAAACTATAAAAAGTTTCCTTTTTCATGTAGGAAACAACTTACAAATGTGATGTAGACTTTATGCAAAGAGTTTTTAAACCAGTATGTTGTGACTTTCAAATTACTCTGTTACACCTATGCATACAGTTGCAAGCTAATTGGAAACGTTACTGCAGAAACAAGGTAAGCAACAGAGATCAAGGCTTGAAAACTTAGATGTGGGATACCTGGAAGAAAACTTTAAGGTTTCCTTTTTTTTTTTTTTTTTTTTTTTAAGGAAATAGTAAGTCCATCCTGCATATTTGAGTGGTGTTATCTAAACTCTTATATTTTGAACTGAGCAGCAATACTATACAAAAAGATTGTCTAAAATTTGTTAACTACAGTTGCTGATGGAGCAAATGTATTTTATGACATAAGATAAAATAAATTTTCTATTCCAGTTCCACATACACATTCTTTTTCATGTTCTTTCCTACATGTTACAAGGCTAATACTGTTGAAGATTGCAAACCTAAACACTTATTGATTTTTTTTCTTATTTATTTTTGGATTCATACGCAATACATTTTCTGTGTTACAACCACTCTCTTGGTAGCTCAAATATTTTCACAATACTGCCTGGCTAGTTGTATGGTTACATTTTGTCCCTGTTGTGGTTTTTTGTTTGTTTGTTTTGTTGTGTTTTGTTTTGTTTTGTTTTCCCAAGCATTAGCTGAACAATTAATGAACAAATCAGAGCTATTGTATTTTCCTTTAGATGTAAATATGAAGGATATTTTTTAAAATCCTCTTATATTTCTCCCTCATACTCTGGGGAGGAAGTACAGGCTTCAAGCTCTAAATTACTCATTCCTGCTGACATCAGATATATGCCCCAAGGAGTTCATTTTCAGCTCAACAGACAAGGCTTTAACTACGTAAATTCATTTCTAAATAGAAAATAATATAATATAGCACTTGCCAACAATCTCTCACAGGTGCTTTAACATCCATAAGGGAAAGAGCTAAAAAGGATCTAAGAATTGATATCTTCTTTTTTTTTTTTTTTTCACACAGAGCATCTAACAATAACTACCATTTTATGGGGTTGAAATTTCTCCCATTAGCTTAAGGTTTCTACTAGTGAAGGATTCTTAACACTAAATTAGATCAAACAAATTTTAGCATCAATATAGACATTCATATAAAATCCTTTTGAAGCTTACTTCAAGTCTTCTCAATCTCAGTGTTGCAGTACTACTTCAAATTCTTGTTAATCTCATAAAGGCATTATGCTTTATCATAAGGTTTAGGTCTCCCAGCTTCTGTTATTACCAGAAGAAATTCCAAATTTTAAAATACATTATTGTTATTTTATTTGTAGAGAATGACCTAGAAATATACACCAACAGTGTTATAAAATCAAGTCATTAAATTTAATTTTTTTTGTGTGTTTTTTGTTTGTTTGTTTGTTTTGGTTTTTTGTTTGTTTGTTTGTTTTGTAAATACATCTGTCATGTCTTTCCCTGTCATTTTTCCTCCCCCATACCTGGTCATATTTTTAAGACCAGATTTCCTTTTTGTTCAGAAGCTGGACCTGTATGAGCAGTCCCAGGTCAATAGCTGGTCCAGGCTGTCTCAGCATTTCTGATTACTTCATATGCTATCAGCACCAAATTAAGTAACTATATGTGAGGCACATGAGGAAAACAAAACAAAACAAAACAAAATCTGTAAGCTTCTGTAAGGCTTCATAAAGACTGAATGGAGGAGAAAAGAGAAGGAAAGGTCAGATCTACCCTCGATACCACACTGTTCCTGGGAATGCTCCTGAAGTATTGAATGGATACAGCCAGTAAAAATAACTCTGTAATTCACTTTATATTATGTAGATTTAAACTTTTTTTTCTTAGTGTCAGAACCTGTACACCCATCTGACTGCAACGATGATAAAATTAGTCTGAGCTATTTTGTCATATGAGGACAACTGCATCTTATGATTAGTTTCTAGCTCATTTTACTGAAGTGAGAGGCTTGTAAACACATGCTGAGGCCCAGCCTGGTAATAACCCAACCATGAAGATAGCTGGTTGTAAGTAAACAAGAGTGTTAGCTTAAGTGTGAAGTCACTCCATGTCTATACAATTTCCCACAGCATGTTTCAATTGCAAGCAGGGAAGTGTTGATATTTTGGTTAGGATTTCATAAACAATAAAATCTTACTTCTTGTTTTGTCAAAGGAATCCTAACATTTTTTAACATTGACTTTTTTTTTTTTTTTAATAATTTAAATATATATTTTATACTGCTCATTATGTTAACATTTTTTCCATAGGGAATAAATTCAATCTTTCCATTCATTAGGCTAGGTGATAAATCTTGATTCTTGAAATCAACATTTCAAAAGATTTGGCATGTTCTAGAACTAAAATAAACAATGTTTTCCGTCTACATTTTCTAGAAAGGAAAAGAAAGATCAGAGTCAAACCTGAGCATGAAAGTGAGGAGAGTTTTTTAGTCTACAGAAAAAGTGTAAAGTTCTGCTTGTGGTATATTTCCTATGCTGACTGTAGTGGAAGTTTAAACATCTCATTGACATATGAATACAAAATTACACCCTGAAAGTTAGACAAGATGGTTCACACTTCAAGTACAATTTATTTCCTTCTTTACTTCTTTATTTAAATACAAGCTACCTAATAAAAGGCTAGTTAATATAAAGCCACTCCTAGGTTAAAAATTCTCCAGCATTGAAGGCTTTAGATATATCTTACTCTCAAGTTTCAGACTAGCCCATTTTTACTCTAACTTGCCCAAAAGAGAAGCTGCATTTCCAGCAAAACCCTGGGGGCTTTTGCTAACAATGTCAAAGAAGGCTGCAGCAGTGAGATAGGCTCAAGATTTGGGCAAAAACCATCTCTACTCATTTCAAGTGTTCCCCTAAGTGACAAAAGCAACATGTTTTTTCATTACAGCTGCCATTATAATAAGACTTGACTCAAAAAGCGAGTAATATGTTTTCTTTCTTTCTTTCTTTCTTTCTTTCTTTCTTTCTTTCTTTCTTTCTTTCTTTCTTTCTTTCTTTCTTTCTTTCTTTCTTTCTCTCTCTCTCTCTCTCTCTCTCTCTCTCTCTCTCTCTCTCTCTCTCTCTCTCTTTCTCTCTGTCTCTCTCTCTGTCTCTCTCTCTTCCAATATAAACCTTCGTTTCCCAAAGACTGATCCAGAGTACTTTTACAAACACTGGTATAACATGCCATTTAAACTCACCATTAGATCCTCATTGGAAATCTTACTAGTGGTATTGCTTTTCTGGATGCAAAGCATCACTATCACAATGTTATTTCAAATCACTGGAATGTACATGTGCCCAGAATGACCAGTGTCCAGTCATCTCTCAAAGTAACTGATTAAACAGAAAATATACTAATATATATATATATATATATATATATATATATATATATATATATATATATAAAATAAATGGACTTTACATTCTAACAGCAGGGCAGGGGAAAAAATAAAAGCTGAAGTCAGATCTGTCATTCCTGAAACTTTTATTTTCTTATTCCTAAATAAGATATGCAGGCTGGTTTAAACTTTTATCAAAAGCTTTGCCTCATGGCTCTTTATATGGATTCAAACACTGTTAAATGATTCTGTGCAAAGCGAATGGAAAGATTAATTTTGTGATGTGGCACCAAAAGAAACAATTTAGAGCAGGGATTAGGGATTGGACCAGCTCAGTGAAACTTCTGGAATAAGTCCATAATATCTACAGAACATTTCACAATAACCATATCAGTGATCACAGAAGACACAGACTTTAGACTTAGAGAAATTGAGAAAATTCATACAAACAGACGTTCTTCCCCTATCCTGCTTATTTTTTCCAGAAAAAAAAAAAAAAAAAAAAAAAAAAAAGAGAGAGAGAGAAAGAGAAAGGTTTTACAGAAATTAATGATATTTATTTTTTTTTAAAAAAGGAAAATAAAAAAAAAAATGTTGGAAGCAAAATAACTGGAAATTCTGAATCAGACACTACTGATGAGACTTGTGGACTGGTATTTTTCTTCATACATAAGAAACAGAGTTTCAGCTGCATGGCTATCATTCTATAAGTTTTTTAATTTGGTTCATTTTCTTTGTTCCTAAAAGCCACCACCTCAATAAGAAATCTTTGTCTCTCCTTTTTTCTAACTTGACTTTGCAAAGGATGTTGTTACTGAAGTAGAAGAGAGCTGAAAATATAAACCTGATGAAACCAGTAATGACTACGGCTAACCGAATTCATTCTCTCTCACATACACATGTTCAGAGACACTTATTCAGCTAATGGCTACTTATGTCCTGTACCCATTTTTCTATACATACAGCCATTAGAAAGCCATCTAATTATTGCATAACTGCACTGCAGTCTTTTTCCTTCCTTCCTTTATTTCCTCCCTTCTTTTCTGTCTTCCCGTGCTGATCAACTAAGATTTGCTCATTCAGATTTGCTGGTGTAGTGTGAGCTCGAAAGTCTCTGTGCAAAAAAACACAGTGCAACCAGGTTATGAATCTGGATCTAAATTAAATAATTTAGTGATCTAAATTAAATAATAATAATAATAATAATAATTAATAATAAAAACATTTTGCTGGTCTCTTTTTATATCTAATATGTGAACACTGCCTAAGATATCCCTGATTTTGACAGTAAAAACATAGCAAAAATGCATGCAAATAATTTCATTATTCTTTTAGCTCCAGAATAATCTGTTCTCTGTTTTGCTTGATAATCACTACCTAATGTCTAGTGATCATTATTTTAGTGAGCCATAGAAGGATATCATCCCAAAGCATGGTTTGTGCTCACCTCTGTGCATAAGGTCATATTCATCCCACCTACCTCAACAGAGGTGCCTAGTTTAAGAGCAGAGATATCCTAAATCCCATATTCTGAGAAGACATAAGCACTTCTAAACTACAGCATGGGTCCAAAAGACTGCCTATTGTAAAAATCACCCTCAACTTCTTTAACAGAAGATATGAAAGACACCCATATTAGCTCCCTGGTTTTTCACAGCATGCCTTAATGTTTTTTGATGACTAAACTTCCGTGCCTTCATATTGATTGCTCCTGAAACACCTGGTAAACAGGATGTAGCATATTCTTTTCCTTTTTCCGAGGACTTAAAGTCTGAGTAATTCAAGCTTAAAGCAGAAGAATCACTCCAGTACTGCTCATTGCTGTTGAAGATTAATTTTTACTAGCCACTTAGAGGGCTAAGGAGTGCATTACAGCGTACACTATTATTCAAGTTCAGCAGAATGAAATCCATCATTTCTGAGCAGGGTGAAAATGTTTTTTATTAGAGACATTCACACAGTTCTATAATTCAGTGACATACACCATCTCTACTTGCTCATTTTCCATTGTAAATTTTATCTTCTGCAAGAAACAAAAAGTTCATTAGTTTGCTCAAAACACTTCCTAATGAGTACACTAATTGAGAGCGTATTAATTTATTTCACTAGGTTCCCATGTTTATTTCTTAAGAAGGGACACAAATTTGTCTTCTTTTGTGTGTTTAATGCTAGCAAGACTTTGTTTAAAGGAAAAAACTGTGGTACCCATTGTGTTCGGAAAGGTTAAAATAATAAGAAACACATCACATAAATGTTGTGTGAAGTGTATTGGAAAATTAGACTGCAGCATAATAACATTTCCTCTGCTTTTAATGGGCAAATGAAGGCGAGAAGGGGTATCAGTCTTATTAGGAAACATTCTCAGTGGTGCCACAGACTCTGCAGACATGTAATATAACATGGGGCAACCCAGTTTCTATTTCTTTTCCTAATTCAGCAAGCTCCTCAAGTACCAGATTCATTTCAAACATTTGGATAGTGCTACAGAAGTCAAGTTTAGAAGACATCCTAAACTATTGTCCTAAAGTGGGAGCCTTCCTCTGGGTGTAGGATAGACAAACAAATTTAACTACAATTTGAATTTTTAAAAAGATGTTTGCTTCTCAAGCCTCCATACAGTTATTCCAATGGTATAATCTATCTTGATAGACTTCTGCTGCAGTTTGTCCATTATTAAAAATGAAGATCCTTGCTTTCCAGTCAGGCAGAACATACCCTTGCCTTATTAGCAAGTCTTTTTAACAAAGCAGGTTTTGAAAGATCAACTTCTCTTTGAAAATCTACTTTGAAAATAAGAGTCAGAGATGCATGATGAAATGTATGATTCTTCTCACAAAGCCTGCTTGGGATATAAAAATATTTCTTGGATCTGCAGTGGGAATGGAAGGACCTTGAGACCATAAGCAAATTTCTCAAAATCTTTATGATGATAAGGTAAAGGAAGGGGATAAAGACTCCTTTCACATAATGGGAATCATTTCAGTAAGCACAGAAACACCTCATGCCCTTTTGATTCAGGCACAGATTTTTACCCCAGTAGTAATAAGTGATACCAAATTATTTCCAACCTCAGGGGCATCAGACTGATTCATTAGAAACATCTGAGTTTTTAACAGAACTCTCTGAGCACAAAAAAATGAGATGAGCTTTGGTTATAGCACTTTCATTATGTAAAATCTCTGGATATGAATATAGCAGCAGAAAGCAAGCTTCTCATTTCTTTCCACTCAGCCTCGCAACTATGTCCAGGAGGCAAAAGGGAGTTGTTTTACACTCACACCCACTACTATATTCTCAGAAAATTGTTACTGCTCACAGTCTAGCTTCAGTCACTGCCATTGATAGGGAAAACCCCTGAGGACAAGCCTTGGAATAATGAAAGAGCTGCCAAGAAAAAGTGGCCTGGGGCTGTAGATTTTTAAGTTGTACCCATTTATTTTTTTAAGTCACTTTGGTTAACCTCCACTCTGTTGCATTGCTTTCAAGTCAATTTAAACTTATGGTTTAAGGTCAAGGTCTAAATGTAAACAATATGTATATACCAGGTCAGTGCAAGATCTCAAAGAAGGCAGGATTCGAGAAAACACAACCACTTCCTGGAGCAGGTGCATCTAAATAACTGTATACAGAAAATTCCAGTGTAAAGGAAAAAGACTACAACTAATACTGCATTAACATTCAGTGATTAATGGGAAATTTTCAGATTTTCAGTCAAGCAGTCACTACTAGAGGTTCAACTCTATCTTGTGAATTAATCAGATCTCTTAAGTTTGACAAATTTATTCTTCAAATATTGTGAAGATGTCCTGACTCCACTCAGACTAAAAGTAGTTTCAATAGGCCAATTTCTGATGCTGCTCACTAATACAGAGCTCAGCAATTAAATCCACCAAAACTTACATTCGAATGCAAGGTAAATAAAGGTGGAAAAATATTGTCTATGTTCTTTGACCCTTCTAATTTTTCTTACAGCAAATGATTGAATATATGAAGATGCAGGTCTGTAATTTTTTCAACATATATAATAGTTTTAATTCATGACATTTTAAAACTTTTTTTTTTTTTTTTGTTTTGAGCAGAGTCTCAAGTTGGGACATCCGATCTGGGAAATAGATTCCTAAATAATTTCTGTTCCCTCCTGCACTCTACAACCTCACACTTTCTATATTTAGAAGTGATTAGATTTATTTACCTTGCACAGCAAGTACAAATGAGTATAGAGCTGAACCCGCTCTTGCAAATATCTGTTTATATACCCTGATTTCCATTTAAGTATTGCCCAATTAAACCTTTGTAAGCAGAAGTAAGCACCCATACCCTTTGAAGTTTCCAGGTAGATGTGCAATGTATATGAGAATTTCTGTTTATTGCTCTCTAATTAGAACTCAGAGTACAACATTGTCCTTTTGACAATGAAACCTGTCTGTCACATTTGCAAGCACATACATGAATTAAACATAGCACATAAGTGTGTTGCTCTTGCATCTCACTGTTGTGTCCTAGAGCTGTTCAACGCCATGCATTATAATCACAAAAAGGAAAACTCTTGCCTTAGATCGAGCCTGTGCTGCAGCCATCATGCAGAAGAATCACCCAAATTGACAGGGACCCTCCAGTGGCATGCAACTGGCAGAGAAGTTCTCGTTTTTGGGTGGTGTCCAAGGTCTCCCCATGCACTGGAAATGTCCAGCTGCCCTTGCTGCTCTTGGCATCTGCTGCAAGTTAGTTAAGGCTGCCTGCCTGCAGACTGCCCTCATCTACCCAAGGGTACCAACCAGGCACACAAACAACCACTGATCAAGGGAGTGCAAGAGTAGCTTTATTTCTTCTTTTCAGTCCAAATCCTCAGATGTGCTTTGTGTTTTTTGACCATAGCAGAAGCTCTGAGGCAGAAGCTCAAACTCCAGGGCAATGTACGCAGTGTCATAAGCTGATGTGTGGGTGTGAGCGACTACAGGTCAGTGGGAGATAAAGGCAGGGGATGAGAAAAGGGAAAGGGAACAGAAAGAAGTACTGAGAGGAGTGTGCCTAATGCAATGTTTTTGGGAGAACACATGCTGTTCTCTCTCTGAAGGTATGGAGGAGGCAGCTGTGGTTTCGCTGCCGGAGACACCAGTACACATACCGTTCTCAGAGCCCCATGTCAGGCTGCTCAGTGGAGTTAAGCAGCATTTGTGCTAGTTTGAATGACAGCACATTGCCTCCAGGAGCTCCTGCTGGGCTGCACACCTCAGCACTACTTCTAAGCCAAAGCAATGACGTTATGCACTATCTTGCCCGAAGATGTTTTTAATTTGGTTTGATTTCTCTCAGAGGCAGGTTTAGAAAGCTGGAGTTCAAGGCCCCCTGCCTCACGCTGACACCACTGTACCTCACCTCTCTCATACTGTTGTGTCACAGAGGTTGAAGGAGTCCTCTTTAGTGGTGGGACAAAGGGACAGGAAAAGAGAAAGCCTGGATACTTTCCTTTCAAAGCTATCACTGGCAGAAAAATATGATTCAAACTTTGCCTGCTGAGTTCCAAAGAGAGGAAACTTAGTTCACATTCGCAAGTAGTTCAGCCTGGCTTTATAAAAAGTTCGCCCAGCAGAATGAACACACTTAAAATTGACTCCTCTTTTGAAAACCTAATATTTTTTATCTGGGATGAAAAGATGTTAGACTACTTATAGTCAAAAACCTGATATAATGCATTGTGTAGAGTATGCACTGCCATACTCTGCAAAGTTTTATTTCTTAACAATTACAAAGGAGACAGCTAAAACCAAACGTGGAAACCTTTCCAACAGCTGTGTAGGTTGAATATTTCCCATGTTCTTTGGGTTAACCTATTTCTGCTATTATTAGGATACCCGCTGGGTGTCTCCACAGAAATTGGTATCTGCTGAATTAATCAGCAATGCTTTATGTGCAGAAGAAGAAAAAAAAAAAAAAAAAAAAGCCACCCACCTAGGAATCAACATTGCTGCCTATTTCCAAATGTCTCCCAAGGTCTTATTACATGTGGCTGTGGCAGCAGAAAGAATGTCTCTCTTTAACAAGATATTGAAGGATTTAAAAGAGCACAGGTGTGCTGAAGTTGTCAGTCATGAAATTCAGCTTAAACAAAGTAAGTCTGTAGAAGGAGAAGCAAGAGAATGAGCTGGTGGATTCAGTGGCAGCTTTGTTTTATCAGGAAAAGAAAACTTCTAGTAACAGTCCCTACATTAAAGGAATGCTCTTTTTAAATAATTTTGTAAAATTTACCTTAAGAAAAATGATTAGAAAAATACTCCCTTGAGAACAGGGCACATAAAATCTTAAAGGATGTATCTTTTTACAGCACTAGGACAGGCAAGGAGTTAAGGTCCTGCATTTAGGGAATAAGAGACAGAAAGCATTTTTTCCTACTGAGATAATCAATCGTTTTTATTAACATTTTGTCCTATGAAACAGGCAGGATGCTACCAGCCATGTTTCCTCAGATCAAAGGTTACTTTTTGTATGTTTGTAGCACTCTCAAAAGCAAAAGCTTCCTGAAGGCAGAACCGTGGAGCAGTGCCTGCTACAGAGTCTTGTGGTACTAGTTATCATTCCTGGAGGAAAAGCATCATTTCTGTTTCAGGAAGAAGGCCACTCTACTGTCAGTGGTCCACCAGCTCCTTTTGTGGATCAAATGAGCCTTCAAAGGTCTGGTGCCTGGCCAGATAGCTCACAAATTCATCTCCCAGTCCTGGTACCAATCCTGGCCAGACACATTTCCAACACTTACCCCAGAAGCCTCCACCTTGGCATTACCCCAGTAGGGCTGTGTGTGAGTAATGCCACATGTGAGCATAACTAGTTTCCAGTAGCATTCAAACAGCAGGGCATTCTCAGTTAAGTCTCTTTCTTTTTCTTTTTAAATCACTACATCTGCCCATTGTGTTTCTCCTCTCATTGTCTGTATCCATACTCTTCCTGAGAGTACTTCCTAATTGCCAGGACTGGGCAGTAACTGAGCCCAGACTCCAGGGAGGTTTTCCCACAGGGTTCACATCCACACTACCACGTCTGTCCTTCTTATCTACATGCAGAGGAAATCCAGGCATGCATCCTGGGTGGGGATGGCCGTATACTTCAAAGACTTTCTGGATGATCAGGAGACCAAGACCCTAGGGCTAACAAAGCAAACATCAAGAGATAGTATGAGCTGAAACAACTAAAAATGAAAGCCAAATCCAAATAACCAGAAGTTATAGAACTCATGCAGCAACCAGTTTCTTGACATGGCAGTAAAACTATTAGAGACACAGCTACATGTCAGTGGAGCAATTCCAATGAGTTTTTAAGAGGTAGGGTGTAAAGGAATTTGTGCATTTTAACCCTCATCTTTTTTTCTTTTTTTTTTTTTTTTCAAAACTATCAGTTCTTAACAGCTCTTCCCCTCCTAGGCTTTCACACAGACCTTCTTCAGTTTCTTTGATGAAGTCTTGCCCCCAAGGAGATTCAAAATGTAGCCCAGATCTATCTTTAATTTATTATTGTGGACCTTATTTCCCCACAGGTGAAAGTTGGAGCATACTGTCAACCTCATCTTTACATTTCAGCTCTTGTACAATATATTCAGCCTTTAATACAGCTCTCATAGCTGTGTATTCGGGATATGGAAATAACTCAGATGAAACCAAACGTTTACAGAAGTTCACTTTGTTACTGTGTAAAATCATTCTCACTTCTCTGCCAAGCAGTCCATGAGGTGAGAACAGGGTTGTTTACCATACAAATGCAAAACCAAGTACAAGAGGAAACAACAGTGACACAAAATTCAGGCCTGAGCACTGGTAGAAGTTGTATGTTAGTAGGTAAGCAAGCTAATAAAATTTATTATCTAAAGGAAAGGAAACACTTTTTAGTGACTTGTAAATGTAGAAAATAAAACAGCTCATACTTATTCTAGAACATTTTTTCTATGTGTGTCTTCACTGTCGAAACAGCTCTGCTGAAGCTTTTATTTGAGACATTGGCAGATTAGTCAAACTCTAAAGTGCTGTAGCTCTGCAGATCCTTGACACCATCTGAAATTATTTCCAGTTCACATACACAATATGTCATGCTGTGCTGCACATATACAGAGTGTATTGAACATTTCCTATTTTGTGGTCTTCAGTTCCTTTGATCAGATAAGATAAATCCAGATAAGTTTACCAGTTATGAAAAATTACCTCTTTAGTTAACTTTTTATAGTTAGCTAAGGTGTCTTGGGAATTCATAATTGAATTCAAACAATTTTAATTTTAAAGGAATTTTAAACAGTATTTAAGTCATTCTCTCTAGACAGATTCCATACTGATGGCAGATGTGATATTAACCATGTGCTCAAGGCCAGATACCAGCAGGTCCAAAGTAAAGGTAAATACATAAAGAAATACATAAATAAATACATAAATAAATACATAAAAAATCACAATAGTTATTACACTTTGTACAGTTTTATCCCAGTTTAAAATATAAAATGTTTAGTGGGGGCTTAAACTGTTAAAGACCTGCACAGTGCTGCTAGTCTAACAAAGTTCCACGCTTTTTTTTTTTAATTACTTCTAAAGAGAGAGTCCATAGTCTTCACTCTTTTTACTCAAGTCTGGAAGAACGATGTGTTCTTTGAAGGATACCAGATGGTGAAGGTACTGAGTCAACCACATGGTGAAATAGAACTGCTAGTATTGTATCATCATTTATGAGAATCCAGTAAAAGCATTGACATGTCACCGTTGAACTGTCGAAAAATAAAACTATCAAAAGACTGTTCTAACTGTAGCAAACGCTGCATTTTAATTAGAAACAACTTTATTTGCTTTCTACTTTTAAATTTTTAAGATAGACAACTGGTTTCATTATAGCAGATTTAGGAATGCATAAGCAAACAATTTTCAAATTAAAAAACATAATCCCAGGTGAGCTTCATTTTCAGACAAATATTCCTTTGTTTACAAAATTGAACAGAAGCTCAAAATCGGATTTGCAGTGGAAGTCACATTTCAATTTCAACTGACAATTATCCTCCATATTCAATGACAATCATCCTCCATATTTTATTTCCCCTATTAATCCATAAAACGTGTTAATGGTCCATTCATAAGATAGTGACAATAGTGTAAACATATCATCCTGTTTATAAGGGAAATTGTTACTAGATCAGTTTGTGAAATCTGTGAAGGATATCTGTATGCTGATATCCATGATCAATTTATGTTATGGTATTTAATGAATTTGATTTCAAACTGAAGTTTCACTGCAAAAAGAAGTTGCAGCAGACAAATTGTGTAACAAGTTCTTTGTATGCACAAGAACTACTAAACAGTCTATTCTTACCAGGGCTCATCACTTTTGTAATCCATCCTGTAGGGGGTCAGTGCTAAAATTAAATTATACCTGCCTACCATTCTCAATCTAATCAGGCTGTGAACTGAAAAATAAAACAATTAAAATTAGAGACAGGCCAGCCTCCCACTGTTTATGATCTCATTCTATTTGTGAAGAGTAGGTGGAAATTCACCCGTGGTGAGCATTTGGTTTATGTCAATTTTTCTTGTTATTACAGCTGGGGCTTATTCTGTGAACTGTTTGCAGCTATTTCTGCTAAAAATAGGTGGATACCAATTTAAACTTCCTGGCAATATTTCAAGTCAAAGTATCATTAGTAGATAGTTATTATGCTGCATTTTATTGTAAGAGATCCTGCCATGAAGCCACTCTATACAAATATAAATAAAGACAGTTAGAATTACCTTCCAAACGACTCTATTGGAGGTTATTCACATTTGGTTTAGCAAAACAAGTTAAGCTATTTGCAAGAAAAGTTATTAGTTGGAGGAGCACTGAGTTAATGAGACTTCCTAAAACTCCTTATCAGGTTAGACTGTTGTACATAGAGAGAGACTGGGGATCAATTTTGCCTTTTTGCCTCAGTCCTAAATAAGAGAAACTCATCGTTCTCCCTTGGTTTCCGAAGAATATAATTTCCTTGTATCCCTCCTCCCTCCTCTGTTGTTCAGTCTCATAACTAAATCATATTCCCCAAGCACATTCCCTAAAAAAAAAAAAAAAAAAAAAAAAAAAGAGTGATAATTAGATACAAAATTCCCTATCATCTAATGACAGCAAGAGATGTGAGAAGACCACAGAATGGAATTTGGTCACAAGATTGAATGTAGTTTCTTAGTTAGCCATTACAGGGTCTACATCCTGGCCTGTGAAGAATAAGTCAGACCCAGTTGCCATTCAAGTTTTCAACAGAAACCTCAGGGAAGGTACCATTTCCAGATTCTTCTTCTTAAATCTACAAGCTGTTAGCATGGATGCAGTTGTTCAACAGTCAATATTTCATTACCACCAGTAACCATCTGATGTTATGGTATTTGAATTTTGAGTAAAAAAATGTTATTTTAGCTGCAGCTCCCCATGGTAAATGGATCTGTTAAAAATATTAATATTTTCAGGAGTGTACAGTAGTGAAATTTTACAAAGGTAACAGTGTGTCTGTGAGATGTCATGCTTTGAGAGGCTAGCTGGGTTGATAGCATTGTTCACAGGTGTATCAGTAAAGTAATTCAATTCAGCCCCATTCTCTAGCCCTGAAGACAAGGCATGGATCTGCCTATTAAGAAATGAGCCACTTTGGGCATTGTCTGGGAAACACTGACACAAGCCAAAATGTTACCTGCTAAACAGTATAGAGAATTATCTACCAGAGCTTACATCTGTGCCGTGGTCTAGTTTAGTCTGCCAGCAGTCATAGCCAGAAAATTAGTACATGTATGGCACAAGGCATAGCAGAATTGTTCCTAAGCTCATTAGCCCCATGGAGAAGCAAGGCATGTTAGTAGAATTTGAACCATTACCATAATACTATTACCATAGTAATGGAGTTATATTTCTCCCTGTACTCAGATGAATTCCTTTGGATAATACCCCATTGAAATAATTGTAGTCTCAGAACGATGTTCATCAAACTCATCTGACTTTAGTCTAAATTTAGTCTTTTTAGCCTAAATTTATTATCTAGTTTTCTTTCTTACCCTCTCAACCCTATCTGCCTAGCTTAACTACACCATTTTAGTCTGGAAAGCATCTCTGGATGTCTCTGCCCACCCCTGTCCATGGTCTAGAAGGGAATTTTCAGACAATTAAACATAGGAAGAGAATCTCTGTTGAAAAGATTAGAAAGGGATAATGAAATCAATCTGGTAGCCCAACTCCGAAAGTTAGGTTATGCTGGCTTTCAAGAAAGGAGTTTAAGTGCTCAAAAGTTCATTCTTGGAGGTCTTAAAGTTAAAGATACAGATCTAGTGTGATTAACTTAAATATTGAAGCACACTGATTTAGAAGTCTTGTTCCAGCAGTGTAACACATAAAGCTGAATTAGATGCCCAGAGATCGAATACGTAAAATTGGGGAAATTTCAGTATCTAGTTTGGAACAACAGCTGGTAACCTGTTGGTAATATTAGATTTACTCCTTTAACTAAATGAGTAGAAAAATAACACCTCTGAAAAAAAAAAAAATAGTATCCAAAGCTTTTCTTCTTCCCTCAGTGCTTTCTTTTTTCCATCCAGGTGCTTATACCACCCAACATTAAACTGTGCGACTTGGGTGCTGCCTGTGCAAGTCTAATAATCTTATATACCCCCAAAAAGAGTTTTACTCATCCTCTGCCATTCACGTAAAAACTGGAATGAGATTAAATTCAGAAAGGATTAGAAGAACAAGAGAACTTAAGCAGATAGAGAAACAGAGAACCAATGATGTGAATCAATAAGACCCGATAAAATAGTTGTTGAGGAAAATTTTGTGATTGTACGTTTTGCAGGAAAAAGGAAATATATATATATATATAATATATATATATGTGCTATATATATATATATGTGCTTCCTAAAGCAATCCTTGATTTAGGAATCAGCAATCTAGCACGACATAGATGACAAGAGCCAAAACTGTATAAAATGTATGAATGAAGGAGTGTTTTGAATGTCTGTTCAGAAAGAGAAGGATCTTAGATATTTTATAGTAGCAGCTATAATAATACTATTGTACATATATACATACATGTATATACATAGTACTATATACAGAGAACAATGCTTTCTAGTGCAAAGCAAGACAGGGAAGGTCTAAAATGACCTCCACATTTACAAAGAACATCAATGAGTTTTGTTAGGTACACTGGCAGTGAACTGGCAGCTAACAGGTTTTAAGAAGAAAAGTAAGGAATTTGATTTTATTTCCACTACACGTCAAGGGAGTCTGCGCATACAGAAAGCCTTAAGGTAGACAAGGCAAACAAGTTAGATGAAGGAAGAGATGACAATGAGTCAATGACATGAGTGACTCGTGTAAAAACAGTAAATGAAATTTTGTCTTCAATTGATCTCAATTCAATTGATCAATTGATATTAGTTCCTAGCAGAATCCTATATCTAATGAAAGAAAGGAGAAGGTTTTTCACTGAGGTAGTAAAAGAGCGGCCAGTGATGTAGCTGGAAAGCTAACCATGAACAATCAAAATACCCTACAAATGGACAGAATACCAAAAAGGTAGATTTGATCAGACATGTAATGAATTCTTTAGGAAGAGTGTGAGGAATTGGGAGAAAAGAAGGTCAAGGCAGTCATACTAGTCTACCTTTTGAAAGAGTAATTAAGATATTGCATGAAGAAGGCGAAAGGCTAGAAATAAGGACTGTTTTAAGAAAGTGTCAAAGACTGTAATTAAGCTAAGAACAGACACAGGTATTCCATTCAATTCTATGATATTCTAGTTACAATGAGTAGCAAAGTAATTGATTTTTTCAAGTACTGTGTTACCAACACAAATTTACTTTTTAAGTAATTGTTTTGTTTGTTTGTCTGTTTTAAGTTTAAAAATCAGTGGCATCATTAAATTTATTCAGCTCTTTCCAGTATTGAGAGCATCATATTTACCCAAAACTATTCAGATGATTTGCACAAATCTGTCACACACATATGGTAATACTCAATCTTTAAAAAATGTGGATTATTGTGAAGCTATAGATTACATGCCCACAATTAAATGATCACTTAATATCTGATAAGATGGAATATTAAACCACCAATCTGGAAGTTTTACTCTTTTCAATTCACTAGGTGACCATGTGCAGTTGGAGATTACAATATGCAAAACAGAAGGGACTCTTGTACCGCTTGTACTAAACTGAGATTCCAAAAGACTGATGAGTTTTGTTTTTCAAAAGGATGGAAAAGGCCTAAAGAATGATGTAAATGTATGTTCATTCTGCAAACAACTGGCATAAGCCATGAAAAATGTTGTTCCATAAATTAAGGACGCCCCTAGACATATACAAGTAATTCACACTCTTGTGAGAGGCTGGAAGAGGAATTCCGTTGTTCAACTCCATCCTGATTTCAATCACTGAAGACAGATTCTAACTGTCAGACATCAAGATGTGACATTTTTACATTCGATATTCATTACCTATCATTTACCCAAAATTCTAGGAAGTCTGGTATGACTTGACAATCCTGTGGTGGTTTTACTGTGCTGGGCAGCTAAACCCCACAACCGCTCTCTCACTCCCCCTCCTTTAGATGAGGAGGGGGAGAAGTAAAGCAAAGAACAACTCACGGGTTGAGATAAGGATAATTTAATTAAAGGGAAATAATTATAATAATTAAATAAAGATTATTATGACTAAACAATTTAACTAAAGGGAAATAAAAAGGGAAAAGGGAGGGGAAAAGGGAAGATAAAAAGAAAGGAGGAAAACAAACAAATAAAATAAAATAAATGAAGGCTATATGGAAGCGCAGAGGAAAGAAATTACTCTCTACTTCCCACAAATGAGCGATGATTGACCACGTCCTTGAAGCAAGGCCTCAACGCACGCAGCCGGTGTTCGAGAGGAGGACCAACGTTTTCCCAACGGGAGCCCACCCCTCCCCTCTTCTTCCTGTTTCCACCTTTTATTGCTGAGTGTGACATCACATGGTATGGAATATCCCTTTGATTGGTTCAGGTCAGCTGCCCTAGTGATGTTTCTCTCCTCACTTTTTGCCCACCCCCTAGGAGGGTTAGAGAAAGGCCCAATGCTGTGCCACTGCTGCTCAGCAGTAGACACAACACTGGTGTGATAACACTGCTGTTCCAGCTACAAGTACAGAGTACGGCACTGTATGGGCTGCTGCCATGAAAGTTAACATTCCAGCTAGACCCAGTACAGGGACCCAATTCCTCAAAATACTAAATCAAAACAAAACTATCCCACCCCCCCCAACTTAAAATACAACCCCACTAATTTCAGCCTGATGTTACATCTTAACAACTCCCACATAACTCTTTTCTTAGAGATTCAACAGCTGGATCACCCCTACAGACATACTGTTTCCTATCATTTAGTTTTGTCAAAATGAAACCTCCTAGGTTAATACATTTTTATCCTTTTTCCTTTTTCTTCTGCAAGCACTTTTCATTAATGACATTATAACTCTTGATAAACCTGATAAATTACTTATAAGGAATTGCAAATCTACATACAGCTATTTGGCAACAATATGATGTGTTTATTTGTTATAGAGCAAAATAATGGCCGATGAATTCCACTGCCAGCGGCAGTCAAAACTTCCTTAATACACCTCTACTTCTACATTAGTTTAGGGTGAAACACAATCAAATCTCTTACAGACAAAAGACGCTTTTGTCAGTGGACTGTTTCAGTGAGATAAGAATAAAGGAAAAATAAGTCTGTATGCTTTTAGCACAGATTGTTTACCTTGTGATAGATGTAGGCAAGTCTATCATTGGAGAAAGTCGCATTTCAGTTGACATGATTGAAAAGTATATTAAATCTTTTTTTCTTAAAAAAAAAAAAAAAATCAGAAGTAACTGTTTCTGTTAAATCCTGATTCAATGCATTGCCGTGTTCTTCTGTCACTCTTTTTTTTTTTTTTTTTTTTTTTTTTTATTTCTTTAACCATGAAATGTACTCTTTGGTACAAGCTCAGTATCAGATTCTAGCAATTACACAGTCATTTCTCTTTATTGACAGGGAAAGTCACAGGGCATAGCTGCCATTTACTTTATTGAGACCAGGAGTTGAATTACTTTGTCTGAACAGACCCAGACTGGAGAGTCTTCTGTGTTGCCTCTGTTATTCACCTTTTGCAACCCAAGTACTACCATGCTTCCATCCAAAGATGGCTCTGGGGAAAAGCTTCTGTTCTTCCTAAGCACCAGCATAATTCAGCACAATTTCTGTAGAACATAAGGATAATCCCTGCTTGAAAGTTCATGAAGCTCTTAGACTTCCAAATTCAGAGTTCTCAGACTAAAACTCTCAAACGCGATCCTGCAGACATGCTTAAAATTTTGCATACAAGAGTTCTGTTGTCTTCAGTGGTATTACTGTTTTTAAAGTAGGCATATGGATATAGCTTTGTGGAATCAGAGTTTTAATAGAAGAAATGGAGAAGTTGAGAAAAATGCAGGAAGCTGAGAAGAAACAAAAAATTTCTGAATTAAATGTATATATATGTAGGTGACCATTCAGATATTTTGTGATTGAGGATGCATGTATGAGCATTGACTGAAATATATCACTGTATTATCTAGCTCCAGTGAGCCTTCTACCTTGAACTGCTAGGAAGAGCAGTTTCAAGAAGAATCCAGCCTATCTTGTGTAGATCTTTACCAGTAATGCTCACAAGGTGTGGACATAGTTTCAATGCCTACTAAGTGTCTCTTGAGTATGTGCAAACTGATATTTTTCATGGTGAAGCACTAAGCAAATGGCATTGTTCAAACATCTAGGAAAATCCCACTGCTTAATTTCAAATCTTTGCTCCAATACAGTACTGAAATTCCACTGATAAAATCTAGAATTTAAAAGGAACAGGACAATATATTTTCCTATCCCAACACAGAGTTTTTAGTATTACTGCTCGCGCTTCCTCTAACACACCAGCTTATTATACATACTAGTCATGGAAATACTGGGGTCAAGCAGTAACAATTTGGTGAAGTTATAAGGAAAGGAGAACCTTGAGTTTTTAAAAGTATACCTTGTAATCATTATTATAGCCAAACCATCAGCATCACATACAAAAATTATATTTCTCCTAGGCTTCATAGAAGAAACAAGTATCAGACTGAAAGAGCTTTGAGGAGGTTCCTGCCTTGTATGGGACATTTGACAAAGCTTCAAGTCACGAAGCTAGGAACCTGTCCAGTGATTACAACTACTGCTATGGAACAGATAAACAGAAGAAAGAACATTTAAAGAAAAAACTTTTTTTATTATCTAACTAATAGCAAGACTGGAGGTTTTAGCAATACAATGATTTTTCTGTCTGTAGGCATAGTCACTATTGCAATTTGGAGAGCACTTTGCAAAGTCAACACAGTCAATTCAGCTTTCTATTCTCAAGTTTTATTTGAAATACACATTCAATAGGCAAAACTTCCAATGATTTCACAGACAGTTTTACCTGACTAAGGCACCAGATATTGGACTATGCTAATTACTTGGAGCCTGAATTGTACTTCTAAACACTAGCCTGAGCTACTATATTGCTAGGCTAGTTTTGTGGTTCTTTGATACTGCAATAGTACAAAGTGAATCATTTTCATATGGATTTGATAATGTTACCTTTAATACAATTTAGTTAATTATAGTTCACTTCAAATATATTTAATGTCATTCAAAATGATGGGGGGCAGTTTATCAAAAAGTTTCTTTTTTCTTTTTTTTTTTTTTTTTCTTTCCATATGTTGGTGGACTGCAGCAGAACAAATGAAGAAGAAACTTACAGTATCTTGCAGTTGTATATATTGTGGTGTATATATGATACGGTATATATCTTTCTTCAGCAGAACATAGGCCAGAGAAAATCCTGTCTCTAATAAAATATCTGTTCCCTATGCAAAATGTTTCCTAATGATGGAAGAGTAGGCTGCTGTGTATAGAGAAAATATTGGCTTACCAATCAACCATCTGGTGTACAGTGGGAATGGTCTGAGTAGCTTTCTCAGTTGGAACATTTGGAAAATGAATATACTGTTGCTAGAGCTCAGACTGTTGGCCATGATGTTTGTGATAATGTTGTTGATTTACCAGATGTCCTGCAAATTCCTGGTGTGGTAGTGTTTCCTGCTCCTACTGAAGTCTTCATTATGTGGTGGGTTTATGATTGCAGTCATTTCTCACAGAGTAGGAGGGAGCTGGGAACTGTGTCCAAGCACAGCATGGAATCCATCATCCACTTGCCATTCAGTTTGGAAATCAAAATCTATACCAACATGTTGCTTCTAGATCTCTAAAAATTACATGGGAATACACATATAGACTTGACTAATACCACTGGCATCATTTGCCATTTTTCTAAATCATGCAATGCCCAATGCAGATGCTTGCACACCTGTCCTTATACAAGCATTCTCAGCTCTTTTCCTACTTTTGAACTAACAGGTATGAATACAAATGGGAGTACTAAATGCTGTATTCACTCATTATGGTCAAGAAGTGTATCTGAGCTTTGAATAAGTGTGCCTTACTACCCTATTCATTTTCTGTTAGACTAATGAAGATAATATACAATGTACAGATGAGTACCTAGGCTTTGACTGAAGAAATTAACTCATCTCTTTTACTTTCAAAATGAAAAAGCACATGTGTTGCTTTCCCTTTTTTCTTCATGTGTTCAATTCATATGTGAGCCAAATGAGTACTGTTAGATCACAACTGTGTTGTAGACCATTCACATATACACGGTAACTGTATTTCACAAGACAATGCAAATTCATCAATCTATTGTTATTCAGATCCTGACATGCTCACCATCCTTGTCTTCATGGTGTGAGCACTGCTTAGTCAGCACACTTCAGCCATAATGGCACCTTGTGGGCTTGAAGAAAAACAAAACAAAACAAAACAAAACAAAACAAGATTTTAAAACCTCATGTTGGTTCTGGGAAAAAAAAAATATGCTGTTCATCTTTCACTATATATCAATTCCAGTATGAATGTTTAGGAGTTAAATTAGTAACTTTAATTCAAGAAAGTTATATCACCTAAGTACTAAAATCCTGAAGTAGCTAATGGATATTTAAAAGATGAACTCATCCTTGTCACATACATCCCAAGGTATAAGGTACAGCTTGGTTGAGCATCAGAATGAAGATTTGGCAGTGGTTTGTAATGAGCAGGGGAGCTGCTGTACGGAGATGTGGTTCAAACAGCATTGTCTTTTCACAACACAGAAAAAAAGTGCAAGTAAGTCTGGTTTTGGCAGATATTTGGGAAAAATCATCTTTAAAAATGCCAGCACATCTGTGATTAGGTGTATCCAATGTCCACAAAATATAAGGTATGCTTGGTATTCCAGATTAACTATAGCACATCAGTTGCTAATCTGCATTACAGCTCAGCTCTTTGTTTACAGGTAGAGAAGTGAATTCTGTGCTACTAGGGAAAAATATATTTATATATTTATATACACACACATATATGTGTGTATATATATATAAAGCAAGACTATTCATACCTTGTGCAAGAAGGTATTTTTCTATGCATGAAAATAGACTCTAGACTATATGTTGGCTATGGGTTATTAATCTCAAAGCAGAAAATAGCATAGTATATATTATTTGTGCCATTTACACATTCAAAAGCAAGTAGTCTGAGACTTATCCAAATTTCTTATGAAGGTGCATACACTTTCTCATGAAAGTTTCACCAATGCTTTATTCAGATAGATTAGAAAACCTTCTTTCATTCTTATAATGTCTATCTCCAGGCTATCCATATCCAGCTAGAGCAAAAAACTATAAACCAGGTTCTATCAGCAAGAGCAAATTTTACAAATCCTCTCTTGTAAAGGAAAATGAAGACAGAAAATATTTAATTTGTACCAAAGAAATGCTAATTCCACATGGCTGATCCCACTGACTTTGCCCTGTATGAGATCTCTCATTCCTCAACTCATTGCCAAGAGCTGTCTTTTAGAGCATATTTTTCGCCAGTATTCTGGACTCTTCCCAGGTGAGCTTCACGTAAAAATATGACAGAGGCATCATGCAGCTGGTACTGCTCAAAGTCCCTGATTAGGTAACTAGGAACATTCAGGTGGGAACCTGCAAACTATACATTTTATTAGGGCTTGCTCTATGTATCATTCTTGAAAGATGTTGCTTCAGCTCAGAGAATCAGCAATAGCATGATGAAATGGTCACTTGAAGACCTGTCCCAGGTGATTTGGATGAGCAACTCACATCAGCACAGACCTCTCAAAAGTGATGTTTACAAGACTGTTATGATCAGCAATTTCAAAGCTGTTTCCAATTGTAACTACACTTCCAGTTGAGATACACTTGCAGAAACAATTTAATTTCTTTCAGATGAATGCTCCTTCTCACAATGATTATCTATGGAATTGCTGCCTCTGCTGTGTCCCACTCCGTAATACTGTTAGTAGGTAAGAGTGAGGAAAAAAGGAAGAAAAAAAAGCTCAGGGTTTTGATATGCTATCTGTTATAAGTCTGGCTGTGTTTAAAATGTTGTTGACTCAAATAACTCCAATCCCTACCCCCCTGCTGGCCCACATCACCTCTGTGATAAAATTAGGAGGAAAAAAAATATTAAAAAGGAAGACATCTTACATTTCTTAGCCTGATTTGCTTTAGTTTGGACTACTGCTGAGGGTGGATTTAACTAAAATGCCAGAATGTACAGCCAAGCAGGTGGAGTGGTAACAATTGCTTTGTATGAATTCCCATGAGGGTGGTGATATTCTTTGGCAGAGAGGTAGGACAGACAACTGAGGACAGTAACATCTTAAATTATACCAGCAAGATTTGCCAGAGCTTTTATGTTACACTTCTTACACAACAGCAGTTTCCATTCAACAACAAAGCAGTCTAGAAGTTAAATATCTAGACTTCTTAATGGCAAATCCATTAACCCTTAACCTGTCTCTTAAGGAGAAGAGAAAAAGGATAGTGAAAATTTCAGTAGGCACTGAAAGTGGGTTCAACCTGATTTCATGAACCCAAGTTGTTCCTTTAATCAACTACTGTTTGGAGACAATTTGCATCTCACCTTACCTCATCCCTATTTTGGGGTCAGTTCCTTTTCTTTCTGAATTGGCTTTCTCATTCCAAATGCTTTCTTCAAACTTAATGAATTTCATGCTTATTTCTCAAAGGAAATATTTTTCCCAGAAGCTGTATGTACAGCAAATGGACCATAATACATTTATGAATTGTGTCCTTTGTAAATCTTGAGTTGATAAAGTATTTAAAAGCATTAAGTTTAATCATTCTGGGTAATTGTAAGTTGTACATTGCCTGTTGGGACTCTGGACTTTTAGATAAATCATAAATCTTTTTCTAGGTATTGCAGATGGTTGCCTTTTTCTCTTCATCATTAAGTGATGGGACTGATGGAGATCAGCTGTTTCACTTTGTAAATGGCTAGTATTCTTTCACCTGCTCTGCATGACTACTGAACTGAGGTATGTTGTGACAATCTGCCTGCTTTTCTCTGTTCAGATTAATGAATACAGCTTTAACTGTTAATTCAAAAGCAGTCAAGCTTATATCCAACAATTAGAGTGCAACTTCCCTATTCAGATAGGGTATGTGTAATTTGGCTTTTTTTTTTTTTAATATATATATATATACCAGTTTAGGGTTAAAGTGTGTTTCTGCTCTAAAACTGATTCTGTAAAGACAGCTTCAAGAATCAGAGGGCTTTGTGTTTATTTTTCCTAAGAGAAATCCACTCATTTTGCACACACAGATGTTTTTGTTCTAAATGGCAGCCTGCAGATTCAACCTGAGCTTGGAAATAAAAATCTGCTGTCTTTTCCACTCCTCATCTTGTTTCCAGCAATAAATATACCACAGTCCAAACTATGTCCTTAGTTACATCTGAGCAACCTCACTGAAAAAAAAATAAAATTTAAATAAAAATAAATAAAATAAAAAAATCACAGTGATGGTTACACACATCAATCTCAAGGGATGGGAAGAGTTCATCTCTGCAGCTGGCAGGAGCCTTGACTAAGTAGCATGGATTGGGAAGAATATGTCACAAAATTCTTCTTGCCCCATCCTCAGTACATACAGAAAGCTCTTTTTACCATACACTGTGATACAAATAGGCTTCACAATGTTTGCCTAAATAGTAAACACTCATTCATTCATGACAGCATTTGATTCACAGATAGGTTACACAAATGTCAGTTCTGTCGATGTTAGTTAACTTTCAGTTAGTATGACACATTTTTCTTTCCTTACCCTCTTAATCGCATATTCACTCTGAAATGTGGAAGCAGACTTTGAAATACCAGCTTGATTAAGGTTGTCAGGGATTTTATGCATTGAGTGGAAATGGTTTATTTATGCATCAGAACAGATATATCAGTTTTGCAAAGTGTGACTCAGAAGATCTGGATCCAGCCCTTAGTTCTCTTTCTAGCTTCTGTGGACTAATTCTTTTGCTAGAAAATGGCAACAATAATGGTTCATCTTCATCAGAACTGTTCAAAACTTGTCTCACCCCACAGATGAACTGAAGAGATGCCACTTTAGATCTTGATCTCAACTGATGTCTCTAGAAGGTAATCTAAATATTAAAGGTAAGAAGTGGATACTTTGCACTAGACTTAGAACAGATCTCCATAGCTTTGTTGAATTACTCCAACATGTAAAATTTCTCTCCACTTGAACAATAAGCTTCATAAAGTGAGGTTATATCCTGGCAAACAAGACATATTTAAATGCCAAAGACCCCTATAAATCAACAAGTAATATTTAAGAAAGAAAAAAATACCAATGACAGTGTAACTATCCGAAAACCCAGCAATTTTGCTATGTGATTGTCACCTTCCACCATCTCTTATTTAATGGACCTCAGATTAGGATGACAGCTTGCATCAGAGAGTTATTAGAATATTACTGATAGGATAATGAATCTCAGCATTTTTTAACCTTCATTTTTTAATGCTTTTGGAACAATTTGATTCAGACAATCTGTTTCAGACACTAGGAATAACTATGATTCAAAATTCACATCCAACTGAGTTAAGCTGAGTTCAGGTTTTGGAGTGTGCTTGAAGGTGTGTTCTGAATTGCTGCTGGAGAGAAAGGTGCTTAAAGTCTGATGAAAGTCATACTTGACATGAACAAGGCTGTCAGAAACAAGTCCAGTGTGTCTAGGATAACTTTGCATTGGGTGTTAAACACTCCCTCAATTTCCTTCTTAAGAGACATTAAAGCATGAATTACTATTATGAAACATCTAACAAATGGAAAGGAGACTATTTGAGGAACAAATATCAATTCTTCAGGTTTTTCTCAAACTTCAGAAATGGATACCTAAGTAAAATCCAAATTCAAAACCATTAAAATGCGGTCAGTGTCATGCATATATTAGGATATCAGAATTTTTCAAGCAGACCCAGACCAAGCATGCTGAATTCATACAGCCCAAGCATTGATGTTGCCTAATTAGTAAGATGCCATGAACCTAAACAGCCTACGGGAAAATATTTTTTGCCAAAATCTCATCACTGCCACCTGGATTTATTTCAGATCCCCTTTTTTTTTTTTTTTTTTTCCCAACTTTCAAGTCTGCAGGGCTAGGTTCTCAAAGGGCTACACATCTTATTGAAACAAGCCCACATAACTTCAGTATTAAAAGGTGGAGACGGCTGGAAGGCAGCAGTCACCAGCTCTAGAGGGATGGCTGCACTTGTGACACAACACCCTGACCTGAGACCTTGCCAATCTGCCCCTGCTTGCTCTCACTTTCTCTGCCAGATGCAAGTTTAATGCCATGTCTCTGCAGCTTTTCAGAAGAAAAAGAAAAGAAGAAAAAAAAATGTATTAGAAGTAAATAGTCCACTTTCACAGCTACATTACAACTAAATGTAATCTTTCTCCTCCTGTGTGACAACCTTTTTGTGCTTTAGATTGGAAGAGGCTGTTCCTGCCACTGTTCAACATCATGCTGACTTCAATGACTTCACAAACACAGCCCAAGATATTAACATCACATACACACGCCTGTGAACAGGGGCAGCACTTAGACATGTGTATTGTTGGTTGTGGGGCAATGTCAAGGTTTAATCAGGTCAGGTCACTCTCTATTTCATCTCTGAACTGCCACGATAGATTTGAGTTAGGCAGCTGGGCATTGACGACAAGGATATCTTCCAGATAGTTTTCATTACACACCCTCAGAGGAGTCTCTGAAAAGCCCTGTCTTTTTCACCTGAAATGGCTGTAACATTGCCAGTCTATTTGCTGCAACTTTGTCTTTAATAAGGTCTTAAAAACCTGCTTCTTTGAGTTTCCATTAAAAGAGTAACCTTAACAGAGAATGCAGGTTTTTGTCAGAGCAAAATCCACTTGAAACCCTTGTTCTGCCTCCACTGAATGCAAAATGTTAATTCTAAGGGAAGGAAGAGATATACACATTTTTAATATGATAATATGCTTCCAATCAAGCTTTACAAGATCTTACATAGCATGGTTTACAGCGGAGTGCTGAGTGCTGCTACCTGAAAAGAAACATATTTTTTAATTATTATGTATTCTTCCTGTTCTTTCTCTTTTCCCTTTCAGAGAATAACAAGACTTATACAGAGAGAGAGGGGAGTGGAACAGAAGACAGCCTCTACAAAATATTCCCTCAAACATGCCGGCCAGTTAAAGTATATGAGCATGTAGACAATAAAGTCCACACTAGACAGTTAATGAAGCTGGGGGAAAAAAATGGGAATCTGAACATAATGAAAAATTCATAATTTCAGTGCATGAAAAATAAGTGAATGCCCTTTAATTGTTTGATTTACTTGCAGAAAGGACAGCTTGGATAAATTGAAAAATTATTCTGGTTTGTTAAAAACTCTGCACTTTATGCTAAATTCTTCAGCTCTGCTGGACATGTGAATATGTGAGGGTATGAATCACCGCATGCCCAGTAGCCCACAAACCCAGCCTGGCTTGCAGGAGGTTCTTTGAGGAGACAGGGAGTAATTCTGTGAACATCAAGCTGGACTCCTCCTCCTTCACTGACTCATGGGCTGTGGCAGAAGGTGAGGTGGCTGCTGGAGAGCTGGGGAGTGGGAAATTGAGAGCTGCAGTTGGAGAAAGGGAAGGTAAATTGTCACTGCTGATGGAGGGACTAGTGAGGAAAGGTAGATACTGTGGGGAGTTGATAATAGGGAAGGCTGTTGGTGATGGATACACCTCCATGGGCAAGGGGAAAGACAAGTTCAGGTGAAGGATAGGTTTCTTACAAGGTGTTAGCTGTGCCACTCCTGACCCACTGCTTCTGCTGATGGCCATGAGGAAGATTGAGCCCACAGGAAATATTCCATGAAGGCCTCCTTTCAATCTGCAGGAAAGTCCTCATTTCGTTTTCCATCAGTGTAGCACCTCTCTCCCTGTTCTTCATGATTTTTTGCCATGAACATGGATCTTTCTGTTCTAATCATGCTGGGAAAGGAGGCAGGTAGCTCTGGAGGAGCCAATGCCAGCTGCAAGTCTGTAGTTTGAGAAAGACTACAGTCTACAGACCCTGGTGAACAGAGTGGATGAGGTGAGAGAAAGGCAGGGAGGTCCAACAATCAGCTGCAAGTGGGAAAGCTGTGAGTAGCTGTACAAGGAGGCCATCTTTGTTTTCTCTGAGTTCAGATGCCTCCCATTTGGCTTCCTGCACTACTGAGCAAATTTTAGTACCTATGCTCCTGTCCCTGCCTGACCGCAGTATATTTGAAGACCTTTTGCTTGTTGAATGTTTACTTCTGTGGATCTGCATGCATTTCAGACAACATTTATGTCGTGTCTTTCATAAATAAAGCACTTGACAAAATAGTATAGCTTTCATCTAAAAGTGAAGTTAAATTGTAAATTAAAAAGAAGGAGAAGCAGAAGGAAAGGAGAAATGACCTACAAAATTTCCCAAATGAAATTAACATCAGAGCCAGACCCTCTGGCTTCCCTCTGTACAGATCCCCAAATACACGTTCACAGTGACAAGGCACCCTAGCACTATTCAATGTCCACATGACATCAGCTGAGTTTCTCACCACAGGAACTGAAGAATCATGATTTTTTTAAGAAATGTGATAGGGTCACTATGAATTAAATTATAACCTAACTGAACAAGATACTTTCCACTGATGTTAAGGTTAAATATTTTGTCTGAGATCTTTAAAAAATGACTAATCATGGAGTAGCTGAAATGAATTTACCTTGGTTTTATACTTGAAGTACAATAATTTGTAGCAAGAGGGTTTTATGTCCTCTTCACTGTGAACAGTGCAGCAAAGTAACTCTTTTAAGCAGCTTGTAGTGACACAAATGGGCAAAAAGAGTCTCCATTCTGGCATTCTTGGGCATTTTTTTTAATGACGGTCTAAAATGCCAAGTGAATTGTTTCGATTTCACAGCCATTATGAGAAGAAAAGACCAAGTAGGTCAAGACTGTCACGTTAGAAGCACTTAAATAAATAATAGTAATAGTCAGACACCCAACCAAAGGAGGATTTTTTCCTTTAGCACATCTACTCTTTCTTTGTTGAGTCTAGTTTGAACATGCTATAATTAAAACACAGTGCAGTCTGAAGTCAGTGAAGTTACAGCAAGGGAAATTTGCCCATTATTTTCCAAGCAGATAATCATCTGTTATCATTAGACAACCTATTCAAGCAGTAGGCAATATAGATGGATTAGTTTTAGATCATGTACATGCATTTGCTCTTTTTATTTCTACAGAAGAAGAAAAAAAAATTAATTCTGTGAACTGCTAGAGTCAAATTTCAGACATATACAGGACAGCAAAGCAGAGCTTTGTAAAAGCTGATAAGTTGGCATGTGGAGACTTTCTTTTAGAAAAATCTAAACTTTTTGCTGATAACAACATGACAGCACCTTCTTAATTTCATTCAAACCTCTGCAGAAACTAAGACTACACAGACTCATCAAGAGAATATACAAGATACACAGAACTCACAATAAAAAGAAAAATGTGACTCTACATATAGGCTTTTTCACATACTATTATATCTTTCAGTTGTCATCATTAACTCCAATTCTAGAAATGTCTCGTTGTTCTGTTGCCTTTGAAAAATGGATGCAGTGATTAGGATAGATTTTACTTGGATATACTGAAAAAAAATCCGTGACAGGTATATGCTTCTTTCAGTATGTTTCTTCAACATGTATTCATCATTATAATGATTGAATTTGAAAATTTACACATCTCTACAGGGAAAGAAAAAAAAAAAAATAAAAATAAAAAAAAAAATCTGTAAATTGTTTTCCCAAAGCAATTAGAATGAAAGTCAAAACTGGAAGACTAGTAACAACAGAGCTTTACATATTTGTATAAAAGATGAACCCTTCTGCCTGTTCACTGTTTATCAGCAAAGAAAATAGAAAGAGATATAGCACCGCAACCTAAGAAAGCTGATAATGAATTTTGCTTCATGATATCTGGTGGCTCTTTTAAAATAACAGCAGCAACAACAACAACAAAAAAAAGCTAGGATAGCATGGTAACACTAGTTATGCGGAATAAATTAATATGGTATAGCTGGTACTGAAGGATACCTATCCTTTGCAAACTGACTGATGTAACTGTGTCAATTGACAGCCAACTTTGTACTGATTTCCTTGACATATAAAAGGCAATGATTCAGTGACTGTCAGTTTATGTGCATCCTTTTTGAATGAACAGTATTATTCATCCACTTCATAACAGGGTCCTGTTGTGAATAATATAATAAACATGTTCAAGATAAAACCCATCAGAAGAGAACACATCAGTCAGAGAGAGAAATATGCTGATTTGCTCACTCCTCCCCACCTCCATCCAAAACAAGATAAAGCACTTATTTAAAAAAATAATAAAATAAAATAAAAAATAAGTTGTTTCCACACTAGATAACAAGTTTTAAGATCACAATAAAAAGCACAAAGAATAATTTCCAGCTGAGACACACTAAGTGCTTCTCTTGCTTCTCTTGTACTAATCTACAATGTGGTACCAGTGTTGTTTGGCTGATCTTTGCAGTATGCTACCATAAGTTATGGCAATTGCAAAATGTTTGACAAAGACTAAATCGGATTAACCTGTCCATTGGTAGGAAATACCACCTGAAAAATGCTTTGGAGTAATTTTATCTTCTTTTAGTTAAAACCTAAAATTTTTAATGTAGTCTATAGTTAACAGTTGCAGTGACTGGGCCAATGTCTACTGCCTGCAAAGGTTCCAGAAGAGAGATTAACAGCATGGAAACTGAATACAAACCATGACACTATTGCTCTTTCTGATGCCAAACAGTGGCACTTGACTGCATGGATGGTATTCTGTTGCATAAACATAGGCAATTCAATGCCATCTGAAACATCCTAACATTTTCTAAATCCATCAAGGCTAGCAGGCAGGACAGACAGATCAATGCTCTCCTGAGCTTCAGCTGCTGCTCTGGAAGGGCATGAGTTCCGTGTAGGGTTCACACCATAGTTTTTAGCCAATATCAGATACCCTCCAGTATTGTAGATGTCACAAATATCTGTCTTTAGGCAACTTAATTCATTCTTGCTACCTAAAATTGGATCCTAAGGCCTGCAAACTACCAGAAATTTACTGGGTCCAAGTCTGTAAGTTTTTTTTTTTTTAACAGCCAGTTCTTTCCCCTCTTCTGAGCTCTTTGCATCCCTGTATGTAAGCTATTATGTTATTTTACTGTGGAATTATGAGATTAATGCTACTGACCATGCTGAAGTCCTAAAGTAGTTTTCTACACATGACCTCTTGATATAAAATAACTCTGACAAGATATAACCTTGATGAACTAGATGATATCATGTAGCCTATCCATTATACAGTACTACCATAAATTGACATATATGAACTTGTTTAACTTTATTTACATGAATTTAGTGAATACTTTTGCTTCCTGTTTTAACAGTTGAGAGAATATGGGCCTGAGCTGATAGCTCTTATGTTTCCCTGTGCTACCTCCCTTCCTCATTCCCACGATTGCATGGTAAAGTCACCATGAAAAATAATCCACCATATTTCAGGGAAACTAGAGAACAGGATAGCAGCAGGCATCTGATTAGGCAGCACTGGATGGCAGCAAAAAAAAAAAATAGGTGTTTTTCCAAAGGTTGACATTAGTATTTTTTCTCCTCATGGCAATTTTGGGGTATTATTCTTGTTCTTGACCTTTACAGGAATAATTGCCTTCAAACACTGTCCTTGTATGTTGTACTTCCTGCCTTCTGCCCCATGGCTTTACCTGTGTAAGCCTTAATTTGGTGTTTTTAACATTCATATATCGCTTTACATCTTCAAAGCAGGGTACATGTGTTAATTAAATTACATGCTTAGGAGATAACAAAGAACAAGATACAAAGGCATTTTAAGCACACAGACAGACTATCAAATTCTAGCGCATCAGGAATAAATTAATAATGGCCTTTTATAATGACTGAAATGCATAGTTTTGTTTTTCTTGCAAGCAAAACGACAAACAAACAAATGATAAATGGAAATGTAACAGCTTTCATATCCAAAGTCTTGTGGACCTGAAGACCTAGAAACCAAGCTATATGCCACTGGAGAAGAATAAATAAATTAACTAACAAGTGTTCCAAAGTCTTCTTTAAGTATAGAAATGAGGTTTTTGGCAGAAGTGAGTATGTTTGCCCCCCATGAAAACACAGAAGGCAAGAGTAAGATTTTAATATATGGAGACATTTTTCTATAAAGGTTTGGCATCACTTTCAACCAGGCAATAGCTCCTCAAATTGATTCAGAAAAAGTAAAAACATCTCATGGTGACCAGCATGTTTCCCATCCAAATATGTATCCTCCAATCTTCCTGTACTTACTACCCAGACAGGGAGATACATATTGTTCCTGGACATTTGAACCATCTGCATTTTCATATACAAAGTTTCTTTGGACCCAAAGTTCTTCTTATGAGCATACCCAGAGCAGCTTAGCCTTGAACATGCTGAAGAGTTTTCTGCCTACCTCCCTTTGCAGCATTATAAAGATCTGCCAGCTCTACCAGGGGCAGTCTTTCAGATTTAGGAGATGTTAATTAATTTTCTGCCCCTGCCTAAGAAAACCTGACCCTATTCCAAGAATTGATTGGGATGTTGACTTCATACTAGGCTTTGGGAATCTAAAAGTTCACTGGCATCTCTTTCTTCTCCTGCACTGCAGTTCTAAAAGCCTGAATTCTAAAAGACTATTCCTAGCCCTTCAGATATACTGTTGAACTGACAGAGAGGATGAAGACCTGGCCACCCTCCACAGTGGGAAACAGCTCTGGGAGGCCCAGTTTAGCTTGTTAAATACTTAAAATGTTTAAAACAATGCTTATAACATCCTTTTAGGTAATTAGAATACATTATAATTGTACTAACTATTTGAGTTTTCTGGAAACTGCCTTAAGACAGTAAGCACTCAGTGTGCTGGCTTTGGTGCAACCCCTGCTTAATTGATTGTTCCTGTGCATTGTCTAAGGGACCTAACGTGGGTGATGCAAATTCCACTAGGTGGATGAGTACATATGGGTTAGTTGAGTCAACATTCAGCATTAAGACATTTTGGTAATGAGGCAACAGCCTCATAAGAGAATTGTTACAAACTCGTTATTAGCTATAATTCCACTTTCTGATTTCTGAAAATGGGACTTTTGGTAGCTAAGACATCTGGTTTTACTCAGGCTGACCTATATTATTCATACATTGCCACTTGAGTGTAATACAACCAATCCAAATCTAGGTCATTAAAAGTTTTCCAATACTCCACACTATTCACTGCATAAAACCTCTTCATTCGTATCAGAAAATTAGTTTTGACTCATGGGAAAACAGTCTGTTGTTAGTCTTTTTAAATTGATTTCATTATCCCCACAAAAATGGAAAAAGAGGAGTTGAGAGATTATTCACAGTGATGCCCATATTCATTTCAGTTAGCAAAACTAGTATGTCTGTATGTGTGTGAAATGGAGAAAATGAAAGGAAAAAAAAAACTATTTCTTTTCTTTCTTGCCTCCTCTTTATTTAAAAAATATTTATTTGTTGTGTGAAGACAAAATGTATATAGCAAACATAAATCCCTTCTGGATACCTGTTGTTTCTCAGGATCTTGTCCAGATGTTGAAATAGAGGTCTGATCTCTTTAAGATGAACTAATTGCAACTTTTTTTTTTTTTCCTTGTAAAATAGTAAGGGCAGGAGATAAAAAGTTAAAAAAGGACAATGACATGGGCTGAGCTGTGTCATTCTTTCCTTGTACTGATCAATATGTGAAGCTCATTGTAGTACATTTCCAGCTTTGCCTTTGAAACACGGATCAAGTTGGGTCAATGAGACAATCCTTTTGTATCAAACCTTCTTTCTTCTGTAGTCTACAGATGACTTGTGAACTGAGTCTTCTGCTAGAAAACTACAACAGCACCTGCTTTCAAATGAGGTTTCTTGTAAGCAGTTTTTTGTGCTTTTTTCTTGCTACTCACTGACTGCCATCAGCAACTTAAGAGCAGATTTTAAAGCCTTTTATCCTAAGAGCTCTTACTCATGCAAGTCATCCTTAGTTATACCAGAAGTCTCAGGGAAGTGCTGCAGAAGAAAAATTAAGTAACACTATTTTTTTAAGAGGGATGAAGCACTAGAGATTATAGCATCTCACAGTCAGATCTTCATTTCAAGAAGAACAATTTGGGAGTGAGTGGGGGGCGGGGGGTTGGAATAAAACAGTTCAGAAACACAAAAGTACAATTCAGCAGTATGTCATGGACAAACATTTCATATCCTGTTTCAAAACCAGAAGTGTAGAGAACAACCTTAGCCAATGAAAGGAACATATTATATAGCAATGTTTACGAACCAAGTCACTAATTTTGTGATGCCCTCATAACAACTGGCCTGCACTTATATCCTATATCCACTGAAATAGAAGACAACTCAGGTTTTACAGCTCACCTTTGATGTCCCTACCTGATACTCAAAGCCCAGCTTAACATCAGCAACAAACTTCTTCTTCTTACAGCAGTGGTACTGACTGTAGCACACTGAAGTTTCTTTCTGCATTTGTAGCAAAAAAAAAAAATATATATATATATATATACCTTTTTGCTCTACTCCATTGCACAGTTTTACACAGCTACTGTCATTACCTATCCTCAATTAGCTGGGTTTGTCTGACTAAGAGGGATGAAGCTTTCTTTTGTCTCCCTTGATAGGACTCAGGTAAAATCTCTTTCAGGGGAACATATTTATAACTAAGGAAAATGACAAAATGAAAGTTCATAATGCCCTAATAATTATAAAAAATTCACTGAAAAATAGGAGCTATATTTATATTTTCTCCCATTTTTATAAAAAGTAATTTAAATCCTCTCCATCCCCTAAAAATACATGGCCTGCAGTGTATGCAAACAACTGACTTTTGAGAATGAATCACTTTGTGGGTTAGAAGACATATCCTTTGCTAGTACCCTAAAGAGCTCCATACTGATAACTCATTTCTGGATAGACTTCCCTGGAAGTGTTACAGCCAGAGATGTTACAGTGATATTGGTTATGCATTTTCATCTGACATCTCCTGAAAGTATCTAACAGAAAGTAAAAAACAACTCTTCCCATAGTGAATACCATAACCCCTCAAAAAACTACTAAAGTGTACTGAAAAGAACTATAGAAACTAAAAACTAATTCAAAACAAATTGGTTTTCTGTTTACTCAGATAGCTTAAGGTGTAGAAACATCTATTTTTGAATATATTCTATAATGCTGAAATTCTCTTGAAATTCAGAGTGTACATAGATATATATATATTTTTTCCACAGTTATGAAAAACAGTACTCCAAAGGCAACAGTTAAAAACTCTTTTCTGGAACTAAGCCCTATCTAAGCCCTGTAACAAGTAGGTGATCTAAGGAAAGATCCAAGCTTAAGTAGGCCAGAAAGTGAGTGACAATTCTGTACCCTTCATAACAGGCATTTTTTGGGGACCAGACTGGAGTTCTGTGTCCTGCACCAGGAGATGCCTATAATCAATTACCTGTTTAACATAAAATGCATTGATTCAAACCCCTGCTAAGTGAAAACATACCTTGAGAACTACAATACTCAGAAACTTTTTTGTACCTTTCCAATAACCTTAATGAAATTGGAAACAAATATAAACAAACCGTAATTATGAAAGATTGAGCTGACAAAGTCCTAATTTTATGTGTTGGTTTTTGTTGTTTTTTTTTCCTAGTTTAAAATTTGTGAGTATTAGCATGGAACATACGTAAGGTTTACAAATATTGTAAACCTTGGTTCTGAATAACCAATTTATGTCCATAACTACTGTCAATAACTGGGGGCTTTCATACCTTAAAAATAAATAAATAAAATAAAAAACATTTTTGTGCAAAAAGCAAATTATTTTTTTAAGTATTATCAAGTACTATCATAACTACTTAATGTTTCAGCATTCTCATTCTAAGGAAAAAACAACAACAACAACAAAACTTAGGCTCTGTTCTAAATGGGAACTCTGAATTGTGTACCCTCAGCTCCAGTTCTGCATCAGAGTTTCTAGCTTATGTTTCTGCAAACATAAGAAAGCAGATTCCCAATATCAATAATGGCCCCAAAACATACTAGGCTTCCTACAGAATCTGAGAGCACCAATAGAGAGTCACTTCTGTATTTAGGGCCCACACAAATGCCAAGAGTTACAAGTCTCCCTTGCTCTGAGATATGAAAATTTATTGTTAACATGAATTATTTCTTTATCAAAGCAACACATAAAAAGCTGCAGAAAGACTTTGTTCTAGGTAAAATGGTGCCCTAGGTGAGACTTGGATATCTAGACATTGGCTGCAGTGCTTCCTGAAATGCCTGGTGTAACTGAGGTAGCCACAAGAAGCTATCAGAGACATCGAACTTACCAGAGGTCCATGACCATGGGTGGTGCAGCAAGTGGACAGGAAGCATCCGATGTGTCATTAGATGTCCATGTTTAGGCATTTCAATTGAGCCAGGAAGCCTAACCACCAAAGAAAAAAGTTACCTAAAAATGCTAAAATATTTTTTTTCTGTTTCAAAGATGCAACAATTGGATTATGAAATAAATGTATTTGGAGTGAATTCTGTATTGCTACCAAGAGTAAATACGGCTCCCATCATTTTCTCCCTTCTGTGTGTGGCATAGTTCTGCTGCCTCTGCCTTGCTTCTCCTCTGGATGTTGCATTATTAATATAGTGGCCTGCATCATAATACAATGCAACAAAAGCAGCGTAAAACACATCCTAAACCAAGCTTTAAAGCAGTATTCATAATTGTAATCTGTTCTTTCTAATATATATGGCATTCTCTTGTTCTCCCTTTCTTTTTTCTTTTCATAATTGTGCTCATTAACTTCATGGTTTAAGAATGCCAATTCTTCTAAAAATTCAGGCAACACAGACTTCATTCACATGTGTTTGTAAACAAAGAACCAGAAATCCCCTAAGGTTTTAGTCAGTCTTGGCAATAAATATATATATGTATTGCTACATAGCAGAGCAACTATTGTGCAGTTTTGCTTTTTATTGGCTAGCATTATGAAAATTGATGAGCTGAAGAAACAAAGCTATTCTAAAGGCAGATTAACCAGGAATACTGGTGAAAGCATTGTCTCCTAAGATTCAAAGTGAAGTAAAGAAAAATGCTGTAATTACAAGTAACACAGTCCTTTGAGATTCCAGCAATGTTAAAAATCAAGTGATTACCATTTAACTGCTTTCAATCAACTTTGATGTAATAACTTAACATGAGGGACTCAGAAAAACAGCAGTTAAGAAACGCAGAGAATTATGTGGATAATAACCCCTTCGTTACAAAAGCGATTTTTACGCTTGAAGGATGATTGATTGACAGCCTCAAACAAAGTCCTCTGTGTAGCAGCAGAGAAAGTGCATTGCGGCCAGCACTGAAACAAATACCCTTCTTGCGTCACTCACCCCTTAGATAAGGTTGCAAGGGTATCTAGATACACAGATTTACAGGGGGAAGTTCAAAAGCATGTAAAAGCATGCCAAATCATAATGAAGGAGAGAAGAGGATGGTATGGATATTAGCTATCTTGGAATGTAAATGAAACAAGTTTAAAACATTATGTATAATTAACTATGAACTTACTTAATTTTTCACATTATTTTGCAGGATGCTTGGAGTTCTGATCCCTCAAATGTATTGCCTTCAGGATGCGGAGGCTCTGGAAATTTCACCAAGTAGCCAAATATATGAAAACAACCCAGAGCTTGTGCAGGACCGTTATCATGCAAGACTGCAGAAATATGTTCTCTGTAACTTGATCCATATGCACGTACTTAGCAAATGGAAAGAAAGATTTGATCATCACAGCAGTGAGAAAAAACAGAATGTGATATTATTATTTTCCTGCTATTATTTATTATTAATGACTTGATTCCTCTGAGAGGGTTTGACATCAATGTCAGTTGCCAGCTCTTGACACTTCTAAGGAATAGGCCCATTATTAATTAATTATTATTATTGTATTACTGCATCAGCTGTGTGATAGGTGATTTACAGACATATTCAGGCAGGGTCTCTACATGAAATGTTTAAATTCTAAAACATGGAAATTATAAACAGCATTACAGACAAATGAGTATGGAAGAGAGACAAAATGACAACAGATCATGTTTTTTACAGGGTCACTGCACAAAACCCTGGGCTCAGGTGAGTCCACCGGAGATTTGCTGGTGAGCACACAGGCTCAGGAGCTTGGTGTTTTGTTTTGCTTCATAGGGAGATCAGTTCTGGAGTGGGGTAGAGACAGTATTAGTTTATATCTTCAGATTTCACTGTAGCATCAGCTCAGTTAAAGATCAGTGAAACGAGTTGTGACTTCAGAGCAGATGGGTCAGGGGCACAAAGTTTTGACAGAAAGAAACTTTTTGAAGGATGTGAAGATGGGCATGAAGAAATCATTGGCAGTTAATTAGTGGAATACCTAAATTAATACATCTGGTTGAATGTCCAGTCCTCTGTCCAGTCCCTAGTAGCTAAGAGGTAGCTAACTTTTTCCATAGTTAAGTCTAGCTCCTAAAATATGTGGAGTTGTTTTTCTCTTACATGTACTGAGCAGCCTGGTCTAGTGGGAGGTGTCCCTGTCCGTGGCAGGGAGGTTGGAACTAGGTTAGCTTTAAGATCCCTTCCATCCCAAACCATTCTATGATTCTATTTTAAACCAATGCAAACTCAATAACTTCCATGAGCTTACTCATTTCACTATATGAGAAAAATGCTGTCTCCAGATTAAACCAACCTAACCGAGGCTCAGAAATGAAGGATAGCTTTGTCCAAGGTTCTGTCTGTAGTAAAAGTAAAGGGACGATGACCTCCAGAGGATAATTCTTCCCATTTAAGGCCTGGATTGTCCTCTGGTAATTTTCCATTAAGCTTGAAGTTTAGGATGACCAGATTCCTAACTCCAGCATTTCAGCAAGGTACCTAAATTGAGTAGAATGAATCCACATCTCTATGCCTATGCATAATTTAAATGCATAAACACCTCCCTTCAACTCTGCTACAGACCAAGTAATTGCCAAGATGTAAGTGACAGCAAAAGATAGTCAATAGATAGGAAGACCATTAAAGACTGCTTGGATTACTTGTGTTTTACAGGGCAATTCAAGAGTGCATTCTGCCCATTAACATTTAACTTAAACTGTTCTTAAATATCAGTACATGTCTGGATTTGTCACTTCATGAGGGGCACATAGCCAAGGTTTGTATCCTGTGCCATGCTTACTTATTTACAGCCTATTTTGAAAAAAAGATTAGTTCAGTCAATCAAGGATTTTAATACATTTATATGGTGCAATGGTGTATAAGTTTATTGACTGTGATATCCTGGTGTGGAATAGAGAGAAAGCTATCTTGGATAAATGTATTGTTATTTTATATGAAATTCATGATGCTATTAAGTTTTTGGTCTCGTATACTGTGGAGTATAGCATTTCAGAGATAAACTATCTTGATGTTTTCATTTCAAAGATAGGTAATAAGTGGAATACAACAATTTCCTAGAAACCCCAGACAGGAATAACCTGCTTTATGCCACCAGTCGCCATCCTGAAGCTCTTAAAAGAGTTTTACTTTATCACCAGTTTGAGAACCTGTAGGATTTGCAATCATGGCACTGGCTGTAAGGTAAAGATGGATTATCAGGCTAATAAATACAGGGAGTGGGACTAAAAAGAGGAATATATCATAGAAGTAAATAGCACTTTCATTAAGGGAGAAAAGTAGGGGATTGCTGTAGTTGGAAGTAGAGAAAAATAAGGAATTTTGCTCTCTGATGTTACATTATGGATCCTTCTTTCTGAGCCAATCCATAGTGACACCACTTGTTGTTTCTTCCTTGTCAGCATGATCGTTTTCTCCCATATTCTTACACCTCTTGTTTTCCATGCTGAGTGCTTTTGCCTTGTTGTGTATGCCTGTTATGGATGGGTACATAGATTTAGGGTCCTTTGCCCATGCTCCAGACAAGCAGGCTGCCATAAGAGACGTCAGTGTGTTAGTACAGCACTGTGTCCAAGTGACCATCTCTGTCAATACATGCACAGGCACAGCATCATTTTAGCATTGTTATACTTCTCTGGGCTGGGACAGTATTATTTTAAACCATCTCGGAGATGGAAAAGATATTTGTGTCTACCTGCCTAACATCTACAAAGATTTAGATTGTACTTATTTTTCTCATAAGCCTTGTATTTTTCACAACAGCAGATCTGTTCCGTGTTTGTAGACTGTCTTGCACTGGGCACACTGGTCTATAAAGCAAGCTTCTGGGAAATAGTCTAATGCTAGTAACAATAAAGAAGAAATCAGTCAGTAAAGAATGGTTTAAGTAAAGAGAAATGTGATATCTAAGTCTAATTGCCTGGTCACTGAATCCCCAACACAGTTATGATCTTGAGATTTTTCATCCTTCATTGTTTAAAATACACATGCAACACCAATTTCAGAGATACAGGTTACAATTAGTCTTAATTAAACCATTAGAAATCCATACCAATGACACCAAATCAGTGTCAAACCCCTATTAGTTTGCCATGACATAACAGAGGAAGCAACATGATATTGTAATTTCATTTGGAATTACTGTATTGATTATCACCATTTCACTTTTTGGTTACAATAACGTAAATCTGAAATAATTTTGATGTAAACAAGCTCAGGATTTGGCTTTCTGCAGGTTTTTGTGCTGTTCAACTCTGCACAAAGTGAGAGAACTCACAAGGAGAGAGAATACCTCCAGGGAAGAATTTAAGTCCTAAATGGACTAAATCAACCTTAAGAGATATTTACCTAACTTCAAAGACTACGCAGTTTTTTGGGAGTAATTTTATTTCTATGCTGCAGATCTTTAGGTTCTTCCCCTAAAGTTCTTCTCTTCATGCCTCATGACCACATGGTAGATAGAGCTCATCAGTCAGCAGACTTCTTCAGTGAGTCTCTTCAAAAATAGTCCTGAGGAAGGTTTTTCAGTGAGAGGTATAGACAGGCAGTTCAGAGACAACTCTCTATGTGTAGAAAATGCCATCTCAAGGATACCAATGAGATCTGAAAATGCACAGATTCTGGGGTATGGTTAGATTTCAGTTACATTAGAAGAGAAATTATAAAGGTAAAGAAATATATACAAATTAAAAACAAAAAGGCTGTATTTCAAAAGATGGTATATTGTGTTCTGCTAAGCATGTCTTCCTTTTCTCCTACCTTCAAAGGGACTTGACATGCCTCAGCATTTATCACAGTCCAATTCTGCAATAGTTCTATAACAATTCATTATTTCTTCCAGAAATCAGTATCTCAACAGTTGATAAATTAATACAAATTTCAGTGGCCAAAACCTCCTACCTGTATTTTTTTTACACAGATAATATACAGGTTAGAATTTTTACTCCTTCTAGAAACTGTTTCAACAACCTTTATACAGGAAGATGCACTTATGATTCTCAGTATGGAAAACGTGTTTCTTACCATCTGTTCCATATTTATAATTCCTTAGTTTATATTAAAGGAAACAGTAAACTACAGGGACATTATGCATGCAATTGAGGATTTTATAAGGTTCAATAAATTCCTTCTTAACAATCAGTTTTAAGCCTACATAAATTCTAATCTTTCACCTGCTCTACATTTTGCTTCCTTGTTCCTCAGTCAGTTTTTTTGCTCTGTTCTCTACTTTAAGATCAGACATCAATTTTATGACAAGGTAACAGGCTAAACTCCCTTTTTCTCAGAGAATCTGCATGGAAGAATTGATCATCTCATCAAAACTAAAGCCACAGAAATCACCATTTTTTCTGTTTGGATGGCAAATAGAAGAATTAAAAAAAATATTCCAGAAGAAACAGACTTACAATGTTTTGTTTTTTCTTGTCTAATTGTCATTTCATGACACCAAACACCTCATTCACAGAGCTTTTAAGAAACGAAGGTAAGGATAACCTACATTTAGAAAATGATTGGAAAAAATCATCATCTCTGTTTTACTTCAGACTTAAAGGAGCATAAGTCAGGAGTGTGGGTGATTCAGATTCAACACCCTTCTATGTCTGAAGGAACAAGAATCAACATTTTGTACTGCCCATGAGATTGGACTAAATATTGGAGTATTTCCTAGATGCCTTGTTGTCCTTGTTTGCTGAGACAACTAAGCAAATAAAGATGTAGGGATTGTAGACCCACTTTCCTTCTCAGGTGAGTATCTTTCTCTCTTCTCTAGACAGTTATCCAAATAAATGGTTAAATATTTTATAGATAGTTGAGATACATGTATGTCTTCATCACCCAGTAATGAAGATCTCTCCTTGATTCATATTGTTTTCCTCAAGTAACTAGAGAGGAGATTTGGATCAGATTTTTTCCAGAGGGAAGTCCTAGGCCATTAGTGTGAAGTACTCTCTGAAGTAAGATTTCCTTTGTCCCTCTTACTGGAACTCTTCTACTTCATGTAACGTATAAGAACTTTCTGAGAGAAATAGCAAAGCAAGGAGTCTGGCTCTTCAGCCAGAAAGCAGCTCACCATCACAGAAGACAGATTCCAAAACCTCTTCCAGCCTATATTTAATGCTCTTTAAAGGATAAAACAGCACCAGAAAATCCCTAGTGGAGCAGCATTTTTAGGGACTTCTGATACAGATTCACACCTTTTAGGCAGAAGAAAAAAAAAATAATACCGCTTTCTTCCATGTTTCCACCAACTGCTCTGACTCTTGCACTACTGAATAATGAAGATTCCTACTTTTATAATTTTGCAACATTTTCTTAAACCAAAACAGTTTCATGATTGGATGTATCATCAAGACAATAAGAACTACATCCCATAATGAATTTTCTCCCTGCTGGAAAAATGGTCAAAACTATTTGAGAATTAACATTACTCACAACAGTGATGTTCTGTTGTTATAGGTTCTTGCTCAAATGTGCTTGGTTCTGTGCCTCATAAGGTCATAAAAACATTTTCATAGTGCTTCTGTGTACTTCATAAATCTACAGAAAATTTCTGCTCTTGATCTCCATTTGAAGAATCCTTCTGAATTCCTCAGATTTATGACAGATTATGACTCTCTGCTCTTCTTGTCATCTATAAAGACAAGTGAAAAGGGTTAGTTTCCAATTAGCATTTGGAGTCTCTCAGCTTCATTCTTTTTCTAGTGACACATTCCTTGGCCTCTGGAATTTATACTGAGATTCCTCATGAAAAAATGTCGGTATCCAAGCAGAGCCTCATTGACACTAATAATGATGTCCCTTGGCACAGCCTTCAACATGCACTGATTTTGGTGCAAGCTTATGGCCAAAATCAGTAGTCTGCTCACTGCAGCAAATGGAGAAGCTTAATGTTTACATAATTTACATCAAGAGAGAGCAGGATCTGTTTGTACACATTTTTATGTTTTAATTTCCCTGTAGTTGTGCTGTCGCTATTGTCACTCCCATCTGAGTCCACAAATAAAAACAAACAGGAGTTATGTCTATATTGCACAAGAAATTTTCCATAGCAGGGGTGTAAGTAAAGAAGAGAGAAGAGTTTCCTATACACGTCTATTTTCACACAAGTTACCTAGGGGCTCTAACATATATCTTTAGAAAATAAAGATTTTATGGAGAGATTGACAGTTTCTAGACATAGCTAGATAATAGTACCAACTAGTGCATATTCCCAAAAATATTAAACAGTTCAAAAATACTGTTCCTTACCAAAATTACTGCAATAATATCAGATCAAACATAGCTCACTACTGACATGTATTTTTAAAGATGTGGAGGTTTCTGATTGCTGAAGTACTGTCAGTAGATGAAAGTACATGGATAAGAAATGGTTCTGGATTTGTTTTCTTGGAAATTTCCAGAAATAAAATGTAAGAAGTGGTTAATGTTAGTTGTTCTAAGACCTTCTTACTGAATAAAAATCTTCTTTCTTATTTTTTCTTTTAAAAGGGGGTGGTGGAATTTGAATTACTAATTTGTTGGAAACATTGATTAACTAGGTTAATTTTCTACCTATGTAAATATGCATGGCATATGTCTGGAAAGGCAAAATGAGCTTTCTGGGGTTTGGGGAAAATAATGATCAAGGTAAAAGTGACAGCTCTCCTTGTATCACATCAGTAAGTTTTCCCAAAACAAGGGCAGAGAGCTTGTGGATTCGTGTTTCACTGTTGCTTGCCTTGGATAAACAGCACCCTCAAAAATTCTCCATCAGTGTTGTGAGAGCTCCCTCTCCTGTTACAAAGGGCTCTATCAGCTGCTTTGGCTTACGGGGCTGAATCACAGCCAAACTGGCAAGCAGGCAGATAAAGGAGGTGGTGCCAGGATCAGCTACAGAAAAGGGTCTCCAGTTACATGTCATGAAAGAAACGTCCCTAATGGTGGTGTCTTGAGGATGACTTTAGTCTCATCTTTCCTTAGTCATCTCTTGTTTATTTGGTCAAATTCTGTCTTGAGATTCTTCACTGGTTTTGGGCAGATAGCAAGTGGAATATACAAGGCAGAATTTTGTCTTTTCAGAAAAAGGCCCTTAAAGCAAGAATGATCAGCTCATATTGTTGACTTGATCTGTTGTGAAGTGTGGCTGGTGGCAGAACCAAATGTAAAGAAATGGAGTAGGTTTATAGACTGACCATTGTCAGTCAGCTGTTTTTCAGTAATCTGATATTATTTATTTTATTTAATTATTTCATACTTAATAGCAAGCTAAAATAGTAACCTTTGCATACTAGATGACCAGCACAGTGACTCAAAAAACACAAACAATGCACACAAAGAGAAACACAGTTTCCATCTTGTCCAACCATCATGCATTAGCACTCACAGACAAAAGAGAGTGGAGCCTATTATCCTTACGTAGCCCTTCCCTCTCTCAAATATATGCACAAACTTGTACACACCAAAGTGATTTTATGCTCTGAATGCCAGCATTTCTAAAAAGTAAGGATGGAGCCATGAGTCCACAACTAATATCTTCCAACTTGGAAAGCCTTCTTTAGCTTGGCAGATAGAACTTGAAATCAAAAAAAAAAAAAAAAAAAAAGTAACAAGATGGCACTGCAAGAGAAACCATTTTCCATACAGGCAATTCTTCGACTATTTTAAATGGGCTGTCAAAATAAATTAGGCATCAAAATGCAAGTAAACATCCCTTGGGATTATCAGGCATTCCTCTACCTTTATTTATTATTGATTTCAACTTTCAGCCCTACACTCTAAATGAGAATTTGCTATCTAAAAATAGGATTTAGGTCATATCTGAGTGCTAGAGGTAAGATGATACAGAGGACTTCTGTCATTCTTTCAGGGGTGGGGGAAACTTGGTGGGCTTGAAACAGCTGGAGAAGGGAGCTATGTCTCCTGTAGCTGAATGAATGTTCAGACATGAGGCCATTCTGTGCACATTTTCAAAGAAAGCAGTAGCCACCTCTATATTTTTGTCATATACAACTTTTAGGCATGTTGTAAACAGTCTCTGACAATGTCTGATTAGACTGCGCCCCTTCGATCAGGGGGCTATCTGTGTGGACCTGTGGGAGAACTAAGTACTTTCCATCTGTCCTCTCCAGACTGGGTGCTTCCAAAGAGGCACACAAGAGGTTCTTGGGTAGTTTAAAAGTCAAAAACTGAGGCACTCCTATAGGCAGTTTGTGAGGTTTTTCAAGACTGGAAGACTGGGATGAAAGCTGAGCAGGGATTCTTAGCTTGGATATTTTGATGCCTGATTTCTCAGCAGTTCTCCTTTGAGGTACCAGTGTCCTTTTGATTTGGAGGATGTAAAAGCAGGGAGCCTCACTGCCCATAGTGGGACTTCACAGTTAAGCATCTGTCTAAATACTTTAGAAAATGTGATTTGTAGGTCATGACCATCACTATTCCGCCCATTTCTTCTCTCCTGCATAAAGGTTACAACTATCTGTCAGGTAGTGAGGACTCTATAATCTGCTTCTGCTGTTTCTGAAGGCTGTGTTTTTTTTAGATGCAGTCCCAGAGTAGAGAGTACTTTGGTAGTCTAATCCATATGTTTGTGGAAACAAAGTAAACAAGTACATTTGCCTTAATGTTTGCTTTTGCTTCCTAATCATTTTCATGGCTAACCATTTTCATGGTTAAAGTGAAGCTGTTCTGCCTTTTCCAGATAGTTGTAATAACAGCACGGTTCCTTATCTACTGCCATTAATTATCAAACACAACCAGTTGCAAAGATATTAAATAATTATAACACATTTTACAACTGCTAAAAATGTATGTGAACTTTATATGGTGATTTTATCCTATATCTTGTTAATATTTCTGAACAGTTTAATAGAATGACATGACAATTAAGTACAGTAAACACAGTTTCAGCATAATTTTTCACTGCATTTTCTATATTCTAATACACAGCTTCAGAGGAATCAAAGTGAAACATTAAAATGCCAGTCACCTGGGGATCCTGAAGAGGCAATGATATGGATTGTATTTAGTGCTAGTAAAGCTGTCGTGATTGATCCCTTGAGATAGTGCTCCCTTTGCTTGAGATGCTCTGTAGGGTTTGAGAGCAACCCACAAAAAGCTAATGATAAGTTCTTGGTATAAGCAAATTGAGAGGGCTGGGGAAAATGCTAACATGGATCAAATGATTACTTTAAAGTCACTCTGCACAGCAGTCTAGAATCTGATCTCCCTATTTTATTCCAGAGCATAAGTGTCGTACAGTATCATGACATCCTTAGAGCATGCAGGTGTTCTGTAGCCTTTTGAACCTTTTTCTCTTTTTGGTCTATACTTTCTAAACTTCAGAATGCCAACCGTTAATTCCAGTTTTATCCTGTGGTATCAGGTAAGTCATGCAATTTGTCACCAACTTGTTGGCAACAGCGTTCTGAGAGCTTGTAGAAGTTAACATGAGCTAGACCTAGATAATAGCAGAGCTGAAGTAGTTGAAATAAGACAAACCTCTTAAAAAATTGAAATAAATAAATAAATAAATAAAACTCAATTGTTTTTTTGTGGAAACAACCTGTTCTGTTGGGCACCAAGAAGTGTGAACTTTTCCATAAGAGTTTTGAGCAAGTGTCAACAACAGGAGCTGACTGTGAGCACCAAGATTGCCTATAGCAAGTCAGAAAAAAAGTGATTTGTAGGGACAAGTCACCAGGGAGTTATTTTCTACCTAATCCTACAACAAGAGAAAATAAATAATTTTCAGAGAGACTCCAGGGACAGAGATTCCAGGGGGAACCCAGGAAAAAAAGAGAACCTGAGAGACTTCTGAGAAACCCTGGGGACACCATAGCCTGGCCCCAGCTCTATGCACCCAACAGCTAGAATCACTGCACTAGCAAACCTGGCCTTGCTACCAACCCTGGTAAAGTCATGTGATTGATAAAATCATATATATCTCTGATTAAATATTAGCCTTCATACTGTCATTTGTTCTTAAACGGTGACAGCACTGGTTGGAAAAAGGCACATAACAGGATTTCGGTGCAGAAGGGCTACATACTGCTGGTTAAAACCTCGCTTCTTTAAAATAACACTACAGAAGCAACCAGTAGATCAGGAGAAAGAATAGATGTACTATAAAATTTATATAACATAAAAAACTGGGATTTAGTAATGTTTTGCAAACTAGGTATCAATACATGAAAAAGGAGAATCCACTGTTAAATCATAAACAAAGTATTATTCAGGTCCCAAATGCAGGAGCCTAAGATCCTTGACCACAGTAGCCACCATTAATTAAGGAGTTTAACAGTGATAATAATAATAATAATAATAATAATAATAATAATAATAATAATAAAAACACAATTAAAATAATGCGATTCTCTAGAAATGTAATAAGAATCTATGGGAACATCTCTAGAAACATCAATCATTTAAACATGATAGAAAAAAAAATAATTACTATTATTTTTGAATTGCCCATTTCAGGAATATCATACTCTGCTAAATACCACTATATGATTTAAAATCAATGCTAAATTCAGTGGTGCTTTTTGTTTGTTGTTGTTGTTGTTTTCCTACAGGAATATCTGGATGATTCTCCAACCATCTTTCAAAGAGAAATCAGAAAGGCTGTTGTAGGAGCCCCTGTGAACTGCAGTTATATGCTGCTGAATGTCAGATATCCATTGGTTCACAAATAAATTCTTAGGGTCTGATTCTGCATTTGGTCCTTCAGCTCACTATCACAGAAACAGATGTCTGAACTACACACTGCTGGAATGAATCCGCATAGGCTAGAGCTGGTGATTCCTACAGGGCATGAATTTCTGTTAGAGCTTCATGCCATCTTACAGCTTGTAACATAGTTTTCAGTTTTCAAGGAAATTCTGGGCTTCCCAGAAAAAGTATGGGGGGATTCAGTAGAAGTTTGCTGAAACTGTGTCCTGGTTTCAGTTAGCACAGAATTAATTTTCTTCCTAGTAGCTGGTGGAATGCTGTGTTTTGGCTTAGAATGAGAAGAGTGCTGATAACACCCCGATGCTTTAATTGTTGCAGAGCAGTGCTTATACTAAGCCAAGGACATCTCAGCCTTTGCTCTGTCCTGCCAACGGGCAGGCTGGGGGGTGCAGTAAGAGCTGGGAGGGGACAGACCCAGGACAGGTGACCCAAACTAGCCAAAGGGGTATTCCATACCATCTGACGTCATGCTAAACAATATATAGGTGGCTAGCCGGGGGGAGGGGGCCGGACTGCTCGGGGTTAAGCTGGGCATCGGTCAGCGGGTGGTGAGCAATTGCATTGTGCATCACTTGTTTGTACATATTATTAGTAGTAGTACTATTATCATCATTGTATTATTATTATTATTATTATTATTATTATTATTATTATTATTATTATTATTATTATTATTATTATTATTATTATTATTATTATTTTCCTGTCTTATTAAACTGTCTTTATCTCAACTCACGGGCTTCACTTTCCATTTCTCTCCCCCGTCCCAGAGAGGGAGGGGGGAGGGTGAGCGAACGGCTGCGTGGTATTTAGCTGCCAGCCGGGTTAAACCACGACAAACTGTTACAGGTGAGAGAGCTGGGAAGGAGACTCACCACTGACCTTGTGATTTCCCCAAGTTGTTAACACATCCCCTTGCTCCATTTTGGAGCCCTCCAGCTAGGAGATCTATGAAGAGGGCTATTGCTAAGCAGTGTGACTGGGAAGCAGTAGGTGTCAGTTGGCCTTGGGGGTCTGAACTTCCTTCAGCTAGAAACACCATAATCCATACCATAATCCCAAACTCTTGTTGGTAATTTTCAGGAAACATCACGTGGGCTAGACAAGTTCCATTTCTTTAACCCCTTTTATAGGCCCTACTGCTCAAGGGCTGGAGCATCTGTCTTACAAAGACAGGCTGAGAGAGTTGGGGTTGTTCAGCCTGAAGAAGATAAGGCTCCAGGGAGACCTTATAGCTGCCTTTCTTTACCTAAAAGGGGCCTAGAGGAAAGCTGGGGAGTGATTTTTTTTTTTTTTCTTTTTGGTCAGGGATTGCAGTGAAAGGACAAGATGTAATGGTTTTAAACCAACGGTTTGGAATTAGATGATCTTTAAGATTCCTTCCAATGAAAACTATTTTGTGATTCTGAGATTCTGTGATTCTATGATTATTTTCACATTCTCAATACTTACAAGAAACAGTGTATTTTGAACTCACTTTCACTAGTTGTACCTGCATAATAGCATTGTCTTCTCTAAATATTCTAGTTAGACAGTCATATGCCATTTTCCTCACACAAGATGCTCAGACAAGATGATCTAAGGCTGATGGGTACCTCCACATGAACACTGCAACTGTGTCCTAGCACACACACTTACAATGTCAGAACATCAGCTGCCTGGCTTCCAAGAGATTATTTCTTACTGCTTTGTCTGAAAAAATAGCAAGAAGAAAAACTGTTCAGACAGCCTGTGAAGCAGGAGGTCATCTCCTGAGGCACCTCTGGGTGGCCAAGCAGTTATGCTCAGAGTCTACTCCTACCACATGTATGAGGCCAGCAAAGAGACATCCCAAAACTGACAGCCAGGTCCCCGTGGTGAGGAAGTTGGACCAATCTGTCAAATGACTGATAAGCATCTATTACACTGTCTTTTGTATCTCCCAGTAAGATAGACTAACAAGATAACACTTTGAATAATGCATCTCAAGATAGGAAAATTATGAAACACAGATGCTGCACTGTCTTACAATCATATGTCATTCTTCTGTCCTACGTTATCTGGCTTTGACAAGTTGACTGGTAGTGGTAGGATAGTTGCATGAGTTCTTTGTTTCCTCATTTGCGTTTTCTGAGCCTAAGATTGAATGTTAAGATGGCTTTCAATCAATTTTGCAAGTTATTAAATCTGTTTATCCCTATAGCAGATGAATGCCAGAGGAAGTGGTAGATTGGCCAAGTCTAGCTGTTCTGTTGAGAGACTTAGTACACCTGTGGTATGTACTAGGATCTTTTTCAAGGATAATGTTGACATCCAATCTCTGATGTAATTAGCACAATTGAAAATTTTCACAAGGGATTCTCTGTTCTTGTCAAAATCTTTACCATAACAACCTTTGAATTACAATACAGCAGTAAGTGTACTACAGTGCTCAGCAGAGGAAAAGATACAGTAGGAACATCTCTAAATGAAATTAATTAGAATGGTTAATGTTCGTGAAGCACTTTGAAGATGGAAAGAGCTATAGTAGTGTTAAATTATAATCATTAGCCTGCCAAATCCTGAAGGTCTTATTCATTTATTACCCATTTGTTACACAGGTAAACTTCCATTCACTTCAGTAGAAGATTTATCTGAATGAGATATGACTACACATTTCAAAATTCATAAAATAATAACACTAAATATGGATTAATATGCCAATCAGTCAGTGAAAAGTGGTTTTTCATAGCCACTGGTACTCAAGACTTCTTGGGAATGACAAAAGTGGAAAACTCTTTAGACCAAATAGCTCCATTGTTCATTTAAATTGCAAAAATAAATTATATAAGGAAATCAACAAAAGTGTTCTGCATTGGATTAGATATAGCAGCTCTGCATCAAGGGAAGGGAAGGGAAGGGAAGGGAAGGGAAGGGAAAGGAAGGGAAGGGAAGGGAAGGGAAGGGAAGGGAAGGGAAGGGAAGGGAAGGGAAGGGAAGGGAAGGGAAGGGAAGGGAAGGGAAGGGAAGGGAAGGGAAGGGAAGGGAAGGGAAGGGAAGGGAAGGGAAGGGAAGGGAAGGGAAGGGAAGGGAAGGGAAGGGAAGGGAAGGGAAGGGAAGGGAAGGGAAGGGAAGGGAAGGGAAGGGAAGGGAAGGGAAGGGAAGGGAAGGGAAGGGAAGGGAAGGGACACAGCAGTCTATGCAGCTTTGTCAGTGTATCACAGCATATTTGAGGTTGCAAGGCAGCTCTAGAGAGGAAGTATTAGAGGTCCACATGCAGTTGCAGTCCTCCTCTCTGGATTATTTCATTGGGATCAGAGAAGTGTGGTGGGATAGCTCACACAACTGAAATGTTGCAATGGGTGATTACAGGCTTTTTGGAATGGACATAGAAGGACAGTGGACAGGAAGAGTTACCCCTTTTGTGAAATGCATGGGGATCTGCCTGGGGACAAGTGATGAGCCAGCTGACAGTTTATGGGTCAGGAGTAGAGGTCAAACTAAAACAGGTGATGCTGATGTCTGCCACAGGCCACCTAACTGGCAAAAATTATGTGAGACTTTCCAAAAACTGGAAGAAGCCTTCCATTTGCAGGCCTTGATCTTCATTGAGACCCTCACTGATATCTGCTGGAGGGACAGCACAGAAGGGCACTTGCAATTCTAGGGATTTTCTGGGTTGCATAATAACTTCTTGACACAGACTACCAAGGAACCAAGGAGATGAGGAAGAAGTTCTGCTGGTCCTTATATTAAAAACACAGTAGGACTGCTCCATGACCATCGGGGGCTGCTTTGGCTGCAGTGACCTTGAAATAGAGAAGCTCAGGATCCTGATAGGAAAGGGCAAGACAGATAGCAGGATTGCAATTCTGGACTTTGAGAGAGATTTTGACCTGGTCAGAGGTATGCTTGGAAGAATCCCATGGGAGGCCAGCCTGAAGAGAAGAGGGGATCCAGGAAAGCTGATTTTCACAGAATCACAGAATCACAGAATTGTCTAGGTTAGAAGAGACCTCAAGATCATCGAGTCCAACCTCTGACCTAACACTAACAAATCCTCCACTAAACCATATCACTAAGTTCAACATCTAAACGTCTTTTAAAGACCTCCAGGGATGGTGACTCCACCACTTCCCTGGGCAGCCCATTCCAATGCCTCACAACCCTCTCAGTAAAGAAGTTCTTCCTAATATCCAACCTAAAACACCCCTGACACAACTTTAGCCCATTCCCTGTCGTCGTGTCGCCAGGCACATGGGAGCATAGACCAACCCCCACCTCACTACAGCCTCCGTTAATGTACTTATAAAGAGCAATAAGGTCGCCCCTGAGCCTCCTTTTCTCCAGGCTGAACAAACCCAGCTTCCTCAGCCGCTCCTCGTAGGACTTGTTCTCCAGACCCCTCACCAGCTTCGTCACCCTTCTCTGGACTCGCTTGAGCACCTCGATGTCCTTCTTGTAGCGAGTGGCCCAAACATGAACACACTACTCGAGGTGCGGCCTCACCAGAGCCGAGTACAGGGAGACGATCACTTCCCTAGCCCTGCTGGCCACACTGCTTCTTATACAAGCCAGGATGCTGTTGGCCTTCTTGGCCACCTGAGCACACTGCTGGCTCATATTCAGATGACTATTGACCAATACTTCCAGATCCTTTTCCGCCAGGCAGCTTTCCAACCACTCATGTCCCAGTCTGTAGCTCTGCTTGGGGTTATTGCACCCCAGGCACAGGACCCAGCACTTGGCCTTGTTGAACTTCATACAGTTGACCTCAGCCCATCGGTCCAGCCTATCCAGATCCTAATTTCAAGTATCTACTACTCCAAGCACAAGAATGGCAATTCTGATGGGCACAAAAATCAAGCAAAGGCAGGAGGAGGCCTGCATAAATGAACAAGGGAATCCTGACAAAATAGAGATATACAGAGGAAACATACAAGACATGGAAGCAGGGGCAGGTGACCCAGCAGGAGTTTAGATACATTGTGCAATCATGAAGTGACTGAGTTATGAAAGCAAAAGCCTATCTGGAGTGGAATCTGGCAAAGGCCACGAAGGGCAACAATAACAATGTCTGTAAGTGTATCAGTAGAAAAAGGAAGAGTAGGAAAAATGTGAACCTGCTGCTGAATGGAGCAGGTGTTCTGGTGACAGACAAGTTGGAAAAAGCTAAAGCATTCATTGTCAGTTTCTCCCTCAGCCTTGACTGCCTTGCCCTCAGCAAGACCAGGCCCCTGTGACCAGTGGGAAAGTCTGGAACAAGAAGTACTTACCCTCAGTGTAGGAGGATCAGGTTAGAGAACATTTAAACAAACCAGACATACAGAAGTCCCTGAGACCTGAGGGGATGCACCCAAAAGTGCTGAGAGAGCTGGCCTGGCTGTCCCACTGAGATTCCACTCTCCATTATTTTTGAAAGGTCATGGTGACTAGGGGAAGTTTCTGAGACCTGAGAGAAAGTAAATGTCACTCCAAGAAGGGCAAGATAGAAGATCCAGGGAACTATAGACTAGTCTACTTCACCCCAATCATTTCTAAAAAAAAAAAAAAAAAAAAAAAAAAAAAAGATTTGGAGTAGCCAGTGTGGTTTTATGAAGGGGAATTAATCACCAAGCCTTCTACAAAGAAATTATTGGTTTGGTGGATGAGGGCAGAGCTTAGCAAGTCATTAAGTCATTTGAGACTCATAATAAACATATTGATAAACTAAAAAATAACACAGGTTAAATAGACAATAAGGTAGACTGAAAGCTGCCTAAATTACCTACTTTAAAGTGTTTTGAATAAAGTTCATCTGGAGACCAGTCATCAGCAGTGTGTCCAAAGGTTCAATAATACTTTCAAAACTGTTTAGCATCGTGTCCAGGACAATGGGACAGACTGCAACCTCAGCAATGATTACATAAGTTATAAAACAGGAAGGAGAGGTTGAGGTACCAGATGACTGTGCTGCCATTTAGAAGAATCTTGACAAACTGGAAAAGTGGACTAGCGGGAACCTTCTGAAGTTCAGCAAAGGCAATTGCCAATTTCTGCAACTGGAGAAAAATCACAGAATCACAGAATCACAGAATATCTAGGTTGGAAGAGACCTCAAGATCATCAAGTCCAACCTCTGACCCAACACTAACAGTCCTCCACTAAACCATATCACTAAGCTCTACATCTAAACATCTTTTAAAGACTTCCAGGGATGGTGACTCCACCACTTCCCTGGGCAGCCTGTTCCAATGTCTAACAACCCTTTCAGTAAAGAAGTTCTTCCTAAGATCCAACATAAAACTCCCCTGGTGCAACTTAAGCCCATTCTCCCTCGTCCTGTCACCAGGCACATGGGAGAATAGACCAACCCCCACCTCGCTACAGCCTCCTTTAAGGTATCTGTAAAGAGCAATAAGGTCACCCCTGAGCCTCCTTTTCTCCAGGCTGAACAAACCCAGCTCCCTCAGCTGCTCCTCATAGGACTTGTTCTCCAGACCCCTCACCAGCTTCGTCGCCCTTCTCTGGACCCGCTCAAGCACCTCGATGTCCTTCTTGTAGCGAGGGGCCCAAACATGAACACACTACTCGAGGTGCGGCCTCACCAGAGCCGAGTACAGGGGGACGATCACCTCCCTAGCCCTGCTGGCCACACTGCTTCTTATACAAGCCAGGATACTGTTGGCCTTCTTGGCCACCTGAGCACACTGCTGGCTCATATTCAGCCAACTATCAACTATGGGCGTAACGTTTGCTAGCCGCCAGTCAACTGGGACCTCCCCCGATAGCCAGAACTGCTGATAAATGATGGATAGTGGCTTGGCCAGCTCCTCTGCCAGTTCTCTCAGTACCCTTGGGTGGATCCCATCCCACTAGGCTCACTAACCAGCTGCGTCAGGAAGCTATCTTCCACGCTCTCCAGAAACCTCCTAGACTGCTTCCTCTGGGCTGTGTTGTGCTTCCAGGATATGTCAGGGAAGTTGAAGTCCCCCACGAGTACAAGCGCTGAAGATTTTGCAACTTCTGTCAGTTGCCTGTAGAACTCCTCATCCGTCTCCTCATCCTGGTTTGTCGGTCTATAGCAGACCCCGACCAGGACACTAGCGTTGTTGTCCCTGCCGATCCTAACCCAAAGGGACTCGACCTTGTCATTCCCAGCCTCGCGTTCTACAACATCGAAAGACTCTCTAATATAGAGAGCCACACCACCACCCCTTCTGTGCTGCCTGTCCCTTCTGAAGAGCTTATAGCCAGGCATTGCAGCACTCCAGTCATGAGACTGGTTCCACCACGTCTTGGTTCCGTGATGGCAACCAAGTTGTAGCCTGCCTGCCGCAAGATGGCTTCCAGCTCCTCCTGTTTGTTACCCATGCTGCGTGCATTGGTGTAGATGCACTTCAGCTGGGCCATTACCTTATCCCCCAGCCTTGCTATTGTTCCCCCTGGCACAGCTCCAACAATCCTTGCTTCAGCCCCATCCCCCTTCTTACCTAGTTTAAAGCCCTCTCAATGAGCCCTGCCAGCTCCTGGCCCAGGATCCTTTTTCCCCTAAAAGATAGGGACCCGTCTGTGGCCATCAGGCCAGGTGCCGAGTAAAGTGCCCCATGGTCGAAAAACCCAAGATTTCTGCATTGGCACCAGCCCCTGAGCCACGTGTTTAACAGGTGGGCTTTCCATGTCCTCTCTGTACCCCTCCCTGCCACCGTAGGGATGGATGAAAACACCACCTGCACTCCCGCTCCATCCACTAACTATCCCAGCCCCCTAAAGTCTCGTTTGATAGCCTTCAGGCTTCTCTCTTCAATGTTGTCACTAAAAATATCTCATTGAACTTATATGTTCCGGGATATGAGCAGCTGAAAAACAGCTCTACAGAGAAAGACATCAGAATTCTGGTGTACAATGAGTAGATGATGAGCTAGTAATGTACCCTTGCAAAAATTAAATACAACATCATCCTAGACTACATGAGGAAAAGCATTGCCAGCAGGTCAAGGGAGGAGATCTTTCCCCTTCCCTCAGCACTTGTGAGGCCATACCTGGACTGCTGTGTCCAGTCCTACCCTCCCCAGTGCAAGAAAGACATGGACATACTGGAGAGAGTCTATCAAAGGGCTACAACAATAATTAAGGGACTGAAGCATCTCTGCTGCAAGGAAAGTCTGAGAGGGATAGTACTGTTCAACCCGGAGAAAAGAAGGCTTACATCTTAATATATAAATATATAATTACCTGACAGGGGAGTGTAAAAAAGATGGAATGAGGCTCTTAGTGGAGTCTAGTGACAGGCCAACAGGCAATGGACACAAATATAGTAAACACCATGTGAATGCAAGAAAACACATTTTTGTTGTGAGGGTGATCAAATATAGGTGCAGGATGCTCAGAGAGTTTGTGGAGTCTCCATCCTTGGAAAGTGAAAAGATATAGGTGGGAACAGGCTGCCCCTTGAACTTTGCTGTTATGCTGTATAATAATTCACACATTTAATTTTAGAAAAGTAAAATGCTTTGCAAAAGTTTACCTAAGTGACAGCCAGAGAAAGTGGTATTTTACCTGCACCTCACTCTCCAAAAATAGTAATTTCCTAACTTTTCCTTTTTTCCCCTTGCTTCTCCTTATTCTCTTCAGTTCTTCAGACTCTTCTGGCTGAAGTATTCAACAGAATCCAAAGTAATATCAGCATTAATGTACATTACATTTTGCTCAGAAGAAAGCTCATTTATAGGTGAGCTGTGTTCAGCTAAGTTCCTTCAGTATTTCATTTTACTGTAAAAGCAGCACCCATAACTTGCAGTCTTTTGAAAATGATTTACTTAACAAAAAGTGGCCAGATCATGCTCACTTTACCATGCAGTTAATTCATAGTGAAGCTAGCAGAACTCCTCTGGAAAGGCAGTCAGTGAGATTTTCACTTGCACCTTGTAAATTTTTCTTTTTTCCCTTATATGGTTTCTGCAAACAGTACACATCCCACCCAAAATTTCTTTGGTGAGCAGCTGCCCACAGGGGGCAGACATCAAGTAGTGAGTTACAGCAATGTTTGGGTGTCCCAGATCTTGCTGGGATAGCTTAGTAGCTACTCCTGTGCTCCAAGGGTTTGTTGAGCAGTAAACAGAAGCTGCAGCTGGCCAGGATGCTAAAAGGAGAAAACATAAATTTAAAACAAGGTCTTTTTTTATTGTTGTTGTTCTTACTTTACTGTGAAGCTCTGTGTGGCAGGGATAGAAGCAGCTATGAGAAGATACATGCAGACTTCCTACAGAGAATTTAAAATATTGGTTAGCAGTATCAAAATATTTTGGCTGCATGCAAGTCCTGCATATTATCATAGTACCAGGAAAGTACATGGCACCTCTGAGTCAAATAAAAGTTCTGGTTCCTGCACATAATCTGCATTTAGACAGAAGATAATAACTCATAGAGTAGAGGAACAAAGATAATAGTTTCCCCAGTTGTATCACATGACTGCTTGAGTTGATTTTAACTCTGTTATGGCTTTGTGCATGTGTATAGCAAACCATTCTTGTAAGCATGTTGCAAACCCAGATTCCTGGGGAACTGGGTAACTTCAGCACAGTGTGCTATTTTTAAGGCACTTTGTGAGTCCTGGTAGAGTGGCTAAGTTCTTTAACCACATAGGTACCCCACTCCAGGCATTTACATTGCATCTTCTCATGGAGATGCCCAAGTTAGTTTTGTGGAGTCCTGATATATATAGCTGATGGAGAGACACTAGCTCCTAACTCAGGCTTTTGTCTCCTGCCTCTTCACTGACTGTGAGCTGAGCTCCTGCTGTGAGATTTATCTCACCAAATTTTAGCAATCTAAATGTTTAGTACTTGGCTGAGTTAGTCTCCAAGCTGTTTCTACATTCAGTGGAGAGAGATGCGTATTTCTAGGTAAATGTTAGTGTACTTAGATACATATCTTGAGGTGGGATGACTTGCTTTCTCCCAACGGGCCCCTGACTCAATATGTTATAGAAGTGCCCATGTGAATACCTCTGAATAGATGTCTGTGGTCTTCATATTGTATTACAGAAATTTATCTGTAAGAACGTAAAAACATGCTAATTATTAAGCAGTATAAAAATCTATTTGTAACCTCCAAAGCTCTAGCACATTTTATCTTCAGAAACCGGAAAGAATCATCAGTACTAGAATTAGATATCTACTTTATTCTAATACACTATTTCAGCTCTTACAGGCATAAATCCTCTGAAAATCATGGTACTGTTGGATTCAGTGATAGGGTTGACAGATGAGGGTTCAAATATATTTCAAAGATGATTAGCAAATTCTCTTATCCATATCCCAGTCTCAATACTCTATTAAATTAAGATGGAAGTTTCATTTCAGAGAGGAAGAGTAGCCCATCAGATGGTACAGCCAATAATTTACTGGAAGAAAAACTTGGCAAATTGTAACATTTGTGAAATATTATGAAGATATTTTATTGGGAAATGTTAAACTTTTCCAATAAGTTAAACTGGCAAAAAGGGACTGAAAATATACACATTGATATATCTCTCTTTAATAATTTAATATAAAAAGAGAATACAATGAAATGAACTGTCAAGTATAAAAATCCTTTTAGTATTCTCTTTTCATGTTCAAAATCTTTGTTGTGTTTGAGCATCCATAATTGCTTTGCGTCAAGTTTCCTAAGACATTTCCGTCTGTCTTTCAGAAAACTTGAGAATGTTCTTTAGTACTTTCAGATTTAGTAGAAATCAGACATTATCTTTCAAGTGGTGAGGCTACTTCTGGTGGTTGTTTATTTTCTGCTTTTCTGTTGTGATCACTGGGACCATCTCTCACTTCAGCATGATACATGTATATTACTATTTGCACCATCACTCACAGTTCATAACTTGGGATAATCCAGGAGGGCATTGCATACATCGTTCCTTCTGCTTAGGCATTGAAATAACTTTACTCAGAATCAAAAAGCTGAATGAAACAGCTGAGCCTGGCAAACAGAGCAGCTAACAAGGGAGTTTCTAAAGGGCTAGCTGCAGACCCTATGCTCAGAGGTCTGCAATTGGAGGAGGTGAGTTGGGAGAGCATTTACATGTGTGCATGTCTATTTTCTACTCAAGTTTTGTCCTTTGGGAAGGCTGAAGGGACAGTCTCAATCTCCTGTCAGGCCTCCTGATTGGCTTGTCAGTGCTTCTGTGGGACCCATCTGGCTCTGACTAGCAGGTCTTTGATCACAGTCACTGCTTGAAATCATCAAGTAGCTAATCCCTCCCAGATTAGTGGCAGAATAAGACTGTGCAGCAAGAATTTTTATATAAATCATTTGCCAGGCAAGCCTTAGAGACAGACAAATGAAGTAAGAACAGAAGTAAAGACACCATGTAGCATACAGGAGGGATATTTGGAGAAAGCACATCTGGAAAACATTACTGTTGCAGAATCAAAGGAGGGATTCATTGCTAAGGAACAAGCTATACTGCAAATCAACGTTTGTAACAACAAGGGAGGAGGAGGCCATTTTATATACCTGCTCAAATTACACAAAATACTCGTGTCTGAGCCACTGACAAAGTGCTGTGCAAGTGATCTTGAAGGTTTACAGATCAATTTCTTAGCCAATATAGTACAAGGTGGGGCACAAGCCAGTGACAGCTTCAGACCATCATATCACACTTCAGAACAGCATGAATAGCTCCTTAAAAACCTGCCTGTCCTATATAAGCAAAAAAAAAGCTGAGAATCTGACATCTCAATGTGAATGATATATATTGGAGATCTGTCAGTAGAAAAACTACCTCAGAATTTCTAAAAAAAAAATAAAAAAAAAATACCACCAACACCGGCAATATCCTAACTCAAAAAAAAAATAAATAGAAAATAGTGTCATAGAACAATAAATTTGATCACATCTTGGCAGATAAAAGGGCACACATCTAAGAACTAAAAAAAAGTTTTTTTTAGGAACAAGCTATCATGACTTAATTACATTCATTACACACAGAGAAAAAAAAAAAAAGCTCAAATCAGTAATAAATATGATTGGTGATTTAAAAGAGACAGGTTCATAAAACTGAAAACAACTAAAAGTTGATGGAACTGGAGAAAAATATGAATAATTTTGGAAAGCTGATTAAATATTTCATTTGATGGCCAAAAAGCTACCATCTCACAGCTGAAAAATGAGGTGGCATTAGTTATAAAACAACTTGACTTTAGCAGAGAGAACAAAAGCATCTACAAAAGCTAAAATATATTTGTGATCTGTGTGCGTGCATGCCAGTGTGTGTGTATAATGAAAAAAAAAAAAAAAAAGTAATATTATAGAAAAGGATATAAATTTAGAAGCTGGAAAGTTAGAAGGTTCAGGAAACTGATTAAGGAAACAAAGAATCAAGTAAAAAGCACAGGATGTTACTGTCATAGGGAATAAAAAAAAAATTATGTAGAGGAAACTGCCAGAGGTGCCGGTTCTTTCCTAAATGTATAGGGTAAAGCTGTCAATGCAGAAAAGACACAAATGTGTTCAAAAATATTTCTGTTGTTTATTTGGAAAAAGGATTATATTTTCAGATTGCATGAAAATGATAAGTACATTCACTTTAATAAGGAATTTTCAGACACTTTCTTTATAAGCAAAGAACTATGACAAAGAACAATAGGATCTTCATTACTAATGTTTTAGAAGTAAAGCAATCTTTGAATGAGATTTAATCTGTTACCTGGATCTATATTTAGAAATGTTATAAACAAGTCATTTGTTAGCCAGAGGGGTCTAGAGGAAACATTAGGCTGGGAGCCTACATTTTTTAAAGAAGTCACTTTAAACTCCTAAAGTCGCTTCAAACTCCTAAAGCACTGAACAGATTTACTTCTTCATCTTGAAATGCTGATGCTTTCTTCAATAGAATGCTTGCTATTTGTTAGGCACTTCACAAAGTCTCGTATAAATTCTTTCTGAGCATCTGATGAGATGTTGTGTTTTTGGCAAGACAGGATGTCAGCGCCTGCTGCTTTTGAAGGCAGACTTCTTGTGGAAGGTTGTATATAAATACGTATTAAGAAAGAATGTTTTAACATAACATTTGAGACATAAATATTCATTTCCTGCTGCAAACTATAGAAACAAGGTATTCTAATTCCTTCTGATTCTTAAGTACTTATTTTTGGAGGGTTTGTTACTTCTCCTGTCTGTTGTTCCTTGATCCCAAGTTTTCTGTGTCAAGCAAAATACCTCCTTTGCTGTACATTTCCTGGATTTGAGGGTAGAAAATATGCAATGGTGAAACTGACCGGAATAGTGAACACTGTTCTTCTGTGCCCTATATATATAAAGGTTGCAGAGAATGTGACAGTTTAATAGCTCCTCTCCCTGCCAGCCTGAAATCCTTGGTGTAACTAAAACCTTTCTGAATTCCTGTAGTTTATAAAAGGCAACTAACTACCTAAATAAATTAATAATAATTTACATGCATACAAATAAAATAAAATAAAGCTCATCAGACAAAGACCATCTCCTTTAAGTGTTTATTTATGTGGGGGTGATTTGACCGGCTGACTGCCAAATGTCTCACCTGAAGTGGCACACAGGATGCTGCAGTACTGATACTCGATAATGTACACAGCAGAGGTCACTGAGATTGATGCACTCAAAAGCAAGACAGAGGAGAGGCCACACAGCCAGACTAAGCTCTAAGCACAGGCCTGCATCAGTTCAAGCTAAATATCAAGGCCCTGGTTCACCGTAGCTGGCAGGAAAATGATATTTTCTGTGGAAGCATTTTACGTCTCTTATCAAACCCATGTGGACATTCTCCATTTTTACTCTAATTAAAAAATCAGGACTGATACCTTTTCATTCCCATTTTTAATATTTGAAACACATACATACAAACCATGTTTTTTAACACATATGCAAAGGAAGCAAATATTTGCCTCTAAAGTTTTCATCTAAAAGGAAAAATGCAAAAGCACGTTAATAAAAGCAACTCCTTCCCCTGGTTATTATCCTCCTTTCTCACTCATGCATATTACAGTGATCCAAGCAGAGAACGAGCAGGCATTCAGACCTTCCTTAGCATGCAAATGAATCATCGGCTTATGCAGTACCCCTTACATCTGAAAGCAACTCGTGTGTCGCAGCATAACCTTGTTCAGTAAAATGGGGATCTTCGCCTATTCCTCCAGCACAACTGGGCCACATTTTCCATCCCTGATGTGTAGGACTAAACCTAATCTGAATGGCAGTAAAACCAAGACAGAAGAGTAGGTGAAGATAAGGAAGCACATGAAAACAGATGATTATTTTATAAATACATGTTTCAAAAAGGAGGAAATCAGCATCTCCCTCCGGGTGTACACTCAAAATCAGATATGAACTACTATCTGATTGCTTTCTAAAGTGTTGCCTGGGAGAAATAAGCATAAGCCATAGAGCAGATCCGCTGTATAAGCAAATCACTGTATGCTTTTACACCAGCTGAAAGACCAGTCCTTGTCTGTCCCACCTGTCAAAAATGCAGAGATGCAAAACAGGTGCCTTCAGTCCCCCAGAACAGGTACATCCCTCTTCTCCCAGCTTTATTAACGCATCCAGTGAGTTTCAGCACTCGATTTAGCTCTTTTCCAATTTCATTTCATAGAGAACAGAAGATGTTTTTTGGCAGTGACACTTAGCTGAACTCTGCTTTGTGTGCAGTTAGATTTACTTCTAACACTTCTGAATGTCGTTGCCCGCATTGTTGCTTTTGTCCCATACACTCTTTTTGTTGGTTAGTTTTGTATTGAAATCGCAGTTAAGCCATTCACCATGGTATTTTCTCTGCAGAGTGAAAAGTGTGTGAAAGCAGTTGAAGGTCACACGTATTATAACAAAACAAAAGAGAGAAATAATAGGGCATCCATTCTGAAGTCCTCAGACATCCAACATATTATTGTCTCGGTGATTTCAGTGCAGATAAGAAGGGTTGCAGAGGGAAGGAGGCATCTTAATCCAGCTGCTCCTTTCAGCATGCACAATGAGAGAGATGCAGGGGTCCTGTTACCCAGACCTGTTCTGCCACTCTGTCACAGGCACACAGTGGTGCCTAGAAAAGATGCCTCTCTGCCAGCCAACCATGGAGGCAAATGCTCTGTTTGTTGGTATCTGCAGTGGTGCCTCTCATTTTGTTCAGAAAAGCTTCGCAGCATTGGGCCAGAGGGACTGAACTCTGCAGCTCATCTGCTCCCAAGCCAGGCTCTGGGGACTGCAGCCCCTGGGTCCTGTCTCAACAAATATAACTGTAAAAATGTTCTCACCTGGGGCCTGCATCCAAAATCAAATTCAGAGAAACAATCAGATTCCCCAGGTAAAGATACAGCTCTTTCCTCCACACCAGGAAACAAAGCACCCAGAACTATGACATAAAGGGAGTAGGCATGTATCACATTTGTCCCTCTGCACGCAGCACTGGCAAGACCGCACCACAAATACTATATTCAGGTTTGGATCCCTCACTAAAGGAACTAAAGGGTTGATACTGCGGCACAGCATGCACAAAGAAAAACAATGAAGCTGGTGAAAGGACAAGAAAATAAGACCTATGAAGATCATCTGGAGGAACTGGGGATGTTCAGTGTGAAAAAAAAAAAAAAAAAGGGGGCTGAGGGGAGATCTTATCACTCTCTATAACTACCTGAAAGGAGGTTGTTGCAAGGAGAGTGTCAGTCTCTTTTCTCAGGTGACAAGTGACAAGACAAAAGAAAATGGTCTCAAGTTGTTTCAGGCGAGGTTTAGATTGGACATTATGAAGAATTTCTTAATGGAGAAGGTGGGCAAGTATTGGAATAGGTTGCCCAGGGAAGTGGTGAATTCCCCATTCTTGGAGGTATTTAAGAGATGTGAACATGGCACAAAGGGCCATGGTTTAGTGGTGGGACTCAGTGGGTCAGGCTGATGGTTAGACTTGATGATCTTGACAGTCTTTACCAACCTAAAGGATTCTATGATTTTATTTTACGATTTCATTTCCTTCCTTGCTCCAGATCCCTTCTACCTTTGTCAGGAAGAACAGCTTGCATTGCTTGAAGTGTAATTAATTTACTTTTGTGGGGGTCTTCCCAGTCTGTCAGTATAACCAAACCTTTTTTTTCTTTTTTTTTTTTCCTTTTTTTTTTTTGGAGGTTTTAGTCTTTCATTGCTGCATTTATTCTTCAGTACGATAGCTCATTTAGAAGCAGATATTTAACACCCTTGAAGCTGTGAGCAATTTTTCAAATGTCATCTTTACATCTCCTTTTTATTACAGCAGTTTCTGTGCCATTGCTAGCCACCACCACCAATACAGGAGGATACAGAGAGGCTGTGGTTCTAGCCGGGCACAAGCGCAGCCTGATGAGGTCCATCCAAAGCAGTGATGTCTTGGGCAACTCTAAATGTGTTGGGGTTTCACAGCTGTTAAGATTTAAGCAATCAGTTCAGAAACCTCCAAGTACCATAATCCTCTGGTTCAAAGTAAATGAGTAAATGCGGAACAGAGGGTGCAACCCCAAAATCACTCCACAGAGTAGCACGGGGAGGGTTGCCCAGCTCCATCTCCTTTAGTAGCCTCTGTTGCATTGTCATTAGCCCCAGGTGTAGGTGATTTTTTTTTTTTCCTCCTTTCCTCCTCTAGGCCAGACATTCTCTCACATGGGGACTATCATTCCCTCAGAATACAAAACACAATTCAGAGCCATGAGCTATCTTGCAGACCAGAAGAATTAAAGCCATTTTACTTCCCTGTCTATACAGTATCATATATATTACAATAGCACAGTTCTCTACCCAAGTTAATAAACCCAGTTCTGCATTTAGAGGTAATAAACCTGCTGGTTGGACCTCAGCCAGTGTCATATTGTAGCTAACCTAAAGGAGGTACCGAAGTGAGCTAGTGACAAGATGAACTGAGTAAATATTTGGGTGCTTAGCCTCTCTTGAACTCCATCCTGCCACGGCTCTGTTCTCAACACCTGAGATAGCCAGTGTAAAGCTTACTCAGGTATGTATCATCAGCTGCTGTAGGAGAATATTAATTCTGACCTAGTGCAAAGCAGGAGAGAATAAGACTCTCCTCCTTTTACCTCCCAGAAGTGGAGTTATATATGAGACCATTTGTCAGAGTATATATTGTCTTGCTGGCAGGGCTGGCTGGCAGAGTGGCTTTGTTCCTCCACACTGAGTCCTAAATCATGAATCCCGGGTCCACAGAACAATGATATTTCAAACAGGGAGTGTCAATATTAATATCTCATTTCATTGTTTTTAATCAGCTAAAATTATTCGGTCAGGGCAAATTCTGCTCTCTATTATCCCAGTGCAATTCATTGATTTTACAATGGCCAAGTGTAATTGTGTGCAGAATTTGGCTATTAATGTAATTTTAATAAAAGTTTCTTCATGTATATTTCATAAATCTATTATTTTGCAGCAAGTGTTTTCTAATCAGAGAGGAGATATCTCTAGAGATTGTTGCTCATTTGGTAAGGTAGGCAAAAGGTAATAAATACCACTGCATTAGAAATGTAAGTGAAAGTGCAAATGAGAAGTTGCTTTAAGATGAGAGTAGATTAAATATGGTACATTTGCTTAAGTGTCTTTATAATGTAATTTGGCTTTTCATCTTGATCTTTGGTTAAAGTGTCTTTCTCTGGATTTAACTCTTCATATATGCTAAAACATCTCTGCACAACTGGAATAAACACCATTTTTAAATTAAATGTATATTGTGCTAAACCTTCCCTCAGCAATATATATGGATAGGAATTTGTAACAGAATGTAAAGTCAGAGCTGAAGGTCACCTCTTTTGTATCACAGGCCATTACATCTCTCCCTTGTAAGTAAATCCAGTAACTTCACTGAAATTAAAACATTTCATTCCCCCTGAGACTTAACTGTTAAGTGCTTCTGACAGAGATCATCTGAAACAAAGCTACAACAAATGCCCAAAGCCTTTGCAACGCCAGAAAACAGAGGTGTAGTACTCTTATATAGCAGTAAAAACCTAGATTCCCTCTCTGAATTTGGGAGAATTCACCTTTGCTTCTGAGCATGTGAATCCGGCATAGTAGGCAAGGACCAAACCATGAGGGTTGTTTGTACCCCACAGGAGCAAGGATCCACTCTTCCCAACTCTCCCGGTTGTGGCTGTGGACAAGGATAGCAAAATGACAAATTCATCTATCCAGTTCTGTCCTAGGAAAGTTTTCCAAACCTTGAAGATAAAAATCTGTTTGGGTGTAATCTCTGTTTTAACACGGGGCTGCACATGTTAGTGGCAATGCTCAGCTTCTTCTCCCCATGGATTAAGCAGAGACGGAATGATGGGAACCTGTGGGTTCATGCTTCGTGGTAATTGTCTGGCTTGACATTCTCCCCACGTGCTAGCAACCTGTGGAACTAGTCCAGTAGTCTTGGTTCCCCATGTGTCATTAGAAATTGCCTTTGTCTTATTTAAAACTACTTGCTATGAAGATACATTTTGTTATTTACAGACAAGCTTTTCTAACGTTAGCATTCAGGCACAATGCTTCATTTGGTGTGGGTCAACCACACTGAGCTCCTTCTTTATCACTCCTCTCCATCTATTAGAACTCCTTTCTGTAGAGAAGTAACTAAATTCAGTGAAAAGTAAACAAATCCAGTAATTGCCTCTCAATCACCTTTTCAGTGAAGAGAAGAGAGGTAAGTTCTGCCATTCTCCCTGTTAGATTTCCCACAATCTCCTTGAGCTGAGGACATCTTTTTCATAGTACCCCTAGCAATGCTGTGTACAGAGGAACAATCACTCCACTAGTTCTGCACAACTATTCTTTCATGTATATATATTAAAAAATAATAATAATCCCTCCCTCCCCAACATTTCATTAGCCTAATTGCACAGTATTCAGTAACCCACCTGACCCACCTCCAAGGATTCAGGCTCACATACCCCTATTGTAATTTATTTCTCAGAAACAAATGTTGCATCTGAAAGGTGTTGCCTGGTTTCTGAAAGTCAGAAGACTAAATCCAGATGTGAAAGAAGCAAGGATAGTGGCTTTGAGGATTCCTTTTTGACTGAAAGAATGCAATTACTTTCCTGGAGATGCTGAGAAGTGCCAGAATGACCTTGTTTAGTGTAATTTGGGATTTGAGAGTGGTTCCTGAGCTCAGAAGAGTTTGCTTTCTATTCAGCTGTTTAATGTTGCCAAAGGGTTATGAAAAAGAATTAAGGGAAAAACATATTGTTTGAATACTCACAATTGCAGTGCTGAGACATTTAGGACACTTACAGCCTCCACAGTTTACATCATCCATTTGACATGTACAAGACAGTTCTGAGGTATTATCCACAAAAGCCTGTATTTTTGTGTCCTAGGAAAATGGCAACAGAGTTTGCATTATGAAATTGTCATACAAATAGATCAATTAAGAAAACAGAACTTACATGCTTAGAAAGTGAAGGATATGTAAGCGTAAGAGAAACCTTGAAAAAAGGGCATTTGTACTGGATCTAGCAGCATGACTTATCACAATTAGCTTAGCAGAGTCACATATATCATACAAAATGCCATATTGATAGGAAAAAATACTCAAATGTGTCATGTACCACACAGAAAGGGTGGAACCAAACTGTGAAGCGCTGTGAGATATAACGTTCAAGGTACAACACACGATGAGCCAGAATAGAGAGAGATGACAGCAACCAGACAGCAGACCAAAATAAAATAAAATAAAATAAAATAATGACATGCTGTCTTTGATCCTGTTTACAAGAGGAAAGCAACCGCACAGTAAAGCTTTCGTGATATCACAGAATCTGCAAGTGTAGAAGAGATTGTTTTGAGAGGGGGCTTGAACCTGGAAGTCTGCATGCAGCTCTCCCATTAACTTCAGCTATAGTTCAGCATGCAGAGAGACAGAAAGATGAGAGTCAAGATAACTCAGTGAGTAGCTTGAGGACAAGAAAGGTGTATGCAAAGAAAAATATTATTGACCAGTATCACCCTGCACTGTCTTTCTTTACACTGTATTAGCTCACAAGCTTGGGAGATCAAGCACAGTTTTAATGAAGCTTGAGTATTATATAAGGCTTTAGCATCTTCTAAAGCAGCCACCTCTATGTGAAAGGGTTTTAGGATTGTTAGGAACGCATCAGTCCAGTCCTCTCTAAGACAGAGGAAAGGAAGCTTTAACCTTGTACATGCAAAGCAGAGCGAGCAAGTTTTATAGAGATCAACACTGCTACTTCCTTGTCAAAAGAGGAATTCTCTTTCAGTAGCTCAGTAGCATTAAACAGCATATTACCTATCAAGTCTTTTTTTAGTCAGAGACTTCGCAACACCTGGGAGACAGGGGAAGGGAATGAAGGACAAACATTAAAATACACTTTTTCTAATATTCTATAGATTCTTCTGTATCTGAGATAACCACCTACATTTTTGGTTAGTGCTCCTATAAAGGAACAATTCTATCTAACCAATTTAAAAATAAATAAACAAATAATAATTTAAATGGAAAAAAATGAAAAAAATGAAAAACACATCATACTGAAACCTATGAATAGCTGGATTATATGTACCTATGAATAGCTGGATTATATATAAAGCATATGAGGCAAACCTCATATTCTGTTTAGCTTATGTTAAAGAAAGCCCCAAAATGCTGCCATGTTAATCACTGGCCTTCATAGCTCAAGGCAAGATTGGGCTAACAGGAAAGACTCCATAGGAAAATAAAAATTCCCAGAGGTCTACAAAATAAAATCCAGCAGAAAAGATGGAAAGAATTTGGTCCATTTTGTCATAAGGAAGGAGATCAAGGGTCACTATTTTCAAACACGTAAAAGTTTGCTGGAAAAAAAAAATAATAAAAAATAAAGGGGCTAGACTAGACATCAGGAAAACTTTCCTAACATTAAGTTTAAGGGGAAGTCTTGTAAGCAGACTTTTTGAAAGAAAAAATATTTTAGAAGGAAATATGATAGAGAGAAAGGTTTACTCATAGCTGATTCTGCCTTGAGGCTAAGGATGGCCGAAATGGCCTGTCTAGGTCATTTGAGCCTAGACTTATGAGCCAAGCTTCTGCCTCTGAAATGAAATACAACATACTGATTTTAAAACTGTACTGCAAAGTTTAAAGAGAAAAGCATAACTTCTCCAATTAAAACTGCAGGAACAGCATGAATAGGAAACATATTTGGAAATTTGGCTTATGTTAAAACAACTTCTCCAATGCAGCCTTCAAGGGGCATTTTAATGGTTATCAGCAGTCGATATTTTGGCCACCATCTCTGTTCTGAAGAGAGAGGATTCAGAAAACCTCATTCTCCTCAAGGCATTTGTGGGGCACTATTTCATCCTTGTTCACCGGACAGAGGGCTATGTGTTGACTCTCTAGACAGAGCAGTTTATTCTGGTGCATTAGTTGATTAGCTTTGAAAAACAATCTTTTGGAGAGGGAAAAAAAAAAAAAAAATCTAAAGCATTTTCTCTTTTTAGAGGGACTTACAGTTCCAAATTGCTTGCAGCTTTTCTCTCCATATAATGATTATGGAGTTAAACATTAGTGAGTCTATATAAGTAGAATAATGACAATAACTAGAGCAAGGAATGAAAATGTTAAACTAACAAATAAAGAGGTCAATTACTGAAACAGATGAGAAGACAGAGGGCAAATTCTAATAACAAGACATAGCTGGCACAATGATTAGGCCAAAGGCAACGCTTACTGAGTTTGGATTCAGAATGCTAAAGCAGCAACAGTGAAAAACAGAGGACACACAAGACAGAAAGAGCACACAAAATGACTGGAGGATATATGAAGGCAGAAGGGAAAATGGTGCAAGTGAAAAATGTTATAAGACAGAAAGTCCAGAAAGGACAAGTTTACCTGAGGATGAAAAATTAAAATGAGTAGCTGAACTCTTGTAGTATTGCGCAGCTCTTTTTAAGGCAGAATCCCAATTAACACACCCAACAGGTCTCTGCTTACCAAAGTCCCCTTAGCAGTGTGATGGTAGTATCATGATTCCTCAAACCCCCAGTAAAATGAATCTCTTTGTGTCTACATTTTCTTCAGAGGGGGTGACAGTTTATTCTAAGCACACATTCCTGATAGGGCTTCCAGATCACCCTCTGGTCTTGCTTAAATAGAGCTTGGTATATTAAATAATACTGCTTTCTGAGGCACAGACTCATAGCAGGCAGAGAAAACCGACTGCTGTTGATAGCAACATGCTGAGGCTCATGCTTTACAAGGTTGATTGATCTGAACTCAGGCAGTGATGGAGGGGATCTTTGTGGACAAAATTATTCCATAGCTATAAGCTATCACTAACGTGTGTGTCGTGGTTTAACCCGACCGGCAGCTAAACACCACGCAGCCGTTCGCTCACCCTCCCCCCTCCCTCTCTGGGACGGGGGAGAGAAATGGAAAGTGAAGCCCGTGAGTTGAGATAAAGACAGTTTAATAAGACAGGAAAAAAAAAAATAACAAAAATAATAATAACAATAATAATAATGATGATACAATGGTGATAATACGAAAGTAATAATAGTATGTACAAACAAGTGATGCACAATGCAATTGCTCACCACCCGCTGACCGATGCCCAGCCTAACCCCGAGCAGTCCGGCCCCCTCCCCCCGGCTAGCCACCTATATATTGTTTAGCATGACGTCAGATGGTATGGAATACCCCTTTGGCTAGTTTGGGTCACCTGTCCTGGGTCTGTCCCCTCCCAGCTCTTACTGCACCCCCCAGCCTGCCCGTTGGCAGGACAGAGCAAAGGCTGAGATGTCCTTGGCTTAGTATAAGCACTGCTCTGCAACAATTAAAGCATCGGGGTGTTATCAGCACTCTTCTCATTCTAAGCCAAAACACAGCATTCCACCAGCTACTAGGAAGAAAATTAATTCTGTGCTAACTGAAACCAGGACATCTATCCACCCCTTATTCCATACCATTTATGTCATGCTCAGGTTACACTCTTTTCCATACATTCTAATTAGTCACCTATAGTAATCATGGTAGTGATAACATACAGTATAATATACTATTTAACATGGTGCAATTCAGTTCATGGGCTATTCTCACCCAGTATTAAATCTCCTTGAGGTACACACCGGACCTCTCCGTTCTTTTGCATCACCCACCAAGTGTATCCAGGTCCCTGAGCGAAAACAATTCCACGAATAGGTTTGCCTTTTCCTGAGGCAGGAGTAGCCCAGACTGTTTTACCCAGCATATTTTTTACATGCACTACAGGAACTTTATCCCCATCTACAGTACGTAACAGGTTTGATTGGGCAGGTCCAGCTCGGTTGGTAGATCCCCTAGTATTGACTAACCAGGTGGCCTTTGCCAAATGCGTATCCCAGTTTTTGAACGTCCCAGCGCCCATTGCTTTCAAGGTAGTCTTTAACAGGCCATTGTATCGTTCAACTTTCCCGGAGGCTGGTGCATGATAGGGGATGTGATACACCCATTCAATACCATGTTCTTTGGCCCAAGTGTCTATAAGGTTGTTTCGGAAGTGAGTCCCATTGTCTGATTCTATTCTTTCTGGGGTGCCATGTCGCCATAGGACTTGCTTTTCAAGGCCCAGGATGGTGTTCCGGGCGGTAGCATGAGGCACAGGATATGTTTCCAGCCATCCGGTGGTTGCTTCCACCATTGTAAGTACGTGGCGCTTGCCATTGCGAGTTTGAGGGAGTGTGATGTAATCAATCTGCCAGGCCTCTCCATATTTATATTTCAGCCATCGTCCTCCATACCAAAGAGGCTTTGACCGTTTGGCTTGCTTGATTGCAGCACATGTTTCACAGTCATGAATAACCTGTGCTATAGCGTCCATGGTCAAGTCCACCCCTCGATCACGAGCCCATCTGTATGTTGCATCTCTACCTTGATGGCCTGAGGTGTCATGGGCCCATCGGGCTATAAATAATTCACCTTTATGCTGCCAATCCAGGTCCACCTGAGCTACTTCAATCTTAGCAGCCTGATCCACCTGCTGGTTGTTTTGATGTTCTTCAGTAGCCCGATTCTTGGGCACATGAGCATCTACGTGGCGTACTTTCACAGCCAGGTTCTCTACCCGAGCAGCAATATCTTGCCACAATGCAGCAGCCCAGATAGGTTTGCCCCTACGCTGCCAGTTGTTTTGCTTCCATTGCTGTAACCATCCCCACAGGGCATTTGCTACCATCCATGAATCGGTGTAGAGATAGAGAACTGGCCATTTTTCTCGTTCAGCAATGTCTAAAGCCAGCTGAATGGCTTTCACTTCTGCAAACTGACTCGATTCACCTTCTCCCTCAGCAGCTTCTGCAACTCGTCGCGTAGGACTCCATACAGCAGCCTTCCATCTCCGATGCTTCCCCACAATACGACAGGACCCATCAGTGAACAGGGCATATTTCTTTTCATTCTCTGGCAACTGGTTGTACAGTGGGGCTTCTTCAGCACGACCCACCTCCTCCTCTGATGATATCCCAAAGTATTTGCCTTCTGGCCAGTCCATGATCACTTCCAATATTCCTGGGCGACTGGGGTTTCCTATTCGAGCCCGCTGAGTAATCAGTGCAACCCACTTGCTCCATGTAGCATCAGTTGCATGATGCGTAGAGGGGACCCTTCCCTTGAACATCCAGCCTAGTACCGGTAATCGGGGTGCTAGGAGGAGCTGCGCTTCAGTACCGACCACCTCCGAAGCAGATCGAACTCCTTCATATGCTGCCAATATCTCCTTTTCAGTTGGAGTATAGCGGGCCTCAGATCCTCTGTATCCCCGACTCCAAAACCCCAGAGGCCGACCTCGAGTTTCCCCAGGTTCTTTCTGCCAGAGGCTCCAGGTGGGGCCGTTCTCCCCGGCTGCAGTGTAGAGCACATTCTTTACATCTGGTCCTGTTCGAACTGGCCCAAGGGCTACTGCATGGACTATTTCCTGCTTGATTTGTTCAAAGGCTTGTCGTTGTTCAGGGCCCCATTCAAACTCATTCTTCTTACGAGTTACTTGGTAGAGTGGGTTTACAATCAGACTGTAATTTCGGATGTGCATTCTCCAAAACCCCACAACACCTAGGAAAGTCTGTGTTTCTTTTTTGTTAGTTGGTGGAGACATAGCTGTTATTTTGTTGATCACATCCATTGGGATTTGACGACGTCCATCTTGCCATTTTATTCCTAAAAACTGGATCTCCCGTGCAGGTCCTTTGACTTTATTTTGTTTTATGGCAAAACCGGCTTTCAGAAGGATTTGGACTATTTTCTTCCCTTTCTCGAAAACTTCCTCTGCTGTGTCACCCCACACAATAATGTCATCGATGTACTGCAGGTGTTCAGGAGCTTCCCCCCGCTCTAGTGCAGACTGGATCAGTGTAGTGGGTTTACGTGGCAAGGTTTTGGTCCCCACAGCACAGGGGACGAGAGTGACCGAGAAGGAGCGGCAGAGAAGAAGTGCTGTAGACTGACCATAACCCCCATTCCCCGTTCCCCTGTGCCGCTCGGGGGGAGGAGGTGGAAAAGGGTGGATGGGGGGGGAAGGTGCTTTTGTTTTTTTTTTTCCTTTGTTTTCTCACTTCTCTCGCTTGTTAGTTGTAGGCAATAAATCTTACTATCTCCTTATGCCGAGTCTGTTTTGCCCGTTACAATAATTATTGCGTGATTTTCTCGTCCTTATCTCAATCCTTGAGCCCTTTTCACATATTTTCTCCCCATTCCTCTTTGAGGAGGGGGAGTGAGAGAGCGGCTGTGGTGGAGCTCGGCTGCCCACTCGAGCGGAACCACGACAGTCTTTTTTGGCGCCCAACGTGGGGCTCACGGAATTTGAGATAAGATGATAGTTAGTAGAAGTAACGGGCAAAAATATGTGCAGGATGATTGTTAGGAATGTACAAGTTGTGAAGAATTAAGAAAGCAGTAACTGTGATATGTTAGTGTGGTGAAGGGACGAGGGGTGGTGTGTGTGTGTAAAATGTCCACCTTGTCGGTGCTGTGATGATGTTATGTTTATTTTGGTGTGGTGAATTCTTTTTCGTTTTGATTTAAGTGAATTTCGTGAAGGTTGTTGTGATAATTGTAAAGTAAGAGTATGTTATGAGTAGTCTTAAATATGCTTTTAACAGAGGCAAGGGGTGGAATGTAGTGGGTTTACGTGGCAAGGTTTTGGTAGCAGGGAGCCATAGGGGTGGTTTCTGTGAGAAAGATCTAGAAGCTGCCCCATGTTTGGGAAGGGCCCCATTGTTTTCCAGATCCGAGCCAATAAGCGATGTTGTTTTGCGCCTCTGTGAGAGCATATTTAAGACAGGGAAAAAACGCTGCGCCACACAGCAGCCGGGAGAGTCAAAGGAGTGAGAGAACAGCCTTGCACCAAGGTCAGTGTAGAAGGAGGGGGAGAGGTGCTCCAGGCGCCGGAGCAGAAGTCCCCTGCGGCCTGTGGTGAGGACCATGGTGAAGCAGGATGTCCCCCTGCAGCCCATGGAGTACCACGGTGGAGCAGGGTTCCACGCTGCAGCCCGTGGAGGAGACCACGGTGGAGCAGGTGGCCCTGCACCGACGGAGGCTGCCGCCTGTGGAAGACCCCTGCCGGAGCAGATTCCGGGCCGGACCTGTAGCCCGTGGAGAGGAGACCACGCAGGAGCAGGTGATCTGGCAGGAGCTGCTGCCCGTAGGGGAGCCAGGTTGGAGCAGTTTTCTCCTGAGGGATGGACCCCGTGGTACGGACCCATATCTGGAGCAGTTCTGGAAGAGCTGCTGCCTGTGGGAAGCCCACGCCGGATCAGTTCATCAAGGACTGCATCCCGTGGGTGGGACCCCACAGCACAGGGGACGAGAGTGACCGAGAAGGAGCGGCAGAGAAGAAGTGCTGTAGACTGACCATAACCCCCATTCCCCGTTCCCCTGTGCCGCTCGGGGGGAGGAGGTGGAAAAGGGTGGATGGGGGGGGAAGGTGCTTTTGTTTTTTTTTTTCCTTTGTTTTCTCACTTCTCTCGCTTGTTAGTTGTAGGCAATAAATCTTACTATCTCCTTATGCCGAGTCTGTTTTGCCCGTTACAATAATTATTGCGTGATTTTCTCGTCCTTATCTCAATCCTTGAGCCCTTTTCACATATTTTCTCCCCATTCCTCTTTGAGGAGGGGGAGTGAGAGAGCGGCTGTGGTGGAGCTCGGCTGCCCACTCGAGCGGAACCACGACAATCAGCCCATGGCAAATGGTAGGGCTGTGTTTCCACCCCTGGGGCAGCCTATTCCAAGTATATTGGACTCCCCTCCAAGTGAAGGCAAATTGTGGCCTGCACTCTGCTGCTAGAGGGATGGAGAAAAATGCATTAGCGATATCAATTGTGGCGTACCACTTGGCTGCCTTCGATTCAAGTTCATACTGAAGTTCCAGCATGTCCGGCACTGCAGCACTCAGTGGTGGCATGACTTCGTTCAGGCCGCGATAGTCCACTGTTAGTCTCCACTCGCCATTAGACTTTCGCACTGGCCATATGGGACTATTGAAAGGTGAATGAGTCTTGCTGATCACTCCTTGGCTCTCCAATTGACGAATTAGCTTATGGATGGGAATCAGGGAGTCTCGGTTGGTGCGATATTGCCGCCGGTGCACAGTTGTGGTAGCAATTGGCACTTGCTGTTCTTCGACCCTCAGCAACCCCACAACAGAGGGGTCCTCTGAGAGACCAGGCAAGGTAGATAATTGTTTAATGCCCTCTGTCTCTAAGGCAGCAATACCAAAAGCCCACCGGAACCCTTTTGGGTCCTTGCAGTATCCTCTTCTAAGATAGTCTATGCCAAGGATACATGGAGCATCCGGACCAGTCACAATGCGGTGCTTTTCCCACTCATTCCCAGTCAGACTCACTTCAGCCTCCAATACAGTCAACTGCTGAGATCCCCCTGTCACTCCACAAATATAGATGGGCTCTGGTCCTTTATAGCTCGATGGCATTATAGTACATTGTGCACCGGTGTCTACTAAAGCCTTATACTTCTGTGCGCGTGATGTGCCAGGCCATCGAATCCACACAGTCCAATAAACTCGATTGTCCCTTTCCTCCCCCTGGCTGGAGGCAGGGCCCCCCTAATCCTGGTCAGAATCTTCCTCGTTTCTGTGTTTGAAGGACTGTCTGCTGGAAGTTGGAGCAGCAAACTTTTCGGAGAATCCCTTTTTCCTGATTGTTTTCTTTTGCAACTCACGTACCCGTGCCTCTAGGGTCGCGGTAGATTTTCCATCCCACTTTCTCATGTCCTCTCCATGGTCTCGTAAGTAAAACCACAGGGTGGCACGGGGTGAGTACCCACCATATCGTCTTCCTTGTGTGGGTGAACGCCTACCCCTGACAGCTGAGACACTGCTTTGTACAGGTGCGAAGGAGAATAATCTCTCTTCAAGTTGGTGAACCTTTTCAGAAAGTTTCTCCCAAGTGTTCTCCTTTGGTCGGTGGGCACTGGTTGGTTCAGGTGGGGAGGACAATAGATTCTCTTCAAGTTGGTGAACCTTTTCAGAAAGTTTCTCCACAGCTGAGACGCAGGCCTGTAAGGAAGAGGAGAGACTTTCTTCGTACTGCCGGAGTTGTTTAGCCGCTTCACCCACTGTGGGTTCCTCATCCTCTTTCCAGGCCATTATTGCCAATGAGCTGGCATATGATGATGGTGCACTCCGTACAAACTTCCGCCACATGGGTCGTGTACACTTGACTTCATCTGGATCTGTGGATGTTTGTTTGAGGTCTGGATCCTCATAAATCACTTCCCGTACGGCTAATTCCCTCAGGTACTGGATTCCCTTCTCCATAGTGGTCCACTTGCCTGGTAGACATAAAATATCTTCCTTGAAGGGATACCTTTCCCTCACAGCTGAGAGGAGACGCCTCCAGAGGCTGGTGGGTCGTGCTCCATCTGCAATTGCTTTGTCAATGCCGGCGTCTCGAGCAAGGGATCCCAGCCGCTTGGCTTCCCTGCCGTCTAATTCCACACAATTGGCTCCAGAGTCCCAGCACCGGAGCAGCCAGGTGACAAGCTGCTCACCTATACAGCGACCAAAATCTTTTCGCACATCTCGTAGCTCGCGCTCGTTTAGGCTTCGGGTAGTTACTGTTGCTCTTTCGGCATCCTCATCTTCCTCCTCCTGAATCCTTGACGGCCCAGCGTCGTCATCATCTTCGTCATCTCTATACTTAGTTTTGGCAGAAGCCTTACCTGGATTGGCAGAAGACTCTCTGCGTTCTAAACGACTTGAATTTCTATACCATATTTTCACCTTCTCTACAGGGGCAGCTTGCACTGCTACTGCTCGTTTCTCTGACTTTGTTACAGGGTCTGCCACAGGGGTTGGAATGCCCTCTGCAGGGTCAACTTGCACTGCTACAGCTCGTTTCTCTGACACGGCCACAGGAGCTGGAGCGGCTACAGGAGCTGGAGCAGTTGCAGGAACCGGAGCTGTAGCGGCTACAGGAGCTGGAGCTGGAGCTGGAGCAGTTGCAGGAGCTGGGACTGGAGCAGCAGTAGGAGCTGGAGCTGGAGCGGCTTCAGGAGCTGGAGCTGGAGCGGCTTCAGGAGCTGGGACTGGAGCAGTTGCAGGAACTGGGACTGGAGTAGCGGCCGGAGCTGGAACTGGAGCGACTGCAGGAACTGGGACTGGAGCAGCTGCAGGAGCTGGGACTGGAGCGGCTGCAGGAGCTGGGACTGGAGCGGCTGCAGGAGCTGGAGCTGGAGCGGCTGCAGGAGCTGGGACTGGAGCGGCTGCAGGAGCTGGGACTGGAGCGGCTGCAGGAGCTGGGACTGGAGCGGCTACAGAATCCACCGTAGGGGTCACAGTGGCCGTTGGATCTGTCACAGGGTTTGGAGTGGCCGCAGGGTCTGTCACTAAGTTGACAGCAGTATCAATGGCAGCTCGATAGGCATGAGCCAGGCCCCAGCACGTTACAATGATTTGTGTTACTTTGGAACTGCCAGAATCATTACACCTTTTTTTCAAGCATTCTGCCAGTTTTTGAGGATTTTGCCATTGTTCAGGGGTGAATTTCCAACACACTGGGGGTGCCAACTGCTCTAGATGCCTGCCCATATCCACCCATACTCCCTGCCACCCACAACTATACTGCCTCCGGGCAGATCTCCGGATGAGCTTCATAAGTAGTTGTTTAACTTTAAGCAGAATCTGAAGTGCATTCATGAGGCAGAACAACAAGACTATGGTATTCTGAGTATTCCAGAAATATTCAGTATCTTGGAGAGCTATTGTGACAAGCTCAGGGGATAAGAGGGTGGTGAAGGAGGAAGGCAGAGTGACCCAGGAGGATACAGGGGTGGTGAAGGAGAAAGGGAGAGTAAGCAAGTAAGGAAAAATATCCTCCCCTTTCCCCTCCACAGATTGACTCTCTAATGGAGAAAAACAATAGGTATAATTGCTAATAGTTCCCAAGATGCTGTTTCCAAAGTACAGAGTCCACGATGTTACTGAGTATAAATACCAAGTTAGAGTCATGACCAGATATCTTATCGTCTCATAAGCCATTGCTATAACACTTAGTACCATAATGGTCTGAAACCAGGGCCTGGAGAGGAGAAACAACACTACAGAGAGCAAATACGGAAAATAATGTACTATAATACTCAATTTGGAAAACAGGCGCAGCAGAGTTGTGATTAAAGCAATCAGCATCATGACAAGTGACTATTAAGCAGGTCTAATCCTTACACCAATTTTAGTTTAACACACTCTGATCAGATCTGCCGTTATCTCAACCTTTCGGGCCCCACGTTGGGCGCCAAAAAGACTGTCGTGGTTTAACCCGACCGGCAGCTAAACACCACGCAGCCGTTCGCTCACCCTCCCCCCTCCCTCTCTGGGACGGGGGAGAGAAATGGAAAGTGAAGCCCGTGAGTTGAGATAAAGACAGTTTAATAAGACAGGAAAAAAAAAATAACAAAAATAATAATAACAATAATAATAATGATGATACAATGGTGATAATACGAAAGTAATAATAGTATGTACAAACAAGTGATGCACAATGCAATTGCTCACCACCCGCTGACCGATGCCCAGCCTAACCCCGAGCAGTCCGGCCCCCTCCCCCCGGCTAGCCACCCCTATATATTGTTTAGCATGACGTCAGATGGTATGGAATACCCCTTTGGCTAGTTTGGGTCACCTGTCCTGGGTCTGTCCCCTCCCAGCTCTTACTGCACCCCCCAGCCTGCCCGTTGGCAGGACAGAGCAAAGGCTGAGATGTCCTTGGCTTAGTATAAGCACTGCTCTGCAACAATTAAAGCATCGGGGTGTTATCAGCACTCTTCTCATTCTAAGCCAAAACACAGCATTCCACCAGCTACTAGGAAGAAAATTAATTCTGTGCTAACTGAAACCAGGACAGTGTGGTAGCAGTAATAAAGTTTCAGAATCACATAATCATAGAATCATAGAATGGCCTAGGTTGTAAGGGACACTAAATATCATCTAGGTCCTACCCCCTGCCATGGGTATGGATGCCACCTACTAGATCAGGTTGCTCAGGGCCCTATTCAGCCTGGCCTTGAACACCTCTAGGAATGTGGTATCCACAGCTTCTCTGGCCAATCTGTGCCAGTGCCTCACCACTCTCTGAGTGACAAATTTCCTCCAAAAGCCTAATCTAAATCTCCCCTCTTTCAGTTTAAAACTGTTCCCCCTTGTCACGTCACAATCTGCCTGTGTAAAAAAAAGTTGCTCTCCATCTCTTTTATAAATTCCCTTCAATTACTGAAAGGTTGCTATGAGGTTCCCCCGGAGCCTTCAGTTCTTCAGACTAAACATCCCCAGCTCTCTCAGCCTTTCTTCATAGGAGATGTGTTCCAGCCCTCTGACCACCTTCATGGCCATCCGCTGGACCTACCCTAACAGGTCGAAATCTTTCTTGTGGTGGGGGCCCCAGACTTGGATGCTGTACCCAAGTGAGGCGTCACAAAGGCAGAGTATAGGGGGACAGTCACCTCCCTCCACATGCTGGCCGCTCCTCTGTTGATGCAGCCCAGGACACTATGGCTTTGATAAAGATATTAAACGGCACCAGTCCCAAAACAGATGCCCGCGGGACACCACTTGTCACCGGCCTCCACCTGGACACTAAGCTGTTGACTGCAACTCTCTGGATGCAGCCATACAGCCAATTATTCACTGTCCAACCTTCAAATCCATATCTCTCTACTGTAGAGACCAAAATGTCATATGGGACCTTGTCAAAGGCCTTACAGAAGTCCCGGTAGCTGACACTGGTCAGTCTTCCCTTGTTAACTGATGCAGTTACTCCACCACAGAAGGCCACTAGATTGGTCAGACAAGATTTGCCAATTTGTGGGGAAACCATGCTGACCATTTATCAGATCACCTCCTTGTCCTGCAAGTGCCTTAACATGGCATCCAGGAGGATCTGCTCTGTGATCTTCCCAGACATAGAGTTCTTGCGCTCTAAGAAAAGCATCCTTGAAGAGCCTCCAGCTCTGACCAGTTCCTCTGTCCCCAAGGACAGTGTTCCAGGGGATCCTATCCACTAGGTCTTTAAACAGCTGGAAGTTTGCTCTTTCAAAGTTCAGGGTCCTGACTTTGCTCTTTGCCAGGTCCATAGTCCCCAAGACCACAAACTCTGTCAGGGCATGGTCACTCCAACCCAGACTGCCTCCAGTCTTAACCTGTTTAATGAGTTTGTTCATTCCCATTGGTGAGCACTTCTCTAGTTGGTTTGTCTCATACCTGGACCAGGATGTCACCTTCAATTCACTCTAGAAGTCTCCTGGATTGCTTACAGCCTGCTGTGTGGTTTTCCCTTTTTTAATCTGGGTGTTTGAAGTCCCCTGTCAGGATGAGAGCATGCAAGTGTGACAGTCGTTGAAGCCAGAAAGCCTCAATAACAGGCTCCCCTTGATCAGGTGGCCTGTAGTAGATCCCAACCATATGGCATCCTTTATTGGTGCATTCCTTAATTTTACCCACAAGTTCTCAACATATCCGTGGCTGTTTCTCAGAGGCATATCTTCGCAATCAATCCATTCCCTAACATAAAGGACAACACCCCTGCCTATCCCTTCTGAAAAGCTTGTAGCCATCTATTTCAATGTTCCAGTTGTGTGATTCATCACATCACGTTTCCATGATAGCAATTATGTCATAGTTTTCTAAATCCTTTCATTTTATTTGGGTTAGAACAAACAAAGCAGAGAATGACTGAATGGCTTGAGTCTGAAGACAAACATAGTTAGTCCCTATTTATTGTTACTGTATAATATCTAATACTTCATAGCTCTTGTGACATTTCAGACACATGTGATGATTGCACTAAAATCTAAATCCATAGAAGCTGGACAATTTACAGCATCTGAGGAGCTCATTTTTCTAGGAACTGCTACTGAGACAAATCATTTTGATTTTTAGGCCTTCCTCCAACAATCAATATTTTTATTGCTTTACTTGAAATAGGAAACAATCATATAACAACAAAAGTTGTTGGATTTTGTTCCAGATTGTTTGTTTTACTTTTTATTGTTTGGTTTGAGCACAGTGAGGTAGCCGTTCCTCTTAGGGAATATGAAAAATGTTGGAAATAAATTTTTTTCTACTTTGTGGAGAAAGGAGTGAAAAGACTTCAATGCACTACAGATAGGCTGAAGCTCATGCTGATTATTTATTCAGCCTTCAGAGGCTGCCTTTTCATCCATGCTGCTGCTTACATGTAAGGACTTGTATTCCTGAACAGTCATATGCTACTGCTGATGAGTCTCATTTTGCCTTCTGTTTCTGCTCTTGATTCATCCCATATAATAATTTTTGTTCCAAGTCAATTACATAGAGATATGTATAGCTGTTCCAGACAGAGTCACTTTCCATCGTAAAGTTAATGCAAACCATCCAGCAGAAAGAGAAAGCAGAGCCGTGTGTTCACTGCAGTTAGCTGTCCAAACTGCCCTATTCATGAATTCCTGGTTTTGTACCTCATATGTCACAAGCAGGTGAGGGATGGGACCCTGTATAATGATGGTGCTTTGGTCTGGCAGCCACAACTCAATCCTCAAAACTGTCATTCTGCTTATTGTCACCAATCTCTCTGTCAAGCCTGTGCTTTGAGGTGACTTTCAACATATCCTCAAGGTGGGCAAGGCTTCTTTTTCTGAATATTACTCATTTTGCTGGCAACATAGACATCAATATCTGTTTCTCAGCATTTGAAGGAAGATTTAATTCATCTATCAATTCCACTATTGAATTCTTTGAAAGGGGACAGAACTTTGTATTCAGAAGCCTAGAAAAATCTCCACAAGTATTGCTCCATTACTCTTTTAATTTGTGGCAAGAAAAGATTAGCACAAGAGAAAAGATTAGTTGCTGGTTGGCAGCTTTTCCAGCATTTATAATGGTTAGCTAAACTAGCTTTACCTGCATAGCCTCATGTCCAGTAAAATTGGTTTAAATTTTTGTGTAGTAAAATAATTGTTAACATAATGAGTTAGATCTAATCCTGGTGTTCTTTCTTATTACTTCAATTTAGTAGTTTAATTAAAAAAAAAAAAAAAAAAGTGCACTTCTGTAAAAGTTGAAACAACTTTCTAAAGCCTGGACTATGCCAGTGACCAATCCCTAGAGTAAAGCTTCCAGGCAGAAACACCTAAACAGAATTAGTAGAAGCAGAGTAGGGTAGGATAACACAAGTCCTATCCAAAGAGAGCCCATGACATCCTTGTATTGTCAATCAAATGCAGGTTTCTCTGATCTCAGTTCCAATACATAATCATTTTCTTACCCTGAGCATCTCTCTCCCTCATTTCACTAACTGTAAAATTACAATATCAGGATTAGTTTTTGTCTACAGAAAGCCAGTAGCTTGCTAAGTATTTACACGCTTTTCTGTTTAAATAAATAAATAAATCATATTTGTGAAGGACTGAAAAGTATTAAGCATTACAAAAATCTATTGTTTTGCACATATTTCTTATGAAATATTTCATCTGCTAAAATGATGTTCTGACAACCTTAGTCATTTGCCAGTTTGAAGTTCCTTTGTAAGGACTGTGCTATTGACACAGAATCATCATTTTCCCCTTCATAATCATATTTTCATGCCTCATGTCCTTCCCACCTGTGGCTTTCTAGTAATTAACGATGTTACAGTGCAAATTCTAATCAAGCCGCGTATGTATTTTGCTCATTTGTTTCCTTATGGGAAACATTTTAATTTCCCCTGGCCTTTACACAGCAGCTGCATGTCCTTCTGATTATTTCTTCTGCTGAAAAGTGGTCAAAGAGTTATTCAGGCCAAAAATCAGTCCAGGTGTAAGGACATGAAACTCTTTGGCCCAGTGTCCTAATCCACATGCCACCTAGTGTTATTAAAAGCTAGGTAAATCACAGGATCCGTGATATGTGCAGTAGCAGCAAGAAAAACATAGAAATGAGAATTTGGAAGCTACCAAAGTAGACTGCTGTAGCAGGTGTTTTGAATATTTACAATATTTACAGCAACTGTAAAAAAACAGAAAACAAACTTTCCTGCTACACAGTTGTCTGTTAAGAATATGCCTATATACCATCCCCATTCTGTCCATGACTATAAACTAGACAAAAATATTCAAAGCAGAATTTACTAATTAACATACAATAAATGTATTTTTAAAGATTTTAAAATTCATATATAGCAACTTGACTATTATTTTAAACCTCTGTTCAGCTGCACGAAAACACAAAGACTGTCATGCAGCTGAAGCATAGGACTGGGAATGAAGAAGTACGCTAAGATCTGACATGGGCTTCCTTTTTTTTTTTTTTACCTCCATCCTACCAATCTTTCCAGGACTCATTTTAATCTTCTGTAGAATGGAAACAGCAGCTCATACAGAAATCTCAGGGAGGCTGTTAGGCCTAATTCTTCAAAGTTCTTTGATGATCTCTGATACAAAGCACTAAAAACACGCTAACTATTGCTTTTATACATATCTTCTCTTGTACTTCAAAGAGATCTGAAGACGTAACTCCATTACAGCTTAATGGTCTGTATCTTGTTTTTTCTTTTTTTTTTCTTTTTTTTTTTTTTTTCTTGTAGCTGGGAGCTGTGTTTTTCTACAGGCAAGGTTTTAGCTAAAAGGAAAAAAATATATAAGAACATCTTGCAAACCACTGAACTATCATGGTCTCTTGTCTGTTCTGAGGTGTTTTGCATCCAGGAGATGGTAATGAAATGGAATCTCTACACCTGGAAAGCCTCAGGTACTGAATGTAACTAATAGCGAGAAAGGACTTGAGAAATTCATTCAAGTGGGCTTAGTGAATAAACAAATATCTTGCAATTTTGGTAACACAGCACTTGATCCTACAGTTTTCTCTCAAAGGAGAAGTGTTACTGTTTTCAGAGCTTGACTGTTTTAACTGTCATGCGCACTTCTCCACTTAACTATGGTACTTCACCACCGTCGCTCCTGAGCACTGAAACAGAAATACTGTGGTCTGGAATCTGTAAGAGCTGCTCCCAACACCTAACACCAAATTTGCCTTGGAGAGCTACATTCAAAGCTTCTCCCAGTGAAGGCATTGAGACTGAGGCCTATTCAGTGTTCAGAGCTGTCTAAGAGAGGAGTCATTGACTATTGGAGATATTTGCCCCATCCTCCTGATTGCACAGGCACATCCAAGGATACACTGCTTCATAAACTGGTGAACACTTTGTTACTTATGCAGCCCAGATTTACTGTAGGCACTCGCAGTCTTTGATTCCTTTACCTCTCCAGAAAGTTTCTGTGTGCTTTATTCCCCATGTCCTTTGTTTTAGCAACTTGTTGGAGTTCTCCTTCCTGTATACCAAGAATCTGTATTTCTTTCTTTCTGGTAAATAATAGCTTCTTCATGCTTCCATGTCCACTCTTCTGAACCAAGATTTCCCATTCTCCCCCTCCATCTCCTTCACCTCCTCCATCTCCCCCAGTTCTAGCACCTATATGCATCTCTTCCTTCCTTTGGTCCCACTGTGTCAGAGACCATTGTGGCTTCTTTGTTTCATACAGGATTCATGTGACCCTAATCTTCCCCTTCCTCTCCATCACTCACTATTCCTTTCCTATTGATGAGGATATCAAAATTTTGAAAGTTTTGTATAAAAATTGTCTTTTATGTAAGAAGACACTTTTCCACAGAATTGCTTCCTGATCTGTATAAAACATTTTTTCTTGTAATAGCTGGTGGATGTACATAGCTGGTGACATGTGGATGGTGTGGCCCTTACTCTGTTTTCTGGTTGTTTGTCATAAAAATCCATTGATTTCTGCCCAGAGATGTTTCATACAGCTCATTACTGATCTTTTGCAGTTTGTAGGATATGACCCTCAAAGACCACCATACTACATCTAAAAAGAAGATCATCAAGCTGAAACAGTTTTCACAATCTCAGCCAGCTCCCTCACCTCTGTAAGTGAACGACTAGTCATGCTGCTCTACATGCAGACAATGATTTTGAGCATCAAGCATTTTGATAAGTAGAGCTTGTGAAGAATTCAATGTGTAGCTAAGCTCTCCACAGCAATATTAATGAACAATGACCTTGCTTTGAAAATGTAATGTGTGTATTTCTTCAGTGCCTCTTGATGATCTCTGCTGATTTGTCTGCTGTGTTCAGTGTTCTTTGGAATGCCTGCCCTGCCAGGAAATATAGAGTATCTAAACTTTGTTTTAGTAACTCTAAACTCCAATACAGGCACTTAAACAGGCACACACACACATACACACACAGAGACAAGTGTTCACATTATAAGACAGTTTTTATCCATTTTCCAGCAAAGCTCTCTCATCATAAATGATCACTAGCGGGTAAGAGCACCACTTACTTTGTATGGATACACGGAAAAACTCTTTGGGACAGAAAGATCAATTAACTTAAAATAAAACAATGAATTTTTCTGGACTTATAACCTTTTTTCTTTTCTTTTTAACTGCAAAGGGAACTTTCAGAAAAGCACTTAATTTCTGTGTCATTTCCCCCAGCTGTACAATGGGATAATAACATTGCTTTATCTCACTAGGATTCTGCAAAGAAAATTCATTATTCTTGTGAGAACCTCCACTACCAGAGATAAGGGTGGTGGAAAAGCCTCTCAAATTCTCATTGCATTTGAGCTTATCATTGGTCACATGAGTAAAGTTAAATACATTCATAAGTGCTAGCTGGCTTTGGACCTAGGTGCAATTAAGGTAAAAATCAAAAGTTTGAAATTCTTAAAATGAAAAGGTGTTGTTCCAATTCAAGAAATCAATAGCTATGAGCTTAAGAAACACTGAATATGTTTTTGGAATATGCTTTTCTCTGCATCACAGTAACATTTACTGGCACAAAAAAGAGAAAGCATTTTCAGAAAACCCAGCATAAAGCAACTCCACAGTGCTCTATAGGCTTATTAGCTTATTGTGAAAAATTTTGTTAACACTAGAGTAAAGAATTCTGTTCAGTGCCCTATTGCTTGGTTTTGATACAACCGACAAGGATAAGTCCTTCTCTGGGCTGTTTTCAGAGATGCAGAGCCTTTCAATGGATGTTTCAGTTGAAGACTCAATCTGACCCTCTGGGAAGTACACAGTTACTTCTTATTTATTTATTTATTTATTTATTTTTCATAAGTAGGGAAGGTATCAATGTTCTCCAGCAATCTTCATCACATGGCTTTTCATAGGAAGAAGAACAAAAGGTAGAACAAAAAGTACAGGTTGTCAAAGATGCTGTCACTTGGAACATATTTCTCCTGAGCTGTATCTGAAAGGGGAGATAAAAGAAAAGATACTAAAATATTTTATGTGTTTGAGATGAGCTCAACGTGATTCCTGTTGTTTCTCTGCTAAAACACATCACTGAATAAAGCAATATAAAGCTCAAAATGCTATCTTTGAAAATAGTTAGACAAACACTACTTAGAGGCTTGGTTGTTTTTTAACTTTGCTTTAGCCTGTCAAACTCAAGTGTAGACACTGCCTCTGCCCCCTTGCCGTTTACAAGGGTTTAGACAGCTGTTGTGAGCCTTCCTCTCCTTCAGTTATTCTGCTATAAATAGCAAGATGTGGAGCAACAAATGCCCACAAACACCACTGTAACAAAACACAGTAACGCATGAAGCCTACACTGGCTTGTATTGAAACTGTCCTTTTTATGGATGTTATATTTATGTCTCCTCCTTGACTAGAAGCTGACAGTGGTTGGCGGTCTGATCTGCACACTGAACTTGGCAGTTGTAATAGTCACAGTGCCTGAGAGGAATATTTGGTAACCACGGCAAGAGGCATTGCTGGTTACAAGCTGTGCATCTGTGTTTCATGTCTGCAGTCTGCTTTAATTTTTGTCTTACTCCACATCAAGCCTGCCGCTACTGCTTCACAGCTAAGGACAGTATTTTGCAAACAGTAAGGGGCAAATTTACTTCCAAACATTGATTCCCTTTTTAATCACAAAAAGCAAGAGGGCAGGGATCCTCCAGGACTTTGTACTCCTACTCCACAGGTACGACACCATGCAGATAATAAGCATCCTCTTCACCTCCCTAACTAGAAACTTCTGGTCTAAGCTAGTTGTCTGGCATCTACCTGTAGTGAGTGAAGAAAGAAAAGCACTGAAGAGACTGATTGATCCAGTCCTAAAGTAGATGTCTCAGACAAGCAGCATGAATTGCCCTCTGGAGCTTATCTCCTTCCATTAATTATAAAGGTAGCTTGGAAAACTGGTTTAGACTAGGTACTGGACTTACAGGCAGCTTAAGTTAGATGAGCTAACTTCCAGCCCTAGTTGAAAAGAGGCTACAGCAGAATCCTTTCCTCTCTGCCTATAGCAGGCTTTCTGCTGTGAAGAAACTTCAGGCAAAGCCCTGGCTTAATTTAAGTCCATGGCAGCACTTCTACCAGACTAGGATTTCCCCTGTCATACTTGCTTCTGATTCCAGCAAGCAGCACAGCCTCACAAAACTACCAACCGGGAATTGCTGTAGTAAAACCTTTGCCTAAATATTTCACAGTATAAGAAAAGAAATCATGCATATTGGAGAGGTGCAAAAATGCTATTTCAAAACTGCTAGCAACTTTGCCTTTATTTTGTAAAATGTTATTTTGCTGTACCAAAAAACAAGGCCTTAACAGTTAAAGCCACTCTTTTTTTTACCAGATGCCATAAAATACTATGTGAGTATTCACAAAAGCAAAAAAAAAAAAAAAAAAAACAGAAACAAAACAAAACAAAAAGCTATTCATAAAACTGAAAGAGATTGGGGCAGAAATTGGGTGCCTCTGTGTTAATTCCCAAGTACCATGTTTTGACCCAGTTATTCTATGACTTACTCGAAAAAGTCATTGTATAAGCTCGACACAGAAATTGTGAAACCAAGAGGAAAGCCAAGAAATAACCTCAGACAAGACCTCCAAACAAACATGTAGGGATTTTACAAATGCAGGAAGGGGAGACAACAAAAGAGGTCTATGATAAAATATGACTCCTGCAGAAGGTGGTACATGTTTCACAGGTGGGTAAGGAGACAGACAGGGGTTATAGCCGACTCGCAGCCATTAGGGCTGACAGATAACAGGAAGACTATTTAGTATCTCCATCAGCATTTGGCAGTAGCCCAGGTCAGACAGACATGCAAATAAACCTTTGTTGTTTTAAAATCCACTTTCCGTTATGTTACCTTTTTTCCTCCACAGTTATGATTAGGTAATGTGTGTTGTTTTTTTTTTAAAGAAAGCCTTGTGGTCATTGCAGCATCTCAGGATTGGAGTTGTCACCAAAGAAGAACTGCAGGTATTAAAACCCCTAAGCGGAAAAGTGTCTGTTGCTGTGTGATAAGCAGTCCCAGTCCCGATGGCAAGGTGGCCCAGGTGGATGTACAGGGGACTTTTAGGAATGTGCCTGAGGACAGAGAAGAGCATGTAGCTTGTCTCTTGGGATCTATCTACCTAAACCTCCTGTAAACAGGAGAAGGCAAATCAGCCTGTGATACAGGCTGGCAGGATGTGAAGCAGTTTGGATCTGACTGCTGCCTGATGGCTGTTGCAGAAGACCACCAGAACTCATCAGGCCATGCCAAGGAGACTCATGGCAAAATGCTTGTTTTTGCAGCCCATGCTGACTTACCTAATCCTGCAGACAGGAACTGGGTTAGCAATCAGTCTTTAATCATAGCTACAGCCCTGCTGCCCATCACGTCATTGTGTGAGCTGTGCCTGAACTCCAGGTGGGATGCATGGATCCAGAGAAGCCTCCAGCTGGTGCTCACCGCCAGTATGCTGCAGCACACTCCTCTGGTCATACAGATTTTGGTCACCTCAGAGCAAGAGTTTGTATCTAACCTCAATACACCGTGCAGCACATACCTCAGAGGAAAAGGGATAAGAGATTCAGTTAACATTGCAGAGGATTTTTTTTCTATAAATACATATGAATATATAAAAATATATCAAACATAAATATTTTATTAAGTGCATTCCTGTGCAGCTGGAAGTATCAGAAAAGATACTGTTACTCACAATTTCAGCAAAGGTAAGTAACAATATTTCACTCTGCCTCGGCACATACTTTGCCCACCAATTCCTACCTACATCTACTTTCCCTCCCATTCACAGTAACTGAACATGCTTCAAATATTAATTTTGAGTCAGGCCTCAAAACATCTCTGCAAAGGGCAAAATAATATCAGTCCCATTTTGTTGTGGCAGAGATAAAGTCACATATGGGTTGCCCATAGTTACCGAGAAAACCTGGAGGATATCTGTGGTTTAAACCTCTGTCCATCATTTGGCCACTGACATGCCTAGATGGCCAAAATAGCCTTTGTGTTGAAAAGCTGCTAGGCAGAATATGCAACTCAGGCTTCGCTGAGCTTTGAGCACAAAACCCAGGCAGAGGCATATTTTACTGCAAATAAAGGGAAATTATTCTTTTCTGTCTGTTAATGACTCTGCATTGCTAACCATAAGATTTCAGAAGTCATGAATTCTCTCTACAACAGTTTCCAAGGAATAAAACTAGCCAAAAGCAAAAAAACAAAACAAACAAACAAAACAAACAAAACAAACAAACAAACAAAAAAAAAAACACGATTTTTTGAGTCTCATGAATGCTCATTTCGTTTTGTTTAACTCTGTTGCTAAGACTGTAGTGTGCACTCAGGTCAAGTTATCAAGGGTTTCTGAGGTACCACAAGAACTATAAACCTGTACTTTTAAAAATGATATATGAGATATATCCCCAGAATCTGGGACTTCAAGAATAAGACAACAAATATCATGAGACTCCATTAAAAGCAGGAGCTGACAACATTGTGACCCTGCAGTGACATGGAAGAGTCAGCACTATTTCTAGGAACTGTGAGATGTTATTAACTTTTGAAATGCCTTCTAGAACAATTTGGGGGGGCAAGTTAATTGCTGACAGTAGTAATTTCACCTGAATAAAGTGAAAATTTACCTGAATAAGAAATTTCACCTGGTTCCTCCATGAATAAGTTTGGTTCTGGGTGTTTTTAATCTGTCCATCCAAGCTCAGCACATGCAATTTTCATACCAGCAGGGCATCTTTCCTGAAGGAAAAAAAAAAAAAAAAAAAAAAAGGAAGAAAAAGAAGAAGAAGGAGCAGACAGATTTTGGAAACAAAATTATTACTTGCAACTGTGACAAATACCATGGTGATGCTTACAAGAATTTTTCCTATTAAGTTTTAGCAAGTGCTAGTGCCGCAATAAATAACCTTTCATATACAGAGGCTTCAGAAGGAGCAAACAAGGAATAATGCAAACCATTCTAGAAGTATAAAGAAGGATTATATCACTTCAAAATTAAACCAGTAATATAATAGGAGGAAAAAAAGTAGCTGAAATATATGGAATTACTTACCAGGGTGTCCTCATTCCTAATCTACAATTTATATGCACATTTATTTTACCTTTTTTTTGTAGGAATAATTAGATGTACTTAGTCCAAATGAAAAATATCAGCTTATATGTAAGGCAATATAGAAGCATCTAAGGTTAAATAACACTCCTGGTAAGATGTATATGGAACTTTTTCATACCCAGTATAGTCAATTGGGGATTTTCCTCGCATTTTCCTATTCTACTGAGGCTTCAATCCTAATTCCCCTGAGAAATTTAATTTCGCATGGGTAGGAACAAAGAGTTTTGAAGGTGGAATAAAATGTAAAGTCAACCTAAGTGTTTTCTGTGCAGATAAAATGTGCATGCAGCTGAGTTTACAGAAGGATTTCATAATATCAAGACCTACAGAGATCAAAAGTAATAATAAGAAGTCTCTCGGAGTCTGCAGTGGCATGAAAGGATCATGCATTCGGGAAAATCTTTACATTCTGTTTGTTGACATCTTGTAGATTGAGTTATGCCAGAGGGATATAAATCAATGAAGATACTGCTTAGTGTTTGAGTCCATTATTAATACAGTCCAGTATATTTTTATATGAATAAAGTTTTTTTAAAGTGAAAAACATATTTAATTTTTTAAATTCTTCAAGACAAGTTTCATTCCCCACTTGCACATATGATTTATATAATCTGAATGTTCTCCAAGTTCAGCCAGTCCTACTCAGGAAAAGATATGTATGTAAATTTGACAAATCATTATTAATATAGAGAAGCCTTGTTAGGGTGGCAACTTTATAACCAGAATCTGTAAATATAGCTAGAATTTCCCTATAGAAGAATACAGATTCTGCCTGGTGAGAGATCCCTGGGGATCTCTCTGGAAGTTGTCATTTCAACCTAAGCAGTCATCTTTTCAATCTAAGCATTACAATCCAAGGCTGAGATAGAAAAATAGGGACAAGCAATGTGGTGTTATGGTCCAGGAAAATATTCACTACCCCAACAAGATGTAGTTCAACAGCAAGGATACAAGTTGAAATGCAGACACAGAAAAGGAAAATATACTTAAGACACACAAAGGAGAGTATAAAATATTCCTGAACTAATATGCTAGATTGCTATATTTCCATTGATATATGTACAGAAACGAGTATCTAAGTCATTCTGAAAACAGTATTAGGATTCATGAAGCAGCTACTTAAATCAGCAGCTAAGATATCCTTAGTCTACAGCAATGCTTACAGATTGAAAAAAAATAAATAAAATAAGAGAGAGAGGGAGAAAATGGAAAATAGTGACTACTGGATGCTTGGATCCAACAGAGTAGGAAAAAAAAAATAGTTCATGTAATAGAGCAGTGCAAATGTTTTCAGTTCTGGAAAAGTTTATTTGGAGGATTTAAGTAAGCAAGAGTTCAGTCCTAAAGGTAGAACTTTAATGGAAATTAAGGAGGACCTGACATGTTGAAGGCTGACAAAAATAAGAAGCTACCAGGAAAAATAATAAGAGACCATTAAAATCCACCACATCTTCCAGCTCCATTGTGATCAAGATCACCTGGACTTACATGAAAAAAAAAAAAAAGAGTATTGAGAATAAACTGCCAGGGAGACCAAGCAATTATAGGAGATTTTTTTTTTAATCTATTATATTATAGATGGGAAAGTTGAGCAACACAGATATAGTCATTTAGTCAGATAACTATACAGAACAAACAAACCAGATAAGTAAAATAACAGAATTGATCCAAAAAAAAAAACAAACATTTACAAATATATTGAAGGTGGATGAAGATATACTTCAGAGAAAGATGCCCAGAAATACAGAAGGCCAAGCAATATATATGTAAAAAAATATATATGTATATATATTATTAAGATAGATACAAAGTTTTCTGAACTATACCCTCAGCACCGTTGTATTACATAAAAGAGAGGTGGAGATAAAGCAGCAAATAGTATCAGGAAGATTTCAAACAGTTCAGTAGGGAAAAACACAGATTTCATACTCATATGCAGAAACACAGGAGTAGACACATGGAACACAAAACACTATATTGCCTGCGTCATTGCTTGTTATTAAAAAAAAAAAAAAAAAAAAAAAAAAAGCATGGGTCTATTAAAGTCAATGGAGCTGTAGCAGTTTAAAACAACTGAGTTTTTGTCCCTGTGTAGCAGTATGGTTGAAGGGTTCCCTTATGGTGAAGGAAATCACATTTCTCCCTCATAGTCCATTGAAAAAACATTTCCAACATAAACTATCTTTAGAAAAAGACCTCCATGGGAAGTGGAGAAGCTTAGTCATAACTGATGAAAAGATGGTTTCCCAACAGGGAAATTGCTTGAGAATGCATGTGAACATATTTTTCTCTTCCTCATTTTTATTTTTGAGACAGCTTTTTCGAAGGTTTTAGCACAGACAAAACAGTTGCTAAGCCACACACTGGCAAAACAGGTACAGTATTTATTGGCTTCACTGGTTAGACATAAGCATATGTCACAGATGAAATTATACACTTCACTTGTAAGAGAGGAGCAGCAATACATTCACTGATATAATGTAGTGATCTATCAAAGCTTAATCATAAATAAAACAGCAACTAAAGATTCTCAATGGCAACGTACGCTTGATTAGCTACTACATAGAGGACGGGGTTAGTCGGATGCATTCGGAAGACCCTCCCATTCAGTCATAAATTTCAGAGTGCATCCCCTTGCTTTCTAAACTCCTTGAGCTGAAGAGGTAAGGAGCCTAGGTGAGGCTGCATCCACGCCCAGTCCCAGGCTTAGCAACGGTTTATGTCCAAGGAGTATGTGTGCACAATCAAAGATATAACCTTATCAAAGCTTACAAAGATTAGCAAGCATTCACTTACCGAGGATCTGTTGTAGCAAGGAATCCATCACAAGGAGTAAGGGATTTCTGCAGAAGTGACCTTGAGAGGTGTCCCTGCCCATAGGGAGATCCTGTCATGCAGCCAGCTGCCATGCAGAGGAGCTCAAAGGCCTCTTGGCCTGCTCACTATATATGGGGTAAGATGATGGCTTAACAGTGCTACTTTTTTGGCACATGCTCTATTGACTCTCAGCTGCTGAATAAGATGTCTGTCAGTTTCTCTGGCACCCAGTTTGAGCCAATGCTGTGGTTGCTGTCTACATAAGCAAGGCCCAGAGTGCAGTGGCCACTATCTGCCTGAGCAAGGCCTTGGGTGCAACAGCCAGTGTTTGAGCAAGGCAACAAGCAGACCGAAGGCAAGTGGAGGGGGGATCACACCATCAGAGCATATCACAAGTATACCACAGCGCCAAGCCCTGGGCAGTATTTTACCTAACCCCAAAAGACCCCATGTAGCATAGACTGGATCAGTTACAAAAAGATAGGGGACCACAGCTCTGATGAGTATTTCTGCCATGGATCTTGCTTGACAGAGATACACCAGGAATCTTACTGGGCAAGTCAGAGAAAATATGTCCTGTGAAAGTGGCCTAAGACTTCCATGAAAATAACTCACAAAGTAAAAGTATTCCAAAATCGAATCTAATAACACTGTATAGAAAAATCTATTCTACCAGACTGGAATTCAGAGTATCATAAAGCTAGGGAACTGAGCAAGCAACATTAAACAAGACAAGCAAAATGTAATCCAGAGCACTTGTAACAAAAGCAGAGAATAAGGAATGAGAGAATAAAAGTGTGAAGGCAGCCTAATGCTTCCACAATTAATAGATCTACTTTTTAAAAAAAAAAAAAAAATCAATTCAGTTTAAAGTTAGAAAGATGTCAGGAAGGAGCAATTATTCATGGCTAATTACTTTTTAGAGGATGATGACAATGGGTTAGTTTTCTCTGGTATTGATGAAGAAAAACCTCTAGGGAAATCATTTGCAAAGGTTACCAAGGATATGAATTATTCTCTGGTATGTATGAAGTACAAGAATATGAAAGAATGAGTAAAATACTAGTGTAGTGAAGGTCATCAAGACAACTCAGCTAATAGCATAAATTACCGCTTTAGAGATTCAAACATGCCATCAATATGTCTAATAATGAATGATCTCCTGGAAGGGATGATTTGTTATGAACTGCTCAGATACTCACCAGAAAGAAGACTTTAAAACAATTTGCTTCAAGAGAATATAACAAAAGACAAAATTGCAGAATTCCGTTTGCAGTTGTCCCTGTGAGTGAATAGTGAATTAGGGAAAAAAAAAAAAAAAAAAACTTTACACAGGACTATACTGAGATCTGTTGCCTTCCTATAGTGTAGGGTTATGTATGACATTCTCTTGAATTCCATTAACTGCCCCATCCCTCTCCAGAACTGCTATGGTAGTCTTCTAGTCTTCTCCATTTTATCTTCTCTCCATTTTGTGTTTTCTCTTATCCATGCTGTCTCTTCAGTATATCTATTCACAGCCATCTTGCCTATATGAGCCCTTTAAGATAGCTGGCATCAGCTTTACCTCTTGGAAAAGTAGCCTGTCTCACTATGTCCATACCCCAGTGGACTCTCCATCCTAATTTGCTCACAGCCATCATTAGTTGTTCACACACTGTTCCAAGTGCCCTAAAACATTTGAAAATCTGATTATAGAGTCCATAGCACTCATCATAAATTCTTCTTCTCATTCCTTTCTCCTGCCTTTAAGGTACCACGTTACCACCTCTGCCGTTTAGCCTATACATTATACTGCTCTGTACCTGTTTCTGTGGATGTCTCCCTTCATGCTTTCATTTGTTCACATCCTGGCTCTAGCAAGTAGGATAACCACACATACAACTGTCACATTTATATGCAACCTCCATAGGCAGCAGGAGAACTAGATATTAGCTACCAGTTCCTTAGTAACTGCTAGTATGATGACATGAATAGACATCAGTTCCTAGACTCCAATTAATGAGCATACATGAAGCCTGCATACATTATGAGATGGTACCAAACTGTCCACTCTTCTGTTATAAGACAAACGAAAACTTTTTTGTTTAACCTCAGCACAGATTCAGTTAAAAAACACCAGCTTTATTATCAACTGATCAGACCCCTACTATAAGGCATTATTTAAATAGTCTCCTAGTATTTATAGAAAAGAACAAGCACGTGGCAAATGAGGAGACTGATATGCAAATTATAAGGTGCTAAAATAAACAAAAGGCCTAGCCTGCCATTGTCATGCCTTTTGATCTTCAGTGTTATTTTGAAATAAGCAACTCACCTCCAAACATGACTTGAATACGTCATCTACTCTTTCCAGAACTACATTGCTACAAGGGAGGCCTCATCACTCCCATGTCAACTAAAAAGAAGAAGATCCTCTAAGGAAGAAACAGACCAGTAACAAAGCCAGGAAAAAGAGCCTGACCCACCTTTGAAAGCCATCACTGCAGAGAACTTTGAGGGCAAGAAGACAGTGACTGCCTGGCAGGCAGTGCAAAGAAAGGAAAGTGTTTCATGAACAGCTCACATAGCTTGGCAGCTAATAAAATCGGTAGAGTTAAACTGGCATAAAAGTAGCATGGGGAGAACCAGACTTCTGTTGCAGAAATAAAATTGCATTTAACCTGATGAAAGCTGAAGCATTTCTTGTCATCTAAAATCATGGCCTCCTTAGGGCTAAGCTAGGTGCAAAGGGCAGAAAAGTTTTAATGCAAATATTTCCTCTACAAACAATCAGAATCAAACAGTGATGAGTGAAAAGGTTGATATTCAAGCACAATTTCAAAGGTGAAACCTGCTTTCCTGGTAACAGAGATCAGAGAATGCATTTCTCTGCCTCTTGAATCAGGTCTAATAGTTCATTCCTAGGCAAACAATGATGGACTGATGCAAAGTGGAGTAAGGTTTATAGAACAGTTATCATTTCAGTGCTTTTGAAGACATCTAGTATCTAATATTGTAAACAAACAAAGAACTAGTATGAAGATCAATAATAAATAAGGTGGTAAGTACAGCTGTGATTCTCTTTAATGCAATTACAAATTTTAAATAATCTCATTTGCATTACTTTTTTTTTTTTTTCTGTGAGCCACTGAACTGTTAGAATATAAGACTATTTTCTGTTCTTTTCTGATTGGCGGAAGGAAGGAAGGAAGGAAGGAAGGAAGGAAGGAAGGAAGGAAGGAAGGAAGGAAGGAAGGAAGGAAGGAAGGAAGGAAGGAAGAAGGGAAGGAAGGAAGAAGGGAAGGAAGGAAGGAAGGAAGGAAGGAAGGAAGGAAGGAAGGAAGGAAGGAAGGAAGGAAGGAAGGAAGGAAGGAAGGAAGGAAGGAAGGAAGGAAGGAAGGAAGGAAGGAAGGAAGGAAGGAAGGAAGGAAGGAAGGAAGGAAGGAAGGAAGGAAGGAAGGAAGGAAGGAAGGAAGGAAGGAAGGAAGGAAGGAAGGAAGGAAGGAAGGAAGGAAGGAAGGAAGGAAGGAAGGAAGGAAGGAAGGAAGGAAGGAAGGAAGGAAGGAAGGAAGGAAGGAAGGAAGGAAGGAAGGAAGGAAGGAAGGAAGGAAGGAAGGAAGGAAGGAAGGAAGGAAGGAAGGAAGGAAGGAAGGAAGGAAGGAAGGAAGGAAGGAAGGAAGGAAGGAAGGAAGGAAGGAAGGAAGGAAGGAAGGAAGGAAGGAAGGAAGGGAGGGAGGGAGGGAGGAAGGAAGGAAGGAACAGAAAATACTCCACGTGTGTATATTCATGTGTTTGCAAAGCCATTTGGACTTTATTCAGTACATTACAGGTGAAAGTGTCATGCTTATAAAAAGGAAAAAGTAGATTTTAGCATATCTAGACCATCTATGAAATTGGTATCAAAAATTATAAATTCCTAAGCATAATGTTTGACAATAACCTGTCATAGGAGCAATAAATTCATTATAAAAATGCTAGAAGTGCATATATCTCATTGACTGTTTATCATTAACTGCATGGGATGCTGATAGGAAACGTCTGGCTATAATTTATATTTCTGATGTCTCTCAAACCTATTACTCACCTTTCTCCAGTTTTATAGCTCCTCTGGACAGAATAGAAATTGAACAGGCAGAGTAGGTTTTGGAGGGGAATTTTCTGTTGTTGCTTTTCTCTATTATCTCATCTTTCCAGCCTGAGCTGTCTCTTACCTGTGATCAGACCTTCACTATCCTAGTGTTTCCCAGAAAATAAGGCTTAAAAATAAAAAAAATAAAAGGGAGAGAGAGACACTTTACTACATTTCAATTTCAAGCCCTGAAGCAATTTGATTCTAATAATTAAACATATTGTATGTAAACTCCTAAAGTCTCAATCAGTTTTCACACTAGGAAAATATTCATTAATGGTAACAGGAGTTTTAAGAGTATAAAAACCTGAAAATGAGTTTCCAGAAAATAAAGACAATATATTTGTGAAATATTCACTAAGCCAAAGACTCATTTATGCTGTGGCATGGGTTCAAGAAATCTAATCTTGTAAAAAAGTCCTTATGCAGAAATGTTGTAACAGAAATGCTATAACAGAATCAAGGCTGCAGAGATGCTATAGCAGAATCAAGTCTAAAACTTGCATATGAATCTATTCCAATTAATAACTAGAGTTTGAAATTCTTATAGTTGTGTACTGAACATTATCATATTTTTTTCAAGTCTTGTTAATATTGTATCAATTACCTACTAGGAATTGCAAAAGACTTCAGTGAGGTTAGAAAAGAAAGAGTTTATTCTGTTCCATTTAAAACTGGTACCCAAGCTCGTACAGATGAGCTTTAGTAAGCTGCTAGAGCAATGGAGCTTGTTAACATTCCTCCATGGAGCAGCCTCTAAGCCCAAGCTCTGGAAACACAAGCTTGCTATGCAGTTTCTCCTGGAAGACTTTATTTCTCTTTTATTGACTAAACCTACTGCATTTCTTCCTTTTACAGCATGTTAGAAAGAGGGCAGGCAGTAATGGCAAGGTTTAGAGGAATATTTTTCATGTGAATCCTGGGTTCTCATGTAGCACAATTTAGCAAAAGAAATCTGCATTCTGTGTTTTTCCTAGAGTGAGAGAAAGAAACAATATTTCTTGTTTCAGATCCTATGTAATCTGATTCAACAATCCATGAAAGAAAACCCAGAAGGTTCATTACTTGATCAACATTCAATAATGCATTTTTATAAAAGAAAAGGTTTGTAACAGTTCATGTAAGAGCAATGTATAATGAAATCTTCATGGTTATCTACTGTAACTTGTGCTTTTACTCTGGGAATGTCTGGGTTTGTGGGGTTCTGCTACTGTACAAGATATGAGCTACATTTTTGCAGTCTATCAATTCAAATCTTGAATATTTTGGTTAAGAAATTATATCTTAGATTAATATCTCCAGGCAAATCTAATCAAGAATACTGGAATTTACCTTGGAAAAATTGAAGAGTCTGGAACTAAAATTCACACATACACTTTTTTTTTTTTTTCCCTAGGAAAACATAAAAGATTGTTTCTCCTCCCTGCAATAATATGATATTATCATATCTAACAAAAGTTCTGGTATAACAGAGGATATGTTTGTTACAAAATGTCTAAGATCAGCCACTTTCTTATATCTAATGCTGTCATCAAATCAGATTATTTGTGAGGCAGTGTGCTATCCTGAAAATCTTCAATTTCTTCATAACCACAATAATAAGAGAAACCTTCACTCATTCCGATAGCTTGACTGCAATCTAATGGATGGGAAGGAGGGATCAGGTGGATAAAGCAAGACAACATATTATACAACTGAAATGTCCAAGTAATGCAGACTCAAATGTTAAATTACAGTGTAACTGTCTAAATCAAAGTTATTTTCTTTACAATATAAGAAAGGTTTAAGTGAATGTCAAATGTGAAACTAACTAGGCAGGAAAATTATTATTCAAAAATTGTGTGATGGCAGATTAAATCACATATGATAGTTAAGAAGAAATTAATCCTCTATAGGTTGTGTCCAGGTTGCCACTGCTAACATTAAGGGTCTGAAAACTGCATTATTTCTGGAGCTGAGAAGTATAAAGGCTATATATGTATTTTACCATCTCCTGCATCTTATGGTCATTTGAAAAAAAAAAACAGCCATACTATTTGTGCTTCAAGAACACTGTGATTATAACATTTCTGCTAGTGTTTGCCTCACACCCTAACAGAAGGCCAATAAAACCCAGGGGACTTCAGTCAAAGGCTTGCATGCAAAGGGAGAATTTCCACAGAATTGAGACCAGCCTTTATGCAGTATTAAATATAAGTGCACGATATGCATAAACCCAAAGAGGAAAATAAGCTACTTTTATAGGGAAATTTAAAAGAAGACAGAGGCCACATGAAGAGAGAATGCTTCAGTTTAAAAAACAGCCTAAAACAAATTGGAGTAAGGAAGGACAAAAAGGATAAGGGTGCTGGGGAAACAAATGAAAAGACCCAGCCAGGTGCATGACAGGTCTGTAATAGCTGACAGGAAAAAATAATTTCATTCTGTCATTAGGCTGGATGAAATAGGTGGAAGCAAGAAGTTGTAAAGGAAGATGTAAATACAGCTCAGCTCTACTTCTGCTTGTCTCTGCCTTGCATATGTGTCCCTTGCCTGCTTCATATCACCATAAAGGATGAAGAACTTGTCTTTTGCTTTCTCAATAAAATATTTCAATAAAATATTTTGAAACGTCGTGTTTTCATTCTGATCCAAAAAGGAAATAGTTTTCTGACATTTTTCATGAAACAAAATGCAGGGGATTTTGTCAGCCTGGAGTCTTTGCACCAGAGAGAAAAGTAGTGTTTATCTGTGTTGTTGGGAAAAAAAGAAGCTGGCTTCAGGGGCAAAACAGAATTGGGTATCACTCCTGAAGGCCTAGCTTGAGTTTCATCTTGAGTAATTGGACATTTTCTGAGTGTTTTTTTTTTTTTTCCACTTTTTTTTTTTTTTTTTTTCCATCAGAACAGATCCTATTACAATAACACTCAGAAAAGAAAAAAATCTGTCCAGGTCACTGCACTTTGCAGGACTAATCATTACAAATCACCACCATCCCTATATCCAATAGACTATCCAGTCTGCTTCTGAATACCTGCCACAGAGCTCAGTGCAATGCCATTGTAAATTCACCTCCTCCACAAAACATAGTTTTCTTCTCTAACCTGCAGGGAAATAGCAGAATTGCCAGACAATCAAAATACAGGTTTTTGAAAAGGTCAAAAGATTCCAGCAAAATATTATATTTCATGTAGCGTACAAACCATGAAAATGTTGATATTTCATTACTGAGGAAAAAAATTGTAACAAAAACAGAATCTGACAACACTTTTTTTTCCAGATCTGGGAGAAAGCCTGTAAAAAAATGGAAACAGGCAGCAGGCTCACATCATCTGAATATTGTTTGTTGTTTTACAATCTGTCTCTCTTCTGTAAAAGCCTTTAAACAACTTGAATCTTTAGTTCTCTGGCAGAACTTAGTCTTTAAACCATGGCAGGGCTACCTCATATAGCGAGCTAACTCGAAGAAATGCTCCTTGCTGTTTCAGATCCTGTTTAAGCACAAATGAACCTAAGTAACTTTTGTTTGTTTCCCTCCGTATTTCTGGGACTCCAAGGCTTGCTTATTCCCATATAGCTCTTTCCATAGTAGTAATGCACTCAACAAGGCATCAAGTCTGTTAATCAGAAGAGCTTTCAGAGCCTCCTTAGTTATAACGGTTTTATTGCAGGTAAGTAAGTAGCTGAAACTGCATAAGTTCAGGAGCTGCAGTAACTCAAATAGCCATTCTGAAGTAGGAGAAAATTGAATGTACAATTCTAAGCAACTTTGTCTCGATGGGAAGAATGGAATTATTCTTCAAGTATTACTATATGCCAGAAGAAAGCATTACTTATGAGACTATCAAGTGTCTAATTGCAATACTGAACCAAATAATTTGAAATGATAGCTATCTAAAGCCAGATTGTAAAGTGAATAGTGAACAAAGCAATAAATAATAAAATTACACATACTATATCTGATTGCTCATTGAATCAGATTGCCAATTGTAATAAAAGCCAAAAGTAACAATCAGACTCATTGCTTTGCAAAAGACGAAATGCCATTAACAATTTCAAATTCCTGTTATCAACATATATTATAAAAACAACATGGCAAATCTGCTTTTGATTAAACTGGGCTTGACCTTAACAGTATTCCTTTATAATCCTAAGGGTGGTGTGTTTTTTTTTTCATATTTTTAAAATATAGTTTTAACACTGTATTGATTATGTATGTAATTCTTTGGTCTCTCACAATACTCTCTGCTTTCCTTTAAAAAAATAAAAAATAAAATTAAAAAATAAAAAAGCACATTCGAAAGGAGGGAGTAAAGGCACTCAGAAAGAAGAACATCTTGTGGGGTCAGGGAAGGTGCTCTCGATTTTTTCTGGTAGATGAGAATTCACATCTCCAGTGAGATTCCTCCCAGGGAATTGGATGAGCTACAGATATTCAGCTGTTATTTCCAATCTCTCTCTCTCTGTTGTGTATACACATAAGGAACACAAACTCTGACTCAGTTTGAGGGTCATCTTTCATTTGTGTTAGTTTTCAAAATGCCCAGTTCCAATGCCACACAAAAAATAAATAGACTAGAGATATAGTTCTCACTTTGCAGCATATGCAAATGAAATGCAAGTTTATTTAAGTCTTTCCAGTGCACCAGTAGGGTAACTTGTAAGAGGATAATTTTGCATTTTGCTGTCTGAGGTTTTTTTTCTGTATAATTGTTAGTATGTGTGGCAACTGACATTCCAGGCGCTGAAAGTCTATTTCTTTCCACTGTTACAAGCAATGTCAGAGAAGGTTCATATGTACCTTTTCCTGTTCTCACTGCATTATTTATCAAATGAATATGAAATCAAAATGTTGATGCACAGAACAATATGTTAAACACTCTAATGTGCAATGCCAGCTTTACCTTGTCAACCTTTCACAATGGGTCTAGGTTCAGGTTCCTACTGTTTTAACCAGTATTTACCATTTTTTTGTACAAATTTCTATTATTTTTTTTAATCTTTCCTATCCTTTTTTTCCATACTCTTCATGTTCAGCCAAAACAAACAAACAAACAAACAAACAAAAAATCCACATAAGCTTTTCGTCGTACATTTTATAGCTGATGGCAGCCATACCCAAGAGATTTCAGCACATAGGCCCTTCTTCCCAACAAACCTAGAGGCAGGTTGAATCTATAATTTAATTCTAGCCTTGACTGAATATTGTGTTTTTAATGAAGTGCTTTCTCTAACTCCCTCATATTTATCTACCTATTTCTTGGCAACTCGTATCTAGTACCGATTTAGTTTTCATATTCAGGTTACTTTCTGAACAGGTCAGCAACAATTACCTGTCAGGACTACTATAACAAGGTTGCAAGGACTTAATGGGCATTTTCACTGAACAAATCATGTTCTCACTACACTAAGCATACCTTAAGACCAGGCTTTTCAAAGTAGTCTAAGGGCATTAAGTTCTCATATCATCAAGATGTACAGCAGGATTCAGTGGACTAATCAGTCTGTTGATATTTAAAAGCTATCTCTATCTTGAAACTTGAGTTCAGCATCTTGGATTTCTCTAGCTGTTGTGCAGTACCTCTTTCTTATCTGCCCCTGCTATCCCTCTTTGGGTCCAAGGCTTCCATGAGATCTAATTTTTATCGACATAAATTTTGCCTACGAAATCCCAAGATGCATGTCACTTAAAATTGCCAGAGCCACAAAAAGGCACTAACAAAAAGGAAATTAGGATAAACCAATTAGAACTGAATGTTAGATTGCAAATTATTTGGGAGAAGGAACAAAGAAGTCTTTGATCATGTATTGCTTTGAAAGGGATTTAAAGACAGATATGGGCTCAGCTTGGGTGCATTAGCACTATGCCAGTGGCTTTTATGGAGTTATGATCGTTGGCACTAGTTAAGGAGCTGTTACTACACACTTCCTAACCCAAATTTTAGGTGTATTTGCATTTTAGATGCTGTTAAATGTGATTCTGCATGTGTATGCTAAAGACAGTCCTTTCATCATCCAACTGCAGATAAAAGCAAACAAATACAGGGGAAAGAGAAAAAGAAAAAGAAGGGAAAAAAAGAAAGAAAGAAAAAAAAAAGCCTACGTATAAATGGTCTCTAGAAAACATGGATAAAGAAATCTGAAGGGAATTCATTGCACTATCCAGGTTTCAAAATAATTCATTAAACAGCTACCACTTGTCCTGTCACTGACTATCAGTCTGGAAATGGATAATGTTCTAAATGTGTCTGCTTTCATCGCATATTCTCTTGCTATCACAGTTGGTAACATTAGCTATGCACAGGAAGCATTTTGCAGTCTCTCATAGCTATCTTATCAATACCACCACAAAACTAAGGAAATAGATGGGAAAAAAATAATAATCACAACAGTCTACGGTTATAGTTGAAAGTATAATGCTCCTGTCTAGCAGACAAAAATGCTTGCCCTATAATCCTACATTACTGTGGAAAACAGAACTTTAATAATCAGGTTGAGACTTGCCATTTAAGTTTACAGCAGAAAGTCTGTCATGTTTGTTGTTAACATTCTGAATAATCCTTAAAAACAGTAATCTGTTTATCATTTATCTTTTAATATAGCATTATTATTTCAGGAAAGCATGCAATGAAGCTGAAATGGCCTTATTCCAACAACAACAACAAAATCAATCCCTTTCTACAAATTTGATATAGGCAAGCTGTGTACTATTTGAAAAAGTTCACTGAACCATGAAGACTGGCATTTGCACCATAAAATTCAAGCTTTATTTGATGAAGTTATTGAACATTGCATTTACCTCAACTAAGGCTTAAAGCAATCATACATATTTTTACTGTCCTCTCAAGAAGGAAGCTTTGAATATGAAGCAAATCAGATTGATACTCCTGGGAATTTCAAAGGGATCTGAGGAGGGACACAGAAAGGATACATGGTGTTTAATGAAAATATCTGTTCTGTTTAATGATAGTACTAGAGGCTCAGCATGGTGTTTTTGTTTTTGTTTGAAAAAAAAAAAAAAGTGCAATAATAACATGAAAGAATTTTGTTCCCTAGCTTTCTGATTAAAAGTGTATTTTTGTGTCAGCTTTAGGAGAAATTATGTACAAAGCCTGTTTATAACACAGTCTCTTTTAATTTGTCAAAGGCTTGCATTGTATAACTGTCATATTAATTGCTAAAATTGCCTCCTATATTGTTTCATTCTGCTCCTGAAAGGCAAATTAGGAGAACTCAATTTCTGTAGCACCACCTGGTGTGACAAGTCGTCTTCTTTTGACCAACCATTGTTCATCACAACTTAGTGGTAACTAGTCTAAATGGGAGCTTGGTAGAGTGCAATGCTTTTATTATTGTTAGTGTCAATTGAAACACTGAAGTCATCAGTTTAAGGACCAAATACAGAAGCTCAGGAAATGTGTCCTCCTCATGTGGCCACTCGACATTGACACCCAACATGACTGAGAGAGCAGATAAGTGGTTTAGAGACAGTATTCCCCTGCATCAAGTAGAGTGTCCTATGAAAGACTTGCCTCTGATATGGTTACAAATAAGCTTATATTAATTGAGTCTTGCTTAGGTTTAAATTCAACACACTACATCAGGGCACAACAAGGTCAATGTGCCTTCCAACATCCTGCTCAATAGCAAATTAAATATACTTAGAAAGAACATGCCTTACACTCTCTGACAGCACTGAACAAACACCACCGGTTATGTAGCAACCTTTTATTCAATATTCTGGTCATTTTAGCAATCACACAGGAACCTAGTTTCAATTTGCTGCTCAGTCAGAGGAGACTCAGAGTCACCTCTTTCTTCTACCTTCTACAAGAGTGTCCTAACCACTGAGTGACACAGCAGGCTGAGAAGGGCTGATACCACTTACCTTTTCCCCTGGCTCACAGTGACCCACCATATAGCTAAGAAGAAAGATTCAGGAGATCTAAAGGGTCTAAAATGTAAAAAGATCATGAAACTCCAGTAAAGAGGCTAAAGATATGCAATAGATAGTATCTCCTTGTCTCCACTTCCTCTAATGTGCAACACTGAATTTAAAAAAATGATTACTTGGAGCTCAGAGCTCAAGGTTCCCCCTCTGTATTCAAAGCACCTAAGTAGGCATTTAAGTGCTAACAAGCTCCCAGCACCCTGGTTAATAACTGGCTTTTGGGAATTACCACGATATAATGGCAATAATAATTCATTACACAGCAATGCATTTTCATTTTAAGGGTGATGGAAAAACTTTCAAAGTGTTTCTTGTGAACAGCAAAGGTAAAGAACAAGTAGGGATTTTGTTACTCCTCAGAGCTGAATAGTTCACCAGAAACCATTGTAGCGCTAAAAAGTTTCTCACAGGCAATTTGCTTCCATGGTAGGGACCCAAGCAAGCAGGGAGCTGGCATCATGACTCTTATTCAAAAACTTCATCCATACCACTGAGAAAAAGAGCACTGAGACTGAGTGGACACAAAATTGTTCATACTATTTAGCTGTTAGTCACTCCTTGCTTCTGGAACAGAACTGCAACAGGAATTTTCTAGTAAGGGGGTAGTCCTAAGTAGTGTTGGGAGTAACCGGCTGATGTCATTTGACCTCTGGGACAGAAATCAGTCCCTGACGCTCTTTTGTGCCTGTTGATACATCCAAGAAGGTTAATGTGTTGCTACATCTTGTACAAGTCCGATCAGCACTGCAAGTCCAGGGTCCTGTGTCCCCAGAGCAGTGCAGCAAAGGAAACTTTCCAAGTGACTGAGGAGTGTGAGTGAGCAAATTCCAGAGAAGTAACAATAACGAATTTGTTGGCAGAAGGAGTTTCAATACAAAAAACAGTAATTAAATAGATGGAGATGCCTGAAAACCAAGCTGTACATTTGATGCCCTTCATAGTAAAGCATCACATTCTCCTCCAGATCCAGTACGCTGAATAATATTCCTTCTAGTCCTGATAACTGTGTAACCAGCTGGCAGAAGCTAGTAAATGTAGAAACTGCTCTTGACCATATGTATTTTGGGATTCTGAGTAAAAATTCCACAACCTTGAAAGTTTGCAGAATATAGTGATGTCCATAATAATAATAATAATAATAATAATAATAAAAGTTTGTTTTCAGACTGCATCCTGTTGGAGAAACAGTGCTTTGATGTTGCTGTCCTACCATGAATTTAAAGGATATGGATAATTTACAATCTTGATTAACAGTCTCAGAGCTGCAATTGTTCATCCTCTTCACTTCCCATCCTTTTTATTGAATGTGCTTAAGTATTCATGAACACATGATGGCAATCTTGTTAATGCTATGAAAAGCAATGACATCCTCATTATAAACTGCTTGAAAATGCTCACGATCCTTTCACCACAATGAGCTTTGTACAATTAGAAGCCTAAAAATGTCACAGGTGCACAACACACAAGGTGATAAAATTGTAATTGTAAGATACTGTGGAATTGTAATGTCCAAGACAGTAGAAATTGCAGCTACAGACAGAGGGAGGGACACAATAATGCTCCTTGTAATACTAATTCATCTTAGGTGCCATGCAACTGTGTCTTGTTCACATACTCAAACTGAAAACAATCACAGACTCAGGGGCAAGTAAGTACTTCCAGGCAAATCTGATAGACTGCAGCTATTTAAGGTGCCTTCCTTTGTCATTATGGTGAGAAAAGTTTTGCTTACATGGACTGAAAAGGACCTTGGGACATTTGAACATGATCTCTTTTGGTTTCTTCACAGACACATTATACCAATTTTGATCTTTTGGTCTTTTATTATAGGTTCACAGTTTGCTATGGAAGTGAGCGTGGGTATTTTTTTTATTATGGATATGGATTTCTGGCTACCCTCGATAGAAAGTTCAAGTGGGGTTGATGCCCTGTCAAGCCTTCTGCATATTTCTTGTATCTACAACAGAGATAATCAGAAGCTTGTATTAAACAGAGGTGAAAAATCTTCAAATTCTACGTGAACAAATATTCTTGTCAGAAAAAAAAAGGACCTCACCAAGGAAAGGTGTACAGAAAAGACTTGGCAATTCAATGAGTTCCTCCCAGCCTCAGAACTTGTCTGTAGTCCCATCATGCTAAGAAAAAGATAATTAGAAGTCATTCCAGTTTGAAAAGAGCATAGGATCGCAACCTTAGGCTGCACTTCTATTTTGGAGAAAACTCAAATTCCGTATTTTCCACATAGGGACAACTCAGTTCTGGAGTTTAAAAATATTTTCCTTTCTTTTTCTGTCCTTTCATTTTCTTACCTTCATGCCTCGGATCTTTGCATTGCTGGATGTTAACAAGTAGGAGAGGTCAAAGATATATTTTAAAATCTGCCACGCTTCCTTTGACTGCAACTCTAGACAACCAACAGGTGGCTTTTAAATACACACATGTGCACTGTCACATGCATATATGCAGACACATAGGAAGATAGACACAGAACAGAGTTTATGGAACAGAGTTTAAGAAACACTGAACCCAGGTAGAGTAGCTGATTTGAAATTTTGTGATGCAAGCGAGGCTCTGAGATTTGAATTCCATTTATCATTTTGGCCTTTCAAGAACTGATAGGGAAAGAAAGAATTCAGCTACAGTTCAGCATTTCCACTTAGCCAGCTAATCAAGCCACCGTAAAGTGGAATAAGTGGCAATGAAGGAAGAAAAGGTGCAGCAGAGTTGTCACACAGATTCCACAACCTGAAAGAGTCATATTTGACTTAAAAGCTTTCACTGCCCTGATGTGAAAAGGTATAGTTAGCAAAAGAGTTTGTTTACCTCTTTTGAGTCTCTCCATTCAATAATCTCTGCAGGCAAACCAAATTAGACAGAGCAATACAAAAACTGTGGTCTTTTAGCAAACTGGACCTGCTTCTCCACTATCAAAGAAACCTGCATAAGCATAAACACTTCTGGAAAAAGGTGAGGATGTGGTGAACACTTCTGCAAACACGTTGCATATTGCATTCTTTTAGCACTAAGCCTGCCCAAATATACAGGAGCACATAAAGCAGTGTAAAATTTGTCCCAGCACTCCCAGTAAAGAGACCACAGTTTGTATTCAGGAAAGATTTTAAGAGCATGTTTAAGGTTAAGTGTGGGATTTGTCACCCTTCCTCAGCCAGGAAGTCATTTCGAGCAACACTTGGGTACATCTCTGCCAATATAATCCACCAGAGCTGGGCACATTTTTCTTCCTGTGAATGAACTATTCATATACCCAAAAAGCAATTTCATCCATTCCAAAACAATTTATGAATTCAACATTAATTTGACAAATAGTTTTGGCTGGGAAGATTTTCTCAGACTAAGACTGGCATGAAAAATACCTGAAAAACTACTTCTTTCCCTTAGTTGTCACCAACCCAGGCACAGAAAATGTGGAGTTGCTCTTAAAATGGACTTAAACCTCCAGTTTCTACTTCTAAAGAAAGATCCCTAAAAAAAAAAAAAAAATTAAAATTAAAAAATAAAAATAAAAATACATTGTACATTGTCTAAAATGGTGGTCTCAATATCTCCTCTCAATATTATTCAGATTTGCATAAACTGCTTATGAAATTCCCTGGAACAGGATCTGGAAGCCAGGTGTCAGATCTTTTGCTGGCTCAAAGATGCTGCTGAATGGTCTGCTGCAAACCAACATCCAAAGAGTGAAATTAAAAAAGAAGAATTAATGTTTCAGTGTACCAATACTCTAGTTCCTAAAATTGGCCTTCCTAGATATGTAGATGTTTCACGCCTTCTGTCAGGCCTTTCTCCAAATAGCGTAATTGAATTCCGTTATCTCCTTTGTTTCTCACATCTGTCTTCCACTTTAGTTATTTATTTATATTCTTTTCATCCAAGCTGATATGCTTGGATCCTAAAACAAATTCTGTTATCACTGACTCTTGAGGAGGGAAAGTCCATCTGATTGAATACAATGAAACAAAAGACACAAATCAGAAGTAAAACTGGTACTTTGCCAAGGTAGTAACAGACCCTTGGTAGATAATTTCATGATGTTGCTATTAGCCCCTAAATGGCTGCCTGCTTCATTCCTAAGGTACCTGCCTTAATGATCACTAAATGATTTACATAACTAATGTCTTTCCAAAAGGATCATCTGGATTTACTGCCCTCAGTTGGTAAATACCAATACAGACTGGTTCCATTAGAAAACCAATAAAATATTGTGCATGTGAAGCTGTAATGCAACTTATATTAATTGGAGCAAGTCACAGGGGAGATAATTTGTGTTTAACATGTATTTATCAAAACAGCAGTTATGAATGCATTTGAGTAATTATTTAAAAAGCAAGCTTTTCTAGCAGAATGTTTTGTTGTGTTTTTTGTTTTTTTCTACAAACTGTAACTTAACAAGGAACAACTGAAAATCCCACGGAAAATGATTTGAAGACATAAAAACATCTCTCTGACAAGAAGTAGAGAAGGAAGTATTTCCTCTGAGCTAATTCAGGGCCACATTACCCTGACCAGCTCCTGCTGCTGTGGAGGAATGCATCCCATTAACTGGAGGTACCATGTCCAGAGCAGAACCTTTCTTAATCACCAACCAGTTTTGGCCCTAAAATCTTTTGCAGCAGCCACAGCCCATCTCAGCTTAAAGTCAGATAGAAAAAGATGAGTCATTCGATGAAAGTCTGTTAAAAAGAAAGTGTAGGCTTATAAATATGTCTCTCCTCTGACTTTTGTCTCTTCCACTTTAAATCAAGACTCTTTTTCTATGTAAATTTGGAGTCAAAGGCAAGATGCATTTCAGATGTGATAAAGCCAGCAGCAGCCCAGGCTCAAGAAGTTTCTCAGGTGAAGAAACCAAATCTGCTTATACAAAGGAAAAAGTCTTATCCCGCAGTGTCAGAGTAATATGTTCTTCAAGTCCTGACCATTATGCATTCCATTTATACCACTTCTTTAATCAAAGCCGAACCTGGTGAATTGCAAATAAGAACGAAAACATTAAATGTGAAAGGCCAACTCGCTCATCTATATTTTTTGTCAAAATGACAGTTTTAAAATTACAAAGGTAAAATACTTCACTAAATAGGGTTATAAATGTATAATTCATCATGGCAGAACATTTTTATGCGTTTTAAAACTACTCTTTTATTTTAAGAGGTGAGGATGCAAGATGGTAGGCTCATTCTTCATCTTTTCATTTTGCAGTTTATTTTTCACACAGCAAAGATGCAGCATGGTTAGAAAAGCTCTTGAAATGGCATTTGTACCCTTCTTTTTCTAAGTTGTTGTTTACTGGAGAGTATATTTCAAAGGTGAAGGTATGTTACCACCCTGGTTAGTATATGTACATACATACCACAAGCCCTCTACTAAATAAAATCCTCATTGCTTCACAGAGGCCATATATTGTTAAAATAGGGACACTCTGTTCCCTATCCCCACACTCACTAGTCCACTAATTAGGTACCATATATCTGAAGCAGGAGAATCAGATTTCTGTTCCCACTATTTACAGGAATTCCTGAGTAATCGGTCTGCAGCTTAGTGTCAGGCATACAGTTCCCCAGTGGCTATGGATTTGTTATCCTGCTGAACACAGATCACTGGGAAAACTTAGAGGAAAAGGTAAGCATTATAGCTGAAGAAATAAGGCAAGTACTTTACTAGAAACTCCCATTGCTTCACTGTAATTTGCCTGAAATCCTCGTTCTTCATTGCAAGTGTGAATTCACATACTGAGATTGCAACAAAAGATTAAGATAAAACTCCTGGCACGGAGTCGGGGAAGAATAATATCTTTGCAAGGTCATATAGAGAAGAAGATCACTGCATCCAGGTAGTCTGCTGCATATTATGTTTTTGAGAGGCTGGCAAGAATAGAGCTTGAGGCAGGATGAGGAACTGTCACGGAGAGAATGAAAGAAGAAAGGAAAATGTGATCTGACTCTTGTTACATCCTGGGGAGATCGTCTCCAAATTCCATGCTGATTGAGGGTCAACCACCAAAAAAAACCTGACCTAAAATAATATACCTCAGGTCTAACATTAACCCCAGTGCCCTATGGGTCTTAGGTCAGAGCATTTCGCTGAAGTGATTGCAAACATCTGTCAAGGAAGTAATTTCTTCCTCCCATTAAGTTCCCTGGATGTGAGATCACTGCCACCATGCAAACCCGTGGAAAAAAAAAAAAAAAAAAAAAAAAAAAAAACTAACTGCATTTCTATTTCAAGAGTTTACAGCCCCCAGAGAGGGAGGGGAGACCCCAGTCTCAGGGGTCTAGAATTAAAAAATATATATATCAGATTACAGAAAACTAAATTTTCATGCCTCTTGTCACAACAGCAGGAGCAAGATGATCTCAGTGTTGCTTCTTTGAACTCTCTGAGCAAAGAAGATACAATGGCCATGTCTTTGAGGACCCTGTTTCCGTTCCTGATTCACCCAGTAGCTTGCTGGTGATGATGCGCCTTATCTCAGTTTCCCCTTAGTCAGCATTTCATTACAGGAGAGGTTTCCATTTCACTGGCAAAGAAACCTTAGGCTGGACAGTCTCAGGTGGGTAGGATTTTTACTGCAAGCAACACGAGTTTTCAAAGTAAATGGGTTGACATCACATGTTTTATTATGAAAGGAAAACAAAAATATTTTTTGTGTGTTTTCTGATGCTTTTTACCTACCTCTAGTAAAAAAAGCAAAACAAGCTGCAACGAAGGAGTTGCATAAACCCATAATTTGGCAGCCAATTAGTCTTTGATTTAGACAGTTGCTTTTTGAATATATTTTTTAATGTGATTCCTTGCAGCTGAGAAATTTACATTTTAAAAAGTGCTTAATGCCAAGGCAGTAAAGGAATCCCACATTTGTCAAAGAAGTAAACTGAGATGAAATCCAGTCCTTGTTAACATCCTAGTCTGGGACTGCTTTAATAGTAAATGAAGGAGGAATGTGTCCTCTGGTGATAGGGAGCTTGAGGAGACAAGCAGGGGAGCCAGATTCACTATTGCCTTTTTGCCCCAGCTAGGGTAGGACATACACAAAGGCACACAGCAGACAGAAATACCTTCCAAATAGCCTGGGGCAGCTGTGCAAATTTGTAACAAAAGATGGGGATTGGGTAATCTAGAGCAGAACAACAAGGAGGACAGTGGAACTGTGACCTTCTGCTAGGGACCCCATCCAGAGAGGCTGCAGATGCGAGTGCAACACTCGAACTGACACTTTACACAATACCAGCGCAGGCATCTTGCTTGCAGTCTGACTACAGTCAGCTCTTTGGGCTGTGTATAGATCTAGTGGCAAGAACAAACTGCAGCTTCTTTCATAAATGCAGATGCTGGAGTTTGCTTCATTTCAAACACAGTCATGTCAGAACCATGCTGCTTTGTATCGAATACAAAAAGGAGAGAAACAATACACCCGTTCACTGTAATGAGACCAGTTGCAGGAAGAAACATCAACCTTGCTGAACCACAGCAGAAATGCCAAGCATGTTGAACTCTTCTAGAAATAACAGATTTTAAGCAGCTGAGGCTATCCTGAGTAAAGAAAAAACATGGCAGTATGAATATGGGCGTATGGTTCACTGAACAATGGAATTTGGAGTCAGCTGATTTAGAGTGGAATTGGATACTGATATCCCTTGAAAAGCTCACAAAGTACATTTCTACTTTCATTTTGAGATTCTTAACTGTTTTAGAGGCCTGATACTAGAACACTCCCGCAGCTTGTTCTTGCTCAAGGCCAAAGATGTAGTTCCTGGTAACCAGGGCACAAAGAAACATGAGAACAGCTGGCCTTCTTTTCCATGCCTGAATATTTGGGGGAGGAAAATAAGCTTACAAAACTGACATGAAATATCTTAATAATTAGTTTATCAGCTTCTGCTCTTTCACAGTTCCTCCAGGAGACCAAGAGGGAGATTTGTGGACCTTACAAGTGGGGTTACTGGGAGTCCGGTCTTAAATCAGCTCCTAATGGGGTGTGAGTGATATTTTGCAGGCTGGTGTGGGAACAGTAACTGGTTCCTGCTCTGTTACAGCAAGTTCAGCAAAAGCCACCATGATGGTTGGGGCTGGGGCACTTGCCCCATGAGGAGACTCCAAGGGAGTGGAGTTTATTTGGCCTGGAAATGACAGAACAAGGATGTTCACAGCCATGCATGACATCAGAACAAGAAGATCTGAGTAGGTATGAGGAAAACAATTTTCACCATTGCAAGTGCATTAAGCAGTGGAGCAGGTTACCCACTGCATGTTTTCAAAACCCACACAGATAAAGCCCTGAGCAATCTAGTCTGAGCCTGCAGTTGTCCATGCTTTGACCAGTATGTTGTACCAAAGAACTTCAGAGGCCAATGCCAATATGAACAGCTTTATGATTCTGTAGCCATCCACGAAACTGCAGAAGGATTTGCTCTTGTGGCAATTTAGGAAGCAGAAGACAGCACCAGAGAAATACTCATAAAGCTGGAGTACAGCTATCACCTTGGGAATTTTTTCAGATTCATTCACAGAGATGGCATGGTATTCACCTAATCTAGCAGAGAGACCCTCAAAGTTAGACGGCCAGCTCTGTGTGCCCCCTCCATAGTCAAGAAAAACAATGGGAAATTCATCTTGTGTTAAAACAGGGTCTAAGACAGGAGAAGGAATAAGCACTATCACTTGGAAGTGACAATTTCTCTTGTTTAGAGAAAAGATGCTTAGAAGAATAGCTCGAGCATGTACTTTTTACACAGCTAAAGCTGAAAGAAATGACTTCTATCCTAAGTCTAGGGGAGATGCTGGCTAATCTCATGCTTGCTTTAATCAGGGTACTGAACTGGCTTTGACAGGAAATGCAGGAGCTCAGAGCTGCTCAGAGACAGGGACAGTGTTTGCTGGAAGTTTAAAAAGCAGAACATGTGAGGGCATGGCTCCTGCTATGATCCCCTCCAGCAACAGTGTGCAGAGCAATGCCCTGGTTAAGCCCCCAGAATTAGGCTCAAGAATGTGTCTATGTGACAAGCAAAGGGAGAGCTAGAGAATGCAATTTCTGTGAATTGGCTGGGTTGGGATTTGCAGGATTAGCACAGCAGGTATAACTAATTGCGTTTATCCTACCCAAGCAGCAGGCATCAGTGTAATGTGCCTGGAGTTGTTGTGCACTGTGCATTTTTCATCCAGTTTTCCCCAATCCATCCTACACACACATCCCTAAGGGAGTATATCGGCTCTAGGTGCAATACACTGGTCTAATCTCTGCTGTCCTTCTGCCAGACTATTCAACTCAGTGGAGTCTCCTGTACCTTTTTGAGCTTCCAGAGGTATAGGAGGGAATTAATTATGTCTGCTCTGTTCTGTTCAAGCATATAGATCAATTTCTTCTGAGTTCTTTTGCTGGCCACTTAGGACACATCCAAAAGAGGGCTGTTGGGTATCCTTGAGGAGGAGAACATGGGCTGTAGAAATGAAACTTTTGTTCCAATGCTCCTGTTCCCAAAGATACGTGCATACATTTTTACATCAAACTTCTGTCACTGCCTAAAGATCTTCTGGGTGTACACAGATAAACCTTCAGTTCTGACAGCACTGATGAGCTGCATTTCATGCCCAAGTCCAATTAACATTCAGAAACCCACTCTAACTCCCCTTCAGCTTCATGTTTTTCACCTAACACACCTACACAATCAGGGCCTTTATCAAACACTGTGGTTTTCACAGCTTTCTTTGAAAAGGCAGCCAGAAGGGGAGGTTTCTGTCCCTGTCTTTGTGCAGTGACAACAGCAGGCCTACATCACAGAGGGGACCTGCATTCAATCCCTGCCATTGTCTGAGGGGGATTCAAGACTATAACTATTGCCCAAAAGAGGCTCTGGGGAAAAAAAAAAAAAAAAAAAAAAAAAAAAAAAAAAAAAAAAAGGTCTTTTATACTCCGATGTTTATATTTCTCGACCTATTACTGAAGGTTTTGCACTGCATAGGAAATAGTTAACTTTGTAGGTGCTGGGAGCAGAAAGAAAGTGAGATCAAGAAGCAGCCTGACTGGGTATCCTTGCATGCACCCACATGGAAGCAAGAGCACCAGAACCCACATCCCTTAAGGGATGCACTCTTGTTTCTGCTCTGACCACAAAAATGTCTCTTCTGTGCACCATCAGCAGAACAAATAAAGGGAGAGCTCCCACACTCAGGCACCCCACAGTCTGGTGTTTACAGTACATCCTAGGAGCTGTGAGACATGGATTGCAATCTCCCCAGGGAAAAGTGAGAGCTGAGAGTAGGCTGTTGCTTCTTGGGTGACTGCACTGGCCTGTTACATAAGAGGGTGGCACAGTTTCAACAGCATATCAGATTAAAGAAAGAGTCAGACACTGTACGCTACTTTTGGAGAAAAAGGTAAAAATACACTAAGTGTAAAATATGAAGTTCTCAGTTCCAAGTGGATGGAGGCATCTGATGCCATAGTAGGGCATCAGAGTGATAGGGAGAGAAGATTGATTCCTGGCCTCAGATTGTCTCTGTTGTCTGGTTCACAGAGCACTTCTTGCAGAGATAAAAGCCCAGGTCCCGGGAGCAACATCACCACCAAACCCTTTGAAAGCTAATTTACCAGACAAAGCATCACATGAACTGTGGCCACACTGCTGCTGTTTTGGAGCTAGCTCGAGTCTCTCTAGCTGGAACTGTACCTGTACCATGTAGACATATTCCTTCCGAGCAACTCAGCTTTGGATCTGATATTTAGGATTCTCAAGATAGCTAGGATGAAAACTGTTGCTCCATGAAAAAAACAGCTTTCACTTATTTCAGGGTTAGCCACATCTACTTCCTTGATTTCTTGCACTAGAGACAACACAAGCATCCAAAAATGAAAACAGGATTGAGGTGATGACATTTTTGCATGCTTTCTTACTCATCTCTGTAAATTTATTAAAAATGGCAAACAGCAACCTAAAAAATGATGGGTTTGAGATAGACTGAAAGTATCAAAGAAGTGAAAAGTATCCATGTCATATATTTCTAAACTAAGATATTTCTCTATTTTGCCTTTCATGTATTTGTATATCTTAGAATTTTTGTTTGATTACCACTGAAACTCTGACTGGAAATTGCTTTTAGAACTGTGCTCTTACTCATTTCTGTTTTGACTTCCTTTTTATTAATGGCTTTAATAGGTTCTTACTTTCTAGTATATTTCTGCTTGTAATTTGAAAAGATGAAACAAAGATTTTAAGTAACAGTCTTCTTTTACTCTGCTCATAATTTTTATTTTTTATTATTTTGTGCATATAGAAGGTTTGAGAAGAATAATGGAAAACAGTTTTGCAAGAAACAAGAGAACGTTAAACCACTGTTTTCTTTTCCATAGATGGCCCAAATCTGCCACCTACTGATATAAAGCAGAATTTAGTGGAACCATCTGTTTCGATTTTACTGTGACAAAAGCTTGCTTATTTTCCAGCTATGCAAAACCATTGCCATCTAGTGGCTATTTCCAAGACTACGCTGAAAAAAAAAAAAAAAAAAAAAAAAAAGTCTTTCAAATATTTATCAAAATATCTATTGCTGCTGGCTGCACAACAAGCTACTTAGCCATTTTGGAATGGATTCAAGAGGTTTAGTGTCCTGTGCCTCCATACAAATCTTTGCAGCTGTCCTTTGAGGTGACATATAAACCTGGATGTTCAGTTGTTTATTTTAACAGCAGCAACAAACAAAAACACAGACACTTTGCAAATTGCTTTTGGGTCAAATGAGCTCTTTACTCTTGCTTATTTTGTACCATTAGTTTGTTTCTACTTTTATCAGTTCCCTAGTAGAGCATCTAAACTTTCAGGGATTTTGAAAAGCTAAATATAAAATAATTATTTTTTTTTAAAGCTTGCTTTAAAAAAAGAGAAGCCTACTTGTTTTTTTACAAAATAAATATATTTTGTGAAGTCAAATGATCTGTGCTTCATAATATCCCACAATAACAAAAAATATAAGATGTACCTACCGTTTTGCCTAATTTCATATTTCTTCCACTCTTTGATGCGTATTGTTTCCAAATCACAAATTCATCCTGTCAAGCTCAATGAATACGAAGAAACTTTTTTTTTTTTTACACAGAATGCCCACACTTTCACATTCATTGTTAAAAAAAAAAAAAAAAAAAAAAAAAAAAGCATCAAAAAAGCATCAGTGAGAAGGACTAGATACCTAAAAACTTGAAGAATCAGCTAGATAATCACTGGGATTTTCAGATATTCACCTTTAAAATTCCTTTTAACGTTTAGGCCAACTAGCTTAGGGGCAAACAAATTCAGATTCACATCTGATGATACAGGCCTTTTAAATGCACTTTGGAAATGCTTCCTCATGGAATTAAACTTTAAGACAGCTTTCTATACATACATTGACTTAGAGTTATATGAAGAGTTCACATTATTTTCTGTAGTACTCCTATAAGAAAGAGAAGCTCTTTGCTCTCATTGCTCAGAAAAGAATCATGTGAACTCCATTTAAAATTCAAGACAACAGAGGGCCCTTTTTCACTGGGTTCATCTTCCTTAGGCTTAGACTTGCAAAAAGCCAGATGTCCACAGCTGATCCTGTCACCTCAGGGTTCTTCTTATAGTTAAAGAAACAGGTGTTTTTGAGGCATTTTTCTTTTAGAATTTAGATACAATTTGTGTCCTGAAGGTGAAGTGAATAGAGCCACAAAAGTGCTCACTATCCACATTAAAAGCAAAGAGAGGCTAGAGGAAATACCTCAGAGGTAAACATATCTAGACGATCACAACTCATCAGGTAAGCTCTCCCTTTCTGGATACAGTTGGGCATTGTCTTCATTGTTGCCAGGAAGTAACAATTCTAATCTTGCACTTATGAAGTTTTCAGCATGGGACTAGAGAAGTTTCACAACTCTTTCAGTGTTGTACTTGGGGGACTGATGTGATGAGGTTCCTGGGGATGACTCTATTGAGATAACCGCTCCAGTTAGATGCTAGAAAGAAAAACTGGAGTCTTAAATATCAATCTCAAATTGATTTTGGAATCAGCTTATCTGGATACAGGAAGTATAAAACATAATAGCTCCCTCAGCAGGAATCATCCAACATGCTGGCAGTCCCTAGGACCTTGTTGTGAAAGACAAAGAAACATAAATTTTTTTTTTTTTTTCACCTTACCATTAAAGATTACTTTCATGGAACATAAAGCAAAAGTGCATCTTTAATTCTGTCATCAAAAAGAAAGATATTACAATCTCACAGGGCTTGACAGAAATGTCATTTAAACAACGGTGACACCTAAATAATGCAGGGGTGGGAGATGAGAGACAAGAGTTTATGTGGCCTGCTGCCTCCACTCCCGTGGAAAGCTCATCAGCTTTTGCAGAATCCAAGCTGTAAAGGAATTAGTTTGCTCTGCCTCAATGCAGTAAAAGAAACCTTCCAAAGATAACCTTGGTAGAAAACAATTCTGTACTGATCTCACACCAAAGAGCATGCAGACTAACACAGCTGCAGGATATGGGCTGAGGACTCTTCAACCTTCTTACCAGTCCTATTCCAGGAAATACTTTCACGCTGACTGACAGACACATGCTTGAAATTTGTCATGCATTTGCTGACACTGGTAACAAAGGAGAAAGAGAATCATTTAAAATGTGGTCTCCAAAAGGCACAGCACGTTTGCAAAACTGTTCACAGTGAACTAGTGGAACTTACAGGGCAAGAAATAAAAGAAGCAAACTGCACTATAACTGGCAGCTCATAGATTGAGAAGGAGGAATGTGTTTGTATAATAGAAAGTAATGCCAAAAATTTGAAGATAAAAGACATCAATAATCCTGTACAATTCAAGTTCTCACACAACCTTCCATCTAAAAGTCATAGCCCAGAACCCATTCAATTTAGATACATTGAGTGAGTTGTGGTTGTGTCCAGTATCAGTTGCTGGATTCCTGGCCTAGAAGAGAGCTCTGAGAAGTTGATCCAGGACTTCCAAAATGCTTGGTTCCTTCTGTAAACAGAGCAATAACACACACCCTTCTGAGAGAGATATTCCAATAGCCAAGGCAATTCCTGCCCCTCTTCAGAGACCCTCTAGGACTGATGCATTTTTAAAACCAATGTGTTGACAGAAGCATGTCAATGCACCATATAGGAGGGAAATCAGCCTCAGACTGGGGGATCTTAAACCCCTGCATCCTTCGAGATCTAGGCACTGTGAACTTACTGGCAGTGAGAATTGAGCGCAAGGGATTAGCTTCCTTAACTGTGGAAGCTGCACCACTGGGCAAGAATGCAAGTCTAAGGACCAGAAGGGGAAGAAAAAAATGAAGAGTAATGTGTCTCATCTGAAACAGGGCATAGCCTGAGTAAAACAGTGTTTTTCATCCCTCAGTACTTTCTTTTTTACCAGCAACCACCACCATCCTGTTTGATGCTTAACCTCAGAGCTTCTACTGCAGTTTTTCTGCATTTTCTAGTAGAAACTGTCACACACTAGTCTTTGCTCTCCCCCCATGACTGGGATACAATTCCCATAAACTTTAGTTCATCTTCAAGACTTCCTCAAGCTAATCTCATTGGTCCTTCATACTTCTCTCTTGAATTTATCCAGTTTTTTTCTCATTTCTAGATAGAAAAATGTTTCTGGGAGTGTTGAGTATGTATTGTATGCAGTATATGTGAATCCAAGTCCCTGAACAGAGCTTCCAAACATAGTATTAAATAGAATATTCACCTAGGGAACATTTGATGAATCAGGAGATATAAAATTGTCATTCTGGACATTATGGGAAGATGAAAATCATCCATATCTGTTGAATACTCTGAAATGAAAAGAAAGTGAGAAAGTTGCCACAGAGCTAAAGACGCATAAAGTCTTCTTCCAAAAATGTCTGTCATCATGTCTCTTGTCTTCAAAATAGTTTTGTGTGAGATAGGCAGATGCAGCAATGGACTCCACACAATTTTGCTCAGGGCAAGCATACAAAATAAAAAGGTGAAGCATTACAAAGGCAAGCAACTCAGACTAAAGACAAATCGTTCCTGTGGTGAGTAGCTCCTTGCAGAATCAAAATTCATTTAGAAGCATCTTAGCATTGAGTTTTCAGGGCCCTGTATTGACAAATGAGACTACCACCAGCAGACCCAGGGCAGGAGTTTTATAAATGTTCAGTGTTCCTTCTGTTTATTGAAGCTTTGCTCATGCATCTAAATGACAGAACTAGAACTTGCTTGCCATTTTAGGACATTGCTGCCTGCATTTCAAAAAGTACTTCTACAGTGACCTTGATCAATCAGTTTGCCACTACTCAGTGCTTTTATCTAATGATAAGTATTGCAGAGAAAATCTAATGGTACGGAATTCCTGCTGTCTTGCAGTGACAGGATTTTTTTGCATGCCTCTGCTAAAATCACCAAGGAAAGTGCTACTGGAAAACAAAGGGTACTATGACTAGTTCAGTGCTACCCAATCTGTTGTTTTTTCTCTGCATCAATATGTTGCACTACTGTTTGCTACTTTCACCATATCAATAGTTATTGGAAAATCCTCCTTTTCCAGTCTTCTTAACTGAAAATTATGTTAGCATAGAAAGGAATACTTAAATAATACATGTACAAAATGTGCTACATTGTTACAAATTGCAAATGGGTGCTTTGAAATAAATTTTGCATGTCAAAGATTTCTAACTATACTTTTTTTATTTTTCCTGATGTAATAAGTTAGGTGTTGTACAATTCATCACTTTCCATGATTCACTGAGCTTATATAATATATCCATTTGCATAGTACTGTTTATTTGAATACCAGTTCCACCCCCACAACAAAACCTGCAAATTTCAAAAACATTTGTTGTCACACACATTTTATATCAGATTCATCTGATGTAAGTAGAACTGTATGAAGGTCATGGCAGCCTAATAGAAACATTTATGAGAACTGGTGATCACAAAATAACAGTTAAAAGTCTGTTGAATTTTAATTTTGCTGAATCTTACAGTTCGTGAAGATATACAGCTGAACCTACTTCAAAATTTTTAATTCTAGCCATCTTCTTCACCAAGAGAAAAGTATGAAATTTATCTTTTTTGCTTCCCTTTGTAGGAAAAAAAAAAAAAAAAAAAAGTCTTAGAAGTAGAGAATCTATGATAAGTCTATGCTTAGAAGTAGAGAATCCTATGATAAGTTACATCCAACTGAAAGCCCAGATAGACTATCGCTCTCAGAAAGCTATATTGATTCTGAGAGTTGAGCATGTATCTCTGTCCAACACTGATTTCCAGCCTTCAGGTACACCAAGCCATTTGAAGTTGTCCTAGAGCTCTACTACTAAGTATCTGTTTCATCTTACTGATCCAGTGGAAAAAAAGAAAAAAAAAAAAAAAAAAGTGGAGAGAAGTGGAAAAAATGCAGAATTTGGACAATCCTGTCCAATTCAGGGCATCGCTAAGGGTGTTCTATATGACCTGACATAGGTCCTATAGGTTCCTAGGAAATACACAGTATGTGCTGAGACATCCAAATGTGTCAAAGTTTGAGCAACTCCGTGGATGGCCACCAGCAAAAATTTACACAATACCAAATTTAGGCAGAGGAAGAAAAGATCTAAATTGTATATTTAATCCCCTCTGTGAATCTAGCCCTATGCTTTCACACCACAAGAACTGTAACCTTCTTCCTGCTCTGCCTATTAAGATCCCTAATTATATTAAAGCCTATCATCACTTATTCATGAAAGCACCTCTTTAGCACATACAAAGTGACTGATCCCCAAGGTTAGAGTTACAATGACAGAGTGGAACGTGAGTGTTTTCACAGAAGCACTTTTTAAATGAGTTTTCTTTTGCAACTTTTTTTAGCAAGCAAGGTCAGTTCTATTGGTTTTGTTCAGCTGGAACTCTTTAGCACTATAAAATTAGATTGTGTTATCTATATGCTTTGCCACCTGATCTCCAACCTGGGTACACTACCTAGCTCCAGTGATTTTCTTTAATGAGGTAGAAATGTATATAACGGTTTTAAATATGCAGGCTAACATTTTCATCCATCTATGATTATGCAAATCGTTACATAGCTGCATAGCTGTCTGTGAATTAGAGAAGTAATAACATCTTATAGAGACCCTGTTAAAACTCACTGAAATCATCTACACAGACGGATATGATTTTATAGAAAATACAATACAGATACATTAATTAGTTACAAATCACCGCTACCATCACCCAATGAGATATGTAACATGGGCTGAGGTATTCGCTGTGAAATTATATAAATGTTTTGTTTGTACAGATAAGTGAAATACTCAAATAGTTAATAAGATCAAATGTAATACAAAAAGTTCCCAGTTTCTATTATTTTTCAAGGTGGAGGAGAAGTACTGCATATGCTTCACATTTTAGGACAACAGTACCATATCCATCCTTTAGCATTTTGGGGGATGTTTTGTTTTTTCCCCTTCTTTCTCTCCATCCTTTCATTCATCAACAGTGGTGGAGTTTATCAAATCCTTTCTTTTTAGCACCCATCTGTAATGCCTCAACTGATAGCTGTTCATCCAGGATTTTGGCACAACCTCCTATTCAGACACTGCATGTGGCTGGGACTACTTACACTTTCCAAAAGAAACACAATGCTAGAGGATACTGTTTTCATACCCCAATTTTACCTACTAGTTTTGAGGGTTGATATGAAGCAAACATCCCAAGCTCCCACACATATAGTTTACTCATTAAAAAAAAGAAAAAAGAAAAAAAAAAAAAAAGTTACCTCTCTGTTTTAAGAGGTCAATTTTATTTGAATAGCAAAGCTATTGATAAAGCTGTTAATAAACACTGATTCAAAAAGGCATTCAGAATTTTTAAGTAGGTCCCATAAGCCCTGTTCAGAGCTCACATGAAGCATGATTTGGTACCTCACATCTCTTCTTCTAACTCTTGCATCATTTTTTTCTATGAGGTAAGTCACAATCTTTCACAGGCCTCTGAAAAGTCCTAAAGAAAAGTCCCCAGTGTCAGTGTGAAAGAATAAAAGACTAGCAATGATCTCTGCCTGGCAATGGAAGAAACAGAATTTTTCAAGGAGTAGGGACTCTTGCTGAATGCAGAAAAACTAGCCAGAGGAGAATTTATCCTTTTTCACCATACCCTTAGTAATTACAGTTCCCGCTTTACCCTTTTCAGGCTTGTTGGGCACCTTTTCCCAAAGGGGAATTCTCCCTGATGGGAGAATACTCACACAAGGTTTTCTAATGAAAAAAAAAAAAAAAGGCAGCTGACCCATGGTTCAGACCTTCCTGCTGCTCCACATCTCATCTTTACATTCTCTCACCTGAGGAGGCTGTAAAAAAGGAGATGCAGCTTCTTCTTCATAAAGGCCTTCACCTTATTTCTGTTATGAGACGATACATTCAGTTTTTTTTCTCATCACTTGCCTTGGCCCCTTCCCGTATTATGAAACTTGTACAAGGTTTATTCATTACCACACCACCCTACACATTACAGTGAGCTGTTCTTCCTCTTCTTTTACCCTTATTTCCCATTTCAAGTTCCTTTTTCCTGTTTACCTCCTTTAGCCTTTCCCTAACCAGACTGGTGAACTCTAAGGGCACTTAATTTCACAGCTGCCTCCAAAAGAAGAGCTATTTAAATGAATATGACATGCTTATCCATGCAACAAACATTCACACAAGTACAAATACACATCAAGCATGTAAATGCCCTCAAAATGCATGCAAATAATTTCTACATTGACTCAATTTTACCTGCACTGTTTTCACAGCCATTCAGCCAGCTCCAGGCTGTGAGGAAATCTGCATGCTTGGAAGGAGGGACGTGCGCCTCATACACCCACCAATTCAATGGGATCATGAGCAGGAAATAGAGGTAGGACTTTAATGTCTGGGAGCAGGCTGTTTCTGAGGATGAAATACAAAAAGGAAAAGGAGACAATCCGTATGGCAGATGCCTGTCTCTTCCCTCCATAACACATAACAGAGATTGAATATTCAATGGATAAGAGTCTTGAATTTGAATCCCCTTGACATTAACCTGGCAACTTAATCCACTTTTCTGGTCTACTAATATATATATATATACATATATTTATACATATTTCTACAATTTTGGGGAGCCCTGTCCTCAGGAAAACAGGAAAGAAAAAGTCATATGTCACACACCTATTAAAAAAAAAAAAAAAAAAAAGTGCAGATTTTTTCTCCAATTTATCTAATAGTCTCATTGTCCAGTCACATAGCTGGGATGTGAAAAACACTCCAGAAAAGAAAAAAAAAAATCATTGTGGAAAGAAAAGACATTTCTGTTCAGTTTTTAAGGCACAAAATTTCATGGGACAGGAAAATCACTTCTCACAAAGATGTGTTAAAACTGCCCTTTGTGGAGTAAAGAAAAATCCCAGAGGTCAAGTAGAAGAGAATATGCCTCTAGGTTCAAGAAAAAGCACAAACTTAATGGAGATCTATTGGAGGACACCAGAGTCTGTTTCAGAGAGAAAAAAAGTACAAAGAAAGAGCAGTTTTTATAATGAGAAACCTCTGTTCATTCTCCAAGTGTCAGGGACTTTGTCACTGACATGCTATTTCTCTTCCCTCTGCTTATTCAGGCCAGCTCCATTGTGCTGCTGTTCACAGTTTTAATAGCTATCTGCTTTGGACATCATTAAAAGTGCTGTGGCTTGAGGCAGTAATAAGTCTCCTATCTGCTTATTAATGACAGCAATCCATAAACAAATAAGTTCCTTTTTGCTTGGAGCCTTGCTGTGGCTTAAAAGTGCATCCAAGAACCATTTCTGCTTTAAGTTTCTGACTGTACTGAGTCCCATTAAGGCACAGAGAAATATAACTTGTACATCGCAGTGGCTATTCAGTGGTTAATGGGTCCCCCACTGTTCAAGAAAAGTCTCTCTGTAAGTGCCCTCTTCACTGTAAAACTTACAAATCTCCAAAGCTACTGATGCAGCCAGCTGAAGTAACAGGCTCCTGAAAACTGACAGATTTAAAGGAAGAAATAGTGTGCAGTTTGCTAGAGGCAAGTTATTTTAATATAATACAGCAATGACAGCTCTCTACATTTAATCATCAGGCTCCTGATTTTCTCCTCAGCACTTGAATTTCACACGATTTAGGGATTTGGGGAGATACTATTTTACATTCTCCCTCCCAGCTACTGAGAGTACCTGCCAGGTTCAAGTTGGGAGCCATGTTTGTAAATTTTCCAGTTATTTTAAACTGAAACCTAAATAATTGCATGCATGACATACATGCATGAGACTCAAAGAGGAGCTGATACATGCTTTCCATGGAGATTTGACTGCTCTGGCATTTTCTGAGTGGCTGAGACACAACAGTTGCACATTCCCATCCTTGCCTGTCCAATAACTCATTTTAATTCTTTTAAATACTTTTGGGATGCCTCTCAAATAGGAATGCATCTATTTGTCTAATTAATCATGCTGTGAACAAAGGAACTTAGGAGTCCAGGGCTCCTGTCCTTGAGTTTCCCAAAAATTATGTCTCTAATTGCTAGACTTCAACATGATCTGTTATGTTAAGCATAATACAAGAGTACCAGGGCTCACCCACCAGTGTATGTATGTTTGCAGATCTATTAAGGTGGATGATCAGAGAGAAAAGAAAATGTTTGAAGAAAAACAATTTTTTAAAAACAGTATAGCTTTCTCCTGCAGCCTTAAGAACAATTTTATTTATTTATTTGTTTGTTTGAGATTACCCCACTTCATTGCATTCTTTGTTGTTCTGTCTCAGGTTCTAACTAGGCCAGAAGAATAAACCAAGAGTCATCTGCAGACCCTTACTAAGACAGAAAAAAAAGCATGATACTTAAAAATCTGGTGTGAATACATCTCAAAGCTGAAATTTCATAACAATGTGTTTGAGGCAGATCAATCAGCAAACCACGGAAACCAGTACAGTGGTAGTCTCCTTCTCTTCTGCAGACTCCAGTGTCTGTGGACCACTTCTCAGCATGTGCAGAAGGAATAAACTCTGCTACATGAGATTTCCTGGAACTGTGTCCCAGTTTTCCTACCTTTCTCGAAATGGAAGCTGTAACTCCACTAAGTTTTTGAAGGTACACAGAGCAGGAAGCTCTAAAAACCACTGAGTTTTTAATCCACTAAATTCTCAGCTGAGTAAGTCATGAAAACATATGGCAGGACTTACAGTCTGTATTTTATCCCAGGCTTAGTCAAGAAGTAAATCGTCCAGCATTTATTAAGATGTAAACCCATTGCAATCATCCAATATAACATGATCACTTATGTTCTCTTGATCAATCATGCTTAAAGACAAGGGCATCTTATTTCCTTTAGGTTGATTATATCAATTCTTAGCTATTTAGCACTTCCAGACAAGAAATGAAGCTCACTGTTCTCAGGAAATCCAATCTCCAGACTCCCATGTGCATTTGCTACCTGCCTGTGGTTTCAAAGGAGCCAGCTGTTTATTCCCATATTAATTCAGAACCCAGTTTAACCACTTATTGCATTTTTCCTTAGAAGAATCATCACAAAAGCTTTATTAATTCTTTCACCGCACCTCTGTCATTTAAAAAAAAATAATAATATTAAAAAAAATCTGATCATTCCTGGTGTCTTCCCTCTATATCCAATGCTGAAAGAGAAAAACTAAGAAACCCTGAATGTTGCAGAAGTCGTATCTATAGAACCGATCTTTACAGGTCTGCAGTACAGACCTATTAATTCAAGCCTGTCACCCTAGGCCCCCTCAATGACAAGAAAACTTTAATTACAGGACAAGATTGTTCTAACCTATTTTTACTACCAACTGTAAGAAGAGATGCAGTCTGTATTTCTCTCCATTGTCTTTAAAGGCCACAGAGCTGACTACCTGCACTACTAACATGTACATGGTACAAGTCTACACTTGGTTAGACAGATCCCAAACTGGGTGATCAGAATGGCCAGGGTCAAATGTGGGCTTGAAACGGAAGTATAACCCTGAGAGCATAATTAATTCACTGGCTGAGGGACAGGCAACTAAGGAGGGGTACAACTAAAGTGGATATAAGGGCATGTCATTACCAATGAGGATGTGGGGCAGAGGATATAATGACAGACACAACATGACTAGGAGAAATGAATGTGAGGTAATAAGCAAATTCAAATTTGAAGCTAAAAATTCACACTTGTCCAGAAATTTAGAAGATGGGATGATTTCTTTCTCTAGGAATAAATAATAATCAAAAGTCAGTGGAAGAAGACAATAGAATAACATTATGAATTGAAGACTTTTCTTCTATATCTTTTATCAAGAAGCATGACTTCACTGTGTGGATGACAGAGCACTTGAATAGGTTGCCCAGAGATGTTGTGGAGTCTCCCTCCTTGGAAATCTTCAAAATCCACCTGGACATGGTCCTGGACAACCTGCTCTAGGTGCTTCTGCTTGAGCTGAAGGGTTGGACCAGGTAATCTCCAGAGGTCTCTTCCAACCATAACCATTCTGTGGTTCTGTGAATTTTATTTTAATGAATTCTTGCAGGTTTTAAAGCCTGACTTGTGAATTATTATTCTTAATTTTTGAAGCTGATAATATCAACATCTTTAAAAGCAAATTTTATTCAGTTTAAATTAAACAATATGTTATTGGCAATTGTTGAGAAACAGGAAGGAAAAATAAAGTTTAAGGCAAAGTTTAAAAAAAAAAAAAATCCACAAGCTGAGAAGGAAGATATGCAAAACATGACTTGCTTGTTACTGAGCTCAGATTGCAAAATATCAATGAAAGAGGCTAAAACTCTCTTTGCTCCTAGCCATCTATATTCCATCATATAACAGAGAAAGCTGTCCACATCTCAGCATGGGATTCAGCATATTTGACATATGATCATGTAAGCTTGTATCTTCAGTTCCAGCTCAATAAAATATTCTTTTGTACTGGTGCCCTAAAATGGTGAAAGTACACAGACATTTCCAGTCACTACAGCCTTTTTTAGTACATTTCAGGCACGTATAACTGTTACCAAATCAATTTTAAGGACTAGAATAGGAGGGAGACTGTCTCTCAAATCTTGCGGTTCTGAAATCTGCAACAAGGAAAATACTTGTTCATTCAGTCCTTCATTCTGTCTTCTTAAAACCAAGTTGCCCTACTACTCTTTTCCCTGCTCCTGAATGAGAATAATGGCAATCAAAGCTGAATACAATAGGTTAATATCTTAGGTTAACTTTCAAATTAATACCCAGTAGAACAACAGCCCCCAAAAAACTTTAATATTTTGAATAAGAGGGGGAAAAAAAAGTTTATAATCTAACTAACCAAGCACCATAAATCTTCATGTCAATATTTTTCTTTCATTCATTACCTAATCTGATTCCCTTCCAGCCAAATCAGCTGACACAGAAAGGGTCCATTCACTTATGTTACAGAAGGTCAATATCACACATGGGACTCACCTCATCTGACATTAGCTATATAAAAGTCAGGCAACTGGTCTCAGATAGCTTCCTAAATTTCATCAGCTGAGGATCTGGAAAATCCGTTTAATCTGTCTTCAACATTTATGCACCATGCTCTTGAAGTATCTCTGTTCTCCAGAGAAGGAGCATGAGTGATTAGCTAAAATTACACTAATCATAAGGTGGCTAATGTTACCTGAGATTAATCTCTCTGTACTTCACACAATTTGCCCAATACCTCTCAAATTATCTCACGCTCACTCTCTCTCTTCAAACATAACGTAGCTTGGGACATTTTCAAAGCATGCCAGGGTTATGCAGTTGGTTTTACTTTACTAGCAAATAAGAAATTATATGACCTGAACTTCACCAGAAGTCTCTAGCCATATGTGTGCATGCTCTTTCATTCATATTCTTTAATCATCTTGTTTGTGATAGTTATAGAGAGGATTGCCCTTCTTCTCTGTCAGTTCTAGTGACGGATGCTGGTTGGAGCTGCAGTGCAAGTGTCAGCTGATGAGAGTGGGACAGTCTTTACTGATGATAAATGACAAGGTAAATCCCCAGCCAAAGATGATACTTCCTCAGAATGTTTTCTGGTACTTTCCATGCAGATGGAAAAAATAGCCCTGTAGCTTTTGCTACTCATACCACACACACACAGATTGCTAGCCAGCAGCTCTGTTTGTAGACCCCAAGGTCTTGATTTAGTCACCTGAACATAGGAACTGGTGTCATCTAGCATGCCTTAGCATTTACACAATGTCCAGATGGATCTGGCAGTTTGACCCAGGACTTGTAGGAGACCCTGTGTCATCAATGCAGGCAGCTAGATGACACACAGAATATGTAACAACATATCAAATGGCACTACACACCTACATTTAGGCAACTGAATGTACCTAAATTGAATGTACCTAAAAATGCATCAGGTGTTGGATTTCTTTCAAGATTATCACACTTAAATGTAGACATCTAAATGTGAGTTAGATGTCTAAGCTTCCATTAGAATCATAGAATCATTCAGGTTGGAAAAGATCTCTAAGAACATCTAGTCCAACCTTTAACCTAGTACTAAAGTCCACAATTAAAACATGCTACTAAGTTCTACATCTACACATTTCTTGAAGACCTCCAGGAATGGTGACTCAACCACTTCCCTGGACAGCCTAATCCAATGTAGTGCAACCCTTTCAGTAAAATAAATAAATAAAAATCTCCTAATATCCCACCTAAACCCCCCTTTGTGCAACTTGAGGCCATTTCCCCTAGTCTTATCACTTGGTGCTTGGGATAACAGCCTGATCCCCACCACGTTACAACTTCCTTTAAGGTAATTGTAAAGTACAATAGGTCTCCCTGAGCTTCCTTTTCTCCAGGCTAAACAACCCCAGCTCCCTCACCTGCTCCTCATAAGACTCATTTTCTAGACCCTTCACTATCGTTGCTGCATTTCTTTGGACACATTTCAGGGCCTCGATGTCCTTCTTGTAGTGAGGCGCCCAAAACTGAACACGGTATTCAAGATGTGGCCTCACCAGAGCTGAGTACAGGGGGACAATCACTTCCCCAGTCCTGCTGGCCACACTGTTTCTGATACCATCCAGGATGCTGTTGGTCTTCTTGGCCACTTGAGCACACTGCTGGCTCATATTCAGATGGCTATCAACCAATACCCTCAGGCAGGTTTCCAGCTAATCTTCCCACAACTTGTAGCATTGCGTGAGGTTGTTGTGCCCCAAGTGCAGGACCCGGCACTTAGCCTTGTTGAACCTCATACAGTTGGCCTCAGCCCATCAGTCTATCCTATTCAGATCCCTCTGCAGAGCCCTCCTACACTCGAGCAGATCAACACTCACACCTAACTTGGTGTTATCTGCAAATTCAGTGAGGGTGCACTTGATCCCCTCATCCAGATCATTGATAAAGATATTGAAGAGAACTGGCCCCAGTACCGAGCCCTGGGGGGACACCACTAGTGTCCTGCCTCCAGCTGGATTTAACTCCATTCACCACAACTCTTGGGGCCCAGTCACCCAGCCAGTTTTTAACCAAACAAAGCATACACCTGTCCAAGCCTCAAGCAGTTAGTTTCTTCAGGAGAATGCTGTGGGGAATGGTGCCAAAAGCCTTACTGAAGTCAAGGTATGTCACAACCACAGCTTTTCCCTTATCCACTGAGCATGTCACCTTGTTGTAGAAGAAGATCATGTTCATCAAGTAAGACCTGCCTTTGATAAATCCATGCTGACTGGGCCTGATCACTGAGTCGTCCTGTAAGTGCTGAATGATGGCACTCAAGATAATCTGCTCTCTGAACTTCTTTGGCACCAAGGTCATACAGTAGTTTCCCAGGTCTTCCTTCCAGCCCTTCCTGTAGGTGGGTGTCACATTTGCTAGCTGCCAGTCATCTGGGACCTCCCGATAGCCAGGGCTGCTGATAAATGATGGAAAGTGGCTTGGCAAGCATTCTGCCAGCTCCCTCAGTACCCTCAGGTGAATCCCAGATGTACACAAGTCTATGGGGCAAGATAAATGGAGTAGGAGGTTGATAACCATTTCCTCATGGATTATAAGGGCTCCATTTTGCTCCTTGTCCCTATAGACCAGCTTAGAGGGATGAGTACCTGGAGAACAACTGGCCTTGTTGCTAAAGACTGAGGCAAAGCAGGCATTAAGAACCTCAGCCTTTTCCTTATCTCTTGTCACTATGTCCCCCCTGACATCCAGTAAAGGATGGAGATTCTCCTTCAGCCCCCTTTTCTTGTTTATGTATTTATAAAAACATTTTTGTTGTCTTTAACAGTAATAGCCAGATTGAACTCCAGTTGGGTTTGAACACTTTCTGGGTTCGTTTATATCAGTAGAATTATTATTTTTTTTCTACTTGTCAATACAGGGAGCAGACATTAAGAACTACTAAACCTTCAGAAAGTCAAGCTATGTATTTAAAATTCTCTTTCAAGCCCATGACCAACTTCATTCATGTTCACTGTACTGCAGCTCAATATTCAACCAGCAGACTACCTCACCAAATGAACAATTGTGAGAGCTAATAATACATTTGAAACTTCCACACGCTTCCAAGAGAAAGTTATTTAGCACAGTTGTCACTGTAATTTTGATGCATTAGGAAAAGTCATTGTTCAGTGGAGCTCAGACTGTTGCTTTCACCTATGGAGAAAGATGGCCTGCTGCCAATTTCTGTCTGCTGCCTGTTGAATGATACAGAAAGACTGGCTGACTCACAATCTCTTTTTTTTTTTTTTTTTTTTTTTTAACCTTGCATTTTCTTCTTTATTTAGCTAAATGCTTTCTTTAATTGTTCCTTTTATTTGAAAATAAAGATAAAAAGGAAACTAACAAAGGCTCTCTACATGGCTAACTTTGTAAGAATGCACTGGGGCACATTCGTGGATTGCTTTAAATAAATTCATATATTCTGGCTGTGCTTTCAACTCAACTAGGCATAGATTAATGCTATTTTATTCATACACTGTAGTGTCTCCCTGGAATTCTGAAACATTATTTAAATGTATATTGCTAAGTAGATGAGCTTTGTACATTTTCAGTTAAAGCTGTGCAATACACATTAATTATACAATTACTGTCTTGGGTCTGAATTTATATAGGCAATCAATTTACTTAGCTCTTTCTACCCCATTATTGACCAATACAACACAGATGTACATTACACATGCAAGTAAAATATTGTAGATACATTACCAGCACAGCCTACAGCATTTCTTATTTTGATTGCACAACGCTTTTTGATATTAAAAGTTAATATTTTATTCAACTTGAAAGTTTTTGTTTAAAAGTGTATCTTCTATATTAGCACCAAATATTCCAGAAAATCTGGGAGGAAAAAAATAAAAAGCTCAGAATTAAAATAGGGAAAAACATGTATTTTTGTAGTCTCAGGACAGTTCTAGTCTTCTAACAAGAGTCACTAGGATGCTATTTCATCCTTACTTTGTATCCAAGATATGGAGACCTATCTAGCTATTCTTCTCAACCCATAACCCTTTCAATGTGCACAGTTTCACTGCTACAATAAAAATACATAGAGACCTCAATAACAGCCAGTGCTCCTCAGTACATTACAAAACCTGTCTCTGCTCTATGATTTGACAAAGTGGCATTGGTTTCATTTCTTACTCCTTTGTGTTGCACGAACATGCTGGGATGTGTTTTCCTTCAAGTAAACCTACACAAAAGTCACGTCTTTTATTCCAAACAAAAAATCTGATCACCTTAATCCCAAGAACCCTAACCTTCTCTTATTCACTTCTACCCATCAAGAAACAGCTGGTACGACCTCACCTTGAGTACGGTGTGCAGCTCTGGGCACCACAGTACAAAAAGGATGTAAAACTGTTGAAGAGTTACAAAGGAGGGCTACAAAGAGGGTGAAGGGCCTAGAGGGGAAGATGTATGAGGAGCGGCTGAGGTCACTTGGTCTGTCCAGCCTGGAAAAGAGGAGGCTTAGGGGAGACCTCATCGCGGTCTACAGCTTCCTCTCAAGGGGGAATGGAGGGACAGGCATCAATCTATTCTCTTTAGTGACCAGTGATAGGACCTGCAGGAATGGTGTCAAGCTGCAACAGGGGAGGTTTAGGCTGGATATCAGGAAGAGGTTCTTCACCAAGAAGGTTGTCGCACACACTGGAACAGGCTCCCCTGGAAAGTGGTCATAGCATCAAGCCTGTTGGAGTATAAGTGTTTGGATTATGTACGTAGTCACATAGTCTAAATTTTGGGGTATATATGTGTGGTACCAGGAGTTGGACTCTATGACCCTTATGGGTCCCTTCCAACTCTGGATATTCTAGCATTCTATGAAACACTTATTTATTTACTTTCAAGTCATATTAAATGATTTAATACCAGGTTTCATTTCTTCCTAACAGAGCAATTCCTGAACTCAGTGGCATCCTATGATTACCCTATGTTTACAGCTGAGGTCTGTTAAGTAATCTAACACCACAAGATTAAGCTCTGGCTAGAAGCAAAAGGAGGGGATAAGAAATTCATCACTCCTATGAGGACTTCAATACTTCCATGCAAGTGTCTTCACTCACTAATATCAAATGCTGAGATACCTTTGTAGTTTAGGCTTTTCCTAGTCAGAAAGCACCTGAGAAGGCATTTAGAGAAAAGCAGTTCTCTTAAAGTGAGACACCTTGACTCAATCAACACCTTACTGTAGGCATAAATATACTTTTTGAATTCAGGTCTAGCTCTATGTGTGAATTTAACTCAAAAATCCGCAAGATCTGGACCTTACATCTCCACTGATATTTGGCATTTCTGTACCTGTTTGAGGAAACATCTAAAAGTTAAAAAGCCACAGATATCAGGAAGAGGATGATCTGCACATAAGGGACATTTTGATTTGTTTCATAATCTAGTAATATACTGTGAGGACGCAGAAAATAGTTTCTGTAACACTGGTAACTTTCATCCTATGTTTGACAGGTAGATAGTTTTTTCAAGACTCAGGAAGCTTCTTTGCTTTATACTATCTGAGATTCTGTGGCAACATCTAGAAATGAAAGTTAAATGCAGTTACATTCTCCCTAAACACCTACATGATAGCTATATCCAAGTGAACATGTTTGTAAGAAATTAAAGCTGAGCTCTGTCTTTGTGTAGGATAAAATATCACAAATTTGTGTTCCATCGCATGATAAGATTGTCCAAATAGAAAGAAACATTCTGGGATCTGCAATTTACTTCAAATCTCCTTCTCTCTCTCTTTTTTTTTTTATTCTTTCAAATAAAAGGATCCAAATACATGTAAGGTAAGCTCTACGGAGGAGCAGGGACATAGAAAAACATGCAACATGTCTGTGAACCCTGGATTCATTCATTAGATTTGCTTTTTGCAAACCTTTCTACCTGTCTGTCGTTCTCCTAGTCTCTAGAGGTGGATAAGGAAGAAAAGAAGAAGAAAAGAAGAAGAAAAGAAGAAGAAAAGAAGAAGAAAAGAAGAAGAAAAGAAGAAGAAAAGAAGAAGAAAAGAAGAAGAAAAGAAGAAGAAAAGAAGAAGAAAAGAAGAAGAAAAGAAGAAGAAGAAAAGAAAGAAAAGAAGAAAGAAAAGAGGAAGAAAAGAAACAACTATTTGCAAGTACTTTGTATATGATTCCCCTGACTGAATTTAGGTGAGAGTTGTGTAAGCCTTACAATATACAAACTAGTCTCATCTCCAAAATTTTTCCCCATCTCAAGTTGAATCTAAAATATAGCTACTCAGATGATTCTCTCCTGGGACTACAAAGGAAGCTTAAAGATCAGATGGATATGTCAACACAGCCGAAAGCTAGGTAGGGTTCAGTTCACCTTAACTCTAGGAAATTTTTCAGTTCCTCGCACATTGGCATTATATAATAGCTTAGAGGCCCCAGGGTATCACAGACAGCAACAAAGAGCTGGCAGACATGGGAAGGATGCAAGATACCTATGTCCTGCTGGAATGGCAGCTGTAAACCTGTCAAAGTACCTAAACTACCTGAATTAGCTTCACAAGCCTTTACACAGCCAAGTAAATCAACCTATGTGTTCTCTACATAGGTGTACACACACGACGGGAATTCAAGCTTCTGTTAAATGTCTAGTTAATATATTTATATCCAAAATTCTAAAGTCAAATGTGCAATCATTATAGTCAAGAGGACTTGTTATCCTAGAGGAGACCATTTCTAACTGATGCTGCTTGGGCCAAGAATGGATTGGGAGTTCTGCATGCCTACAGTCCTATGATCTACAGTCTTCTACAATTCACAGTCTACAGTCCTGCTCCTTTGCCAGTTTGGCACTCTCTCCTTTTCAAGGCATATCAACAGGGATCAGTAGACCTCAGGAAAACCTGTTGCAAAATAGATGGGAAGACAGCTCATTTAAAAAGGGCACGGTGAACCAGTGGAACAGTATTTTTGAACAAATACAGCTACATGAAATTCAGTCCTAGAAAGAAAATTTAAAAAGAATAATAATTTAAATAAATAAATAAATAAATAACATGATCTAGAGATTAGGAGTTTTAGGACTAAGGTCCTGACTGCTTTTGCATCCTCATAAAAATTCTGAAAGGGGCCTGTATTCCAGACGTGACAGCAGAACAAGTGTTCTCAGAGAGCTAGTCCTAGCACTAGCTTTGGATTTTAACTGAGCAAAGGACCCTGGAGGAGTAGGGGTATTGAGATGCTGATAAAACCTTTTCAAGGAACTTTTTAGAGTTCAATAATGAGTTAAGATGCTGACAGTGATACAGCCCTAAGAAGGAAGGGGGGAGGAAAAAAAAAAAAAAAAAAAGAAAAGAAAAAACACACACACACATATATGCAACTAGAATTCACATTTTATTTTTTTTTTCTCCTTTGGGGTTTTTGTTAAATAGAAAGGGAGAGGACAGGTAAGGATATCTGAAAACTTCCAGTGTGAAATGCTAGTATGATTTGCTTTATATTAAGATTACAATCAGGGTCTGAATACCTGATAATCATTAAAGACACAGAAAGTCTCTGCTAGACAGGAGCTTTGCCTCCTACTCAGCACATGGCATAATGAGGCCCTTTCTCACAGAGCCACACTTCCTAAAACTAGATTACTTATAAAATCCAGTGCTCCCTCAGGTAAGGAAGTTTTTAAAGCTTTTGAAGTGGCAGAATTAGCCAAGCTATTTGGTAGTGTTTTTCCGCCTAGGAGACTTCTCTTCTCAGCTGTTGCTTCAGCCTGGCAGCTCAGATGAAAGAACAGCCTAGGACAGAACAGATGAGGGACTCTGCAGGAAGGGGTAAAAAGATCATTTTCACACTATTCACAAGAATTGGATCCCTCCACTGCATGTGGAGCTAAAATTAGCCTACAGTACAGGCATTCGACTTTTCAAACATTTCTAACATCTCACGGAGTAGAATCACATTTTATGGAACTGCAAAAACCACCCTTACTGAAATTCTACTCGAGTTGCTAAAGAAAGGAGAAGGGTGTAAGGGTGTTAGCTTTTCCTCTGCTTCCTCCTCTCCCCTCCACCAGCACCTTGAAGAAGTTCCCTCACAGTGAGGTAAAGCTTTGATTTTTCCCTCCCTCCCTGCTTCTCATTGTCCTGACTCTCTGTCTCTCCACACATGTGAGATACCAAAAAAAGAGGAAGACATGTTGGAGTAAGTTGTGATCAAACAACTGCATTTCAGATCTTGGCAAAGATGAACTGAATACCCCACTCAAAAAGGCATTTGCCCAGTCTTTGAAGAGCCTTAATGAGAAGTTCTACTAATCAACAGTTAACGAACATTATCATAAATATTTTTGACAAAATGTTCAGCATGAAAGTTCATCTGTTCCAGCAGCATAAGCAAAATTAGATTAAAACCTTAATTAAAATATGAAGAAGAGCCTTGTCATGATCTTCAACACAGTGGAAGATTCCGTTTTCGAAAATCAAGCTCTCTCTTGCTGTCATATTATACTATGTTGTTAATGAGCCCTTTCATTTCTCCATGCATAGCAATATATTTAATCTTAGCTGCATATTTTAAATGATTGATGTTCCCCTAATTACATTTTATGATATATTGTGCTGTGCCACCTCTAATGAGTGGCAAACATGGCATTACCTCACTAGTACTCAACCACAGAAATCAATAACTGACATTTATTCAATGAACTGCAAATTGTGATTCACTAGCTTCTCTTTGTGTTGAGTAAATTCAAACTGTAATTAATTTTCATGCATATCACAGATAGCAAATGTGCGTGTATGGGCTAACTTTAAAAGTGATTTGCTTCTTCCCCGTCTAATTACAACACAGCAAAACCTCTCAAGTCATCATTTAAAGGGTTGAGAAAAATCAATGGCTTGACAGAAACCATCTCCTTAGAAGGGTAGAGCACAACCAGAGTTTACACTTTTGGGACTACTTCAGAGCCATTTCTTAATACATGAGGTTGTTGCTGTCTTATTGAATGAAGGTGGTAATACTCACAAGCAATCTCACCTACATATATTTGTTTGTGCATAAGAATGAGAACAAAACTCCTCTTGTAAGCTTTCCTGCCAGGTGTGTTTAAAAATATATCCTACTAAAAGAAATAACTGGCCTTTTCAAAAGATGGACTTTGTCAGATATCCAGAAATTGTAACAAGAGAACTGACTTGTTATTGCTATTCAAAAGTGATGGTTTTACTTGTAAGAAACATCAAAATTGACAAAACTACCATTTGTTGTTCCTCACAAAGCTTCTATCCATGGCTTTGGCTAGCTTTTGATTTTTTTTTTTTTTTTTTTTTTAATGAAAATTTCCACTCAAATCAGAGAACAGCACTAAGGGTTCACAAATCAAACAAGTATTAGAGTTAAAACCCTCCAAAATTGATAGCAAAAGTTTCTGAGTTATTTTGGGATTGGTACAGTTCTTTTTTACTATAACAAAGCACCATTTCAGGGATGGTTGTAGAGGTCAACAATGAAACTTGCAGTCACCAACAGCATAAGTCCACTCCATTGAATTAAAAATGTCTAGGGCTGGTCTCAAGCACTAAGGCGAGTTGGTATGAAAGGGCCTGCATCCACACAGTTATGGTCTCCAAAAACGATAATACACAACATGTCTCTTAGGAGTGACCTCTGGCCTATGTTAACATGCAAACAGTCCCTAGTGAGAGGATGCTTTTAGCCCTTGACCAAAACTGTACCAGGGACCACTTTGATGATAAATATCGTCACGTGCCAAGCCCAGGAAAAATGTCACGGCATCACCTAAATTAACCAGTAAATAGGTATCCAATATTTCTCTTCTGCAACACAGTATAGATTTTGGCTTTTTCTCTAAACAGTTCCCCTTTAAGGCATTTACCTTAAATCTCTCAGGTCAACATTCCAGAACAAAAATTATTTTCTATAATACCTTTGGCAGGGTTCTGCATGTATTACTTACATTGAATTTCCTGATATGATTAATGCAGAGTGAAAAAAAGTGTAGGGGAATATGGTACATTAGTTTACATTTAGTTTTAAATCATAACCAAACTTTTGGCTTCTGGGATTACTGCCAGCGCTATCCAGGTGTCCCAAAAGATGACTACAGCAGATGATATATGCTGAGAGCCAATCTGCCCAATTTAAACATTTTATTCACACCCTGACTACAGGTGCTTAGTGAAGGAGTGTTCTAAACTTGTGCCTAAGTTCCCTGTGTATTCAGCAGACAGGTACCTTTGAAGACCTCCAGAGAGCCTGCCTGGCTGACTGAGGTGTCTACAATCACAGATAAGAATTTTCTCTCTCTGAAGCTTCTCAGAGGCAGCTGCCTCCCTTCCAGAACTGATTTTTACAGCACCCAAAACATATCTGAAAATTCACAAACTCAGGCAGAGATTCTATTTTCTCCAACAGAAACACTGAACATGTACCTGCACTGGTTGTTCAGATTGACTCTTCACCACTATGTTCTCTACAAAACAAGAGTAAAGACAATGAAAAGTACAGTGAATAAAGAGAAGAGCTTTTTCTAAATACCAAAGAGGGAAGGATAAAAAAAAAAGCTTATGCAAACATTAGTTTAATTTTTATTTTAATGATCACTTGCAACAAGTAATAAGAATCTGACAACTTATTTTCTAGTTAAAAACACAACCATCTTTTCTATAAAGAATTGAAAACTGCTCAGGTACATACTTGCAGGTAGACCTGTGTTTTCTTTCTCAGTTCATATAGCACAGAGTTATTCTTACCTCTGAGAAATACAGTCTTGGTTTCTCTTGCTATCCTTTTGGAAAATAATAATAATAATAACCAAGACAGCTAGAGAGGTAGAATTAATAGTGAAGTAGAATTATCATCATGATTTTAAACTAGCTTAAGTTTTCCTTCAATCTTGCCTCCATTTTAGCTTCTATTATAAGCATCTGAAAAACAAAGATGCTTTAGGATTGGGTTGAGAGTAAACTTACCAGAAACCAATTCTAGGTCTGAGAAACAGCAGAAGAGTAGTCTCAGACATATTTTCAGACTGTCATTGGAATTTCAGCCAATATTTCAAACAAACAGCACAAACAAGCAAACAAAACAAAATGAAAAAAAAAAAAAAAATCAAAACATAATTCATATCCTTTTTTTAATCAGGGAAAAATAATAATATAAAAATAATAATTAAAAAAAACTCTTTGACCTCATTTTCAACACACTAATTGAGCCACAGTAAGATTCCTTGCTAACCTCCTAAAGCCTGGTTGAGCTCTGATATGAGAGAGGTTATAAAAAATGTAGTCCCAAAGATTCTTTGGGAATGTGAAGGTATGGAATTAATTTAACCTACAGTGGATGAATGTAGGTCTCCATAAGCCTTGAATGATTAATCCATAGATGAGCCTGTTAACGGGTCTGTTATCCCACTGAGGTTAATGAACCCTTGAGCATCTGGTGAAAGCACAGTCACTTAGCAATTAGTGTCTTGTATTCAAACCAGCTGACAGATGAGGCAGCAGCTGATTCCCAGTTTTCATTGTACTGTTGTCATAGTATCTAAGATGCCCACTCTAAGTCCTCCTGCACTGGTTAGTTAACTGTTAAGAATGGATTTCTCCACCCTTATATGAGCTCAATGATATGGCCTTTATGGAGTGGATTTGATCCAGAAAAATTTCTTTCAGGTTTTTATGGTTCCTATGCATGGTCAACAAATATCTGAAATAAACTCTTCATCTGCACAGATCAGTTCAGTTCAGTTCAATCATAAAGGTCAAACAGGATAGCTGGCCTATCAGTACAATAGGCAGTGGAAAACTTTTTTTTTCTATCAGCAATGCTGAGAGATACAAAGTTATGAATACCAGAGTATTATTTCTTCCCAGCATACTTTGCTCATAGGATGTGTGTCATAGGATGTGAACACAGAATACATATGGGAAAGGTAGGATTTTAAATTGCCTTTGTGCCTTTGAAGGAAGTTGTACTTGAAAAACAATGCATTTGCAATGAAAGGGGAGGGGAGGAGGAGAAAAGAGAAGTAAAGAAAAACTATTATTCCCTTTTAATGAATAAAGAAAATGAGGCACAGAAGGAGGTAACCACATCATCCATTTTCAGCTACTTTAGTTGCATGCTCTGAATTGCCCCTTGGAGAATCCTACTTCTTGTCATTGGCTGTACAGGGAAATTCCCAGCCTTACTTATTACCTTAGGTCTCTGAATTGTAGCTAAGATAAATTACTACAGCAGCCTAAAGTAAATGTTATGTATATACTTCAAACAAGCCAAGGGTTCTGTTCCAGAGTGACAGCTGCTTCCCCTGGGATGACTCTAGTGGCTCTTAATCCTACTTATTCACTCACCATTCTCTCAGTGAATGAATGTCTCAGCTGGGACTTTGCAACTGCAAATGAGGCAGCAACTAACCTGTCATACTTTACAGAGTGGCTTGTGCAGGTAAAATGACTTACCTTAATAAACTAGACTGTCACCTGTGACCGTCAAATGCTATTTAAGATTGATATTGTGGTAGAACACACATAACAACCAAGCCACATTATCCTTGCCCTGGTCTCGGCTGTACATGTATACATATTTGGAAAAAGACTGAAAGCACTAAAAAAATTAGTCCATTTAACAGCAAACTAATTTTCACATCGACTATGGAAAGCTATGTTGATTGGAGGATGTGGACCAAACTTCTGACTCCAGACTAAAATTTATGCATGTATGTATTTTCCCTGAAAAGTAGACTTCAGATTGTCTTGGCCTTTGGGGAAGTTTTGATTAGTAGCTGAATCTCAGAATTTCTGAAATTGTATATTTCCCTTCCAAGCATGTCTGAAACTAAGAGCTAGCTTTTGAATCTATGGTTTAAGTTCAAGAATCATCTCAATTTTCAAAAGAGTAAGTGTAAAGTGCCTGTTTCAAGTAAGTACACATAAAGTAACTAAAAGCTGAAAAAGAATAAAATTTAGAAGAATTTGCAGTCAAAATGTAGTTACCTCCTGGAGTGCTTTGAGCTATCCAAGTAGTGAATAAAGAGCATCCTAACTCATCCACTAAAATAACTTCCTGGTCTCAGATCATTGATCATTTATATTATACTTCGGATATTTTTCTCCTTTTTTGTTGTGAGGTGCTTGAATTATGCCTTTCTGCTGTGAAAAGCAATTCCTTATAAAAGGATCCAGGAGAAAGTGTGCATTTTTAAACAGAAAATATTTGCTCTAATCCTTCATATTTAGCCTGTATAAATTGTTGGGATCCCCATGCCCATTCTAAAATTATCTTCACCTGGGTCAGCAGGCCTAATAACAGCAGTTTTTTGCACAGTACCCAATTTTAATTAATCTTCTTTAACTAAAGTCACTATTAAATAGTTCTCAAATTTTACTTTTCATAGGAAATTGAATTAACATTATCTGAAATGACTGAAGGATTATTCCTTCAATGTTTTTTGAGAAAAAAATATTTCTGAGATAGGACTTCCCCTTTGGAAATATTCATTTAACTACACCTTCCTCCAACTGCCTCTCTTCATCCACATTCAGGAGGTGTCTTTTGAGGATTTGATATCACCATTATGGTGAGTTCTAAGGCCAATGAAGTTTCAACTTTTTCCTTTATTTGTGCACATTACTCTTTCAAGAGTCCATCACTTGATAAGATTATTTTCATACTAAACTACAGTGTTAATCGTATTTCTTGAAAATAAGACCTGCGTCATCATGTACAAAACTCCTACTAGTCAATGTGGTGGGTGGACCCCAACCAACCGCCAGGCACCCACACAGCTGCTTGTTCACTTCCCTATCCCCAGTAAAACAGAGAAGAGAATAGGATATGCAAAAGCAAGAAAACTTGTAGGTCAAGATAGAGGTGGCTTAATAGATGAAGGAATGAAGAAAAAGAAAACAAGCAAAGATAATCATTCACCACCTTCTCACAAGCAGACCAATGTCTAGTCAGTCTCTGAGCGTTGGCCACCTTGAAAGCCAATCCCACTTGCACTTCTTACTATATCTCCAGTTTTTGTTACAGTGTACGTCATAGAGTACAGAAGATCACTGGCCAATTCAGGTCAGCTATTCCAGCTGCATCCCCTCCCAACATCTTGACCATTCAAGGTTTACTTACTCTGGGGGCAAAGTGAAAAAAAAGGGAAAAAGAGAAAGCTTTGACACAGTGCAATCCTTATTGATCAACATACAAAACATCAGTGTGTTAGCAACACTGCCTTAGTCACAAATCCAAAACATAGCACCATACAGGCTGCTGTGAAGAATGTTAACTCCATCCCAACCAGACTGAGTACATTTGATAAAGGAAATATTGGAAAGGAAAGGTTTTATCTATATGTATATAGAGATACCTATATATAAGTATGTGTTTCTAATAGTTGCCTAAATACACTGCATTCTTCATCCCTCTAGTACAGCAATTTTTGTGATTTTCTTAGAGTCCTAGTACAGGAGCCTTTACAGAGTCATAGAGAGATTGGAAGGGACCCCTGAAGAACATCTAGTCCAACCCACCCACTCAAGTGGGGTCACCTAGAGCACATTGCACAGAATTGTGTACAGGAGTGTTTCGAATATCTCCAGAGGAGAATACACAACCTCTCTGGACAACCTGTTCCAGTGCTCTGAAATGCATTCTCACAGTAAAGTTTTGCCTCATATTCAGATGGAATTTCCTGTGTTTCAGTTTGTGCCCATTGCCTTCTTATCCTGTTGCTGGTCACCACTGAAATGATTCTGGCCCCATCTTCTTGGTGCCATCCCTTAAGACATTTGTATACATTGATAAGATGTATAGTCTTCTCCAGGCTAAACAGGCCCAGCTCTCTCAGCTTTCCTCACAAGAGAGATGCTCCAGTCCACTAATCATCTCCATAGCCCTCTGCTAGACTCTCTCCAGTGCTACAGGTCTCTCTTGTACTGGGGAGCCCAGAACTGGACCCAGGACTCCAGGTATGGCCTCACCACAGAGTGATGAACAGAGTGTGAGGATCACCTCCCTTGACCTGATAGCAACACTTTTCCTAATGCAGCTAAGAATACCATTGACCTTCTCGGGCACAAGGGCACATTGTTGGCTCATGGTTAACTTCTTGTCCACCAGGGCTTCTTGTCCACCAAGTCCTTCTCCTCAGAGCTGCTTTCAAACAGTTCAGCCCCCAACCCATACTGGTTGTATGGAGTTATTCGTCCCTCAGTGCAACCACTTGTCCCAGTTTTGTACCATCAGCATACTTGCTGAGGGTGCACTGTCCCTTCATCCACATCACTGATACATAAGTTGATCAAGACTGGGCCCAATATTGATCTCTGGGGGACACTGCTAGCTACAGACCTTCATTCAGACTGCACATCTGATCAGAACCCTTTGAGCTCTACCAGTCAGCCAGTTCCCTGTATTTATACAAAACCACAGAACTCACCTACCATGTGGGCTTAAAAGTCTGACTGTATTGTTTCAGACAGTGGACTGAGGCCAGTTTTATATTATTATTAAAAAGAAAAAAGAAAAAAAAAAAAAGAGAGAGAAAGAAAAAATGTCATCTGATTTATTGGGCATTTATTGGTATTTCATAACAAACAGAATCAACATAGAGTATGTTTAACTGTAGATTTACTCTTAGGTCATTTTATTTACATATGTAATCATTTCAGAATAAAGATACACCTTGTATTCGTTTATTTTTTAATTACTAGCAGCATTAATTACACGCCTCAGTATGTTTTCACTTAGAAATAATAGGACATTTTTTTAAAAGGCTAGAAATAGAAATACTTAGAAACTTAATAAATAAATAAATAAATAAACTTAAAAATAACAGAATAACTTTTAAAAGGTGATTTGTCTATAGATTGATTTTTTTTTGACATAATTTAAAGTAACATTTGATTTTGCTGGGGTTTTACTTATATATCTCAGTTGGCAATGCTTTCTCATAAACATGGACAAAAGTACCCAGTACATTTTTATGATACTCTGTGATATCTTTTAATTGCTCTTGCAGAATGATGTTCATATTTCAGAGGCATTTAGGGTGATTTCAGAGGTGAAGGGTGATTTAATCCTCTGTCCTTTCCTGACAAGCTAGTTCCTGGCTTGTTGGTGTGCCGATGATTTAGAAATCTTTCATATAAACCCAACAATCTTTCAGTTTTAGGAATATTCACTTGATAAAAACCTTAATTCAGCTTTGGCTGCTGGGGATGAAAATTAGACTTTCCAAGCTGAGGTATGTGCTGATAAATTGGTACTGTAGAATAGCACATTTTTGTAATGCAGGGAAAGTGTTTTGCTTGTTTTCAACTGTTGGGCATAAGAACTGTGATAGCTCTCTGCATCCGTGTATGTTTTTTCCTCTGCAGATTATATAGTACCTGGAAGGGCAGTGATATTTGGAAGTCTTTTAAATTAATGAAATATTTCACTAGAATGCAACAATCTGATATGTTTTACTAAATTTAAAATAATATGTTCCCATAGTAATGGCTGTTTTTAAGCAACCTTATGCTTGGATCACCATTACCATGGTCACTGTTGGAAGACCTTAGGTGTGCTTACTCTACCAAAAAGCAATTTATTATATCTACAAATAAGTATATCAATATTTCTTTGTGCTAATTTGGCAGGAAATAAGACTATCCTAAAATTATGCTTGGACAATACAACCACCTCTATGAAGTGAGCTGTAATAAATACATACCTGTGTAAAACATATGATTCAACACTCAGCAGTTCAATTGTTCATATATATATATATATTATATTATTATTATTATTTTTAACAGTGCATGCTTATGAGTGGCCCTTTGCAATACACATAGACATACATAGGCCAAATATTTCAGGAGAACCTGATGATTTTAATGTCTGCGTTTTTGCTGCTCAGCTTCCAGAATCCTTAACAAAACAATGCTCAGCACTTGCTCACTTTCAGGACTCTCTCTGGTGCAGGACTCTGCATCATCCAGGCAGCCCTGACTATATGTACAGACAGTGAGACAAGAGGCTAGAGAGAAGCCCCATGGAAAGGAATCGGGGTTTTTTGGTCAATGGCAAGTTGAACACAACCCAGCAATTTTCCCTGGCAGCCAAAAGGGCCAACAGTACCCTGGGGTGCATCAGGCCCAGCACTGGCAGCTGGGTGAGGGAAGGGATTGTCCTGCTCTGCTCTGCTCTGCTCTGCACTGTGTGGCCTCCTGTGGAATACTGCATGCAGTTTTGGGTGCCATAAGGACTTAAAATTATTAAAAAGTGTACAAAGGAGGGCTACAAAGATGGTGAACTTTCTAGAGGGCAAGGTGTGTGAGGATTGGCTGATATCCCTGGGTTTGCTCAGCCCCGAGCAGAGCAGGCTGAGGGGAGGCCTCATGGCGGCCTGCAGCTCCCTCACGAGGGGAGCGGAGGGGCAGGCGCTGAGCTCTGCTCTCTGGGGACAGCAACAGGACCTGAGGGAACGGCATGGAGCTGCGACAGGGGAGGGTCAGGCTGGGGGTTAGGGAAAGGTTCTGCACCCAGAGGGTGGTTGGGCACTGGGACAGGCTTCCTAGGGCAGTGGTCACTGAACCAAGCCTTACAGAGTTCAAGAAGTGTTTGGACAACACTCTATATGGTTTGTTTTTTGGGTGGTCCATGGTGGAGCCTGAAGTTGGACTTGATAATCCAACTCAGGATATTCAGTAATTCTAATATATTTTCTGCTGTGTCAAACTGAGCATACGCACAAGTCACTGTGGGATGTGACAGTGTTCAACATAGGACTGAACCACCTCCATGGTTTCATGCTTGTGTAACATCACTGAGATATTTCACTGGTGAGTCAGGAATGCTAGGAAGTAAGGGGTCAGACACCCCTGTTTTTCACTCTACTCCTACCTTTCTTCAGCCAGGGGCTTTGCAAAACAGACCAAGGTTTGTTTCAGCTCATTGCTTTCATTTATGTCTTGCACTCCAAAATTGAGATGTTAGTTTTATACTTTCCAACCTGGTTTTCCATCATCTCTGAAGGTGGTTTCTTTAGCCTTTTTCCAATGATATCAGACTCACAGTCATTAAATTTACTGTCTCCTCTCCCAGTGTCCTTCACACTCAATTGATCCAAAGCTGAATGGGCACTAAAAACAAAAGGAGACCATTAAGGCTTTCTTTTCCAGGCACCAGAAGAATATGAAGTACAATATTTCCAAATGTTAATTTGGAGATATAGGCATATTTACCTTAAATTGGAAGCAAACTTTTCCTCCAGCTGAAGAGATGAAGGATGGAAAGAGAAAGAACTTGACATTGTTAAATGAGAAAAAATATCTTTTCTTATTCTTTTGCATGGATTTAAATATCAGTGTGGCATAAACAAGTATCTCAGATTAAAAATAAATAAATAAATAAATAAATAAATAAATAAATAAATAAATAAATAAATAAATAAAGGCTACAGTACAAGACATAGAAAAAAAGTTCAATAGTAAATGTAAACATGGCACAAATATATGCATAATACTCAGCTGCAGTATAACCTGCATATTTACAGGATGAACAAATCTGTTTCTCAGTTTACAAGTAGAGAAACTGAAACACAGAACAATCAGTCATTCAGATGCTGAGATGGGGACAGGGGAGTGGGAATCATGGCCCATCACTGATCAGGCAGAATCAGTCCTTTATGAGCCACTGTCTTCTACTCCTGGCATACCCAGGGCAGACTGTACCAGTGAGGTGTTCAAAGCAAAGACATAACAAATGAACAACCCTTCTCTTCACCCTCTGCTTTACTGATCAGCAAGAATCTCTTGGGTAAAACTTGGAAGATTAAAAAACATCAATTAGAACTGCCAGTTGAGGATGCATGTGGAAGAGACTTGCAGAGATATCAAAGAGGGGGTGTTAGAGGCTGCGTTATGAAGTTCTTTCTTTTCCTTCACCTTAGAAAGCAATATGAAGTCAAAAAAATACATATATATATATAAATAAAATAATAATAATTTTAAAAAATAAATAAATAAATAAATAAATAAATAAATAAATAAATAAATAAATAAAAAGATGGTATTAAAAGCTAGTGGCTCTCTCAGAGGCTGCACAGCCACCACCCACCCAAGTGATATGTTCCAGTCCTGCGTCTGAGGTCACCACTCAATTTTGGCAAAATGGCAAAACATAAGGCCCACAGAAGCAGCACAAAAACTGCAGAGGAGCTTTCAGCCTACCCTGATTTCAAAGAGAGCTCTCCTTTTGTTTGAACTGGAACACAAACAATCTATAACCAATGGGACTGAAGAGACCAGTCAAATCCAGAAAGTGGCAGAAACTTTGCTTTATGAAGTGAGCCTAAAAGGAGTTTTGCAGCCCTTCCATATTTGTCTGCCTAGTTGTGAGTCAGCCTGATTTTATGCACTAGTGCACTTACTGGGAAGCAGTTGCTCTGCTCCACTTGCCGGTCTCTGGTCCTAGCAACAGTGGCAAAATTATCTTTGAACAAATCCTTTTTATAGGAATCATGAATATTTCTTTATCCTATAAGCTCTGTACAGAAAATCTCCCATCTGTGAATGATTTGATTTTCCAATACGTCTTTTTTACTCGACAGAGACAGGAAGGTTTTTCTAGCCCACCAGGGCTGACAACTACTGTAGCATTTCAAGATATGCTTTTGACAATGATGTTTCAGCAATTAGAGGCCAACAGTGCATGACTTATCTCTTGGTCTTACTTTTTCATAAACTTAAGGCATCAAGCCTGAGGTAACAATGTTTGCTGTTAACAATTCTGGTAATTTCTTTGATTCTGTCCAGGATCACGCTTGCTCTGAGCATCATGCAAGAACCCCGAAAGGGCTGTAGGTGCATGGTCATCCTGTCATTTTCTTGCATGTGCTGTGACCCACCATCTCAGAACAGAGCAGTGTGTGCTAATGAAGGACATTCAGAGTTAAAGAAAGACATTTTCTGAGGCAAGATCAATGCTGCACCCATGAAATGACAGGCAGGCTTGCACAGACACTGTGTATGTGTCCCCTGGGGCATCAGACATTGGCTTGATGTGGTTCACACACCCTACAGCTTGCCAGGCCTGCTTTATGCTCCAGGGTGGAACTCCCTATCACAGTCCTGGAGAAGACAGATCTGCTGCCTCTCCCCGTGGGGTCATCAGGGAGCTCCCCAAACCTCCCCCTCTCACCCCCCCACCCCCCCCAGGGTCGTTGCCCGTCTTGTGGGAAGGGTGATGGTCCAGCTGGGCAGAAACAAGGCATGCACACACATAAAAATTATTATTATTGTTATTATTAATAATAATAATAAATTTTAAAAATAAGAAAAAAACACGAGATGCAATGGGAACAGGGGACAGGGCGATGGATGCCCCCTCGGACCGACCACTCTCTAGCCCCCCCGGCCCTCCCTCCTCATTAGACGAAGCAGCTCCTGAAGCTGTTTCTATTTCCCGGCTTGAACTACAGAGGGAGCCCGGGGCTCTGCTTTTGGAGGGAGCGGAGGCGACGTGAGCTGGGTACCGAGGAATGCGCCCGGAGCGACCGTGAGCTCTGCTCAGCCCCCAGGGATGCGGGAGAGGCTTCACCGGTACCAACGCCGGGGCACCTGCAGGCACCAGCGGCTAAAAGCTCGGCACAGGTGGCACCTAACCCTCGGGAGCTTAAGCTGCCTTCCTCTCCTCTCCGTTGAAAATTAATACATAATAATAATAGTAACAGTAATAATAATAAGGAGGCGGAAGCGTCGACATGGCTCCCTAGGCACACCCTGTGAAGCTCCCTAGGCAGACCCTGTGAGAGGCAGGAGAGAGTTGTGATTTATTGTTGATCTGCTGCAGATTTAGTTGTCTCCCCAAGCCTTCTCCAGATCTCATTCTACACGTTCCATAATTGCTACGTCTAATCGTGAAGCCATCATTAGCATGCTTTGCGAACAAATGAAACCACAGGGAGGCTGCTTCAGACTCCCCAAATGTGATGCAGTGAGCGGTGAGGACATTTGTTTTAATAGGAGCATAAACTTTTACAAGACCTTGAAAACTTCTGCTATTTCACTCTTTTGTTTTCCCTATGAGGTAAACAATTTCTGTTTGATTTCATCCCTGTTGCAGACTCCTGTAAAGCCTGAAAACAATCTGCATTTCTCAACTGTCTGCATATTTTGCAGATTTTATCATGTGCAATAGCTTCAAGATTTAAACACGAGGAAATGGAACCATTGAGAAGGCACTGATATATTTGAGAAATAAATCTGAAGAGAAGATTTTGTGGGGTTTTGTTTTAAATTTATAATTGCTCCTTGAAACAGAACCCAAGTTAATAATCTAATCCAAAAGCATACAAATTAGATATGTCTTAATGTCATATTATCTCATATTTTTATTAAACTCTTGGATATTACATTCTTTTGTGATTAGGACCAGAGGGTGCAGACTGCTGAAAAGAAAGATATCAGTAAAAATACTCATCTCTTAATAAAATATATTCCAAGAAGATAATTCAGAATCACACAGAGCTAAATATGCCATACAGTCAGTACCCTAGTGGCAGGTTAAAATATAGTTGAGATTACTGAAGCGCAGCTGAGTAGAAACAAATCATCTTTATCAATTCAAAGCCATCTTTTCCTTAACCTGGTGGAAATTAAAGAAGAATCAGAATTAATTGATTTCTGGACTAGATGCAGAAGACTATTTATTGAATTACATCACCTTCCTCTTATCTCTAATCTTTTAAGCCATTTTTACCCAAAGCACCTTCTCAGACACATGTTAAACCAACAGCATTATAAGACTACAACAAGACAATATTTGTTATTCAAATGATTTATAACCAAATACTTTTCTTATTAGCAAAGACTAATACTGGATCCATCAGTCTGGACACAAGTAAATTAGCCATTAACTTTCTGACACCTAGCATAAAACAACCGGTTAGGTCTGGCCATCTAAGTAATTAAAGTTCTCTTTGTGGACACCATGGGGATTATAAGGTGGGCTGAAACTACTCAAGTATCTCAGTTGACTAATTTATATTAAATGCCTATTATTTAGAGTACTGAAGCTAAGGAAAATTAACTCTCCATCATTATAGCATAGTTAGAGTAGTAGCCAGTTCCACAGATGTAGGTACAAGTTTACCTCCCACTGGTTTCAGTGGGAAGCTAGAAAGTTCCTACAAGCTCTTACATAACACTTTTCATCTTTCAATTGTAAATTATTTTACAAAGGAAAGCATGGACTTTATTTACATATGGAGAAACTGAGGTACAAAGAGAAATGAAGTCTGCAAAATCCTGGGAAAGTGAATAGGAATTGATTGCTTTCCCTTCCAGGACAGTAACTGATTGGCATCCAGGGGAACTGGCATATCAGAGGTCCAAAACAGACTGAGGAGGATGCTGCCAGGGTGCAGCAAGGGCTGCTGCACAGGTGAAGGGGAGCTGGAATTGCTGGGTGACGGTGAGGCAGGCAGGGACAGTGTCCTTACTGTTAAGGGCACAGTCCCTTGACACTCAAGCAAGGCCAACAGAGCAGATCTAGGGACCCAGGCAGAATCAAGTGCCCCATGACCACCAGACAGGTTTGCATTACGAGGTCCAAGATAAAGCTGGAAATCCAAGGTAGCAAGCCAGGATCAGGGAAGAAGTTCTGGTCTTGCACTGTTAAACACAGCACTCCCACCTTCAGTGCACAAAGTCCTGGCACTTTGAACTGGTGCAGCCTGACTCAATTCATTTGGGAAGATGAGTTGCTTATTCATCTTAATATTGTAATTTTCCCTAGACCCGTGCCATCAGCTAATCTCAGCAACATGCTGCTGATCCTGTTTGACTGTGCAGAGCCATGACATTGTATGGCCAGGTGTATGTTCTTTGCACACCTTAGAGGTGGTTGTGTCATGAATCATGGACCATTATATATGTCTTCTTTTAAAGAGAAATGCATCAGCAGCGGTCTGCAAATGGGCTTCAATCTTTGTGTTTGCAGGATTTCATCTATTCTACATGAATAGCAATAGTAATGAAGATGTAACCATAAGTTTATCAGTAAGTATAGTACTCAAGTACTTGAGTACTTCATATGGGTCATTTTCAGCCCACATGAATATCTATATGACAACATCTCCACTGAAATAGTATTGAGGGTGTTTCCATTCTTTTATTTATTTATTTATTTTGTTGGTTTGGTTTGGTTTGGTTTTCAGGGTTTGGCTTGCTTTTTTTTTTTTTTTTTTTGGTGTTGAAGACTGTCTGTATGCCTCTGGTGATGACAGTTGCACACATTACAAGGCCAATATATCTAAAAAAAGAAAGTATATGTACCTTTTTTTTTTTACCTAAGTAAACCAAGTCTTTCTATAATTATGTTGCAATAATACTATCTGCCCATGTAAATACATGTAAGCTGATCATGGGTGTAGCCTGTCTTATTGTATTTATTTTATATATATATTTCAGTGTGTGTGTTCTTCTGCCCTTTTCCAGTCCCTTCCAAATCCATTCATCAGTTACAACTATATCTGAGAGTCAACAGACATTATATTCTTACAAAAAACAGCATCTAGAAGAACAACTTGAAAGCAGGGTAAAGACTGCAGTACAAGCATATACACTATTGCACACTAGAGAATAGGCCTGGGAGAGCACCATTGCTCCAGCTGCTGGAGAAGCTTCAGTTGGTGCTCACTCATTAAACCCCAGAAAATACAACTTCAAGGAACAACTCCTTAGGAAAACAAGCTTCATTTGCTCTGTTGCTCATGAATTGTCCATCACTGTTTTAAGCCACCAGACAATAATCAAAAGTTTGCCTTTGCAGCTTGCTAAACCAAACATCAGTTAGTGTAATCAGCTGGACACCAATGGCTGTAGCAGAGTCATAACCTAGCTGGCTCATCCATCAATGCTCGCAGGGTTTTGGTCCCAGTATACAGGGCCATAAGGGAATGGGAGAGAAGAAGGACTTTGTCTTCCTTAGTGCTGATTGCCCCATTGCTTCTCTGGTGGCTCATGAATTTTTGTCATCTAGCAAGTGTAATCAGGGTGTGGTTTTGGTGGTTTTTTTTGTTGGTTGGTTGGTTGGTTGGTTTTGTGTTGTTGTTTTTTTTGTTTTGTTTTGTTTTGCTTTGCTTTTTTTCATAGCTTGACTGATCAAAGGAGATTCTGTGTTAGTAAATAGAGATGGAGATTGTAGAGATTGTTTGTAAATGGAGATTCTGCTCCACTTCCTCCCCACTCACACTAATTTGAAAAAAGGTCAAAGCTGTCTTCCTCAAGAGAGAAATAATTAACAGAAATCTAACAGATTTAAGTGTTTTATGTATTGTTTATTTCTGAAATCAGAAGAAGAAGAGCTGTTAAAAGATACCTAAGGTGCTCTCATCCATTTTGCTGCCAAGGCAAGTTTATTTCCACCACGTATTTGCTAGTGCAGTGGTACTCAAATGACAGTGCTTGGAGCTGCTTCTGTCACAACCAGGAAACATCAGTCAGTCTTTCAACAATGACACCTTCTGCTCCTTGTAGCCCAAAACAAGGATCTTTCAGGGTTCCCAATGGCTATTTTAACCAAGTAAAATCAAAATAAGTATTTGTCTGCAACACGCGCAGCTGCTTCTTGTCTTTTTCTGGTGTGTTTTTTTTTGTTTTGTTTGATTGATTTTTGTATATTTTCTGGTGTTCTTTTTTTTTTTTCTGTTCTGATTTGTTTTGACAGGTTGGATGGTTTTTTGGTTGATTTTGTTTGTGGATTTGTTTGTTTGTTTGGGGCAAAGAGGTTGGATTGGGCTTCTTTAAGGTGTATAGCTCCAGTCATGATTAAAACTGGGGATTAACATACATTCTGCAGGACCACACTTCAGAATGGCCCCAAAAAAATACACCAAAAAGTATGCAGGCCTTAGAGAGAAACAAAATGTTAATAAAATCCTTCACCTGGAAAGCAAGCATATCCAACATGGAACAACAAACTACTTAAGTGCTATTCCAGAGTTCCTTTTGGATGTAAAAATGGCAGCATGAATGTTTAAGAATAATACCTAGAGAACACACATGTTTAATAAATGAACATATTAATCTAGTCATGCTCATACTCATAGGAAACTAGTGTTGGTTACCTGTGTGTCTTTGAACACTTGCTGGTTTATTTAGAAAATGTTTTTGAGTTCTGAACTTCACATTATTCTTGTTTCTCATTATCAGTTAATTGCCATCATTAATCATTGTTTTCTTGATTAAAAAGTAGCAGTCAGTTCAATACCATGTGATATGGATGACTAATCACAACTCAGGAGTAATAAAGAGTTGAAATAAATGTTCATGAACAAGTTGTCATCTGTAATTTGTCCTCATAAACTAGTTGGCAAATACTTATGTGCAATGAATACTTCCATACAAATTAAGATGAGCTTCAAAATGATTCATAAACAGGAGAAAATGGTTGAACTCATCTCCTATTTTGTTTGCAATAAATAATTTGGACAAATACAGTTATCAAAAAGGGGGGAGCAGAAGACCTTTATGTAAATTGAGTATCTACAATGCAAATGAGTTGAAAATCACCATTGCTATTGCTTTCTGCTCTCAAAATTTTAAAGTGCCAGGTGCTGATGTGATTTCACTCAAAATACTGTTCCGTAATCCTAAAATCATCCCCTCTTCAGAAAGTTTTATCAGAATTTTCATTTTCTTAATTATTTAATTTCTCCTTATACAACTCTATCTTTCTCTCATAATAATAGGGTGGTAGATACAGACTGTACTGTTTGCTGTTTCTACATTCTTGATTCTATCAACCTTAAACACATTTTGAGTAGGATCGTCATCTGTATGAAACCATCATCCATGGCAATTTGAGTCACCCCAAAATACCTGGGATACTCAGATAAGGATGACAGAAGTGACACAGAAACTGAGAAGAACTCATCGCCCTTTGGAGATCTTCACTGTCTGTTACAAACCTCAGGCACCCTCACCTGCATGCAGAAGCCATACTTATAAACCTAAAATTTGGTGTTTTAATCTAGAGATAAACCTAACCAAATTAAATGACATGAAACTCATCCAGAGACTGTTTTCTCCATGCCACAGCCATTATTCACATGCAAAATAAATAAATATTCCATCTTTGCTCTCCATTATCGGTATCAGCCAAGTATTCTCAAGATTATTTGTTACACCTAAATTAGCCATCTAAGTGCATCAACTACATGCCTTTTTATTTTGCCTTGAACTAACCACTCTGTTCCATTTTGTCTTTTTCTTGCCTATACACCTGTACTCTCATTTTTCCCTCTATCCACATTCCCCCTGACCACATTTCCTTTCCCATGCTGGCATGACAAGGTACTCTGCGCAGAGACTCTTCATGTAGTCTCTTAGAAAACTAATGAAGCTATTAAATAGGAGTATAGATAACAGTGAAACAGATGATGCATAGTGCACATCTCTGAATTAGAAAAAGAATCTTCTGAAAGCTTTTCCAATATAATATTCTACAGGGTACAAAATAAAATCATTTTGTTGTATGGAACTATGGAATAACCAAGGTTGCATAGCAAGTCAAGGACCCACATGAGTATTATGATTTTGTAATAGGAAATAATTTAATCCCATCTGACTTGGATGTTTCAGTGGTATTTATACTTTAATCTTCATGTGAAGTAGTTTTTTCCATGGGAAGTTTCTATATTCCCCAGAGAACGTGCCAGTTAAGACCTCTAGACAGATAACCTGCTTTCTTCCATATAGGCAATTCATTTGGCTGGACTGGATCTGCCCCTTTGAAACCTTCAGAGATATTTACCTCTGTACCTGGATTACACACAACTCTTTGGAAACATACTGTACCACAACCGAAATAATCACCTAAAAAGAAATTGTGTTGAATTAGTGCATAAATCATGCAAATTCTGTCCCACCTTTCATCTGTGTCTCACAGAGCTTATTTGTATTTAGAGTGGGCTGTTACTATCTAGGGAGCAATGGACTGATTTCTCTGAATACATTGGTTTCATTATTTTCACCATTGATACATTTACCATCACAAAAGTCAAAAAGTTATGTGATATGTAGCTTTGACATGTTCTTCTCTATAACATTTGAATTTTCACAAATATAAGTGTTGTCATTATGAGAGGAAAAGTGTGTGTGTGTGAGTGTGGGCACAAGTGAGAGTGTGTGAGCACATCTGTGTAATTTGTCTAGTCACAAACACCCTGTGCAAAGCTACCCACAGTACCAGAGATTACAAATACAATCCAAACCATAAATCAAGAGATACAAATAGACAGATACTACCTTTCCCACTTTGAATAGGTGCTATAGATGATCTTTTTGTCAGCCTACAAATTACTCAAGTATCCCTAAGGGGATGAGATATATCATCTTTTACCATTAGCTATTATTGTTACATGCCTGAAGTGATGGAGTAGTGTGCTTCTATTTCAATTACAAGGTTTCTTTACTGGATATGGATTGAGCTGATTTTACCCTATAAGAACAAATGCTGTTATTACATTTAATGATTAAAATCCTTCTTGCACTCAGCTAAAATATAAATCAGTAGTTTGGAAGAACAGGCTTCAAGCTAAACAAAATTGCTTTGGGAGACCAAATAACGCAGGGAATTACGAATGGGCTATTCAGGTTTTCACCTCTATAGCAGGTCACTAATTGGATCTAGACCAGGTTCATAGTAGTGACCTGAATTTGGAACCAAAATTATTATGTCTGCTGTGCAGCCTTCAGTGCCTCGTGTCTCCAGCCAGTTCCTAGAAAGTATCTGTACAGAGATGGACATGACACGAAATGAGTCACCCAGCCATGTTAGCTAGCACAGTAGTATAAATGTGTCACATTTATGCCTATTTCACTCCATTAAATAGGGAAAGTATCTGCATTACTAGCCCAGAGTTAAACAATTTATTTTCAGATAATTGAAATTAGGAAAAGGTAAAGAACAGTTGCTTGATGAGGGAAATTTTGTTACAGGTATATGAAGAAATTGGCTAAACATACTTTTCTTGGATTTCTAAAGATCACAATTCAGAAACTCTTCACAATATGGAGAAAATAACTGTATGTACAAAACCAGTAATACTGATGTTCTCCTTGTCTCCACAGAAAAATAAATAAATAAATAAACAAATAAATAAATCTGATTCAAAGGCTTTGGATACTAGCAGAATGATAATATTATCAGACATAACCTTTGGTTTTCATTTTACTTTTAGGCTACATTTAAAAAAAATAATGATTTGGGGTAGAGATGAGGGCAGAACATGCCTCTTCAATATTAGAAACACATTTACAGCAGGAGGCAGGTTAGTCCATAATACTAGAAGCTTATTACTTCTTTATCTCTGTTTTATCAGCAGATATGTCCTATTTTCCTCCTTCAACTCAATACAAACTCATGAGTCAGGAAGAGCCCTGCAGGACTATTTTATCCCAGGGGAGTGCCAGGATTTCATATCATATCTCTTCAAGCTCCTTTTGATTATAATTGCCTTGTGATTTCATGCCAAATTTCAGCTTTAATTCTGTATTGTTCATCATATGAACTTTCATTGGATCTAACCAATTGTATTGTTTGTTTGTTGTTGTTGGGATTTTTGTTTTTAACTATCAAATATCAACAGCATTCCTTGGAGGTTTGCATCTTGGATACATACACATTTCATACTGTGGCAAAAAGGTTCACTGGGTAATCTGAGATCACAGGGTGAGAAGGGGGCAAATATCATCTGAGCAATACTGAAGTGGGAAACATTTGGTCAATGGCTTGTTTCCTCTCCACAGTCTAAGTCTGCTACTTTTTCCTGCCAGATGGTGTGTGAGATTTATTTCTGAGCTTCTAGACAGAGATGAGGCATTTGAGCTGCTTTGAGGCTGCATCTCTTCTCCAACACTCTTAAACAAGGATTTCAGAAGTCTCTGTTGTAAATTTTGAAGTGGAAGTTTTTCAGAATTCAGTTTGCTCCATGCTCACAGAGCATTTTTTTAATCATCATCCCAACCAAAATAACTTACATTCACAAGCACATAAAAAGTACACTGCACAGTGTAAACAAGCACATGTGCACAAGTTCCATGCACATACACAAAACTCAGTAGCTAGATTGCAGACAGACATTAACTTCTGAGTGAAGAGGTCCAGCTATAAACAGCATCCTGTTCCAAATAAATACAGCAATACAGTGCAGCTCTATACAAACATGCCAAACTTTCCTCAGGACTTCTGACAGCAGGGAGCCAATTACTTTGAAAAGAATAGGTTCTGTCTCATGACTTCAGCAACACAAATGCATCTCCCTTGATCCCTACATCAAGGTAGAGCTTTGCATTTCCGATATTTTAATTCAATACAAAGCAGCATTTTCAATGTTATTTATTTATTTATGGTGGGTGGCAGCTTGTTGGGTTTTTCTGCAGTCATATGTAGCAGCAGCAGGGCTAAAAGAGGCATATAAATAATAGATGGTTTCTCTCACTTAAAGAGTGATCTGTCAATTCTTGCCCTCCTTTTAATTTGGGAAGGGGATATCATTTAAGAGATGACAGATTCTTTCCCATCAAATTAGAAAAGGATGAGGCCTCCAAAAGAACAATGGCTGATGCCACAGCATGACTATCTGACAGGCTTGAAAAGTGACTATAAAGATGCCAACACAACAAGCCTTTTATCTTTGATGATAGTATTTGAAGCTTGTGATTTTCATCCAAGGAATAGGAGGTATATGATGTCCTCCCACTACCTCTTTTCATACTGTTTTAATTACCATTATTTAAAATATATAAATATTCACCAAATAGACATCCCTTTTTAAAGAAAAAGAAAAAAAAAAAAAAGCCTCTAAGTGAGTAACAAGAATATCTTCACTACATTACTGAACTTGGTTTATTCCTTACATAAAACTACATAGCTCTTTTTAAATTTATTTGCCTTTATGTCCATTTTATGGGTAAATAGGTAGCTTTACATCAATTAAATTTGTTTGGAAGCTTAGTTGCAGGCACATTTAATTACTGGGAAGACTAGTTTCATGTTTCTAATACACCTCAGGTTTTGCTATATAAGATGGTATCCATAGGGGTTTTCCTAAGCAGACTGTAGTCTTCAGCTCTCCAGGGGTTAAACTCAAGACCCAATTAAAACCTGAATTTAGGTGTTACAGTAGCTGGAATCCTGACTCATCAGCTGGAGAATTTAGAGGTTAATTCAAATTCTTCCATTCTTTCTGCATGAGAAACAGACCCATGTTGGGAGACCGTATGCGTGTGCATCAGTCTGAGGCAGTTTCTATTTTTTCCAAGAAGAGGTCCCTCACAGGAAGCATTGGTAGGGTAAGGCTGATGAGCCCCTCTCCAGTCAGATCCATCAGGTGCTTAAATTCCTTCCAAGTAAAGCAAGAGGTAATTTGGTTCCTGCACTGCAGCCAGCTGTGACAGACAAAGCTAAAGGGATGGATACGTTTGAAACATTGCCCCTTGCTTAGACTAGAGCACTTATCTCAGACACCGCTGTGAGCATGCGATTCAGAGCCTGAAACCTGATCCTGGCTTAAGCATTTGGATTTCCCTTGAGGAGAAGGCTGACAAGGCAGCTCTCTTTTGCACGACATCTCATTCAGCAAGTGGTAAAGCAGAGTTCAGCGTCTTCCTCAAACTAACAGGTTTTGAATATATACCTCCCAGAAGTACTGGAGGGTGCATGAACTGCCATCTGTAGGCTCAAGGGTAGAAAGATGCCTCAACGTCTGTTCAGACTGAATTATTGTGCAGCCAGGCATGCAGAACTTATGGCACCCAAAAGATCAGCAAAAGAGCCTGAACCTGTACCTGAGAACAGGAACAACAGTATGTATGGCCTTAGTTACAGGACACAGCGTATGCATCCTGTACATCAGCATTGGAGGGAAAAAAATCATCCAAGGACAAACAAAGAAGCTTTTTCTGTTCCCTGATGAGGCTCATGATGTCTAAGCTGGAAATATACTGTATCTCACCTCTTCTGACTCTGTAAATGCTTCACCTCTGCCTTAAACAGGAAGGATGTAGGGGATCTTCTTAAGGATATGTCCTTGACTTGTAGCAAGGATATCCTTCTTGGAGGTAAAATCCTCTGCCTTAATCTGAACAATGTGAACAATTTAAATCCTTGGTCTGCCATTTCATGACCAAGTGTTCCACACAGTATGTACTCCATAAATGACCATTAACCCCACAAGTTCTTAACTGAAATCAATGTCATCCAAAAAAAAAAAAAAAAAAAAAAAAAAAACTTAGACCAAACATGCTTTGTAATTAGATCTTAGGAGAGATTGTGTATATGCTTTCACAAGTGGTCTAAACTAATAGAAACCCCTGTTGCTCTCAGAAAAAGCAGGTTTATCTTGTGCTCCACATTTCTGCCCATTAGCACTCAGCCATATGGTTATCATCTTGCTGATCCAGCTACCGTAAGCCACATAGATGCTTGTGCTTGCCTAGGGATGTCATGGGACCATGTGCTCAGGATTGGAGTGGGTAGGAGTAGGAACAGACTTCCTCTCGTGTCACTCAGATTAGTTTAAATTGCCCGTGGCCCATCATTTACAGTAAGACACCAATTGTAACTGCCAGACCTCCAACATAAGAGGTAAGCCCCTAGGGAGTTTGCTACAAAATATCAGTGACACTCTGGGGACATATGCAGGAACTTTTCAATCAACCCCAAGCAGCTTAGAAGGGGTTTTCTCTGACTGCTATCCTGTATTTAGGCTTCCTACATGATATTTTAAGTGCCTGGAGCTGTTGTCTTGAATTTGATCCCTCTGTGGAATAAGGAGAGCTAGATGGGATTATTAGCACACATAGCAGTATGCTGTACTATGTGATAACAAGAAAAATATATGAAATCTTCCTTTCCAATATTAAAAATAACTATTCTCAGGATTAGCTATGATTTTGGTTAAGAGGACATAAGAATAGTGTCACTGAGTTAGACCAAAGGTGCACTAACCTAGTTTTTGTTTTTGACAACAGCCAATGGCAGAGGCTTTGCAAAAGGCTTTAGAAAGAGAGAAGTACATCAATAGCAAACCTTCCCTGATCCCTTCTGTCAGCAATTTAGGGTCTTCCTCAGCCACAGGTTATACCAGATCCTCCTGTTTTAATAGATTTTTCTATTAGAGCTTGAGTAGGCTGTCATAGAGAATTTCCCCATGAGTCTGCCCCCCAGCCAATTCTTACTTAAATCTGGGCTCTCAGAGTATCCAGTGACAATGAGTTCCATAATTTATTGATGTGAAAAGTACTTAATGTGCTTGCTGTAAGTTCTCCAGACAACTTCACTAGATACTCCTCCACCTGTGTTATACTAAGTAATTATTGTTTATTCACTTTCTATATTGTTTATTTTTACTACATCCCTTTTGACAGTCAGTCTCTCCCCAGACATAAGTATCTCATTCTACAAAACAGACAGGACAGACCTTTGGTTACCTCAGTCACTCCTGTGAATATTTCCTACTCTCAACCTTTTTTGCCAAGGGCTGATCATAGTCATTATGCATGAGGAAGGAGCACCATAAACTATCTATAAGTGAAGCCTCACAATCAAGAGTCCTACACATCAAAATGCAAACTCAGGTTTTCTTTTCTTTTCTTTTCTTTTCTTTTCTTTTCTTTTCTTTTCTTTTCTTTTCTTTTCTTTTCTTTTCTTTTCTTTTCTTTTCTTTTCTTTTCTTTTCTTTTCTTTTCTTTTCTTTTCTTTTCTTTTCTTTTCTTTTCTTTTTTCTTTTCTTCTCTTTTCTTCTCTTCTCTTCTCTTCTCTTTTCTTTTCTTTTCTTTTCTTTTCTTTTCTTTTCTTTTCTTTTCTTTTCTTTTCTTCTCTTTTCTTCTCTTTTCTTCTCTTTTCTTTTCTTTTCTTTTCTTTTTTCTTTTCTTTTCTTTTCTTTTTTCTTTTCTTTTCTTCTCTTTTCTTCTCTTTTCTTTTCTTTTCTTTTCTTTTCTTTTCTTTTCTTTTCTTTTCTTTTCTTTTCTTTTCTTTTCTTTTCTTTTCTTTTCTTCTCTTTTCTTCTCTTTTCTTCTCTTTTCTTCTCTTTTCTTCTCTTTTCTTCTCTTTTCTTTTCTTTTTTCTTTTCTTCTCTTCTCTTCTCTTCTCTTTTCTTTTCTTTTCTTTTCTTCTCTTTTCTTTTCTTTTCTTTTCTTTTCTTTTCTTTTCTTTTCTTTTCTTTTCTTTTCTTTTCTTTTCTTTTCTTTTCTTTTCTTTTCTTCTCTTTTCTTCTCTTTTCTTCTCTTTTCTTCTCTTTTCTTCTCTTTTCTTCTCTTTTCTTCTCTTTTCTTTTCTTTTCTTTTCTTTTTTCTTTTCTTCTCTTCTCTTCTCTTCTCTTCTCTTTTCTTTTCTTTTCTTTTCTTTTCTTTTCTTTTCTTTTCTTTTCTTTTCTTTTCTTCTCTTTTCTTCTCTTTTCTTCTCTTTTCTTCTCTTTTCTTCTCTTTTCTTCTCTTTTCTTCTCTTTTCTTTTCTTTTTTCTTTTCTTCTCTTCTCTTCTCTTCTCTTTTCTTTTCTTTTCTTTTCTTTTCTTTTCTTTTCTTTTCTTTTCTTTTCTTTTCTTTTTTCTTCTCTTCTCTTCTCTTCTCTTCTCTTCTCTTCTCTTCTCTTCTCTTCTCTTCTCTTCTCTTCTCTTCTCTTCTCTTCTCTTCTCTTCTCTTCTCTTCTCTTCTCTTCTCTTCTCTTCTCTTCTCTTCTCTTCTCTTCTCTTCTCTTCTCTTCTCTTCTCTTCTCTTCTCTTCTCTTCTCTTCTCTTTCTTAACCCATGGCTCTGGGATACAAATGTTATAAATGCCAGAGAATTTCCTTCTTTATTTCTCTCCCAAGGCTTGACTGTCTACTTGTAGAATTTAGGGGGATCCTCCTTTGGAGTGAAACATCTTGTTTCCTCTTAAACAGCCTGGTGAAGATCTCAGCAGTGGTATGGGTCAGGCTACATCAAGTTCAATGCTTCTGGACTGCCTTATGTAGATGAAGGTATCTCCAGCTCCTTACTTTAGATACTTTGAGTACAAGGCTACAGTGACACCAGAAGAGCCTGAAGGCCAGCACAGAGGGGATCAGCCCTGAGCAATATGAGTTCAGGACACTGATGCTGGATTTGACTGCAAGCAGTCCTGCATGTAGACATTGCTGTGGCCTTGGTTTGGTAGAAAGAGTCCTCCAGGAGTTCTAATTGTTGCTTTTTGTCTGTGAGGCATCTTAGATGTTAATCTCCTGAAATAAAAGTCTGAATCCAAGCCTAACAATTCTGAAATTAGTGCTCCAATGTCAAGGTTATTTCTACCACTTTGGGGGCTATATTTTGTCTGAAACCCATCCTGTTGGACAGCTGACTTAGATCATGTCTGCCAGATCAGACACAGGATGCAACTTCACTTAAAAATCCTAGATAGACTGAGGAAGGAGATAGGCATGTGGAGCCTTTTGGCATCTGTTTTAGCAGAATTTAAAGCACTGAGGAACACAGGAAAGCTTGCAGCTCCTTAGAGAGATGAACAAACCAAGAAGGAGACTGAGGGGTGGTTGAAGATCTCTATCAAGAGTTCAGTGTTAATAGTCTAAGTGGACTTTTAGGTGTCTTACTGCTATTTATGTCTTAGAAACCCTAGAAGTCATTTTTAATTTATGGGTTGTACTTACATAAAGGGAAGGGAAGCATGTATGTGTATACTAAGTTACTATGCATGTTGAACATTGACATATTGAATGAATATTCTATATTTATGTGCATGTGATGTATATACATACATAAATATATATGTGTATGCATATATGTATATTCATGTGGTATATGTGCATACATATGTGAACATACATGTACATGAATAGAATATATTTGCTTGTTCTCACTTGGGTATCTAAGGCAGGATTTCATGAAAGAAAATTAAGTGCCAGAATCCAACTAAGTTGCCTGTATCCCTTCTTTTGACTTTGAAAACTCACGGCTCAGCCAACAAATGTGTTCAAAAATCCCTCTATATTACATTCCCAGCACCTTCAGTCACATCTCCTTGAAGTTATTACTGTCACCTTTTAACTTTTTGTTCTTTCATTTTCTCTTTTATTTGCTAACTTTTTCTTGATTTTTTCTACAGATATTTTAGTAATCTATTAATACTCCTCATTTCTTATCCAGATTATTCTTCATGTCTTCCCCAGAACACCTGTATTCGTGGTCCTGATTTCCACACAGCAGTGGCAGTTTGGGTGTAAACATTGAAAGAACAATCAGAGAGAGAAAAAAGATTGCACAAATGAGAGGATATCATCTACATCGTCTGTGCTGGGGATCTCACTCCAGTTGTCTAAGTTATGGACTTCATCTCCTCAAGCCCTGGAGTCAGTAGAAAGCAGTAAATCCCTGCCTGAGGGAATTCAGGACATTTGCTCCGAAAAGCCTACCTATTTTCTATTCATATATACCTGATTATCAGAGCCAACAACAGAGCCCTTAAACACCTATGGTGGGATGCCTAAAGCAGAGTTTGAACCCCCTAGACTGACATTTTTTAGCTGTCTTGATGACAGTAATTTTTATTCTGAACTGAAAATCCTAGACTGAAAACAGGTTTAATTAAAACAGTGCAAGCTTGTGTGTAAACCAGCCCTTAGGCACCTTCACAGAGTCGTTTAAATCAGAGGCATATAAGACGTGTTATGTTCCTGAATGCATCTGCCTGTCAGAGTGAGCCCACCCATGCTGGATATATTGTAGCATTTTTATTCAGCCTAGTTTTAAAAGCCCAAATCATTCCGCCATTTATTCCATCTTGCACAATACACTCAGAGCAAATGCCCTGACTACTTAGGGTCATTTAAAAACCCTACAACACTTTACATAAAAATTGCTACCAGCAGTGTCCTGTTCAATTTACAAATGAGATAATTGCAACACTATCTAAATTCTCTTTACAGTTTCATCTGGGTGCAGTGCTTTCTTTATTACTGGTGCTAACATTTTATAATAACACTTGGAATTTAGTTTCTGCTGTTCATCACAGAAATCTAAATATTTTGCATAGGAAAGTAGGTAGCATCTCTCCTTTGTTGAGTGGAGCACTGCTGCCATGACAGCACTGAATGAGAAATTAATATCAACACAGCAGTACAGTTAGGATTAAGTATGTTATACCTGGACTCCAAGACTCAGACTAGACCATTTATGATGGACATTATGAAGCAGCAGCCATAATAGCATATAGTCATGAATAAGCTTAACCATCCACACAGGAATACTAGTAACATAGAACAAGTGGGAGAGATGCTTCCTTTAAATTCTTCACTCAGGGAAACACAGACCCAACAGCCAACCGCCTCCCAGGAGATCTGCCAGAGGCTGGAGCCATCTGACCTGTGGATTTAGGGTCCTCTGCTGCTTCCTGAGCTCCCTCATCTTTCTCCAGGTCATTGCTACTCAAACACAGATGGAGGGGGAATAAGGGAAAAAAAAATGCACGGAAACCAAAAAAGGTAGAAATGCCATAAAATACATAATTAGGCACAAGTTCTACAGGATGGAAAGGCTGTCTGCTCAGACACTGGTATAAGCTGAGGCAACTTATGCCACCAGTCTCCACGCGCTTCTATACATCCCCTTTTCTGATACAGAACCTAATCCCAACTATTTTACTAGTGGGAATCTTTATATCTCTATACACAAACTGACCTACAGTACCAAACTGGAGCACACCATATTACTTATCTCACAAGAGTGCAAATGAATTTCCATTTTTCCATTTGTAAAAGCAAATTTGGGGAAGGAAGCATTGAAAAAGAAAAAAAAAAAAAAAAAAAAGCGCAACACTGTTACCATTAGAAAAGATTGCACTGAGGAAAGACGGATGTGAGAAGAGCTGTTTCCAGCAATTGTGTAGTGCCTCTGCCATTTATACTCTTCTCTGCCTTCCTCTCTTTCAAGAGGCAGGTGCCCAAATAGATTTGCTCATGCATTCAGATGCCACATTTCTTTTCAAAATGCTCATCATCTGGCACACACTCACACACACACACAAGGGGGGGGAGGGAGGGGAGGGGAGGAGAGGGGAAGGAGAGGGAGAGAAGAGAAAGAAGAAGGAAAAAAACTGTACCTAGATTTGCACTCACAAAAGGGTTTCCTTTGATAGACAGAGAGGGGATGCTGGAGGGGGGTATTTTTTGAAAAGATAGGATATACTTCACAATATGGGCTCACAATAAAAATGGAGGCAGCAAAGTCAGAAAGGGAAGAGGAGGCTGTCATGTAGGTGCGTCCTACTGCACTGAACTGACACAGAAGCCGTCTCCCTTGCAAGCACTCAGAAAGGAAATTATTCTTGAAAATAAACAGTCTCTGAGCCATGATTTAAGACAGCATGTAAGAACGCATATGTTAGAGTGCAGTCACTCCAGATTTTGCTTTATTTGTGTTGTAGCATATTGTGACCTATATTAAATGGTTTCCGTGCACTGACCACAAAACAAGCAGGCTCAAATGACACAGCCCAGCATGCAGACAGCTCAGTTTTGTTGCAAGTGTAGGGCAAAATCATGCTACAGCTTTGCTATTTGCCATTTTAGAGCAGTGGTATATACCTGCCATGGTACAGACACTCCTGGACGTTATTAGCTGTAGGCTGCAGCAGCATGAAGGGGTTTGGAGCTCTGTGCTCATTGCTAAAGTCCCAGTTTCAGCTAACTTCCATCCCAAAAATGACACAATACCTCGTAATGCCATGTAGTATATCAGTTGCCAGTGCCCTGCTTAAGTGTCTCAGCACCCTTTCTCCAGCATACCTGAGTCTATATGATCCTACATGTAATATAGTCACACATACAAAGTGCTGCTCAGGAGGCAATAAACCTCTGTACATGAGTTGGCTTTCATGGACCCAGCTCAGAAACGTATGGGCAACCAAACTAGTAAACCCTTCAAATGGTAGCAGAGAGCACGTAGCAATAACAAAAACCTCCAGATAATGCTAAAGATGTTTTTTCCATAGGAGGACAGTGAAGACCTGAGTCGTAAATCCCAGTTTTACAGAAAAGGAACTGAGAGGGCTAAAGCTAATTGATTTTTCTGCACTGTAGTATGGATATACCACAAATGAAATATAGTTCTTATTACATTTTTATAATGAATAAATAAATAAATAAATAAATAAATAAATACAGGATATGGGCATGAATTTATACAGAATAAACTGCATATTTATCTTACAGGCACACCAAACAAATGGGTTGAAAATAAGCTTGTATAAAAGAAATGACTATGTAAATTTAGAAAATGTCAGGTCTAAAATTCCTACTGTGACCTTCTAACACTCTTAGGATACAGTCTTCCATTACAACAGAAAATGCTGGATTTTTCTCAGATGTGAATAAAGATTATAACTCAGGTTAAATGTAGATATAACTACCAGATACATGCAAAGGGACAGAAATGATATTACAAGAATAAGCTTAATAATAATGCTGGCTATTTCTAAATGCTGACCTTTAAGTCTTTCTGATCTTTAAATGTGTGTGTTAAATATAAACAGGACCACCTTCTGTATTACACAGATGTACTTGACACTCTTCTATGTATTTTTGGGGATAGACTGGAAATACAAGGTCACTAGCAGCTATGTGATACAAAGAAAAACATTCAGCTGTGTTATTTATCTAAGGATAGGTCCAAAATCACCTAAATGTGGTCTGTGGGAGAGTTTGGGTCACTTTTATTATCCAAATGGTCCATCTGACATGCTCTCATCACTCAGGATACTGTATGCCAGGACATGCTTTGAGCACTTGGATCAGATGTTATCAAACCCTCATGTTCAGTTTGCTTCTGCAAGGTAAAAACAAACACCAGCATGTCCATTTGGACTCAGCTGTGGCATTTCTATTTACCACATTGAAGCCAGGCAGCCATCATAATTAGCATCCTCATGAAGTTCGCACAGCATTTGGCTTCCTCCTGCCTGTATGCCTCTGAGCAAATGGAAGGGCATTTGGTGTGACCGAAGCAGACGGGAAGCAGCTGGGAGAGGTGGCTGCATTAACACCTTAACACATAGGCTCAAAGCTGCCTTTCTCCATCCCACCAGCTCAGTTTACGTGATGACACTGGACCAGATATAGGATGTTTGTGTGAATATGACAGCCTTAACCACCTCCTCTCCTCTCTGCAGAGTCAGGTCTCATGCACTACCATGCTCTGGACATTGTCTGCAACATGAGACATTTGCATTTACAAGTTTGTTATTTTTTATTTTTATCTTCAAAAAGATTGGTTAGAAATCATTGTAATGCTGGGGAAATTCCCTCCCTTCTGCTGATGTTTTTCATTAGCCTTCTTAGATGAGTAGCTGAGATCTGGCATCTTAGTGTTGTCCTCCAGACAAGGAAAATGAGAAAGGTACCAATAAACCCCATATAAACAAAGCCTGTTGAGACGGACTCTCCTGTTTCAATGGGCTAGTCTTTGCTATTTTTCATAGCAAACAACTGTTCTCCTTGTCCATCAAGGAAAGAATAAAAAGAAAGAATTTCCATTTGCAGCAAAGTTGGTTTAATTTAGCTGTTTAATAATGCATTGAAACGGAAAGACTAGTTCCACATCAGAGTTTGCTGCATGAGATAGTTGTAAAATCTAGGGTTTAAAACCTAAATCTAGGGTTTAAAACAGCTGAGCAATTAAGGGTTTATAACAGCTGAGTAGACATTGCTCCTTCACCAAAGGTTTAGGTACACCTCATTCTGCCTTGCTACAGTGAGTGGTAATTAGCAATCTCCTGAGAACCTTTCCAGCCAGATATATCTATCTTTTTATCATTTTTCTATCTGTGAGCTTTGTCTGTTTAGCTGAGCCCAGTGAATTTGTCATGAAATTTCTACTCTGACACCACCCACCCCTTGTTCCATAGTACATTTTAGAATAGAACCCAACACAGTTCAAAATCACCACTAAAATAAAGCAACTATCATCTCCTACACAACGTCAATGTGAGGAGAAGAAATTCCTAATGAATGCCTCCAAACCCTCCAGGGATGTAAGAAGCAACAACATTAGCCCACTTTCCTTGCAAGCCCACATAAAACATAGAGGCTATGGCTCTGCAGGGAAGTAGAATGGATAGATCTGTCTAACAAGGACAGGCAGACAGTAGAAGGTAGAAGTAAGGAACAAGATACGCCAGCGGCAATGCAATTTGTGAGAAGTCTATGCTGTCAAGAGCTTGAAGAACAACATATGGGGACAGATTCTCCATGATGCTCTGAGAACTGGAGGGTTAATCAGAAGATTCAATGCAGCTGGTCAGCTAATCACTGAGTATTGCATGCATGGGAATTTGGGACAGCTCTTCTGATTACAAAAGCCACTGTTAATTTTCAGCTGATAATTTTACAGTAGCTTCCCAAATACCACATGGAACAAATCCAGAAAAACCATACCAAAATATTTTGTCACATAGAAAGCCTCCATCTCATATTTTTTTTCCTGCCACAACCTGCAATTCCTGGATGCAGAAGCTGCAGTCAACAGTCCATAGATATATTTTACTTTGTTTAACACAACTTACTCAAGGATGAACACCTTTGCTAGGATTTTTACCTTGAACAACAAAGTAAATGTCATGTTGGAATATTTTACTATTTACATAGAAAATTACTAGCTAAGATGAGAATAACATTCAGATTGTATGCCTTCTGTCATCAGCAGTAACAAGAGAAGCTGGATAATCCTACAACATATCTTCAAGGTGAACAAAGGATTTTAAATCTAACGGTTGTGTATTATTGCTTATATAAACCGCAGGAGTAAATAAAACAGACCTCTTTCCCTTCTTATCTCAAAAGCCAAACTTTTTGCCAACAACTGTCCTACCACCTATACATATATGTAATGCAGAAGAACTCACTAAAGAAGTTAAGACTGGAGGCATTCTTAGAGGCATGCCCTGCTTCAGTTTGTGATGTCAAGGAAAACGGGCCTGGCAAAGAGCAAAGTCAGGCCCCTGAACTTCCAAAGAGTGAACTTCTGGCTATTTAAAGACCTAGTGGATGAGATCCCCTGGAACACTGTCCTTAGGGACAGAGGAACTGATCAAAGCTGGCAGCTCTTTAAGGATGTTTCCCGTAGAGCACAAGAACTCTCCACCCCTCTGCGTAAGAAAGTAGGCAGGGAGGGCAGACAGCCAGGATGGCTGAGCCAGGATCTGCTGGTCAGACTGAGGCGCAAGAAGGAAATACACAGTCAGGGGAAGCAAGGACACATGGCCTAGGAAGAGCACAGGGATGCTGTCTGGGTGTGCAGGGATGGGGGCAAGAAAGCCATGGCACATATGGAACTGAGCTTGGCGAAAGATGCAAAAAAAATAATAAGGAAGGATTCTCTAGGTACATTGTCCAGAAAAGAAAGGCCAAGGAAAGTGTGCCCCATCTGATAAATGAGAACTGGCAATGACAGACATGGAGAAGGCTAAGGTACTCAGCAACTTCTTGGACTCAGTCTTTGCTGCCAGTCAGGTTTCCCACATCTCTAGAATCCCTGAACCTCTGGGCGAGGTTTGGCTGGGGGAGCAAAGTCTCAGTCACTGCAAGCAATGTCGTGCATCCCAGGGTCCTGAGGGAATAGGCTGATAGAGTTGGCCTCTCTCCATCCTATTTGAAAAGTCCTGGCAGTCAGGTGAAGTCCCTGGTGACTGGAAAAAGGGAAACATCACTCCCATTTTTAAAAAGGGAAGAAAGGGATTTTGGTGAAATACAGACCAGTGAGCCTCACCTCTGTGCCTGGGAAGATCATGGAAAAGACACTCCTGGAAGCAGTATCAAGGCACATGCAGGACAAGGAGGGGATCCATGACAGCCAGAATGGCTTCACTAAGGGAAAATTATGCCTGACCCACCTGGTGGCCTTTTATGATGGAGTGACTGCATCAGTTGACAAAGGAAGACTGACTGATGTCATCTACTGGGATTTCTGTAAGGCCTTTGATACAGTCCGACATGACATCCTGATCTCCAAATTGGAGAGAGATAAGTATTTGAAGGGTGGACTATACAGTGGATAAGGAATTGGCTTGAAGGCTGCACTGAGAGTGGTGGTCAATGGCTCCATGTCCAGGTGGAGTCCGGTGACAAATGGTGTCCCTCAGATCTGTCTTGGGACCGATGTTTAATATCTTTATCAGTGGCATAGACAGTGAGAACAAGTGCACCCTTAGTAAGTTTGCAAATGACACCAAGCTGAGTGATGCAGTTGATACAACAGAAGGAAGGGATGCCATCCAGAGGGACCTGGACAAGCTAGATAAGTTGGCCAATGTGAACCTCATAAGGTTCAACAAGGTCAAGTGCAAGGTGATGCACCTGAGTTAGGGCAATCCCAGACGTGAGCACAGACTGGGAGAACTCACTGAGAGCAGCCCTGCAGAGAAGGACTTGGGGGTTCTGGTGGACAAAAAGATTGACAGGAGCCAGTAGTGTGTGCTTGCAGCCCAGAAGGCCAGCTGCATCCTTGGCTGCATCACCAGAGGGGTGGGCAGCAGGGCAGGGAGGGGATCGTCCCCTTCTGCTCTGCCCTTGTGAGGCCCCACTTGGACTGTTGCATCCAGGGCTTGGACCCCAGTGCAAGAAGGATGTGGACATGTTAGGGCAGGTCCAGAGAATGGCCACCAAGATGGTCAGAGGGTTGGAGCACCTCTCCTATGAAGACAGGCTGAGGGAGCTGGGGATGCTCAGCCTGGAGAAGAGAAGGCTCTGAGGAGACGTCATGGTGGCCTCTCAGTACTTAAAGAGGGCCTATAAAAAGATGGAAAGCAACTTTTTACTTGGGCAGATAATGATAGGACAAGGGGGAATGGTTTTAAACTAAAAGAGGGTACATTTAGATTAGATGTTAGGAGGAAGCTCTTCACTCAAGGAGTGATGAGGCACTGGAACAGGCTGCCCAGAGAAGTTGTGAATGTCCCATCCCTGGAAGTGTACAAGGCCCTGGGCAACCTGATCTAGTGGGTGACATCCCTGCCTATGGAAGGGGGGTTGGAACTAGGTGATCTTTAAGGTCCCTTCCAACACAAGCCATTCTATGATTCTACGAACTTTCTTGTAAATCTTACACACCCTCCAACTTCTGACTCTATTCTATCACTCTGTGATTCAATCAATCTGTGATTCACCATCCAGCAGCAGAGTCCCATGGTACCCAAGGAAGAAGAAAAAAGTTGAACTGGTGACAGTAGCCTGTTCTGGGTTTAGTGATTGCACATCAAGCCTATAAAGTTGAGTCCAAGTTCAAGACAGGAAGTCAATCAGCAACATGAGGCCAGAAGCTGCAAGATCAGAAATCAACAAAATATAGGGACTACCATTTAGCTCAGGCAAAAAATACAAAGCAATGGCTGGGGTTAAATCATAGGGTCACAGGATAATTCAGTTTAGGAGAAACTTCAGGAGGTTGTTAGTCCAACTTATTGCTCCAAGCAGTGTCAGCTGTGAGGTCAGAGAAGGTTGCTCATGACTGTTTCCAGTCATATCTTTGAAGCTCCTAGGGATCAAAATTTTAGTCTCTCATCCAGCCTCTGCCACTGCTGGGCTGTCATGCAGAAAAGAATTTCTATTTATATCCAGTCTGAACCTATCTTGTTTCACCATATGTCTCTTGTATATCATCATGTTCCCACACACCACTGTGAGGAGCCTGGCTCTGTCTTCACAATGACCTCCCCATAAGCTCTGACATGCTCCCTCTGCCACCTCTTCTCCAGGCTGAACAAGCCTCTCTCCCCCAGCCTCTCCCCACAGGTAAGTGCTTCACCAACAACCATTGTGGTGGCCCTGCTGAACTTGCTCCAGCTTGTCAATAGTCTTCTTGTACTAGGGACCCCAAACTGGTTGCTGCATCTAGATGGTGTCTGATGAATACTGAGTAGGTGGGGATGACTACTTCCCTCCATATACTGGCTCTGTTCTTGGTCATACAGCCTTGGTGGCTTTTTTCAATTTTTTGCTGCAGGGCTTTTGTGCAGCTTGCTGTCTACCAAGTCTTCCTGGTCCTCTCCACAGAGCTTCCCCAAACCTGATATACCCAGCTTACATCTCTGCAAGTATTTTGTTTGTTTGTTGACTGGTTTTTGTCATTGTTGTTTTTGTATGTTTGGTGGTTTGTGGGTTTTTTTTTTGCAATTGCAGGGCTTTGTATTTGTCCCAGTAAAATTTCATGAACTTTTTCAGCCAATTCCTCCAGACTGTCTGGGTCTATCCGGTTGGCGGCTCTGCCCTTGACTGTATCTACCGGTGCCCCCCAGTCTGGTGTGATCTGCAGATTTGATGAGTTCATCACCTCCTCTAGGTCACTGATAAAGATGCTACAGAGGTCAGGTCTCAGGAAGAGGATTGATCTCACTGCAGATCTGGTGGTGCAGAGAAGAGCCACTCAGGTCAAGGAACTCTGAGCATCTGTTTTAGACGATCCCCAGCTTGGAGAGATCAGGAACTGACTGACAACCAAGTGACAGCAAAGGAATTAAAACAGGGAAAAAGTAAAAGAAAAAAAAAAATAAGGAAAGGAAAGGGAAAAAAGGGAGGGGGGGGGGAACACAAAGAAGGAACAGCAGTCAAGAGCGAAGAGTTTAAACTTAAAAGTGATAAGAGGTCATAAATAAAGCAGCAGAGTACTTGAAGAGATAGTCAGCCAGGACAAAGAAAACCACTCAGCTTGCCCAGGGCTTTTTGCACTGTGCCTGATTCAGTTTGCTTTAACTGAGTTCATATTTGTCCATCACAATGGCTTAAAGGTAGATACGATTGCAAAGCAGAATTTCTTAAATATTCCTGAAAACTGTTGATTTTCATTTGAAGGTCACCATCTGAACATAGAGAAAGTAGTGTAACAATAAAAGACTTCTAAAAATATTTATTTTCTATATTCCACTGCATGTATGCACGTAGAGGCTGACAGAAGAGTAGGAGAAAATTCTCCACTGGTCCCAGGTCCATATGAGCCTTTATTTCATTGACTTTATAGAAGTCTAAGTTGGGGTAAGCTCATCATTTGTGACTCCTTTTACAGTCAATAGACAGGAATCAGTACATCCAGAGAGTGATTTATTAGAGCAGTCTTAAATGATGAATCTCCTTGGAGACTTCAATTTCTCTTCATTGACTATAAAGGGAAGGTCATGTGTCTAGCTTAGACTTAGATGCCTAACTCATGGCAGAAAGCAGTAATCCTTCCTCCTGTAATTACACAGACCACTGGGGACACCACCTGAATCTTGCTCAGAACTGTTGATCCTTGTGGGAACAAGAATTTTATTGCATAAGACTGTAATAGGATCTAAATCTTCCTGCCTGCTTTTTCTCATTGCCTTTGGTTGACAGACACTGTTTTAAAAGATTAAGCCATAGAGACAGTGGGAAAGAGCTTGAGGGGAGATGTTGCTGTGCAAGCAGTGAATTTAGAAAATTAGCAACACAGATCTCACTAAGGTGAAAAAAAAAAAAATGTATCTGTTTCTTTATACCATTGCACTAACCTGCTTCAGTCACAAGTTGCATCCTGTGGCTGTGGAGCATGCAGGAAGTCATAAACACTGAAATGACTTTAGAGCTGCTCCAACATGGTTTTCACTTGGTTTTGATTCTGTGTTGGAAGCACCAGAGCACAGACCATAGCATGCAGGATCTGTAAGGAAACAATACACTGCCTCCTTGGGAACAGTGTGATTCCCAGGGGTCTGTGAGAGGCATGTGCCCAGGAGATCCAAATGTGGCACTAAATCCCAGTCTTAGATCAAGGTTTGACCACCTAAACAGAAGTGCCTAAATGCCACAGCACCTCCAGTTACTCCAGAAGAACATGTGCCTTTCATAAGCTATGCATCACATCAGCACCATATGGGCACCTCAGATGGCATTAGGCACCTCTTGTAAATTGAGTTGTTTGTTGCAGGCCAACAGAATAACTTCCAGCCCCAGATTACATATCAGCAAAGTGCCAGTTGTGGTATGCATCGCTCAACAAGTGACATATGCTATGTGAACAGCCTGGCACCTCTTCTCACATGTGCACAAAGGTGAACCATTTTAACAGGGAGCTGCAACAGCTGCAATGGTTGTACTCTGGCAAGATTACTCTCTGTACTCTGCACTAGGTGCTCTTCGCACTTCCATATGCAGTATCACAGGGGAGAGGGAAGCATTTGTCCCATCTCATTTCAGAAAACACCAGTACAAATCTGATACAAATATAAATTGTTCACTGGAGAGAAATGGATATTATTTGGGCACAGTTTAGCTGACACATTTTAAATATATTCTTTATGATGACATCATGCGAACATCAATCATGATCTGGTCCCACCATTAAAGAACACCAGGTGGTAAGAATCTCAGCAGGAAGGCTGCCAAGTACATTGTCCATCTCTTGTGGAAATTGATAAAGTTGCTCAGAGAAACTCAGTTTGGAAAGTCTTTAGCAGATAATCTTGCCTATACTTCTGCCTCTGCTGGATTGTCCTACTAAGCAGGCCTATCTGCCTCTGTCTCTCACTGAAATGTTTTTACTCAGGTTTTTCAAGTAACACAGTATGAGGATGACAACTTTTGATGAAGTAATCTGAGAGACAAAAAGATGTTTAATATGTATATGTGTGAACCTGTCCATGTGTCTTCCCCACCACGTCAGTCGTGCCCCATCACTCTGCAATGGTCCCAAGTTACTGGACTTTCTTCATTTCCATAGGAAAATTATCTTAACATTTATTACTTAAAAAGTTCAATCAATAGTTATTATGTACCTAGCCTATATTTTATTTCCATGAGAAATGAAGATGTAAAGAAGAAGAAGGAAAAAAAAAAAAGTCAAAAATGTGTAGAGGCATACAAGAAAGAAAGAGCTTATGGCATATGCATGAGCTTAAAACTTCAAGAAAAAAAAAAAGTTAAATTAATGAAGGTAGTTCGCAGTTTAAAATTAATTATTTTTGCATTTCTTTTTCTCAGAGGTTCCTCTTCAATATTCCAAATATAAATGGTGGTGGGATTATTTAGAAGTGGAGTACATTATAACTAAGGCCTATAGCAACCTCACTCAGCAGTGAAATTTGTTGTCTCCCTCTGATCCTCAGATTATGGAGATGAGGGGATGAATGTACATCAGTAAGATTCCCTACCGAGATAGCTTTTCACTCTTTTCAGTAAGAAAAAGATCAAAGGCAAAATAGCTAATTAACATACCAAAGGAGACAAAACCCCTAGAGCTTTATCGTTGTTGCAATCCAATAATAAACAGCCAAGTACAAAAAAGATTATTTGATAGTGACACACAGAATTGAAAGCCTTTGAAATGTCAGCTTCTCAAAAAAAAATATTTTTGGAAGGAAAAAATATCCATAATTATACAGAATAGTGCCTAAGCATTCGGGAGTAACTCTTCATTCCTGTGAGAGCTTGCTTGTAAAACTACTTTGCTTAAGAACAACAGCTTGGTTTGCCTTTATCTAAAATAAAATGGAAAGAAAAAGAAAAAAAAAAAGAAAGAAAAAAATACAAAAACCTTCACATCCCTTCCTGAGTAAACAGTTGATTCTTTTATAAATTAAAAATTAAGTACTGTTGTTCTTGTTCTATGAGAAAATATCGTCAGTCCCCATTCCCAGACCAGCTTCCAGCTTTAACAGACTTGGGAACAGTGGGAGACCAAGGTTTTAAACTATGCATGTCTGTTGTGGCTAACGTCTATGTCATGTTACAAGTTCTAGGTGCTTTTATAAAGCCAGATACAAAAAGACGAAATCACAGAATCACAGATCATGTAGCAGTAACTTGTACGAAACTCAAATCAACTGTTGAGACAGCATAGATACACCAATACTAGTAAAAGAAAGTGGACTAGGGTAATGAGACCAAGAATATTAAACTGTCTAAGCAGTTTCTCTGGCACACTTTTGTCTCAGAGTAGCTTTTGTTTCACATCGCTGTTATGAGATTAACACCACTCTGAGGCCATTCCCAACAGATAGCTGGCACAGCCCGCCTGGTTTCAAGGGTAGTTGTAGGTGTATGGGTGCAAAGTGTGACATTCACAGGGCCAAAGGATGGTCACTGTTCTGTTCCATTTACAGGTGCAGACGTAACCAATCACTCTGTATTAGAGAAATACTTACTTCCTGGGACATCAGAGTTTTGAGTAAAGGAAGCTGGGAGACATTGTAGTGAATGGCTCCTTGGGAAACAGCACAAAACATTGCACTTTTATCCTACCAGAGGCAGGTTTGCATATTTGAAAATTCTTGCATAATATGATTTAGAAGAAAGACTAGTTCTTGCATGGATACTAGTAAAGAATCTTCAGGAATCTTTGAAAATGTCCCATGGGATAAGGCAAGGAAGAGACATCCAAGAAAGCTGATTGCTATTCAAGAATCACATCCTCCAATCTCAAGAGCAGTCTATCCCAGGAAGTCCAGTGAGGATGAAAAGGGAGATCCTAGCAAAATTCAAGCATAAAAAAGAAAGTATACAGAAGTTAGAAGCAGGGATGGGAGAAATACAGACACTGCCCAAGCCTGCAGCTAGGAAAGCCAAAGGCCAAATGGAATTGAATCTGGTGAGGTATGCCAGAGACAAGAAGAATGTAAGTGACAAAAGGGAGAGTAGGCAAAATGTGGGTGTTCTGCTGAATGAGTCAGAGACCCTGGTGACACAGGACATGGAAAAGGCTGAGGTACGGAATGCCTTATTTTATTCTGTCTTTACTAGCAAGACTGGCCTTAAAGAATGATAGGTCCCAGAGACGAGGGGGAAAGGCTAGAGCAAGGAAGATATACCCTTCGTGGAAGAGTACCAGGTCAGGGAATGTTAAAGCAAACTGGACATACATTCCATGGACATTAATGGGATTCATCCATGAGTACTGGAGGAGCTGGCTGATGTCATTGCAAGGCCACACTCAATTATCTTTAAACGATTATGGCAACTGGAAGAGTTGCCTGAGGACTAGAAGAAAGCATATGTCACTTCTATCTCCAAAAAGAACAAGCAAGATGGTCCAGTGAACTGCAAGCAATCAGCTTCACCTTGATCCCTGGGAAACTGATGAAGCAACTAACCCTGGAAACCATTTCCAGGCACATGAATGAGAGGAAGAGGATCAGGAGTAGCCATCACAGGTTCATCAAAGGGAAGACATGTTTGACCAGCCTGATAATCTTCTATGATTAAGTGACTGGCCCATTTAGACAGGGGAAGAGCAATGGACATTGTCCACCCAGACTTCAGTAAGGATTTTGACAATGTGTGTCATTAAGATCCTCATAGAGAAGCTGAGGATGTATGGGGTGGATGAGCATACAGTGAGGTGGATTGGAAACTGGCTAAATGGCCAGACCCAGAAGGTGGTGATCAGTGGCACAAAATCTAGTCAGTAACTAGTGGTGTGCTTCAGAGTCAGTACTGGATCCAGTCCTGTTCAACATACTCATTAACGATCCGTGGATGTTGGGGCAGAGTATACCCTCAGCCAGTTTGCAGATGACACGAAGCTGGCTGTTATATCAGAGGGTTGTGGACCTGAACAGGCCAGAGAAATTGGCTGACAGGAAGCTCATGAAGTTCAACAAAGGGAAAGTCCTGCACCTGGAGAGGAACAACCCCCGGTACCAGTACATGCTGGGGGCCACCCAGCTGGAAAACACAAGGTCCTGTTTCAACCAAATTGAACATGAGCCAGCAATGTGCCCTTGCCACAGTGAAGGCTAATGGTATCCTGGTATGCACTGGGAAAAGCATTGCCAGTAGATCAAGAGAGGTGATCCTTCTCCTCTGCTCAGCTCTGGTGAGGCCACAACTGAAAGTACTGTGTCCAGTTCTGGGTTCCCCAGTACAACAGGGACACTGAACCACTGGAGAGAGTCTGTCAGAGGTCCACAAAGATGAGTAAGAGGCTGAAGCATCTTTCCAATGAGGAAAGGCTGAGAGAGCTGGGACAGTTCAGCCTGGAGAAGAGAAGCACCAGGGGAAAGCTCATCATTGTACATAAAGTTCTGAAGGAAGGATGCAAAGGCGACACAGCCAGGGTCTTTTCAGTGTTGCTCAGAGACAGGACAAGAGGCAAAGAGCGCAAACTGAAACACAAGAGGCTCCATCTAAACACCAGGGAACACTTTTTTACTGTGCAGGTGACAGAGCACTGGAACAGGTTGCTTAGAGAGGTTATGGATTCTCCCTCCTTGGAGATCTTCAAAAGATGCCTGGACATGGTCCTGCGCAACAGTGTCTAGATGTCCCTGCTTGAGCAGTGGGCTAGATAACTTCCAGAGGTTCCTGACAACCTCAACCATTCTGTTACATCTTTTCGCATCAAAAGTACTTTTGCTTTGTTAGGGCTATCATTACTGTAGGAGAAAATTGAACTTCTGTTGCTTTTACTCCACCTACCCTCTGAATAAAGATAAAGTGTCATTTTCCACTGGAACCTGTTGTTACAACAGAATAATACTCTGCATAAAACTCAGTTCATAATACTCAGTTCATTAGTTTGTTCATCATATTTGCAATTTGGTGCTTAAATGTTATTCTGTACTTCTCATGAACATAAAACCAATGAGTTCAGTTCCTGAACCCTGTTTATGCAAACCAGGAATGCAAAAGGGATGACAGGCAACACAATGCATTGCCTGATTCAGCCTTTGCAAACACAATCCATGGGTGTTAATATACATTGTCCATGATTTTACATTTTAGGTCCCAAGTAAGCATATTCATACTAGCACTAGAGGATCAGGAATCAAGTGTGAGTGGCGAACCCTGTCTTTTTGATAGAGTCTTGCTCAAGTCTGGATTGTTCCAAAACCAAATCTGTTAGAGGTGGGCTTTATTCTCAGTTAAAACACACCAGCCGTACACTCAGATGAACCTCTAAATTAAACAAGCTGGACTGAAAACTAAACAAAAAGACACTTTCAGAGGCCCAGTCTTCCACTTCAGCTGTGCCAAGCTTATCACACCAGCTAATACATACAGCAATATCTTTCCATTCCAAAGACACAATTATAACCAATAAATCCCTAAAAGATGTTTAGGATGTGGCAATTCATGGAATACATTGTGGTTTAGAAAGACCTAAGTGGTTCCTCAGTCCAGGGCATTCTGGCCTGAAGAACCATCAGTAACCACATAAAGATATAGTCAGCAGGATTGATGCTGTTGCTGTTCTGATTTACATGTCAAAAGGGTCCAAATTACACACCACTGAGCTTGCCCTGACAGGTCTGGCAGCAAAAGACTTTGCTGCTTTTTTCCCCACTAATGGCAAATCAAAGCATGTAGCATAATTTTCCCAGAAATTCCCAAACTACCAGAAATCCATTCTCTTCTTCAAGAAGGAAAGCTTTATTATGTAATCAATGTGAGTGATAAACCCAAACTGATCTGTAACTACAAGCTGTGTCTCACAACTACCCTCCAGGTATGGCTGAGTGGTAATCCCCTTTACAAAGTCAGTTAAGAAAGAATTGAGGAGAAACCTTGTACTCACCTAATAAACAAAATACGTCTATGGATTTCTTGTAGAACCTGTGTTTTGGACAGACAGTGGACTTGTCTTTACTCTTCCAGAGTTAGTATTTTCAGTGTGAGTGAGAAAAAGCAAGTAGCCAAATTTAGTCTCTGTTGTACTTCTGTTTCAAAAGGACTTCAAAAGACTCTCAGAACACCTGCAGGACAGCAAAAAAATTATAACAATATTGGGTCAGGTGTCTCAAGTCACACAAATGTCACATTTGAAAGCACTTTAGCAAAAGTGGAAACAAATATATATTGTAGACTGGAAGAAATATTGTGCCACACTGACTCCTTGGCAAGCTACCAAAAGATAAAAGTCTTCCAATGAATCAATATAAAAAGTCTTTTATAAAGCATAATATTTGCTTTAGCTACAAGACACAATTTTTATGTCCTTTATCTTTTCACTCTAAACCATTAGAGAATTTACCAATACCATGTGTATGTTTTCTTGTCTGACTAGTCTCATCCCTTGTCTCATATTTTCCTAAATGTAATTCTTTTCTCAGTCATTAATCACTAGAACTAGGCTAATATTTAAGAAATATATATATATATATATTCTTGTAGATGGTTAAATGAATTCACTTTAGTTCCTGTTGCATTTACTTTCTCTGATTATTATAAAGAAAATGTTTCCAGGGAAGGGAGAGAAGAGAGAAATGTGAAGACAGTCAACTATCTGTGAGTATCAGAAAACAATCAGAGAAATCAAATTAGAACAGAATATAGACGAATATGTTGTGACATACTGGTACAAATATTCGTCTATATTCTGTTTTAATTTGATTTCTCTGATTGTTTTCTGATATTCATAGATCAGTCAAAACTATTCACATTACGAATAACAAACACACAAAGACTTGCTTATGAAATGGAGAATTATTTCCATAAATTAATTGGGACCAGATTTCCTCACCAGATTTCCTCACGTCTATTCACACACAGCAGCAGCTTGTTCCATAGACAGGTTTTTCTTGCTTCACTATGAGTAACCAGGAAAGAATTTGACCCTTAACAAACAATTTTGAATAACGAATATGTTTTTTAAATATTTCAATCTGCTTCTGGGAAAACTCATCAGCAGAGCAGCAGGCAAAATTTGCTGTCTTTATTACTTTTTATTATTTAGCCATCTACTCTAGCTGTTTCTCCAGACCTCACCCTTTAAATGTCCCCACCCTCCCCTCTTTAATTTCAGCTGTTGTAGTAGACATTTTTGTAAAAACCTCCTGTTGGTAACATTCATTACATGTTAGTCTGCAAAGTTATGAAGTAAAGAATGCTTGGAATGAAAATGAGGAAAATAATTCCTACAGAGGAAATGCAGTGGTAATAATTATCAACTACACTTAGTTTTCACTGTTTGATTATGATTCTCAGCCAGCTCCCATAATTTCTTATTCAGAGGCAATTGTGGCAGCGGAAAAAGGAATAGGCTTTTTAAGGTCTTTGTAAGGCTCACTCAGTTCCTTTTTATGTTAGACTTATCCACACAAAAAGATACACTAAAAGAATATTGCTCAGATTGCAAAGTCAAACACTCCAGTACTAGTAAATGCCAAAATTAAGATTTCCTGAAAACATTAATTCAGTCCCTTATGCATATGCATTGTGCCACAGTCTTTAATTACTTGATGACATACTATTTTTCCACCCAGTTCTTGCCTCATTCTGTGTTCATGCTGGATGGTGCTCGCTTAATGAGTAAGCTATTCAGCATTTTCTTTTATCCTCCACATTCAGTGTGTGGCCCCAATGCTTTATTTACGGTACACTATTCAAACCCTGCTATGAAGACAGAATTAATTTTCTCATGGGCTTTTCTATGGCTGTCATCACTATCATATCTTAAATATTCATTAGGCCAGAGAGAGGGAAATGTTGTAGCTTGGTGGTTGGAAGACTCACCTGGGAGGCTTGCTCTGATGCAGCCTCTGCTCCAATGAATACTTAAATAGCCTGTATCAAACAGAGCAGCTTTGAGAGAGAAGATGCTAACCGGCCAGTACCTACAGATTCCTGATTACAACATTCATCAAAGAGGTGGGTAGCTTAGGTTGAAGACTTCACAGATCAGGCAAAATCTGGCCCCTGACCTCCAGATGATTAACTATCATGTATCAGACTGCTGCTTTCTTTTCCAATGAAAAGCTACTGGGGATAAGGGACTTAGCTATAGGAGGTGGTTTATCACTGTGTGATGGAGAGAAAAACTGACTTCCCTCCATTTGGAAACACCTCCTAATGGTTCTCTTATGGAGCTTCTCACCAAACTTTCTGACTTCAGCTTCCTTTCTTGGATATCCTTTTTTTTCCATGCTCTGTGTTGGTGTTCGGAATATAAGGCTGTAAGTCAAAACCACATTGCCCAACAAAGGATCTAAGCATGTCCTAGTCCACAAGGAACCTAAAACAGGCTAATTCTTTTGCCTCATGTTTCCTAGTAGTCTTCTTATATGGTGTTCCACTGGTACCTGTGGCAGAAAAGCTCTGCTCCAAGCAGCTCTGCACCAGTCTCTTTCTAAAAGTAGAGAAGCTGGAGTTTGAAGCCCAGTCTTCAGAAAGCAAGGAACCAAAGCAGACTCTAGCATCCCAATGCTACCCACCTCCTTTGCTTAATCACACCTCTGCTGAATCAATGGCAGAATTTTGAGAGGAGGAATGAATAACGTCACTCAAAAGCACTTAATCTCCTGGCTAGGGTAACTTCCTGCTAAGTTTAGTACAGGGTCACAAACTGCAGGGTTTTTTAAGCTGGGAGGTATATTCACAACTTGTTAGACTGTCTGTGGTTGAATGCAGCTGTCTTTGACTTTGAAATTTATTCTCAGCTATGACAGCAGTAAACATCAGTTTTTGCAAAACAAGAGTCAACCTCCACCCACTTTAATTTAATTTCTTTCTAACTCAGATAAAACTTGATTATATAATGCCTTCCTTCTTCAAAGTCTCTTGCTTGTTTGAGGACTTGGTTTCTTAATTGCTGAGGGTTCAAATATTAGAAGTAATACTTCTTTTTTTTTTCTGATGCCAAAGATTTCCAATAAGCAGTTTTGTTTTTTTTTTTTAATCTCCTATATCTGTCTGCACTCTGTATAAAACATTCTTGTGGATTTCAGAGGAATTTTCATAGGATTTTTCCCCTTTCCTTTTAAATCATCTACTTCAGAATCTCAACTTAGTTTTTAATCATTGGAAGACATATAATTTGTCATAGAAACACAAGCTTTCTCACATACAATACACTCCAATTTGAATTTAAATGAACATTGATGGAGACAAAAATGATCTAAAATTCCATCTTTCTGCTGGGAATGTATTTGAAAGATTACAAACATCTGAAAAAAAAAATCTCCAAAATTAGCTATAAACACAAAAGCAATCATTGACTCATTTCACCTTAGCCTCCCAGGTAGCAATCAGGTGACAATAATATCTAATCACCATTGCCTAAGGTCAGATTTTAACTCATGTCCTTAACCCTTCAAAGTTTATACCAATCTTTTGAAATATCTAGATGGTTTAATAGGCTCTTTTATTCACTCACATCTAATTACTTGTCTCACATAAATATTTGGTTTTGATTCATTAGAATACTTACTCTGTGCTCATGAAGCACTAGTCAATGCATAAAACCCTTAGTGAGGGTTACAATCATTAAATAATCTCTTGCAAGCTCACCGTAATTTTCATCTGTGGGTCCTGTTTCCTTTAACAGGCCAAGGGCCAGCATCAGTGAAGGATGAAGTTACAGACTACACAGACCTGAAAACCAGAAAGCCCAATTATTGTAACTCTGCCACTGAAGGGCATCTGGGAATTGCTACTGATTAGCAGCTAGACAATAGCCTAACAAGCAGTATGTCTGCATTTCATCAGAGGGCTCCAGAAAACATACGTGGTATTGTATAAATAGTGTTTAGGGACCAGAAAACAACCAAATATAGCACTCAAAGATACATAGCTTGAACTGAACACATGGTGATGGTAATGATTGGCACCCAAGTGCATGCTGAGCACAGGCCTAAAGTAACGAACCAATTACAAAAATCATGATAGAGGCATGGGAAAAGATCATTAGGAAAACATGTCATGATGTATAATGAAGTAATTACTTGTATACAAAAGTGAGTTGTATCTGACTTTTTGGATGCATACTGTGGGATCCATCATGTGCTGCTCCACCAAGAGTAGAAAGTGTTGTGCTTCTTACTTGCCCCATGACCTCAACAAAGGGACCTGTGTTATGTCTCCAGTGCTACATCAAACTGCACCAGAGTCTTCATGGTAACTGCAGAAAATACCAAGGTTGGAACAGGTGAATGTGGCCTATGGGTAAGACTATTTACTCTGAACAGCCTCCATTGTCTTGGGATCTCTGAATTGAATGCCTTGAAGCATAGGAGAGCCAGCTGGAGCCAGACCAAAAAAAAAAAAAAAAAAAAAATGGCAGCCTTCTAAACAGTCTAATTTACCTTTGTTTCCCCCATACATGGCTGTGTTGAGAATGAGAACCATGAGGTTGTTCTAAGTCGTGCTTATTGTCACCATGACTTATTCTTAGTTACTGGAAAAGTAGAAACCATTTCATTATGGGTATAAGGACATCTGAAGTATCTACGTGAAAACTGCAATCAGAAAAATAACTAAAAAAATAACCAAAAATGGATATTTTCATTTACAAAGTGCCTGGAGTTAGACAACAGCTACATCCAGCTGATGGGTACCTCTCCTTTCCACATCCTCCTTTCATCACTAGCAGCCACAGATGTCTTCTGCACAGCCCTGCCCAGAGGTCCTCATCACCTCCTCCAGCCCTGCTGCCATCACCATGAGGCAGCTGGGTCTGCACACATGAGCAGTGAGAAACAAGAAAGCCTGTGGAGAGAGATAGGAAAAAAAAAAAAAATGAATCCCCTCACTAGCTTCACGGACAGCTGCAGCAGTCAATATGAAATGATTATTTGTCTCCCCTCCATCTTCTCAAAGACTGGTTACCTGCTCATGTCACACTTATATCTCTAGCAAGACTCACACAGCCACTGGGTTGCAGAGTGAGGATGGGACTGACTCCTGGAACCTTTTCCAGTTGTCTCCTCTTGTGCTCTGGTGAAGTCCTAAGTACCTGAGAGGTCACTGCCTCCATACAGCATGGAAACAACCCTTCAGGGGATTTCATAAGGCAAAGAATTCAGCATAGACACTAATGTCAGTACTTCATTTGCCATCTTTAGAATGCCCTAATTCTGGAACACAGACTTGTCAGGGTGCTGGGTAGGTGTCACAGAGAGAGGAATTTCTTCAACCTGCAGAGTTCAGAAATAAATTAAACTTTTGTGCAGGGTAGAGAAGAGGAAGAGGGAAGAAAACGGGACACAAACTCTGTAACTAAGCTGGTAGGTAGTTCACCTGCATCTAGAAGCATTTCTGGGTTATGGCCTGTTCTCAGGACTATTTTATTCTTCGTTTACATCCAGAGTATGGTTAAATGGTGTTTATTCACAAACATCATCAGACATTATTCCTTATAATCAGCAACTCAGGTTACACTTTCCAGATCAGTGGAAGATGTGTGTTGGACTCTTTCACACAGAGGTGAGCTCTGAAATGTCTCTTTCTCCAAGTGAGTAATCTAACAGCTAAATTATGTACATGTAGCTATGTAGAAAATTGGCAGAGATAGTGCATCTTCTGACTTTTCTTTTTTTCCCCCTCAACACAAGAACAAAGTTTTTATAGCTATAGGGATTCCAGCTCACTTCATGGCAAAGTGAGCACAGGGTAATTCCCTGAAATCTGCAGCTCTGCTGTGGGAGCATGGGGAAGGGCACAAGTTCATTCATTTGCTTAGAGTTTCCCGACTCAGTCCACGGACAGGTTTGGACTCCAGCCCGAGGCACTTTGCTTTGTTCACACACAGAGAAGGGAGCTTATGTATCCACCTGGGCTCTGTAAAGGACAGAATAAGGGACAAACACTTTATATCTAATAACATCTGGCTTCTCCTGTTTAAGCTGTAGTCTTTCACCATCTGATGCTAACAGATCATCCAGACTCTCTGAGAATGGAAAAGGATTATGATTATATCTGTCTACCTTTGGGGTCATGATTAGTAATGTTGCTATTTTTATTCCTTTGCTGATGTACATTTAGATATTTCAAAGACACATTTAACTTACTTTGTCAATAGTCTGTCTCCTTTTTGCTAATTTATATATATATATGGCTATGAACTTCTCTATTTTCCTTTCATTTTTATAACATCTAAACTATACTTATGTCTTCTTTTTCCATCCAGCAGAGCTTCCTTCTTGATATTGAAGGGTACTGGGTGAGAGGAGCAGAACTTCTACAGAAGTACTCAAAAATGTGTATTTTTCCTGTACAACCTTACACTGTAGATATGCCTGGTGCCAAACCTTGCACCTTGCTGAACCTGACCTGCTGACTTGACTTCCTGTCTTGGCCTTGGTGCTGCCTTATCACTGCAGGTATGTCTGGTGGTCCCTGGGCTCACAGACAGCCCTTGATCCCTGTCCCTGTTCTGCTGGCCTGTCATGGGACACCATGGAACTGTGCTTTTGTCAAAGAGGACACTCTGCCAACCTTTGTCCTGGCTTCTCTTCCCTGCCAAGCATCTCTGGTTGCACCCTGACACTAAGACATTCATGAAGCCCTTTTTTCCTAGCATGTTATTGTCTGTAACATTCAGATCCTCTGATCTGTTTTCATTTAGTAAACCTCCGCATGGGTCCAAGCAGCAAGAGTGCACAGAGCATCCTTCAGTACTGTGTGAAGAAATGCTTCATGAAGGGAATCCAGAGATGTTTCTGCCCTCGGGCACAGTGGGATTTTCACAGCAGCCAATATGCCAGTGACTTTTCTTCAGTGGGACTTCTCAGCAAGGTCTGCTGTACTGCCAAGAGCTAGGGCTGCACCCAGAGCAGGCAGTGCGAGTAATTGATTTCTCAGGTCACTCAGCAAAGAAAACAAACAAAAAAAGGGCCTCATTTCTGACTGTTTGGAATGTCTTTCACTTCTTCACCCAAAGAGGAACTAAAAATGAAATGAAAAATGTTTTTTCAGTGTATAGTATTCCACTCAACAGAGAATAAGAGTGCTTTGGACTCAGAAAATGAGTATGAAACCCTCTGCCACTGAAGGGAGAGAGACAAATTCACAAAATTGTCATGTGACATGGATTTTCCTCTTACCCACAGGCACAAAGGCCTGAAGCCAGGATTTGGATACAAGTCTTCTATTGCTAGCAGTAGTTGAAGCCACATCTCCTAGACGCACAGCCTGGATCGAGTTAGGATTTAGAGTTCCACTGCAACATTGCTCCATGTGTTGTTAGCAGGACACCATCTTAATGTCTGCTTCATAAAGTGGAACAGTTCTAGGAAGGACATTAAACTGCACATCCTTCTCCAAAATACCGCTGGTGAGGGCTATCTAACCAGCAAGACAGTCAAGATCAAAGCCATCTTCTGACTGATTTATCATGGCCAAACAATCCAGGACCATCTGTGTCATCAATGTGTGTCATTTGTGTCATCCCCTTATCACCAAGTGTCAGTCTCCTGTGAGGTTTTCCTCCAAGTCACAAGAAGAATCATCTTCTGTCCTAGCAGTTACAGCTCTTGAATGCTGGGAGGATTATATAAAAAATGTCATATTATCTACATATTATCTATATTATCTACAAGAACAACCAGCCCAGCCCCAAATAGCTTACCAGGAGGGACCTTCCCTGGCTGCATAAGGAAAAATTAAAATTGTTTCAGTACAGCTCAGGTACTGAGTCCTATATCTCCCAGAAACTGAGCAAATACTCTATGACTATACTGCTGAGGAAAAGCTGTTTCTCTGTTCTTCCAGATTGTCACTCTTGACCCAAATTTATGCTAACTTTAGGACAACTATCACCATATTTTCCAAGGAATTTAACTGGTAACAAAAAATAATTACCAGTTACCACCTATGATTTCTACTTTTTCCATTTAAGTAAATTAGTTCAATTCTACTCCATACTTTTCCACTTTTTATGCAAACTCATACCAGTCCATGTAAAACAGACTGTAGAGATTCTTTAAAACCAGTTCTCCAACCCAAATCATTCTGACAAATTCACAGCCAGTACTAAATATTAATAATCTAAATTAATAATATTTTGTAGCTATGTAAGTGGAATATGGATTACAGGAGAGAGACTTATCAGACATTTACGTCAGTAAAACTGTCTAGATGAGAAAGTACTCACCACCCTCTTCTTTTTTTTTGTCATCTCTTTCAGTCACCAGTCTTATCACAAGCCATCTCTTCTTATTTCCCTAATACAATGATCTCTACATCTATCTGTCATTCAGCCTTGAGTGAAGTGGCTGTTTCACTCATCTGACAGAAGTAGAGTTGGTTTGCCAAATTTCCATCACTATCACTGAGTGGCACAACTCTGGGATATTAATAAATACTTTCTTACCTAGGGCCACCCAGCATGGATTACTTTGGAGGCATCTCTTATCTTAGTGCAACAATTATAGCATTTAATAGGTTGAGGGATACAGTGTATGTAAGATTTCAGGAAATCCCTTCACAAGATTTTCATTCCTTAGTTGAGATGCAGGGCACAACTATTTAAGGATTAGCTCTTCCCTCTCCCAACACATGCCTCTTTGATGATACCACATCCTTCTAGCTTCTTCTGTAGAACAGAAATGGAGAATAGACATGCTGGGGGAATTGTTAGGCTCAGGGTCCTTTACACCTTTAAGGCAATTACATTCCAAGACAAGAGTATCTAATGTGCAGCACTTTCAGCATGTGTAATGGGTATCTTTATGAAGTCATGAAAACCTCCAGATATATTGCCTTTTTAAAGACTGTCATATGTTGTAAACCTTAAGCCAGGTTTAATGCAGGTTTGTAGGTTTTTTTATGTTTTCAAAGTGGAAAATGTTTTCTCATAAAATATATGGGCATTTTTTACTCTGTAAAGAACTCTGTGAACTTTTTTTCCCTCATGGTGGGGAACTAAAGGCAGAATTTGGTAACAACCAAAGATAATTAATTTTCTGATTTGTGTGTCTTAACATACATTCAAACAGACACTCAGCACCATACTATCTGAACATTATATTTCTGTAACGGAGGAGCATACAAAACAGTTTCCAGAAAGTGGCTATTGCCAGAGCAGTACTTCAAAGAATAAATACCATATATAAGTGTCCTTTGCATAGTACTCTGGACTGAGCAGATGATATTTGTGTCACATGAAGGGTAACTTCTTCCAGAGATGTTCCAGTGAAATTAATTCCACATGATTCATAATCAAGATGTATGGAGGAAAGCAGTTCACATATTTCTGAGCAGACGTCTCTGGCATCATTGCCTACAGAAGTAGAAGGCTGGGCATAATAACAGGCACAGAAGGTGTTGATATTCCTCTCTCTTAAATTAACCAGGCAGAGCTTGTTGAAAATATCCCATCAAAATGTATTTCTGAAGGAAAAGGTTGTGTCAGATAGACAAAAGAAAATCTATCTGTGTATACATTTTTCTGCTTCTGTAGGCCAGATCTTTGACTGTACAGCTTCACATCTGCTCAGAATTGCACATTTCTCTCTTGTAGGTAGAGTTTCTCAGACTCACACCTCCAGTGCCACAGTCAAATTTCCTCTTTCTTGGCACCTTAGGTATGAAGCTAAGCTTCTCATTTCCTTTATCCCTTCAAAAGTTGTTTGTTTGTTTTTTTGTTTGTTTGTTTTTGTCCAGTGTTGTTCTGCCTTTACTGACAGTCATTGAAGTTTGATATAGCTATCTTGCTATTCCTGCACTAGGAATTTCCCTGTCACCACCTCTGAACTTAATTCTAATAGTGAGAGGAAGGCAAATCAGAGATAGGAACAAAACCATACCCCCAAAACATATTTTGTAGCTGAATACTTGTGCACATAACGAATTCCTGGTGTCAAGCTGACTGCATTTGCATGTAGGCAGGATGACCTCACTGTCACAAACACTGTTTCTATGTAAAATTATCCCTGTCTTACATGTCCCATCACAAAAATAATAATAATAATAATAATAATAATAATAATAATAATAATAATAATAATAATAATAATAATAATAATAATTCCCTCCTCAAAATAAATCTGTTCTTGGATTTCTCACAGGAAAAAGACTTTTCTTTTGAGCTATTGTATACATGGGGCTTACAAAATGATAAATAACTGTCTGGTTCACATGGTGTTAAACTGGAAATCAGAGTGAAATGCTGGAAGAGCAATGATGGAATGATATTTAGTGACCACCCCAAAAAACATGAGCTGCTGACGGTCTTTTCTAGCAGAAATTTATAAATCTCTTTAAAGCAGACCATGTTGCAGAAATCTTGCTTAGAATGACAAAGACATGAGTAAGTGTGACAAGTCCCTCATCAAAGAAAAAATGTTTCAGTCCTCTGTCCAAATAGATTTCAAAAGACACAATGAGCTACCAGTTTTGTCTGTAAATGGACACAGAGTGACAGATCAAGTATGGCTTTTAACTGATGATCATATAGTAAATAAGAAGAGAATGCCTCCACAGATAATTCAGGCACTGTTATTATCCAGCTCTTCTGATACTTCCATAACCATTTCGTCTTACCTACTTTGCTCGCCCCAGTCAATCAGGCTCAGGAAAAAAAAAATCATCAAAGGAATAAAAGTACAAGTAGCACTTCTATTTTCACTGCTGACATCCCTTATGGTTCATTACCTAACCTGGCAGACCACTTCAGACTGTGAATGGAACAAAACACATCTGACCTCCCAAAGTCTAAGCAGCAGAATACTTCCTTCCGAGTGACACAGGTGACCCAAATAAAGTACCCATATACACACATACATCTACAAAGTTCACACTGGCAGACTTTCATGGGACTCCAACCATGCTGGCTCTGCCTGGAACATGGGGAGTATGCACATCTAAACCTGCTTGCTTGGAAGCCATCCCAGCAGTACCCAACAATGTAGCACTATTCTTATTTTCTTATTGCATGGTGAAATCTCTTCTTTTTTCCAGCCCCTGATGGAACAAGGGTGAGAAAAGAATTAACTGACTAAAGCATGGGAGAAATGGGAAGAAATGGCAGTGAAATAGAGAGTAAGTGCTGAAGATAATGAAGCCACTATTAACTTCTTCTCCTGAGAACCCTGTTTCTGGTTACTAAAGGCTCAATTCAGCCACTTGAACATAAGTTTATAGTGTCACATTAGACCTTGAGGGTATCTATCTCTCCAGCTGCCACTCCAAAAGCGCTCACATCTATAAATCCTGTGGAATACGTGTTATACACCTGCAGATGTCAGGGTTACCCTAGGGTATCTAACATGGAAGAAAACTTGTGTTTAAGGTAACTGTATCACTCCTTTGTGGTATGACTCAACCTGAGACTAAGACATCTAAATTTAGGACCAGGATGCCGTTGACTAAACAAAAGCACAAAGTGACATTTGAGGCAACCTACAGTATCCAGGACAGTCAGGTCCTGGATCCTAAGGCATCTCAAATAACAGTAGATTTGAATGTTTACGTATCTCAGGTGTCTGACTGTGTCCTGTATATATCAGTTCCACATATGGTCAGTGGAGATCTTGGCTTATTTCAGTTACACACATACAAGGAGTTAAGTTTAAGGTGTCCTATAGTGTGGAAGACACATGGAGATGACAGATATGACAAAATACACACAATAGAGCAATAACTTTCCATAGCTGTACATGAGAACCAAGGAAGATATTTCTGGGAATCGAAAAAATCAGTGAGTCAATGTGTGGGCACCTGAATTCACTTCCCAGCCATTGTATTCAGTGGTGCCTAGAAAGTGCTTCAGATAGTGCTGAAGTAAACACCTGCAATAGGACTGTAATAAGACTATAGCTGATACCTTCTTTTAGACACCTACAGTTAGTCATCTTTAGCTGGAGCTGAATCCCATCTTACTGATCAGATAGATATAGTCAGAACTGACACAGGATCAAATCCATCCACCATTCAACAGCAGATCTGCACACCTTAGTTCTGAATGGCACAAGAAATTCTGGATTAATGCAGGAGCCAGTGCACTTGGTCAGCTAGGCTTTAAGATGTCCTTGTAAAGGTAAAAATAGGACATTATACTTCTAGGATCAGCTCTGTCAGAGTGGTATAGATAGAGCCACTGAAGGACCAGTTGCTTAAATAGCTCTATACAAAACTACTAATTCAGATCATCTTAGGGACTGCGTAGTGCTGACTACTTACATGGTCTCATGGTTGACCACAGCGTGTTAAGAGTTGTTAAGAGCACCTAATGAAACAAATCATCCTGTTGCTCAGTAAAAGTGACTGGTTTACTATAATTTTTCATCTTGAACTGGTTACAAAAAATAAAAAATAAAAAATAAATACAAATAAAAATATGTTTATGACCCAAGTATCAGAAGGACATAGTTTACCTTCCTGTTCTTATTTTACTATTAAACTATATATGTTGAAAGTCACTACATGGGCAACAAATACAACTCTACAACACTTTCCACCATGACCTCTGTGTTCATGTGTTAAGCTTGGAGAGATGGATCAGACTAAACAGAGAGGATATTAGGTCTGCTTAGTTTCCGCAGACTTCATTGAGATTCAGGTCAAAGAATATGTCAGATATTTAGCCTGACTTCTTGCAACGAAGCCAGATAATTCCACCTAGTACTTTTTGTCAAGAAGACATTACTTTTGTCATTATGGTGGTAAACATTATTATTGTTTTGGATAGGAAAGCACTATGGCTGGTCTAGAGTTCCTACATTATTAAGGTAACTACCCATGGCCAGATAAACACCATCACTCATAACATCAAATCAACAGTAGTACCATGGCTATCTAAAAGTTTTGTCTTGTTATTGCTTCTGACCTAAATTTACAAAATGTCAGAGGTTACTTTCCATCTTGCTGGATTTCACTGTTTTGGGGAATGTTAAATGTTTCAATGCTATGTGGAATTTGGGTTTCTGTAAACTCCACTGTCATTCTATCATTGCTGCCTCTGTGTCCTCCCTTTAGGTGATGGGTAGATCTATAATTTATTACATTTTGCAAATCACTGCCAGCTTACTGTCACTTGCTAGTCTACTTTTGAAACCTCTCTTTCGACAGTAGCTGACAAAGACTGGACAACTAGACAAAGACACTCCACTTTGGGTCTAGGAAAGCTACGTGTAGGAGACGTGAAAGGAAAAGACAAATTGCATTGTCCTCCTTGCTTTCTTTGGCATTACATAGTAATGAAAGGAAGGAATATAGAAAAGTTGGGGTTAATACAATAAACCATTTGTGATATAACTTTTGATCACCAGCTCTCAAAATCATAAGAATGAAGAATAAATATACATATATCCAGGTTAGAGCAATGGAAGGGAGGAAGCGTGGAAAGGAGGAAGGGAGGGAGGGAGGAAAGGAGGAAGGGAGGGAAACAGGAAAGGAGGGAGGGAGGGAGGGAGAGGGGACGGAGGCAGGGAGGAGGGAGGGAGGGAGTGTTAAACTCTGCAAATTACAACAACGTTAAAAAAAAATAAATCAATTAAATTGTTTCAAATCTTCTGAAAATCCTGAAACATCAATCCTGTCATGACAGTAGACATTTTTACTCTATATTCATTATAAAGTGAATATATTTATTGTTTATGAAAAGAGATTATCTACCTTACTGCCTAGGCATTTTACGATCTTCCCAGCTAACTTAATGTCTTTCAGGTCTAACCTTGATAAAAGTTGCAATTTTTTTTTAGCCAGTATGTCTTTAAGCCTTGTGGTTTTGCCAGCACTGAGAAAGGCCGTTAAAAAAGAGATGGTTAAACACAGGTTAACTAATGAGATACTGAATTTTAATACTCAAGGTAGACAAGCACTGTTTTGCATAAAATCACAGTTCAGCAGTGATTAGCTGGCACACTCTTAAACACAGCAGTGTTCATCTAAAGTAAACAAGTGGCATTATGTTAGATAGCAGGAGAAAAATGCTTACATGATACAGGAGCCAAAGACCTGCTCAAAGGACTTGTGAAAATGTTACCCCCCTTGTCGGGTGCCAATCCCAACAAGCTTTTGGTCAGATTGCCAGCCAGACAGAAGCCATTTGTCCACAACATGGGCCGACAGGACCAGGAAGGAGTCTCAATGCCCTGTTGTTTCACACAGGATTGCAAACAGCCAGTAGATGGTAGCAACTGTCGGTCACTTGTAACCTGAGCTGGATTCCTGCCGACAACCTAGTTATAAAAAACTCGGCATTTCATTATCAACTGCATGAGCCTGCCATGAGAAAACTTCATTAGCCTTTGCAACTGCTAATTTTAGTTGACAGATGAAAGTGTTGTCAGAAATAACACTATAATGCACTATAATACACTATAACTCCTATATATGGAGCTTTTTAAGCTACACAGTCCATTTCAGGCAGCATACAGGGGAAGAGTAACACCAGGGCAGAACTGCATCTGCAGGGTCTGTGAAAATGGTCTGAACAGATGGAAGGGTAAGGAGAGAAAGGCTGTCTTATCTATCCATAAGGCTCTGGTTTTGGAAGGAGGAAAGTTAATTGAACAGAATAGAATAAAGAACAAAGGAGTTATTACATGTATGCAAAACTTTCAAGACTAAAATCTACATCTCCATGTTTTCCAAAAACTGTCAAGTGTCTTAAATGTTAAGCATCCTCCTTTGTGTGGAGGATATCAAAAATGCAATCATCGTGCTTATGAGAAATACATGAAAGAAGCAAATGTCTCACTGTTAGAAAAAAGAATGCAGAGATTTCTTATTAGTGGAATACTCTCTGGCCCATGGTAACGGTTACTGACAGAAAATTATTAGCTTGAAACTATAGGATGTGTCCTATAAAAAGAATTTGTAAATTTAATAACATAATTTCTGCATAAATTAAAATAATTTAATAGAATGTACTTGCTAAATAGTTGAAAAAATGCTAATTGAGGGAAACATCTGCTCTGAACAAGAGCGTTTACCACAGGCAAAGTGCTTGTCTGCAGTGGTAGTTTGCATGAGGAATAACAGAATGCAAAGCCTCAAACTGTATTTTTACTCTGACAGAGAGTTTAAGGATATGGCATGTTGAGTTTGACATTCGTTGTGTCCCTGATTTCCATACCGTGCTTGCTCAGTTTTCACAGGAAAAATGGAAGGAGGTGGTAGGAGGTGGGGAGGAGATGCTGCAAATGATAAGAGATGTCAATGAAATGCTTAAACTGGAATATTTGTGTTAAGCTGTACTTTTCTGGGGCCGTCTTTTCTTTGTCACCATCACTAATAAGGATCTCATAGCTATGCCTCCCAGTTTTCCTGTGAAACACCTTTGTGATGCTCACCTGCAGACTGCGAAGAAGGTACAACCTGCTTAGTGGTCCTGCAACCAGATTTGCACCCAAAAAAAATGGCATGTGATGCAAATGCAACATAAAGAGCCTCTGTCAACGTTCCCAGGCTGGTCTGGTTTTAGAGAACTGCCAAGTAACAGCAGTTTGGGACCTTTTTTTTTTTTTCTTTTTCTTTTTTTTCTTTTTTTTTTTTTTTCTTTTCCCTTTAGAAAATCATCATCTCTGTCCCTGAATAGACCCAGGGAGCAGAGCTGCTGAGTAAGAGGGCAGAGAGCTGGTGCAGATAATAGCAAAGTTCTGCCTGCCATTTTCACATCCCTGCTAAGCTGTCTTTAATAAGCATTACAATTAGCTTCTGATAGCTGCTCAGAGGCCTACACGAAGCAGGCTGGTTGTCTGAGTATGGGTCTTATTAGTGAGTTGTCTCCTCACAAAACTGCCTTCACAAGTGACACCCTTCTCAGCGGTCTCCACGGAAGCCAAGGATTGAACCCATTCAGAGACTGAACAGCTCGCAAAGCCCATTCCCTAAAGGACACAATAACAGGAAAATAATATAAAGGAGAACAAAGGCACAAGAACAGGATGACACAGAAGACCCTATGCTGATGCTAAATTGAACTTATTTGTCATAGAGGGTTTTTTGACCTCTGAACTATCAACCCAATCGTTTTCTCTCAGACTAAATATACTCATAGCTAGTTTTGGCAACAAGCAATTCCACACAAGCGTCTGCAGCTTTTAGATACAAAAGAATAGCCTCCCTTTAAAACTCCAATTTATTTTCCACACTAAAATAAAATTATGGTGTAGCTGAAAATAACAGCAGCCCACAGTTTTCAAAATACCCAGTAGAAACAATCTGGCTGGCTGACCCCTTGCCTGAGTTTCGTGATTGTAGAGTCACCAAAATCTAGTTATAATGATATTTTCTTTATTAAATTATGTGCTTCTGGCAGGTATGCCTTCTTTTTTTGTAAAGGACAAAGAGTATAATGCATGATCTCAATGCAGTTAAACATCTAAGATGTCTTTAAAATATACTTTGTGTAAAACAGAAATAATACCAAAATGAAAAATGTACCTGCACTGAATCAAGGAAGTTTAAAGCAGGTTTTTTTGTTTTTGTTTTTGCTGTTATTATTTAATTTCCCTTTTCATTATTATGTTATGCTGTATGCTACATTATTCCAGACATCATCAAGGACTCAACACAAAATTCTGCATTTATAGACTCATTTTTTTCTAAACTCCAGCTGAGAAAATACGTTTTAGTTAAGTTTAAATCTGATCATTTTCCTTCCTGTTCTGCATGTGTACTCCTCGACACAAAGTCTCTTAACAGAGAAGTGAATAGATAGGTAATTGCAGAATTTTGTTTGAAGGCTTATGGTACATAATTCAAGGTTTAATCCTACTAAATGGCAAAACTGACCAATTTCCACTCTTTTCCACACTGAAAAATCAACCTTGTTCTCCATACATGATCTCTGCTATAGAAGCATCTAACTCAGTATGAGTTTTTTCCTACAAATGTCAGGTATTCTTTGACATTTTTTTATAGATCTACATATACAGATGTAGAAATACAGATAGACTTCTAGCCATTGCAAATGTTTGAAGTGCCATTGTTTTCAGTAAAGTTATGAGGGATACATCAGCTAAGATCCTGACCTGTCGTTTTGCGTAATCCAAATTCAATACTCTGAAAATGCAATGATGCAGGCACTTCTAATAGGAAATAATTACATCGTCAGGCCTGCTCTGAATGGTAATGTAATAATAGTCTCATTCTGAGCTCTGTGAGGACAGTCCTTAGGGAAAGATCAAGGATTCACAGCAGCATAGACAAAATCAATTTTTTCTGTCCCAGGAATAAGGACAAAGTCTTGCACTCTCACTGCTAGATGTACAGAAATGCAGTTTCTCAGTAGCCTTGTGGTGCTACAACTCTGCCACCCCATTTCTGAGGATGCCTTCCATCAGCAAAGTACTTGGTGCAGCAAAAAGTTTATGGTAGGGATAGCCATGCAGACGGTAGGATCATGGCTATCTACTGGTAGGGACACAGAGGTCCACCAGCCATGGCTCCCCCAATTGCTGAGAAAGGACTATACCTAGGGGAACCATTTTTCCTGCCTCCGGTGAGCCAGAGTAAGCCAAGGTCAGAACTTCAGTAACCACTGTGATGCTAAGAACATCCCTCTCTTACTTTTCTTTGCTTTCCTGGCATGTTTTTTCTACTGCTATCCCTTGCCCGGCCATGGTTGATCATGATGAGAAGTGCCCCAGAGCAGATCTGTAGAGCAGTTCTATAGCAAACTAAAGTATCTTGATTAAGAGCACAGTAAACTCAATTTCAAATGAGAGCAAAATATGTAAGTTTGAAGCTTTACCAGCCACGTAAAACAAGTAGGCAATACCATCTGATAGAAGTGGCCAAAACACAAAGTACACACCAACCCCGGAGGGATTTATTTCTGCACTGAATCATCTCAGTTTCTTATCTCCAACAATGACATAAACCAGAGCCGTGAAAACAAGCCTTCCCAGGCCTTCTGAAATGTTTGAATCTCAGGGTTTCAGCTCAGTCTGACCCTCAGTGAAATCCTGACATCTGCAAATACAGGCTTTTCACATGCAAATAGAGGGGTGTAAATAGGGAGCACAGGCATTTTGGAAATGCTTTGACATACAGGGCTGTTGGACTAATATTGTCCTTGGTCAGGTTTTTTCCCTGTATCTATGAAAAGTTAAGAAAAAAAAAAAAAAAAAAGCCATGCAATATTGTCAGAACTTCTCCTTCTTGCCCGTGTGCCCAAAAATTTTGATTAAAACATGTTCAAAAGGGTAATTTAGTAATTTCCCTACAGGCTTAAATATTTTGAACTCAGCGTCAAAGGATGCTATAAAAGGAGTGGTACTCTTCCCAGCTCTTTTCACAATACAAATCATCCACACAGAGAGTGTGTGGAAAAGAAAAATAGTAATAATAATAATAATAAAAAAAATAGGCAGTGAAACGTGGATATGTCTGACGTTATTGTAAGGCTTCAGCGCTCACATCCTGTACTGGGAAGGGGTTCCACTTAAATTCTCCCATGATGATAAGGAGATTTGCCTGTACATGCACCATATTTGAGAGCCCATGCCTCTGTAACAGCAACTTCACTCCTTGACCAGACAATGCAGGTTCACTAACTCTTACCCCTGCACAAAATGCTTACCTACAGTGTACAATATCCTCAGCTACATCCCACTCTCTCTCCAGGTGATACACTGAATACTAGAGTGACCCTAGCCTCTTTCTACACTGTTCTTAAATTTATCATAGAATGGTTTGGGCTTGAAGAGACCTTCAAGATCACCTAATTCCACCCCCTGCCCTGGGCAGGGACACCTCCCACCAGACCAGGTTGCCCAAAGCCCCATCCAGCCTGGCCTTGAACACCTCCAGGGATGGGACATCCACAGCTTCTCTGGGCAGCCTGTGCCAGGGCCTCACCACCCTCTGAGTGAAGAATGTCTTCCTCATATCTAATCTCAACCTACCTTCTTTTAGTTTAAAGCCATTACTCCTTGTCCTATCACTCCAATTCCTGAGTGTCCCTCCCCAGCTTTCCTGTAGGCCCCCTTTAGGCACTGGAAGGCCACTGTAAGGTCTCCCTTCCATCATTCTCTTCTCCAGGATGAACTCCAATCTTTATCATTTTAGAACTGAAATTTCCAAGGAGTAGGTCCCAGATGCTTTTGGGGCCTTACCAAAATCTTAGGAGCTTTTATAATCAGTCCAAATAACCTAATTCACTCATAAGTGGTTTATCTTTGGAATGTTGGTTTATGTTGCTGTTCATCTCACCTCCAGATGGATTCCTTGGTGAACACATGGATCCAGTTCTTCACTAACTCTTACCATCTTGTTAATTGTATTACCATCTTGTTAATAATATTGAAATGATGTTTTTAGCACTGAAAACACCATGGACTCTGATTTTTAGCTAGATTCTAATTTCCTTTTTTATGCAACTAACGGCAAGTACAATTTCAACAGTTGAAGAAGCAAGTCAGTTTACTTTCAGGCTTTTGGAAGTATCAGATTTATAGTCAGGTCACTAAGGATTTAAATGGCTACAAGGTCTTCTCTGGGGAAAGTCTATCAGTAAGAAAGATATTCTTGGAAGTGTTTTAACCTTTCCTAACCACAAAGGCATTGTAACATTCCATCTTAAGGCACTATGGGACTGACAATTTTTCCATTTTATTGCAATAATCTTTCAGTCCTGCTTTACTATACATCTTAATCTTCCACTTTCTTCTGCACTATTGGATTGAGATCACCAGCATCAATAAAGAAGCAGCAACAGCATCTACTTATATTTATCAGGAGGAAAGAATTTCAGCTGACAGTGATGGAGAAGGATTAAATTCTTGTTCACTTTCAGCCTGGTTCCTAGGGATTTTCTGATGTATTTTAATCCAATGGATTTTCCACAACCTATAAACAAACTAAACTAAAAATCAAAACAAAACAAAATGAAAAACTACTTAACAAAGTTTTTTTCCTTATATTTGTGGTGTAAATCTTCCACACATGCTTTTCTTTACTCTCTCCTTTCCAGTTTATAAACCAGTATCTGCATTCCAGAAGCTAACATTTTTAAACAGCCCTGTAAAATATGGATATGGCCTACTCACTTATTGTGTGCATGTAGTGATAAGTGACCTAGTCTTTTATTACTGTTTAAGTTGGCAGAGAAAACTATAACATATCCATGCAAAGGGAATTATTCTGGTTTTGATTTAGCAAAGGAAGGAAGCAAAGAAGGAAGGAAGGGAGGAATTTGCAAACATGTCTATACGTCTCAAAAAGGTTTAAATCTGGCTTATTCTTACTATGCAAACAGGTCAAGAATCCAAAGAAGAACTAGAAAACATCAGCTGCTGTTCCTTCTGAACAAACCATTTACTGGATGCAGAAACTGTGAGTGCTTTGGGGGGATGCATACCTTTTTTGGCATGTCCTGACCAACCCTCTCTTCTTCCTGCCAGCTCTACTGTTACTTTGTAGAGCTGGTCAAAATGTAGGAATATTCTGATAACAGCCAGTTCAAAAGATTTCATTAAGAATTCCTAAAAACCTTCTGTTTGCTTGTTTTCTTTTTTTCCTTCTTTCTCTATGTGTCCACATTTTCATTCTCTGTGGAAAGTCTTTGTTCCCTTCCAAGTTGGTTTTCCTTTTGGAGTACCGAGGTAGTCAGACATCCTGTCAGACTCTGGATTTATTCCCAGAGGGATGCTATTTCCTTGGTGCACATAATCCCAAAAGGATGGAATGTCCTGAAAATTTTATGTTCTCGTGTTACAGAGAGCTTACCACTGAGGTAAATCATGCACACAAAGTACAGAGAAAGTACGGTTTTACTGTTTCAATTTTACAGAGAGCGAATTTAGGCCAATTATAAAGGCCATCTTGGAGTATCATACTCTTGAAATAGCCTGGAGATACATGCAATAACTGGCTTCACAGCCAAGCCCTAATAAACAGCAATATTTGTGTTGGTTTCACTGGGGCAACGAGCAATACTTACCTAAATTCAATGGAGCTAACAGAGTTGGGGCGAAACAGTCTGGAGACTCAATGGAAAACCAGACCTTAGCTCATCCCTACTTGCTGTATCAGGATAACCATTATAATTTCTAAAGGTTTTCATGTAAAGAGCAACACATGACAGTCAAATATCCTGATCTGGAAATGTTTTGCAATTGCGTTATATAAGTGCCAATGCCCTGATTTGTGTGGGGAGAGAGTTATTTTTCTTCATAGTAGCTAGCATGGTGTCGTGTTTTGGATTTATGATGAAAACAGTGGTGATAACACACCAGTGTTTTAGTTGTTGCTGAGCAGTGCTTAGACAGAGCCAAGGACTTTTCTGCTTGTGCTGCCCTGCCAGTGATCAGGCAGGGGGTGCACCAGAAGCTGGGAGGGGACACAGCCAGGACAGCTGGCCAAAGGGATGGCCCATACCACGTGGCATCAGCAATAAAAACTGGAGTAAAGGAGGCTGGAGATGGAGAGAACATGCTCAGAGTGATGGCATAGGTCTTCTCAAGAAACTGTTGCATGTGATAAGCCCTGCTTTCCTGGAAGTGGCTGAGCATGTGCCTGCCATTGGGAAGTAGCAAATGAACTCCTTATTCTTTGCTTGCATGTACGGCTTTTGCTTGTCTTATTAAACTGTCTTTATCTCAAACCATGACTTATTGCAGTTTACATTCCTGATTCTCTGCCCTATTCCATTGTGCTACTTACTATGCAGCCAGAGAGAGGATAATGTCCCTCATGGCTAGAGCTTGTTTCTGGGACCTGAGGATCTCTCCAGATGCTTTAGCAGGCAGTTTGGACCACTATAAGTGGATCTACAGACCTTAGTAGTTTGTGCAGACATTCTGACATCTCAGTAAACACATTTCCGAATATTTCACTTCATAATAGTTCTAGTCTGGTCTTATGGACTGAATTCCCAACTGCAGTGCAGTAGGTGAGCTCCTCAGCTACCTCTTCCAGTTCAGTTGCAACCTGCAAGACTCTGGTTCATGAATGATGAGAGCACTTCATGGCACAAATCAAAGCACAGCAAGTGGGGAAGAGTCAGCTGCTGTAGGCAGACCTCAAGTGACTTCAGAAAGAGCTGTAGCAAATCCTTCAGTTATATGCCTCCAGCTATACTTAGACTTTCACAAGGTTACGGAGACTAGGTGGAGATTCATAAAGCAGTAGAAACATATCCAATCCAACTTGTTCTTTCCAATGATGGACTTAGAGTAGATAATACCTATCACACCAATGGATCATTCAGTGGTATTACAGAATCACAGAATCGTCTAGGTTGGTAGAGACTTCCAAGATCACCTAATCCAACCTCTGACCTAACACTAACCAGTCCTCCACTAAACCATATCACTAAGCTCTATATCTATATGTCTTTTAAAGACCTCCAGGGATGGTGACTCCACCACTTCCCTGGGCAGCCCATTCCAATGCCTAACAACCCTTTTGGTAAAGAAGTTTTTCCTAGTATCCAACCTAAACCTCCCCTGGTGCAACTTTAGCCCATTCCCCCTCTTCCTGTCACCAGGAACATGGGAGAATAGACCAATCCAAACTTAATTGCAAGTTATTATGCATGCATTCATTATGTCCATTCCTCCAGATCTGTGTGAGTTCTGTTTGATTCAGAACCCAAGGACTGCTCAATTTCCCTTGCATTTTCTGTTCCTTGTACTTACCATTTCAGCCCCTGACATAATTAAATTCCCTGTTGGGAATTGCTGTTTCAGTCAGAGATTGCTGCAACACCCTTTCCTTTAGGAAAATTGATTTGGGGGTAAGCCTGGTTCTGCACCAACCAGAGTTACCTCCCAGTTTGGTAACCGCATTGCAGCAGGATCTGTTCTATAGTACATTTCCAGGTTTTCATAGTATATGTCAGTTGCTGTTGTTCTGATTTGTTTATCAGTACACATCAGCAGAAGTCGTTAGGCTTGTGCTGATCATTCCAGATGAAATCTGGCAACATTTGAAGTTCTAGCTTTCACTTTTTTTCCTACATCTTGATAAATGGTACGATTTTGTGTGAAACTCTCCCCTCCTACTTTTTTTTTTAAAAAAAAAGCAATTGCTGTATTCTATACATCAGATGATTTTTACAAGAGCATAAAGATGTAGCTGTAACAGAAAAATTGCTTAGGAAGTTCAGAGCATCTGAAATCAGAGGATGAGAAAAGAAACCATTCTGCAGACTTAATTAAGGCTTTTGCTAGCAGCAAAAACTATAATGCAACATGACAGTTATTTGAATGATTTTTCTTAAGATGACTATTGCTTTTCATTATCTAATTTGACATTAAGGTTGGTGCTGTGTGTCTAGCCTGCAAAACAAAAATAAAAGTTAATAAAACACATGCTAGAAATAGAATACAAGTTTAGAGGGAATGCTCTGAGGGTTAGGCCTTTCTCACGCTGTGGGGAGAAGTATACTACCATACCCTTGTCCTAATTTCTTCACTGTAGTTTAGAAAAGGCCTTATGGCTAATATGTCACATCTAATATAATTTGCTGTTTCTGCCTTGCATTTTATTGAACCTTACTTTTTCATGTTATAACCATTCTGCTAGAAGTGCTATAGATAAAGTTGCGTCAGCATTTCATTATTAACCCTGTTTTTTTTGGTGTTTTTCAAATCAGACATTAAAACAATTATTATCCATGGCTATAGAGAAGTAGACATTTCCACTTCAGGTGGGAATCATTAGGAATATTTTGAAAAGATAATCTGGTCTACTTGTTATCTGAATATTCATTTTCATTCCTGAGCAGGAAAATGGACCCAGATTTCCACTGAGTGCCTTGGCTTGAATCGCAGACGAGGTAATTTCTCCCGGTTGTGCACACTTCTCCTCTCTTTTTCCAAAATGTGCCAAAAGACTAACAAATGGTAAAGTCTATTCTTTGTAGGTACTGAGTGCTCCCACTTTAGGCAACCTGAGAACTTAGTGGGCTACTCAAACATGAAAGTGTGTCATATTTGGACAGGGAACTGGGTCTACGAAACCATTAGATCAACACAACTGCCAGTGCAGTATAATGAACTCTGGGCTTGAAACCAGAGATTAAAGGCAATCATGTATTTTGTGACACATTTTTTAAATGCACTTATTCTTGAAGTTTTGAATAAAAGAAGGAAAGAAGGAAGGAAAGAAGGATCAAATTATTTAACTCAGCACAGGTTTCAACTGCATAGGAATACATGACCAAATCTCCTGGGAGCTTTACAACACAGCAAAATAAATAAATAAATAAACACAGTAATTCGCCCTTGAATTATTGAACAATAGAATTGGTTAATGCCCTCAATGCCAGCTTCAGAAAGGAAATAAATAAGAAAGAATGTTTAATGAAAAAAAAAAAAAAAAACCTCTCATCTCAACTGTGTGTCCTTCTCTTGAGCAATGTAGATGCTGAACTGGAATATTGATTGATAGGTAATTAACAAAACATCTAATTTATCTGATGATTAAAGATCTAAGTATCTCTTTCAAGTGGATTAAAAGGAATTAAGATATAAGTATTTCATTTGTGAAACTGTATTGCTTAAGTAATTCTGTATTAATTACTTGCAAATGAGGTATTTTTGTTTCATATGTCTTAAACCTCAACAAATATTCTTAATGAATTAACTGATAATGAGTGTCTTTTTAAAGTAGATCAGATACTAATTTGAAGTAGCTTAATAGGTTCTTACTGCTGATACTGTCATTACCTATTGCAAGCATCAGCAAAATAAATTGTTCTTTTTTTTTTTTTGATCTGTTCTTTTTTTACTGCTTTCTTCCAATGTAATAATATTAAGCCTATGATAAAGATGACTATTTTCTTATTTCATGTCTCCAATATCAATTTTTACTGGATAATAACATAAAGTATTTGTGTACCCAGTAGCGATGGAAAGGAATTATGTTATTTGTTGATCTCCAAAATAAAGTAAAATTACTACGTTTCCATGACTGAAATTTGAAAAATAGTCACAAGGTAATACTGCAGCTGAGATTGGAACTCTGAAGTTCTCTGGTCTGACATTCTGCTAAAAGCACGGTCAGTTTTTCTCAACTCAGCTCAGCTCAGGGCTTGAACATCTCCAAAGATACCAGAAATTTTCATGGAATATACCAAGAACATCACTCCCTCCATCTTTCTCCATTTATACACTTGGGGCAGAGTGGTTGGAAGGCTGTACAGAGGAAAAGGATCTGGGGATGCTGGCTGATGCTCGCCTGAACATGAGCTGGCAGTGTGCCCAGGTGGCCCAGAAGGCCAATGGCATCCTGGCTTGTATCAGGAATAGTGTAGCCAGCAGGAGCAGGGAGGTGATTGTCCCCCTGTACTCAGCTCTAGTGAGGCTGCACCTCAAGTGCTGTGTTCGGTTTGGGGCTCCTCAGTACAAGAAGGACATCAAGGCCATGGAGCATGCCCAGAGAAGAGCTACGAAGCTGGTGAAGGGCCTGGAACACAAGTTTTATGAGGAGTGGCTGAGGGAACTGGAGTTATTCAGTCTGGAGAAGAGGAGGCTCAGGGGAGACCTTATGGCTCTCTACAGTTACCTGAAAGGAAGGTGTGAGGAGCTGGGGGTCGGCCTCTTCTCACAGATAACTAGTGATAGAACTAGAATGGCCTTGAATGGCAACTACAACTTTAGGAATGGCCTCAAGTTGAGCCAGGGGAGTTTTAGGTTGGAAATTAGGAGACATTTCTTCTCAGAAAGAGCAGTCAGGCATTGGAACAATTTGTCCAGGGAGGTGGTGGAGTCAATGGCCCTGGGGGTGTTTAAGGAAAGGTTGGACCTGGTGCTTAGGTACATGGTTGTTATTGGTGGTAGGGTGATATTTGGAGCAGATGATCTTGGAGGTCTTTTCCAACCTTAATGATTCTATGGTTCTATTTTCTCTGTCTTCCTTTGATCGTTTCCTCTAGCCACCTTGTATTTTCTGAAGAAGACACGGAGATTTTGTATTCAGTGTCTAGACTCTTCAGATGATCCTATCAACAGCAGTTCAACTTACCCCCTCCAGTTTCACCTTTCTCTCACTGTAGTCCACAGTACCATCCCCACCCCCCCACCCCCCAAATTTCACTTACTTTCTGTATCTGTAATGGATGGACACTAACTGCAATGTTCTTAACTAGAAGGAAAGTTTTTCTACCATCTTTTACAACACTTAAGCCAAGGTCAGAATACCAGTACTTTAACTTCCTAATGCCTCAGTCAGATTTTTCACTAGAGTTCTCTTCTGGTGTTAAATTATCACACATTTTTAGTACCATTTCTCATTCTTAAAGTTACATTATAATTTGTAGTTAGATCTTGACATAAAATGCCTGCAATGTTACAAAAAATAAAAAGTAAAAATTAACCTTCTCACCAAAAATGAAAATCTGAAAAATTCAGACCAAAAGAGTAAATATTTTTGATGAAACACAAAGATGCTAGCACACAGAAGTTGAAAATCAGGTGTCCTATTTTTCAGTTCATGATCATTATCTACTTCCCATTAGATTAATATCTAGTCTATGACAGTCATTTAGTCAACCTTGATAGCTGGTAGAAGGTATAATTGCCTCAGAGAGAAGTTCAGCCACCTTATAATGATGCCTGTCCCAAAATGGGACAAAACTCCTAATGTATATGCTTCTCTATCCTTGTCTACCAACATGGAAATCTAAATCATCTCCAAGATTCTAGTATCTGCTCTTTGGTGTGAGGTTTTACAGTTATTGACTTTCAAGGGCTTTAGAGGATAGTTTTGACAGAAGATATCTCATATTACCAAGTCCCTAGGACCATGTTGTTGGCTATTGCTAATAGACACATGAAATGCAATTTGTGAAACAGGCCTGGCATTGCAAATATGTATGAATGAAGACTGAAAATTCTTTATGCACAGTCAGTGAAAGATAGATAACACATGCAGGACTGAGAAAGGAAGGGAAGGAAAGGAAGGAAGAAAAGGAGGGAAGGAAAAGGTAAAAATTCTGAAGGAGAAAAAGGAGGACAGCAGATGCAGAGAAGTATGGATTAGGCAAAGGATCACATGAGAGCAAACAAGTCTGGGGTGTGCAGAATGGCTGTAGATATAGAGAGAATAAAGCAAGATTCATCCACAGATGACATTGCAACTGGGCATGCAGAGAAGGATGGGTAGCCAGAACAACAAATCATTTAAACTGAATCGCCTAATATACCTCTCTAATAAATTATCTCAGAGAGATGCATGTATATAGGTGCACTTACCTAATACATCCTATGATAATTATCATTATGTCTCTCCTAAGAGCACCATTACACACAACGATGCAATAAATAGTTCAGTAAAAAGGGAAAGAAATGAAACAAAACAGTTCATAATTGATCCCATAAATATAAATTCAGCATATTTCAACCTGTGTCCACCAATAGACTGTCTCTGAGGGAAGAGTCAGACAGGCAAGATGCACTGGCTGGAGATAAAAATGTGATGACACACCCAAAAGCACTGAGTGGTATGATGTGCTTCCACCCTCCTTCCACTAGAAAGTAAATACAGATCTACAGACAATAGATTGTTTCTCTTAGTCATCTTTCATGACTTCTTTTACAGACAGGATATAGACTTTTAGGGGTCTGTGACTCAAAGCTACATTTTAGAGAGAACACCTTTATCAGGTACCCTGTGGAGAGCATCATCTTACTGTGTGGTACAGGAGAGAAAGGGCAGAACAAACTACCAACTAATTTTCAGGCTCTCTTCATCCTTAAATTTGCCCCAGGGTGATCAACCCTCCCACTTGCATGGGGTTCACACTGAAGGACAGGACTGTATCCTTATGCAACTCACTGAAAGCTGGGCTAGGAAACGGGGTAGAAGGGAAAGAAAGCATTCCACTCCCCCTTCATTAAAAATAATATTAAAAAAAAAAAAATAGCTTAATGTGCACATTCTCTCCATGAAGTATTTACTATCTGTGACCTGCATGGGAGGAGAAGATTCCTTCCCAGAAAGCTGTCAAGCTACAGATGTGATACTTTTAAAGGGAAGATTTTAACAGCACTTCTGATAAGAACACCTTCAAAATTGATCTTCCTAAGATTTCATTGATGCCTAGAGTATTTTATTTGAAATGTTAGACATTCTTTAGAAAGAACTATGGGGTTTGTTTTTTAGCAAGACTATCATGGTTTTATGCTTTTAATCACCATCTGTTGTTCAATAAATGTCAAATTGTTCCTAATGCTATCTCCTAGCATACGGTTTTTTAATTTGATTTTGTACTCTGTGTTCATTACTGGCAATTGAGGGCTTGTCGTATAAGATTTTCATTTCTTATCCTCTCTTGATTTCTGTTGGAAATAAATATACATATGCATTGATACACAGGCAGACAAACAAAGGATGTGCAAACTTTTCAAAGCTGTAGAGGAATACAGAAAGCATATTAAAATGCTCTTTAAAATGCTCTCTCAGTGGTCACATTGATTGTAGTGCCCACAAAGCATACAAAAAGGAAAAGATAACAGATCTCTGGAGGACTGCTAAGAATCATCAGGATTGTCACACTTCATCTTTCAATAAGAAAGATCAAAAGACATTCTGACTGAACATACTCTGTAAGTTAGAGTGAGGTTCAAGGTTCAACCAGGAGGACTCTGTCTGAGCCACTAACAAGAATAAATCAGCTGTTGACTCAGAAGATAGTTTGGATATGACAGCAGAGTCAATACACCGTAAAACACTAGGCAAATCCAAACTGGTTGGACTGAGGGATTATATATGTGAAGGTTTTCTTCTAATCACAACAGAGAAATCAGATGAGAAAATGAACTGTCCTTTGATGAGCTTCTGCAAATGTCAGCAGAGGAAGCAGAAATTCTATCCTTCTCTCTGATCGTGGATAACAGGTCATCTGCCAGCAATAGGTTAAATAACAAGAACACATTGCTTTATTAAAGAGTTTTACAAATGTTTCAGGAATCATTTTCTGAAGAATTTTCTTTGCAGTCATCAAGGAGAGATGAAAAACTTTTCAGTTGTCAATGTACTGTTAACAACCTGAGCTCTACATGACACATCTGTCTGCTTGGGTCAATTTTGAAATACTCTCCAAAGCCTTGGGAAACTATATTGTAAAGCTAAGTGGGACAGATTAAATATTTAAGGTTAGAAATACAGAAAATCAAGGCAGGTTACTGTAAAAAGCATCCTAACTAGTCAGTCTGCTACTGTTTAGAACCTTGAGGGTTATAAACAGGTGCGGGGGGGAGGGACTGGGGGGGGGAAGAAAAAAAGCAACATGCCTTAAGACTACACATAACAAGAGGTTAAGTGGCCATGAGCAAAATTCAGGAATGAAGCTCCTAAATCAATATCAAGTCTAATTCACAAATCCGAAGTCAATCCTGTAAGTTAGAATAGCGAAAACTTACTGCTGAGCCACCAGACTGGAGATGGACACACAAACAGGATGTAAACAGCTGCAGAGCTGCAGACTCTAAGTGTGGCCAAAACTGCACTGAAAATTTGGCCCCAGATTCCAGCCCAGCACCTCTTTTACATTAAAATTCCAGAAATATTCCTGAGGTGGCTAAAGACAGTGGCGGTTTGTGAATGAGAGGTCATAAGGGCTTAGATGGTAGTCACAAAAAGGACAAGGAAGTACTAGAACAAGTCCAGGGGAGGGCATGAGGATGATCAGAAGGCTTGAGAACCTCTTCTACAAAGACAGGCTGAGGTAGTTGGGGTTGTTCAGCCTGGAGAAGAGAAGGCTCTGGGGAGATCTTACAGCATCCTTCCAGTGCCAAAAGGGGGCCTGCAGGAAAGCTGGGGAGGGACTCTTTGTCAGGGAGTGGAGTGCTGCAAAAAGGAGTAATGGTTTTAAACTACAAGAGGGTAGGTTTAGATTAGGTATAAAGAACAAATTATTTGCTCTTACACATAACTGTGTGCTGAGATTCAGAATGAGTAGAAAGAGTAAGAAGATGAGATGAGTGGTGTAGTTGATAAGATAGAAGGAAGGGATGCCATCCAGAGGGACCTGAACAGGCCTGAGAGCTGGGCCTGTGCAAACCTCATGAAGTTCAGCAAGGCAGGAATAGATGTTTTAAAATGAAACATAGATTTAGATTAGATATGAAGAAGAAATTCTTGACTCAGAGGGTGGTGAGGCACTGGCACAGGTTGTCCAGAGAAGCTGTGGATGCCCCATCCCTGGAGGTGTTCAAGGCCAGGCTGGATGGGGCTTTGGGCAACCTGGTCTGGTGGGACGTGTCCTTGCCCAGGGCAGGGGGTTGGAATTAGATATTCTCCTATGTCCAGCCCAAACTATCCTGTGATTCTGTGAAATAACTGTGTGTGTGTGTGTGTGTGTACGGGGGGGTCGGGGCAGGAGGGGAAAGGGAAGGGAGGGGTGAGAGGAGCAATACAGCAATATTTTATTGGAAGAAACAGAAAGATTTTGACATATTTGATATATTGGGATTTGGAGAAATAATTCAGGTGAGGAAAAAAATGGTTGTTTGATGCTCAGTGGCAGAGGAAAGGAAGAGGCTTGTGGGGGGGGGCTACTAAGATCTCCATTTTGTCTGCATTAAGCTTATGCTGATGGTTTCAAAAGCATAATTGCTTCTAAAATAGTCAAATTATGCATTATGAATTCATTATCTCATGCATTCAGCCCTCTTTTTCTGCTGACAAATAATTCACAAAACAATTCTGATTTCTGCAAATGTATCCACTTGAAGCTCAGAAATTGGTCTAAAAACAGATCTTTGCAACGCTGAGACAAACACCTCAGCTAGTTCAACTATATTATTAGGTCAGATAGACCTTCCATTAGACAGCCTTTCTCTCTCACACACACATATATACACACACAAGTCAGTACATACTATGCAGTCTCTATATTATGGCAGCCTCCTGAATGTTTCCCAGCTTACAAGAGCAATTGCCATGGAAATGTTGTGACAATCCCCTCGAGGCAAATGAGTGGTCTACACAACAGCATTTCTGAGCTCAAGAGGTCCCTTTTCAAGGGTATATTGAATTGAGTAAGTCACACCATTACTGAGGCAGTCTCAAGACTGGCAGTGCAAAACTATACAGTGATTTGCCAGCCTTAATCGCTTTTCAGCTCTATGCAGCAGCCTTCTGGAAGTCCTGAGACATGCTTTTCCAACACTTGCGCAGTATAACTGAAGCATCCATTGTTAACAGGCTGTTTTCAATTTTTCTTAGCAGTCCCTTTTGTAGCAGGGTCAGCTTTTTAAGGAGGGTTAACACTCCTTCACTGTCAAAAGGACCCCAGTTTTCAAGAAAAAGATCCCACAAAATAAAAAGAATTAAATGGGCTATTTAAATAAAGTAATACCATATTATCATAACTCATTATTTCTGTCCTTGTTCAGGACAGCTAAACTCCTTCTCTCCCACTTCATAAAGCTTTCAGGTATGAACCTTTCAGGGTTTAGGGATTCACTTTATCTTTCCCATTCTTTAGCTCCACACATCTTTTCTTCTCCCAGGGTTTCTCTCTCTCTTGTCATTTGTTTGATATAAAGATATTAAAAAATAGTGCACAGCATGACCTGGTGTGTATCATCATCCTCCCACCGCACTAGGATTGATGTAATCTACCCCACTTCAGAATATTGTCTTATATGCATGCATTTTATATTGGAGAGACTTAAGCTTTCAGTTATTGATTCTGAGCAATACACCTAGCAGACCAAAGTTCAGGAGCATTTTAATGGGGGAAGGGGAGCTCACTGGTTATGCAGACTGCCTGCAAGCTCTCTACAAGCTAAGTTCATGTTCACTTACACTCCTATCCATCTCTCAGAATGGAGGATAGTCTACATCTGGGGTTTGGTTCAGTGACATTTCTCTCCGTAAGGGGATTAACTGCCTATAAAAAGTGTGAGAATGACAATCTGGGAACGCAGGAGAATTGCTCAGGGACAGAAATGGCATAGCATAAGTAAGAATGTGACAAGGACTTCAGTTCACAGCATGCAACAGTGCTAAGTTGGAGGGGTCATGCCTGTAGGAATTAAACACATTCACTCTGCCCTGAAATCTTTGCTGATGTGACTAACAGTGCTGAGCATTATGGTGACAGCGGTGATATGGCGATAACTGTTCCTCTAAGAATTTGTTTCCTATAAGCTGTCAAATGGCCATTCCCACAGTCACTGCCCTTGGCATTTGCATGGAGGTCTTCATATTCAAAATGCACTTGCAAACACCCTACTCATCCCTGTTAGGAAATGATATATAGTGGCCTCTCTTTAAGGAGAGGAAAAACAATGACTACCAATGTGAACAACCTGCCCACAAGGTGTTCTCATAACTGACTCTCAGGATGTACCTCCTGTGTTGTCATTGGAGCAGTTCCTCCTTACCAAGAGACAATGACTTCCAACATTATGGCCCAAGCGAAAGCTCACTACCCCTTCCCACTCAGCAGAGTTATGCTTGCCCTTCTGGCATCTAACAAGGCCATGCCTTGTTAGGCATTACCCTAAGGTGATCAGACCTGAAACAGTCAGGGCAAGCTTCACAATCCATGTGCAAAGCACTTTCTTTGCTTGCCTAAATCTGATATTGTTCTTCTTGAGAGACTCATCGCTAATATTATAATCCACACTGGCAAATAAATGTACACATCTCATTGATTACTAGAATGACTGCAGTGAAATTGCTTCCTCAAAGTCTTTCCATCGTCTTTCTTAGCTCTGCACATGTAATTTTCCACTCTATTGTACTTGCTCTGAACTCCGCTTTGAAGAGCTTTTCCATTTACTGAAATACTAAACAGTCACAACAATTTATTTGCACTTCTATTGTGCCTGCCTTCCCTCGGAGAATATCAACACACATTACAAACATCAGTGATTTTAGCCTCCATTCATTCCAGCAACATAATCCCCAGCCTACAGATGAGGAAACTAAAGCATGGCTTGTCCAAAGTCATATAGGAAATACACTCCAGAATTCAGTGGTGTCTTAAGGATGCTGGAGGCCATGGGTACCATGAGCATGTGCAGCAGAAAAACTCCCTGTACACGCAGTGAGACCAGCTTCCTGAGAAAGGGGTGAGGATTTACTACATCTGTGCCTCCAGATGTATAGAGCCACTGCCCAGAAACCTATTTGGCTGGAGGGCTGCTTTTGAAGGAACAACCCAGAACCTGGGCCTCATGGTGCCATAAATTAAGACAGCACTGCCAAAAGTAAAAGGCTAATTCCTGAGCTCTACACTCAGTTCCTGCCTGCAGAAATTTTAGGCTAAAATAAAGAAAGAAATGTGAACATCACCAGAAAGTTTTCATTTCACTTTTTCTTCCTCCTCATGTCAGCATAATCCCATGATGTAATCAATACACCTGTACTCTGCAAAATTTTTAATGATCCCCTAAAATAGACCCCATAAATGAATGTTGCACTTTTGTGGTTTGGGGGTTGTGTTTATATATATTTATTTATTTATTTATTTATTTATTTATTTATTCATTCATTCATTCATTCATTTATTTATTTATATGTATATGTATATAATATTTTTGAAAAGAGACTACAAGACTCATGTCTACAAGACTCATCTGCCATTACAGGAACACACACAATGTAGGTGTCTATATTCTTTCCACTGCTAACTTTTGGCTGTCTGGAAACAGTGTCATTAGGCTTACTTACATTACCTACTATGAAAGGATTGTTTTACATACAGCTTGAAATTTAAGCTGATGTTAAATACATAAATTAGGAGGACTAGACCTTATTTTTATCTAATATGCGGAGTTAAGTTTCTTTTAACTTTTATTTCAAGCAAAAACATAATCCAAACTTGTTTCTGCATAAGTGAAATTTGAGTTGCTGTTCAGTCTATTCAGTAAAAATGATTATGTAGCCAACATTTTAAGCATGAATACTGTGGGAGCTGAATTTTCAGTCTTTATTTTACAATGTTAAGAGTCACAGAGAATAAAGTGTCATCTTCTTCTTATAGCTGAATTCACACTGTGCTAGTTATATAAGTTGTCTGCTCACACATCAGAAATAGAGCTACCCTGAAAATGTAGGTGAATAATAGATTTGATAAAATATGTTGTTTTCACGTGATAGAAAGTATGTAAATTTGATTTTCATTTATTTGACATTTCATCTGAAAAAACAGGAATGAAACTTTCCAAATGGCACAACATTTCATTTCAACATTTTCAAAAGGAATCTTTTGCATTTTTTATTTTGAAAGGGTTTTTTCATATCAAAATTGACCTCATTTAAAAATAAGGAAATTCAACCGTATATGGAACATGTGGTTTAGTTGGCTACACATTTTAGTTATGCCAATATGGAACAAATCACATCATTTGTGGGTCTCTGCTTCTCATCCCCTACCCACCCCCACACCACCCACCCTCCAATAAAAGAGCAGAGACACTCCTTTTTCATGTGAGTTGAGCTTTTTTTTTTCTCATGATTTTATGACTCAACCTTCAAACTCTTAATTTTGTTAATTGTTCTTTTCTCATTAGAAACAAAGCCTTTGGGTCAGATTCATTTCATCTAAATTAAGTTCCTCTGAATGCAAACAGTAGAATTCAGACACTTTTAGGTGTCCAGCATGCAGGTCTCTACACACGAGGTGGGATCCCAAGAACACAATCTGGACTAAACACATGCACCTGATCATCCTAATGAATTCCAAGTTTTACTGACCACAATTATTGAGGACCACATGTTCAGGGATTCACTTGCTCACCATGTAAACACCTAGGGCCATTTGAGATGCCCTAGAAGAGATATAAATGATACAGGGGTTACAGGAAAAGTGCCTCACTGAACAGGTAGAGGCAAAACAGAATACCATAAGATACCTCAGATGGCCCTAGAGATATCAGGAAGAGCAACAGAATGAAGCTCTCTATGTTTAATCTAATCCATTTAACATGCCACAATACTCCATAGCATTATCCAGCCTACTTATTATTTCATGTTTTTCCTTAAGGAGCAGATGAGTCATGGTTAGACGGTCCCTAACTCTAGTGCCTATACATCTAGCTTAGACTAAATACATCCTCTAAATTGATAAAGATGCATAAAATAAATTCTGTTCCATCTAATTAATGTGGCTCACAGTACAATAATAAGTGTCAACTTTGCATATTCATAGCAAACTCATCACACTGAGAGAACTACAAATGAAACGCAGCCAGTGCTTCATGAGCTTGTGCTAACATTTCACAAAATATAAAAATCAGTTTAGTTCTGTAATTGAAGTACCTATGCCAAATTATTTGCTCTGTTAAAATAAAACTACTCATTATAGCATCATAGACAGCACTTTGTTTTGCTCATGGAAGCCCGGGCAGTGATCTGACTAGTACCTGGGAGATTCACATTGTCAGCTTTAGGTATCCCAATTGAAGTGCCTGAATTAGGAAGCCAATTTCCCCAGACTCCCTGCATAATCCACAGAGAAAGAGCAGATTTAAGAGAAATCCCACAGATTTAAGAGCCCTCCCAATCCTACAGACACTTAAAATCAGTAATAAGTTAATTCAGTTGCTCTCATATGGCTAATTAGGGCACGATGCCCTTGGGTATTGTGGCTATCAGATAGGAAGGAAACCCTCACCTATCTGAAACTGCTGTAGGGCAAGGCACAGTACTCTTATGCACCTCAGACATCTCTAGACCTAAGCAACGTTAAGGTCTAAGTAACATCCTACTTCACCCCAAAATTCTCTGAAATTTAATTACCCATGCATGCTGAAAAGGACCTCTGTTTTGAAGCTAAGCATTTATTGTCTGCCCAAAGCTCTATTTCCATCCAGGATTAGGCAGACAGGTGATGTTCAGAAGACTAAGGCTCTTGGAAAAGCTCATTTTTTTCTGGTCTGGCAGAAATTCCATGGGAAGCCAAACGTCCCTCTGGCTGAAAAGGCTTTTTGATGGTTGCAGAAAAAGGTAATGTAACGATTTAACGGTAATATTTGAAATTCACTTCACTGTGTTGGGACCTGTTACCCCCAACAATTGCCTCCCCCTTGTCTGGACTGAACAATCCCCCTGATGTAACTATGGAGGTCCTTGAGATGTGCACCATATTTGGGACAAAATAACGCTATTATCATACAAATGATGCTGAAGAGCTGCCTCTGTTGTGCAGGCTACACTAAAAAATGAATGAAAAAAAGATTAGATTCTGTGAGATCCTTCCTTGCAGGAACAATGTATTGTAAAGCAGATTTGCTTCATTTCCTTCAAAATCCCTCAGATAATGCAGGACAACGCTTTTCAATGGTTCCCACTATATGCACTGCGTGTCTAAGTAAATGGGAACATGGTACACTTCAGAAATCATTGTAAAGAATTACTGTTTATCTGGATAAGGAAGGGTAGTCTTGGGACCTGATTATGCCTCCTGATCCAAATGCATTGAAAACTCTGTTCTCATTTTCACATTCCTCAAGTAGCAAAACTTGACATCTGTGCAAAAACTGTCCTGCTGAACAAAAAATATGGCTGCTGGTACAACTAAAAGGGCTGGAGTTTGTTGTTAATGAAACTTTCACCACATTTTTATCTGTCTTTCAGAGGAGTTTGTGATTATTGTTTTTTTAAAGTTCCCACAGGAAAACTCGGTGGTTTTATCTGCACTTTGAGGGTCATGTAAAAGGTTGGGGCATGTTTGAATGCCGAAGAAATTATTCAGAATGCAGATTTGTAAACGAGAGCGATTATTTACTCAGAACAATTGAGCCTGGGCGTAAAAGCCAGGAAGCACATATACAGCAAGAGGGCTAGATGCCAGCTCTACGTGCTCACTGCCTATCTGGGTTTCTGAGCAGCCGTATCTCTTGGCCAGTGACATTAATGAGGGATGAGGTTTTTCATCATCTCACAGGCTCCAACTGCTGCAGGGCTGTTTGCAACAATCGTCCTGGGGTCTGCATGCTTGCCATAGTTCATGGAAATATGGCAGCAGGGATATATCACCTTGCACCTGGACCTCTGCTCTAGCCTGAAATGCGTGGTACGGGTTCTGATTGCTGTTATATCTCTTTAACACTAGAGCTGCCACAGTCACAGTTATCTTGTATGACTTGACGGTATCCTGGCAACAATCTTCGTTAAAGGACGATAACACCGAATTTTCCTAAACCGCCTTCCCATCCTGTATAACCTCAAACACATGCACAGAACACGTCTGCTATCTCCCTGCAAGATTTGTATCTGTTTCATGCAGAGAAATGCTAAAGTCAATCATTTGGTCATTTGTGTAGTGAAATCGGATGTCAGCTGTAGAGCAGAGCAGGCTGCAAGCCGTGCTGATACCATTATGCACAAAGAGCAGGTATTGAAACGATGGAGCATTCAGCTCTGCCTCCTAAAGATTCCCCACCGCACAAAGTGGAGTAATATAATTGTTAAGAATGGAGGGGTACATTTTCAGAGTGCTTGGCTCAGCAGTTTTTTTTTCCTGACTCTGATTAAAGTTAATGGGAGTCGTGCAGCTGAAACCCATGGATTGCAAATGGCTTGATGACACAATACAGCTGCAAACGAATGCAGGACTGTGAAGAGTCAGGTACAAAATGGCAATTTTTGCTCCGTTTAACCATCCTCTCTTTTCCAGCTCTCAGCACATTAACCACTTTTCTGCTGATCATGCCTGCAATGTCTAAAAGCAAGTGGTGCTCTTTGGAGCACCCTGTTTCAACAGTAAATACCGTTACTGGTACCTATGATAAAACCTATCTTGTGTTTTGTGCCCTGAAGTCGTAGGTTTTACAGTCTGAGCTAATGAAGGGTGGTTTTCATCCTGTTGTAGACTACAGGATAAAATAATTCCTCAACTAAAATAATTTCTCAACGAGATACATGAAGTATTAATGCCTGGGAAGGGAATGTTCCAGAAGTGTTGCCATTAAACCCTATTCAGTGCGCTGTTGAATTAACAGCATTTTTCACCACATGAAACTTCCACGGTTTATGGGCACACAATACTGCTTGGCCAAAAGTACTTCACACGATTATTTTACAAGTTGTAAACACATACTATTTATTTAAAGGGAAAATGTGCTAAAAGCTTACTTAATAAAGTATTTAAGTGCCAGGAAACTTTGGTCAAGCATTATTTCTTTTGAAAACTATGAGTCCAGAAACCCTGCATTCTGTCCACGTCCCAGTTAACAGTTCATCCCCAACTTCTTTCAAAGCCAAGCCATTCAGGCACATCTTTCTGTTTTGGTAACATCGCTGTATTTACAGCTGTCACTTTTATCCTGTTAATGTCAATCTTCAGACTGCCTTGGACACACAGCTTAGGACACCCTGTCCAGTACCTCACCATGAGCTGGCAGTAGAAAACCTTGTAGCTCATGCTCTCCAGATACATTTCACATGCAACTCAGTTTCCCAGGCTGTGAAAAAGTATATCCATGACCTGCTTGTGTGTCACAGAAATCCCAGTGCTGGAAGCTGAAGCTAAACACTAAAATGCAACTAAATGACAGAGGATGAGGAACCAAGCTGGACTGCTGACCATCTCCATGGTGTTTCCTCACTCCCTGGATCTGCTCTGAACCTTTCCATGTAGATTTTTTCACAACTCAGCTATAGAAGAGATGGGGAAGTTCTCACCAGTACGGACCAGTGTCAGTCTTTGCCACCTGAACTCAATTTATTTCCCTTGCAATCTAGACAGAGAAATATATTTTTTCTGAGGATTGCAAAAACACACTTTTGTGATCTGATTAAGAATCCACAATTCCATCTCCAGGAGGTGAATCTGTGCACTTTAAAAGCCATTGATTTATAAATCTGACTGTATTAAAATGCTTACAGGAAAACTGCTTTGCAAGAGAAAGAAGTTCCATGCTCATGTTTCTCCATAAAGAAAAACTGGATAAAGGTAACACTGGATAAAATTAAAAATCAACAGAAGATCTTTCTTGTGTCTCCAGGTTCTTGTGCAGTGACCATTGTCCCAGATTCTGAACATCATTCCAGAAGAACAGAACAACAAAAAAATAATTGCCATCCTCCCTGAGCCTGATTCTGTGCCTGCAGAGGTACCTTTGAATCTCTGGGCCATTTCTCTTACTGGCATTACAAAGGGAAAAACAGAAATTAGTATGAGCTAGGGGAAAGAGAAAATACTCCTATCTCCCACAGAGAACAGACACACAGTTAAAACCCCGAGGCCCTCAATAAGAAGACATCAAAGAATCACTTCCAAAACATAATCCGGTTCCCAAAGATTTGCACTAAGAAATCCCTGCAGGAGCTGGTGATGCCAGAAGCAGGACCAACTCCCATTCCAGTTCCTGTCCTGTGTGGCAGGGCACAGTGTGAAGCTGCACAGGCTGCACCCCAGAGTTTCTAAGGGAGTCATGTGGCTTGAAGGGAAAACACCACAGTGGTTTCCTCCAGGGGAGGAGAGCTGTGAAAGAAATGCTTTGCAGATAAAGAGATATTTCACAACTTCCAGCTGACTTTCTCTCCTTCCCCATTTATAAAGGCACAGAATTTAACAGTAATACGAGGAGCACTATTATATCTTCCCCTTCTTCACATTGAGCTTTCCATGTTAAATTATTTTTAGTGAAAGCCTCTGTGATCCACACATAAAAGACACTATATGAAGAGCTAATCATTATTATTTCCACTTAAAAGAGCCAAACAAATCTCTTCACCCTTGAAAACACACCTAAAAGGGAGATGCAGGAAATGTTAAACCAAGGTGTATTTGATCACTCCAAACTTTTCTGAGTTCCAAAGAGCCAGCATCTTTAACGTCACTGTTTCTTGGGGGTATTTTTCATCACAATAAAACGATTCAGCAGAGAATGTTTCCATTCAAAACGTTTCAAATTGCTTTCCTGTCAAATGTATAAAATGTCCTGCATTATGCATAAGAAGGATTTGTACCTCAGCTTTGCTAACATAAACAGTATTTCCAGCATAGGCAACTGATAGAACAGGTTAATGCTCTGGGGTTTGTTCATAATACAGATGGTAATGATTTGTGCTGCCTGTGTATGTGCTTCCCACATAAACATCAAGACCTGAGTTCTTTTATGCCTATCTTTTGAATGCTGATCTTCCCTCACACAGGCAACGGCAGCAACCCTACACCGCCTCTGTTTTTCCAGAGACTTCTTTGGCCCATCCTGATTACAGATCAGGAGATAAATAATTGAGTCATGTGTATGCATATAAAATTAGCCAAGAACCAAGCAGGTTATCAAAGCTAGAGCCCACTGGGTAGAGCCACAGAAAGAATTCCCATCTCTGGTTGCAGGGTGCCCAGCACAGAGGAAAGTTCCTGTTGATGTACCCACACCATGCTGAGCATGCCATGGAGGGGGCTGTCAGGTATTTCTAAGCAATCTGGGCCATCTGTGTGGCACAGTGCTTGTGCTCAGGAAGCAAGTACTCACATTAGCATAGCCTGCGAGCCAGGTGCTCATGTTAGCATCATGCTAAAAGAGCTATCCTATTTTTTTCAGCTGAAAGAAGCTGTCTATTCTGCCAAATGAAAGAGGGCAAAGAGATCTCTGCCTTTGGTCCAAGAAGCACTTGCAGCTTTACATCCTCTCAGCTTAGGGCCAAGTGTCACTGTAAGGAGTTGCACCACAGGGCACAGACACATCCGTGATTCCCCACGCAATCCAGTGAGAGACCTGAGCTTCTAAAAGGAGGATGCAGAACAGCTGGCATGCTCAGATAGCCAAAAATAAATGACAAAGACTAAAATCTGCTAGTCAGTTGTTCCTACAATAATGGGAGCCACAGCCAAATCTTGTACAATAGAGCACATGGCTCTTGGCTCCCAAGACAGCACCAGCAGGGAATAACACAGGAGATGGGTGCAGGGCTTAGCTGCAGATTCCCCACCTCTCCTCTGAAAAGGAGGGCTATGAAGATGATTAGGGAACTGGAGCACCTGTCATATGGTGCTCCAGAGGTTTCTGCTGAATATGAGGGGGCACTTTACTGTGAGGGTGACAGAACACTGGAACAAGTTGCCCAGAAAGGTTGTGGAGTCTCCTTCTCCAGAGATATTCAAAACCCACCTGGATGCCATCTTGTGCAGTGCTCTAGGTGATCCTGCTCAGCAGGGGGATTGGACCAGATGATCTGAGGTCCCTTCCAACCTTGGCCGTTCTGTGATTCTGCAAAAACTGTACGACCACAAAGGCAGGAATGCAATATTTCTGAAGCCTGAGCAATAATGGCAACCTACTTCTGCTGGGTCTCTCTGATGAAAAGAAAGTCTCAGGTCTTTCTGCTGTACCTTAGGCAGATTATGTGTATTTCATGCATACCATTCATGAATATTAGGTACACCATGCAAACCCTGGGACTGTCCATGCTCAGGAGAGTAGCTTGGGCAGAACATTAGCCTCCTTTTTGCTTCTTCTCTTATTTTGTCCTGAGTGCCTTCTTTCAAAACAGGTAGGGCCCAGCCCAAACAACAATACAAAAGATGGTCCCAGTTCAATATGTTCTGCATGAGATTTGCAGGTAACTGGTATGTTCTTCTTAAAGGTGATGAAAAAAATCATAGGTTGACTGAAAGACCAACACAAATTTTATAAGATTTAGAAAACATGACATAGGGAAAGGGGTGGGAAACTGGGATTTCTTCTCTTTATCTAGAACAGAGAAAACACTGTAGATATGTAAAAGCATTTTCCACTATGTAAATGGTTCTTATCCAGATAAGTTAACCATGTTTTGAATCTGTTGCAGACAGAACACAAAAACATAATCAAGCTTTAGGTTAAGACAGTCCAGTGGAAGGATTATCACCAGCACATTTTGATGAAGCGTCTGTTATCGGCCTGTTATGTACAGGATGCTGGGCAGCTGAGCCTATGGTCTGAGCAACAGCCATGCTTATCTTTTTAAATCTGCTTAATTTGCAACAGATAAGATTTATGAAAGATTTCCTAGTTTTGAGGGTAGTTAAGTGATTAAAGAGGCCACCTAGGGAGACTGTTAAATCTCCATCGTTAGAGGTTTTAAAAAACAGATTACACAAACATCTGTCAGGGGCAGCTCAGACGTATGTGATCCTGCCTTCAAACAGAAGGGTGGACAAGATCTCCTGGGATCTCTGTCTAGGATTCAGCCTCTATTCCACACAGCTCCAGCCAGAAGCTTTGTACCTGGGTGTCTTCCTGAAATGACACTTCTGCCATGGGTGGATTCACTGCTTATATAGCAGTATTGTCCATCTCTTTCCTTCCCCAGAAGAGTACATGTAACAAAGGCAGAGATGTATGTGACATAAGGCTGGATCCCAATACTGCTTAGGAATCACATGCAGCAGGCACAAGTTAAAGGAGTTTGGGAGCTGATGTGCTGGGGACTGGCTGTATTGCTGAGGAGGATAAATGGTTTAAAGCCAGATTTACCCTCTTCTGTGGCCCAATGCCAAGTACAGCCCAACTGGCCTGGAGAATGTAGGCCAATGGCAGGAGCCATTCCCTGAAGACTCACACAAACAGTTGCCCATGTAGCTTCCCTCACTCTATTTGCTTCCCTGTACATGGCTAACAGCTTGCAAACTGGCAGCAACCCAGGAAGCAGAGGGGAAGACAGGATTCCTGCTAGACACACACATTTGGCCTCACACGTGCTCACTTTTGCAAAATGTAGCATTGTGACTCCTCAGTTCTGATCTCCCCAAACCCAGCTCTGGTACAAGCAAGGATTTTGATCTGTTAGAAGGAGAACTCCTGGTCCTGCAAAGCCACAGGTGTTTGGCAGTATGAAAAGGATTGTGGCTGCAAGCTCTGCATGCAGTGCACCCTTGTGCTGTTGGTGTCTGGCTCTCAGGGAGCAACCATCGTGCAGTCACAGAAACGCAAAGAAAGAAAGGAAAGCAATCTAATATTTACAGGAAAAGTGATCCTACTGAACAACATACAAATTTAGCATTGTAGCTACATTATGTGCACATAGCTATTGAAACACAGTTTCCAGCAGCATGTTTACACAGTTGTCGGCAAGCATATTGTCTGCTTACTTTTCAAAGCCAATTTATATGCAGCACACGTAGCAGCATGCATGAAAATTCAGACAAAAACACAGATGCATGCAACAAGCCCTGGCCAGCTATTGCTTCTGTTTATTGTTTGTTGCTCAGAAGTGCCTAGGAGAGTGAAGGAAGGTAGCAGCCCACTGTGCTAGGCACTGTACCACCTCAAACTAAGACAGGTATTTCCCTCGAGGAACATACAATCTCCTTTTAAGACGAGATATGAGTGTAATAGAGAGTGAGGGAGTGACATACGGGAATGAATAATAAGAGAATTTATATGTGCCAACTTTATGCTCACATGTGCCAGCTAATTGAATACATGATGCAAATAAATACCCGTCTGCTACTGAAGGCAACAAGTTAGCTGTAATCAGTTGGCAGTTTATCAGGAGCTTCACAGAAGAAGTCAGCCTTGGTGAGAAGTTTGGAGCAGCCCAGGAAAGCTGATAGATAGATTTGTTTGGAGAGGGCATAGCAGAGAAAAGTGTCAATGTGGGTGAAAGAGAAGGGTGTGTGACGAGTGAAGAAGTGGATGAAGAAGGTTGGTATAATTTAGGCAGAAAAGCAGGGAGTGCTCAGGTAATGGGGTGGCTAGGAGGGAAAGATGTGAAACTCATGGAATAAAGAAAAAAGAGTTTGCATCTAAACTGGGGGGAGGAAGGGGTGAGGATCTGGGGAAGGGAAAAGGCAAAATGCAAAAGAGCATGAATTTGTCCCTGCCCTTTGGATGAACCTGAGAGGAATGAGGCCAGTGGGTGACAGGAAAGCTTGAGTGAAAAGAATCAGAGTGAAAATTCTGCCACTACAGCCAAAAACGATGCCTAAGAAACAGTATGGAGTCACCAAACCAGTAACAAGAAGTGCTGGGAAATAAGAGATGAGGTCTTCTCCCCATTCAAGAAGGAAAGAGAAATGGAAACACCTCTAGACAAAGCAGGAATAATGCTATCTACAGGAGGGGTAGCACCAGAGATAGAGAGTGAAGTGTGCCCAAGGTCATACGTAATGACCAGTTCAAGAACATACTTCAATTTTAACAGCTAGCTGTATTGAACCACCTTCACCCAAGGTTCAAAAGGACAAGTCTAAGGGAAGCAGTGAAAAGATGTATTACTCCCTTTTTGTGAAGGGCTCTGAATGGTTTTGCAGAAGGCACCTCCCTCCCTGCATGTGCTTGTTGCACAGACCACAGCCTTGTCCCTTGACTTAGGGGCTGAGAGTCAGGCAGTGTGAAAACCACTCATCAACAAAATTACACTGAAGTCCCTGTACTATAGTTGTCCATGTCGCTGTGCAGACAGATATCCTCTCCTCCAAACTCTCTGGCAGGTACTATTTATGTTCAATATTGTTTATATTCCACAAAACCTCCACAGAGAGATGCCAAATCAATAGGCCAAGAGCTGGAATACAGTCATTTCATGCCTTTATTTTTCTATTTTTAAAATGACAGTGGTATTTCTACAACTCTGCAAAGAAGCACTGCCACTTGCCAAGGTCATGGGACCACTGACAGCCCTGACTGTCCCTTCCTAACTCCCTAGGGTTCCCCACACCCTGCCCAGCTATATTGGTTTACATGGCAAGGTTTTGGTAGCTGGGGGCTGCAGGGGTGGCCTCTGTGAGCAGAGCCCAGCAGCTGCCCAGTGTTAGATAAGGGCCAGTTTCAGATGGCTCCAGAGGGAACCATGTGAGAACATATTTAAGAAAGGAAAAAAAAAATGCTGCATAACAGAAGCTGGGAGAGGAGTGAGAAGCAGCCCTTCAGACCCTAAGGTGAGTGCAGCAGGAGGGCAGGAGGTGCTCCAGGCATGCAGCAGCAGTTCCTCTGCAGCCTGTGGAGAGGCCCCTGGTGGAGCAGGCTGTCCCGCTGTAGCCCATGGAGCACATGGAGCAGATCTCCACACTGCAGCCCCCCCCACGGGTGGAGGAGCCCCCGGTGGAGCAGGTGGATGTGGCCTGGAGGAGGCTGCGGCCCACGGAGAGCCCCCGCAGGAGCAGGCCCCGGGCCGGAGCTGCAGCTCATGGAGAGGAGCCCACGCAGGAGCAGTGGGTCTAGGGGGAGCTGCCATGAGATGCCCACTGCCTGGGGCTGGTGTCCTGCTCCTGGCTGTGGTGGTGGGAGGGATCCTGCCTGCTTGGCCCTGCTTTGGTTTCCTTATGGTGAGCCCCCATAGTGCCCAGTCCCGGGGAGGTCCTGCCACATCCTGGCGCCAGCAGCCTGAGAAATATTGGGACAGGACAAAATCAAAGGATGAGCTCAGCCTTGCCCATCCTGAGCCAGCCCATCCACACAATATATTTTAAGGTTTTCTAAGTGCAAAGATATTTCTGTTTTCCTTCTGGTCCTGAGCTACCAATGTCTAATGTGATCTTGTCTCATCTTCTCTGCAACAGCATTACGTGGCACCCTGAAGAGACAGCTGTCACCACCACCTTCCCACCTCTGGGCCACCTCATTCAAGCTCGAGTTGGAGCCCAGTGCCAGGTCCCCCTGGGTCTGGGCCATACCACAACAGAATATGACAGCCACCCCCAGCATCCCCACCTCCATTGCCACCACAGAGACATCTGGCCCAGACACACTGCTTTTTCCAAAAAGGAGAAGGCCAGCCCAAAAGGGACCGTCCATGGGAAGGACTGTGGGAATGGCAATTCATAGACAGAATTAGTCACACCAGATTACTCCCTAAGAGGTGGTGAGTCAAGGAGCCTCAGGGTCTGTGCCTATAGCATTTCTTGATAATAAGTGAAAAGCTGCTCACCTTTCAAGACACACAGATGTAGAGAAATAATAAATATTTTTTTTCAGCATTTTTTACTTTCTTTTTCAGCCAAACCCTTACTGGGGCTGTTACAGATTATTCACACAGCAGCCCTGCCTGTGCTGACTGATCAGATTACTGCACCAATGCCTCCATGGCTTTCAAATTCATTTCACAGGTTTCCAAGAAACAGATGCTGATACCTGATAACTGGCAGCACCCGGCTTCAAAACATGTCATCAGTTCATCAGCCTCTAATGTCTCGAGTAACATCCCAGCTTGGTGGAGAAATGTTACCCTAACCAGCTAACATATTTCAGTGTGGGGAAATAAAGCTCCTCTTATGTACTTGTTGACATACTGATTCACACCTTGATGCTGTTGCTGGAGCTATTTAAGTACATGAAGCCTAAGTGAATACAATGATCCTGTTTCAAACATCAGGTGAGTCTGGCTTCCTGTTGCATCCCCAGTTACCTACTTGTCACAAGCAGCTTCACATGACTCTAAAACACAACTGAGATTCTTTGAAATATTTTTAAATTAAAAGAAAACTCATCATTTGCATATGTATTTTTTATTATCAGAAGACACAAACGTGATTACATAGGTAATAGAAGAAAACAAACCACATGAACTACTTTCTTCTTTACAGAGCTCTGAATTTCAGTATTTTAACATGTTTTCTAACATGATGAAGGTAAGACATTGAATACAGTACACACACTCAAAAATTATTACACATTAGCCATTTAAAAAACAAACACCTATCCAACTAGTTTCACCAGAGTTCTGTTTTCCACAAGACAATTTGCCATGCTGTAAGACAGAATGATGCAAGGAATTAACGGGACCCTACGCTAACAAGGCTCTCAGGTATCTAATTGCAGAATGGCAAAAATGTTTAATAGAGGCATGTTAAAATACACACCTGTCATTCCCTGGCAATGCATGATGTATACCCATAGCCAGTGAGGTCAACAGAAGGATTTGAAACAGATTGCAAAAGGATAAAGGAAAGAAAAACTGTTTCTTGCACTGTACTTCTAGGAAAGTGGAGCCATGATGACAACAAAACATCACTTGACTGCAGTTAAGACCATCCATAACGCCAGGTCTATGCACAAGGAGTTGATAAGGGCAACAGAGTGGGACAGAGAGAAAGAGAGAGAAAGCAGCGCTGTCCATTTGTCCCTGCAGACACTTTGGGAAGCCACCTTGGTGCTGTGGCAGCTTTGGAGAGGACTGAGAGGCCAGGAGACAGCCATAGGTGGGGCAACTGCATCAGCAATGACAGGGACAGTGAGCTCTATGCTGTCCCAACCCAAATGCCTTCTTTTCACTCCCCATGACAGGACTTCAAACAGCAAAGTGCATTTTTACCCCCTCTCCTCAAGCCTTGAGCCAGCTTCTGCTGCATTCACCTAACAAATAGGTTGCCGTTTCCAAACCAAGTCCCATTTCCTATATTATTTTAAACCTTCTATTAATTTCACTGATGACTCAATTCACTGATGAAGATCAGTGAAAATTCATTCTCAGTTTCTGAGTGCCTTGCTTGTTTTACAGCAGTGCATATCAGTGGTTAATTAGCTTCTCAGTCTGTGGATAGGGTGTATCCATCAATTTCTGTGAACAAAATACACTAAATCTATGCAGTAAATCTACTTTTAGACAGGACAGTTGTAAAGCACCACACACCAATAAACACCAATCAAAACCTGAAGAACCCAGTATTGCCAAACACTGCTGCCAGTAATACAACTGATCGGAGCAGGCAATTTTTAAGGACAGTAATTTAAGTGATATATGTAACACCCACAAATACAGTACCTCAGACTAGATGAACCATAAAGTGGTGATAGCATTGTCTAAAGGTATATCAGATCTCTCGTTTTAGTTGCTGCCAGTTCTATCAAATGCTTGTGTCATTGATATACTAATGCCGAAATGTTATGTCGTATCTTAGAAGGTAACCATCATTGTAAACATACAGTTTCTGATCTGTGGGGCTATAAGAAATACCCTGGATTGTATCTAACTTTTTATCCATGATGATACTGACATGACCTTCTTGGCCAGTACTTGTGTCATACGTGTAGAAGATTTCCTCTTTCCTAGTGCTCAGTGTCCTTGTGGCATATAGAACACCACATAGCATGAAAGCATTAGAAACAGATGGCTTGTACTGTCTTGTCTGCCAAGTATTTATCACATCAAGTGTGGTCTCATTGAGTTTGCTAATCACAATGTTGCCCATGTTAGTTTCTGTTGAATATAATACCCATAATCCGTTTTCATCTACAGCAAAATCTATGTCTTGCCATGATACACCTGCATATGAGAAACGGTTACCAATAGCGACATCTGGAAGTGCCTTGCTCAAAAGTACTTTGTTATTTGCTATATCATACATCGCTATGTTTCTTGAAGAATAAGCATGATAGTACATAATATTATTATAAAGAGCAGCACCACTTCCTTGTCCATATGTTATTCTTCTTTCATACATGGGTTTAAACAGCAGCAGATCATCAAAAGTCTTATAAATTCTAAAATATTCAAAGTATATCCCATCCGTAGTCAATGGTGCAACCCAATAGACTTCCCGCTCAGGGTCAGAGGGAGAGTAATCTCTACCCCAGGAACCATATTTGTAGGAAGATCCTCTCCAGTTCAGCTTTACTACATAGGGCTGGCTAACATTCAGCAGTCCACCGTGAATGCAGCTACCTGCAGTCAAAGAGAAAAAAGAACAGGTTTTCCAAATGACATCATTAAGAGAGAGGTTTTGCATAGTGTAGCCTCTATGGTGTACTTACAAGGGATTAGCTTTGTGGCAAAGCACAGACATAAATTCACAGCTTCATGTGTAAAAAGCCTTAATTTGGACCATGGTGTCACTAAGTGTTTCAAGCTGACTTAGAAAGTTGTTTCAAGATATATATATCTTGTTTTGTTGTTTTGTTTGTTTGTTTGTTTTTTCTTTAAAAAAAAAATTGTTAAAAGATATATAATTACAGAAAATTTTGTGAGAAAAAAAAAAAAAAAAAAAGATAGGGACATCCATCCTCAGGATTAATTTGCAGAAAGTAAGAGCTCACAGCACCTTTCCAGACAAGGGACAGATTTTTACCCATTTAATGCATGGTACACTTGGAAACCCCTTGATAAATACAATTTGAGAATCATTTTAGGTTATTTTCTACTTCAGTGGAACTGAGATTATTGGAGATAGGAAAGAGGGGCATCTAATTTCTGTGTATTTTGCTGAGGAGGGGAAGAAAGGAGAAACAGCAGCAGTAATTCCAGAGCCACATTTCAGATTAGCATTCTGCTGTCAGAATCACAGTTTTGCAACAGTGCATCACAGCCACATGGTGCCTTCCATCTCAGGCCCTCAAAGAAATCTGCAAACAGTAACAATCACAGCCTAGGAAATATAGATAGATATTACTCCAAGTTTTCATTTGAAGCAGCTAAAAAGAGAATGTAATTTCAAGCTGAACTAGAACAGTTTTGTTTTCCATACATCAACCATAAAGCCATTTTCAGGATCATGGAAATATTCTTTTTTTTTTTTTTTTTTTTTTTTTTCGTTTTGCTACCCAAAATGTTCGACTTTTTGTACCTAAAGAATATTTTCCATGATGTGCTACTGGGCTGGGTAGAATTTGTTCCACATTTACTAGGAAAAAAGCAACAAAGTGGAATGAACATTCAATGATGATGAACAGTATTTGGAACAAAAATGTCCAAATAAACTTATATACAAGAAATGCTTTCCCTTTATTCATAGTGAACATCAGTGACATGGGTTTCCTGGTAGATTCTAACCATAGTAAGTCACTAGTGGAAAAAATCCTACAGACAGAAATGCCCATGCACCTCGGATGAGCCTGAAGCTACCACTGGCAAAAACAGTACACTTTTCTTCAAGAGTAAAAGCATTAAGCTTGTGTTATGACTGCCACAGAAAGGTCCCAGACATCATTGGCAGGATGTGTCCACCTGTGGTAATGGAGGCAGAGATGTCAAGTGACTGCCATTAGCTCACAAGCTTAGTGGTACTCTGAGGTTTCCCAAATCAGTGAGGTGCTCCAGCCACCCAACTGCCTTCCTTCTTAAAGATGAAGTATAACCTGAACAGATCCAAGTCTCCCATGTCAAATAACCAACAAATTAACAGCAACAACTTTTTGATGTTAATAATGCCTCATAGCACAGGAACTCCATGTACCACCAGTTATGGTGTCTACGAAGAAACTCAAATTTATCTTTTCGGGTTTTAATACTTTTTGTAGGTAACATCATGATTGTTTACCATCTGTATGAGACCAGCTGGTCATAAACTCAGTCTTATGAAGGAATATCTAGCATATAAATAAGTCATGTCTTAGCACAAAGAAGACAGAGAAGTAACAGGGAGAAAATTTATCATTTGCCATCAAAGCTGCCCATCCCTAAGAAAGGCTGGAGCATACTCATGGAAAGGAATTAAAAAACACTTAAAGCAACTGCTAGGAAAGGCCTGGGAGGAATCTTGTGTTCAAAGACATACTAGTCCTATCCCACAAGTAGAAATGTGGAGAGAGAACAATCTGAGACACTTTCCTTTGGAAAACACTGGGAAACAAGGTATTTTGTGAGAAGTAGACTGTTGCAAACTTAATAAAATAAAATAAAGTAAAATAAAGTAAAATAAAGTAAAATAAAGTAAAATAAAGTAAAGTAAAGTAAAGTAAAGTAAAGTAAAGTAAAGTAAAGTAAAGTAAAGTAAAGTAAAGTAAAGTAAAGTAAAGTAAAATAAAATAAAATAGAAATCTTTTTAAGAGGTAGGGAAAGGTGCTCTACCTCTGGGACAAGAAAACTTGTGGTCTGAACGTCAGAAACATCCAAGATAAAGGGCAATATTTGTGTCAATGTGTAAAATCAATTTGGGCAGTGAAGCTCTCCATGTCTCCTCCTTTCTTGAAATGTGGTATTTATCTCCTTCCACTACGTAACATCCTCACCCCTCAGAGTCTTGTACTTTCTTGTGCTAATGAACTAGTGGAAATGTGATTCACCTGCAGCCTCCTCTCAGCCTCTCTGAGGAAGGTGGGGAGCATCTTTATATTAAATATAAATCCCTGTGCAGAACTAAACCCTTGTGTCTCCAGGCCACATTGGCAACTCCCTTGGGGTCAGTAATGCCTGTGGGAGCAGCTCTGCATGACTTGAGAGGGTGACACAAGTCATGAACAACCCTGTGTCCTCACTCAGTCCATTTTCTGCCCTGAGATTCTCTCAAGTAAAAAGTGTGACAGCCCCAGTTGAGCCACCAAGAATCACAGCAAGTCAGCCTTCCTGGCCCTAAGAAGATGAGCGTTTAAGCATGCACTTCAGTGCTTCACAAAGGATGAGGCTCTGGATCAGAAAGCTCTTTCCAAACACAGCACACAAGGAAGGCACTGCTGTACGGATAGCCAGGCTGCATCTTTGGAAACATCACACGGCATGGCTAGCAACATGGCCTCAGCACTTGGCACACATACTACTGTTTGGAGGTGCTCATACCTCAGCTCATGCAAGGGCAGAAAACTAAGGCAGACAGTGCAAAATGGCTTGCAGCCTGCCAGCTCCATATATCAATTTGGACTGTGTTTTTCTTATATCTCTATTATGCATTGTTACCTCTGGCATGAGGGCTTCTTTTAAGCTGGTGACATATTGAATATATTACTGTGCTTAAATCACAATAAACTTATATCAGAATTAAATGGTTATTAAATGCTCAAAAACTCTCAATTTGTTTAGAGAAATATAGCACCAAAGCTTGCAGGTAGTGAAGCACGGCTAAGCTCATCTATATGTGACCTCAAATAATTTTTCATGTCATTAAGCAGAACACAATTCCAGATTTATTTTAATAATTCATACATTGTATCATAAATAAAAAACAAACGTGTGTTCAGCAGAGAGACCTTTTTTTTACAAAAGAAATAGTAAAGTATTATTTCTTCCCTTAAAGAGATCTCTCTGCTGAACACTTGTTTGGTTTTTATTTATGAAACAATGAATTATTAAAATAAAGTTAGAAGCGTGTTCTGTTTTAATGACATCAAAAATTGTCTGAGGTTTCTATACAGTATATGCTTGATTTTGAAAATTCTCCCAGAATTATTATTAATTTTTTTTAACAAAAAACTCTGTGGTAGTCAAGGGGTGATCTGTCTTCTGCACGAGTTCAGAAGAACTCATTGTTGTTTATTTAATCTAAACTTGCCTCTGTCTGGATCTTGTGGGGAAAAAGATGCACAAAGGAAACAAAGTGTCATGTAATTTTGTAAATATTAGAAGGTACTTGAAATAAATCCATATGCATTATTCAAACTTTCAAGTTTTTAACTCTTTTTTCCACTGCTTTGGGCCACTGATCAATTAAGTCCTGAAATTTTTGCCTTCCCTTTTGTAGCAAACAGGGGAGAGGAGGACTGATGTAGATACATAGACACACAGGTCTCTTCTCCCTGCATAAAGCACCTGTATCTCAGCTCTGTTGTTTACTAATCCTTCTGATCCATCAGAAAAGGAGCTGGCACTCAGGTGTCATGACTGAAAAGAGCCTGACTTCCTTGGCTGACGGCCTGGAGAACTGAGCATGAAATGCATCCCATTAGGTCTCACTTCACCTATTTCACTCTGAAGCACTCACCAAGCACATCAGCTTATCACTCCACAATACAGGTGCCAAAAAAAAAAAAAAAAATCAGCAAGCAGCTAGCTGTATCTGATTTCAGAAGATAAGAAACCACAGTTCACCTTTGCAGGTGAAGATCACAAACAAGGTAGCACCCACATTAAAGGGAACTCCCACAAGGGGCACAGAAACCAGTAGCAGGCTGGTGCTGCACTCTCTCATGCACCCTGCTGCATCCAGATGTGCACCCTCCTTTCCTATCTGCATCCAGATGTGTGAGCTGCTACCAGCCTTGCTATGGTTTGAGACACAAGAGACAGAGCTGCTAAGGGAAAAACTTATCTTTGCTCCTACCATCTCACTAACAGGAAGACCCACACAGTCTTCTGTGTCATGCCCAGTGACTTCTCCAGTATCACTGGGCACGGGCACAGACTGATGGAGCTGCGATCAGAGTAGGTTTATGACTGCAGCATCTAAAAGGGAATGGGCTGGAAGGCTTAAATTCATCTGACTTGCCTTCAGGCAGCTAAAAATTCAAGTGCCTTTATAACCAGCAGAAAAATGCATTTGTCTCCAGGGGCAGTTCAGGCAGTCTTGGAGAGGGGGCGCTGGCCAACTCCCTTCAGGTGCCATTAGGCATCTGTCTCTTTCTGTATGGACATACCCATATCAGAACACAACCCAAGACACCCCCAAAAAGCAGACATCTGGAATAGGTAGGAGATAAAGTTTAAGGTAAAAGTGAAATTGTTGTAAGACTCCACTCAATTATGAGTGTCTGAGTTTCAGCATTAGGCTACATCAAGTCTTCCTCCTGCTGAGACCTATTCACTAGTAACTTGAAATTATTAATTTCTAAATGTACAAAAGCTGAAAAAAAAATCTTTACTCTTTTTCTACTTTTTTTTTTTTTTCCTTTGAGAGTTTCATTTGACTCACTTTTCCTTGCTGCCTCTCTCAGATCATTTCAGTGAGATGTGACAAAGAATCTGCTGCTGAATCCTCAAAGAACCATCATGGGGTCCTTTTTTCTCTATACTTGTCCTGATGCAGCAAGATGAAATCAGTACAAGAGAAAAACAAATGGATAAATATTTCTACCCACTAGAGTGGTGAGGAAAGAGATGGTGAGAAGTGCTGCAGATAAGAAAGTTAGTGATGATGATGAGGATGAGTAACTACATATTTGCTGACCCCATCTCAGTCACACAGACACCCACCTCTCCAGTTGGAGGGCACAGCAAATGGAGACAAGCAATCTTCAGATACATTGTTTGAGAAAAGGGGCCTGCTCTAAGAATACAGCAGCAAAAGCCTTAGGGGACAGAGTCAAAGGGGCTGCATAGTACAGTACTGTGAAGCAAGAAGCTTTAATTAAACTTGCCTTTAGACTCATGGTCTTAGACAGCTTGGGGATTATCCAAGCTCTCTCTAATTCATATTGCCTACCCAAAATATGCAGGAGAGAGGAAGAAGGGAGAAAGAAAATGCAGTCTGAAAACAGGACAAAGAGTCAGTTTAATACAAACATTATAAATATAATATGAACTAAAAGCAGGGCAAGGCCAAATGGTTTGGCAGGAATTCAAGGCACTCAAGCTTGCAGAGAAAACGTATGGAAATTGTGTTCAAATGCACAAATGAGCACAGAGGCCTAGGTGTGAGCATCCATGCAAAGCCTCCAAAATGACCATCTAGAAAATGTAGCTCTCTCACATACTTACTCCATCTCCCCAGGCAATAACATTGTCCTACTACTTGTTTTCAGACACAGTCTGCAGTATGTGTAATTGCTCTGCAAAGTTCTCTGCCCAGAGAAGGATATTTGCTCCCCATCAGGCACAATAAGTCACAGTATGCCTGCATGGATCAGCAGGCATCTAAACCTACGTAACACCCAGATTATCTGTATAATTGGCTTCTCCAACCAGCAGGAAACTTGCCAGCCCTCCACAGGTGCTCTGCCAGTCCCTTGTGCCAGCCGCAGGGACCTCCGTCACCCCAGAGGTGACCATGACAATAAGCCTACATCCATCTTCCAAGCCCTCTAGGCCTCGTGTTGCTGGTGGCATGAGATAAACTCACAGACAACACTGGAAGATGTCTTTAGATGATGTCAGTTGTGATAATTCACAGGAAGTCAATAGAGATAGTTCATACCACCCGGAGTTTTGGCCTTCTAGATTATTTTGTGCTCTGTGGTTCCCACACAATGCTGAGCTGTACCTGAGCCAGCTGACACACCAGTCAGGAACAAGGTAATGCTCAAGCAATACCAATCTGATCCCAGATAAACTTTGTCCATCTCATCACTGTGCCCTGACAAGCAATGCTAAATAATTCTACTACAGTCACAACCCTGTGCAGTTACATTTACCCCATCCTAGAGATATTGTCCTGCTCTAGGCATGACTTGCCTATCTCCACATGGAGCTGCACCATGAAGGGCAGACCTCCTTCTCCCACTCTCTGAAAGCTCCCATGTTCCACAGACTCTCACGTCAACCACCCAGGCATGAAAGCAGCTCCTTCCTCCATCACTCATGGAAGGACACAGCATTCTTGTTCCAGAGCTCTGTACTTTCCCACTGAAACAAAGACTTGCTGTAGGCTTGAAGAGAAAGAAGTTGTTTCTTTCCACACACCATCACTCTCAATAAATCAATGAGATGCCCTTCAAATACTTTTAAAACATTGCATTACTTTTTTTTTTTTTTTTTTTTGTATGTGTGTGGTTTGATTTGTTTGTTTGTTTGTTTTAATTGAAGCATTTTAAACCTTTCTTGAGGAGCTGAGAAGGGCCTTGAAATTTTGCAATACAGGTCTTTGTTTCAGCTTTTTCTCCCACCTGATCCCTAGACAAGGTGTTGCTTGCACATCCTGTCAGAGCAGTGCAGCAGCTGCCTGCACCATCATGAAGCCCTAAGAAGACCAAAATAGGAACAGCTGCTAGCCCAAGGAAAGCTTGTCTTTCTACCAGTCCTTGCCTCTCACATTTTCAGTGAGACACCTGAACTAAGCTGACCCAAAGATGATGAGAACTAAATGCTAGTAGGTGCAAATCTGTACTCCCTGTAAGCCAGACATCATGCCTTGTTTTTTTATGGGTTCCTTTACATTTAGTCTTGCTGATTACTAGCCAGCTTATGTGAAAAAGCAGGCTTCTTCCCCCAACTACTATACATGTATATAATAGAGTTCTTCTTTTTTGTAAAGCTCTGCCAAAAGGAACCCCCTGTGTATAAATTACTCAAGGGTTCAACATTGTCTGATAAATCCTACCATCTGTTAGCAAGTGGGAAGCTTGACCCAGCATACCTAAATTAGTGTTCCCTAAACATTTTCCTCCATCTTATCATCCCCGACTCAAAATTTCTCAGACTACAATTCCTTCGCAACAAGATTTTTCAAACTGAGTACACCATCAAGAGAAAAATTATTCCAGTTGTAAACTAATTGCCACATGCCCTGTGACAATTGCTACTTTTATTATGAACTGCCCTCTGGGAACCACTGATCTAAGCTCCAGGACATAACCTTCCCTATTTTAAAAAAAAAGGGTAAAATCCTAGCTCCACTGAAGTCTTTAATAAAGCTCCCACTTATTTCCCTGGGACCAGAACTTCCCCCCAAGGTTCTTGACCTTCTGATTTAGAAGAATCTTTTGCCTGTGAAGCAAAAGTAATCATTATGCAAAGCTACCTTCCTGCGTTTGCATACCAACAGCTTTAGTTGTTGCTCATACATTTCCCAAGCAGTATTAGAGTAAAATTGTCATGACATAGGTCACTTTGACAGGAACTATTAAAAATCAAAGCTGGACTGAAAAAAAAAAAAAGTTTCCCACGTTAAAAAAAAAAAAAAGTTTGGAAAAAAGAGAAGGTGGGGGGAGAGACTGGCTTTTCACACTTCAGGTGAGAGGAAATTTACAACTTTTTCCAGTTGAAAACAGCTAAGGTTTCTGGAGGAGTTTGTTAGCTGCCCTCTTTTTCCTTTTGAACCTGTTGAAGAAACATTACTAGCTGTCTGCTTGATTTTTCAAAACTAGGTAGTATCATTACAGTTGTTTTTAATACCCATGTATTATTTTGTTTCTCACCTGATATACAAGAGAAACGCTTACCTGGTGGGAAGTAAGGGGGTACTGTCGTTTGGTTTCTGCTCTCCTCACACTCCTTCAATCGATTTTGAAGAGACACAATTTGTCGACGAATTGAAAGGATATTGTTTTTGTCCAATGATTCTAATTCATTTACTAGTATAGTTAGATTTCTGATCTAGGGTGAAAATAAAAAGAAAAAAAAAAAAAGAAGAAGAAGAAGAAGAAGAAAGAAAGTGAGAATAATAAAAAAAAAAAAAAAGTTTAAATTCCAGTTAACTTTATTTTACAGATATTTGCAGGCAGATTTGATCATATCATGGAAGAAGCTACAGAACAAGTTTTAAGAAATATCCCTAAGAATAGGCCCTTTTCTGCTAGTCTTACATTTCCAGCAGAGCTATGTGATCACAGGGAGCTGTTTTAACACTCAGTTCTGTACTATAATGCAAAATATAGTGTTATTTTATATGTAGTGTAAAAATATCCAATAAGTCTTAGACAAGTGCAAGTTATTATATATAAGAAAGTACTTTTTCCAGTCTTGCAAAATTATCTTCAAATTTTATTTGCAAAGATAATGTTTTCAATCACCTACTTGGTGATTTAGAGGACAATGGAGAAACTAATAATATTTCACTTCTCATATGAAGCAATTATTCTCTCTAGGTGAGTGATTAATTATAATTTTGAAAATGTGATTTATAGTCTGCTGGGAAGGTGATAGTCTTTCCCACTTCTTGATTTCATATTGATTGGGCCACTGCCCCAGCAACCAGAAGTTAATTTTTTAATTATCTAAGTTAAAGCACAGAGGCTTTCAAGCATGGGGGTCTATAAATTAATATTTATTATAATAATTTAATAAGTTAATGCGCTTAATGTTATGCAAAAGCATTTGCTTTCAGGCAGATAGTTGGCAAAAAATAAAGAAGACCCCATTTGTTTGGTTTTTTTTTTGGTTGTTTGGTTGTGGTTTTGTGTGTGTGTGTTTTGTTTTTCTTTTCTGTGTCCTTTTTCAAGGAAAAGGATGTTAATACATTTAAAGTCAAGCTTTCCTTTCATTTATGCTGATGAAATTCTAAAATATTTCCACTGGCTGCAGCAGAGAGAGGCTATATTTCCTCAACCTAAACATGAACGAGAGAATATACTGTGTATATTGACCCCTTTTTGGCTAATTAAGAGTCCAGCAGTACCTCCAAATATATTTGATCAACGATGACATTGCTTCCAACAACAGTGGATTTCAGCTGAGTGACCAGTCTGTCTAGGTCACTGATTTCCACTTTCAGTAACTGGAAGTCCAGTTCTGTGTAAGATACACTGTTCTTCTCCATGTGCTCCACTCTGATGGTTAGATTAAGAATTTTCTGTTGATACAGCTCAATCCTTTCTGAGTACTCCTTAACCTTAAAGGGGAAAAGAAAAAAAAAAAAAAGTTACAAACTCAAGTCCAGGTTAGAAAATTAAACAAGCCTGCTTGACATCTTTATCATATTTCTGAATATCCTATACATAACTTCCCCATACTTGATATATTTATTCTTCACATAAACTGCATAAATGAAATTCTCATCACGTACATAAAAAATGTAAAATTTAACCCTCGTTTATTGTTGGCAGTTCCACAAAGTCCCCTCAGGAATGCCTGGGGATAACTGAAGGCAGAATTTTATTCAGAGTCTTCCATTTTTGTAATTCCTTGCCAATATTGTTTCTGTGAGCTAATTTTATCCTCAGTATTCCAACAACTTACACTGGCAAATTTTTTATTAGGAAATCTGCAATGCTTTATCTCATGAAAGCAACCCAAGTAGGCTGGAAAATGCAATAAAGGATTCCCAAGTTTTTCAACTTTATTTCCTATTAACTCAGAATCCAAATAGGATTTTAACCTGTGCACATTTGAATTGTGTCAAAAATTTGCAGAATTGGTTTGTGGTTTATCTTTAGGAGGGGTGGGGGGGGCAAATGTTTAAACACAGTGTTAAAATCAAATCGGGTTTAAATGAAAGTGAAAAATTTATTGCAGGCTTTAGCTAAAGTATTTTACATGGCAGCCTCTTCAGCCTCTGAACCATTAAATAGTTGTCTGGATAAATATATTTTCACACATATCTGCTGAGGTAAAGGTCACAGCATAAGCATTGCGATGCAGAATGCTAAGTATATTATATGGGCTTGGAACATTCCTTGGAAAATTTTAGTTCCTTTAAATTCAACTCTTTGGGAAATTTCTCTCCCATATGCTTCACAGAAATCACATCTGTTTTGCCTTAAGCCAATGTAATTATATCACAAGAGGTAAGTAGGAATAAATATTATTAGTTTGTTGCACCAGTAACTCCATATTTATACTCTCAGATAGTATTTGTATTAGTCCCTCTCTCTACAGCACTACAACTTCTGTAGCTATTACTTCTTCAACTGAAATATTTTTAGTCTGCATCCTGTCAGCCATTCTTATGTTATCTTAACATAAACCAAAAGTCAGTATTTTTCCCCATTGGCTCTGGAACAACCTCCAAAATCCTGTCAGGGAATTAAAATCATGGAATCCCTGTTCTCCTTTTCTGGCAGCAGCCCCTGGGACTGGGAGGCCAGCAAGAACACTTGTCAAATAATTCCTTGTAATTTTTCCTGAATCCCCTGTGGACTGACGAACATGTATAGGAGCTCATAATGTGAAAATTCATGAATGACGGAAAAGATGTGTTAAGATCACATGATACCCAGTGATTTAGTTTAAGAAGGAGAACCCTAACTGAGAAGGGCCTCTTTTCAAAAGTATAGTTTTCAATAGCAGCATAACTATACTACAAATCTGAAAGAAACTGTCAAGTCTCCATAAGCTGCAGTGGAAGCATCCTGAGTCAAAAAAAAAAAAAAAAAAACGGATGCTCTAGATCTCCCAGGTCAAGCCTGAGTAACTTCACACTAAGGAATAACTAAGATATTTATTACAACTAGGGATCATAAACGATAGCATATAAAGACTTAGACCCAACTCCTTATATCTGGCTGAAAAAAGAGGCAGCTGGGATGCCTTGCCCTAGCTGTCATCATCTGCTAGGAAGGAACAGTAAGAAGAACTGGGCAATGTTCTTGGAAAAGCTAGAAGTAGATGGACCTTACACCTTCACTGATCACCAAACTCAGTCTGGAATTGGAAGATATCCTCAAAAAAAAAAAAAAAACTTCAAAGGTCAGTGTCCAAACTGTATGTCTAGGTTTTGCACAACAGCAACAACAACAAAGAAAACAGATACGATTACATTCTGAGAAATGTAAACCTGGTCTATGTCTGAACAAAATTGCATTGCTACATGGTACTACATATACCATAGAGGTATTTGGAAATCTATTTAGGCATTAGCAATCCTTCTCATAATAATAATAATAATAATAACAACAACAACAACAATAATAATTCCACAGTGCAGCTCAAGTCTTCAAACCACTGAAATGGACCACTGGAATTAGTAATGGCTACTTGATGACTGCAGGACACTGACCCGAAGTTCTCCTCCCACATCAGACCGTTTTCACTCAGTCAACCACCTGGATCATTTAAGAAGATGTCAACACCATCCAGTGGACTATAGCTGAGAAATACCTATAAGTTAAGCCTGAACTAGCCTCAGCACTCCACAGTACTCTAAACAGCTCAAGTCAGCTTAGCTCATGGATCCTCTGGCTAATTATTAGGCAAATATTATTTTATCAGCAGTGCTGCTCTAAAAGGTCTATACTGCTTTTGTAGACAAATCCAGCAGATACGCCAAGCATGTCCACTGAGTGGACATTCCAGCCTGCTCAGATCTGGCTCAGGAGTTTCTGTAGTTTAGAAATGTTAGTTGAGAAAGGAACATGGTGTTGCTCTGTTGCTTGGCAGATAGATATAAGCAGCTTGCAATCTCTGCTTTTCTACTGTATCTACTTGATAGGGACTGGCTGGTGTCTCTTGATAGACTGGCACAGAAAATGTGTGTGTGGCCCATATTTAGGGACACAGACCAGCAATTGGGACTGACTGCTGCTACATTTGTCATAAAAGTCTTAAGTAGGGTATGATGAGTGCATATGGCTTGTATTAGTCCTTTATAGGTAGAGAATACAATCATGTGAGGCACGTCGGGGAAAAAAAATAAAATAAAATCCTAGTTCCATTTTTTCCTTCTTTCCAAGCATTATCATCCTCATGGAATGAAAAGGGCAGGAAAAATCTTCAATGTTCATATACTGTGTCATTTACCTGCAATTGGTATTTATCAACACAGGTTTTGCAGCATGCAAACAGACACTTCTCCAGCATGCATATGGAGAGTACAGAAGGGGGAACAAAAGTGCAAGATGAAGATGTAAAAGAAAGAAGTGGGAAGATGTGTAGATAAGAAAGAAGTGACAAAACCATCAACCTTATAAAGTCACCTGGCCCAGGACACTGGCTTCAGGCAGGTGTGACCTCCACAGACCCACAAGGAGTACAGCTGGCAAGCAGTCTGCGAGCTGACCCCAAGAAGAATTCTACTCCAGGCTAATCTGTTTTGAAAACAGCTGTTCCTGGTGGAGGGCAGGAGTGCTTTCTTCTCCTGTTTTAGTTACGTGAGGATGTTGTTGCTGTTATGAGCTAAATTCTGAAAGATACTTTCTCTCCTTGGGATGAAGTGCAGATCCATCCCTGTTACTGGTGTCCTCTCCCCTTTCTTACTGAAAGGAGCAGCCAATTCCTGCTTTGCTCTGAAAGGTTAATTTTCTTCTGTAATCATAATTACATTGGCAAAGGTTGATGTGACAGAGGAAAAATTAGTCTGGTATTTTCAGTCTATGGTTTGCACTCATTTGGCACATGAGAGCATCTCTTTATCTGCAAGCTTCCTTGCCTGCTGATTCTATAAAAGGACCCCCTTGCTTTTTGAATTAGCCTACAATCAGGGAAAAGGTTAACGATTCAATCAGGTTGTTTATCTGGGACTTCTAGCACATGGAAAGCATCCTTAAGAGGGTCCAATCCTGCAGCTCTTACCTAGGAAAAGCTCCCATGAGCTTCAATGGGTGTTTTAGAAGAGAGAGTAAGGCATGGATTCTCAGAGTCAAAAAAGCAATCACTTAGTAGAAATTCCCACCCCTGTGGTGAAACTAGGTTAGGTTTGAGATAAAAAGTCAGTTTGGGATATGAATTTTCTACAAAATTGCAGATGGCAGAATGATTCCCTAAGATTTTGCTCAGGATCATATCTGATAATGATTAATGAGAATGACGCTTTCCTGTTTCATTATTTCCTTCTTTCTTTCCTTAAGTATTATAATGACAAACATAACATATGGGACTGTGTAAGGAGGGCTTTTTCCACAACTGGGAAGGTGAAGAACTTGTGTGCACGGAGACTTATGCACCACGATATCTTAGATTACTTAAGTTCAGATATCAGTAGGGCAACGTTCAACAGCTTCTTCTTTCTACAGAAAAACAATTTCATAACTGAGAAAAGTTACACATACGCAGTTACACCAAAATACAATCTGTTCATTTTCATTTCTGACCCAAAGTGTCTCTTTGCCTGTATCTTAGTGAAATGTATGTCACACTTCATCTAACTAGAAGTATTGTAACACAGCTGGGCTGATTGCTCTCGACAGGACAAAATTTAGTGAAGCCCGAGTGAGGTCAAGAGTTTTCACTGTCTGCAGCTAGAATTGAAAGCCAAGGTCAGTGGCAACACTGCAGTACACTGCTGGGCACCTGAAGACAATACAGTTACACCAGTTGACAGCAGCTGGCAACCCAGACATTAAAGCCCACAGCAGGGATTCAGCTTGTCCTGACGTTAAAGGTGAGTTTCAGATACAAATTTAGACACCTAATTTCAGGTATCTATAGTAACCTGTGTCTTTACAGGAGCAAGACGGCTGAACTCCCGTTATAGTCAATGAAGATATGAGGTTGTCCACACAGAGAGGTCAAGCAGTGCTTGAGATGCTCTGCAGATATGCATGGGTCTGGCAGATATGGCACGCATCCTAAAGGAGACAACCACCATTCTGAGGATAGTACTGGTAAGAGGCTGGTTACACCATGGCAAGCACCTGGAAAAGGTGGCACAAAACACCTTGAAGAATCACACCAAGTTTCTTGGCTGGGAATCCTGGCTCTGATCCTGTCCCAGTGCAATTAGTTTAAAGCTCTGGCAGTGACCACAGTGGGAACAGTATGAGGATCTGAAATCTCAGTGATTGTCACGGATCATTAGCTGAGCTACACCTCCTTCCTGCAAGTGATCAGGTAATTTCTGTGCTCGGAGGCAGTGGGACTTCTGTCAGCTGGCCCTTCACATCCCTGTTGACAGCCGAATGCATTTCACCGTCAGCTCCAGTTCTTTCAAAACAAATGATTTGAGCTGAAAGATATTTCCATAGGATCCTCTGCCTGTTGTGGGTTTTTATGCCTAACTTCTTATCTGGTTTTGATTATACCAGAGGAGGTTTATGAATATTTATGCTTAGAATTTATAATTTAATGCTGTGCCTTTTCTGCTGATTAATTCAAGGACACTTCATTTCTTAAGATGCTTAGTTCCTGAAGAAAACACTTTCTGCTGGACACCTAATCTGAATCCTGAATATTTATCTACTACCAAAAGTCAAAGGCAGATTTCTGCCTTCATAGACAGCTTCACCCAGTGCACTTTAGCATGTATGGGTTTGCCCGAGTTCCTCAAAAAATGGATCTGAATTCATGTAACAAGCAGCTGAAATAGCTAAAGGTATGTTTGTCTTCAACAACAATGTATAATTCAGTACTCTCACTGCCATAGCTTCAGATGTTGACACAGATGTTTGCTTGTTTGTTTTTTAATCCATGAAATCGAAAAGAGTGAGGGGACAAATATTCACCTTCTTCATTCTGGGCTGTGTTGACCTTTCTCCTCTTTCCCTTCATTTCCCTCTTACAATCTGGCTGTCCTGATACAAATAATAACACATGAAGGAGCAGGAGGCTTGGCTTCCTATAGCTCTGTGTAGCAATCACAAACCAGTAAAACCAAGCCAAAAGAGGAAAAATATAAATCTTCTTCCAAAAATACCATATGCCTCTAGCTGAAAAGGCCTAGAAAAGAAACCTAAGGGTATTCAAATGTTTGACATGCTATAATGTCAAAGATATGAGATTTAATCACCCTTCTCCTTGTTCTTACAGAGACCTCTTTTCTCTGCTGTCTGAAAGACAGGTCACAGAAAAGTGCTGACTGCTGTACTCTTCCACAGGAAACTACTTTTCAGTAAAGATACAATTATTGTATTTATAAGAAAAGAACACCTTACCACAGAAAGCTCTCTCTCAAATTTCTCCACAAGCGTTGTGGCTATCACTTGCAATTGCTCAGCCTTCTGCACAGGAAAGGTGGTATCCGGCAAGTACACAGAGCACTGACAGTTTCCATGGTCATCCAGAGAGCCAGACACATTGGCAAAGAGCTGTAATAATAAATCAATGAAGAAAAAAGTGTTAATATTCTTCTCTAGAATCAGTAGCTAATGTCTGACAATAATCTGAGCTGTGACAATCATAGGATCAACAACTTTGCTGCTAGACATCTTTCACATTTTTATTCAAAGGAATTCATAATATCTGGTAATTTTTTATTTATTTATTTATTTTTGACTCAGCCTTACAAACATTTCTGAAAACAGTTAAATACTGCTGTAAAGATTTTACCATTGGAAAAACAGAAGTACATAATAGTCCTTACTTTCCCAGCCTTGTGGACAATGGTCCTAAGATAATGAAGTAAGTTTTCCAGGAGACGGAAAAGCATACAACAGCAAGAAAATAATGACTTAGCAACTTACTGTCTTACTGCTCTGTTAATATGAATTGAGTCAATCAGATCATCTAGTCATTTCCATCCATTGAGCTCAAAGCACCAAAATAGAATTAGCAGAAAAAGTTTTGAAAAGAAACATGCTTCATCTGAAAATTTTCAGCCAGCCACAGCAAACAGACATTTGAATTTAATTATTCACCACTGAAAGGTGAAGAATTAAATGTGCAGGCTCAACCTAACGTAGAGATAATTCTTTTTCTATAGTTTTCCACATCATGCTTCCACATCACAACCTGCTCATCCTCAGTTGTGGATGGTCTACAAATCTATCACCCATGCCATTAGCACGAATTGGCTTGTCCTGACTGTCTGCATGCTCAGAGCATCATCACTGGAGCAATGGGTATGGTGTATGGAAAGGTCAGGGCTGGCAATTCATGATTTTGACATAATTTACAGCCAGATCACATCATTTCCTATAAACACTAGGCTGAATGCAGAGAGTGTTTGGGGCAGTGATGTATTTGGGTTTTGCTGGTACACAAAACATTTACCAGTTCATAAATCTATCACAAATTTATTAATAAAGATATCTGATGTTACTTTAAAATATTCTGGCACATACTTCAATGCAGCTGCATATTTTAAAGCTACAGGCTTGCTCTTCAAATACATTTCTTACTATAATCTCTCCTCCTGTCTTGCAGAAATCCCAGTGTTATTCATGTATTTTCTCTTTCTTTCTCCCTCTTAAAAATAAAAAAGCAAATAAAACCATTAACCAAAAGCTGAAAATTCAGCACTTCTTCTCTTGCTTTTTCACAGTGATTTCAACTAATTTTTTCACCACTGAACCAGCGCAGAAAACAGAATGATGGCCAGCAGCAAAGCTCTCTTGTTCTGCAAGCCCAAGAAAAGGACCAGCAGCATGCAGGAGTTCACACTTTTGGCAACCTCTTTTCCACAGCCATAACAAACAACGTGCATCTTATTTTGAAAGAAATCATGAAAAGACAGTTTATCTGCGTTATTCAAGTACCATGGGCCTTAAAACTTCACTCCAGGCCAGACTGCTGAAGACATTTAACATGAAAAGAAGCAGAGAAGTATCTCATAGGATTCCAGAGAGTCCCAGCATTGATTTCCCTGCCAGGTAGGTTACCAAAGCACTTCTGAAAATCCCACTGAGAACATACTGCAAACTATTTCTAAGTTTCTAAGCCCCTTTAAAGATACATCTTTCAGCACCTAAGCTAGTATGAAAAAGGAAGGAAGGAAGGAAGGAAGGAAGGAAGGAAGGAAGGAAGGAAGGAAGGAAGGAAGGAAGGAAGGAAGGAAGGAAGGAAGGAAGGAAGGAAGGAAGGAAGGAAGGAAGGAAGGAAGGAAGGAAGGAAGGAAGGAAGGAAGGAAGGAAGGAAGGAAGGAAGGAAGGAAGGAAGGAAGGAAGGAATATGGCTTAGTGAGTATATGGATTCTTCTGTAAGACTGTCATTTGCACTGGCATACTGATTTTTGTATGGAAGGTATAGTATTCCATCACTTCTGTGTATAACACAGACATATATGTTCATGCGTATACCAATACAGAATTTACTATCCATAGAACAGCATAGTGTGTACTACACATAGGCATGTTTCCACCTATAGGATAGTGTGATCTATATATTGTATACTGAAATATAAACTACAATCTTGCCTACATAGAGTCATCAGCTTTTTTAGAGGTACCGTGCTTATTCCATATGTTAAATAAACCCTTCATAAGTGTATTCAAACATTCAACCAAAATGATCCTCCCAAAAATAACTCCAAGTTTTACATTCCCTATGAGAAACAATCATTATATTTTAATATTGGTGTTGAAAGAGAGCCTAGATTTGAAGGCAGAGCTCCACTTCAGTAAGTGATATTTATATGCATGCCAAGAGATGGTTTCCCCAAAGGAGCAGGCAGCCTGGGCAGGCAGAACTGCTTCCACTCTTCCATTGACATTACTAACAACAGCATCACGATGTTGATGAGACCAAGAAGCACTGTTTAGTTAAGATTCTCCTGGGTCAACAAGTGTTTCAATCAGAATATAATACCAGTCAAATGATAACCATATAACAAAACTGTCTTCCCTCATCCTGTGGAAAAATGCAAAAGACAGGCTGTTACTTTTGATGGAGTTCTATGTTTTTTAAAGTTTAATAATTTACACTGAATCTTTAAAAGAGAGCAAACTGTCCTAGCCTACAGCAAGGACTTGACAGCAATATTTTACTCTGTAAAATTAAGTTGTTAAATATACATAGTTGAGGCTATGAGAAATGTTCCTTTCCCACATCCCTTCAATTTAAGGAGAGTAAGAGCCAGCAGGTACCTGATCTGCTGAAAACTGGGAAATTTATTCATCTGCTTAAATGCAGACTTAGGGTTACAGCCTCAAAACAACCTAGACATTTCAGTGTTTAACACCCAGCTACACAGCAGTCCAGCAGCATTCACAGATTATAATTCTGAAGTAACTGCTCCCTCTGCCTAAGAAAATGGATGGGATCCACAGAAACCACATGGCAAGGACAGAAACCATCTTAGCTGGACAAGGAAATGCAGGGGGTTTGGGTCCCATTACTGAGGATCAATGAGAGACTCCTACCTCCATTTAACTTTCCAGAGATACCTGCATCGTGTTGAGACGTGGGTGTGTGCAAATGTCATGGAGGTCAACAGGACTGAGTGCAAGGTCCTGCATCTGGGCTGGGGCAGTGCCAAGACTAAATACAGGCAGGGCAGAGAATGAATTCAGAGTGGGCCTCGGAAGAAGGACCTTGGGGTGCTGGCTGATGAGAAGCTCACCACGAGCCAGCAAAGTGCACTTGAAGCCCAGAAACCAACCATATCTTGGGCTGCATCAGAAGTGTGGCCAGAAGAGTCAGAGAGATGATTGACCCCCCCTGGTCTGCTCTTGTGATACCCTGGAGTGCTGCATTCAGTTCTGGGGCCCTCAGCACAAGAAGGACATGGACCTATTAGAACAAATCCAGAGCAGGACATGAGGATGATCAGAGGACTAAAGCACCTCCGCTACGAAGACAGGCTGAGGGGATTGGGGTTGTTCAGCCTGGAGAAGAGAAGGTCCCAGGTAGATGTTTTAGCAGTCTTCCAGTACCTAAAGGGTGCCTACAGGAAAGCTGGGGAGGGACTCTTCGTTAGGGAGGGGAGTGATAGGATAAAGGGGAATAAATTTAGACTAAAATAGGGTAGGTTTGGATTAGGTATGGGAAGAAATTCTTCACTCAGAGTGTGGTGAGGCACTGGACCAGGTTGCCCAGAGAAGCTGTGAATGCCCCATCCCTGGAAGTATTCAAGGCCAGTTTGGATGAGGCTTTGGGCATCCTGATCTAGTGGGAAGTGTCTTCTTCCAACCCAAACTATTCTCTGATTCTGTCATTCTAAACTCTCTGCTGGAGGCAGAGATTTAATGCTCTCTCACAAGAGGTCCTTCCACAAATTCCAGATGCCACACTGGGCTAGCATGGATGATAAAGTCCTACTGTCAAGCTGCGTCTTTGGCCTGATCTGGAACTGTGCATTTTGGATAAACACTGTTCTTAACAATTAGGTTGCAGGCCCATTCAGAGCAAGTGTGTTCTGTTGAATTACCTCCAAAGGAAACATGCTATTGAGCTGTCACTGACAAAGAAAGGGAAAGAAACCAACTCCTGAAATCTGCAGGCCTTGGAGTTGAGCACTGTACCAGAAGGCACAAAAATCAGATTGAAGCCCTCTAACAGGAAACAGATGAATACAATTTCAGCTAAGTAGAACGAGGAGAATCACGATTTTCTCAGTGCCAGCAACCACCAATGGACACTTCTCATAGGTGACAGAATGTAGCTTCAAGGCCCTGCTCTGGTTTACATGGGGAAGGCAGAGTTAAGAAGCAGCATTCACCTCCCTCCAGGGAGACCATAACCACCAAACTGTTTGGCATATTGCCATCAACACCCAATGGTACCTTCTTTTTCATATCTGGGATCCCAATCAGAAGTCATGAGGACAATCTCAAATCTTTAGATGTGACCAAAGCACTGAATGACACAGAAGCGTTACTAATGACTTTGGGAACTCAACACTGCCTAAGTCATAGATATAAAACACCTACAGGCCTATTCCTGGGCAGCCTGACTTACCTGCATAAGGTTTAAACCTCCAAGTGACTGCATAGCATTTAAAAAATAGGACACAAATTCTTAATTATGCTCTTTGTTGGACTTTATTGAACAGTATGTAATGGTCATACCTCTGGGGTCATGCGCAGGTGGCTGGCAGTTGTCTCTCTAGGCTGACTCAGATACTGAAGAGTTGTATCGATAAGGGGAGACTAAAAAGGAAATAAAAACTTCTTTCAGTGTGAATTGCTGCATTTGGCACCATCCTTTCCCCACCAGCTAGCCCCCAACCTGCAGCTCCAAAGCACTTTGTTTTGTTTATGGGAGCCGTCCCCAGCAACTGTAAAATTAATTGGCTTTCCTAATCAGCAGCTAATGAGACTTGCATTTCCCACAGCATAGTGTCACTTCGTGGACATCTCTTCTCGAAGAAATGCTAAGTGTGACCAGCAGAAGGCAAGAGATGCTCAGCCTGCCCAAAAGGTGTGAGCTGAGGCTCTGACAGGCATATCACTGAGAGCCTACCATGGCCCCATACAGTGTGCTGAGGATGGTGTATCCTGGTGATGCAGTACACTGTTACCCATCTGAGAGCCTCACCAAAACCCATGGCAAGATGGGAACTGTGGTGAGGCACTCTCAGCGTCAAATGGTGTGACAGACTGAGCACCAAATGGGCTTTCCCCACAAGAGGACACCCACTGCTCCATCTTTCTGCATTTCCCAAACCCCAGCTGGAGCCCCATTCCTGAGCCAAGGAATGGTGGGGAGTTCCAAGTGGCTGGCAAAGGGACGCTCTATTAAAGAGCACAGCATAAAAAAGCTTTTGTGGGACAGTTTGTCAAAGAAACCCATTTAAACAACCATTTGTGTGTTCAGACAATCACACTGGAAATGGTGGGGGCAGCCGGTAGCAATTAACAGTGGCAGGGCAGAGAGCACCACAATTTGTGTAAATTACACACATTCAGAACTAACTTTAAGCCTAGCAGGATGAGGAGAAATTTTTCCCATATTAAGTTTCCTCTCCCCAGTTCAGCAGCATATATTTAAACCTCCATTTTAACTTTTGCAGCTTTCTGTTCCTTACCCAGGTAAATGCACCTTCCAAGGAGATGCTGATTTCACTGACTGTAGCCACAGCACTACCAAACTTCAAAAAAAAAGTAACTAGGGGAATGTAGGCTTTTCTGGTTGGTGACTAAACCAGACAAATCAGAAAGAGTCATTGGGAACCACAGTGGGAGTCTTCTTAATGTTAACTCAAAAAAAAAATTTACTATAAAACAGTCATTTGGGGTCAACCTAAAACAAAATATTTTGTTACATTTGGGAATGCTTTAAAGCTATTTGCAAAACTTTTCTTCTGACAATTTGACTAGTTTTAAATTAAAAAAAAAAAAAAAAAAAAGAAGCAGTACAAAATCAAAATAAATCTCTCACTGATGCCATTTTTTACTTTTTAAAATATTTTCAAAGTTTTCTCTTCTCCCCTCATCCATTACTTTTTTTTTTTTTTTTTTTTTTTCTGATTGATGGCTTTGGTTTGAACTTCCCTATTGCCCAGCCAGATACAGTTTTAGGGCAAAGAGGGGGAGCACATCACAAAGAACACCCAGCATGGCTTTCATGTGCCTGGACATTGATTATGACAGCAATGATGCATCTGGTAAAGCCCCCACCTCCCAACTCCTTCCACATCAAAGATGTGGATCCTTTCCTGTTATAAGCCCTTGCTAATTAATTAGAAACTACACAGAGCATTAATATCCACTCGGATCCTCAGTGGGACTTGCACTCATCTAACCAAAGGCAGAATTTGATTCTGATTTTAAACCCATGCCTCATTTTTACATTTATTACCCAGTCCCTATACATTAGCTGGGGGCAGGATGGAGGAATACTTTAAGGCTTCTCCATGCAAAGATCTCAACATTAGCCTAATAACTTCTCAGCAACCTGGAAAGATTTTACACCAACGTAAATGACATGAGAAAAAATGAAGGCACCAAAGCTTATATTTTCAGACCCCCATCTTACCATGCTTGTCGTTGCCTCTGTGGTTGAAGCCTGTGTGATTACGCTCAGCATGAGGAGCAGCAGAGCCACCTGTGTGTGCTTCATCTTCTCAGCCAGCAGATGTGATAGCCAGGGGACAAGGGAGCTCTTTTATTGTAAACTCTGGGGATTTCCCCAGCCAAATCTTAAGGAACTTCATGATATTTTTTACGTTTTTTGGGGAAGCGATGTCATGAAGTCATATAATAATAGGTGTCAAATGACTAATATGCAAAGAACATACAAGTTACACACTGTTGGAAATTAACTACCCTCCAATTACTTAACAAGAAAGCTTTCCCATATGGTGCAGTATCTAATCTTAATTAGGTTATGCAGGATACCAGGTGCTTATTTGCTACCGTGGGTAGATAAGACTTTTCCTCTTAATGTGACTCAGACACAAAATTTCTCATAGACCCATTCTGAGGTATGCAGACAATGCAGGTCAGAACAGCAGGTCAGGTTAGTCTTTTCACACACCAGGAACACCCTCCCTGTACTTCAAAGGCCTACAAACCTTTTACGATCAGTAAAACGTGGGGTCTCAACTCTCACATAGCACAGGTGGGACACAGTCAGACTTCCTCCTCCCATTTCCCTTCCAGCAGTTATATCCTGTACATTAACACTGTATATCCATTAGTGTTTACCCGTACGTTAACTCTGTTACCCACTAATACTACTCAGTTGTTCTCCTTCTACGGAGCCGCATGCCAGCTGACCACAATAATTCACTGTCCTGTCTTTGAAGCTCTGATCTGGAAAGCAATAAAACAAAGCCATAGACTATGTGTAGTGTAGCCCCACGGTCCCCATCTGCAGCTTGGAGTTAGAGCCCTTTTCCACTCTTGTGGTCCTAAATGCCAAGCTCAGCTCTCAGGCCTGGGACAGGCCATCACACCACCAGGGATGCTGGAAGAACATAGAGAGACATGGGTTTGGACTACAGGTAATTTCTGTGGAATAGCGTTAAGGATGTTAACATTGACCTCAACCCTACAGCTTCCTCCCTAAAACTGTTCCCTGCTTCCTGAAGGGCAGAGAGGGACCACACTACAGTATGACCGGAAGTATATGCCTGTAGTTCCCAACACATTCAAACCACCAAGTGAAATCCCCACTTCCAGAAGGCTACAAGCTACCACCCTTGTGGAGTCAGCTGTGAGCCCTCAAGCCCTCATCCGGCAAAACAGAAATTAAAATTACTCTCCAGACTTTGTAGATGACTGTGAAAATTAGCTTGCGAGGAATTTTCCAGTTGGGACAGAGAAGATGGCCATGTCTGTGCTCTTGCCAAAGAAGCCAAGAAGTACCCAGACCAAAACATGTCACCTGTTGTCCCTTCCTGTGCCAGTGTCTGTATCATCAATGAACCATTTGCAGTTTCCTTCTTCATTCTGGCCACTGTGCGGTCAGTGGCTGCAGTGGCATGCGAGTGGAGAAAGTGGTTGGGAGACCCTTATTCTTTTCAGACACTGGAAGGCAGCAGTAAGAGCAGGAGCGGCAGTACTGCCTCGTGTGAAACATGTCTGAAACAGCTTTCTTGTTGCAATCACAGCATTATCAGCTCCTGTTTACAAATGGAGAAAAAAAAAATGAGGCTTATGGATCATAAGATCCATACTAGAAAAGTCTTCAGAGCAATGAAGTCCATTATGGGTGACGTTTTTAACCACAGTTTTGCATTAGCTTAAGCCCCCAATAGATTCATGAAACTGGCAGCAGCATCTTTTTGAGTAGCTTATTTTGTAGGGCATGGATATAATCTGTTCTTGCAAAAACACTTTTCACAGCAGAAGTGGCATTTCCACTGGAGGATTTCATGGTACAGCTAATAATTTAATGTAAGGTAGACAAGACCTGGAAGGCATGTAATAGTGTCTAAGCTCAAAGAACCAGAGGCATGGTGGTAAAGGAAGAAACCAAATCCAGGCCTCTTCCTCCCAAGTTATAGCAATCTGCTTTCCTGGGATAAATCACAGTTCTTTGAAGGGAATGGAGAGACCTAAGCTGTCATTAATGTTTTTGTAAGGGCTCAAGCCCTGAGTCCCCATCCAAGAGGAGCACACTGGCTCACATCATAGCAGTTATAGGCTACCAACCATTCCCTACACTGCAAGAAAAACACTTTGCCCACTCCAGGGGAAAATTCAGGTGAAAAAAAGTATATACATGTTGCAGGCAACCAGTAAGTCTATGCTGAATCCCGGTTTACTTTCAGATTGTGATATCCTGATATTGCATAACCACCACTTCTTTCCCAGCCTGTCTCTTTGTGTGAATGAACTAATCTTCTCCAAACAAAACTGAAGGATGTCCTGGAAACAGACCAAAAGGTGCTATTGATGAGGGTTTGTTCCTTATTGACCCTGTTGGGTCCTAACCAGCTCTCCAATGTTGTCCTACCAGGTCTTGTTCTGACTAATACCTGCCATCCTGGCATATCCCTTGTTAGGAAATACTGCTCCAGTGGGCTGCAACCCAAGTCTCAGGTTATCTTCAGATGTTAGACCCAAAGGGCCCAGAAGAGACCCAAAAGGACAAATGCTTCTTCATGTGGATATAAGGGAAACAAGCAGGCTGCTGTAATGAGCCAGCTTGGAGCAGGGTGCAAACAGACCACCCCGCAACACTTTTCCTTAAAATCAGGCATTTAGCAGGGTACACATAGCCTCAAGGGAGAGCCTAACATGGGGAATAGGGAAAACAGCCTGATGGTACAGACACACCTATACATACAGGAGGCACAGGGGAGACCTTATTGCTCTCTACAACTACCTCAAATGAAGTTGTGGGGAGCTCTTCTCACAGACAACTAGTGATAGAACTAGAGGGAATGTCCTCAAGTTGTGCCAGGGGAGGTTCAGGCTGGAAATGAGGAGACATTTCTTCTCAGAAAGAGCAATCAGGCATTGGAACAGGTTGCCCAGGAAGGTGGTGGTGTCACCGTCCCTGGGGGCATTCAGGGAAAGGATGGACATGATGCTTAGGGACATGGTTTGGTGGTTGACAGTGGTGGTAGGGGGATGGTTGCACCAGATGATCTTGGAGGTCTCTTCCAACTCTAATAATTCTATGATTCTATAGGCACTGAACAAGCTGCATGCTCCATTCCCAGCCCACACAGCGGCTCCTTGGAAGCCTTCAAACTGCTTGAAGGCAGCTGGCTATGGCACGCACAAGCCCACTGACCTTGCTAAAGCACCTGGAGTCCTGCTGGCTACAGAGAGGACAACCTGGCAGTACAGGCGGCCACACTTGCAGGCTCCAATGCGTAGCAGGCAAATGCAGATTTAAAAGCAGCTTTGGGCAGACAGCATAGACACAGCTTGTGAGTTTGGAGCCTGGATCTCTAATCAGGAGAAAAACCTGTTTTCTGAAATAACAGTGAGCCTCTGTTCCTTCCAGAGACCAGTACTGCAAATGAACTACAAAGCACATATAACAGCTTCTCACTAGTTTTTCTTTTATCGGTGATAGCCAGTCCCGATAAAAGGAAGCAAATATTAACCAAGTAATGATAGCTAATCAGTCTTTGGCAATTTCTCTTGTATATCTGTTTGTACATTGTCTCACAGAGACAATGGGGATCTACATTTTTCTTTCTAGTCTAGGCAAAATTACTAGTACATATAAGTACATTTAGACCAGTGAAGCACCTTTCATCTGAAAAATAAGTCAGGCCTTCTGTCTGCAATTTAGAGGAGAGAAACTTTGCTTACATGCCATAAAGGAAGCTTGCACTTATTTAAGAATTTCCACTTTAAAAAAAAAAAAAAAAAAGATAAATACAGATAAATACAGGAATTTTCTCTTTGAAGAGCTGCACCCACCATTACTTCCTTGTTGTGCAACAGACCTAGTGGGCAATCCGGGGCAAAGTCCCCTGGGCACAGACCTTCTCTTTGATTTCAGAGGGAGATCAACACCAAAATGCTTTTGCAAAGAAAAGAAACAAAAACTTTATTCTCTCAGAGGCCTGTTCAGCAGAGCCCTTCTTAAACCCAGCCTAACTTAGTCATTATGTTTATTATGGCAGGGATTAATGTGATTATCATTCAGCAGAAATAGGTGATTCAGATCATCTGCTGTCCAAAGCGTCTGGCTAAGTCTGAAGTCTTTGGAGTCAAATACTATTTGATCATACTTGGTGGTATGAATATAACCCATCTACATATGGAAAAGGGAGTATTTCCATGCCTCAGAGGCACGTGTTGACATCAAATGCATTAATAAGAGGCACTCATCTATTACAGGAACAGGAACCAAATTACACATGCAGAATTAAAGGCACAAAGATATACCTTGTCTCAGTTAGCTTAGCAGGCCAATGACAGGATGAAGAATTGAATGTAGGTTACACATCTCGGTTCCAACTATCAAATCATCATGAATTCATATATTTATTCAAGCTTATGTGACAATCTCAAATTGTTTCTGCTCAGGACATTCGCAGGACAGGCTTACGGTGTACTTTCTTACAAAACAAATAAAAAATAAAACCAAGAAGATTCAAAGTGGGAAGTAGTGTCTAATTGTGTTAACCTGACAGAACGGTTCAGAAAGTACTGCACTGCACCTTACATTTTGCAAGTCTAATGTAAAAGCATTTCCACTCTTCGCCTGCAGACGCGATAAGACACCAAGCCTCGTGGAATCAGCATTCCAGTGCTTGTCGTCCGGTTCCCTGTATACTGTGGATTTAGCAAAGCTTGCCTAAAGCTTGTAAAATCCCCCCTCCCACCAAAATATGTATTTCTGAAGTAAAGCCAAAAAGACAGAAAAAAAAAATATTAATTCAAACTCATCCTGTGACACGAGAACATAACAGATAATATTCCTTTTTTTTTTTTTTTTTTTTTTTTTTTAAGGTGATTGCAAAATGGTTCTTCCTGAATCTAACCAGTTTGAGCTTCTTTGGTTATAGGATCATCATGCAGTGAAACAAGAAGGTCAGGGTGGGCAGTGCTCTTTGGTTAGACAATTGACACCATAAAATCCTACTGTTTCACAAGATCATTGTCAGACATAGCCCTATTCTACTGTGCTAATCACTTTACATATTACTTGCCCTTTTTCCCCTCTAAGAGATTCACATGCTTATGCAATGTATTTTGGTGTCACCTATCAAAAAGGCCATCTTTTTGGAAGTCATTATGCAAATACTTTCATTTAATCCCTTTATCAGTAACATGTCAGGTTAGTGTTTTAAAAGCCATCCCTCTGGGCTATGTCCAAAGTAAGAAAGAGTATGAGAAATGCTATCTCCTAGTTTAAAAAAAGGTTTTAGTAAGGATGAGTCTCAGTTTTACAAGACTGTATGAAAGGGAAATCTTTCTGTAACAGAATAAGGCACAAAGTACTATTTGTAGAGAGGGCAAAATTTCCTTTACAGCTTTAAAAATGCCACTGACATAAACTGAGCTGATTGAGCTGCCAAAACTGAAAGAAAAAAAAAATTACCTACAATGTCAAAGAAGAAAGACTTAAGCAGAAGAAGACAGCAGGTGAGGTATGTGCCAGACAGAAGGATGAGGAATGATTAACAACAGATTCTCTGGCTTGGCAGAAGAGCTTGTTACTTTTTGAAACAAAGCAACCTAGAGACTCTTGGATAAATTAATTATGTCTAGTTGTAATCTGCCTGTGAGTTCAACGCCAAAAGAAATCAGGGAAATGTAGTCCTGGTCTGTAAGAACAGGAAGACAATGAGCAGAAGAGAGAAAGGGTGGCATAAAAGAGAGAGAGTAAGCAAAAATTGGCATGTTTTGTTGGAGAACATCAAAATGCATGAAAAGCAAAACCTAGAGGAGACAAAAACATGTATATATGAAATATGGACAGTAGTGCCAAAGGATGCTGATATGGAGAGTAAGAATGAAATCCCACTGCAAGGACACTCAAGAAAATGCAATTACTACTTCATTAAGAGAAAAAATAATAAATCCAGAGGGTAGGGTATATTCATATAGCATGATAAAGAAGGTTAGAAGAAAACATTTAGGATGAGAAGGATCAAAGGACAGCCAGGCTAGGAAAGAGGTGTGTTTTTGCACTCAGATTAAGATACATTTGCATGGAGGGTTAGCCACATGTATAAAGGCAGGAGAAACCAGCATGAAAATGCTTTTAAAGAAGAAAATAATTGCTCAACAATAACCTGGAGCAATGACAAGACAGGGGGCTTGTTATTGCTGACAACAGATAACTGCTCCGTCAAAAAGCATTGTGGAAACAGAGCCAGCAAGAAGTTGAAACGAATTATTCACTTCAGTATTACATTGAAGATAAGTTGATTTTCAGAAGTAAAATTAATTGCATAGTTAGGAAAGACTCCAACCTAGTAACAGTTCTCTTCTCACCCAAGCTGCTATTTTTTTTAGCTCTTTAGTACACTGCAATTGAAACTCTCTGAATCTTGTGTTTGAGTTCCTGTCCCTTCCCCTCTAAAACCACATCCAGTGATGAGAATAACTATGCCTTCAGAAAGACTTGTCATTCATACTTATGTCCTCAGTCCCAGGAAACAGAGGAACATGTGGTCATGGTCTGCACCACTGACTCCAATCCCAACACTTACAGGCACCTATATAATAAAGACTTAATACAGAAAGGTTCTTGAAACATCTGCTCCACATACCACCCTATTGCAGGTCCCAAAACATTCCATCCCTTTGAACAACAAGACCTTTATTAATAAAACAAAAGCCATTTCTCTAATGCTTGCACATGCCTCTGGTTGGTGAATATAAATACAGCCACTTGGCCAAAGGGAAGGCTCCCAGCTGCTTTTATGACTCGGCACGTTCCAGGCAAACTGCTGCCTCTGTCAGCTCACAGAGCAGCACTAGACTCACGCACCGATGGCCCCAGCTGCTCCATGAATGAGAAATGTGGCCGGCCCAGGCAGCAGGCAGCGAGTGTTTCATGACCACATGGCTCAATATGCATGTTCCCTGCTGTGCTGAGTTAATGGATGGGAAAGCAAAAGTGTTCTCCCCCCATAATAAAGCCACATCTGAATGTTGTGGTCATCATCAAATCACAGAATCATGGAAGCACAGAATGGTTTGGGCTGGAAGGGACCTTAAAGGCTATCTAGGTCCAACCCCCTGCCATGGGCAGGGACACCTCCCACTAGACCATGTTGCTCAAAACCCCATCCAGCCTGGCCTTGAATACTTCCAGAGATGAGGCATCCACAGCTTCTCTGGGCAACCTGTGCCAGTGCCTCACCACCCTCATAGTGAAAAATTTCTTCCTTATATCTAATCTAAATCCCTCTTTCCTTTTAAAACCATTACCCCATGCCTTGCTGAACTTCATGAGTTCCACACAGGCACAGCTCTCAAGCCTATCCAGGTCCCCCTGGATGGCATCCCTTCCTTCTGTCTTATCAACTGCACCACTCATCCTATCTGGTCCTCTTCTTCTTACTCTTTCTGCTCATTTTGTATCTCAGCACAGGGTTGCATTCACCGTCCTAAAGAGGTGATGCAATAAATGATTTTTCATAGAAGTTGTACCAATATTTTCCTTCTCATGGATACAAAAAGAAGCTCTCCCCCCTATTTACTTAAACAATGTAAAGTGCAGTATGTTCAAGCACACCAAAAATGTTAGTGACCACATGCTCTTAGAAGACAAAATCTTCTTGGCGTGGTAGTGATACATCCTCCTTCAGATCTTCATCTTCAGCCAGATATCACAATAAAGACAATATGGAAAATACAAAATGAGGAAACCTATCGACTATCGTCTGGATACAGCTACAACTTCATTTAGCCATTAGCATCATGAATATTTTCACATTAATATTATATAACCCCAAGGAGGCCCATAACATGCATTTCAAAGGCCTCATTGGCTCCCAGCAAGGAGAATATTCTCATGCCTTTCCTGTGGCAGGCACACAGAGTTACAGCTACCCTACACCTACTGAGCCTGCTTGGAGCATTGTTACCACCAAAGCATTAATATATCCAGGATCAAGGTGTGGCCACTGCATCTTCAAACAGCCTGATATCATGCGGCATAGACGTGATGCATTCATACATGAGATAGACTACACAGGGACTTGAGTGTGATCCAACAGAATAGATGAGCAGCTATTTGCATGAGTAATCTTTTCAGCTACATTCATCATTCTGGAATTAGTGAAAGAAAAAAAAAAAAAAAAGAGCTTGCACCCTGATAATGCTTGACCCTAGAAAAGAAAGTGCTCATTTGGTTTTATAAACTATTCATCTGTTTTGTTTTGCTGTACCTGTAGACAGACGTGTGCTCTGGGCTTTAATATGGACACAAAAATCCATTCTGACCAGATAGACACTTTGCATAATGGCAACTGCAAGCAATGCCAGAGCAGCCTTGTTCTCCTTGAAATAAATAGATGGAGCACAGGAGAATGTGCATCCTGGGAACAGTGGAGGAAGGACATGCTCGGAGATGTTCTCTGTAGCTGATTGACCTGAACTCTAACAAAAGTAGCAGGCCAGATATCTGCAAATCTAAGGATGGGATAGGTTGTGTCACCTGCAGTTGCTAGCATGCAACTCAGCCTGCTTCTCAGAACAAATTAGTATACCCGTTTTCAACTTTTGAGACAAATGAAGCAAGGAAGTCCTAAGAAAATAGTGTGGTCCAAGCAGCCTAACCTCTCCCCACCCTGGGGAGCCTTGAGCAAGGAAAGCTTTCCTACAATACTGCTCGCACTATAACATGCATGCTGATTGTTTTCCCTGCTGTTAAGAGTACTGTAGGCTTTCTACAGGCTCCAGAGTTTATTAGTCCAATCCATCCTCAGTTGCAGTGAGCTTAATCCAGTCGCGCAGAGAGCATAGGTAACGACCCCTCTATTAACACATTTACAAGGGCAAATGCCGCATTTTCAGCCTTTTGTAATAAAGCCAAATTTCAAATGTCTGAGCTCAGTGTTTGCCCTAATGTTTTTTTAAGACTCAAGAGAACCAGAACAATTTTTTGTTGCTATTGCTTTGAGAATGAGGTTAAAGGAGAACAGACAGTTCTCCTGAATGCTGTTTTTTTGGCAGAATTGTGAAAAGCCTCACTGGCTTTCAGAAGGAACCCAGCAATCAAATGAACCTAGTGCAGGGGCTGAAAAATGTTTCTTGCTGAGCTCAAGAAAAATCTGATTGAATTTTGCCAAGTTATAAATTCATATTTTACAGAAAAATATCACATACACAATACAAGGTCATTTGTACAACAGTGGGGAAAATCTCTAATGCACAGACCCAAGAGTGAGCTGCTGAGCCACGTTACGTCTCAGGCATCTTTGCACAAGTCTCTGTGCCTGGTTAATCAGTACCAGCAGAAGATGGTGCTGCACCCAGCTGCCCCCCTGCAACAGTTCGGCGCCCCCAAAATAAAGTCAAAGGAACACAACATGAGCCCTCACCCCCATTCCAGTTCACAGCCCAGCTTAACACATTAGTGAAACTAGGTTTGTGCTAAGATGGTGCCCTGTGAACACGAGTGGTAAGACTTGAATGAGCGCATGTTCCTGTCTGATATCTGCTGCCCCAGCAGGAACTTCTGACAGAGTGGCAGTGATAAACAGCAGAGAAGGATGGGGAAGTGATAACATCTTGAATTGCTATAGGTTGAATTGCACATGAACGTGAGTTGGAGTACTCACAAAAGCTTGCAAATGTAATTCAGAACATATGGCATGTTCCCGGGGGCCTGTTTACACAACAGTGTATTTAGACTGAGACACTGTCAACTTAAAGAAAAATAAGACTCTCCTCAATCATTCTTTGCATGGGCTCTCTTATTTCAAAATATGAGTGACTGATTCTCGAATAGTTTAGTCCACCCTGACTTGCACTAGGCTAATTCAAAAACACCACTGCTACGGCATTGGAGCACCTGCCTAGAGAATGAATAGATATTAATAGATCTCTACATAGAAAAGTCTGGAGCAATTTCTTTAAACGCGTATCAAAAACAGGAAAGAGTGTAGCACCAGAGGAAGTGAGAGTAAAAAGGAAAGATGAGCAGTGAGAAACCTGGATGTAAAAAAAAAAAAAAAAAAATTATAACATTGACCAATTGTTGTAAATGCTTTTTTTTTTTTTTTTTTTTTTTTGCATGCCTGTCTAAATAGTCAAAAGGAGTTACTGCAAAATATATGGTGTTTTTTTGTTTGTTTGTTTGTTTGTTTGTTGTTGGTTTTTAGCAGATATTGGCTGTGGAACCTTTTTTTTCTTTACAGTTTGGATTTCAGCTTCTCCCTGAAGGTAAATGAGTGTCATGTAATAAGCTTGACAAGGACCCATCTGCACCTCTACGTATTAAAAACTCAATCATCTTCCCATAAGACATACTCCCAATCACTGTTTTAGCAGAACAGCAGCTAATTTCCAATAGCCTGTGGAAGGCTGCCATTGGATTTGGAATTTCCTGCCAGGCTGGTTTCTGCCAGTTTGTGACAGAATTTGCACTGCTTTATCATCACGATCTCACTAGGAATCTAAAGCAATGGTAAAAATGGCATTTATACAGAAATAAACCTTGTTCCCACACAAATACACTATATGACATCAGAATAGTTCATTTTTGCCCACAAAAAAATGATTAAGTCCATTATAATGAACGATTCTACGTATTTCTCTATAATTATCATGAATTAATCTGCTACATTTTCTGTTTCAATGGCAATTTTTAAATAACAGCATTAGTCAAACAGGATCTCATACTTACAGATCTGATCTCTTCAGTTGTTTACGTAAAAAAGGAATCTTCACCTTCCTTATATACCAGGTTTTAAACTCTGAATGAGAGTAGAAAGTCTCTCCCTTCACTTTTAAAATGCAATTAAAGTTTCTCAACTCACTAGTTTTGTTTTTAATGGAGGTAACACTGGTCCACGTGTTGCTTAAAAATGGAAATAACTCTCACCATGCACAAATACCGAGAGAACCTGAAATCTTTGACAGATGAATTCTGGCAGCTTGTGGCATGACACTGGCAGGGTGTTCTGCATCCAACTGCATCGCTTTGCTGGAGACATCATTCAGGAAGACTGCAGAATGCATGGTACTCCCTACCTCAGAGGAAACGCCTGGAGGAAGCAATGTTTGCATCCAGGATGTGCTACCCTTTGTTCACTACCTCTTTGGTTCTAGGAAAATGTGGAATATGGGGCAGGACCAGCAGTAGAGAAGTGGCAAGTTTTGTGATGCCTCCTATATGGGTGACAGCAATTGATCCAAGCCTCCATGAAACAAGGTATGCAGGAATGGAAATGGGAGTACCCAAGACAACACAGCTCTCAGAAGAACATGGCATACTGTGAAATGAATCTTAAAACTTGACTCATTTCCCCAGCTGGTTCAACTATTCTCAGCTATGCTATCCAAGCCTGGGTGAAGCCACCTCACCAAGCCCAATAACACTGCTAGCCACTGGCAAAGTGCTTTGTGGATGTCAGAACACAAAGAGGGTAAAGCACGGGAGAGAGATGCTTCTCATCTCTCTGCTACACTCACGCTAAATGCTATATAGATACTGTGCAAGGAGCTTTCCTTCTGTTGGATTTACTTGCACCTGCTATAATCTAATTAGGAGGAAATTGGACTTGTCTTGCTCACATCATAAACATAGGCAACATAAATGTATAAATCTTCCTCTTAAATTCCTTTTTCTTCCTTCTGAAATGCCAGAAGACTGCCCTGTGAACCCAATGTGTAATTCTCTTTTGCATAGCATGATGAATAATGGATCAAGGTTATATCTACCACAGATGAAAACGATGCTGTTCTGAAATCCATTCACTGCTTCATGGACCCCAAATCCTCTAGGTGCTATATATTTCAGCTGTCATAAATCCATGTAATGTTCCCGTGCATGACACTATTCATTTAGATCACCAATTTAGTTAAAATGACAGATGTGAACAAAGCACATGTAACCAAACAACTCCCCAGCGATCACACAGCTGCTGGTGCTGAAGGGACTGTATGTTTTATTCTGCAATAGTCAGGCATTTACCACCTGCTGTCAATACAATGTCAGGTGGAGCTATGCAGTACTCCTTCAACTTACTTGTATTCCAGGTGTTCTCCTGAAGTTTTTTGCAGACAAATTAAGTACAGAAAGTAGAATCCTGCCCCACTGCCCCTGCAGTTCATAGGAGTCTCTTCATTGTTGAATCAGGGTCCAGAGACCAGCTCCTAAAAGATGAGGAAACCTAGGAGCTGATCTTCATTTCACTTCTTTCTTTGCACAAAACCCTTTTGCACATCAAGAAGAATTGAATGTAAAACCGGAAAAAAGGGCAACATCCTAAACAAAGAGTATCTATTACACTTATGTTTAAAGTTTAGATTCTGCTGTTCACACTACAGTTCAATAGCCCTTATTCTGTAAGTAGTCTTGGGTGTCCTCAAAGTAGTTTAGGGACCTTCTCAAACCCAGCTGGGCAAGGTGTAGCAAATCAGGCTATTAGGCCCCTATTCAACAGTGCCCCTAAGCAAGTGCTTATGACCCTTTAATGAAAGTAGCCATGTGCTTTGATGAATTGGGGCTTTAAACAACAAGGAAGCCATATTTCAAAGTGGCACCATATATCTCTAAAATGAACATATGGCTCTTAATGTTCTCCAAAAGGCATTTGTTTTACAATATGCACCAATTTATTGTGCAGTATCCAGTTTTCCTGCATTTTTAACATAATGAAAATTATCAGGATAAACTAAATTTGCTTTTCTGATTGAGTGAACAAAATGTCTTCAGATTATACTTCTCTTTGTTATATGACCAAAAAAAAAAAACAGAGGATGTGCTTTCTTCACACAGAATTCACCATTGTCTTGATATGGAATGGGAGAAATACATGCTTTTCTGCTCAAGTTACTACACATCATCTTTCATCGTGGACTTTGTGCATAAAATTAGCCTGCCCAACCATCTAAACAAATAAATGAATCAATGTAACATTGTTTTTATATGGCATATTGTCATCATTCATTAGCAATTTAATTCTGCATGTGTTCTGTGGTTTGATAGACAAGTTGTGCACAGAAAAAAAAAAAAGAAAAAAAAAAAGAAAAAAAAATGACATTCTTAAAACTTTGGCACCTAGAGCTAAGCTGTTAAATTCATATTAATGCATCAAAATAAGTAATCAGCAACTCTGAAAATCAGGTCATTCATTTTTGTGCCTAAATATAGGTCTAGCTGACTAACTTTAGGCATTCACAGTTGAAAAATGTTCATCCAAACGTGTCATCAGGGAGAGCTGAATAGAATTCTAGAAGAAACACTTTAGAGAAAATTTCTAAACGATAACAATTTGGATGATAAATAGTATTATAATTTATTATTCATATAGTTCTATTAGTGTGCTTGGCATTCTAAAGGCAAGAGAAGAAATACAATAAATATGCAATTCTAAATATACATTAAAGACTAGAACTGAGGCTATGAAGATTTAGAACACAAGTATGGGTGATCAGCTGATTGTAGTATTTATCTCAGGAAAGGATTTATTCAGAATTTTTTCTCCTCTGCTCTATGAAAATAAAAGGTAGGATCGCTTATGAGCTTTCACAGACACAAACACAATCAAGCAAAAGTCTCCAACTTGACCTAAATCCATACTGTTATTTAGGTGCATAATTTCTACATCAACACCCAACTTCCCACTGACATCAAGGGGAAAACAATGGAAAGCAGAAGTGGAATTCAGCTCCAAAATTTATAAAAAGAAAAGTAATTGCAAACAGTAATTTCTATTACTCTATGGTGTGTGTGTTAGAAAGGTCCTAGGTATGGCTCTCTTTCTGTTAATTACAGGAAGAAAGACAAGTTTCAACTGGACATCTGACTTCTAAAGATGAAATAAATCCTTTCATTGATGCCTGCATGAAAGCTGTTTTCCCATATTTCTTCAGTCGAAGCATTTTAAGGTAGATGTTGACATCTAGGTATATTCAGCACCCAAAAATCCCATGGATTTGTATGAAAATGCATGACCTCTCTGACCGAGATTTGCAAAGGGAATAGTCACACTGCTGATGGAGTGAAAAGTAAGTGTTCATTTGGACTGAGAGGAACAGGTATTTGCACCCAGAAAAGATGTGCTGCTTTTTAAAGAAGTGTTAAACAATTCATATACTGCTGGTGAATGCCCTCTTGGCTACCTGTGTAGCAAGCAGTGACCATGTGAGTTTCATTCAGTGCCAGTTTCTATATCTGGCCTCCCAGCCAGTTAGCATAACCTATTGCACATCCTAAGATCTAAGATCTAAGAGCACTAATGAAGAGCTACTGATCAAGATAAAATGAAAAAGAAAATGCATTATGGCCAGGACATTCACACAAATACCTTACTAATAACTGCCCATTTTGCAAAGAGGAAGACTGATATTGTTTAGCAGAGTCTTGTTTGAGTAAAACACTCATTTCTGTTCTAGAGAAATGTGTCATCACACATTACAGATAAACCGTTCTTTTTGTGTCTAGGGAGAACACATTTGCAGTGTAAAAATTTCCCATGAAGACAGCAATGAGGCCTGAATCTAGAAAGCATTTTAGATATGCAAGCCTGCATTACATCTAAGAAAAAAATGATTACAGATGAAATTTCAGCTGTGCTACCGCTCCCCAGTATGAGAATGGCAGTGAACCAGCTCTGAGTCCATCCTCTGCAGCGATACTAGAATCTTTGTGGAGACTTCCAACATCAGGTTAGAAGACCTGGTTTAAGACCAGGTTAGATGAGGCCCTGTATGATCTGATCTAGTGGGTGGTGTCCCTGCCTATGGCAGGGGGGTTGGAACTAGATGATCTGTGAGGTCCCTTCCAACCCAAGCTGTTCTAAGATTCTATGATGAAACAGTCCATCTTTCCAGTCTAGCAAAATGGGTGGCAAAGCTGAGGCTCAGGCTCTGGTAGCTCTAAATGTTGCAGCCACCAGATTCTTTCATTTTGTTCTTTTCAAGAAAAAAAGTATGAGATAGTTCAGAGAGGGTCAAGCACAAACGTATAAAATAGGAAGGATGGATCCCTTCTCTCTCTTCCTTTCTCCCCATTGGCAGTAGAGTCTAGAAACAGGTTGCTAACTAGCTCAGATTAGGCACCTAACATTTGGACAGTGACAATTGGATAAGACCAATGCAGGGAATAGCCTACAGCAGGGAATAGCACTAAAGTACCAAGATCTAAAACTTGTACTGAAAGCTTAAATGAAATTGTTTGTGTAGTGGTAATTTCGCTCCTTGTTACCTCATCTGCAGAGTTCCCCTCTTGATCCTGCTGAGGTAAGCCCTTCATCCTTAGTCCACCATAACCAAGCAGGTTCCCCAGAAGGTAGCCAGTCAGGAACAGCTGTGATTTTCTCCTGCATATGAGGGCCAGCCTGAGTGAAAATGACATTTGTAAGCTAAAGAGAAGAATTTTGCTGTAACAGAAGTAATTCTTACAATCTTATTACTGTAAGAAGAAGGGTAATAAAAAACATGCAAACTTCAGCAGGAGTGAGGCAAAACAATATAAATGAGAAGCATACATTTAACTGGCTTCACCACCACAGAACTGCATGTAGAGGTCAGCTATCCTCCTAGCACAGCTACACAAGCCATGCATCAGCTGGTTACCAAATCTGAAAAGCATGGGCTGTCAGTGTTTTCCTGACATCTCTAAACTTGTGCAGGACTCCTACCATGCCAGCGGTGCCTCTGTCTTTGTACAGTGCATTTCCCACCAGCAGGTCATACAGCAGTACAGTTGCGGGGGTGCAGTGGATACAATGCCAGCTCCTGATCACCCCTGTCATCAACAAAATTGACTACCTTTCCAGGGCTCCCGAGCAGCCCCTGTTGAGGAACTCCTACTGGGACTTGTCATTTTGATAGAAGGCATCAATGACCTGTTTTCTTCCTCTGACAACTCTGGCAGAGGTCCCACTCTTCCTTCTATTGTCTCTGCACATCTTTAACGAGAAATACTAAATTCTCACATTCTCAGAGTCCTCCCCACTCAAGCCCTGCTTGCAGCACAGTGAAATAGCAATAATGAGACTGAATAAATCTCCAATGCAGTGAATATCACTTTCCCAAGGACTGCTCAAGTGCAAGCACAAAAATAGTTTTGCATCCTGCAGCCTCCATCATCCTCGTGACTTGGGTCTTGCTAATCTAGGCCTGGATCAAATATCATTTGTCAAATTTTATCTAATCAATCAGACAAGCAATCAATCTCACAAACAAAAAACACTTTTTAAAAAACATAATATGTTTAAAGTAAAGCTATTATAGAAGAGGGTAGAGAAGTCATATTTAATTATAATACACATTTTACACAATGTTTACTAACACTTTTCATGGACTGGAAAATTTTTGACTGCTTACCAAGGCAAATATTCTTCTTTAACCTGCTCAGTGCTGATGGGAAAACAGAATAAAGAGGATGTTTACAGTTTATGGGTACATCTGGTGATGCTGAAGTTTGTGAGCCACACTGACATCATTGGAGTGCCATCTTCCACCAATGAAATACAACCCCTAGAGTTCCGATGTTAAACAGTTTGAAATTGGACCTATTTGAATCAGTTTCAAATTTTTGTTGTCTTTCTAGCCATTTGAAAAAGAAAATTGTAATTTATAACCACGTGCTATTCTGCTACCAAAGCAGCTAAAAGGAAGAAGTCTTCATATTCATAGGGCCTTCACATAGTTGGAGTATGTAACCTCGGTGACCTGCAACTTCAAATGAGAAAAGACAATGCTTAGTCTTTTAGCTTTTAGCTTTGAGCACTTTGAATCTACAATGAAGTCAATTCTGGGCATCTGGTCTTTTTAACCCCTTACGTTCAAAGGTCATTTGATCTTCAGCAGAATCAAGATTTGTCGACGTTATAGACATCATTCCATACTTATTAAAAATGGGGAACAGCTTGTGATATGGGAAATTAGTTACACTGGGGTTACATGTTTTTCCAATCCTTCTTGTTATTTACGATTTTATTGAAATGCTAAAAAAAAAAAATAAAAATAATTTTGAACATTTGTATGACACACAGCAAACGTGGTATGGGGTGTAACAGAGTTTACACATGCTGATTAGAGTTAGCAATTTTCAAGTAGCTCAAGCTGTCTTTTGTCTTTCTTTCAGACATTTGTCTTGTGGGTTAGCTTGGCTTGACTGGTTTGATTGGAGCCACAGCTGTTTTTCTAACTCGGTCATGTCCTGGTGCTGATGATAGCAGGTCCCAGCTGCCACTGTAGTCAATAATATTTCTAAGATCTTCAGCTTGTACAAATAATTGGCTGAGAAAAAGTTGTAACTCTTTACATTTTTCTTATAATATTCTGTGCAGAGATCAATCCCTCTCTGCAAATCCCAATGCAAAACTCACATGTAAACTTCCACGTATTTCACTGATATTGGGTACAATGCATCTGCTTGGATCTCTACTTGAGATAAAAATGGGCAGCAAAGTCTAGGTTTGTGTCCCAGCTTCTTCAAATATGAAGCTTTCCAACACAAAGCTTGTGGATCTTAGTGTCTAAAGTTCCTTTTAGGCATTTCTCCAATATTGTGAAACTATTTTTGTGACCCTGCTTGAAGCACTAAATTAGTCACCTTGAACATCCATCCAACTTGAACATCCAGCTTGTTCAGAAATGAACTCTTACTTCAGTTTATATTATAAAGCTGGTAACTATAAAAGATGCACTACTCTTACAAACATTTAGGCTTCATTTAACTAACTCACTGAAGTAAATTCTACTATTTGGCACACAACTTGAAGCATAAGAATTCAGTATGCTATTTAGAAGGCTGGGAAAGAGGTGGGGAAGGAAGAACTGATTTCACCTAATTTGAGACAACTCACTGAGGCAATAAATAAGGAATTTAGTCATCTTAAATGTTTTTATACAAAGCAAAAAGCAGAAGAGAGATCTCCAGAGAGCAATTCATGTTAAATCACCCTTAGCTGGCGTTGTCACACACCCCCAGCCCAATACTTCAGTGCAGGACTGATAAATAATACCAGAAGGCAGTCATCTTTTTTAACTGCTTCTTGATTACCATTCACACTAGAATTAGCATATCAAGGTAGGAAGAAACACATGAATATTTATTACCTCCATTCCTACAAGGAAGCTTAAATGAAGAATTTGCAAGAACGTGAGGGACAGACCTACAGATGTTATTGTGTATAAGTGTACCTAAGTAAAAACCTCTGAGCTAAAATTCAAATGGCAAAGCCATGACTTTGAAGGAGCAAGAAACCCATGTCTCTGAGCATGTTATTTCCGTGAGATATCACTGAAATAATAGAAACAATTTCCCTAATTGGCTGTACTGACAATGAGTGTAATCCATGGAGCCCTTGAAAACAGGCAGCTAGGAAACAAGGGGAAGAGCACAGCTGAAGCTGGCTGAGCAGTGGCAGCACACATGGAGCCAACCAGGCAAGCACTGCTCGGGAGACATTTTGGCACAATGGGGATGCATGAATTCCCAGGACGTTCTTCCTTTCACCCTATAAATTTCCAAAACTCCCATCCTCTGCCTGGCAGCTCCTCCCCACCACCAAGCCCTCCTTCCCCACAGTTGCTGGCCCAAGGGAGTGCAGGGAAGGCACTGCTGGACGTACCCAGCCATCCTCAGGGATCGGGCACATCATTCCCACAAAAAGGTTCAGGAGGGAAATCAGCCTGTCTCAGTTGTTCTAGATATGAGACAGCCATGCATAAAGACACACCTTGTCTCAACATCACATGGCCCTTGCCAGCCCCTACTTTATCTCAGAAATTGCTAGTCACGGGAATGTGTAAGTCTCCATTCATTTTGTTGAATGAAGAGAGGAACATATCTAATTTAGGAGGTTTTCAGAAGTGTCCACCTTTCTCAGGTGACCACCTTTCTCTGTTGATTACACAAAAGAAGCCAGGTACTCCCTGTGGGAGGACAGATTTACCCTCCCAGGCAGAGGTAACAAAACTTGTGAAGGAAATTAAAAATAATGGTATGCATTCATCACATCGGAACATCCAGCCCCCTCAAATCAGGCAGCATCTGTTCAGGTGCAGAGAGTATGAGAAAAGGGAGTTTTCTGAGAAGGAGAAAGGAAGGGAGGAGAGGGAACATGGACAGGAAAAACAGAACAAGGAGGGGAGGATGAGAAAGAACATCACTGAAAGCAAATTTCACTGCAGTTTAAGATTAATGATTGCTCCTCCACAAGCACTCCACAATCTGAGGTAAGTGGAAAAAGCTGGAGATGCTACTCAGTAGCCAGTGTAGCCCCTTGCAGACACAAAAAGCAGTACAGTGATGTTCCCACTCAGACATATAAAACCAATGTGATGTATGTAGCTTTTAACTGTTGGTATGGTATAAAAGTTTTATTGCTGCTTTGGCTTCAAGAAAGCTACAAACCTTGGTTTAGGAACTGCAACCCCTTGTAAAAATGGTTATGAAAGGCATCTTTCCTAATCACATTAGCAAACCCTTCTCTCCATTTTCCCTCTCATTAAAAAGCTTAAATATTTTACAGCTATAGTGTGCGGGCTTATGTCCAGATTACCCTTCATTAAATGACTTTTACAGTAGCTGGATACAAGCCTTGTCTATTATTACACACCAGCTAATTATGTCTCCTTTGTTTTCATTTCATCATTTTAAACAAAGCTTTTAGGGACCCAGCCACTCTGTGAGAGGTGTTGCCAAGCTGAACGCATTTCCAGCAAATCCCAGCTGGGCTGCATTCATTTCAGCTGATGATCTTTACAACATGAAGTAGGTCTTTGAAAAAATAAATAAATAAATAAAAAGGGGAGAATGGGTGGGAGGGAGGAGAATAGAAATAATAACAACAATGTCCAACCTGCAGTGCTTACTGTAGTTTAATTCAAAGATGACTTCTCATTGGGGAAAAATCCAGCAGGATGTCAGTGAAGACTGAAATATGATGTACTGTGATTCTAAACATCATAACTAAGCTGTGTGAATGACTGGTACTATCAAGTGTTTTCTGATTTCTGACAGCATTGCTGTTTTCAGATTACCCCAGTAATGTTTCCACAGTGTATTATTATATTCATGGCAAGAAGAAGGGGAGGAGGCCTGAAAATTACTTCCCTCCTGGCAATGAATTGTCATTTAGGTCTCACATTGAGCCAGCTCTTTGCATTGCCTGAGAAGCCAAGGGAGCCAGCAAAAAGATACGATTTCCCCAGAGCTGGGGGGCCAAGGGAAATGATCAGGCATCTGAAGTCTCCCCAGGGTGCAAAGAGCAATAGCAAAAGGCTTTGCTAAAGAGATATTTTTCAGTATCTGTTCAACTAAAATCTACATTTAAATCTTGTTTTAGTTACAGGCTCCTATCTAGGATACACCAAATAATCAAAATAATATCAGAAACAATAATAAGAGTTGTTGTGTGTTTTTGTGTGAGCAAGTGGGATACCAGTCTCTGTATGTAGTGTATAAGATGGATGGCCCTTGTGCCACAGAGTCAAAAGCCCATTTGTGACATGACAGAGAAGCCAAATAAGAAAGGAAGCTGTGCATCACTTCATGGGGGTCTCAGTTCTCCTTTTCTCATGGACATTTCGTAATTCTTCTTTAATATTTTTTTTTGTCTGCTTTTCAACTCTTGTAAGTCTTCCCTGACCATTTATCTTTCTAGCTTCCTTGAGCATAAGCCATGCACATAGTCCATTGAGGAAAGCTTTGCATGTTCCTGCTAGTCACATTTTTTGAGCTTGCAAGTCCCAGACTTTAGTTTCTACATATTTGCAGTTTGGGCTACAGGTAATGTCTTAGAGGGTTTAGTAGATACAAAACCCCAAGAGACTGTAAATTTAAAGAGCTTCTATTGCTATCAGCCTAGAGGTTTATTGAGTTCTGAAGGGCCTATGTTAACCTTTCTAAAATGTTTTGGAAAACTATGTCACTGGTAAGGAATTCAGTAGAAAACTCACTAAAAATATGACCATGTCTCTACTGAATATCATAGGATAGTTCATCTTCTGTTAAAATCTGTGAGGTCTTTCTGTGGCATTCTCTGTCATCACACATTCTTACTATGCATTGAAGGGGAAACACTTCTTTGCTTCCTAACTGGTCTCCCACGCAGGGAAGAAATGAGCTGGTGAAAGCAGTAGATATAACAGCCTTCCTTCAACCTTCACATCTTGGAAAGAGGTAGTGCATGGGTGGATGTCTTCATGTTTTCCCATTCCAGTTCCAGGTTGTTCTTTAGCTGAATAAAATCCAGGCTAGCCATTCTTCCTAAAATATCAGCTCCAGCTGGCTAAATAGCCCATCACTGCATTTCATCCCAAATATTGTCAGAGCAAAATGACCAATACACTCAGAAGATCAATAGTTAGTGAGCATAACGTATGCACTCTGCTCCAGCAACCCTCCTTCTCCACCCACTTCACCAACTCTTTTTCTAACACCTAGCTTGATGGTTTGTTCCAAAAGGACCCATGAGACAAGAAGGCACTTTTATCTCCCACTGACACAGGGCAGGAAGCCACCTCCCATCCTATTAGCCCACAAAACACCAACCCCATTTGCCTCATACAACAGCAATGAGTAAGCACAACCTCTCTCCCCATGAAATGCAATAGGAAAATGAAAAACAATCTGGCAGAAATGGATCTCTGCAAGCTTCACAGCCAGGTTATCTTTCCCAATTGTGCATGTTTTTCAGAGATACTTGTTTGTGGAAAACAATGATATGGAAAATGCACCCACTTCAGCACACGCAAGTGTTGCCCTGGTTTTCCTCTAAAAATTTCCTCTAAATTTTCTCTAGGAAAAAAAAAAAAAAAATGAAGGGAGGGGGCTAATCACACAGTGGGACCTCTAAAAGCCAGTGTCCTTCCCCTTGTCCCATCACACCAGCTTTGGCAGCAGTACAGCAGGGGTCGCAGCAGCTGTTGGAAAGCCTGCTTGGCTTTGCCTCTGCTCCTGGTATTTGCTACTACACTTGCGGTATAAATACCATAAAGAAAAACCTGTCAAGCACACCATTTCTCATTATTTGGAAATTAGCAACCTTTATACTGTTTCTAAAACAAATTGTTTCCATTATCAGAACATTGCAATGCTATATGCATCCACAAGAAATCACCACGTGAATATATTTCTGGCTTTAATATAATGCCTTTTTTTTTTTCCATGAACAATTTAACTCCCTTTTTCCTGTGTTTCCATTCAGGAGAAAAACAATAAAAATGCAGGTAAAAACACAGTGTTTGCAATTATTTTCTTGTACCCTTTAGTACTGGGAGAACAATTTGTTCTCTTTAATTTCAAAAGAGAGCAACAATTAATTAAACTAATGAGAATTAAAGGGAAAAAAAAAAAAAAAAAAAAGTACTTCAAAGGATTTCTGACCTATGAAAAAAAATCTTATTTTGGTCCTGATGCAAAACTAAAGTATGTCTTTGCATAAATAATCTCACAGAAGCTGTATCCTTAAAATGCATTCCCAGGATTGTGGTTTTGGCAAACGGGGGCTTCAAACTGTGGTTATGTTGGTGAACTGATTTTGATATGTGCATCTGCTTGTAAAATCCTTTGCTAAGGGAGGATATTATCACCAAGCTGGGAGCTAAGACATAAGCCCAGGATGTTATCCAGTAGCAAATTGGCCAAACATTTGTATGTTTGGCAAAAGCATACAGACACAGGCTTTTTGACTGTTGCTTTACTAATAAGAAAAAGAAAAGAAACAGGGAAAAAAAAAAAAAAAAGTGCATTCACTGGTCCAAAAATCCCCCTTAGCAGAGAAAAGCCTGCAGGGAAAAGAAAACACATAAAAATGCACTGAAGCAAAGTAATGCTCCTTGAAGCTGACTGTGCCCCTAAACTATGCTCCTGAGATTATATCCCGAGGCGGCAGGGGGCATGGTTAAGAGCAATTCTCTCCGGCTCCAAAAGAATGAAGGCAAGTGTCAGCCCTGCCATAAAATCAATGCATGGATGATTGCTCCCAGGGTGACTCGAAGCAGCAGTGACATGAGTCTGGACATTGTGCTGGTAAGGAACCACCCCTAATGGCTTTCCATCTGATCCCTGGCTGCAGGGGTCAGCTGAGCCACTACAGGAGCGCAGGGCTGAAATATGAGGTCACAGATCCGACCCCTCAGTGTGCAGCCAGCTCATGACAGTGACTCTTGTTGCACTGCAAAGAGAAGGCTGCCAAACAGGCTGGTGGAGCTTAGGATACCACGCAGATCTGGCAAGCTTCCTTATACTCTCTTGATCCTCTGTTTCCGTACCTTTTACAGCACTCTTGTGTGTTTTCTCTGGCTTGGAGGCCTGAATCACAGCTTGATCATCAGTCAGATCCTGTTAACACAGGATAGATTAACATGTATCATCATAATGCAAAGGGTCTGGAAATTATTTTCTTCTCTGATACAGTCTTTTCCATGTGTGCTAGCCTGGTCTAGAGAGCACGGACCAGTCTTAACACTTCACTACTGGCATCTCTCTCCTTACCACCAAGGCTGTGCTTGCACACAGAATTTGTGCTAGAATAATTAAAAGTGCTTTTCAAAGTGATTCAGCCTTTAGCTAGCACAGCTTCTCTGTAAAGGGACGTTTTCATCAGCTTATCTTCAGGTTCGACTACCTAGCACAGGATTCAATCACGCAAAGTATTCAAGATACTGCTGCTCACCAGTTGCTATCTGTCAGCTGAACCACGACAACACACTCTAAACCCCTTCCTGGCCTGTCCCTAGTGCCCAATAACATTTTTTAAAGCCTCATTCTCTCACTTCCCTGACCAGCTTTTCAAGATCCCCAGCCACTCTGGGGCATGCCAAGCATAGCTGGGACTTCTCAAGCCTGCTCTCAGAGTCAACACAGCAGCTCCCACTTTCTGCCAGCATGCTTAGCACCTTCAGCTCATTTACTCCACTATGCAGCAGACCTGGAAGGTGAACCAAGGGAAACACATGCCCTGAAATCCCCGAATGGTGAAACAAGTTCCTTTCTGTATTGTATTCTGCTGATCCTCATGAAAGAGATGATGAGAACATGATGCAAACACTGGTGCAAATGGCCCTCTGTTCTCGGTGGCACAGCAAAGACAGCAAAGACGTAGCCCCTTACACTGGATGTGTAAGTGGGAGGGTAACAAGCTTGTTGGTCTTCTACCTCTGTCATCTTTCTGTATTCTCCACTCCTCAGCTTCTTGCATGTTTCTCTGGCCACTTAGGGTACCACTGGTGGCAGCTTAACCTTGGGCAACAGCAGAAGCAACAGGAACCCAAGGAGTAGTGTTAGGGATGAGGGAAAGGCCATTACAGACAGACAGTTTGCACCACTTCTCCTTCATACACACATCACAGCCCACCTCAGCACCACCTTAAGTCACCTCTGATACCCAGCCTGCTGGCTGCTCAGCAGCAAGAGCCAGAGGGGCCACTGGAAAGAAGGCAGGCACTGGTAGCAATAGGGCAGTGATGGCTGTAGGCTGCAAGAAGTGCAGGTGAGGTAGCACAACGTGTGGACTGAAGCAGATCTCCCATTTCAGGCACAGAAGCCTGCAGCAGCACAGCCCCCAGCTGTGCAGAGTACCTGCCACAGTATTTTGTACAGCTAGTTTAAAGCCATCTTCTGTTTAAAGCTGCACTCCATGACTGCAATGTAGACATACACTAAATCTTACTGTGCATGCTCTGACACGCAACACAATGTGACACCAGAAAACTCATCCTGGTACACAATGGGTTATACCAAAGAAGGATGTACACTTGGGATCTTAACATGATACCAGTTAAAATCGACAGAGACTTTTATTTTGTACTAAACAGTGGTAAGTAGGGCTTAGATCCTGCTAGCACAGAAGCATCCACATTATTTTTATTTTTATAGTAGTCCCACGCAGTTGGAAGATCATAAGTCAGCAACAAGTTTTCCTCTAATTTCAGTAGGGGGAGAATTTTTATCTATATTTTTTAAGGAGCAGTGCCTACATACTAAGAGGATTCATCCTACTTAATGTCTAAAGCCATGGTGTCTAGTCTGAGCTAATTGCTCCAGGCGAGCCGAGTTGGTGAGAAAAGTTAAGCACTTCAGGTTGGGTGAGTTGTCTCTCATGCAGTTGGTGTCTAAGACATGCCCTTTGGCAGTCCCAGCTTCTTTCTGCTGACTATAACAGGAGCCAAAGGTGAATAGCTCAAAAACAGATATCATTTCAACCGTACACTTCTAGAGGCAGAAGAGATGAATCCTATTCCAAGTATTTAAGCAATTGAACCTGAATTCTTTAAAAGCTGCCCCTGTAACATCAAGAAATCTCTCTGCTTCAGCTCTTTCCAAATGGACAATCTAATCATAATTTAAGTAATTTATCTAGGGAATTAGGCCAAGGTGCTCAGCATTTTTCAAGTGGAAGAGGTTTGCAGAGCAGCAACATTGACTGTATGTCTCACCTCACTCCTACCCAAAAGGCTTCTCCCACGGATCCTGTAGGCATCCTGTTGGCAAGCAGGACGGTACACTGCATATCCTTGTTTGTGACAGTTGGGTGCCTCAGGCACATCCAAGACTGTACTTACAGGTTCAACACTCTGCTTTGTGCACAGCCACCCACTGGTCCCACCTCTGATACAGCATCCAGGCGTTACGTAAGTGCTGAAGCAGAAATTCAGTGTGTAGTGTGCCACAACCTTTCCCTAGGAGGGCAGTAAGAAATAAATATCTGTCCAGAGACATTGCCATCAGCATTCACCTTACCAAATCTACATCCGACCATCCTACATCTACTAAAACCACCAGTCATGTCAGGGTGTCTCTCCCTTTCACAGACGACACCACCACAGTGGAAAAGCTGTACTTCAACTAGATCTAGCACCTGTCAATGAAGAGAGACATTTCTTGGTGCTCATCATAGGCTATGTTTCTCTTACATACCTCTATCAGAACAGAATGTCCCGCACTTCAAGTAGACCATTGCTCTTCATTGACTAAAAGGGAAGACAAGATGGCTACCTTCTGCTAGCTGCCTTTTTTATTGTTGATGTTTTTGAACAGCTTAGGTGAGATGAGATGAATCCCACCTGAAAACTGCAAAGCAATTCAGCATGATTTACTACAAGGACAGAAGTAAATGCAAGATTTATTATTTGTCTCCACATCAAAAAGACAAACTAATGTCCTCTCTTAGTTATAGAAAGTGGAGACTTGTAATAGAAACAGAACACTACATAAATACTTAAGACCTACTAATTTTCCACCTGTTTTAATTATTCACTTATCATAAGATGAAATACTCAAAATTTCTCACTCTGGTCCCTAGCAAATGCCTGTCTTTGTTTTCATGGGCTTTCAGGAACAAAAAATATTTCAGGATCACAAGTGAAGTCAAGGCATTTCCAAGCAAATAACTACTAAAAAAATAAATTAAAAAATAAAATAAAAAGAGAGAATTGTTTACTGCTGAGACGCTGGGTTCATTTTTTAAGAGGCAATCTGCTGTACTTAAGATAAACAATGAGTACACTGTTTTGGAGGGTAAATTGTAAATTTTGATACAAGCCCCTTTTCAGGTCAGAGTTTAAAGTCTGCAAGGGAAAGAAGGCAGGTCAGAGTTTAAAGTCTGCAAGGGAAAGAAGGCAGGATGGGACAAGACACAACTCAGCATACTTGAATATACATTGTTTTCCTGTCACCTATCCCCTTACTCCTCAAAGAATCTGTAGGTCCAAGCTAGTTTGAATTTCTAGCAACCTAGCTGCAGAAGTTAGTCCCATGCAGTATAAACAGGGTGAACTGACCCACACTGAGCTCAATACTGCTGTAACTAAACAGCTCACACAACTCAAATTAGCTGTTTCAAAGGCAGGGTAGGTCAAGTTAGCTGTTTTAAGGTTAACTTGGGTATATCAGTTACTTAATAAATGCCACCATGCAATAACATTGTTGGTGTTGCATCAGGACTGTTGTTTCTCACACTTACCTTTGCAGATGTAGCTCACTAGTCCCTGATTAAATAATTCAATTAATTCTTTAAATTTGTTGATTTACCTCTAGCTTTAGTAAGTTTGAGGACTTCCAAAGGACATCAAGCTCTTGCTTTTATTCTATTTTTAATTACATTAGATGTAATTTTTGTATTCAAATGAAGACTAACAGATGTAGCTCTGTGTGGTGATGCTGAATCAGAAAGTAATCTTATAGTAAACACTTGGGCTTTTTACAAATGTTGACTGTTCAAATCAAATTACAATATGTGCATTTCTAAATTTCATTCTCTCAGTTATTTTCACTTTGACCTGAATACAAATATTGATTGTGGATACTCTGATTACTTAACTTTTTGTATTTTGGCTGTTTTTTAAATCTCTTAATGCCATTAGAAAAATTTACCTTTTAATGCAATGAGTAATTTCTTCCCTTACTAGTTTTACATCAGATTTTCAGATAGTGGTTATAATTAGGTGTTTGTACTTCAACAATAGATTTTATTCATTCTTGCATCCAGTGCCTTTCAAGGATATTTAATTCCAAGCCAAATTCTCTCCCCAGCAGCCTGCTACCAATACAAGACTGTGGCAAGTTTTTGTCTGAAAAACAGACATAAACAAAAACATTTGAACCTTGCTGGGTATGCTTTTTCAGGCAGCAGATATTTAAAAGGCAGCTAGAACAAACAACACAGTCTGCAGAAAGAAGTGCATTATCCTACTTTGCTTTCTGAAAGTAATAGGTTTGTAAACAGTACCATGAATGTACTCTGAAAGTGAGTTTGATCAAATTCCATCCATTCCAGCTACAAACAAAAAAAGTTAATCGAAGCAGAAGGAGTTGCATACTTGTGGACTGAGGAGCAACTGCAGTTTAGATCCCCAGCCTTCACAAATCTCTTAATTACTAGTTAAGAGATTCCTCTATTTATGGTTCTGACCCAAAGCTTGTAATAGGCAGTCAAAAGACAACTTCTACTTTCACAGAATTCAAAAGCAAGCGTAAATATGTAGGTTGTCATTTGCAAAGGATGTAAGCACACACCCGACTTTAAGGAAGAAAGTAGCCCCACTATATTCAGTAGCATTTCTGGAAAACTCTGAGTGGCTTGTGCTTACACGCCTGACTGCATAAGGTCATCATTCCCAATTATGAGCCTGATTATGCTCCCAAACTGACATTGGTGGGAATAAGAGCACAGAAGCATGTCTCTGGAGGGTCACACTGATACAAGAATTAAATCAATACTGTGCAGCTCCACTCAAACAAAATCACTGGAGTTAACACCAGCAGAGAGCAGAAGCATGCAGTGGTAAATCAGCCCCAGAGTCTGTTACATGGTTTTGACACATCCTTCAGTTTTATCAGAAATCCAAACACAAAATTTAGCACTCCGAAACATCGGTGGATTTTAGACATTCCCTGAAGGGCCTTGAGTACTAAAATCAATGAATGGACTGCAATGAACTGACCTATAATTGTAGTTTTTCAGCTGTGACAAATAAAATATTGATAATGGTCTTCATTCTGCTTAACTCTTTCCCACTCTTTCAAAACATCGTGTGTAATAGAGCATAGAAGAATGGAAATTACTTATAAAAATGTGAGATGGTCTGGCAGGGTTTCACAGAAAGCAACAATGATTTTTATTTCCCCAAGAGACATGCCACATGCCATGAAATGCAGCATTCTATACCGCAAGAGGCTGCAGCGATGACTGGTCCAGCACAGGGATTAGTGATGAGCTGTATCGATGTAGGACTATGACATATATAAATAGGTTATTCATTTGGGGATTCATTGAGTTTATGAGCCTTATCTAGCCTTATCTAGTTCTCCTACCTGAATGCCCCTCAGCACCATCGTGGCTTTAAAGAAGGAGGTTCATGGAGCAACACTGGTATTTGCAAAGGGATCTTGTAGCCTACCAGAAAATGAGCGTCACTGGTTGATCACAAAGCCTTACCTAACCCCTATATTATCTAATCTCAAGTATTCAGTTTTATAATATGCAACTGCATGCATATGTTGAAGCACATTCTTCAGGCAAAGACTTCACCACTGCACAGTCTACTCAAACAAATTTTTTTGATCCCAAAGCTCCCCTGTTGCTAAACACAATACTACAGCACCTTTGTGGATGTCCTCCTGAGGGACTAGTCCAAAGCCAGTCAGGGCTAGAAGTTGAAGCCAGGTTTTCTCAGCACCACCATTTTTATTAGGATTAGGAGGTATTGGTGGGATGAAGGGAAACTGATGTTTCTTACTACAAAGACAGCCACAATTCCATGAAAATCCATCTCATGATAGATTAGGAAGCACTTTCAGGATTGCTTAGTCTGCCTAAAACAAAAGGTGAGCACAGAAACACCTAACCACATCTAGATGCTGGGGCAAAACACAGAGACATGTCCACAACCATAGTTTCAGAGGAATCAAATAACAGGTCTAGGGCAATGCCACAGTGCAGGTTCCTAAGAGAAACAGGGTGGCATTTGCAAGTTAGCTAGACACATCTTCAAAAGAATAAAATGCTGTCTTTCATTGTAAATTACTTGCAAAATTATAATTCTCCTTCAGTAACCCACATCTTTTGTTCCTTTAAATGACCTATGCTGAGAAAGCAATCAGGAAATTATGATAAAATAAATAAAAACATTATAAAAGTTATTCTGATCAATTTTAAATGCATTCTGTTTGCCTCTCCTTAACACAGTGTAATGAAGTTTCATTGCTGTCTCTCCACAATATAAAAGGAATCGCCAGACATGAAGGAGCATATGTAAAGTGGACAATTAGTGAAGAGCTGGCATGTTCTGAGCCACTATTCATTTATCTGCATGCATCTTTTTCTTTTTTTTTCTTTTTTTTTCTTTTTTTTTCTTTTTTTTGGAATTGGCTTTCAAAACGTTTCCATGGAAAACAGAGAGGAAGGCAGCTATCAAGAGCAACAACAGAGCCTACCCAGCAATGTGCTTTTCGGACCCTCCTTTTCCCCCCTTTTCTTTCCTCCTTTTTTTTCTAAACTCGCCTGGGCTTAAGTTGAACAGTTTGCACCAGCATATGGCAAAGGTTGAGGTCAGACAGATAAAACGTTTCATTGCACCGAAGAATGGTTAACAACACGTGAATGTAAATTCTAACACATCGTAAAACTGTTGCAGAGCAGGCTGAAAGGGGGCTTTAGTTATGGCAGGAAATCTGCTTTCCAGCTCCACCCCATCCCTTCCAGTTCACTTCAGGTATTGTGGAGCGCAAAGGGACTTTTCAGCCCTCCCCTGGCAATCTGTGCCCTGCTCCTCCAGCAGATTTCTAATGACTTTCCAATGGAGATTTAGGGGGTTTTGTGTCCCAGCGCTGTGAAGGATTTCGGCCAGCCAAGGCAGCCCGCCGCTTTTGTCCCCTCCTCGCCTCACTGCTCCCCTGCGCCCCACCTCCAGGTCACCAGATCAACCTAGCAGAAAAGGGAACACACACAAAAATATATATATATATAAATAAAAAATGCTGAGCTCTGCCAGGCCAGTGTGCACGGCAATATGTAGCTGTGCTGGTGGCAAGGGTGGCAGGCTGCCTGGGTTGGGCTGGAGCCTGCCCATGCCAAGGGCTGGGCGCCTGCTGGCCCTGATGCTGGTCCCTGTGTCCCCACTGTCCGCTGTGTCCCCACTGTCCCCTGTGTCCCTGTGACAGCCACCATCTCCAGTGGGAAGCCTCAGGCCTCCAAGGCAGCTCCCCTGGCTTCTGTGATCAGCCCAGGCCTTGCAGTGGTGCTTGGGACATGACCGGGATCCCTCAGGTGCCTCCATGTCCACCCTTAAGGCCCTTCTGGTGCTGCTCTCCTTCAGTCTTTCACGGCCTGGCCCCCCTAAAAACACATTCTTGAAAATACAACAGGAGTGACCCAGCTTCCCACTGCAGTTTTCCTCGTTGCAGCAAAAACAAGGCAAAGGAGCGGCAGAATGTGCCTTCCAAGTCTTGATGTTACTGCTTTTTTCTTGCTTGCATTTATGTACTTTCTTCCCTACCCCCCCCCCCCCCCCTTTTTCCCATTCCCATATTTTGTCACCATTATTATAATAAATACAAAGGTTCTGCGCATAAGAAGAGACTACAAAAACATAAATGAATAAATAAATACTTAAATATCGAGTGACATGTTTGTGTCAGGCATTAGTGCAGGCTCTAGGTTGATGTTTTCGTTTATCATTTGCTCTAAGTTTCTGCAGCTGAAGAAGATAAACTCCAGCTATTCAAGAAAGAAATGTATAAATCATAACAAAGTACCCAGTTAAAAGGGAGCTTTTTCTTTTGCTTCTCTAGAGATAAACTGCAGAAGCGTGGTGCTCAATTGTACACCATCACCGGCGTGAAACTATTAAGGTGGTGGTAGATCATATATATTGGAGCTGTGTTTTGGCCTCTGTAACCCGCCTGCAGGGAGGTTTTTTGTTTGTTTGTGACACTGATACAAACAAATACTTATGCTCGCACGTAGATACTGATCACCTTAACCCCCCAGGCCTCTTAGAAACTGTGCCTCGCATCCAACTTCCCTCTTCAGTATTGCTCTGAGGAGGGAATGATTAATGCTCTTTTTAAATCTGGGAAGAAGTTAAAAGTGTGAGGGACATTGAGTTCAATTATGAAATATGAAAAGCTGAGAGGGTCAAGTCTACTCAAGCCCCACGACAGAAGAAACACTCCCAGGAGACTTTGATTCTTGGTCGGATGACTGATCGTCATGTCCTCAGAAAGAATTAAATTTTATTACCAGCTTTTTGGCAGCATTTAGAGTTTAACGTGGCTAGAATTAAAGAGCGCCTAGTCTGATTTTTCTTTCTTCCCTTTTTGTTCAAAAGCCGCTCCATTTTTTCACTGACCTGGAGGTGCCTGTTCAAGAAATGCAGGTGGCAAGTTATCTCTGGAGGGGTTGTACTGCCAGGCTGTTATTCACAGCTCATATTTGCATAATCTCTAGTCTCTTCTTAAATCTTCTCTTTTCTTCTCCTTCCCTTCTTTCTCCCCCAAGAAACCCTTATTACAATCTGGCTAGGGTTGTTTTTTCTTCCACGTGCCTCAGTAACACTGATTGTTTTTATCGAGGAGTTGCAAGTCGGTGATCAGTCACACCTTCCTTCCCTACAGAGAGGCTACGAACACGGCAGAATGTGTTTACTTTTAACATCTGCCAAGACTTTTAACATCACTGTGCAGTGAAAGCCCCAAAGACAAATCCAGAAATGAGCATATTAATAATTGTTGGCAACTGGGATCCTGAGGCAAGCCAGAGCTTTACCTTTTGGTGCTGTTTGCCCTTCCTTAAAGTTCTTTCTTGCCCTACATTATGAAAAGACTTCTCCTGGCTAAGAAGAAACTAACTGGTGTCATTGAGAAGCCTGGTAGTAAATCTTAAAAAGCTCAGTTTACTGTACTGGGAACATTAGAGGAAAATCAGTAGAAGGATCAGAGTTGTACAGAGGGAATTCACATGCCCAATGCGCATGGAAGGCTTTACTTGGGAATGAAAGTTACACTTTTAGATGATTTCTTTTTAGTTTATATATGCATAATTGTGTTTGCTTTTCAAGATTCGGGAGTCTGTTCTGAAGCATGTGACTGCCTTAGCTAAGACAAGTACAATGGAAAATCAGAAGAAAAAAGAGAGAGAAGACAAGGAGAAGAGAGGACAGAATTCTGTCAAGGGGTTACCACCAGTGATATAAGATTCACCTCTCTCCCCTCTCTGAGGCCCCATTCAGTTTCCTAAGCTAGTCATTCTACAGGTCCTATGTCATATCTGCCTGACCTCTGCAGATTTCTTACTGGCCCTAGGGCCTCTCCGATGGCATAAGACTCTCTTCTTTTGCCAGCTGAATCAAGCCCCTGTGGCCTATGAAATTAATTAACTAGGATTGGGATGAGATTCCCATGTTAACACCTAAATTGAGGTGTCTAACACATAGGTGTTTACTCATTACCATTAGTGGAGACTGACCAAATGCTGATATCTACTTCTGGCTGAGCTGAATTATTCTCTGTTCTGTATGGGATATAATGGGAGCTAAAACACTTAACTCTCTTCTAAAATTAGATGTCTGCAGCCTAGACCTGGGAATCCAGGTAGAGAAACAGGAATCAACATCTGAATTCACTAACTTTGGTCCTTTACTACTATGGGCACCACGTCATGCTTTCTTCCTCGGTAGCCTATCATGCTTCATCCTTGAAGCAGTGAGTCCTTCCCTACTCTAATGGAAGACCATTGCAGCACCTCACTGCTGTAACCACTGGGGACATTTCCATAACTGTAAGGTTTAATATATCCACAGAGAGCCTATGCCCACGTGGTCCTTATGTCAACATCAGCCTTTACATAAAAAGTTTGTTTTCCTTGCTGGTGTTTAACCCCCTGCTGCACAGAGAGCATTCATATTCACTCTCAGCCTCCAGTTTGTGGAGATAAACATGCCAAGATCTTTTATTTTTTTCTCTCATATGATAATCTTCCTTTTCCCCAATCATCCATTCAAGAGCCTGTCTGTTCCCAGTAAGAAGTTACGTGGTATCCCACAAGAGGGTACAATGCTGTCAGTGCTTTGCTATCTCAGTAAGATCATTTAAAGAACAGGAGGGAAAAAAAAAAAAAAAACAAATGTATAAAGCAAGCCTTAACTATGAGAATAGTTTAATTCAGGGAGGAAATGAATAAGAAATGATACTGGAAAAATATACAACAGCAAAGAATATACAGAAATATAAATTGTACATTAATCCTTCTCTGTCACAAAACCAGGCAACGCATGTCAGAAGACAACTGCCAAAGATATCTTTGAGGACAGCAGTTTAATGATTCCTATAAGATCCAATACTGTCTGAAAAATAACAGTTTCTCCAATTGCAATAGATAGAATTCAGGAAGAGGGAGAAAAGCAGTCTTTGTTCAGGACACAGGCTTCAAATTTGTTGATAATGATAGAAATAGGAAGGAGTTTCTCCTATGAGCATGCATTGGTTTACTCAGTACAGGATCACCCCCAGAGCTAGCTAGCACCCAAAACTCTGGTAGTAGCCACTGACAAGAAAGGTGTGTGGGTATAGCTTGACTGCTGACTTGCACTGGATGTCTCTACCTGTGGTTCTGCTCATCTTGGACAAACTGTGCTGTTTCTGTGAGCCGTACACCATGGCCTCTGGAATGACAGCTTTCACTCATTTCTGTCAGTGACTTGGTCAGAATTTGAACCTCCCTCAGATGCCTCAGAGCTAGGTTGTTGATTATTGTCTCACATAGTCTTTAGAGTCTGAACTTCAGGTTCAGCCTTGTCTGTTCTGAACCAACAATCATCAGCCCATTGCAGGCTTGAACTGCCTCAGCTTTATACCGTGAGAAAAAGGAAAATGGGATGGAAAGCAAATATAGTGAACTCGTGCTGAGGAAGGCAGCTACTCTGCTGCCCACAGCATCATGAGATGTGCATAACTTTATCCCCATGCCTATAGTGGAAATCTTTTATTGTCTGAAAGAGGAGAAAGGGAGCAAGAAAGTGACTTCAAACTGCAAGTATTGAATGCAAAGCTGCTGTTCAAAAAAGTTACAAACTTACATTAAAAAAATGATAATAAATAAATAGTGGAAACTAAGGAGATGGTCCCTAATTAAGGTTTCTTTTAAGGTTTTTATATCAACCAGTTAGAATTTACTTAAAACTGAAGGGAAAAAAGATCCATCCACGAACTACCAGAGTCATAGTTTAGCATGTCAATTTTTGTGGCACAAATATGACCCTCATTGACTTTACTTTTGTGAGGAACACATTAAAATGTGTTCAGCAGTAAGGGAGTGCAGAGCAACAGCATCATCATTGTACAAAGTGATGACACCCCCATTTTCACAAACCTGGAAACTATTCAGTGAGATCTAAGATCTACTAGCATAATTCAGGTCATAATTTTCCCTGAAAAACACTCTTAGTGGACCAGATAAGGCAAAACTATCAGAACATTGCCATTTTCTTAGCTGCTTCCTACTGAATTCCTGACATCACAAATTCCAGTCTCTGTTACCAAACACATCCAAGTTTATGAGCATATCAATTTCCATTTCAGTATAAATCAGTGTTACCATTTCCACCTATATATATATATATATATTTACCTCTGCTTAATAAGAATTTGGCTTAGACAAAGCAGAATATATTTGGCATCATAGTTGCTTTCCATAGCAGCATGAAAAAGATGCCAGGCTGCCAGAACCTCATACTCTCCTACATCATGTTTTCTGTTTCCCTTGCTTCCTTTTAAGAAATGACAGGAATGAAATTGAATTTAATCTCAGTATTTCCACGTAACATTCCTATAATTAAACCTAGTGTTATTTATGATATCTTCAAGTAAGGATTATTGGGCTTCTTTTTTCAAGGAGAAAGGAGAAAAAAGGCTTTTTTTTTTTTTAAGTTGCTGTACAAACAGAAAGAGACTAGTATGTTAAAATGCAGATTGGCTTGATTTTGAGATTCAAAAGATGCTGTTCCACTATCTGGAAATGCAAAGGGTAAGTGCCATACATTCCAGCCCTGTTGTTGATAAGAACTTGTACTGGCCCATGGACAATAAGGAACAATGGTACACATTTACAACAGAGGATGAGCCCTGATTGCTAGTCATAGCATGCCTGTGAGAATTCAGTTCCTCTGAGTACATTTTGATTTTTAATGAAAAACACCAGATCCAGGATAGCTCTACCATATGGAATGCAGCATAGCACTTGGAAATCACATTTATTATGACATATTGACAGTGAAATCAAGTGCAGTGGGATTGTAGGAAGGAATAGATCAAAACCCCGAGCTTCTCACCAAAACATGGTAAAAACAATTTTATTTATGAGGGCCCTCCAGTCAGTGTGATGTTATTCTGAAAATAAATAAATAAATAATAAAATAAAATAAAATAAAATAAAATAAAATAAAATAAAATAAAATAAAATAAAATAAAATAAAATAAAATAAAATAAAATAAAATAAAATAAAATAAAATAAAATATAGTCCATATGAAGTTCCATGGCTATCAAAGTAAAGCTTTAGTTCTCCTAGATTTGATTATCCCCGTGTAAATTGTACACCTACAATTCACCTACCTTCTGTTCTGTTCATATGTACAAGATCTTCTGGGTTAATTTCAACACTCAGCGTGCATTTCCCAACTACCCTCACCTCCCTCTGTGGAAATGAAACCGTCCTTGAAACGTGTTCATATTCATGGATGACAGCATATTGATTTTGCATAACTTTAAATGGCTGAGTCTTCTAATGCAACCCATTTACAGAAATTATGTGAAAATTTGCAGTGTGTTTGGCATGAGTGCTGTCTTTCCTTTTTTTTGGTCCAGTCTCTGAGAATTATGTGATGAGAACATCTCCATTGTCTTCTGCCTCCCCAGAACATTTTTGCTCTGAAAGTTCATGGACAGGCAGCAGTGAGTAGCAAATTTTATTGTCATGAGCTTGAATGTTCACCTGAATTCCTATAATTCACCCACAAGGATTTTCACCCAGTAAGGGATGCAAGATTGGACTGCACATATTAACATATACCCTTTAAAGATGAGAAATAACCTTTCAAAACAAATTTATTAAAATAGCGTAAAGAAATAAGCAGGCATACATCTTTTCTTGGCAGAAAGAGAATGGTTTTGATTTATGGGTGGAGACGATCCAGTTACATGTATAGTTTAGGTTTATTCAACTGGCCTATGTCCCATCACTGTATGATCTCATTGGTATCACTAACTCATAAGTGTTTTCATTTATTTGAGAAGAAGGAATAATTAAAGCCATAGTCTGGGAATCAGGAGATATGAAAGCAGTTCCTGTCTGTGACACAACAGTCTTTGGTAACCTTTGGAAGACCAGTTAATCTCTCTTACATCCTATTCCTCATCCCTAAAGTGAGAAAAAAAAAGTGCTGCCATCCCAGACTTTCTTTCCTTCTCTATAAAGACAGCTACTTGGGGAAGGAAGCGTTCATTTGCATGGTGGTCATCAGTAGGGTGTCAATCTTATAATCACAGTAAGAGAATTAATCAAATAGCAGTATATCCTGTGTTTAGTCAGTCTATGAAGGGACTGTGGGCTTAAAGAGGGTACACTACGCTCAGTATGGTGTGCTCACATGTATCAATTAATCAACCTAAGATGGAAAAACTAAGCCCCAACTTACCATGAGTGACTGTGAAAGTACCTGAACAACTTTTTCTTTTATCTTTCCCTGCTAACCACCGCACGTAGCAAATGGTTTGTGCCTCCTCCGTGACCAAAGAGGAGAAATGGGACCTTACAGGTTTCTGTGGCTCTTTTCACCCTTCCTTCCAGAGCCTTTCTCCTGCTGCTGAGCAGTCACTGCTGCGCACATAGTGCTCCAAGATCAGCTGACGCACTCACATCAACAAGTGGCACTCCAAATGAATACGCTGTACAGGCCTGAGTGATACATATCTTATTTATGTTTATTGTCATTTACACATCTGCTAAGTGCTCAGCAGAAGTGGCAGAGCTTGCTTCCCTCGGCTGTTGTCCAGGAAATCAATGAAGCTCTCATGTGAATACAAGCTTATCTGCGTAATGACTACACAGCCATATCTCCTGTGAGACTGACTGTCCAGAAAAATAAAACCCAGAACAAAAAGGAGTAGAATTTTTCCTAGCAAACCTAATCGAATTCACTTTGCACTCCGTAATAATTCAGTGTTTGTCATTAAAAGGGTGCAAAAACATTCGTTCTTTCCCTTTGTTAGATTTGGTGGTACTGTCTGACAAACAGAAATCAATAATCTTGTTCATTGTAAGCAAGGAAAATATGTCTATTTGGAGTATGACAGAACTGTGACTTTCTGAGACTTATCCAAACTTCCTTTATTGACATGATCTTGAAAGTTGGCTAGAAATTCTGCTGGAGTTTTAATAAAAACGTTGTTCATTATCTGTGTTACAATTGTTCCTTGAGATCCTGCCAGTCATCAGGGATATGTTATTCTGAGCATCGCAATAACCTAGCGAAGGCACAGCCTGTATCTTGAACATTTAAATCAAAGAATGACAAAGATGTACCAAACCACCAGAAAGAATAAGTGAAGAGGACTCTTTAGGCAGTCTCATTCTGAAGTTTCATAACACTGATAAAAAAGCAATATAGTATCACCAAGTACTGTAATGCAATAAAACCATGACACATTGCTAGAATTGTCAAGATGAGGAGAGTTTGAGGGGACGAGCACTACAAGCTGAACAATCCTTTCTACTTCGGCTGATCTGGTCCCGCTGGCCAAGGGAAGGAAAGACCTGTCCCGAGGTCACATTACATGGTGAGAGAGTTTGCAACGTGAACTAGCATCAGGGGAGGGAAATGGGAGGTGCTTGAGGGGTGTGGGAGAAATGAGGGGGATGAGGGGGAGGCTGAGAGGGTTCTGCTTGAGGTTGGGGGAGCTGAGGGTGTAACGGCACCATGGGGCTGCAGGAGCCACGGGGAAACTGAGGAAGGGTTTTGAGGAAGGAGGTGTGGAGAGAAAGAGGGATTAGGGATGGGGGAGGTGGGGACTGAGGGCAGGTGAGGGGATGAAGACCTCATCCCTGGAGGTCTTTAAAAGATGTTTAGATGTAGAGCTTAGTGATATGGTTTAGTGGAGGGCTGTTAGTGTTAGGTTGGAGGTTGGACTCGATGATCTTGAGGTCTCTTCCAACCTAGAAATTCTGTGTGATTCTGTGTGTGTGTGTGTGAGCTTTCCTCCTTTCCCACACCTCTCCTTAGGTTTATAAAACCCTCTTCCCATCCTATCCTATCCCATGCACAAGCACAGGAGCCCACAACTCTGCACTGAGTTCACATAATGCAGCAGCTCTGCTTTGCTGCACCTCTTCGCTCTGATAAGGTTTACAGAGAAATAGGAGGCAACATCCATCTCCTCTCCCCAAAGCTGAATTTGTGAGACTGCTGGCAAGTGTCCCTTCAGCTGTAAGACACAAGGGAATAAAAGGGATGGAGGCAGTATGAAGCAGATAGGCAGGCTCAGGTTAGGACTGCACACAGCAAAGTAGCAGTGCTGAGTGCTGTCAGAGCTGGCTGGTACCACACAGAACAGCAGTATTACCTTGGTACCTCCAAGCCAGCCCTGGGAAGGTGAGACCTGTTAACACTGCAAGAGCAGTCAGCGGTTATACCTGTAGGCACAGAGGAGGGAAGTGCACTGTCAGCAAGTTTCAAGGTTTCAGGAGCAGGTTAGCTCAAGATTTACGGTGTTTCTAGCTTTCAGATGGCATGGGAGTACCTTGAGAACAGCTTTTTTTGCTGTATTCAGCAATCTGTTTCCCATTCTGGCCACAGTCCAGAAATACGCACACAAAAAAATGTAAAGGAAAGTAAAGGCAGTAGCTAAATATTTCAGAGCCTTCACAAAGATTTAGTTTGAGCAACGCTTTAGAAAAGGGCAAAAGGCCACTGGAGAAGTGGGGTGTTTTATTTCTTTCAAAAGCAATTTGCCCTTTCCCTACCATTTAAGTTAACCAAATTAAACAAGTACTTTCTTATGCAAGGGTACTTAGGCAGTTCGTGGGTCTTCTTTATTATATAATCTGTGAGGTCTGTTCACACCTCTTCCAGCGGCCATGGTCTGTTTCACAAGTGGATTCTCTGGTGCCTACTACTTGGCTGTGCTTTCACTGAAGGTTTTCCTTTGGTGACAGCAGTAGTCTGGTTGCCTTTCCTCTACTTACCTGCCTGTTTTCACAGAACTCATAGGACCACCATGTTTAGAGCCCCTGCTGCTGTGTCAGATTTGCTCAAAATGGACTAGTAGTTTTTGTAGTTGTTGAAGGCTGTATAGCAAAGATAGATAGTAGAATCTATCTATCTAGTCTAATATTTAGTCTAATATAGGAGTCTAATTTCCTTAGGAAACCTGGCTAAAATAAATGCTAACACTCGCATGGATCGTAACGTCTTTCTGGTCCTCATGAGCACTAGTCTGTGAGTCCTCACACCACCTTATTCGAGGAGGTTGCATACACACTCCCTCTGCAAATAAGGAGAAGGAAGCAGCAAAGACAGTTACCTTCCCAAGAACACAGAGCATCTGTGGCAGGCAAGCACTCAGATTTCTCATATGACTTTGGGGGTGAAACATTGTCCCCAGTGTCCCCAGTGGTTTACCACGTAGCCACATACAGATCCTCTACAGACACAGCTATTCTATTTGTCTGCACAAAGTCCTTATGAAGCCTTCTCAGTCATTCTTTTAGGAAGGCAGAAACAAAATCTTAGAAATGTGTGCATATTCCCAGATGTGGGTGACAACATTGCAAGTCCACCTCTCCCCAACCCTTCCTACCAAAGAGTGTGCTCTCTCTCACAAAGTTACGCACGATTTCACATCACATCTCCACTATATTTACGGGCAATGTGCTATTTCTGTCTAAACCTATGTTCCAAGATGTCCATACAAGAATCAGACCAGACCCAATATGTAAACAAAACCCTCTGGCTCTGCAAGGTGCAGTGATCCAGGAGCTCAACAAAATGCATCTGGGCAGTGTCTAGATGGGGAGTCTGATGTGTTTGTGATGAGCATATCGGTGGTCAAATTACTGCCAGGAAATCTTTGTGAGCTGACATCCAGAGCTTATTTATTAATATAGGCTGAATGATTAATTCATGGCCAGTTATTTTTAGCCTTTTACACAGCATCTATTTCATTATTTAAGATGTTTAATTATGTACCTATCTAATTAATATCTGAAGAAAATAGGTTTCTTTGCTGCACTGTCTTTAGCGAAAAGCAATAAATACTCATATTAACTCCAAACTCTCCTAATGCTGACAGTCTTTATGTTGAAAATATATAACACCCTTCATGCTATGTCAAATGAGGGATGGCTGATTCCACCTACAGGAGTGTTAGAACTACAAAAAGCAAAGGCCAAATAAAGCAATGCAGCTGACCAGCAAAAGCACCAAAAGAAATGGAAGTTATTCCTGTTTTATTCCTGTTTAGATTAGTAATTGTTCAGTTCAAGCCAGAAAACTGATTGCAATGGAGATTACTTGTATACAGGAACAATTTTGTTCACTTCCTGCAGGTGTGTCAGGTAAAATCAATATTAATGACTTCTCACAAAGAATCTCCTCTCAAGGTCTGTAGATCTCTCTTCAGTGTGTCTTCTCAGTTGTAGTAAAAAGAGTACAAAATGTTCCCAAACTGGAAAAACAAAATAATCTTTAAAATGACAGATTGGATAAAATTAAATATATTTTTTTAAATCAACATTTTAGCATCTCTAAAAATAAGGGCTTGTGTTGTGTTTTAGTTAAATACAGCAAGCAACATGGGGTGGGATGGGGCTACAAAACAATGTGTGGATTTTTGAATCTCTTGTTCCCTGAAGACACACGCAGCATGATGTAGAGACCTACCTCCATCAGAGCAGCCTCCACAGATGTCCGCATAAACTACCACCTGCTTGGACCCTCTGGGAGGCAACAAGGTGCAGTCTCATCCCAGATGTGCTCCTACGTGCCTGCCTGTGATCTCCAAGTCATTATTGTCTAGCCTTGTGCAAATTAGAAGTGAGCCTGAAGGAATCAGGGATACCGAGCTGCCTAAAAGGAAAGAAGGTAGGTTGAAATAAAGGTTAGAAAAATCTGGTAGGAAACGAACAGCTGTTCAGACATCTAATATCTTTTCATGTTCATTCTGCAAAAGGAGCACCACTGTATTTACCTGCATACACTACAGAGCTGTGTCCTTTCCTGAATAGTTAGACCAGATTTTTTGACTGGCTAGATGTCAAGCTTTTCATCCCAATTTTTTTTACCCTGTTTAGATGTAACTGCTGAGCCTTTTGTGGATGATAACACATGTTGAGCTCACAGACACCTCTACTGCACATGATTTGAGAGGCTGCTGTTTGTTTCCTGCATCATGTACATTATTTCTGCCAGGTGCCTGAGATGAAAACACTCATCTCCATTTTATTTCATAAAAATTTTTAACAACTATTCACCAAACCATCATGTGTCCAGATGTGTGCATAGATCTATAAAGGGAACTGTCATCTCTGCTGATGCCTTTCACTGTGTGATCCCTGTAAATGGTAAAAGTACTTCTGTCTGCCCTTCGTGCCAATGCCTGGGATCTCACCGCATTGAGCATCTCCCTTAGCAGCACCATTGGAACAGAAATGGCTTCAAGCAGAGAATGACAGTTGCTCAGCATCCTGGTGAATTAGTCTTTGCTGTCTTTTTGTCCCAAAGTAATTTTTTAGAAGACTCGACCAGTCAATGTGACAGTTCAGCCCCGTATATAAAGTCCCAGCTCACTCTCCTAGCTTGTCACTCACTGGGTCACTGCATGAGCCAAACCAACTCATGAAAATGACAGAAAACAAATCCAAAATAAATGCCTGGGAGATGCAGATCCAAAAGAAGTGTATGGATTTTGATCATTTCAGTGATTCAGACTGGCTAAGGGAAGGGTCTACCAAACATCAGGAGGCACAAAGGAGCCAGGTAAGAAAGAAGAGGAACAAAAGAAACCTCATCCTTTGGCAAGTTGCTGCACAAGCTTGGTGTATGTTACATGATACCACAGCCACAGTTCTTTGTATATGAATGGAAGATAACCCATAACATGGGCAGGATTTTCTGAGGTAAGAGGATCACTAAAGGGAAGGGAGGGTGCAGAAAGGTGAGAGGAAGGACAAACTCATCTGTGCAGGGAGGGAGAAGGCACTGCAGGGAAGGACGCCAATTTATTGTTAATAGGATGGCTGTACTCCCAAACCTGTCTCCCCTTAGGCTTACCACTGGAAATATTGTACTTTCACTCCTTCCTTGGAGGACAGAAGCATTCCTGCTGACTCAGACTTGTTGAAATTGCATTTTTACTAGAAAAGGCACATGCAGTCTTTATCAGAGGTGGTGACCTCAGTTTGGGTTCTACCAGCAAGAGATGCGTTGATCTGTGTCAAGTTGCTCCCTGGCATGTTTGATACCGTGTAGGACAGTAATCTCTACTGTGTGGGACACCAGCCTTCTTTCTGGGAACTGGGGCACCACAGGAGCAATTCGCCACAGTTCCTTATGTTCCACCCATAATCACTACCCACCCACCCAAGAACATATCAGACTCTGCCTGTTCAAATGTCAAGGTCCAAAACCACTGCCAGCTCTCGCTAGCAGAGGCTTGGATGCCACATGTTCCAGTGGACAGTTCCTGGCTCTCCTGTCTTTGAGGAGCTTCAACATCTCCTGCTGCAGCCAGCTGTGATGCAGAGAAAAACAGGCCACAGGGCAGGGCTGCCTGAAAGCCACCGATGCCGAGAGCATTCACCAAGCAGCAGCACACACTGGAGCCACACATCTGGGCAGAGGAGCTTCTGTGCTCAAACACTGAAACATGACTCATTTTCTGATAAGCACCAGCTGCAGACGTTTTGGTGTGCAAATAATCTACTTTCAACTTGGACCAGGAAAAAAAAAAAAAAAAAAAAACACATACACAGCATCCAGCATTTTACCTGTTTACTTTGCACTTTGTTCCACAGCTCATGGAATACAAATGACCAGTTACTGGGTTGCTCGCCAAGATTATTTTAAATTTTTCATATGCTATGGATGAATATTGAAGCATCAGTCTTAGCATAAGGCACTTTCTGATTGGTATTCATGGAGATTTGCAACTTGAAATTCCTTTTTTTCCCCTGCCCTACTGAAAGCTTGTTCTTTGCAGTGACTTAAGATTGTTCATTCCAAATAATTTTATTTAATGAGGGAGAGTACATGATGTCATTGTAAAACAGCTTTTTTTCAAGTCCTTTACCTCATCATTATACATGCTGCCACTACATTAAGAAAGGTCAAACAGAGAGAAGGGCTCTGAGAGAAGAGCCAGGAATTTTTTTCCCCCCTACTGGATTATTTTATCCCAGCTAAATTGCAAAGAGCCGCTGTGCCTCGGTTTGGTTTCTGTTCCCTCTGTCTGTAGCCTCAGCAGGTTTCTTGCTGGTTTGCATTTCAAGAAGTCCTTCTTCCAAACACCCACTACTTCCTAGGATGACTGCAGAGCCCTTGTGTAAGGAACTGTGCTCCTGGCTAATCCCATGCTGCCGTTTGTCCCCCTTCTGGATCAGTGCTTTTCAGCTCTATGCCGCACTGAGAGAGTATAAAACCTTTAGAAGACAAAGATGAATGCCTGTTTAATTGTGTCGAACAGCATGGAGACAGCACTAAACTCTCTGCTGGCCTCCTCTGTTCTCACGCCTGCCACTGCTCCTTAATTCTGCCTGGCCTTCCTCAGCTTCTTCTGTCTGCAGTGTCCCTGAGGGCATCTAGAGTCCTGTGATCACTTGAAGTTTTCGTGGTGCTGTTCCTGGCCCTCCTGCATACAACCCCATCCTCCTCCTTGCTCTCCAGGCTGAGCACTGCCCAGCGTCCTCTGCCTTCACAAGGACACGAGGGCTAGAGTAGCTTTCGGGGAGGCATGTGGTTGTGCTCCTAAATGCCAGCAAAGCCAAAACAGCACCAGAGATTTGAAAAGTAGGTCAGGCAACTTCTGGTCACTGGGATTACTGGGCAGCAGAGTTCAGGTCTGTGCCCAGAGCTGTCACAGCCAGCAAGCAGGGGGGGATAGCTATTGGAAGTGTGTTTGGACCATCAGAGTGAATATGGCATCCACGCAGGCAGTGGGCCATCTAATTAGCTGGTTTAAATTGGCTGACCCGAACTCCAGCTTTTATCTGGGCACACGCAAGTACAAGACACAAGCGAGGTGCACTTCCCCAAAGGGCGTGATCCTAACCCTACTGAAATCAGATGGAGGCTTGTCGTCATCTCCAGCTGGAGCAGAGCTGAACCCTTTGTCACTACAATTATTTCAAGTCTACTTCATGCTGATTTTAACTATAAAAATCCCCCTAGGAACACTCCTTGTTTACAAAATCACCTCCCGCTCTGACTGAAGCGTTCATGTCTCAGTTGTTAGCCGCAATAATGAGTTGACAATTTCCTCCAATTGACACATTTCATTCAAGACATATTATTGTAACCATGGCTGCCTAAAATGTACAAAATCAGGTTCAGCAGAAGTGTTATTTACTGATGCATGAACAGAAAAGTCTGGAAGACTACTGTTTTTTCTTGCTTTTTGACTGGGGTTGTTGTTTCATAGACAGGTGGGAAAAAAAAAAAAAAAAAAAAAAAGTATACAGAAGGAAACAATGTTATGGGGTCTCTGGTGTGAGTTTCTACTTGTGTTTCCACTCCAGCTTCAGAGGCAGTTTCAACAGTTGTCATACACTCTTGAGAAGTGACTTGAGCCCCTTCTGGACCTCTCCTGGTCTGGAGGAATGTTGGATCCCCAGCAGAACAGGGGAGCTGGTTTCACCATGAAAGAAAAGGGATAAAACCACTTAACTCCATTTCGTCTTCCCAAAGGGTCGGGGAAGGTGAAAGGGGAGGAGGGGAGAACTCCAGCTGCAGCAGTTTAAATCTATTTTAATAATGTCTCACGGCCTCACGGTGTACATGAAAGACAATGGGCGGGTACAATTAATAATGATTGGTTTGCCATTACAGTGATAAATAACTTTAAATAGCCCTTTAGAGCTGTTTAGGGCCTTCCTTTCCTCCTTTTCTTTTTTTTTTTTTTTTTTGGTGGCAGATGGTGTAAAATCCCTGGGCTCTTTGGACCTTGACCTCCTGCAGATGTAGGGATGGGACAAAATGGTCTTCAGGATGGTAGAGAGGGAAAGAAAATGAAAACCCTTCTAATGTACCGTATCAGGGCTAGCAGTGGGGTGGACCTCTAACTGCTTTTTTATTACTGTCACTTCCCAGCTCTGATTCTTCTGTACTTAAAGAGTTATGTCAGCGATTGTGAGGCAGCTGAAAGGGAAAGTGGATACATGTGGTGGTGAAGCATTATTGGAAATCAGACCAATGGAAGATGAATGAAAGATTATGAGAGGGGCAAACTACCCTAGTTAGCAATGCTGTAACAAACTAGACATTGATATATTGTCCTCTTGGAAATATTCTGACAGCCTATTATAGTTCCCTTAATGAGGTTGTCATGCATTTCTCTTTTTGTAGCTATTAAAATCTTGTCTACATCTGCTGAGGTTTGCTTCAGAGAGGAGGAGGAGGGGATCCTTGATATTTTGCAGACTGCCCTTGTTTGGTAGCCAGGGTTACACCTGACCAGTAGCAGAGGGGGATAGTTAAGGTTGTCCAAGATGTACAAATTCCATGGATTTCCAAAGAAAAATAACCTCCATAGTGAAGGAAACATTTCCATGGTTGTATCTCACAGTGAGCTGAAGGCATGATGGATGTTAATATGACTAATGGGAACTTTCTACAACCATTCCCAGATCTACACAGATGGTGAGATAATGCGGTATGTGGGTCTCATTAAATATAAAAATCTTGCACATCACCTCTGAATTACAATGTTAGCAAGTTGCGCTGCTAAGTACATGAACAAGAGTGATCTAACTCTCCAAAATAAGGAACAAAAATGATTTTCTTCAAAATAATTAATGATTCCCATAAGTAATATGTATAAACATGGATGGATGGGATGGATGGACGGACAGACAGGTGAATAGATGGATGGTTGGATGGATGGATAGATAGATTAATAGATAGATGGTTGGTAGGTAGGTAGGTAGGTAGGTAGATGATAGATAGAAAGATAGAAAGATAGAAAGATAGAAAGATAGATAGATATGGGAGGAAGTATGAGCACCATGTAAGCACTAGAAATCAAAACTTCCACTTCTTGAACAGATCTCTTCCACAAGGAAGCTATCTACAATTTGGAAAAGGAAAATTTGCCCTCTAAGTCAGTGACTGTTTTGCCTTTAGCTCTGTGGGTCTAACTTTGAATCTGACAGTCTCAGAGGAGTGTGGTGTAGTTCATGAGTTTTAGCTCAACCCCCTCTCAAGCAATTTGCTGAGTCAGTTCTTTGATACCTGCTCAGTCCTGAGGAGTGAATAGAGGAAGGGAATCCATTACTGATACATGCAACTGATGAATCTGCCAGGGCCAGGGAACTTGTCTGCATCTGAATAAGGCTGCTTTAGGGCCACCAGCTCTCAGCTGCAGGGCACAAAGCAGCCATTCCTTCTCACAGGCTCTGAGCCTTGATATTTAACATTTAAGAACTTCTGAAGTCATTGTAAATGAAACCTTTTTTGTCCCATCGACATTTTCTACTAAAACACTACAGAGGAGGACATTTAATGCATCAAATCAGATGCACCAAATTAATTTCCTGCAATTAGAAATAATACAGTTCAATAATTCCTCCGAAGGGCCAACTTCATTCCAAAGTCTCTTGAAAAAAATTCATAGTGCATCCAGTTTATACATCTTCATTGTAGCTTAATAAACAGCAAGCTTAGAATATGTGCTCTAATGGGAAACCAGGAAGCCAGCATGTAAAATCATTTGGGATTTGATGTCTAAGTCATCATTAAACTAGGATTTGCAATGAATATGTCAGATGTCTTAACACTGCTCCACAAGCGGTATAAAAAATAAGCTCCCCCTGCTCTAATGAGGCAGAGAGAAATGGGTGAATACATTTTGATACACAATGCATCAGTGTCTGGTTTGTTTTAGTGAAACAGTAACCTCTCTCCCTTTTTCTGGGTAAATGCAGTACAATAGACTAACGCCACATGAATCTATTATGTCTTATAGGGCTTTTAGTGGGAGTATGACTGTTTAACCAGGCAGTGACACGAGAAGAATTACTATCCGACACTCCAGCTGAAAGTAGAGATTTTTATTGATTCACCGCACTGGCCTGCCATTTTAGCTTTGATTGAGAGCCTTTCATGAATCCAAAAAGGTAACACTCCTTCATTGAAAACAACAGCAGGCGGTCGGGTCCGGACTTAAACCATCTGCCAGCTTAAAAGAAAGATGAAGGTGTTTCCCAAAGCACCTACTAGCCTAGATCTATCCAGTAGATCTATCATTCCAACTATTACATATCCAGGCTGACACACGAGAAGCGCTTGTGAAGTCTTTGACTGCAAGTTTCATGTAGATCTAATTATCAAAAGTGATATAATATGGAAACTAATTACACCCAGCAGCTCAGTAGCTATAACTTCCCTCATTCACTTTCTTGCTTCTGAAACAAGTAATATCTTTGCATTCCAGAAATTAAGTGATAACCTTTTCTTTCTTTTTTTTTATATCTCTTTTGAAGAATTTTGTCTTTGTTTATAGTAGATCAGCTGTGGTACAGAAACTTCTTTGAATTAGATGTCTTCAAAAAAGCAGAATGTTTTATTTCTTTTAAACAAAAGAGATTTGCATTCCCAAGCAAATCCAGGCTCAGAGTGGCATGTGAGCAGTGTGCATGTTTACACGTCGGTGAATATTTATGTAGCCCTGGCTCCATGTGCTGCCATCATAGGCAAGCCCAAATCCACCATGCAGACACAGTTTGATACCCATAGCATTCCCTTCTCATACCTCACCCTTCTTTTGTTTTTAAAGACAAATGAAAACTGTTTAAAAAAATAAAAATAAATCTAAAATATAGGCATTAAATGTAAAGTCATGCTCTACAGTAATATGTAGTATTTTGGTGTACTAAGGTCCTCTAACACCAGCCTAAAGCATGCTTGACATAAAAACTACCAAAAGGAAGTGTATGCAACTGTGTTACATCAGAAGCTTCTCTTGAAGGTGCAGTCCTATTCACATCTGTGCAGGATGCTGAGGGATTTCAGACCCTTAATAAGTACCATGTGGCTGTTACATATTAGCATATAAGCATACCTATTTCATTCTCTATTTTAGGATAACAGGTGTTTCAAATACCAAAGGCAATGGAAAAAGCCTGGAAAATGTGGATAGTGGAGAAGACAACATGGAGACACCTGCGTGATTCCCTGGGAAAACAGGACCTGGCACAGACCCAGAGCTAGCGAGCTCCATCATTTCTAGCTTGACTCATGCAAAGCTCCTGGGGTACCTCCCTGCATCCTTCCCCAGGGTGCAGAAATGCTGGAAAGTTTGTTAACTCAGGTGGGCTTCAGCATCCCAGCAAACTGGTGTCATGGGACACACAGTGTGTATCTCCTGTAGCATTTTGACCATATATCTTGGAGGTAGCCTGAGTTTACTTCTGGCCAAAATAAAGCTTTGATAACACCTTCACCCAGCCCAGCAAAGTAATAAACTCTGGATGTCAGCAGATTTTATTCAATCAAAGCGCACTAACGTGGCCATGAGGCTTGCTTTCAGCTCATAGCACAGGACCCAAGATGCTGACAGAGCGAGCTCACCTCATTTCCAAGCCCTGCCAAGCGTGAGTTCACATCTGCATCGTGCAAACAAATCCAGGGGCTTTGCGGAAATAATTCAGGTTCCATCAGACTGTACAAAAAGAAACCAAGGCCAGGGAGAGGTCCTGATCTGCAATTGTCCATTCTGGTTAATTCTTAGCATGCTCCTGGCATTCCCGGGGCATGGACACAACAGTGCCCAGGAGCTACAGCTGCCTGCAGGCTACAGGCTCAGCCTGGGCTCTGCAAAAGTGGCTAAAATACTTCCCAAGCACCACAGGCTCAGGAAACAACATGACCTTGCTTACCCAGTGCTGTGTCTGAAGGAGTAAAGCCCAACCAGGCCAAACTCGTGCTTGGAGTCAGTCAGCCACAGTGGATCTGCCCCGCACATGATCAATCCTGAGCCCAGAGACACAGACAGCTAAGGACTAACTGTGCCATTATGCAGCAATTAGCCTCGGGAGCTTACAGCAAATGCAAGACAATTTAGACTGACAGGACAATTTTCCAAGAGACACGATAGTTGCACAAAATTTGAAGGCTCCAGAAAAATCTCAGGAATCAAAAATAGCAGAAAATAACACAACACACGGGGCTTTTTTTTTTTTTTTTTTTTTTCCCTCTCTGCTGAATTTTAGACCCGGGCAATTTCAGCAGTGCTATTTCTGATCCACAGAAAAAAGAAAATTCAGGCTTGAAATAAGATCAGCTCTTTGGGTTTGGTCCTGCAAATCCGCACTCGGACAAAAATGTAGTATTTTAGGAAGCTGGGATAGCAAGTCCAGGCACAATTGTGCCCGGGTGGTAGCACCAGCAGAGGCAGCTTCTCCAGGCTCCATGTTTCAGGGATCTGGGAATAGGCCACTCTGGACACGTTATCAGACTGTCAGGGATGCGTGTCATTTCCTTGTGTTCCTCTTGCTGAAAATCACAAGTTCCTGTCAGCTACACAGAGTATGTAATCCGAGAAAATGCCACAAATAGCAAACTGTCAGCTCAGAAAAGATTAAGCCAAATGCTCTTCCGTGCCTTGCTGCAGAAGTGAATGCAGCAAAATGCCTAGTGCAGCACAGGGGATCTCAGCTCCACAGAAATGACAAAGATGCCTCCCCAGTAAACGTTCCTAGGCCCCTCCAGGTAAGTAGGTACTGGTAAATGAGAAGTACCTGGCCAGACAGAGGCTCAGCACAGCTGAAATGAAAAATTGTCTTGATTGTGTGCATCAGCACAGATTCAAGTTACCCCAGAAACTTCCTGGGTAAAATCCACGTCCTGTGGCTTCTTAGACACTAAGTTATTTGGATATGAAGGATGGTTTTGATGTTTCTCTAGGCTTACCTGCTTCAAATACACCTAAGCCATATTAAGATATCTAAATACTTTCTTTAAAGCTTGTCTTCTGTTTCAGGCAGCTTCATGTGCCTTTGAAAGCTCTACTGTAGTCCTCATGACAATATCCATGCCAATGCTTTGCCTGAATTCATTCCCCTTGCTTTTTTTTTTTTTCTACTTTTTTTATTAGGCATGCAGTTTCACTGTTGGGAGAAAAGGTGGTAGCTCTGGACCCTCATGCCTTGCACCACACCACCACATCCAAATCTAAACATAGCCCCAGTGGCTGTAGTGTCATCTGCTGGTCTGGACTGAGCACTCCTCCTTTAGTAGAGCACAATGAGTGGGAATAAATTTAAGAGAAAAGGAAGCCTGAAGTATCTAGCCTTTGTTTTTCTGGGTAATGCATCTTCATATTCTAAACTAGAGGTATATTGTGTAATATTTAAATTGTGGTGCAGTGTGAAGTGAAAATGTTCTTGAGATTCAAGTCTCATGTTCCCTCTCTTCCCCAAGTACTTCTGGAGATCCATTTGCTCAGTTAGTCCTTTACAGCCTCTCTCCAAGCTGTTTCAAATAACACAGAGAAACTGAAATCTCTAAATTCCTGGAAATTTCATGAAAATAGGTAGCTTGGTAGAGACATTGATACCACAGAAGGAAAGACTGCTGAGTAAGGTCTGCTCCCTGACTACAGGAACCAGAAAGTGTTTATGAATGTATGAGTTTATGAATGTCCAAATCACAAATTCACATTGGAGTCTGCACTGCAACGAATACCTGAAGAAATGTACCACAGTCAAGGCTTCTTTCCCATGTGGATTCTCTGGTGTTAAACCACAATCTCCATTAAAATTCAACCAACCATGAAGCAATAACTGGACTGTGTTGGACCCTGTGCTCAAACGCTTTTCAATTCTCTTGTAACATAGTTAAAACAGATATGGAAATGTGTAGTATAGTATAGCTTTCCTGTTGCACTGGGAAGATGTAAAAGCAGATGGTCTTTCACCAAACCATATAAAAATATTTTTTTTCTAGTGAAGTGTGTTCTTTAGACAGTGATATTCAACAGTGACTGCTAGCAAACACCTGGGATGGAGCAGTTGGAATATCAGCATGGTAGATATTCCAGATGACTTTCCCCACTGAAGTCTGGCAGGTAGTGTGAAACATATTTCAGTCTCAAGCAGTTATACTCTCCCCATGTAAATTTATTGTCACAGCCCTGTACAAGTGCTGTTCTGTACAGGGGCACCAGTGGACCTCTGCACTGTAAAGTTCCCATGTCCTATCATATGCTAAGGAGAGCTGCGCTAAATGACACCCAACAATAATAAGAAATATAAAATAAATAGGGACAATAGATACCTCCAAATTTGTCATCACAGTCAAACTAGATGAAGCATTAGAGAAATTGCATATACAACCCGATGTCACAGACTGTACAAAAGAATGCACTTTATCAGGGTCCAGCATAGTGGATTTTGTTGCATGGGTTCAACATTCAGTCATTCCTCAACAGCTAGAGCTTACAATGCCACGATTCAGTGACAGACTTAAAAGGAGGCAGCTGTTACCAGTTGGATGAGAGATTCACAGCTAGCCAGGCTATGCTAAAATATGCTGAGAGCAGCTCAGCATTAGCCCCTCTTCATCTCAGCCCTTCATTGTTTGTTTCTTATTCTTACATCTTATATTTTAGGCCATTGCCCTTCGGGGATGTTTCCTCTGTATTTCTCCTGTGCCTGTGTCAGTGTAGGTCCCACCCCGGTGGAGTGTCTATGCGCTGTCACAGTGTAAGTGTTGGTGTGAGATGACAAAACCATCCTCTTATTTCAGTGTTTTCAAATATCCAGCTCATAAGTATTCCTGTGTATTACAGCAGTACCTAAATGGGAGCCTGTTATTGCAGCTGAATTTGTTCAAATTCATTTCACTTATAGAATGTACTAAACCTGTCTTCTTTCAGCATTAGCCTCACTTTCGCTAATCACCATCTCATTCAGACTATATTTCATACACTTGATTATTCAGTTTTGCCTTGATAATAACTAATGTGCCGTTGTAGGCAAGAAGTAAAATGTTTCAGCACAACCCCTCCCTTTCTAATGGATTCTCTGTTTGTTTACATTATACTGTAATAGCTATTGATCTTCACATGATTATGGAATCCAGGCAGCATTAGAAAATTCATTAATGATGACTATAGAAGCTTTAACCCCGTTTAAAATGTTCTTCACTTTCAGGCTATTCTACATGAATGACAACATCTATTATGGACAAAGGGACTGTAACCACCCCTAATTTGCAAAGCATATTATCTGTGATCAATACCGAATGATAGAGCGCAGCTGACTGAAAAGACCAATTTTGGAATTCAGGCGACATATGGTTTAAATCCCACAGTAACCACCCCGTTCAAACTAAACAATGAGGACATACAATATCCAGGATTTCTAACGCAGTGCTCCACAATTAACACAGCTCTTCCCTCGGGAGTAATGCCACTATTTACATTTTTGGTTTTCAAGGACAGAGAAAGAGTTTGCTGTTTCCTTCATCAGATGTGACAAGGTGCAATGCATAATGAACAAAATGCCATAATTGCTCAATAATGGCACTTTATTAAGCATATGGAGTAACTTTATAAAAAGAAAAAACACTTCGATGAACATTTCATTATATCAAGAAACTGTCTTCACGTTTTTCAGAGAGAAAAAAAAAAAAAAAAAAACATTATCAACAAAATTACCACTAATATAATTGTTTCATAGGGCTCCTCCAGTAGCACTGGTCTCATATGTCTTAATAATACTTTCCAGGAAGTTTGTTTGTTTTAGCTCTAGCCTACTCTAAAAGGTAGATAATGAGGGAAACTACAAGTGCCCAGCTTACTGCTTAATTTAGATTCCACGACTGTTGTCCTAGCTCTTTTTCAAGTTATGTATTAATGACAAGGGGTTATGAAAGGATTTTATTAAACATTAAGTACCTTGGCAATGTAACTAAAGGCATAAACCATAGCAACCTACATGACAATTACATATTGCAGCTCTGGAGAAAAAAAAATAAATAAATAAAAAGGAAGCATTTAATAATTATGGCTTTATATAATTCTGATACCTATAAAAATTCTGGACCAAACTCAACCCAAGTGTAACTCACTGACTCACTGGGCATATTACAAGGATGAATTTAGTGTTGTGCATTCATGGGAATAGCTTTGCTTGTACGAAACCAATACATTTTTCAGCAAGCCATATAATAAGAGACTGGTTTAAGCCACATAATTCACTTTTTTCATTCCCATGCAAAATTCCACAGAAGGAGCCAGATACATGGCTCTGCTTTGGGTGCATGTTTGCTCACAGTACAATACCACATTTCCCAGTAAACCCACCTAAAGCTATTGAGTTTATATTTAAACTCAATAAATAATATATTTTAACTCAATAAATAAACTCAATGTTTGCCTCCTGAACTGTAAGAGTAGTCTTTAAATACATTTATGAAGCTATGAACACCATATAGTCTTTAGGGTGGATTTAGTTTTACCTGTCATGAGGTGTCTGTGACATAGTCATGAAGTATATGTGTCATGGCTACATGTTATGGTTCCCCTCATCAGAGGATCAGAGAATCATAAAATCATTGAAGGGTTCGGACTGGAAGAAACCTTAAAGATCACTTCGTTCCACCTCCCCTGCCATGGGCAGGGACATCTCCCACCAGAGCAGGTTGCCCAAAGCCCCATCCAGCCTGGCCTTGAACACCTCCAGGGATGGGGCATCCAAAGCTTCCCTGGGCAACCTGGTCCAGTGCCTCACCTCCCTCTGAGTGAAGAATTTCTTCCTTATATCTAATCTAAACCTACCTTCTTTTACTTTAAAACCATTCCCCCTTGTCCTATCCCTACACTCCCTGACAAAGAGTCCCTCTGCAGCTTTCCTGTAGGCCCCTTTTAGGCACTGGAAGGTTGCTGTAAGGTCTCCCAGAAGCTTTCTCTTCTCCAGGCTGAACAACCCATATTCCCTCAGCCTGTCTTTGTAGGAGAGGTGCTCCAACCCTCTGATCATCCTTGTGGCCCTCCTCTGGACATGTTCTAATAGGTCCATGTTCTTCTTGTGCCTGGGATCCCAGAGCAGGATTCCAGGTGGGGTCTCACAAGAGCAGAGGGGGAGAATCACCTCCCTCACCCTGCTGGCCATGCTGCTTTTGATTCAGCCCAGGATACAGTTGGTTTCTGGGATGCAAGCTCACATTGCCAGCTCATGATGTGCTTCTCATCAATCAGCATCCTCAGGTCCTTTTCCTCAGGGCTGCTCTCAATCCATTCTCTGCTCAGCCTGTATTTGTGCTTGGGATTGCCCTGATCCAGATGTAGCACCTTGCACTTCATCTTGTTGAACTTCATGAGGTTCACACAGTTCCATGTCTCAAGCCTGCCCATGTCCCTCTGGCTGGCATCCTTTCCCTCCAGCGTGTCAACCACAGCACAGAGCTTGGTGTCATTGGCAAACGTGCTGAGGGTGCACTCAATCCCACCAACCATGTCACATATAAAGGTGTTAAACAGCGCCAGTCCCAGTACCAACTCCTAAGGAAGACTACTCATCAGCAATCTCTACTTGGACAACAACCCATTCTCATCTGATAATATCTCCTATCACAGTCTAGTTAGTGGAGTGTGAAGACTTATTCTACCTACATCTAGCAATAACAGGAGCTCAGACACTCAGCGCTCACTTGTGGTACCAAACATGCTTCAGCAGAATCCCATCCAACTGTGTGGTATAGGTGTTATACAACAACATATGTATCAGCCACAGTAGACATTTCTATATCAAGGCCTGGATAAGCTGATCAGAAAGCTTCTGGTCAGTGAAGAGGCAGGTGTAGGAGGCAGGGGGAGACTGCCATCACACGGAAACTGAGATGCAGTAGGGTCTGCCCCAAACTCACCCTCTAGCCTACCTCAGCAGAAGGACCATACCCAGACCCAGAAGCCAGGAGGGACTATCAGGGTCCCACTACTTAGGTGTAGCCCTTGCATGTTAACTGCTGTATGTTTAAGTCCCCCACCCACCAAATTACACAATGCATGCAAAAACTGTCATTCAATCCAAGTGGTAGCCACATGATACTGGGCATACAAGGTAACAAGTACTAAGAGTCCTTTGGGGGTGAAGTTGGGGGTACTGAGATGCAGCAGTGGTAAGTGCTGAATTGATAGATATTTGTATCTGCATGTACCTCCAGATATAAGTATGTATATCAATTGCAATTTACAGTATGTCATTTCTGAATTAAGAATAAATTTTTACATTATGCACAAGCACATGCATGTGAACTCAGAGCACTATCTCTGTCTTCCGCATAATCAGGCTCACATCACTGACTTCAGCACAGACAGCATCCTACCCTTAATGTACAACCAAAACAGCCAGAATGCAAAATTATAAATGTAAAGTAAACCTAAAGCCCGGTTACCTAAAACCTATTGGAAAACAGTTTATGAGCAATCCATGGGTTGAAATGCATTAGCTTTTATATGAGCTTGTAGTTTGCAGAAATTTATAAAGTTTCCAATCTGCTTAAGGATCACAGGCTTAGGGAAGAAAGCACAAGCTCCAGTCAATCAAAAGGAGAACAAAGAAAAGTGTAGGGAAAGAAGATGATACAATAAAAAAGGGTGGTCATACATAAAGCTGAATTCATCTGAACACCAAAAAAAAAAAAAAAAAAAAAAAAAAAATACCAAAAGCCTCCAGCCCCTACAAAAGGTGTTTGAAAGCTCTGAAAATGTGCAACTCTTCCCTAGACAAATTTCAGTCCAACCCAAGTGACATTACTGTATAAAAGCAATCTAAGCAACTTCATGAGATCAGGTGAATAGCTGAAGATAAGTACTTAGCAGTCTCAGTCTTAATGTAGCACTGACCACACTATCAATCATAACTTTCAACTACCTTGATATGCAAGGTAAGCCACTAAGAAGAGAAATTCATACATGGTGCAGATAATGAGGTTAATTTTTCTGTGAGCTATCATGAAAATTATTATAGTACGTTATCAGTACTTTGCTAAAAATTTTCTCAGTATGGAAATCAATCTTTCCTTCTTCTTGGCTAGAGCATAAAGGCTGAGATTTATAAAGCCTTTTAAGGTGCCTCTAAAATTAATGGGAATTGGATGTCCTCATTACCTACATGCTTTGAAAAGCTCAGCCAAAATGCATAAAATGAGTAGACACCGGCTATCATTAAAACCTCTCCAGTTTTGCCTTTGAAAGTAGATAAGGATATCATCTTGTTCAAATGATTCCCTGTAAAGAATTTAGCACCAGGAATATTTAGCAAACACTATAGTGCTCACTGTAAATTACTTTCAAAGGAACGTGCAAAGACTTTAACGGTGCCTACACAAACAACTGCGTGAAGCAATAAGGTGAAGTGAACCTCCAGAGGTTACCAGCACTGCAGTGGAAAGAGTGAAATTTATTATATATCCCCGGTAGCCACTTTCTTGCTCCAATTATGAAAGATCTGGTGAGACTAGCCTATATATACTTGCATCTAATTGTCTGCTAATAGGCATAGTAGTCCACAGAGTACTCTGAAGTCCAAAGGCATGAGAGCTATGGGGCTATTTGGGCTACTTTTTTCAAACCAGCTGTTGAAATCATACCTAGATCCCAAACACTTGAAAAGCTTCAATAAACTATCTTCAGCTGGCCATTGCTACCCTCTCAGGCAAAAGCCATGTTGCCCTAGGTCAACTCTCTTCCTTAATCCCACCTTTATCCTTTTCCCTATATTCTGGCTGAAAGGGGGATCCTTGCCAGCTGCCCCCTGCCCCAGTCTTGACCATGCCTCCTTTCTCTCCTCAGTTGGCTGGTAAAAAATAATGCAAGCAAATCCCTGGTCTGCAGCATTACAGAGAGGGCCATGTAAACTGTGGGCAAAGCTTGTACTGCTGTTTCTGTTCTGCTAGCAGTACCCAGATGGGCTAGCTTATATCTGGCTCTGGCACTGATATCATAAACATAAGCAGTGCAATCACACTCCACAGCAGAGCGCAGATGAGAAAACCAAAGGAGAAGAGCTTCAGCCTTGTATAATTTCCATGATTAAAATCAACAGCAATGTTTGACTAATTGGCCCACAAAGGCCTTTGCATCAGTGTAATTTAAATAAGCTTAAAAACAGAACAAGGTTAAAAAACAGCACTATTCAGCCTACCAACCAGCCTGCAGAGTCTCTTCACTGAGTTTGAGTTACACAAGGCTAGCTTGTCTCTGCAACAGCCCCATTCAGCTGCTCTAAATTTCTAGTGGAGAGCCCCGCTGAAAAGCAAGACCAGTGAACGTGTTCACCCCCAATATCACTAGCCATTTCACCTCTGAACAGGGACACAGTACTCTTAAGGGGCTGCAAGAAGAGGGTGAAAACAAACATTTTGCTGTTCCTGCTCCATGCTAGAGGAGTTTTCATGTACCTCCTTACCCTTCTCCAGACTTACATGAAGTTAAGAGAATCAGCAGCTTCTCTGTTGGAATCACTAAGAGAGGTGCGTGTGATGACTTCATGTCGTAGACAAGTGGTTACATCCCCATGCACTCATGCACAAGGCAGATGGAGCTTGTCTTGTGTTTGATCTCAAGATAGCTTCAAAGTATTTCTTAGGAGAAATCACAGGGAACCTGAGATAGACGTGAACCAGGTTGGGTTCTGGACATCCCTTTCAATCTAATGGATGAGATCTCTGTCAAGGAGGCCATGGAGTGTTACCTACCCAAAATCACCAGATGAGACCTAGACTACATCTGCCTGGATTTCACTGACTACATTAATTCAGTATGAGCCAGAAAACAAAGCATTAGGCAAACTTTGTTATGTAACTGTCACTGAACTCACATTTGGGGCGGCAGGCCAGCGGGTGACAGAAACCACTCTGGCAACAGCTAATTGGCCTTGGTAAGGAGTAAGTCAAAGAGATTGGCCCCGGGGCAACGTAATTAGCAAAGTCATTGGCAGCTTATGCCAACAGTCTAATTTAGAAAGCAATAAATAGTTAAAAGAGCAACCTCCCCAGGGGGCACGAGCACTGATGTACGGGGACAGCTAAAACAGCTATTGGCTAAGGTGGTACCACCCTGTGTAGGGGCCAAGCTGCCACCCAGCAACAACCATGTCCCTCTGCTGGAGCACGTGTATGTCCCTTGGTTCCATGGTGCTGCTCTGGGCCGGACCAGGGCTGGTGCTTTGATTTTTTGTGTGTGTCATGCTTGTGATCTCAGAATAAAAATTGCTATCTACCTGCTAAGCCCACTGTTATAAGTAAATAAATTTTGGATGGTAGCACTCCCCCCATTTGCCCCATGTTGGAGAACTCAACAGTGGCTTAAAGCAAGAAAAGAGGCTTCCCATACAGTGCCCTGCCCAGGCTCATCACAACATACATCCAACAGGACGAAAACCAATGGGCAGGGGTCCATCTGTCATCTCACAGAGCTAGGGGCTGTGGGGAATGAAGAGAAGTGGGGAATGGGCTCTGCTCCTATACCACCTTGCTCAGCACAGCGAGGCATGCCGTAATTTGCTGCCGCTGCCCATAGGTTAACAGTAAATTCCTGTCCCCTGTAGCAAAGACAGAGCGGTGAGGTGTGTGAGAGGCTTGCTGTCTCCCAGAGCAGTTCCTGAGAGGAGGCAGCTACCCAGCTCCTGCGCTGCTCAGAGTGAAGCCTTAAGATGCGTGCTAGCCCGAAGTAATGAGCCCGGCTCTGGCAATAAAGTGATTGTGGCAGTAAAGTGAAACAGCCATTATGCACTTGGCAACGGCTCTAGCCTCGAGATAACCTGCTTTTTAATTGAGCTGAGGAATGTTTTCATTCTTTCTCGAGTTGCATATTATTTATGGGTACAATGTGTAATAATAAAAATTACATATCTTGGCAAAAAACAATGAGCAAAAAGTCAGCTGGAAGAACACTACACAGCGGGCGTATATTTTTCTAGAGAGGTAGTCATCTATTTTAAGTACCATTGTGCTCTGTTTCGCTGTGGTAAATCCAGCAGTAGAATGCTAGCGATGTTTTTGTACATAGGAAGGGATCTGGCTTAAAAGCACAACCCTCGGCATGTGTTGTGGAGTACCTCACTGCTGAGCCCCATACACTCACCTCTCTACAGACCTCTCCCAATCTCAAGCCGAGACAGCAGTGGAGGGAATGGTCACAAAAACTGCCCCCCGTGCCATGTCTGTGATGTATCCATCCCCAGCAGAGCACGTTCCCACTCCTCCATAAAGGGAGTAGCAAAAAATTGCTCCCAATTCCCTTCCAAGCTTCAGTGCATGGAGCATAGCCACTATTGACAATTATGGGGTGGGGGTAAAATGTGCTGCCTTTATCCATTTTTAATTGCTGGAGACTGTAAAGTTGTTCTTCGGGAAATAAATACATTACTACTTTCCTCTCCCACTCGCAGCATGCCAGCACATTTGGTTTATCGATGGCCGTTTAATAATAACTTTCAATACCGGAATTTTTTCAATTGCCTCTTCAGATTTTTGCTCCAAACCACTGTGGTTGGATTACTCATGGGAAAAGCTGAGCAAATGGATTTTGTGTGGTGTGTGTCTGCAGAAAGAAAGAATGAGAGAGCACAGAATCACTTAAATGATAAATCAAATCTTAAAAAAAAAAAAAAAAAAAAAAAAAAAAAGTATTTTTCTTTGTGCAATAACCTTTTATCTACAGCCCGGCTGTCACAAATACACTGTTTAACGCTTTGTGCCCTGTCATCAGCTGTGAACAGAAAAAGCAGCACTGTGCTGTAAGCATTATCTTAAAACTCTTTTGCAGCCAACAGGTTTTGCATTTTAAATGGGAACAAGACTACCTCCAGGTTTGTCAGCCTGATGCCTAGCCTCACACTGTTAGTTGTACGTGGGTCTGCAAAGCAAACACAGGGAGAACTGACTGAGGAAAAAAAAAATGAAGGCTGAAAATAGGAAAGAAAAGGAAAGAACGTTGAACCTATAATGTAAATCTCATGTTTAATTAGAAGGGCTGAAGAATTGTGGCCAGGAAAAACATGTTTCTGTGTAAGTGGTCCTGAGCAGCACTGAAGGTGAATATAATAAGGCTGACAAATACACCTTGGAGGGTGACTGCAAGAATAAAATTGATTTATTTAATAATTTAGAAATAGCTTCCAGCCATATCTCCCATTAAAATCTGAAGGCCATTGTATTCTGTATTTCTTTGGTCTTTTTTCTCCCTTTTACTTATGCTCCACCAGATTTAATAAATAAGTAATACATGGGGGGAAAACACTTATCTGGAGTGCTTTGCCACAGCCCTGTAGGGTTCTGTGATTCTTTCTAACTCTAAAAAGATCAAGTCTGGAACAGTCATCTCCCAGAATAAGAATGATGTTTCAGGGTTAATGCTCTAAATATAAGCAAGGAAGTCCAAAAATTAAAATTTTATTAATGAGCATTGAAGATCCAAGCAAGTAAACAGCATTAAATACACAAGCTACTTCCCAAAATATGAGTGAAAATTCACCTGAACTTGTAAATGGCAGTAAGCAGATATATGTTCTTTTCTAGCAAGAGTTAGGGAAAATAAGAAATGATAAGAGTAATAATTAATCCAGAGAGAGCACATTTTATTCTATCACCCATTTTTAAAGTTTTATCCTAATAAATCTGCCTATAGCACCAGCCTCCTGAGATTTTTCTCCTGATGGTCTGTTCAGACCATAATTGTTTCAGAATCTTGTTTTAACACTGTTCATTTCAGAAAGGAAATATATCGCACAGTCTTGCTTGTTAATCAATTAAACATTAAGTACCCACCACCTTACTCCTGGAAAAGCAAATGGAGTCCATGCACAATTCTTCTGCAACTATTTTATGCAAAATTCATAGTGAGAATTCTATAAACAATTCATAAAGTCAAATATGGGTTTGATAGAGGTGCGTATCAGCAATGTAGGCCAACTTCATTTACACTGGAAAAGTAAACATAAGCATGAGAAATGCCTTTCTGCCCTCACCAGTTGGAGAATAAAACCAACTGAGCAGTCAGGGGAACCTTCCTCAGTGCTCTGGCAGTTTGCAGCTTTCACCCACAAGACCAGCCGAATAATTGAACTCTGCTGTAGCAATAGCTTTAACAATATTAATTAATTCCTTTCAGCCAAGGGCTTCCATTTTCCTCTAATATTGTTCTTTTTAACCATTCTAAAACTAAATAAAACAGAGAAAAGAAACAGAAAAGAGCACACAGTAAAAGCCATTATAAAACAACCCACTGAATGGATGTCTTTCAACTGATGCCAGTGGACTTCAGACAAATAAATGGGAAATTACATTAACGTGCTCTTACTTTTCCCAAAAAAACAACAAAAAAAAATAGATTTCGAAAGAGCTTACACAATAGGCCCACGAGGACTTGCTTTAGTGGCTAAGACATGGTAGCGTTTTACTTCTTAAACTGTTGGGCCGCTAGCAGCAAGCACACAGCTGGCTCATGGCATCAGATGCAGCAGCTTTTATCCACGACATAACCGCACAATTTGATGGAATCAAGGCCTAGTTGCACACCGTAAGACCTCCACCTTTGTCCCCTGAGAACAAAAGGGCTTCCCATTTGTACACACTGGATCCCAGGATCCCCAGACCCTATTCCCATGGCCTCAGTAGGAACTTAGCTTTGTCCCCATCAAGTTTGGGATGTAGATGGTTATCAAGCATTCTGCTTATTAAGCATTCAGGCTTCACCATCCTCCCTCGACATTTTTGCCCTTTCAGGTGTACCGTCTGCATCCTCTACCAGGGCAGACAAAAAGCTGGAGCTCGTTGCCTGCTCACTGCATAGGACCTTGCCTGATGTTCAACCTCCACTGACATCCACAGGGGGTGTCTCCTCATGCTTGCTGCAGGAAGACCTTTGCCCTTGAAGGCTGCAGCACTTTACTCTGAACAACCTCGCGGTGCTCTCCACAAGGGCTTTGTCTTTCAGGGGCTTCCTTCAGCCATCTCGAAGAGCCCTGCAGCCTCCAGCAGGTCATGCAAACTGCAACCTTTGTGAATATTTCTTCCATTAAGGGACCCCTGAGAACTCTTGCTCAGCGCAGGCTCTGTAGAGCTGTAAGCAAATACCAAAGCCGTTGACTGTCTGTTTTTGTTTTAAGGTCTGGTGAGGGAATACAGAGAATTTATCATTGGGGAGAGGAATAAAAGCAGGGCAGTGGGTGGGTAAAGAGCTTCCTTCACCCTCATCCCCACCCAGGTACCTGGCTTGTTTGTCAGAGTTAACCCAGATGAGCAGCATGGTGGCACTGGCCTCGCATGCCATATTTCAACAGACAGCATTTCTGATAATCCTGATTATTCTTTAGAGCTGAAAGGGGGGTGGGGAGGAGGTGGATTTTGCGTACTTTTGTGACTGTGTATGGTTTTCTCCCTTGTTTCCATAGGGGCAGGCTCACTGCTCCTGTTTGTGACCTGCAAGAAACTCAGCAAAGGGGAGGAGGAGGAGGCGGCACCACTGAAGCAAGGAAGGGACAAAAGTGACTGAGTTGCTACTGCTGTTGCTGCAGGAGTTGCTAAGAGGAGGCACAAAGCCCCCTGGACATTACCATTGGAAAGTCATTAGGAAGCTCGGGGCCACATCTTCACCACAGATTGCAAGTCCTCCTCTCCCAAAGCACACACAGGAGCATGGGGGGGATGCAGGGACAGGAGAGAGTGAGGAGGGCAGGGCAGAAAGGAGGGGGGTCAGCCCCTTCCCCAAAAAGGCTGGAAATAAACTGGAAAGGGGTGGGTGGCGTTCAGCAAGGGCAGGCTGTGGGTTTTTCAAGGGTGGGTTTCTCTCTGGTTATAAAGTTTGTCCCTCCCCTCAGGGTTATTTTTTTTAAGTTTTATTCATGAGTTGTTAACCATTTTGTTTAGCAAATCGGTTTATCCCAATGACCTTTCACTGCTTTAATTTTCGAGATGGCAGATGGCTCTAAAGAAATCCCCCTTAAATGCAGACCCAGACCCAGCCTGCTTGTTCACGCACTGGACCTGCATCAAAATGCCAAGCACAGCTCCAGAGAGAAGACAAAGTCCTCAGGAAAGAAGGGGGGGAGGGAGGGAGAGGGGGAAGGGAGGAGAGAGAGGCTAGACAAAGTCCAGGTTGACTATTTCTTGCATTGTTAATAGTCTGGGATTTCTCTCCAGCACCGTCTGCAAGCCCCTACCCCTGCTATCTGCACACAAGCAGCATGGTCCTGCAGGAGTTGTATCCCAAGGTCTCATGGCCAGAGGCAAATGTCAAAGAGAAGCAAACCAGCAGGAGGGAGGGACGGACGAGCTGTGCAGGAATGAAGGGCAGAAATGATGTGCTGAAAGCAGAGGCAACACCAGACCAAGCTGAGCAGCCACACCTGTATGAAAATATAATATAGGAACAGAGAAAAGGAAAAAGCAGCCTGCAGCAGTAGCACACTGAACTGCCCATTCAGCCTTATGGTGGTCCCTCACCCATCACACACACAGTGCAAAAAGTCTTAGCAAAGGTGCCCTGCCTTTATGAAAGACTTGAGGCACAGAGCACAATGTGAAATATTAGTCAGTAAGTATTAGTCCCGCTTTTTTCCCCCAAACAAGTTTCTGAGGTCTGGCCTGTTCTGGATGAATGAGTGGAATTGAAGCATGTTCAAGAGTTATTATTTATCCCTTCTCCAGCTGGCAAATTTTTGAGAACATGTGAATCTATATAAATTGTCACATCTCCTGTCTTTTCCAACTGGTAAGTAATACCACTCAGAGGTGCCAGATTCTAAGAAGCTATTCTGTTCATCACATGGCTCTTGTTGAAAATGTGGCAAAAAAAAACAATTGTTTCAAAAAAGAAAAATAGGGATAATATGCATTTGAGTTCGTCAGCATTGGATTTCTCCCTCACCACGACTCATGTTTAAAATGGGAGATCCCAAGCAGAGCTCACAAATGGCAGTTTCAGCTCCTGACTCAAACTAATTCTTCCCAGTATGCAGAGGGACCGTATAGACCCAGTTCAGCAACCCTTTTAATCCTCTCATCCATGTAAAACGTTTAAATGAACCCCGTTGTCTTTCCTGCTTGGATTCAGTCATTTTGAGGGGGAAAGTGGTGGGGAGGATGCAACCACATTGTGTGGCACCTCACAGCCCACCAGACCAACAAGGGACGAAGTGGAAGGAGCAACCTCCTGGTTCTTCCTTCACCTTCAGTCACTTGTATGGGCTTCCATGGAATAAGCATGTGTAAGTGCTCTGCAAGCCCTACCAACAATACATGTAGCTCACAGACAAGATACAAACATTGGGCTACATCATGATACATTTGTTTATTGCACTGCTGGGAATAGATTAAGATAACAAAAGTAGAAGTCACAAGTCCTTTTAAACTCAAGAAAGGTGTATGTTATGCCTAAAAAGATGCAAATCAAGCTTCTTCATGGAGTTTCTTGCCTTCTTTTCATCCTATATGGTTTGTTTTTCATTTGGCTCAATCAAAGCTCCACCTCGGGACCGGATGGAAGAAGGCAAAAGGGCTCCAGCTGCATTGAAATCCTAAAGCAGCCCCAAGTCAATATAGATGAATCTTGATGATGAATCCCGCAAGTGCCACTGTCACACAGCTCAGTCCTAACCCCCACACAACAAAGGAATTATTCCCATTCCTGGGAGTGTAAGGAACCACTCCATCACAACAAAACCAACAGCCTTCTAACAGCTTGCTGCAAAGCGGAGCCTAATAGACCCAAATAAAGTGGCCACAGGACAGCTCCACCTGGCATCTCCCAGAAAACTAGGAAAAAAATCAAAGTTTTAACACCACTGTGTCAGGCTGCAGACTTCAGTGTTTTGATTCATGGCTGCCTTCACATGAACTTTTTGACCAGCTCAAAACACACCAGTCATGTTCCTCCTAAAGACTAGTGACCAGTTTCCCTCAAACGACTTACCCGCAAGGCATAGTCTTCTTTTATTTGATTTTGCTTATTCCCCATGTGGACTGTAATTTGCTCAAATGCTTCCACTCAAACTGTTTTCCCCAGTGTTTGAATTCTATATAACTTCTGTTATCTGAGATGGTCCATGATTATTTCTGTTTCCTGGTGTAGCTGAGAGTCTGGTGGTCTATCAAGCCACTGTGGGTTCCATTCACTCGAGGAGAGGTAGCAGCAAAACAGCATTTGGAAATTTCATAAAATATTAAACCTCCTGCTTTCTAGGCCACACAGTCCTTGCCTGAGGCAGCATTCATATAAAAAGTTAAGCTACTACAAGATTTATTGCCTAGATGCAAAGGAGCACACAAAATTGAAGTCTATGTCTCAGCCAGTTGGAACACAAACAGATATTCCTCCTAAGATGCCCTGAACTGTGCTGGAGACAGGCAGCAAGACAAATGCAGTTGGCTCAATGCAGCCTGTGCTGAAATATAAGCACCCACAAGCCTGGAAACACTCATGTCACATAAGATAATCAAATTAAAGAGGGCACAGCGAGTCACGGTCGACACACACTGCAGAGCTTCGTCCGTGCAAAGGTTTGTCATTGCCAGGTCAGACAGATCGATGACTAGCATGGAGGATCCTGACAGAGGAAGGCAAATAGCTGTCTGAGGAGGAACTTTTATTACATGTACTCAGATTCATTCACAGGTCCTTCAGCCACCATAAGTTTAAGCATACTGAGCTCCAGATGGGTGAAGGATGTGTGGTATTTGGGACTGGAAACTACCACTGGTGTGGCTTCATATGCCAGATGTTCTCAGCACAGATATATGGACCAAGCTTCCCAAGGGCTCCTCAGTAAGATGTGCATTCCTAAGACCTAATGCTTCACTTCTTCTCCGTGATACTCCGTCTGCACACTGACAGATGATTTTTTTTTCATTACATTCATGTAAGAAATATGGTTTTAGAGGAACTCAGAATTGAGAGGACCATTTTCAAGCAGTTTTATGAAGACATATGGAAGCCAGGTCCCTCTACAGCCCTATCGAGACTTCTTCTATCATAACTATTTCACATTAGCCTTCCTCCTCCAAAGTGGGAATTCTCCAGTGCTTGACAAGGCTTTCAGCTCAACACTGCAGTGAGACAGTAGCATTAGGAATCTGTCATGCCACCTGCCAACTGAATATTGTAAGAAGATGTACTGGGTGTTCCGAGGAACAGAAGTAGTCTTCACTGGCCATACCATACCCTCCTTACTATAAAGCCGTTGCATCCAGCCAAGATTCAGTACATATCCTGAGGCAAGTTTTAGCCACTCTGGGTATATGCATGCACAGTGACCCATGTACACAGCTCCAAAATGCTCACTGGTTGATGTTGGAAAACTATTCCCATTTTTATACCCCACACACAAGCACACATTGTGTCAATAATTTTTTAAGTCACAGAAACATCTAATATAATTTCTAATTCTGATTTAGCAATAAATCCCAACAGAATCTTAGAGCAACTTAGGCTGGATGGGACCTCCGGGGTCACCTCATCCAACCACCAGCTCAAAGCTTAATGCTGGAAATGAGCACCAGCTTCATGCCTCATTGCAGCTACCCTGTTCCACTTGACCTTGTGATGAAGAGTCACTAACTGCATTTCAACTGTGAGGGTATGTTATAACCACCACCCACAAATATGTAGCAATACTCAGCTACCTACTCTGAAGGAAAAAAAAAAAATCTTTTATTTTTTTCTTCTTGTCTTGCATTATCTGTAGAATATCTCTCTGCTGTCTTTGCATTGCCAGACAAGCAGTTGGGAACCATGACCTCAGAAATGGTTTGTTCTACAGTAATGATACAAAATTCAACGGCAACATGCAAGGCTGATGTCTGTGTTGGACCATCACTGATCACGACATTGTCTTTTCAGGCTGCAGAAGGGAAATGTTACAAACAACATAAAATGAAGTCAAGGTGAAGTTTTAGAATAGTCAGTTCAGAAAGTAAGGAATTGGTTTTAAAGAACTGTGCATAGTATATAATGTAGTACATCATAATGAACTAAAAAATAGGGAAGAATAAAGATGAATAACAAACCCCATATGTACCAAGGAAAAAAATTTACATGTCCAATTATGACTGCTGTTGTCCTTGACCCTGCAAATTTAAATTCACTGCTGTAGTCCTTTGTCATGTTAGTCATTTGACTACCTTCTTGGGAAATATTTATGTGACTAAGGGTTTGCAGGATCAGGCCCAATATAAATAATAATAGGATCACTTAGGCAGAGTTTTACATCTGTGCAAACACTGTCTAATGAATTCCTGATGGAGTTCTGCTGTTGACTAAGGAAATCATGTGAGAACCTCCACAATAAATGGAGCAGCAACACATTTTGGATCAAAGGAATTCATACAGAAAAGCAAACTAATATACAAAGGGCTACAGTCTTTTTTGGCATAATTCCTCCCAAGTCTTTTAGACCCTCTTTAGGCACTGGCACTATTTATTTTATAGCAAAACCTCCTGGCCTTTGAGTTGAAAGGCCTTCAGTCTTTGATATCAGAGCCTTTGCATTTAACCAAGAGGACAGTCTTTGAGGGGAAGGGGTCGATATGTACAAACCTCAGGTTCATCCACTGTGAATTCCTTAATGCAGGGGTGACATTTCCATTCTGCAGTTGTATGGTGTGAGTGCAGCAAGGTCCAAATCCATGCCAAAAACTGCAAGGCACTCAGGAACACAAACAAATAGCAACAGTCCAAATTTAACGGGGGTATGACCACACTGAAACTGACACCACATGCTGTAGCTGTGTGCTCTTCTTGAAGAGAGTCTCTTTGGAAAGTGAGCTCTTTTCTAGATGGTTTTAGCGATTGCAGCGCTCCCTGCAATTCCAGAAGCTGCATGCTTTGGTAATCTCTTCAACCCGAGACGTCACCAGACCTCCTTCTGTCTGTCTTCTCCCTCAGGCCACATGCACAAGGCCAGACAAAGACAGAAATAGTATTTTGAGACTCAGACCATAGAGGATAACTGTCATGGCTCTGTTCTATTTAAGTGACAGAGGTCACCAGAGATTCCTCTTGACTTTTTATACCATCTCATGTCCTCTTACTCTGAAAGAGTAAGGGGTTGTTCAAAAACCAACCTAGTCATACTCTAAATAAATAAATAAATAATAATAATAATAATAAAACATTTTACTAAAATGACCCATACTGTCCTCCTTTTTAATTCAGAAGAGGTTTCAGTCATCCCTGCTCTGCATGTGTGTGGTGTCTGTAGTGTCAGGATAAGGGACCACTGCTCATGTTAAAGTGCTTCCTAACTACACTGTTTTCCAGATTTTTTTTTCTTTATTTATGAGAGAGCTGTTGAATGTAAAGCACTTTTTCCAGAAGGTCTATAGCCATCACCTCTACACCTCTCCCTGCACCTCTACACCTGCTCCCCACTCTACACCTCTAAGTCATGCCTCATCCTCCTGCTACCTCCAAGGATTTTCATGCTTTTTGCTGCACACCTTAGTAGGATGCAAAGAGACTGGGATAAGGATAAGGACCTGCAGAACAGTGCACTGCAGAAAGTGGCAAGCAGGAAGAGTGGAGATCTGTATAGCTTGATTCAACCTACAGCAGAAGGCAGGTGAGACTAGAGAAGTGAGGGAGGAGTACTGTAGCTAAAGGAATCCAGCACCTCCAGTGATGCAAAATTGTTGAGCAGTGAGATCCACGCAATAGAGACCATCTGATGCCAATCTTAGTCCATAAGGATATAAATATATGGATGAACTGTCAGCCTTGGATCAAGGAAAAGGAAAGAAGTGTATGTTGCAGTTACAGATCAAAGCAGCAGCAAACTTCTAACATTTTTTTAACAGAGAACTTGAACTGCTGTCCAGTAAACTGGTCAAACTGCCTGTGGGGAGAAAATTTTGAGAAATAATTTCTCACCACTTAAATGCTCTAGAATTAGTGTTTCCAAGAAATAAGTGTGCAAAGAAATGAGATTACTCTTGATATAGTGTTAAAAAGCAGCAGCCAACATTAGGAAGTAATATTACCTGAATCATTTCTACTGACTGCAGAATAACTAAAATATGTCCGAAGGGTTAGCTGAGTACCTAAAAGGGACCTGCTAACACCACATTTGAAAAACAAAGAAGATGCCAGCAAATGAGAGGGAAAATATCCTGAAGGTCTAAAGGAAGGAAATGAAATCCTGAGAGGTAGCAAGAATCCATCTATTCATGGAGTTGATAAGAAAATCTCCGAGGCATGTATACTGCTGAACATAAAAATAAAATTATAAAAAAAAAAAATAGGATGAAACACGAAAGCAAAAAACTAATGAACACACCTGCCTGCCTTAGCTCAAGGGCCTTTTTGAACCAGTTAGAAACCCTTCAGCATCTGGAAACCTGACCAAACCGATGCGAATAGTGAGAAGCATAAAATTCAACAGGCAATAGGTAAAGGGGTGAATAAGAAGAGGCTGAAAGGCTCTCAGAGGGAAGCAATACCTAAAGGTCACAGACGCTGCATATAAACAAGGTGCTGGTCTGTGAGAGCACAATGTCCATTGGATTGTCAGGGATTAAAAGTGGGTGTTGGGCAGAGTCAGAGAGAGCAGGAGCCATTCAGGGTACCTCTGAGTTATCACATGGCTGATTTCCTTCATGGGTGGAACATGTCAGGGAATGGTCTTTTATTATCATCTTTCCATCATGTTTTAAATGGTTTTATGGATTACGTGCCCAACTCCAAATTCTTGGGAAAAGTTTACAGAATCCACTTATTAGTTATTGTTGCTATTGTTGTTGTTGTTACATGCAAATATTTCCAAGCCACTAAACAATTACCATCATGTTTCAATGCTGAATATTCTTTACAATCTGAAAACATAATGGCACCAGGCACACTGAATAGAGAAACGTATTTTTGATTATGTCATGGCAATAATTGCCTTCACTGCTTTATATGAATTGAATATTTAAAATATCATTGTAAAAATAGCAGCCCTTTAATAGGCATTATCCTCTCCCATAATGGAAGCACAGGTCACAGAACACCTTCCCTTCCTCGTTACTGACGCCGCTAGAAACCAGGCTAATAACTTCATTGTCACTGCCGCATTTCTGCAAGGTTTTGCATGTGTCTAAAATGCAGATATTAACCCCTGTTTCAAACATTTGTTCACCGGCATACAACCATAAGCCCTCCCTAAGAACTCCAGATAAGGTGTCTGCCCCCAAATAAAAGAGCTTTTCCAGTTTCCTGGTAAGAGAGAAAAAAGAAGTTCTTTATCGAAAGCATATTAGCATATTTTGCCTCATTAATAACTTCACTGCAGCATTAATTTGCTTAATTATTGCACTTTGAATTCAGCATGGCAGCTAATTAATTCAAAGACTGAGAAAAAAAAAATGAAATTATAACACATATAAACATAGCCCTGCTTGGTGAGCATGCTTTTTTTGGAAATCATTCTTTTTTTATTCTATTCCATGAAACACTAAGTCTGTGGACACAGTAGGTCTAAAGTTATCTATTTAATGATTTATATTAATACATTTTCCCAGATTTCCCTTTTAGGTTTCTCTCCTGATGAATCTTCTTAGAATAAGTGGGGTTAATGCATCCCAACAGCCTGCTATCAGAACTTCCAGCTCCATTACCCACTATTAAGATCTTGTTCTCTTCCCTGGCAAATCTTTCTCTCTATTTTACTGGCAATGGCCAAGAGGCACACTAAATCCTTAGCAGGTCATTTGAAAACAGGAGTTCACTTCTCTCAAAACAGCCCTGAAATTACCTTCTCATAGCTCAAAAAAAAAAAAAAAAAAAAAAAAAGAGAGAGAGAGAGAGAAAAAAAGAAACTCTCCATTTCATAAAGTCTTTCATTTTAACTGAGAAAGAAAATCTTGAGGTATTTTGGTCACCCCTAAAATTCTCACTGTCAGAATTGGGAATGATATTCTAACAAAGCATATTCTTAACCGCTTTCATACCTTTTTTACATCTTAGCAAGACAAAACCATCACAAAATAATTAATGCTACAGGGCTACTCTGAGTTGACTCTCCCTCAAGCAGTACTACAAAGGCTGCCCAATATGGCAGGGGATGCCCACGGTGATGCTCCAGTGATGCTTAAAGAGCTCCATAGCTGTGTCAACAAAAAACTTTAACTGAGTGCAGGCACAGCAACAAAACAAGTATTTCTGCCCTGCTACTCCAGCTGAAAAAAAAAAGTAGTTACCATCTTGTTAAGAAGGCAGTATAGCTGGTACTGGTCACCACACTGGTACTTGCTCACTTCCCACTACAAGCACTTTGCTGGTTTAGTCTCTCGGTGTCCTCATCCATGTATACTTCAGTGTGTACCAGGTTGGTAAGACAAAGGACACTGGAGACTTCAGAGGTGTTGGCCTCAACTGTTCACAGATTTATTCTTTTGGGTGGTTTCCATTTACACAACAAGCTTAGATATCCTCAGCTGCACTGTTCAAAGAGAGATACCAGGAACAGGGATTGCCAGAATCTGGTGCAGATAGCTTTAACATTTTAAAGCTCAGTGTTATTGTTCACATTAATTTGCAAGAGACTTGTGTTTAATGAGTCTTTCTACTTGCACTGGCAATGTTTACACAAGGACCAGAGAAATCTATTGATGCAGTAATCATTTTCTTAGGGTTTTGGGTATCTAAAATGGTACTTCAGTGAATCTAAAAGACCTAAAGCCAAATCTCCTCACTGAACACCTATTTAGCCCTGGAAATACTTAAATTCAGTTGAAAACAGTAAAAAACATTTCAAAAGAATAGAGTTCTGCTCACTGGCAAGCCTAGATCTGCTCTAGTTTGGGAGCTCAGCCTTATATGCAATCAGAATCCAGCAAAAAATATATACCAACAACAAGCTTGTCTCAAGCCCTCTCCAAGACGTATTCTCAGAGCAAAGCTGACACACTTCAATTCTTCACAAAATGCATCCTGAGACCTCTTAGTTTTAAAACAGACCTGGAAAAGAAGATGCTAGAGGGTGCCCTTCTGCTATGTCACAGCCTGAGAAGGCTGTTACAGAGGTTCACACACCCATCTTTCCTCTTCTGTTCCCTCTTTTGTCCCTTCTCCCTGGACTCATGAACAAAACATTTTTTTCCTGCACAAGGTCTCTCCCCATCTCATAGCCCCATTACTTGGCAGCTGGGTCTTTTGTGACCTGCAGATTCAAACAGCAAAGCAGAGGACAAACCTGGGTTTTTAACTGCTTGAATAAATGCTCCAACCAGGAGGTTACAATGTAAGAGTCTTGCAACAACAGAATGGGTCTTGTTCCATTCTTTAAGAAAAATTAAGACTAACCCTTGGAAAGGTCCATCCCAGGTGCAGAAAAGCCAAGCCCATAGTAGTGTCTGAGAGCTCCAGGTGGACAAGTTAATGATGGGCACTGAAGCTCCTGAATTTAAGAACTTCTAGACCTTGCCTCTGCTTTTGGTGCACTGCAGTGCCACAGGCTGGAAGTTGTGTGGCAGCACCATATTCATTACAAAAATAAAGTATGTTTTTAAAGTAGCCATGAGGATGCACTATGAAAGCAAGTCCTCTGATATTTATCTGATTTTTAAAATCATTTTAGTGATTTTATATATCAGGTCACTTCCAGAACAAGACATATTTTTGTGCAGCTCGGTGTCCACATCACCAGCACTACCAGTGCACCTTGTTGTGGAACAACCTGCTATCCAGGAAAAAGTTGAGTAAATTTGGTGCCATCTGGCTGTCTCTGCTAAGAAAACATCAAAAATAGACAATTTTGCCACATGAAATGTTAACTTCCAGTTGCTATGTTAATCCACTCTGTGAATGAAGCTGTTCAAATCCCTTTAAATGAAAGCCACGGCTTTAGGCTGTCTTCAATCTTGTGAAGACTTTACTCACCTAAAGGCAGTTCACTTTTTGGGGGCCTTTCCATTTAGGTTGTTTATAAGGAAAGCTAAAATCCTTGGACACCATTCTGGGGCATGTTGTAGCATCCCCAGCAAGTTCTTTAGTAGGGGAATTGCAGACTGAACATGCAGAACAAGATTAGATACAACACTGAACTGAATTAGCAAAAGATCTATTTAAGGGAATATGTTAAGCATCTGTTTTATCAAGCATATGTACCCTACCCATCGCTGTGCACCATTAAGATGAACATATTATTCATGCAGAGATCATAAGACACACACAAGCACTGCAGGAGCTAGGAGACTGATTTTTTCCTTCTTTACTTTGCCTCATCAGACCTTCATTCAAGACCACACTGTTGTCTAAAATCACCCAATGGTAACAAAAACAACAACAAAAAATAGAAGCAATCCCCTTGTCAATGATCTGAAGGCCAAGAGAGCATCAAATACAGAAGGAATTTTCATAGTAATTAACAGACATCAGGGAAATGACCTTGTTTCAGCCCTCTGCCCCATTCTAATCCCATGTTCCCCAAGCCCTACTTCCCATGCCAAGGAGATAAAGGGAGGACCTGCTAAGGAGCCCCTCTCCAGGCCTTCTCCTGGTCCAAACCATCCCAGCTGCAGTATGTGGAGTCTGAACCAGGCGAAGATGCTGGGTAGGTGAATGTGCTGTGAGGGGAAAAATAACTGCTCAAACATCAGACAGCCTTGCTGCCTGCAGCCTCATGCCTGGTCTGGAGACCTCCAGAGGCACATGGGCCAGGAGGTTAATCTAAAATAACTAGAATATTCAGTAGCCATTGGCTGCATCTCCTCAGGGTTCACAAGGGACAGATCAGCTTCTCGTTGCTTTCATTATCTGGATTTCAATGAAAAGAAAGGAAATTGGGTAGAGGCAGATCTCTGCAGACTCCTTGCCCAGATGTTAAACCAGCTGGCCACGAACCCCACACAGAGACCTCACAGCCAAAGCCAGGGCTGATGGGAGTATATGGAGACAGAGACATGGCCTCTACCTTCCCCTGACAAAATGGACTGAACGATCTGTAGGATGGCCCAGATTCCTCACAGCAAACGTTGCCCGGCGTTCCACTCTGCAGCATCCTGTGCCCCTGTTGGTGTCCTGTCCCTCGGGGTTTGGAGAAGAGCTTTTCCACCTGCACTCAACTCTTGCCAGCACCTTCTCTCAGACCAGCAGCTGGCATTTTCCATTGTTCCCCCATGTCCAAGAGTGAGTGAGTATACATCACCAATGAGGCTCTTTAATCCTCTTCTCCTCACCTTCCTTTCTGGGTGCTGTTGTTTTTTTCCAGCCATTTCTCCATTCACTGCAACCAGTCCCATATCAGTTTGGTCCTCAGGTCAAAGGCATGCCTGGACCAAGAGGGGCAGGCCCATGTCCTGGCTGGAAGATATCCCATGGGACCACAAGCCATGGGGCCATGCTTGCCTCACCTCTGCCCTGAACCACTACAGCATCTTGCCCTGCCTGTCTCCAACCCCATCCTGCTCTGCCCTGCACCATCCCCATGTGTCCCACAACTTCTGACTCCCCATGCTGCTGCTCCAAGCTGTCACAGTAACCCTTCTCCATTTTTTTTTTAATCTTCTTCTGTGAAATCTTCTACAGCACTAACTTGTATTTTAAGGTACATATGTCATCAGAAATGCACTTAGTCCACCAGGCAGGGCAGGAGACTTAGCTCAAATGGTCACCTGCTCTATCTTCTGGCAATCTTCCTATTCTGGGCCACATTCAGCGAATTCTGGAAATCTCCCTAAAAGAAGTCTCTAAGTCCCTAAGGGAGAAGTCCCTCGTGTCTCTGAAGGGATGGCATTGCCCTAAGGTCCACATTGCTGTCCTCACCCTGCTCAGCCACAACGTATTGGAACTCAACAGGTAAATAGAAAGTACTGCAACCAAATACTTTTCCCTTCTTGTCTCCAAAAAAAACATCAGTCTGTTGACAGAAAATTTGAATTTACATAACCAGCAACAAGCACAAGATAACAGGGAGCAGCCAAAGCTGATAAGCAGAAATGAGGACATTTACCCTGATCCAGCATGCTTGAAATGCTGTGTTGTCTCTTTAAAAACAATGAAAAACCATTCTGGATGAAGTATGTCAGAATGTTTTATTTCCTCAAGAGAATGGATCTCTTAATAAAAAAAAAAAAACTTGCTAATATTAAAATATACTCAACCTGATAGAACAGAATGTCTCCTTTGAAGTTGTTTCAATCTTTTTAAATATCTAAAGGACCTAACCCACACAGGGCTTGCACATTTTCAGCTTGAAAAAAAAAAATCAAAGCCTTCTCCCCTTTTTTCCCCCATGTGCAGCCACTTGCCAATTATGGGAATTACAAAAAAAATCAGCTCTGAAAGAGTTAGGGTTGTTTTTTGTTTTTTGTTTTTTGTTTTTTGTTTTAACACGTGTAATTATGCACAGGATTAAATCATTTGGGGAGAGGGACTGCTTGGGGGGAGAAGAGAGCTCTCTTCCAAGAGCTACATGCGCACTTTAATCCTGGATCAAGTGTCAACCACCAAGTGATTTTTATCAGGGATTGCAGCACTCCTCAGCTAAACAGCACACCTCCAATTTGCTCAAACGATCGACAGCTCCTCGCCTCCTTTATTAGTCTCTCTGTTTATCTGCCCAGCAATGAGCTCCAGCTCCTGCAGCCAGAGAACAAGCCAAGAGCAACCCGATCCAGGGCTGGGAAAGATATTCTTCCAGCATCATCTGGCTCCTTGGCAGGGTCTGTGGGCAGCTGCACCAACAGCCCCCTGGCTGCCGCTGGGGATGTCATGTGGCCATGCTGTGGTGGTACTGGCAGAGCATCCCCGTCCTCCTGGATGAGATTTTCCTTTGATTCACCTTGAATCCGAGAAGCCCATTACACGACCATTTCCTCAGATTTGTTAAATAAGGGCTTTTGTTAATGACTGCCCGTAAAATGTAGCCAATGAGCCCTATTTCTGCTGTCATCATTTATAAATCTAGGTACTGCCGTTAAGGACTACTCGCTTTGCTGTGAACTTTTCCACAACACAGGAGCAGGATCTCTCTTAGCTGATTTGTAGCACAAGGGCTGGACTTCTTGATTGATGGATAAACAACAACAACAAAAAAAAAAAAGAGGTATGGAGCAGAGGACTGAGGACTGGATGACTGCCTCAGTACTGCTCTGTATATTAAAGTACATTAATCAGTCCATAATTTCAAAAACTTTTTTTTTTTCTTTAAAGTACACACACACACACAAATTATATAGGCTGTGAGCAAAATGTTATCATTGATATAAGGATGCAATCATACATGGGTATTACCTTGTACTTTTGCCTTCTTTTTTTCTTTCTTTCTTACTCCTTTCCTTCTTGTCACAGGAAAGACCAGTAAAATCTGTGTATATTTGCTACAAGAGTAATCTGTAAAAATCCTGCCTTGAAGTATTACTCACATCACCCTGTTGCACAGTCAAATTTCATAGGAAACAAAGCACTCAATGCAACATAAATTATATCGGCATTACATCGTGAGCATAAATTATCTGAACAAAACAAAATCTGACTTTGCTTCTTGCTAGTTTGGCTACTGTTTCCATTTTAGATGCTGCAGGTCATCCTGAAATATAACTTTGTCCCTTCAGTTGTTTTTTATATTTACGTTGGTTTAATAATTCCTGACATAAGAAGCATTAAAATACAAGCATTTTCTACCTAAGGAGCTACCAGTTTGTCAGCTTCAGCGGGAGATGTGACACAGCTGAACAACTGACTCAGAAAAGAGAATATTTCTATGTACTGTGACTGATGTGCTTGTATACAGGCACTTATTTGTCTGCTGAAAGTTTTAACCCCCAAACTTTTTTCATTCTTATTGTATTTGTCTAAACCCAACAGCAAGTTCTTCAGGGCAGCAACCTGTCCCCTCGCATGTTTGTAAAGCACCATGTGCACCTATGGCACTCTGTAATAAATAATTTCCTATCTGCTTATGATTAAAGACGGCTTTCAGATGAAATATTGCGAATGGAAATGGACAAGCTAGGAGGGCAGCTTGCATTACCAGCATTATGTTGGACATTGTGCTTTGACACAGTACATCAGCCAGCATGCTATGCACAGTCTGAGTCTGCCTATAAACATTTTTGAGAACCATCTTACAAATATTCCTTACGTCCTGACGCCATGCCCCTAAATAATGCCTTGTGCAGCATAACAGATCCCTCCATTAAATGCTCTGTACTGCAATATGCCCTTGCTTGTAAGAGTATCTGTTGCTTTTTTCAGGGTTATTCTCCATGAGCAAGCTAGACACACTGTGGGGAGACTGGAAGGACATGAGTTCACAGACTCAACAGAAGGTGGAAAGAGAGTGGGATGAGCCACAGAAGGGGGAGCAGAAAGGAGACAAGGATGTTATATTAATAGGATCGCCTGATGACTCGCTTGAGGCATGCACACATCCAGACGGGTCTGCTCCCTACTTAACTGCAATCGATTTGTGGAGGTGATATAGCAAACATGAGAGTCCAGCTGAGTCCGTCGATAAAACTCCCCACATGCTTAGGATTAGCATATTTATGACAGCAAAAAGGCATGTAATACCCTTCTGGAAGTGGTCCCCAGGTCATGCTTTGCCTGCACCCCAGGAGATCCTACTGATCTACTGATCCTACTGGATCCTACTGATGGTCATCCCCAAATCCTTGCTCTTCCAGCAACTCAGCCTACACATGCCCTTGCTGCCACCCAGAAAGCAAATCGCCTTTCCCTCAGCCCTTCCAGGTCCTTCAGCTTCCCACAGAGGGACCTACTTCAGCTGTAAGACAAGGAGATGTCTGGCCTGAGAACATACAGAGAAGCCATGGCTCAGTAGTACATACCTAGATCTTTGAACTCACAAGACACAGGTTAACCAAACTGTGCCTGAGTATTATTTTTGGTTGTGTAAAATAAGTTCTTCACAGTTTCAGCTCAAAGTGAAAGCTGAACTGGGTTTTTGGCTTTTGATCACTTTAGAAGCCTGTTTTCCTTTTCCAAAAGCTGCAGTCTCCCTTTAATACAGAAGACTTCAATGTTATTTATTCTCAAACACCACATTACTGAGGCAGCCTGGTGAAGAGGTTTCTTCCTCATCAGGCTAAGAGCTGAGAAGTTTACAGCTGTGGGGAAAAGGAAGCCGAGAAGGTCACTGCGTACTTGGAGGACAACGAAAAAAGCCGTCGCCATCTGGGCAGCCCAAGTTTGTTGCTTAATAAGCAATCACAGCTCTAAACCCTCACCACACCACAAGCAACGTGGATGATTTCAGGGCATGCAGAAGAGGTTCTTCCCTCCACAGACATATATATTTCGATAGATATGGCACCCAGGAGAACTTTCTTGGAAGCACGATATTAAGACTGCAAAGTCAAACACTTAACTGGGAAATATGGGGCCTAAGGTGGTCTTTGCAGCCCCAGTCATGCTGTGGTATGATCCTTGTTTCCACAGTGAAGTGTTATTTCTCCACTGGACTCCAGCTATGCTCTGTAGGCCTGAGAGCCTTCATCTCCTCAGTGTTTGTTCTGTTTCCTTGCCTCATGCCACAGTTTCCCAATACCACTCAAGTCCTGCTTGGGATAAAAGTAATAATTTTTTCACAGCCTGTTCTTTGGCCTTCTCCACTCTTAAATTAGCGTGATTCACAGATGTTAATTATCTTATTTCCATAATGAACCTGTGAAAAAAGGGTGTATCATTAGCTCTGTATTACAGCTGGTGAGCTGAGCCACATGGCGATGCAAGTTAGTAGGTTGTATCCGCTAATTTTGCACATCCAAGCTGAAACACTCCAGGCCTGCTTTCTCCTCACTTTTTTTCTCCTGACATCATCAACTCAGTGACATTCTATACATGTCCCCAGAGACTTTAAGGTACAATATGCTGGAAAAACAGAACTTCTCCAGCAGTAGTCTCCAGGTTGTAAGCTTTAGTCCCATCACACCATGGACCATGCCTTGTTAGAGGAGGCACAGAGCCAAGACCAGCACTGGGTTATTACGCCCAACCTTTCTTGAAGCCAGTAGGAGATATTTTGCTATTCGGTTTTGACATCGTTTTCCCCACAGCAGAGAAAATCATGCTTTTTCACAAATATCTGGAATAGCAATCCAAGATTCTGGCAGACCAAGAAGAAAGGCACTATGACAGGAACAGAGTCTTTTGACTTCTCTTTTCCCAGATTCTCATCCCTGTTTCATTCATACCCAGCATCTTCTTTCTCCACCTGGCTGAGGCCACAGAGAGATGATGACTGCTTTCAGGCCTCTGGATCTGCCCAGCCTGTGCTTAAAACAAAAGCCAGTCCCGGCTAAGCTCACAGTGCACTCACTACAGGTAAAATCTGGGGGTATTTATCTGCTAAATCTCTGTTTAACATCCACGGGATGTAATATTTCAAATGTACATCCCAGTTTGGTTGAATGCTCACAAAAATGAAACTCACCTGCTATAGCAGGGAATCTTCTTGCAAAATTTCAAGTCCTCAAACCAAACCATGAAAATTGTATGGTTTAAAAGAAAAAAAGAAAAAGAAAAAAAAAAAAGAAAAAAAAAGAAAAAAGAAAAATGGGAGAGCCTGGATATTTATCCCACAGGCAAAACAACCATTAAAAAAGCCTAGGATAAATTTATCCTAGCCTCCTTTCCAGAGATAACCAAATAGCTTCAGCTAAAACTTTCCCTCAAAAAGAACCAGCAGCCTGAAGCAGATATCCAGCACAGAAAATTTCAGCTTAAACAGTTAATACTTGGTGAAGTATAAGCTCCTGGAGACAGTCTTCCATACAAGATGAGTGTGGTTATTACAGGACTCCCTGTAGGACATGCAGAGCCTGGAATGCCTTTCTCAGCACTTCCAGTACTGCTGCCTATTGCCAGACTGGCTCTACTGGGATCGGGCTCCCATTGCAACCACACATCCAGCCCAATATCAATTTCTCACCTGCTTTTTAGGGAAATACAGAATAGCAAACACAATACTGGAGAGCCACTAATCCAACACCTTGAATCCAAGCTACCTCTCTCCTGTGCATACTTGCTGCCAATGCCTAATGCCTTGTCCTTTGTCCCCTGTGGGTCTGCCACACATTTTTTAACTGGTTCATGACTTTATCCTGGAGCTAAGCGCACAATCTCCAGTCATTAGTGAGCATCATGTCTTCCTGTTGTCTTATGTATCTTGGAAAACTGTGTTTATATCTTCCTCTTTGCAATGCCAGGTGTGTCTTACACAAGCTTCCCTTACTCTTTTTGATGGACTGCAGACAGCTTGCTCATTAGTCTAGTATCTAATTGCTTATCAGTCACACTCTCGAGCTCCTTATTACTTCACTAACACAGCTACAGTAATTAGATTTCACATTTCTTTAGACTTTCATGGCATTGTTTAGCCTACTGAGGAGGCACTCGTATATGATACACACATATTATAAATTACCTCCTGTAATTATCATATTCATTATAATATATAACACATACATACACACACATCTCAAACCTCTGCAGTTATAAGTGTTCGGCATGCTCTGCCAGCATCTCTGAATGTTTATTTTAACCTGTGTGAGGCTTCACCCGTCTGTGACCCTTGGCTCACAAACCGTGCCCAATCGCATCATTTTCTGCCTCTCACACACCACCACCACTTGCCTCCACCGCAAAACAAACATCTCAGATCTGTTTGCTGCAGGGATGAAAATCCTTTTAGGCAGAAACATGAATTTGATGTTCAGTACAGAAGCAAGCAGAAGAGTCGCTTGAGCCGTCAGACCTTATTTTTGGGGATAACACAGGTTTTATGCCGATTTTGTCTAATTTGATGTGTTTCTTTAACACCTATCCTCTAAGCCTTGAGCTTTCTTTTTAGGGAGATCATTCTCCACATTTATTACTGCACTTAAAAAGCAACGATAATTCATTTAACATTTCAAAACAGAATTCTGTGGGCATTTAGGATGGATGACTTTTTTTCCTGGGGATCATGTGTGAAATGTGTGCTGGTTTCTGTATTTCTATTCGGTTCCAGAGGCAAAAAGCTGCATGCAAGGGTGGCATGAAAAATTGGGCACCTCTTTTTCAAGTGAATGAAATAAGTGATTGCACCAGACAGTTAAACCTAGCAAGACAAACAGGTAATTCCCACCAAATTGGAAAAGGGCCATATCACCACAGGCTCCATCTACGGAAGTACGCTAAGCAGACCCAGGGGACAGAGCATTTTATTCAGTGTTATGGATGTAGCCATAGAGACTGCATGTGGTATCCAGATTGTGTCATCACCCTGCTGTGGCGCACACTTACAGTTGCAGGTGGAGATGGTGACATCTGGGGACTGAGGAGCTATCTCCTAAAGACAGACAAACACACCTGGGCACGGATGCATCCCTCAGCCATGGGAAACATCTCCTCTGTCCCAGGTCATCCCTGGGCTGCCAGCAGCTCCTGGTCCAGGTCATGCCACCCAGACCCAGCATTGTGCTTTCTCAGCTGAATCTGTTCAGCAAAGTGTACGTGGAGATGAAACTAATGCCACACATGAAAGAAGAGCAGTGAGTACAGGAACATTTTGTAGCTCTGGAGGTCAAAGTCCTGCTGAGGTCAAAGAAGAGATATTAGGACAAAAAAAAAAAAAAAAAAAAAAAAGAGGAAAAAGAAGTTTTCTCTTGGCCTCCACACTCATGAAGTCAGCTACATGTGGTACAGAAACCCTTAAAACAGAAGTCCTGTGCAAAACACTCAAGAGTACCGCAACAATTTAGGAACACAAACTTCTGAGAAGTTGCCTTCTCATCCAGTCTGTATGAATACTAGTTCTTTCCAAATTTCTTGTAAGAGGACGTGCTTGCTCTTTGGCCAAAACAACCTCTTTGTTGTTGTGTGCCATTTCCCCACCTTGCTCTGCCTCAGATCAGACTGCATTTTGGGCAGCAAGATGCTGGTAGTTCTCAAATCTAAAATCCATCCTGATGAGAAAGATGATGTACCAAAGGTGGAGACAGTGAGGTGGGTCTCAGACAGACTGAATTCATCACTGTCTTAACTGTCAGGCAGAGAAGACTCCTTGTCATGCAGAAATAAAGACTCAGGCTTGGCAGCAGGGAAGGGGATCCATGCATGAGGATGCCAGCAAGCCAAGCCAGCCTATGGGCTCCAGCATCTCCCAAGGGGACCGGGGGGCTCCTGCCAGCACCTAGGAGGACCAGATGGCAGAAAATCACAGCTCCCTCAGCTTGGAGTGGGCAAACAGTGCTCCTTGCCTTGTGGTCATACCTCAGCACTGGGTGTTGGACAGCAAAGAGCACCAAGAGGGCAACGCGGTGTGGCAGCCCCCAGGCAGGATGCTTAAGCCCCCCGAAAGCGGCCAGCGGAGCGAAGATGCTCGGTGTGAATAGAGCCCATTCCCTGGCAGGCGGCCAAGCACAGCAGCCGCCGGCGCCCGGGCTCGTCCCCCCGCGGTCGCGGGCTCTTGAAGAGAAGTGACGCGCGGCACGCTCTTGCTCACAGCCTGCTGCTGCTCGGGAGGCTGGGAGAAGGAGAGACTTAGTCCTGCACAGCTGGGGGCTCTGACTTTGCAAGCCGATTGAGATGGAGGACAGGGGGGAGTGGGGGGGGGGAGAAGGAGAGGCGAGATGGAGGCAGAGATTTCCCTCCAGCCTCCAGCACAAAGGCCGAGCCCCTGCCTCCCCCTTGCATTTTTCCCCCCTCTCAGAAACAACCAGAAGTTCAGGGTACAAATGGGCAAAGCTGTGAAAACCAGCCCAAAACTCAGAAGCTATGGCACTGCACCCAAGCTCATTAACCCTGCTGTGACAAGGGGCTAATTAGCTCAAACATGGCACCATGTAACTGTGACTTCTCCATCTCCAAGAACCCAAAGAAGATCACTTCACAGAGCCTCCCCCTGCCATGTCTATCAGCAAAGGGGCCAAGGAATCAAGTGTGGGGGAATATGAGAAATGTTAGGAAGGAGGCAGAGGAATGAGGCCATGCTTATTTGGTGTGGTACAGGGCAAGGGCAGCTGTCTGGCCAGGGGCAGAGGAAGGACATCCAGCAAGGGATCTTGCTCGCGAAACAGCGAGTGAGCTGCCTCCCTGAGAAGTCAGTGGAGCCCATCCCAACAGCCACACATAAGTGTTCACAGAGGGCTGTACATCTTCGTGGTAGCTGAAAGGTGGATTTCTTCCTCCCATTCATCATTCGTAAGAGTCTGAAATCCCAAACAGTCCTTCAAGGAGGAGAGCACGAATGAGGCCCAGGAGGAAACAAGGAGCTGCTGGAGGAAAGCCAAATATACCAACCTGGACACCTTCAAAGTGGTATGAAAGGCATCCCAGCCAGGTGTATGGGAGCAGCCACGGAGAGCGAGCTTCTATTCACAACATCCAGGGAGAGAAACTTTCTGGTTCCCCTGTTTAATGTCCTACTGCTCTGACCCCTAAAATAAAAAGCAGCAAGGTAAAATAGGGAGAAAGAACCTGTGTAATAAAGGTTGTTCTTCCTAAGGATGCCTCTGATCTAGTAACAGGCCTGGTGCTGGGCACGTAGCAGGATTTGGGCTGTCATCACCTGGCATACCCACAGGTTGCAGTGTGCTGTCATTGCAACTGCTCTGCGTGGTACCCAAGTGCTCTGCAGACATGAGGGGCTGAGTCTGAGAGAGCCTAAAGCCCTCATCCATGCTAAAAGATGTCAAATCCCCACTGGACTCGATGGTAGCTGAGTACCTAAATACCCCAGACCTTGGTGGAGCTGGGCTTCATTAGCTTGCTCCAGATCACAGAGCTGAGAACTGAGCCTGGGCACCTGGCTCGTGATTTAACAGCTGCGAAGCCTCATCGATCTCTTCTCATGCAGAAAAAGTACAGAGAGCTGGCGAAGACGGGGGCAGAAGAGAGGAGGTACAAAAGTGCCAGCAGGTGCTTGACTCCTTTGCACCACGAGTTTAAGGATATGTGGGACCATGGCCTGGGTGCTGGGGTAGGAGGGAAAAACTCAGGCCTAGCCACCTCAAGGATTTTCCCAGTCCCCTGTCATCACCTCAAAGGCAAGACAGACCAGGGAATACCCCAAAAATCCCCCAGAGGACCCTAGCTGCAGACCTCGAGGAATGCACTGCTCCAGGGATACCTCCAGGCAGCACACACGAGGCCCATGCTGTGTGGGGACTGTGAAGAACTGGTCCTTTGTTTCCCTCTCCTTTGTTTTAACCTCTCGAATCAAAGACCCCAGCTGCTACTCTGAGAGAGGCTAGAAATTAATCCAATTAAAAAATAAATTCCTTGCGGAATCAGAACTGCTTGCCGGGTGGGGGGTACGGGCACACGATTTCTTTATTCTGCAGAACAAACTCTCATTTTATAGCTCACGTTTCACAGAAGGGAGACAGAGGCAGGGAAGCATTTGAAGCAAATATAACAAGCAGATGATCGGGGTGATTTATAACCCTGGTACCCAACTGCGGCTCACGGGAAGGATGGCAGCTCTCTCTTCTATAGCCTACAAGGCCAGAGACAATGCCGTGTGCTCCCCTCGAACACAAACAGCCACGGAGCAACAAAACCCTTTGCCGCTTCGTTCCACTCCTTTGTTTTCCAGAGTTTTGGTCAGCCTGGGCTTGTGGAGCTTGACAGGTTAACCCACACTTCCTTGGTTGCAGCAGAAGTGATTAAACAGGGGGGGATTGTTTAGGCCGGGAAGCAGAAGGAGCTCCTTTGTTTTTGTAGATCACTCAAAGGCAGCCGAGCCATGGTGCCAGAGAAGAAAGAGGCAGGGGCTGAGAGAAAAGGGAGACGGGTTTCCAAGGAGGGACTTTGTGCCACCAGCTCTGCAGGCTCGGAGATGTGGGGTGGGGGGACACGCTGTGTCCCAGCTTCAGGGTTGGAGAGAAGTTGGACGGAACCTCACCCAAATACCAGACTCACCCATATTCCTTTCCAGGCTCAGCAAAGCCTGGACAAAGTCAAAGCATGTCAATGTCATGTCCTTGTAGCATCCCACCCCACCACCCCAAGGGCATGCAGCCATCATGCAGCTTGTGCTGAGGGGGATCAGGGCCAAGGAGAGAGAGGGATGTTCATATCCAGAGCCTGGTGCTCCAAAGATCTCAAACGTAACACAGTCACCTCTATATAAATCATGGCTTGCTTCCATGGTCCCATGCATTAAGTTGCTCCCTCAAGGTGTATGTGGTGCTGAGGTACATGCTGGGCCCTATGAGAGTCCTGCCTTCCCTCACAGCCCCCACAGCTGGAAGTGTGAAGGGAAGAAGAGGAGAAGATCCTGACTTTTTGTCACCCTCTGTAAGGCCATGACTGTTTGGGGAGAGGAGTAGAGCACCCACAAGCTTTACTGGATCAGAATTGAGGGGAATGCAAAATTAAAACTAGAAAGAGGAACCTGCAGCGATTTGTTGGCCATCAGTCCAACTTGGTTGCTGTTGGCATCGGGCTGGTGGGCTGGGAGTGCTTTCAGCCCTTGAGAGCAAGGCATTACCCTGAGATTCAGGCTCATGGGGATGGGTGGGGAGTCTTTTGCTTTTTTCTTGTCCTGACACCCACCTCTCAGAGCAGCTTTGCTTTCTGCATCAAAGAGGTCCGGGAAGGAGCTTGGCAGTGGAGATCAGAGCTCCGGACACCACAAAATGCCTCCTTCTTAGCAGGCTCCGAGTCTCCGCAACAGCACTAAGTGCAAGAGGGCTGGTGAATTATTAAAACAACCTCTCAACAGCTCCGGATAAACCTCCAGTGCCTCCGATTCAAAAGAAGGCTGTGGTGTGAGAATCCCCATTAGTAACAATACACACAGTTTGCGAGAACATATGTCCCTGCATGGAGCAATCAACCAATCTGGGCTGTTTAACCATAATATTTCAAAGAAGCGCTTTTAACGCAGCTGATCCGTATGTTTATTTTTTGAGCTGTAAAACAAGATTCTTCACTAGCCTTTACGAACATTTCTGTAATGGACTTTATCCAAACTATTGGGGAGAAGGCTTTGCTCCAGTGGAGCGACTGATATGTATTTTTTTTTTAACTCAGAATCACGATTGTGGAAAAATAATAACTCGAGCAGACAGAAAGTGCATTTTGACCTCAGGAAAAAAAAAAAAAAAAAAAAAAGGCAAGAGGAGCAAGACCCCACTGGGACCCTTTTAAGAAAGGGTTTGGATCGAGAGAGTCTGTGAGATGGGGAATGCATAGATGAGAAGGGAGAAGGCTTTCCAAGCCCGTCCTGATGCAGATATTTGAGTACGCATGGAAGATACATTTCTTTGCACCCTTTTCTCCTGCAAAATGCGTGGGAGGTGAATGCGAGCCCTGTTGTATTGATTGATTGATTTTATATAAAGAATACAAGCTCCTCCTGGAATAGCCATGCCTTTACGGGGACGGGGGGCAAAGGGGTAGGGTGAAGGCGGGGGGGACGACGGGGGGGACGGTCTGGTCTCCTTCCCTGCTCGATCTAATCCTAATTAAAAATAAATTACATGCTGTATGGAACTTGAAATGGCAAAGATAATCCTGTTACACACGAGGGGCCGCCCCGCTGCCCGCTGCCCGCTCCCGGCCAGCGGCCCCGTTCCCAGGCGCGCAGCCCCCGGCCCAACACGACCCGGTCCAACACATCCCAGGCCAACACAACCCGGTCCCACGCATCCCGTTCCAACATGACCCGCTCCAACACGACCCGCTCCAACCCTCCCCGGCACCGCATCTCCCCTCCCTCCCGCGGAGCTCCTAGGGGCCGGAGAAAAGAGCTCGGCGGAGCCTTTTGGTATGGAAAGAAGGCGTTTGGGGAGCTTTTGTCGGCGGCGGTGCGTGTCTACCCCCCTCCCCCCCAACCACCACCACCACCACCCCCCTTTGCTCCCCCCTCGTCCCCGCAGCGAGCGCTGCTGCGCTCCTTAAATCCCATTTCCATAAGCCGGCGCTGCGGGCCCGCCGCGCTCGCGTGCCGCCCCGCGCAACCCCCGCGCAACGCCCGCGCAGCGCAACGCGGCGGCCAAAGGGGACCCCGGGGAGCCCCCTGCAACGGGGACGGAGCCGGGAGGGGGGAAGGAACCGGAGCTGGAGCCCCCCTATCCGCCCCCCAGCCCCGCTGGTCTGTCCCGGCCGAGGAAGAGGAGAGGATGGAGGAGAGGAGGAGGAGGAGGAGGGTAGAAGAAGAGGAGGAGGAGGGTGGAGGAAGGACACGCGGCTTTGGGGGACCCCGGTGCAGCGGCGGGCAGATGGCTTCGTTCCCCCGGTCCGTGCCAGGTTTCAGCCTCATGCTGTTATTTTGTTCTGCTGGAACGAGGCTGGTGTTGCTTCCCAGAGAGGCCCTATTAGGACAAAAAAGAAAATCCCGTGAATAGGCGTAACAGGGCACCAGGAGGGATAGGTCTTAAATGTATTTTAATATGAGCTGGGCATTGTGTGTAATTCAGCGCTCATCATCGTTTAGTCAAAGAGTTATGGCAGTGATTGGGGATGAATAGGGGGACATAATGGATACATGTGGCGTTTGCTCATTATATTCAACTTAGTCCAACTCCTCTGTGGAAACTGTTCAACTTTCTCTCCCTTTAGCCTGTCATAGTGAAATAATACAGACATTGGTTCCTCAAATGGGATAGCCTGCCATGCTATTATATTTCTGCAGCTAACGAGGGCTTCATAAGCCTTTGATACAGCCTGATCTTTGAAACCTTTCCAAATCTCCTCAAGCTTATGCTAAATCCTATTTGGAACTTTTTTTTTTCTTTCTTTCTTTCTTTCTTTTTTTTTTTTTTTCCCTTTCGCCTGCTAGTGCCCCAGGCTTAAGAAACCCGGGCGGTGACATGCATACTAAAGCATGCGGGGACACCTCCTGAAAGGCGACTTACAGCGCGGATCACAGGCTCTCACGCGAGGAACACACCACCGCGGGCGCGGATGTGAAAGCGACCGAAACCCCCCCGGCCGCGCCCCGCTGAGCCGGCCCGCGCCCGCCCGCACCCTCCCGCGGACCAGCACGGCACGGCACGGCACGGCAGGGGATGGGATGGGATGCTACGGCACGGGATGTCACGGCACGGGATGCCATGGCACGGGATGGGATGGGATGGCACGGCACGGGATGGGATGGGATGGCACGGGATGGGATGGCACGGCACGGCATGGGATGGCACGGCACGGCATGGGATGGCACGGCACGGCACAGCCCACGGCAGCACCTGTCCGCCGCCGGGAGCCTCCGGAGGGAAAAGGAAGGGGAAGAAAGAAAGAAAAGGGGGGACAGAGAAAGAAAGAAAAAAAATAAATAAAAAATGAAAGCAGAAAAATAAATAAAAAATAGAGGAAAAAAAGACGAAATACACGGGAACTAAAAAGCGGGAAAAAAACGGGAGGGGAGGGAAAAAAGGAAAAAAAAATGCCGAAACGAGCCCCCCGCCCCGCAGAGTTCTCGCGAACAAAGGCGGGCGCCCCTCGCTGCCCGCCGCCCCGGCCGCCGCAGCCGCCCCGCGGAGGGGGTGTCCGGGCGGCGCCCCCCGCGCCGCTCCCATTGGCTCCTCCGGGCCGCCATTTGCATAGCGCCGTCTATTAAAGGCGGCGCCGGGGCGCGGAGGGGCGCAGACGGCGCTGGTGGGCGGTGGGCGAGCGGATCCGCGTCCATCCCCGCGCCCCGCAGGTGCCATGGGCCCGCTGCGGCTGCTGGCAGCCAGCTGCCTGCTGGCCATGTCCCGCTGCAAGACGGTGAGGTACCGCACCGACGAGGAAGGGGCTCCGGGCACGGTGATCGGCACGCTGGCCGATGAGATGCCGGTGAAGGCTCCCGGGGAGATGAGCTTCCGACTGATGCGGCAGTTCAGCAACAGCTCGCTGGTGCGGGTGCGGGAGGAGGACGGGCAGCTGAGCATCGGGGAAGCGGGGCTGGACCGGGAGCGGCTGTGTGGGCAGGCCCCGCAGTGCGTGCTGGCCTTCGACGTGGTGAGCTGCTGGAGGGAGCGCTACCGCCTGGTGCACGTGGAGCTGGAGGTGCGCGACATCAATGACAACGCGCCGCGCTTCCCCCGGGCGCAGATGACGCTGGAGGTGTCGGAGAGTGCCGCACCTGGCACGCGCCTCCCGCTGGAGGTGGCGGTGGATGAGGACGTGGGCTCCAACTCCATCCAGAGCTTCCAGGTCTCCCTCAACAGCCACTTTGGAGTGGAGGCACAGACGCGAGCAGATGGGGCACGCTGCGCTGACCTGGTGCTGCTCCAGGAGCTGGACCGTGAGCGCCAGCCCTCCTACACCCTGGAACTGGTGGCCAAGGACGGCGGCAGCCCAGCACGCTCGGGCACAGCCACCGTGCACGTCCGTGTCCTCGACGCCAATGACAACAGCCCCACTTTCGCCCGGGGCTCAGTCACAGTGGAGCTGCCTGAGGATGCGCCACCCGGCTCCCTGCTGCTCGACCTGGACGCTGATGACCCTGATGAGGGCCCCAATGGGGAAGTGGTCTACGCCTTTGGCAGCCAGGTGCCCCCCGAGGCACGGCGGCTCTTCCGCCTCGACCCGCGCTCTGGCCGCCTGACGCTGGAGGCCGCCGTGGACTATGAGCGCACCCGCACCTACGAGCTGGACGTGCGTGCCCAGGACCGTGGCGCCAGCCCCCGTGCTGCCACCTGCACCGTCATCGTGCGCCTCGCCGACGTCAACGACAACGCGCCACGCATCAGCATCAGTGCCCTCCGTGGTGCTGGCAGTGCTGCTGGCGTGGCCTACGTCAGCGAGGCAGCGGCCAGCGAGAGCTTCGTGGCCCTGGTCAGTGCCTCTGACCGTGACTCAGGTGCCAACGGGCAAGTGCGCTGCAGCCTCCGTGGCCATGACCACTTTGCCCTGCAGCGTGCCTATGAGGACAGCTACATGATCGTCACCACGGCAGCACTGGACCGTGAACGCATCCCTGAGTATAACCTCACCGTGGTGGCTGAGGACCTGGGCTCACCACCCTTCAAGACCGTCCGCCAGTACACGGTGCGGGTGAGCGATGAGAATGACAACGCACCACTCTTTGCCAAGCCCCTCTATGAGGTGGCCGTGCCGGAGAACAACCCCCCAGGTGCCTACATCACCACTGTGGTGGCCCGAGACCCTGATCTTGGCCACAATGGTAAGGTCACCTACAGACTGCTGGAGACCCAAGTCATGGGGGCCCCCATCTCCACCTATGTCTCAGTGGATCCCGCCACTGGGGCCATCTATGCCCTTAGGACGTTCAACTATGAGATACTCAAGCAGCTGGACCTGAGGATCCAGGCCACCGATGGAGGCTCCCCACAGCTCTCCAGTAGCACTCTTGTCAAGGTGAGGATGGTGGACCAGAACGACAACCCTCCTGTCATCATCCACCCAGTGCTCACCAATGGGTCAGTGGAAATCGGCGTGTCCAGCAAGACCTCCCGTGACTCCCTGGTGGCCCAGATCAAAGCTCGAGATGCAGATGATGGGGCCAATGCTGAGCTCACCTTTGCCTTCCTGGAAGAGCCCCAGCAGGACCTTTTCACTATTAACCCGAGCACTGGGGACATTGTGCTGACGGGCGACCTCTCTGAAGAGCTGGGACAGCTGTTCAAGGTCATCCTCACTGTGACAGACAATGGCAGACCCCCTCTGGCCACGACTGCCACAGTCAACTTCCTGGTGACGGCCACTGCTCCTTCCAGTATTCAGGAGGTAGCCAAGCCCAGCTCCTGGGAAGGAAAGGCTTTGCAGTGGGACATCCCTCTGATCGTGATCATTGTCCTGGCGGGCAGCTGCACCCTCCTCCTGGTGGCCATCATCACCATCGCCACCACCTGCAACAGGCGCAAGAAGGGGAATGAGATCAAAAACAACACCTCCTTGAAGGAGCAGATAGACATCTCCCACCTGGAGAAGGGCCGGCAGGAGGACGGCAGCCCGAGGGGAAATGTGTTTGAGGTACGAACCTTTCCCAGCAAAACCTCTTTCACCAGTCCCGACCCTTCTCCGGCAGCCGAAGAGATCTCTGCCGCTGAGAGCAGCAGCGACAGCACTGGCCTCTACGAGGGTCAGAAGAGGCTCAGAGGACCCAGCGGGGAGGTAAGGTCCTGCCGTGTCCTGGGAAGGGGAGGGTGGAAGGAGGGGTTTGTGCATGGAGAGGGGGGATGTAAAATCACAGAGATGCAGTTCTGATGTCAATTTACCCTATACTTCTTCCCTCTCCTTTGACCCCCCCCCCCACCTCAGCAGGGTTTTGCTGCTGCTCCGAGCTTTGGCAAAGAGCCTGCTCCCCCCGTGGCCATCTGGAAGGGGCACTCCTTCAACACCATCTCTGGCCGAGAGGCAGAGAAGTTCAGCGGCAAAGACAGCGGCAAAGGCGACAGCGATTTCAATGACAGCGACTCGGACATCAGCGGAGATGCCCTGAAGAAGGACCTCATCACGCACATGCAGAATGGTAAGGAGTCAGCCCCTGCTCCCAGCTGTCCGGACAGACAGACGGACAGGGGGGTGCATGGAGGGACCTGTCAGGGTGCTGCGAATAGCTGGGGGCTGGTGGGGAGGGGAACCTGATGCTTCCCTCCAGAGCTGCCTGACTCAAACTGCCTGCCTCTTCCCAGCAGGCTGCTAAATGCTGCTTTCGCTCCACACCGAGCATCCAGCACGAATTAGCAGAGCTGGAAGTGCTTTAGAATCGTGTGTGCTTTTTTTTTTTCCCCTCCCCAAAAATTTTCCCTGAAAGTTAAACTGAGAAGCGCCCGTAGCAAAATGACGTAGCCCTGCCTTCCCCAGTGTGCCTTTTCATTGTGCCGTAGAGCATCGCTGCCCGACTGAGTCATCCCGTGATTGATAACTCTGAGGATTAGGGATGGCGCGGGTTTGTCCCTGCAGTAACCACAGGTTTCTTGCTCCCTCTAGGTCTGTGGGCTTGTACAGCTGAGTGCAAGATCCTGGGTCACTCGGACCGCTGCTGGAGCCCGTCCTGCGGCCGAGCCAACCCCCACCCCTCTCCCCACCCCTCGGCGCCCCTCTCCACCTTCTGCAAAAGCACCTCCTTGCCCAGGGACCCCCTCCGCAGGGACAACTTTTACCAGGCCCAGCTGCCGAAGACAGTGGGGCTCCAGAGCGTCTACGAGAAGGTGCTGCACAGGGACTTTGACCGGACGATCACGCTGCTCTCCCCACCGCGTCCCGCACGGCTCCCCGACCTCCAGGAGATCGGGGTGCCCCTCTACCCAGCCCCCTCGACTAGATACCTGGGTCCCCAGACTGACACCACTGAGAAAGTGTAGCCCTACCTGCTCCCCAGCCCCATACACACGTCCCCACACGCACACGACTCGGTCGCTCCCGGGAGCCTTTAAGTTATTGACCAGATCCAGTGTTGTACATGTAAATATGCAAGATGTGCCTTAAAACATGAAGTTGTTGGGAAAGATTTCCAATCACGTCGGTACTGTTTGGTATTTGCAAACAAAAAAAAAAATGGAATTGTTTGTAGTTAATGTAATTTTTATGAAATGTGCAGTATTTAATTTTTTGTTTCTTTCGATGTTTTCTACATTATTTTTTTTTAATTTTGGTTTGCCCATGGCCTGCCATTTTTGTAGTGTTTTTAACCTGTACAGTGTGTAATGTAATGTTTGTACATAATGAAAAATTGGTTATATTTTTATATAATAAAAGCTTAAAAATGGGAATTCTTGCCAAAGGAACTGTCTGAAAGACACAATAATTAATAATATCCTGAATATGTAGAATCTTGTAAGGGAAATTCCTCTTTCACAGTATAATAACCTAAGCAACCCAGTGTACTGAGAAGTTTGACTTGCCAAATGTGACTTGTATTTCTTGAGTCTGTGGTCAGTTTAAAGTTAAATGTTATTTAATTGCCTTTGGTTCCTGTAATCTGTGTCACTGATAAACACTAATAAAGGTTTTGTGATGTGTTGGAGGGATCTGTCCATTGATTTTTGTGCTTCAGACCTTATATGTCTTTACAGGTCAAAAAAACTGTTCTGTGCAGAAAAATGTAGGGGGGGAGGAGTGTGAAGGATGCTTCCTCTGGTCTCACCTGTTCCTCATCTCCAGCACCACCTCCCTGGAGATGTAGCTCTAGAGTTTGTAATGATGGGGTGCAGAGAAAGGAAAGGTACGTGCTAGAGCTGCTTTTTGCTGCCTGGGCTGAGCTCTTCCAGCCTGATCCTCTGCTGGTGGTAATCAGTGTAACTTGAATGAAACTACGTCAGTCAGCTGAAGTGTTCGTGATGCAAAAACCTCTTTGCATCAGCAACCACTTGAGTGCTTTGCTTTTTTCATAGGGCTAAGACTGATTTGGGTAAAGCTGCACAGGTACTGTGCTTAGAGGTCTACACATGGTTAAAGCAGCTTTATCAAAGGAGAGTAACTTATGTTTAAGATCTGTACTCCTGTTTATATACCAAGTGAGAGTTCTATATTTGTGCATACAAGAGAAAAAATAGATGTTGATTATGTTGAGATTCTCTAGTATGTATTTTGCCTCTTTCCAGAAATGACAAAGGTCTGAACAAAAGAAATAATAATTATCTAGCTTAGAAATTCCCACCCCTCAAAAGTTTCAAGTAAAAAACAGATATCAAATCCTTCTGCTGAAATCATGAGTGGAATAGCATTTAATGAGACAAACTGAAGCACGTGTTCAAAACTGCTTATACCAGTGATAATGCTTATTTTAGAGTTTTAATATTAACATAGACTTTTCTGAAAGGAAGAATTGTTCCTCACTTTGAGTATATAACTTCACATTTTGTATATGTCAATAATCTAGAAAATTGTACGTGGCAAAGCTTTGTTTTTTATCATTAATTTTTCAATTAGCTGCCCAATTAGTATGGTGCATATATATAGAAGATGACTCACAAAGAAAATATAAAGCCTTCTTAGACATAAACAAGTCCTTATTAGACTTTGTAAGCAGAAAACAATATCCTGCCTGCGTGTCACTTAACAGAGAGAAATTTCCTTTCTCCCCTGACTTCAGCTTTCTCAAGGATGGCAAGGGTGGCAGAGCCTGACCAAGTTTTCATGCACACTCTCTGAGTTTTAGCAGGGACTTTATAAAAGACTCTGCATGAAGATTTGTGGTGGGCAGAGAGCATCAGAGACTCTGTTGTAGTGCACGTATCTGAAGGGGATTGATATCAGGCTGCTGCAAGATGAGACTGGGAAGCAATGCCTGTGATAGAGCTTTTACAATCAGGAGAATGGGCGAGACTGGTGATTTATCGAAATGTGGTAGTAAAAACCAGGATGCGTCTAATTAACTAAAAGGGTCGTCTTGGTTAAATTTAGAGCTGAAGTTGGGGCTGAAGGGTGGGTGCTGAGAAGGAAGGCTCGGAGCCTCTCTGCCAGCTAATCATCAGTGATTCAGAGCAGCAAGCCCGCATGAGGAGTAATTAGTCATAACTCTGAAAGCAGAGAGGAAAAGGCTCTCTGCCAAAAAAGGAGGGCAGTCTGATAAGCTAGTTCTTCATGATCCAGTTCAAATGCCTTGGATACATACCGCAATACCTTCAAAGCAAGTCCCTAGGCTCTCCTGGCTTGGAGGTAACTGCTGCTGAAGGGTGGTTGAGTTGAGGTGCCCAGCTCATGCACACGTCTGTAGCACAGCCTCTGCCCTCCTACAGCGTGGTGTAATGTTCCTCGCTGTCTGACGAGGAGTTTGGGCCACCTGAAAGTGAGGCAGTTGCAGAGTTGGGGCAAAAAAAAACACCTGTTCCTGTTCTCAGAGCAGCCTTTGGCATCTAGTCTCATCGGAGTCTGGGTTTGTCTGATCTGGGGTCCTGGGTGATGCCAGTAAAATCTGGGGTTCATCTGCCAGGGTAGAAGTTCAGCATTTCAGTCTGAGCCACCCCATTTGCAGTGACTTTAGCTAGTGGAAATTCATGGACCTCTTCCCAAGAACTTCGTGTCATGTCTTGGAGAGGAGCAATGGGGACAACTTGGGTGAACCACTGATGCTCCTGTTCTTCCCTTTGCCTGACCAAGCTCCTTTAACATTCAGATGCCAAAATTAGGTAAGAAAAATCCCCAGGCTCCCCCATGTAACAGTATAAATCATCCAAAGTGCAGATGAGTGGAGATGGGGACCCAAGGCTCAGCTCCCAGGCAGGGTCCTTGAATCAAGTGTTTGCTTTGTTGATGCTATTTCACTGTGTATGTCCTAGTGTGTGGTTTTTTGTTTTGTTTTGTTTTGTTTTTCCTTTTATTTGTTAATTAATGTAATTGAAATTTTTGCTCACATACTTCAGAAGTTAATGCAGGCCTGTCGATTAAACTACATTTATTCACTAATCATGGTGTGGCATCATCCCTATCACTGAACCCAAGCCTGCTCCCACAGAAGTCTCTGGTAGCCACCTAGAGAGGTATAGAGATCTCCAGAGGGTGGAGATACCTACTGGTGGCATCAAGCCAGGCTACACAAGACCAGCAGACTCACAACTAGAGGCCAATATCCAATTTCTTTAGCAACAAGGGAGAGGACTTAAACAGTACAAACACAGGAGTGTTTTCAGCAGTATCTACACAGCCATGACAATGCAGGTACAATACCCTGGAGACCTCAGGCAAGGCACAGCAGGGCAGCACTGCCTGCTTTTGGCACTAAGAGAGGGTTTTCAAGGGAACTTGACTGAAGACTGACCGTATCACCCTTGGCCCAGTACAGCAGGAGAGATCTCCTGCATGGTTTCTTATTCTAGCTAAAGACAAGCAATGCTACAACATGTAAACACACCAAGGAAACAAGATCTGAGATGCCTCCTGTGGTATTTTAGGAAAAAAAAAAAAAAAATCAAGTTCCCTCTGACCTGCTTTCTCTCCTGCAACTCCTGAATGCTTTCAAGAGGATGTTGTGTCTTTAATGGTGTGCAATGGAGTCGAACACCACCCACAAGGTGCCTAATTCTGGTTTCTGCAGCACAAGCTCTAGCTGCAGGACCACTAGTAAAATGGGGTGGAAGCACTCATGCTTGTGAGAGGATATGCCTGTGACATCCAGGACAGGAGATTGAGTCCCATCGTCTCAGATAAGACATATTCATGTTTCCATGACTCCTTTGCCACCAGCACCCAGGCAATTCTCCTGCCTGAGGACTCAGAAGGACTGTACAAAAGCACCAAAACTGGGTTGACTTGTGCACATTTGGCTCACCCAGCGGTCAGGTGAATGTCAGATGCAGTCAGGGAGGGGGCGAACTGTGGGAGGACCCCTGTGGAAGAAGACAGGATTGTGCTTTTGGGCAGCAGCCAACAATTAGATCAGCCTATATGTAATGTAAAACCTCTGGAGGTTTCCAGGCAATTTCAAGGTTGGCCAAGGAGGAATCTAATCCTTTTGGATGTGTTAAATGCATAGTAGCACTAGTGGTACAGCCAGCTCACTCCCCAAATGGTACCTAACCCCAAATCTAGGTTGAAGAATGTGGACTGGTAACTGGGGAGAGGAAAGTGATACTTCCCTCCTTATATACCAAATACTCCAGGTGTTCTTTATTTAAGAGGAAGCTTTGGAGAAGCTCCCTGGAGGTGGGTTTCCCCCTTCTTAAGGATTCTTCCATGAACCCATCCTTCCTGATGGATGCACAAAACCAGTTTGTCACTCCCTGTCCTGCCTGTGATGCCTGTGGCAGTGGGATCCCTGCTGCTCTCAGGGCTACTGGGGTATGCTGCCCATCCGATGTTATTCGTAGCAAGAAAGAGCATTTCCAAAGAGCTCACAAGCAAAGCAGAAAGATGGAGACAATGTCTCAGGGAGGGAGGGATGCAGCAACTGGGAGGGGGCTGGTTTCGGTGGCTTTGCTCTGTGCTGTGGGGAAGGTGACAGTCCTGGGAGCTGAAATGGAAAGGGAGCAGATGGCTACTGAATTGAGAAAAGTAATTTTAGCCTGTAACAGGTAAAGCCACTCATGAGTCAGCTGCTGCTGTGTCCTGCTGGTACTTTTGGAGCAAGGAGGACCTGCCGGCCTCCTTGCAAGGTAGGGGAGTAATAACATATGGTGCCATAGTCAAACACATACAAAAGATGTGGATGTTTTTGTTGCAACTCCATCATGCAGATTTGAAAACAGATCCCTATTCCGTCTGTTTTTCTTCCATTGCCTTCACCCACCCCACATAACCAGGGAGGCCATACGTAGATGATATCTCCTCCTCTTCTGGGTGACTGTTTTGGATCCCTGCATGATCTCTCCAGATACCTCCAGCCATGAAACATCTGGCTTACAACTTACAGGTGCTTCTTAAACCATCATATTGGACCTCAGCAGTAAGATTTTATATTCACACTTGTCCTCTGGGTTACCTGAGTGCCATGGGATTTGGGCATTTCGATCCCAGCATGAGCTCACAGGTGGTTTCAGAGGCCCCAGTTCTCACCATAGCAAAGCCACGTCCTGGTTTTCTTCCAGATCTATAATGGGCAGACAGTGGGAACAGCCTTCATGCCCACCATAAAAGGCTGGGCACCAAAATCTTCTCAGCTTGCCAGGGGCTTGGGATGGATGGCTGAATCTGAGTGCTAGAAATAACTTTTGTCCCTGTAGGTCTCTGCCAAGCTGCCCCTGCCCATCTCCACCGCCCTGCTCCTGGGCCCACAAGCTCTGCAGGCAGCTGCTGTAACCCCAGCCGTGTGCTCCATCCCAAGGGTGTGGAGGGCCCCAGGGGCAGGACCTCCCTTTCTGTGCAGAAATGCTTCCCATGGCTGAAGCAAAATGTTTCAGGGCTAGCGTGAATTTGATCCTGCAGGAAGAGGGAAAGTCTGTGGGAGGTTGGCAGAGGTCGTGACGATAGACAACACTGCAAAACTTTGACAGAGTGAAGAAAGGGCAACAGCTTCCTCCCTTCATGTGGAAAACTCTTCTCCCTCCCACTCACTCTGAAAGGAAAAGACAACCCCAGAGTTTGGTGGGACGGGAGAGAGGGGCCCACATGATATGGAACTAAGTCCTCTAGAGGCTGTTGCTTTTGAAGGACTCTCCCCAGTGAAATAACCAATTCTATCTGTGTACAAAACATAACAAAGGCTCCTCAGCTTACTTCATCCTTTCTGTTCATTCAAAACATGTCCACTGGATTTGGAAGAAATTCAAGACTCTCGACCTTCCAAAAGCCCTACAGCAGACACGAAAAGCAGAGAGACTGGACAACCAACTAGAGAACAGTACAATGAAGCACCTCCACAGATCAAGATCTTAAAATTGCATTTCTCTGCAAATTTGCTACCGCCTGAATCACTGCATGTGGGAGAACGGTGCATTTGCTGTGTCCCCCTGCCCCAGCAGCCCCTGGGCAGGGCATCCCACCCCAGCTCTTTGCTGCAGCTCCTGGGCAATAACTCACCAAGGTCTCCTCCCTCCCCAGAACTCAGTTTCACAGATGTTTCTCCTCCTTCGCTTGGGGCTAGACCACTACAGAAATGGCATTCAGCCAGGGCTGGTGGCCCGCTCTGACTTTGCCTGTTCGAGTAAGGCACGATAACAAGAGATCCGAGATACCCCCGAACGCACAGGGGGGCAGGATGTTAATTAAAACAGAGTAGCACTACCTCTACCATTTGCAGGTTCGTATCTCAGAGCACTTTATGGAGGCCCAGGAGGGAAAGGAACATGTGCAAGGCAACACAACACATCTGCGAGAGAGCTGGGACTAAATCCAAGTGCTTTTTGTCTAAGCATCAGCATACAGCCTAGCATAGACGGTGAATCCAGGACGAGACCAGCAGGATGCACCAGTGGCAGGAGAAGGCAAAAAAAAAATGCTTTCAATCACTTCACTTGAAAGGAAAAGAGCATCCTGCCTTCATCCTCATTCACCCATGCTGGCAGCAGACCACCACTGTCCAAACTGCCTTTGTAAGGGTCCCTGTGGTCCCTCGTCTCGCCATCAGGTGGTCACAAAGAGGTTCGGTTCATGGCTTCCACACCCATGGATGCGTTGGACCCAGGGTGGCCAGGGCTCTGCTTCATTTTACCACCCTCCCATGACCCGGGTTTTATTAGCAGTTATTTATTTTTATTTATTTAACTACCTAAACTGATTATCCATGTAACAACTTTAATCAATTATCTGTGGCAAAGAACTTCTCTGCAACTTAATTAGCAAAGTTCTTCCCTGACCTAGCGATATCTGATTGCATCATATAAGAGCTTAACTTTGAAATGGCAACACAGTTCATTAAAAATAACTAATAGCTGCAGGGTTTAAAGATGTAAATGTTCATTTTCTTAATGAGAAAAAAAAGGGCACGCAGACTCTACCTGTCTATATTCATTATACTGTGTCCACATGGGATGACTCACATTTGCAAAACTCAAGTTTAATTAACATGCTTATTTTTACAATGATATTTCTCATTATAATAAATTAAATGTTTAAACAGCCAGTGCAAACATTTTGATCCAAGACAAAAATGCTTGCACAGTGCTAGTTTAAGCATTTAATTTATTATAATCCTTTCCATAACAAACGCCTTAGAAGTTGATTTTTTTCACAGTGAAAGGCTATTAGTATTATTTCCTCTGGTAATGTTTAATCCAAGACAATCAGAAACGTAAGGCGTGAACAAAATTGGACTGGAAGCAGCGATGATAAATGAGATAGCAAGGGAAGCTGCCTCTGTCGGTAGCCGTGCCGGAGCCTGCAGCTGGTGCCAGCTCTGCGGCGAAGCTGCGCCCTGGCAGGGCCGCCTTGTCATTAGGAGCTCATACACAAATTAATCAAAGCACATCGACTGATCCGAAGCGTGCCTGCTCCCCGAAAGCATTTGCCCCATCACCTCCATGCACACACACCCAAAAATATAAATACATTATTATTGAGTGTACGCAGAGGGCTTCTTTCTGACGGGCTCCTCCAAGTCGGAGGTTGCTTTCTTCTAAACCAGCCCCCCAAAATCGCCCCGGGAGGGGGGATGGATGTGGATGATGTTGGGGGGAGAAGCCCCGGAGCCGCTCTGCCCCCCTGGACCCCCCCCCCGGGTCCCTGCCCCCGGCTGCGGCCGCTAGGTGGGGATGGAGGGACGGCAATGCCTGCCCTGCCGGGGGCACGGGGCTCCAAAATCCCCCCCGATTTTAACCCAAAACAGCGGTAAGAGGTGGACGCCACGAATCCAGCGTCCTCTGCTAAGCTGTGATTTCTTGCAAGATTTAGAAGCAATCTGGTTGACTCGGCTCCTGATTTTTATGGGGTTTCCAGCCCGGGTGCAGGATGTGAGGATTCACACCCACCACAGCAGGGTCAAGCTGCTTCTTTTTAAAAAGCTTCTGGCTTGGCTTCTGTGTGGCCAGCTTTCGGGGCAGGATGGCTGTCCTTTCCCCTTTGGCATAAACTCACTGAAAGCTGAATTGGTCCCCATAAATGTTCCCAGCAGGAGCAGATGGCCAGCCAGGGAGAGCCACGATGCTCCCAGAGCAGGGGTGGTGGAAGCAGTGAGGATGCTCCAGTGGTTTCCTTCCTGCCACAGGACACAGTTTGCACTGGGGGACCTGTGCAGGACACGCTGCAGCATGGGGGCACCTTGGGGATGGAGCCTGTGGATGCTGCAAGGCAGCCACGTGGCCCCACCGGGACTGGTCATGAGACCCTCAAGCAGGGGAAGAGACTGGGGGCTGGACGGGTCCCACCAGCACCAGGACCCACCCATGGGGCACAAGGAGAGCAGGAAAGGAGGATGGAAACATCAGGACATTTTCCTGACCGCAAAGAAAGGCTCCATCAGTTGTCCTGCCACCACCTCTGCCAACTTCCATCTGACATTCCCCTAGGAGATACCCCCAAAACCCCCTCCAGGAGCTGGGCAGAAGGAGCAGGATGGGGAAAACCATCCTCACCCAGGCACTGAGCTGCACCCAGGGGTCATTCCCACCTTTAGGGACAGGCACACAAGGACCTGGGTCCCCAGCGTAAAGCCACCAGTGCCCAGAGAAGCTCCCACACTGCCCCCGTGGCCTGGAGCTGATGGCAACTGCATGGGATATTTTGGTGATGCTGAAAGTTAGTCTGTAAGCCACTCGAGTTTAGTACATAATTAAAAAGTATATGATTTGAATTAATAAAAATAAAGCCCTTCAGGGAGTCTAATTAGGCTGTGAAGAGCATTCACAAAACACAGCTTGTCAATCAGCTTGGCCAGTTGACAAGCTGGAAACCAGCTGATAATCCAAGCAGAGCCAAATCAGCAATGGAGAAGAGAAATCTCCTCTGGACTTACCTAGCATGAAGGATCGCAGCAGTGATTTTGAAAGTAATGGGCACTAAAATATTCATGGACCAGTTGCCAAGTCTCCCCAAACCACCGAATTAAATTCAGGGGTTGCACATGGGGTGACAAATGCTCTGCCAGAAGATGCCCATTTATTTTTCATTGCTTGCTGCTTTACAAATCACTGCTTTCACAATAAATAAATAAATAAATAAATAAGTAAATAAACCCGGCAGATTAATAAAGTGATCCCACTCCTTAACTAATTGTGAAATGCAAAAAGAAAAGTGATTTAAATCATACAATGGCCATTACTAAAATATCCACTGAGTCTGGAAAATTGAGGGCGCAACATTCTTGCCCAGGAAACTCGAAGGGCATCTTTATGTAGGCCAGAAAGTGCCTTGGGTATTTCTTGGAGTCCTCAAGTTTATTCATGTATTATTTCCTCCGTTGGATATTCAGTATATTTTTCCAGCAGGCAAGAAACCGGGGCTTCTGTGTATGAGTTTCATCTGCTCAAAATGTGAAAAAATATAGATCGCCTTAGCACATCCTGCTACAGTAGAAGCAAAGTGTAAAGGAAAAATTCCAAATATGTAGATTTAAAAATAAAAACACAGAACTTTTTCCTCCCTAAAAGGGATTTGAAGAAAAAACTGGGCTACAGATAGGTCTAGACTTTAATTGTCGAGCTGCCTGAGAAGAATTGTTGGCCTGAGGTCATTTTAATCAGGTTGCATGTCAGCTTGCAAAATCTCCAAATTAGCTTACAGCTCCAGGAGAGAAAGATGTTTTTATTTCCTGAAGAATGCAAACAGATTGTTGTGACATGTTCTCAGTCATCATGACAGATCAGATCCCTGCTTTGTGCTGCGAGCCGAGGGAGAAGTCAGCCGCTTCTCTGGCTCCTTCTGAGATTTGGGCATCTCCCAGTTTGTCAGAGACGGTGATGGAGTTTATAGAAATCCCTCTGAAAGTGAGGTTTATATGCAAAGACTCTGATAAAAGAGATTGACCTTAATTGGGAAGCAAGTTTCTTTCACAATTTTAACAACCTCCGGGCCTTCCTAGCAGTTTGATGAAAGGGAAGTTGTGAAAAGAAACAATCTGTATTTATGCAGAAGGAACTATCATATCCTGAGCTGTGCAGAGAGTGACAAGAAACCGACTCATCCTTTTAAAAAAAGGATTAATTTGCCATTTTCTTCCTGAGTTTGTAAAAAGTAAGGCTGTGGGTGGATTTCAAAACAGGCTGAGTACTTTAGTCGGGTTTAAGGCAGGCTCTGAACCCGTATCAGGCTCTGCACATTGCTGTGGAGCAGCTGTCCTGGGATGGCGTCCCTCCAGCCTTCATGGTGCCAGTCTAATTCAGTCCCTCAGCACCAGCATATTTGAAGGCTTTTTTTTTTTTTACTTCTTCATTTTCAGCTCTTCATCAGCATCAGCAAATGACTCCAGTGCCCAGGGGCCCCAGGGGGAAAGGGAGGCAGGGGGACAGGAGCAAGGAGGTGACTTCTTTCCATCTTGATGAACTACCCAAGGAAGAGATAACGAGACGGAGGTGGGATGCAGCTCACCCTTCTGGTGACCACCCAAGGTTTCAGGTCTGCATCTGAACTGGTGACTTGTACCTTCTAGAGGGAAAGAAACAGGTGTCTCCAGATGGCAATTCCTCCTGCCTCTAGCTGCAGACTCTTTTAATATACCTTTTTTAGGAAAAATGAATCTACGCTGGGCTGTCCTTGTTAAGGTAGCCAAGGGTTTGGTGCTGCAGAGCCTTTGAAACTGGCTAGAACAAGACAGCAAGGTATCTCTCTTGGAGACAACCCCTGGGTGGCAGGAGAAGACTGCATTTCCTTGTCCCCACTTTTTCTTCTGTGGTTCTGTGAGTCAGAAGCCACCACTGTACCTCTCTGGGTCAGAGCTGCCAGCTTCTTTCTCCCAAAGGCCTCCACACAGACAGCAGGAATTCTTCGTCTTCGCTTTTGTGCAAGTTTTAGGATTTTTGTTGTTGTCGTCGTTGTTCTCTGGCTCCCTGCCATCAGCAGTGGTGGGACCCAGGGCAAGGCAGCAGTGCCACGCAACCCAGACGTCGGCAGACCACTAATCCCAAAGGACAGATCCCTGGGGTGAGATTCCTGCTGAAACTTCTCCAATTAGGCGGCTTACCTCCCGCCTTGTCTCCGCTTAGCCACTTCAGACCTAACATATTTTATTGTTCAGCCTTCTAGTTAAATTGCTGGTAAGCTCTGGATGGAAGTACGCCCAGACTGCAGACTCAACAACAGAGTCCAGCGCAGTGGTTTTGCTTGGTTTTGCTAATAAAACTGCAAAATGAAGCTGTTGACTCTTCTTTTATCAGCATCAGCCCCATGAGGCGCAGCCATGCCTGGTGATCAGAACAAAGGGCTGGGCACACAGGTCTGGAGATCAGCTCTTAATGAGCCGCACGGCCAGGGTGTTTCGCTCGGGGCTCTTGACCTCTCTGCACCTCAGCCAACTCGGCTGTAAAAGTGGCTGAAGGGTGGGCTTGTGGAGACTGGCTGCAGTTGAGCCTCGAGTCCAGATTTCATCAGTAAACATGAACTAAGAAAAAAAAAAAATACAACAACGATTTGAATCTGCGGCAACCCCCAGCTCAGATGTCACCGGGATGTCAGGGCCTGCCTCTGTCAACAGTGCCAGTCTCTGGGGTCCTCCCACTACAATGTCAGAGCAAATCTAAGCAACACCACTGAGATTTACTCTACGGTTAAAAAAAATGTGCTGCAGACAACCGCACAGATGAGGGGATAATGAAGAGAAGTCGTGCCCAACACACACACATTTGTCTGCTCCCATGAGATGCTGTGGTTGCTCTCATAGTTTAGAACAACCAAGACCTTTTTCCCCTTAACTTGGGACTCAGAAGCAGCACAGATGAGCCAGAGCTGCTAAGCTGGGGCTTCATGGGGGAGGTAGTGAGGAAGAGGAGAGGCATCATCCACTTGTATTCACATGAAGGGAGGTCATCCTTGAACATGCTGTTGGTCACAGCAAGCTCAGTAAGACAGAACAAGAGACTGTTTTCAGGCAGAGCCAGAGGAGCACGTGGGATCCAATCCATGCTCCTGCCACAGCAGAGCTGTTTGTTTCCATATCTTCTCAGCAACTCGTCATCAACTCTTCCACCAGGCAGCCCTGCAGAGATAAAACTCCTAAACCAGAAAGCTCTTCCCTGGGCATCAACAACAGTCCCAGCAGTCCTTCTCCAGGTATCTCAACAATATCCCACCCTGCACCATGTAGACATACCCAGCCAAGAGTGCGTTGGGAAAGGCCTGAGGTTGAGAAGTGTCTTATAAAGCCTTCTCCATACCAGCAACCTACTGCTCATAACCCCAGATGCCCTGCAAAGTGCCCCTTAGTGACTGGTATCTTGTAGGTCTGGAGGAGAGGTTGTCGTGAGGCATCTTCTGGGGTAAGGAAGGTGGGTATTTGTACAGCTTTTCCACCATACAATGTGCTGGGGTCACTGCGGGTGGCTGGGTGTGAGCCCAGACCTTCAGAGTACAACAGAGATCTCTGTTCTGTTGTAAGGATCTTTTTGCCGAGGATATTCCATCCCCCGAGGAAAATATGCTAACAGGCTTTAAATAATTAAACAAATCACATCGCAGGCAAACCCAAGATGATCTTTAAAACGCATTATCCTAAGAAGTCGAGAGAAATGCTCAGCACTTTACACCTTCCTCCAATCTCTTCGCACATTAACTAATTCATCGCACAAGGGACCACCCAGTTGCGTCTTGACCATGGAGTGACAGCTATACCAGCCACCTCCGTCTCTAAAACCAGCATTACCACAGCTGGGGGGCAGGTTTCTCCAGAGCAAACAAGTACAGGCAGTGGGGAACAAAGCTCTTTTCATCGAGACATGCTTGCAAGGCACACAGCATCCCCACAGAGCCGCTGGCTGCTCTCAGGCAGAAAGGGCAGACTTCGCTTATGGCAATGAAGCTCTGGGGTGGCTGCAGCCAGCTTCTTGCAGAAGCAGAGAGGCACATCTAGTCATTACTGAGGACAAGTCTAGCTTTCCATTTCCAAGGGAATCAGCTTGAGCATCTCCTCTTGGATACCAAGGCCATGTGTGGAGCCATTTGCTCCTCAAGGAGGGCAAGACAGAGGAGTAGCGAGGTGGTCCCATCCACCTCCAGTAGCATAATGCTGCAGAAAATTTACCTAAACAAGACCTCTCTGCAAATTAACTATTTTTTTTTCTACCAAACTGCCCCCAGATTTCCCAGAAATAAGTCACTGCTGTCTCCGTAAGACCATGCAAGGACAGGTAAGCTCCTTAGGGCAGCAAGAGCAACATATGTCAGCAAGGAGAAAACCTTGCTGGCAAGGACATGGAGGCCACCTCCACCCCCTCTCCAATTAGTCTGGTTTCACACTCCTCAGCTCTGCCCCATGCAGTGCCACGGCCCCATATAGGCAGGCTATAAAAAGTGGAGCTTAAATTATTTGACAGTTCCCCTTTTAACAATTAGGGAAAATTGTTCACTACCCATGGAGCCAAGGAAAGAAACCCTGGGAAATAGGGCAGTACAGGGAGTTGCAGGGAATAAGGTCCCCAACTTTTGACATGCTTGTCCTCAAACATTTTCTCCCCTCAGCCATCCACACAGGACACGCTGCTCCTGATTTATAAAATACATTCACATCTTCAGGAAAGGAGATTATGCCCTAAATGGGACAAAATCATTATTATTGCTGCTGCTGCTGCTCTTCATGCTGGTATGGTGGCAATAACAACCATTCTGCTAAATTTTCCAGCAAGACCTTGCCTAACTCCTCCATGGTGTCCCAACTAAGCACAGATTTCCTTGCAAGCACCTCCAAAGGTGCCTCATTGTCTCCCCTCAGACCTTTTCTATACGCCTCTCCTTGGTTATGTGGCTTGCAAGAAATACAATGCTGATGAAGCAAGCACAAGGCGCCTGCATGGGGCCCTGGGCACCCTGCGCTGGGGGCCCTGCTGGAGCAGGGCTTGGGGATGGGGCCTCCACAGTTCCCTGACAGCCTCAGCCCTGCTGTGGTGCTGTGAAATGGATGTGTCATGGTCTCCTCCATAGTCATTCCTGAGGACAAGTCGTCTCAAGAGAAAGGATGCTGTTTGTTGGTTCTTTTTCACTCCTGAGTTTAGTTTCTTAAATCTGATGCTTCTTCCAAAAGAAAATCTTCTTAAATAGATACCTGAATGCAGGTGAAGAAGTATTACAGACAGTATCAGAAAAGCCTGATGTAACAGATAAATGAAGGAACAGAGAATAGGTGAATAGGGATTAAACTCACTGAAACCAACCTACACAAATGTCTCACAAAGATAATAAAGGCCAAAAAAACAATGGCGTTTAAAGTGTTTTCAGAAGGACGAGTAAAATACGTGTTTCAGGAGACCATATTTGTGAAAAACATCCTGGTTCTGGAGACGCCTCTGGGACAATCTCACTGGAAATGTTCTCTCAAGTCAGGTCATGAAATTATTAGAGGAACGGCGCATAGATCGAAAAATAGAAATACAGTTAATTCGTGGGTGCACTTGGATAAGAAAAAGTCACAAGTTTTTGCTACAAAATGGAAAGAAACCTATCAGACTTCTCATAAAAGTGAAAAGAAGCCTCTGGGAAAGAAAGAGATTGATGCTACTAAGTTGTTTAAGATAATAACTACCTCCAAAGCACCAAGCCATGGTTTGAGGTTAAGAAAGAAAGTAGTCTATGAGCAATTTACACAGGATAGCTACAAAAGAGACCACATTGTTAAATGTAGGAATGAAAGCATGTAATGACAGCTAGTTATTTTATTTCATTTCTTTAATTCTAGGGAAACAGAAGGCACAGCCACGAGCTAAATTAGGAAGAATAAGATGAAGACATATGGATGGATGAGACTCAGCCCTGGGGAAAAACAAATCTGCCTTCCATGTCCTGGGGTGAGGAAGAGCAAACCATGAGGGGCCACATGTCCTCACCCTCCCGCAGGAGAGAAGAGGAAGGATTCAGGCTGAGAGTGGTCTGGCCCCAGTGCATCTCAGGCCATCCTTTCAAGCAGGGCCAGCTCAGGGGCTTGGTGTGGTCCTGCCAGGGAGGTACCCCAAGAACAGCAAAGGGGGGTGCCCAGCTTCTCCTGAAGTATCAGAGCAAAGGACTTCGCAGGGCTTTCCAGGGAGCATTTCACAGAAAAAAAAAAAAAAAAAAAAAAAAAAAGGGGGAAAAGCAAACCCCCTGAGGAACACCACAATGTCCAGGGTAGCACACGTAAGTATTATTTTATCCTTTGGCCTAACTGCAAGCAAGACTCCTTAGATTTTCTCCAAAACCTAAGGCTGTCATGGGTTGAATATCAAAGCCAACATTCCCTTTCTCTTTTTCTATAGGACTGCTTTTTACTTTTCCCCAGAGGACTCTGGTTATTTAGAAAAGACATCAAGACCTGAATCACCACCAGGTTGCGGCTGTGCTGGTGTGAAAGCATGGGAAAGTGCCCAGTCTCAGTAGCTGTCATGAATTTCAGTTCAGGCCATCGTGAAGTTCAAATAACTATTTGGGACACTTAGAAAATGGAGATAAAACACATAAGGAACCACAAGAGGCTTACAGAAAGGCAGGGTGCACAGCTTCACCAAATAGTTCTCGTTTTTAATATTTCCATTTCCCCTTCTAAACTTTTTCAGAGCTGTGAAAAAAAATAATGAGAAAATGTGCTTCCTTGAGACAAGCCCGTGCTATCAGCTAAGCAACCTCACATTCATTGTAGTGCTCCAAGTACTCTGGAATGCTTTTCAGCCCAGAGGATAATGGTATCAGACGACCAGAAAGGCTGTCCTGTAAAAGACTGTTATTATGATTTCCAGCCTCAGAAGTTGGCTTAATCCAGCTGAGCACACACACGTTATTTAGAGAGGAGACAGCGCTCAGACACTAGTATCGTCGTCATCTTTATTGCAAATGAAGAATTCAGCCGGTGAAAGGCAAGTCACGTTTTTGTCCTAAGCCCTGCAAACACTGGCTCTTGCGCTCGCCTTTTTGCGCTCCGCAGCGAGCGCCCGGAGCCACTGAATGCGAGGCTGTTTGCAGGGATTTGCATCTGCCCAAAGCCCTCTTTTCCCCGCGGCCACCTCATCAATCACGGTGGCAAGCGATGGGCTCCCCACACCCCCAAGAAAACAGATATACGTGCACGTATAGGGTAAGGCACGAACAGAGGGGTTAACGGGAGGTGGCAAAGTGTAGAAGAAACCTCCCCGGCACGTTTTCGCATGGGAGATGAGCACGGGGGGCCTTAAAATAAATCTGTCTTTTTAAAGCAGCAGTGCTAAACGGGGGTTTGAGATCAAAGGCTGGGATTCGCACATTTCGCCAAGATAGACATATCCATTCACAAGATTTTGGTGCAACAAAATACTTGCTAATGAAGAGGATCATAATCTTATTATTAGCCCCAACCTACAACAGTGTGTCATTCAAGAGCAGGCTAGAAAGTGCCCTACTTTAGGAAGTTGCACAGTATGCTCTGCTTTTGATTTAATGAGCCGTGATTATGTTTATTTTCAGCAGCAGCCCTGCCTGTTAATTTTTGGCCAAGATCTGATTGTTAATGGCAGAAATCAACGGGAAGGACGAAGCTGGGTTTCAGGACAGAAAATGTGGATGGGCTTCTCTGGAATTTGTTCCCCAGCCCTGCGGCAGCAAGGTGCAAGGCTCAGTGGGCACAAGCCTCCAATTTGTTAAGTTTTGCTTTTTTTTTTTCCACTTTTCAAGGTGCTGGTTGAATCTGCCTCTGCAGGGGATGTGGCACTCGGTGGGACGAGCAGGAATGGGACAGGCTCATTGTCATTAAGTCCCATGGGTTTAAGACATTGGATGTCCTCAGTAACCAAAGGAGCCCTGGGCTTGTCAGATAAGCAATGCAGGGAAGAGCAGGACAGAGAAATGAAAAGAAAGTTGTATACTTTGGGGAAAAAAAAAAATACAGCAGATGTGTTTAACGTAGAGTGAGCGGGCACCCCTACGTTTACAAAGCAAGCACGGTGAGCTGTGCGAGTGATGAGGAGTCAGAAGAAACCCCGGGGACACGTCCCCCAGAGAGGCCAAGTTGCACGGTGTCCGTGACCTTGTAGAAGGAGAAGATGAAATTTTGCCGGGCTGGGCAGCTCGGCATCCCTGCCGGGCCGTGTGTCGCAAATTCCTGCAGCGAGCTCATAAAGTTTTATTTTACAAGCCTTTTTTTTTTTTTTAACATCTTGTAATGTCAGCCCGCAGCTTTCGGTGTGTGCGCGCCCCCGGTGCCCCCCTTCACTCCCCGCTCTCCAAAACTGGCCCAGGGGCCCCAAATCCCCTCCAGCTCCGGCCCAGCCCCTCGAGGAGGGGGTGGGATTGGGGTTGGGAAGGGGGGGCCCAGGCCTTGGGGGGGCTCCAGGGGCGGTGCGTGGGGCCGGGCCGGGGCGGTGCTGCCCTACGGGGCCAGGAGCAGGGGAGCCCGGGGCAGCTTCAGCCATGGCAGAGGGGTCGGAGAAGGTGCCCATCGCCCGAGCGGGGCCCGAGGATGTGGAGCAGTGCCTGCCGCCCGTGAGTGCGGAGCGAGACGGGACGGGTGGGTCGCGATAGGTTGCGATGGGGTCGGATGAGTGGGATCGGGACTGAACGGGTCGGGTCGGGACGGGATGAGTAGGGATGGGATGCGCGGGGTCAGGATCGGAGGAGTTGGGTGGGTCAGGACAGGGATGAGGCAGAATGGGAGGGTTGGGATGGGATGGATGGGTCAGGATGGGTCTGGTCGGAGAGGGATGGGATGCGACGGGATTGGGATTGAATGCGACGTGTTGGGTCAGAACTCATTGCCTCAGGAGCAAAAGGGTCAGATCGGGACAGGATGGGTCGGGATAGGATGCACTGGATCAGAACCAGATAGGTTAGGTGGGTCAGGACCAGGATGCGGCAGAAGGGGTGGGTTGGGATGGGTCGGATCAGGATGGGACACAATGGGGTGGGGTGGCATGGGATGGGTCAGGATGGGACGCATTGGACCAGATGGGTTAGGTGGCTCAGGACCGGGATGCAGCAGAACGGACGGGTCGGGTCAGGACAGGACAAGGGTCCAAACCAGCACCCAAAGCTGGGGGACCCTCACTGGGCTGGGGTCCCTGCCCCACTCCCAGCACCTCACTCCCCACAGGCGTACACGGCGGCAGTGCCCCCTCCGGGGCCAGGGCGGCTGCTGAAGGCAGGGGCTGCGGTGCTCATCGCCGGGGCCCTCCTGCTCCTGGCTGGGGCCATCGGCGCCTTCTACTTCTGGAAAGCCACTGAGCGGCAGGTGAGCACAGAAACACCGTGAGTCCCCTTCCCAGGCACTCAGTGCATAGTAGGAGAGGCACGGGGTAAAAACTTTCCTTGTGAGGTCAATAAAGAGGGCTGGAAGCAGATCTTTATTTTTTTCATGCCTTAAAAAACACACACACATACACACCATAGTCATTATCTTCACTGGCTGTTTGGATGGAGCCTCCTGAAGCACATTTGTTACTGAAGGCGAAGCCTATCTCCAAGAGCACAGGCACCACATTGATTTCTGCTCACAACTTCCCAGCAAACTCAAACCCAACTCCTCCCCAGGGATTCACATCCCGGGCAAACCCCAGCTCTCAGGACAAAAAAAGCATTGAAAGGCGTGCATTCCTTCTTCACATCAGCTGCATTCTTGGGCGGGATCCTACCTGGACCCTCAGACGGGTAATGCTATATTTAACCCATTAAATGGCCCCATCAGTCCTCTCATTGGTGGCTGGTAGGGCTGTGCGTACACACAGGCATTTGTGGTTAGCAGCTGTGGAAGGATTTTTAAAGTCGTGATACATTCTCCTATTTACATTTTCTGGGGTACATGAAAGAGCCTGTATGCAAAGGACAAAACTGAGAAGCTGCTGAGCAGTGTAAGGATCAACCTTCAGAGACATCACAAGCATTGGACCGTGTTTATATATAAACTTTACTTTCTATTTACCTAAGACTCTGGTTTAGGATACGTTAAAGATGGTCGTGCACATTGGAATTTAACTTGCTCCATAAGTGCAGCTCTGGATTTGCTTTGGAAGCAGCTCTGCGCTGCTGCCAGCCCCGCTCCAGTTCCCATCAAGGAGAGCCTTGTGCGAGCCCCAGCAGACAGAGCAGAAGTCCCCTGTGAAATACACGCATGCATGTAGGAATAATTCAGATAATTGTGGAGAAACTGCAAGGTTTTAGACAAAATAAATAAATAAATAAAAAATAATAATAAAAAAAAAACCATAGTGCTGACCTCCTGGACCAGCTGCAAGCACTACCTGCTGCTCTGGGTTTTTGAAAGGAGAGAGGGATGTGAGCAGGTACAGAGCCAGGAATGGGGTGTAATGCGTATGGGGATTTTGGGACAAAGTTTGCCTTTAGTTATTGTTCCAAATCCAAATTTTGGTTTGCAAAATCTGTTACATGCACAGTTGTCATTAAGGTTCAGAGTTGATCTCCAGGTGAAGACACTGGGAAAGCTTGGAGTCCTTTCTCCAAGCTGCCTTCCAGCTCAGAAAACTACCTGGGACCTGCAAGTGTTTAGGAAGCAATGCTAAAAAAAAAATAGGTAATTTTAATTAGGGTAAATAAGGTAAATTTATTTTAAATCTTCACATTCTCTGCAACTGACAGTGGTAACAAAATCATTCAGCTCTGGCTCAGCCCCTAGGAGGGAACGCCACGTGCAAAGGTCTGGGTTTAGCACCACCTTCAATAGGAGTCCAGGACAGCAGAGAATATGGGACTGAATGTGTCTGACTGAGGACCCATAAATCTTTAGCACCTCAGATTTTCCTGAGAGAAGGTGAGAGGAGAAGAAATTTGTCTCTAGCTGTCAGTGTAAATTTTTCATTAAAATGCTGTGAGGCCTTTTTTTTTTTTTTTTTTTTAATTTTTTTTTATTTTTAAGGCCAAAAGTAAACCGCTTGCGTAGCACTTTTAGCAAGGCTGCACAAGAGAGACAAAATCCCCTCCCCACCGATTATGGTCATCCAGAAAATATAAACTGGGCTGTTGCTTTCCTCATTGAATAACAGGGTAACAGCAAATATGCTGACAAATCTGTATACCTCTGTACCCAATTTAAACAAAGCTCACATCCATTACAGGCTGGGAAGCGCGTTTGTATTCACGGGAAACCTGTCTCGCTGCACCCCAGCAGGACATCCTAAGGAATAAATCAGGGTTGGGCTCCTGCAGCGTAGGACAGGATTATCAAAATGTCTGCAGAGCTGAAAGTTAAGAGATGAAGACTGAGCCAGGCTCTGTTCAGGGGTGCCCAGGGCCAGGCCAGGGGCAGTGGGCACCCAGGGGCAGGCAGGAGGCTCCCTCTGAGCACCAGGCAGGTTTAGGAAGAAGGCAACGCACAATTATTAAAGTGTTACTGCTCTGTTATCAATCCCAGGTGTACAATGTTCACTATACCATGAGCATTAATGGGAAAGTACAAGACGGATCGATGGAAATAGATGCTGGCAACAACTTAGAGACATTCAAAACGGGAAGCGGGAGTGAGGAGGCTGTTGAAGTCCATGATTTTCAGATCGTAAGTACCTCTACTCCAATCTTTCACATAACATGCTCCAGCGCTGGACTCCACACCACCCTGTCCCAACTCTTCTGCCCTGGCTGCTCTGAGGTCCCTGTTCCCCAGCTGCCCACACAAATATCCGTGCCCTTCTGGCTTGCCTTCACAGGAAGCCAAATGGTTTCTTCCAAAACAAAGTCCAAATGCCTTTTGGAGATAGCTCATTCCAGGGTCCATCCCAGTATGGATTAGGCTGCATCAGGTTTGGCTCCATGCAACGCTGTGCGTCTCCAAACCATTGAAATAGGGCTGCAACACACACGCTCACAATCATGCTAGAACAACCCTCTGGCAGGCTGTGACACAGGGAATTGAGCTGGAAAAGCACCGCCACCCGCCCAAAACATCAGGTGCACAACTCCCCCATTCGAAGCCCTAAGCCTCAAACAAAGGGCACCAGCAGCTGCCAGGTCTTGCTCAGGGCTTCTGGAGCAGCCGGTCCCCACCCCACCTGCTGAACCCAGAAAGGAGAAATTCGGCTCCTTGGTTCCTCCAAAAGCACAAACAAATCCACGCCAGGAGACCCAGGGCCCGGACCTACCCAACAGCTGTGGTTCAGCCTCGATGAAGCCCTCGCAAACATCGCCATGGCAACATTAATTAGCAGCTGAGTAAGAGCACTCAGGACGAGCTCTTACCATTTGCCTTCGCTGTTCACATCTGCACGAAAGCACCGGGCCGCTGGATCGATGCCAGCTTCATGTCACCTCCACGCGTGCTGATGGTTGAACAACGCCCAGCACCAACCCAAATCAGCCCCAGCACCACCAGAGCCCACCTGCCAGGGGTGGGGCCTGCCCTTAACTGCAGGGGACAGGCTCAGCAAGATGCTGCCAGTTGGGTTGGGGGGCCAAAAACGCACACGAAGGAGAAAGAAAGCAAAGGCAGGCACTGCCAAAGGCCAAGGGCTTCCATTAGCAGCCCAAACTTTGCTATACCTGCCCAAACTCTGGTACCCAAATGTGTTGCTCATGGTGCTGGTAGACACGACCCAGGACTTGCAGGAGACCTGCTGGGATGCCCTTCTCTTGCTCAAAACTCAACACCCATTATTAGGGAACTGCGTTTCACCCCTATATCCCAGCCGAAGGAAGCCCGACAAGCAGACTCCTGCCCCGCAGCCCCCACCACAAGCTTCCCCTGGCTGTCACAGCCCTTCCAAGCATCCCAGCTGCCCACGTATTTCCACAGATCCGTGTCAAGGTGCTGGGGGTCCCACGCAGCCAGCTAGCACGACTCCAAGGCACGGCTCAAACCGCGTTAACTAATTCCTCAGCAGAGCTGCTCCAAGTCATTCGGAGCTGGCACCGAGGCGCTTACATAAAACTCCCCCATTTGTCAGAAAAGGAGCAAAAACTCCCAGACCCTGTTTCACCAAAACTACAAAGCTAAAATTATGAGAAAAGCATCTCATCTGTGTAGTTGTGTTTTTTTTTTTTTTTTTTTTTTTAGTTAAGATTCAACTTTCCGGCTAAAAAAAATAAAGTAAAAATAAATCGGTGGCAATTTTAGCCCAGCTCAAGTGCTCTATTCGGGGTGTCCTGTATTTGTAGGGCATAACTGGCATCCGCTTTGCTGAAGGGGAGAAGTGTTACATCAAAGCCCAGCCGAAGGCTCACGTCCCCGAGGTGGATGCTATGACCAAGGCGAGCCTCTCCTCTGACCTGGTAAGGGCTAACCCTTTTATTCTCTTTGTGTAGAACGAGACTTTGGGGGATATTAATGCAAATAAAAATGGTATGAACACCACTGAACAGGTCGTCTTTGGGTGTTTGAGGGGTCTTTGGCTGATCTTTAGGGGATCCCTGAAAGGTAAGGAGAGCCAGAGTGGTGTCAGAGGGGCATTTATCACCCATCAGGAGGGGAGCGGGGCCAGCCCCAGTCCCGTTTGTAAAGGGTGCAAGGAGACCTCAGTGCTATGAGGGTCTGCCCAAGATCAGGCCAGGCACAATGGGAAAGCATGGAGGAAGCAATGGCTTTGGTCAGTACAGGAGGGTGAGGGACAGATCCCAACAGATTAATTACCAACACTTACCCATTATCAGCATCAGCAGAAGCGGCAACTCCAGCAGCCAAGTCTTGGGAAATAATCAATACAGGGGAAAGCATTATTGCAAAAATTCATCTCAGAAGTAGTAACGGGAAAAAATATTAATTTACCTTCTTAGCCTCCGTCTGACTTGGCTTTAGGACATCACATCAACCACGTTTCATGGAATTCACATCAGATACTATGACAGCTGCAGTGCTCACCCAGACACCAGCCCAAACCTCTCCCCATCTCATTCACATCAAGCCTCTTGCTGTAGGTGCACAAAACCTGAGTTTCCCACTCCAGTTATTTGGGTACAGCTGAGAGGTTCATGGCTCAGACCCCAGAAGGAGAACACAGGAGACACGAGATCCACAGCCCACTCCTCCAGGTTTGCTCCATTCCCAGTTAAACAGGAGCTGACACAACCCGCTGGAAGGGAGGCACGGTTCAGGCCGAAGCAGCAAGCTAATCAATGCTTGCCCACGAGCTCACAGCGCAGGATTCAATACCTTAACATGGCAAAGAGCAACAAGACACAGCTACATGGGGATGGAGTAGGTCAGAACCTCCCTTGGGACGCGTCTCCCAAGCAAAGGGAGAGGATTTGGCTCTGGGTCGTGCTGCAGGCGGCTCGCACACCCCGTCCTATGCAGGCACGAGCCCCGCTGCCCTGTGCCCCCCACTACACACCAGTCCCCAGCTCTGTGGGGCAAGAATGAGGGCCCAGGATAGAAAACACAGCTTCGAGCTGGCACAGCCAGTCCTGAGTATGCACTGGCACACGCTCTTATCCCACGATACGAGGAGCAGAAGCTATTTTAAAATAAAGAGCGCTGCCAGCAGCGCAGAGCGGGCTTTGCCATGACAGCAATTTTAATATAGATTGATAAATCCTGACTTCACAGCAGCGACTGAAGTTAAAATATCCTATATGGATATCCAAGCACATTATTATTTTTTTTTCATATATATTTCCTTAAACCAAAGGCAGTCCCAGCTAATCCAGCTTTATAAAGAGCACTGGGGCCCTTTGAATTAAATTTGATGCCAGCTGCATCAGCCCAGCACACTCCCAGGCTGAAATACTTGGTACAGGGCACCCCTGCTCACCTGGGCTACCCTTCTCCTTGGGAGAACACAGGGCAGGATTAGGGATTGCTGTCATCGCTGCGAGGCCACAGCTGAGATAACCTCACCACCGTGTCTCAGGGACTTTTGCAGCCTGCTCCAAGTGAACTTGCTGCACAGCCCCGGCTCCCACACCAGCATCACTTCATACAACTGGGGAGAAGACATGGAAACTCTTTCTCCTTTGGTATCTTCCTCTTGCCCTTCCTGATGCACCTACATGCTGTGATTGCTGAACACCTACTCAAAAATGAAGAAAAATTCCCTCTAAATACAACTCAGGAAAGCATTAAGAGACCATACCAAGCTCTCCCTGATTTTGGTGGGATTTTCCCTACAATGGCAAAAAGATCCCGCCCTGATTCCAGGTGGTCAGAGACCCAGATCCTTTCCACCTTACCTTAAAGGAAGACTTGGTTCTTGACTTAATTAGCACTAAACCCCACGTTTCAGCTTTTCATTAAAGAATGAGGTCGCAGTCCTGAAGAGATCATCTTAACAGATGCATTTTCTGTGCATTGTCTCCGAAGATGCACCACATCTCGCTGCATACAACTCACGGTAGCGGACAAACCAAGAGGTGGCATTGTGGGAACATCAACCTCTCTCTGCTACTTTACCTTCCTGGCTAAATACACAACTGGAACAGCAAAGTAGTATTTATTTTTCTACTCAGAACAAGTTCTCCCTCTGGTAAATGTGTATTTGTGAGTACTCACGGTGTTTTCTAACAATACGTACAACCGACGTTCCCTATAAAAGTGGTCGATTAAAATAAATTTGCATCAGTACCCAAACTCTGAAATCACCCTGGGTTGTGAGCAGGCAAACAGGAACGAAGGATATTTTTATTTCGGAAAGCGAGACTCAGTTATTTCTGATGCTAATAAAAACGAAACTGGGAGGAAATAAATAAAGAGTAGTTCTCACTAGACAGGCTGGATAGCGAACTTAAATGACTCGAGACCTACAAAGAAATCAATAAACACATTAAAGGAACAACAACTTGACAGAATAAATTGATCTAGTCAGTTATATAACAAGTTTTGATGACTTTTATGGGAGCAATTTGGAATTTTAACTTTGAAATCACACTGGTTTCCCCGATTCACAAGTTGGTTTTCTTTTAATATTTCACTGTTGCTGTAAAATCCTTACACATTTTATGTAAAATAATACTTTGAACTAACAACTTTAAAGAATCAATCACTGGCATTTTCCTCCATCACTTTGAAGATAGGAACCAAAAACCTGCAAGGTACACTTCAAAAAGGCAGGCTCCCTTAACTTGCACTTCAAGCTTTTGGTCAATTGAATTTTGCTTTTACTGAGCAAGACCTTTAATCGGGCCGATCACACCAACCTAAAACTGGGAGCTGGAATCATTTTCTGACTATAATCCACTCCAACACTTGTGAACAAGGTGTGGGGTTTTTTTTCTTCTCTTGTGAACAGTTATATCTCAGGAGCATGTCGAGTGAGAGCAGGACGTGACAGAAGATAAAGGTTTCATTTTCAGCTGGCCTACTGAAGATGGGAGAGCCTCACAGTTTCTACCACCTGAAAATCTGGTGCTTTGGACTGAAAGACCTCTATTAAATAAGGAAAAAGTCTCAGAGAGGTGAAATCTCAGCCCCAGCAAAACCCGACAGCAGCTCTGCTGTTGGTTTCAGTACAATCGGTTCATACTCAGGAAATAGCAGCAGGTAGGCCCGTGACTGTTCACTCGACTAAGCAAAGGCTTTGTGCTCTTCTACCCGCAGGAAGATGAAATCATGCCGGTGAGATTTGATGAAAACTCCCTTATCTGGGTGGCTGCGGATGAACCTATCAAGCACAACGGCTTCCTGAGCCCCAAAATTTTAGAGCTCTGTGGGGATCTTCCCATTTTCTGGCTTCGACCTACGTATCCCAAAGGTAAAAATTCTCCCATTTTTAAAATGTCATCTTTTCCTTCACTTAAATGCCTTCCCCAACCAGGGAAACACCATCCCAGGCCAAGAGCTGGGTTGGGGACCACCAAGGTCCTGATTTGGGACCATTCCCTGTCTCCTTTCCCAGCCTGCTTCTCCAGAGGATGTCAGAGGAGTGCAAGAACAATGTGCTTTAGCTTGGTAACTGGTAGATGAAGGTCCTGGAGGCAATTCCCAGGGCTGAAATACTGCTGTCACAGGCAGCCAAGCCTAGCGAAGGTGTTCAGGAGTTACCAGGGAGATGGCAGCTCCTCCAGGTAACTTCCAGGCCTGGGAGGAGAGGAGAGGGCTTGAAAAGATTTACACCTTCTCAGTCCAGTGATTAAAACCCTCAAGGAGAAAAAAAAAAAAAAAAAAAAAAAAAAAAGATAAATGTAGAGCACCAGCAGATCCAACCTGGCAATATTTTGTTTTTCTCCTGACCTTGCTCATCCCACTGGGCAGCAGAAGAGCAGTGTTAAAGCAGCCCAGAAGCTGTTCCCACCAGCTGAACCTGGGAGCAGGACACAAATCTGTCACAAGAGAGCTTCACAAACATGAGACTCACATGTGACTGCTCTTGGTAGCACTGGCGAGTGCTGCTGAGGTAACATCAGTGACTGTACAATGAGTCAAAAAGCATCTCCTCACTCCTGCTCAGCTTCCAGGGTAGGAAATGAAGAAGGGAGGCAATCTCACCCTGCTCTGGGCTGATACTGGCTGCTTAGGAAGTACAAGGAAACTGAGGAGTTCCCAATTGGGATGTTCATCCAGTTTTCAAGGAGACATTCAAAATGATTATTTTCCTGGTTATTTCTCCAGATAAACAACGGGAAAGGAGAGAAATGAAGAGAAACAAGCGCCAGTCAGAACCAACCTTTAACGCAGAAGGCTCGGAAGCTGCTGTTGAAGAGGCGAACACCAGGCCGCCCACCACCCAGCTGACCCCAGAGCTGGATCAGCAGTCGAATGAAACCAGGCCGGTGGGACAGGAGACTGATGTCGGACCAGAGAGCGACCAAACGCTCAACCCCGACAACCCATACAATGTAAGTACTCACACCACAGTTTTTAAACCTGCACAGTCTTAGCCTGTTCGGTTCTCCTCCAGAAAGCACAGACTAGTAGAGCAGGATCACAGAATCATTTGGGTTGGAGAAGACCTCCAAGATCATCTCGTCCAACCTTTACCTAGTAAAACACACCTACTACTCAGCGCAGGCCCCCTGGCAAGCAGCTCACAGGGGAGAACCAGTTCAGAGACAGCAGCAGCAGGTGGAAGATGCCCATCAGGGAATTTTCTTGCTCTTGGAGGTGAAGCAGCCCCCAGGAGCTGCCCCCGTGTCCCTGCAGCTCTGCAGAAGCAAGTGCGCAGGAGGCAGCTTCCAGTCTGCTGCACCAGCGCCAGACAATTTACACCCCCCATTTGGTGCAGCAGGAGTAAGTCACTTTAATACAACACTGTCACAAGATAAATGCCTCCTGCCTTGGAAATAAGTTCCAGCTTTGACTTGACATTTATGCAACAGCGGGAGATCATTATACTGTGACAGCGTTCAGCAGAGTTGACATCCCTTAATTAAACTCAAATTAATCACTCCAAATAAAGTGGATCTAAATTGACTCTCTCATGAGGTCAGCAGAGTAGCAGTGGCACTGGTATTCAGCTTCTCATCTACCAACGTGAAGCCCAAAAGGCCTGAGCCACCTTTCCCCTGGGGAGCAGTGGCAGAGCAATTGCTGCAGCCCCAGAGGGAAGCTGGGCCAGATGCAGAGCTCCCAGATCCCCACACCTGTAGGGTCGGATTCACCTTCCTCAGCAGGTATCGCCTGTAGCCAGCCTTTCTTCACAGGCAGATTCATTTAGTTCACAAGGACCACTCATTACGCTGCAGGTCCTTCAGGGGGGAGTAAATCATGCCTACAACTCTCTCTTCACCCACCTCAAAGGGGGTAAGGATGACGAGCTCAGCTGTGGAAGTTCACACTGCAGGTATCTGAACTCAAGAAGATGAATCCTGCACAAGGAGGGGAAAAAAAAAAGACCCTCAATTGCTATCAGGGTGAGGAATTGGTCACCAAAGGCCTGAGCTCTGTGCCTTTCTGAGGCCCTTCTGTGCCTCACCTTTGAAGGGTACTGCCAGTTTTCTAACCTGAGTGTTTTTTTGTTTTAACTTAGATACCAGCACTTTTTGCTTCTGCTTTTCTCAAAACGTTCTTGAAAAATAAGCAATTAGCTTCAAAAAGCAGAATATTCAGGTTTTGTCTTCCTCCTCTCCCCCAGAAGTGAGGAAAATAATTTTGGAGAGAGAAAGCAGAAGCAAGAGCCTGCTTTTAAATATCTCCTACGTGCTGTGCTCCACGTAACTGCTTAGTGTCAGGTGCACCACAGGCAGAAATCTCGCTGTCCACAAGGCAACCCAGTGTGGCACAGGGGGGAAAAAAGCTGAATGAAAGACAAAGGAGAAATATTATGAATTAAAACTAAAACAAAACACCTGCCAGGTTAGAGCTTACTGAAGAATTTCCTTGGAACACCATAAAAAAGCATTAAAAAACAAAAAACATTAAAAATGCAACATAAACTTCAGATGTGGTCATCTACCTTAAAGATCCATATGGCTATCTTCAGCTCTTTCCCTTCACGAGTATTTATACCTCTGAGTTTTATAACGTTTAATAAGAGGGATAACATTTAACACTTTAAATTTCAGCAACTGGAAGGGGAAGGGATGGCTTTCGACCCCATGCTGGATCACCTAGGCGTGTGCTGCATCGAGTGCAGGCGGAGCTACACGCAGTGCCAGCGGATTTGCGAGCCCCTCCTGGGCTACTACCCGTGGCCCTACAACTACCAAGGCTGCCGTACCGCCTGCCGAATCATCATGCCCTGCAGCTGGTGGGTCGCTCGCATCATGGGTGTCGTGTGAGAAAAGGCTTTCGGTTCCCTGACAAAACAAGCAGAAAGATTACAAGGACAAACTGGTAAAAGACTACGACCAAAGGGGCATCGCCAGCCCTGGCTCTGAAATCGAAGCGTGTGTTACTGTACCAAAAGCGAGGTCAGTTACTCAGTGTAAATAAAATCTTAAATTAATAGTTCATTAGCTTTGCCAATGGCAAGTGTACGCTAGCATTTACTGAATTCAAAAACCAAGTATCGCCTGTTTTGGGACATCTAACTTTGCTCACAAACTGGTTTAGCAGTCTAGGAGCTTGCTCATAAATCCAAATTCAGCCCTTTCGTAACAAAACCCTCTGAGCTAGCTGCGAAAATTTATGTCCAATTAGGCAACTGGCTAAACGTGTACACTCGGGAGCACCTTTCATCCGCGGAGCTTCGTTAAATAAATCACAAGTTAAGTTGCTCCCTGTTGCTATTCACGGAGAGCTGCCAGGTCATTATGGATGGTTATACCCCAATTACAGCATACCTTTCCCACAAAGCTGCTGCAGGGGCCACGGCAAAGCGCGCATTGTGCTAGGTCGGAAACCAGCAGCAGGAAAAGGGGCCGTGGAAGGGAACCGTGCGTGGCCGGGGAACCAAAACCCCTCGCACAGCCTGACATCAAAGCCGCCCCGGCAGCAGGAATCTTGTATCCACGACACCGCGGTGGTGGCTAACAACTATCTGCTCTCCAGCGACTACGGCGCGAAGTATTTACACGCAGTTGCAGGCCGAAGAGTCTCAAGACCCTTCAGAGCCTACAAGAGGCGCTGCATTTATAAATCCTCGAACTAGACGCTTCTGACACAAGATTACAACCCCTCTTTATTCTGCTTAGATAGCGGCCATTCATGCCAGCTCTGCTGAAGCCAACCTCTGTTCCCCACAAGAGAAAGTGCTTACCAGTAATCAAGAAAGAAAAAAGCTTTCTAGCTTCACCCTTATTGCTCAGGCAAACCCTGTAATTATTGGGACTGATCCTATTATATAGTAAATCTCTAAGGAAGGTACTAAGCTGAAACACTCGTGAAGGCAGTACAACTTAGGATTCCCAGTCTTTGAAAACAGAAATAGAGGTATTACACTTTCATCCCTATTCATCCTATCTCAAACTCCACCACTGAGTTTATGGAGCCATCTATGTGGGCTTCACAAACAGGAGGGTCCCATTTTCTCTGAATTCGCCTTCTGGAGCGCTCATTTTTTGACTAAACAGCTCTCGAAATGTTGCAAGCCTGGTAATGTTATTAACACGGCATGACACAGAAAAGAGGAATTAATTTGACATAATCGTGGCTTAAAGAAAATAAAGACAACCTCATGCAGCATGCTAAACAGCGTATCGAAAAAGCGAAGTGTTAGATGAGAATAGAATTCAGTATTTTTTTCTATTGTAACTCCTTTTTTTCCATGTAAGCTTCACCTTAATCTCAAGAAAAGACTTGCTTTGAAATATTTAAATTTAAAAACTTCTTAGAGTGGGATTTCAAGGCCTGTTAATTTTTTTTTTCTTTTTAAAATGAAAATGACCTTGATCGTTATGTTTTTTTTTTTAGAAGAACATCATTCAATATGCTTAGATTTATTTTTTTTTTAAACGCAGATTAAATGGATACATTAAAAACAGCAATTGCTTTCTGTGCTTTTTTGAACGTAGAAAGTGTAGCAGTGTCTTCAAGTACATGTTCAAGAACTGTCTGGAGAGGAAAGCAAGGTGAAAACACTCAGAAAGAGAAGGAAATGTTTATATGTACGTGAACTAGGCTGTCACCGTCTTTTGCACGTTGGGCCATCTTGAGGCAACTCATGACCCGTTTCTCCCTGTCCCCCCCAGTCTGAAAAGTCTTGTTCTACAGACAGGAAAACCAAAAAAGTGTTGTAGGTGATTTTCATGTCTACACAGTCTTAACAAAAATAATTCTTCCTAAACAAAAGGCGCCTAGGCAGTTTTGCAGACACAAAGCAAATAAAAAGAAGGAAAAGCATCTTCCTCATGGGTGCTTTAAGCACTGTCACATATGGCACATGCATCTTCGACTCTTCTGCGTGCAGGAACACCAAGAAAGCTCCAGTGGTGGCAGGAGAAGCAGATACACAGTCACAACACAGCCTGCCACTAGTAACACTGCCAGGACTACAATACCAAGCATGTATTGCACAGACTGTGTATCTCACCCATTTCCACACACAACAAAACCCTCTCCACAGCTCACGCTTCAAATAAGCACTTACCTATGTAGCATATTCAAAGAAAGTAATTAAAGGTCTCTTGCTACAGCAACATTGAAATAAAAGTCTTATTTAAGCACAACAACTTGTTTTTAAAAAGTTTTGAGGCAAGATATCAACAGCAGGAAGACCAACGACCCAACTGTATGAAAAGATGCAGCAAAACAAAAACAGTTCCTTGCACGACCGAGTTACAGCATGCACAAGTAGGATCACCTACTGGATTTCTAACCTGCCTGTATTTGGGGTGGGACAGTGTTCCCTGAGTCTGACCCTGTGCTAGCAGCCACCAGTGCAAATCCTTTCTTTGGTCAAAGTTCAGAGAAGAAGGAAAGACAGACAGATGTTTGTCACCAAAGATGTTTCCCTCCACAGACAGGTGGATGTCGTAGCACTGCAATCCCACTGTCTTTAAAATTTAATTACCCGTGTGAATGTGCACTAGGAGGATTAGGATGGCAGAGCAGATTAGAGGAAACAAGTGGGACAAACTCAGACTGGTGAAAAAGAGAAGGAAAACAGGCAACAAAACCATAGGGTTAAAAAAAAAGTAGTGGGAAGGCAGGAGTGTTAGGGCTTAACCCAGCAGGCAGCTAACCACCACACTGCCATTTGCTTACTTCTTCAATACAGCTCAAAAAAGATGCAGAGAAGCATAAAAGTACAGTTGGCAAAGAATGCATTGTTGATTTGCACATCAGGATGGACCAAATCTCTGCTCATACATGGTAAAAGGTGGAGTGAGGTGGCACCACCACCGCGAGGTTCACCCCATCCTTTACCAGCACGGCACATTTACCCAAGATGAGAAAGGCAGCCCAAATCTACAGCAGTCAGGCATTTTGGCTGATCCCCAAAACAGCAGCCCAGAGTAATCCCACCTGTGGGGAGGCTCTTCTGTAACCTCTTGCTGTCCTTTTCCTATAGTATCTGGGACAGGACTCTGAGGTCTGAGGAGAGCTCTCCACATCTTCTAAAAAGTCTATCTACAGATGACCAAAAGGCTTGGGAAATATTTCTAAAGAAGTCTGAATAAGTAAAACATCACCTAAACAAAACAAACAAACAAAAAAAAAAAACACAAACCACTGCCAATGAGTCGGCTGCAGTGCTGTATCAGCTGCCTCATCCTGCCGGGTTCCAATGGAAATTCCCTTTTTCCCCAGTACCTTCAATATCTCTACTCAACCTCCAAGCTCCCTCTCACCTTTCCCTTCACCAACAGCTCCTGGAACCCTTCTGTGCATTCCCATTCTTGGTCAAGAACAAAATATACGCTGTCCACACAGCTCGAAGCCCCTTCCTCATCCCCAATTTTACAAGCAACTTCTACCTATTCCTTTAACACATACACCCCCCCCCCCAGTCCTCCTCCAAAAAACAACTGCCCACAACACACAAAAGCTGCCACTCCGGGTTCACCTCAGTTTTAAGGGAGGAACACACACACACACACACTATCTGTGTTCAAAAACCCACCGGTGATGACGTTGAGGCCTGCAAACTTGGCTGGCAGGATTGAGATGGACAGGGAGGTCCCGCACTTGATTGCTACAAGTTTTAGCCTGAAGCTAAAGCATTATATTTGCATTACACATGCCTCAAGAGTACATAAGTAGCAGTGCATTTTATTTTACTTTTTGCCCTAAGCTAAGCGAATTGAATGCCAAAGCAGTGAAACAGTACCCACTTAATACAATAATGTATTGTGCTTATCTGCCAAAGTATTCCCGTGGTCTTTCTGCAAGTGAAAGTAGACAGAGGAACCCCCTACTGTGTTCTCTACAGTAAGTAAAAACAACTTGATTGGCAGAAAACATCCTCAAATTACATTTTCCTTTCTATTTAAGAGATTTTTATCTAGGTTCTTCCCTTAACAGTGCTTAGTAAAGACTTGCTAAGTGCTCTGAACGACATATATTAAGCACAGCTGGCCAGGAGACAAGAACCCAATTTTATGACAAAGCAAAGCTCAGACATTTGTCTTCTTTCTATGTTAAAGAGGGAAGAGAAGCTTTCCAGAGCACAGCTAAAAAGTAGCACGGCACTCATCTAGGAGAATCAGGTCCAAGCCTGTTCCAAATCAAGTCAACTTGAACGTTAGCACCCCATATAGACAGCAAATGCTTGAGATATTGGGCAACCAGTTACTCAGAATTCCCTAAGGGCAAGCATTTCCCCACTGAAGCCAAAAAAACCTTCACTGAAATATGCCACACACATGCCCTTTGAGAAACTCTTCCAAGACACAGATGTTACCCAGTGAGTCAGGGATAAGGCACACACACAAAAGCCTTCCCAAATTCAATCCATCGCCCTTCATCACACTCAAAGGATAACATTCAGTTCTAAAGGTCATCAACTTCACGCTCTGGAACATATGATTCAAGTCTTCAGCTAAAAGTAGTTGGAAAAAAGTCCCCGTCCAGCTTGCACTGCAGGATAAACATCATCTGAGTGCATCAAGGAACTGCGGTTACGTCAAGGCTGCAGTCATAATCTACAGCTACCAGTTACAGCACTCTGAAGTTCTTAGCCATGGTATGTGTAGAAAACCAATTCCTCTTTGAAGATTTGTGAGATTTTAAAATCTTGGTGCTATCCCAAGGGCACAAGAGCAGTACTATAAAAAAAAAAAAAAAAAGCCACTGCGCTTTCCCAGAATCAATGCAAAATCAAAATGCCTGGATCTCAGGGAGAACAGAACACCTCCCTTCTCCCTCTTACAACCTAAGTCAGTTGTGGATAAACTTTTACATACATTTATAACAGCTGTAGACTTACCTCATCCTATTAAAACAACTCTTCTAATATCCCTTACATTTTATCAGGCTTATCCAATTCTCACAGCAGCAAAGGAACACATCAAATAAGAAGGAAACAAGAGTAACAACCTCGAAAAGCCTATGTAATTAGGAATGCAAGGAGAAGAGCAGTGAATTTAAGAACAGCACCAACGATTAGCAGGGACTGAAGGGGCTTTCAGGTGGCTGCCAATATTTGCTAGCAGTCACAGTTTTTTTCTAGAATCTTACAATAGTCAGGTACTTCTGAATTCCCAGCAGCACGCAGAGCTCCTGAGTATCTCCAAGTCTGGTGACTGTGGGCCCTTGCAGATCTGTACCCAAGAGGTACAGGCAGGGGAGTTATTTAAATTTCTCAGCTTTTTTTTTATTATTTTGAAAGGCTGTTATTTAAGATTTGCCCGTGATGAAAAAGCTGCACTAATAAAGACAATAAAGAACGCACATGCTCCTCTCTAAAATATGAGGAGTTTCCAGTCTTTTGAAATAACAGGATTTAAAGCAACTGCGCGCTGTCTTCAACTTCAGACAATTTACAACAGATCCTTCTTTTTTGAACACAGAAGGCAGACAGAGGATTCGTTCCCCTGGAGAAATTTCCAGCCATGACCGACTTTCATCACATACAGCTGCAGTTCAACCCATCACCAAGGTGGGAGGAATCCCTAAGTGGATTATTTTTTTTTTTTTTTTAAATCTGCATCAATAGGGGCAATCTCGCTCTTTGCAAAATGCAAGTTTTCCTCCTGTACAAGCCACCTCTTTTTTTAAGCAGTGTATTTACTACTGAAGCTGTATGCTTCAAACGATTTCACTCTTGTCAAAAACCAAGATTACTAAAAATGAAATGAAGAAGCTTCTGTATAGAAAAAGTTATATTTACAATTTTATTTAGCAGAGTTAAAGAGCGAAGAATTGTAACACTGTTGTTGAGAAGTGTTTTTACCCAAAGTTGCCAAGATCTAATAAGTTATGGAGCAGAAGTATCGGGCGTAAGGCAATGAACCTGAACAGCCCAACAGAGATCACCCATTCCCCAAAGAGCAGAGCTGATAAAGGTGGTAAAAAATTTAGACTGTTTGACTCAATCTCCAAAATTCAGACAAAGATGATGAAAAGAGAGGTTCCACTCGTGACTACACCTTTAACATCTGCAGGTGAAGGAATTTCTAAAGCACGCAAAATGTAAAGACAATTCCTGTTTCCAGGGGAGCATTCAGTGCTTTGAATCCAAGAACGCTATGTCCATACACAGTGGTCAGTACATGACTTATGGCAACACAGAGATGGTAAGAGATTAAAAACAGGATTAGAATTTTTTCCATTCCATGTCATCAGGAGGATTTACTTCTACCTTCCTTTTACCAACATCTGACCAGTTGGTGCTCAGAACCGTGCCTCCAGACTCCATCTGCAATATAAGAAAAAAGCTTGCTTAGTTTCCTAGAGGTAGTCTAGTAACACAGAAGTCACATTTCTTGCAACATATTAACAAATTCTGAAAAACCTGATGAATTTAAACCTCACATAGAAGCAATTTACATGGGAATTTGGTGTGTATATTGAATGAAATTTGAAAAAGCCATCATTCCATGACCTTCAGCCTAGCAGTGCTTGTTTTCCATACTGGACATTACGAGATGCTGATAATAAGCAGCTTTTAGAGGCTGTCGTGTTGTTGCAAAGGAGCTATATGTAAAGAATTAAGAATAATTTGATCCTGTCATCCTGGGCAGCAATTCCAAGCCTTACAGGAAGCAAAAGCTGCATTCCCTTTGATAACACTAACTGAAACAAAGAAACCAGCAGAGCACAACCTTTCAGTGAGACCTGTTACACCAACAACTCCCACTGAACCACTGCCATTTATCAGAGGCCCAAGATTTTGGTGGGTGGAAGCCTCCTGACTTATGCAGAGCTTAGTGTAACGTGTCACTCTGCAAAAGCTACACCCTTCTTTAGAGACAAAGAGCACAGACTTACAAATGATTTGTTCATGGCACGTTTCACTTCATCTGTACCATCTGAATAGATTTGCTGAAAGAGTTTATTTAAAGCAGCATCTCCTTCTAACTTCTCGTTCTTCTCCTCTTCTTTGATTTCAACTACCAGTTTGTCCCAGTTCCTTGTGTAGTGAGAGGAGGATGGATATAAGTGCTGGGTGTCTGAAAAGGGAGACGTTAGTTAGCTAAGAATCTTCTCACTACTTTTAAAGCTGCGTTCTCCAGAACAGACATGGTATGTATTTAATGAATCTGAAATAATGGAGTATGAATCTGAAAAATGCAAATGGTTTCCTCCTTGCAGATATAAGCATTGCAATGAAAAAATATAAAGGGAACAAAGAAATGCTAGAGACCACATTCAGCAGCTGCAAAGTTTACTTTCAGGTAAATAATTATATTATTTAGCTATCCAACAAAGAAATTCTGGACAATAACAACAAAAATAATTGAAGTCAAAATGAGGCAGGAGATATTGGCTGACAGGAAGGAAAAAAACAGCCTACAGCCACAGAAAAATGTGAGTTAAACTGCAAAAATATCTGAAATTAATAAATCAGGACGTCAACATTTTTTCAAAGATGCCTTGTTAAACTGTCCTGAGACACTGCAAAAGCATTCAAGAGAGGTGAAATACTTAATGATATTTAATTCTTTAAGCAACAATATGCCCATAACAATGCAAAGAATTGCAAAACAGTAACTGAAATAAACAGCTAAACAGATAAAAGCCTGAAGGAATTAATGACAAGCATAGATCCTCAGCAGTTCATCAGATTAATAGAAGTTATGCCTAACCTTAATAAATTTTAGTAATGCCCTGCAGACTATTTCTGTCATTTTCTGGTAGTGAAAAAAAAAAAAAAAGAGTAAGTCCTTTCATTGTAAATACAACACTATGATTTTATTAACAGCTTTTAACACACCAATTATTATTAATATCTGCAAGTGCCTTGCCAAAAATAAAGCATTTAACACTTCCTTCAGATAACAAACCTGGTGTAAATTGCTTTAACTTCGGAGAATCTCCTTGTCCCTCTAGCTTCTCCCATCTTACAGCTTCTGGCTTCTTCATTTTTATTTCAACCTACAAAACAGAACACGAAGAACAAATTAATCCAGATGGCAAACAGTTCTGAGGAACAGGTTCAAATTAGTTGGATTCTGTAGCAGTGAGGAAATAATTAGGTTGGTTTTAGAGACGGTGTCTAACATGAAGCCTGCATTAGAACAAAACATACCTACCTTACCTTATGAAGTTATAGTACTTAATGACACATCAACTAAACTCTTCATGCTCAGCTCTTGCATGAGTTTCATCCTTTCGTTTTAGTACCACTTCCTTGTGCTTACTATTCACTCTCCGTAAATCACAGCATCCCAGAAGTAACAACCAGCTGCGGTGTCTCTACACTGCCAGGCACCAAGGTGCATCTTACGCATCTGTTTCTTGCCAACCAGCTCTGATAATTAAATAGTGCTCCTGAATGACTGCAAAATCCAAGCCCTAGGTTTACATCCCATCCAACAAAACCTGACATATTCAATGTATACTACACAAACCAGAGAAGCATCCAGAGACGGTGCTCATCTTCCCATTGAAAAAATTCAGAAGCTGGATTCACTTGGTTCGCTGAACACACGCTGCTACAGAGAAAACTGCCTAGTACTCATTGACAAAACCGGCAATTAAAAGTGGATATGGTTGCAATTATCATAGGAGAAACAAAATTGAGTTAAGCGTGTCATGCCCCTATTCACAACTACCCGTAATCCCTTTAGACAGCCATATTGAAGCAGTTTCTCATAATTAACCTTATCCTTGGTCAGAGGATTACCAAGTTGCAAAACAAAGACTGCAAAACAGAGTGCCTAGTGTCACTTGTAGATGACAAACTCCCTTCAGGAAGCGTCACAAAATTCTTACGATGCTATCAACTGACTTAAATCTCCGCTTGCTGAACTTCAGCAGCTCCGTATTTGTGCACAGCTTCGTATAAGGGAGCTCTTAGTTCTACCTAAAGCCACTGCGACCTGGGGATCCCTGCAGACCCGAGAACAAAGGCACCTCTGTAAAGCTAACCCCAGAGACCCCAGCAGCACGCTCCCTGCACAGCATCACGTTGATCCGAAATCTGAACTTTATTTATTCGATTCTTCAAGTCTGTCACTGGTGAGTAACAGTCTAAGATGCCTTATAAAAATAAAGAAATGAGCTCATTTAAGTCTCAAAGCTGCCGTATTTGGGATCATGCTGCATTTTAAGAAACAGAATATTTAATTACCACTGCTCCACTTTTTTTTTTTTTCCTGGGGAAACTACTGCTTCCCTTGACAAGTTTAAATATACATTTTCTACCACTAACTTGTACTAAGTGGGAACAACAAGTTTAAGACACGAGGCACGGAATGAATGCCCTTCAAGGCAGGATAGAGCTTCACCCTTAATAAGCACAACTTACACGTAGGTGACTTCCCCACTTCCTCTATCTGCTGTATTTCCAATGTTTTTAGCACCCTTACAAGTCCCAAAGTGAGCATCACAGTATCAATCTTTAAAAACGAGGAAAAGGTATCAGTCACAGAACAAAAATAGTCAAAGAAAAATCAAATGCTGTATTATTCTAGTTGCTCAACCTACTGCCCCTAAAAAAATCCCTCATTCAAGTTTAATATTTTAATCTCTACGAACACAAATTTGTTTTTAACTGTGCAGAAGCAGCATTCAAACTGTGCCAACGATTATTACTCTCCAGCAGCTCTAGAGGATACAGCAAATCTTCCCTCACTGGGTTCTTTTAAAATGGCTGCCGAAATTACAGCCACAAAGTTCATGTTACAAACTCTACACTCACAAATCGAATGCTTTGTGATGAGCACAAAGAAACTAAAATATTTTTACACAGCTACATGTACAAGAAATAAGTAGTTTCATCAGTGCCAGAATTGGCAGGTTGTTCTTCTTGTTTTGGTTTGTAGTTTTTTTGGAATGGATTTGGATCTCATGAGTCAAACATTTAAGTTAATTAGCCACTAACAAAAGCGCTAATTAGCCAGAAGTAGAACACTGAGCCTTAATTTAAAACAACCTGTCTCTCCTCCACTTCCTACAGAACTCTCCTCAAGTTGTGGCAACTGTATTGCCAACCCCAGTGCGTGTTTAAGAGGAGGAGGCCTTAATCTCAAAGTTTTTAATACTCTAATTAACAATGCATCCCCACTGAACAGCCTTAACAAAAATAAAACAAACAAACAAAAAACAACAGCAAATTCACAATGCTGAGACTGCTCAAACCTATACCACTTCAGTTTTCCTTGTTTGTTTCTCCTCTTGCCCTCGTGCTCCAGGTTTCCACCACCATCTTTCAGAATCTCACAGACTTTCATCTGCACTGAAAAGAACGAACTCTAATGCAACGTAATGCTTAATGTGAACTGCTAAACACAGATGTTTTCTTCACAGAATACAACCTTCCTCAAAGATCCCTTTGGCTGTTCAGACTGCTCTGCCCACACATTTAAGAAAAATCTTTCTACTTTTGCTGCTCCAATAATCCCCCTCTCCTTTCTTCCTCTTCTAGCTCTTACACTTTCCTCTGCAACTGGCCCCAAGCCTGTGCTATACAACAAACATCCCCAACCAAGGAAGAGGAAATGCTACAAACTAATTCCCAGCGTAAGATGCAGATTCCTTAAGCCTAAACGTTTCAACGCTGCCGAACTGGAAGTACATACAGCTGAGAAATGGAGACAGAACACGTTTATGACATGATTAATCCTTTAGCCCATCTACTCCATCCACTTCAATTCAGCTCACTCATTAGGCAAAGTTGCAGGCAGGAGCAAATGGAGCAAAATCATTAGCTGTGCACCATTATACAAGCACATCTCCAAAATATAAAGCTGTAAAATTCTGCTTGTGAAGATGCGCATTTCTTCAGCTTGAGAGCTTTATTTGATCTGAGAAACATCTCTGAGTCCCAATTATGTGCACAAATGGCAGTAAATGCATTTTAATGAACATTTTAAAGCAGATACGGATGGCTATCACACAGACAAGTGACACATCATTGATGTCACACCTAACACACAAGTACTGTTAGCTTTTTCCTCTCCTTGGAAAAAAAATTCAGTACCCAGGCAAGAGAAATACATTTCAATGTTTTGCCAACTACTTTGATATAACATTTATATTTCATTAAACGTATGCCTCATGCCAACTTCAGAATAAGACAGGAAAAATGATTGTAAATTAAATGCTTTGCATGCCAGTTTAAGAAGCTGCCTCTGGTTGTTATCCATTTAATCACATGCTACTTCAAGAACTTTGTTCTGTAACAAAACACCACTGGAAAAAAAAAAAAAAAGAGGTTCAAAACCTTCAGGCACACGAAGCTTAAGTAAAAGGTAGGTCCTGGTTATTCTACAAAATCACGTTCACTGTGCATTAACACTACAATGGGCTGTTGTGCTGAGGCTGTGTCCCATTGCCACAGTTACTCCTTTCTGAAACAACTTGTTACAGAAAGCAATAAAAGGACAGAAGCACTGACACTGGCGTTCATCAGGAATAAGAAGTGAAGGACAGTGAGATTCCCAGAGGAATGTTGTTTTACCCCCATCTGGTACCCACTGTCTCTCTCCCTGTCACCATGTACCTCTGCTCCACCTCCTCTGTCCCATCCCATCAGGTAGCAGCACACAAGAATAAAGATATTTCCCCTTCAACCTTTTCTTCTTAATGTTGAAGAAGCCCAGTTCCTCAGCCTCTCCTCGTAGCTCGTGCCCTCCAGCCACCTGCCCATCTTGTTAGCCCTCCACTACATTGATATCTTCCTTCTACTGGGAAGCCCAAAATAGGACAAAACACTCCAGATTTGTAAAAAGTTCAAGTGCAGAAATAATCCACTTGCTGTTGTGTTCTCCTTTTTTAAGTTCCCCGGATTTGAGGTTCAAAGTGAGCAAAGTAAAAAGGAAAAGACACGGGGAAATTTGACAGAGTAATTCAGGCAACGCTTCTTTGAAATTCTCCCTGAGAAACCCACCCTGCTGAGACAAGCGTCAAATCGAGGAATCATCATCGAGAAGAGACCACACGAGCAGTGAAAGGATACAGGGGTTTCTACTCACGGAAGTAACAGATGCTTTAAAAAAAAATAACAGATTAAGACAAATTTGTTTGCATCTGAATCCGAGTGCTATGTATGGGAGAGATGCCAGAAAAGACCTCAGCAGCAATCTTATGTTTCATTGCTAGCACAAAGGCACAAATAAAACCTTACTTCAAGAAGAGTGGAATAGGAGAGCATATAATCTAATTTTAAGAAAGAATTTATCCCCTTAGAGATAAATACAACACTAAGTTATCAACATTAAGATTCTAGGTAGAAGCCCGCTGCTAAAAAAAGCACCTCAACTTCTGGCAAACTAGGTTCTGCATGAACTCATGCTCTAGGACAGATCTCACCAGTTTGGCTGAGAATATTAAAAGAATTTTGGTGGTCTTTGAAAGAAAATGTGGTATGCACTGACAAGGTAGGAGAAATTTCTTTCAACTCCTAGTGTATTTTGTATTGCACAATTCACGCTAAGGGAAAGTTTGCTTGACAAATTTGTGTTGAGCTCTGATCAGAGGGATGAAGGGAATCGAAAGTGGCAGAGCTTGAGCAGCAGCTCAGCCACTGATTTTAAGACGTGAAAAAAATACCCTTTAAACTTCGGATGTTTTGCTGTATTAAACACGTGGAAACATGAAATCAGGATTTCCAATCATCTCCTCAGTTATTTTACTGAGTTGCTGACTATTACTGAACTATTGACTGTTTTGTCCAAGTAGTAAATTCAAAACGTTGCCGTTTTGCAATCACAGCTTTTTTAATTTTTTTTTTTTTTTTTTAAACAAGCTCTAAGGTGATGACCCATCATCACATTCTTCTATAAAGGTACGACCTATTCAAACTTCTACCTAAAATCATATGCACAAGATGGTATCCTAGTTATTCCAAGACCTTTTATAAATTGCTCATTCTGAGTTCCAGAATCTTTGGTCCATGACTTAAAGTATACTGAGATTAGGATAACTTTCCAGTGTAACCACAAATTATTGATAATTCAAAAAATTGTTCTGTAAAGGTGTTCTAACAGAAGGGATTTAGCAAACACCCTTTGTGTTGTTTTTTTTTTTTGCCAGCTCCATACGATGGATAACTGAGTGTACACTGATCAGTGCCACTTCACTGACATCATATAGCAACCACTCCTTAGAATTTGGTATATTTTACAGAAGGAGCTAGCAATACAGATCAATTTGGTAGCCTAAAGCTCTTTGCCACCACATCCTTCCTGTAAAGCCAATCGTTCTCATATCCACCTTCTCTCAAGGCAGAGAGAAACACTCTTACAGCTTTCCTTTATAGAGTTATATAAAACATGGGCATTGATTCACGTGCTTAAAATCTATTTCTCAATATTAACAAGTTTAAATCTGCCCCAAACCCACCTGCACTCACAAGGAACAAAAAAAATTGAACTTATTCTGAGCCAAGTAATATCACAACAATCATCAGGAAGGTTTCTTTATGCTCTCGCCAGGAAATTGTTCCATCTAGCCCTGCCTAAGAGATGCAAGAGAATGCAGAAAAGCATCCAACTCCTATCTTAAATATCAGTTTATGGTTTACAGAAAACACCCAGAAAGTTTAGGGAGATACGAATCTGCGTGAAAGCCTCACAGAGAGAACTGCAAGCGAGCAGGGAAGGCTGCACTCAAGCCGCTACAAACAACTGGCTAAAAATAACCAAAATGAGAAAGTCTCTTTTAAGGATATGACTGCAAGAACCGATTGCAGTTAAAATAAACCCATATCCTCTGTTTATCTATCTGTGTACATCTGCCTCTGAGTAAAGACTCACACACTTTTTGAAATAAGTTGTCTCAACCTTTCCCTTTACATTTAGCAACAGGCACCAGGGTGCTTTTCCAGTAGAGGTGCCTTGGGTGCTTCAGCGTTTGCAAGGCAAAATGTTGGTTTGAGGAGAAGAAACGTTCCTCTGGGGCACACCAACTGCCCTGTTCTTGGCATGAAGCTGCTGGGAGTGTGCTCCTACCTCAGACATCTCTGTAACAAATGCCAGCTGTGAAAAAAAGTGAGGATTTCTAACACCTTCCTCTTTGCAGCACAGCTTTGATGTCTAATTAAAGGGAAGTTCTGGGATCACAAAGCTGCTTTTAGCCACTTTTTCAAATGGCTCCAAACTGCCATTATCTGCAAAAAGCCCAAACCACTAAAAAAAAGTGAAAACTCACAGTAATTGTCCCCAGACTATTTGCAGATGCAGGAGCAGAGAAGGAAAAGAGAAAGCACTAGCTCAGGTTTCCTTCAAGAGGATAAGGACACACGAAAAAGCAGATACTCATCCTCACTCTCCTCACCTAGGTCTGAGAAACTTCTGAGCAGCACCAAGAGCATGAATAAAGACCCAGAGAAACTCACACACAGCACACATTTCCAAGAGAACATAGCCAAATATTCCCCTGGAATCCCACCTGCTTGACAGATGGAACAGAAGAGGGAAAAGAAAGTGGGGCTGACTGTGCACCAGGAACTGTTTCAGAACATCAAAAATCCTTGCACTACTTGTGCATTTCTATTCCCTGATCTGCTGGACAGAGCCAAGTCAGCTCCTCTGCCTTAAATGTATTTCATCACTCATTTTAGGTCTGCATGCCTGTCATGGGTTTGGCTGAGATAGGAGTTCATTTTCTTCGTAGAGGCTCATATGATTTTGTTTTGGGTTTTTGATGAAAACAGTGGTGATAACACACTCTCTTTTGTTTTTGCAGAGCTGTGCTTACAGAAGACTTTTAGTGAGCACGCTGGGGATGCACCAGGAGCTGGAAGGAGTCACAGCCCGGAGACAAAGGGATGTCCCACGCCATGTGGTGTCATGCCCAGCAATAAGAGATGGGGGAAAGAAGGAGGAGGGGGAATGTTTGGAGTGATGGCATTTGGATTCCCAAGAAATCATCGTGTGTGCTGAGCCCTGCTCCCCTGGAAGTGGCTGAACACCTGCCTGCCAACAGGAAGCAGCAAATGGATTCCTTGTTTTGCTTTGCTGGTAGCTTTTGCTTTACCTGGTAGCTGCCTTTCTCTCAATCAATGCATTCTCATACTTCTGCCTTTCTGATTCTCTCCCTGTCCCACCCAGAGAGAGAGAGTGGCTGCTTGGAGCTGAGCTGCCTGCCAGGCTTACACCACAAGGCCTTTTTCCTGTTACGATGGGAGCAGAAGGAGAATTCCACACAGGCAACTTCCAAAGAACAAACTCGCTCCAGCCTTTACATTTTGGCTCCCTCTGCTGGAAATAAATAAAACAAGCAGCACCGCTAGCAGGTACCTTTTGTTAACTGCTGAATGCACTGTGCAGTTCTCAGTGTGGTGCAAATCTTCCCCACCTCACTCGACACCTGAACACAACTGGGGATGGCCACCAAAATACAACAAATCCTACCTACACACAAAATCCCTCCTACTTTCAAAGACCAGACCAGCTTCTATTTATAAGACACAAATCTCTAATTTACACGTAACTTTTGGAGCTGCTGCTACCTTTTGCTCTATCAGGTTAACCTAGTAATGTTTTCTAAGCAGTCAGACACCTTTGCCAGATTGGAACTTAACCAGTAACATCAGAGAAACAAGGCCTAATGTAGCAATTGCATTTTTTACTGTTGACATTCTCTGAGAGAACCAAACCTTTAAGCTCTGTCTGCTGTTCGCAGTCACTTCAGAATCTCTAATTCTGCAAATAAAACCAGGGCTATTTTCTCCTCCTGAATTTGCATCTTTACCTTTATTGTTTTGCATTTGTCAAGCGATGCTGAATTTTAAGCAGTACTGAGAGATTCATCTCCAGCATCTCTTACTTACCAAAACAAGCACAATTGCTTTATTATCTGCCAGCTCTCTTGTTTCATCCTCCATCCATTACATTTATTAGGTCTAAGAGGTTTATGTGAAACTCAAAGTCTATCTAGTGCAAAACCTGCCTGGGTGTTACGCTCTGTTTCACCATATAGTTGGAAAGAAAGACCAGGAGCAATCCCTCAACCTTTGCCCTGCAGAAATCCAGGCTGGGAGCTCAGCTAAGCAGGAAGGAGCCACAGTCTACTCCAAGTGGATAGGATTCCTTCTGACGGAATCACAAAGGGACTCTGAGAAAGCTCTGGCAGGGTAAAGTTCATCGGAAAGGTGAAGCCAGGGACCACTGTGAGTCAGGGAACCAGCCCAGCACGCAGACCCCGGCTGAACCCAGTGGCTCTGATAGCTCTGGGAGAGCACAAAAGCCACTGCTGGAAGCCAGCGAGCTCATCCCAGAGGCTGTGAACATGAGAATGATTTTCTCCAGCCATGTCCTAATCTCTATCTGTACTTAACCTGCCAGCTTAAAATATCCGTTTCTCAGGCGCTGCTATCAGCAGCTCAGAAAAAAAACCTCACCCCTCTCTAGTCCTTAGCTAAACAGTCTTCAAACCTTCCAACACACAGCAAGACGAACAGACCTCACTAAGTCTGTCAGTGCCATAAAGACAAGAGTCCTCCCAAATACAGCCTCCTGTCGCCACTCCTCTGAGTCTTTCAAATCCCGTCTAGCTGTGATATGCATGTAGACTCTGGGGAGCCTTTTCCCTCCTCTTGGCCCAGTCTGCACTCTTATCAGGGCTCTGGGTGGGTTTTTGTTTTGCTTTGGTGATGTATTGGTTTGTTTGTAATGAGAAAGAGAAGAGACAGAGGTACTCCAAATGAATTGCCTGGCAGAGTATGGTTTTTGTTCCAACAAAACATGCTTTTGAAGCAAGTTTCCTTTCACATCACATTCCTTTTCACCATCCTGGTTCACACTGGAAAACCATTTAAGAACATGTGAACAGGACTCCTCTTGGATGAAAATAAACAAGACACGTTCCAGGAGCCCACATAACCTGCTTCCACTGCTAACAAGACCTCAGCCCATCCGGTCAAAGAACCAGATCCAGTAAAACGTTTGTATAATCGGGAAGACAATAGAATTAAGTCTTCCTTTCCAAGTCCTTACAGAAGAACTCCATGTAAGTGACACAAATTCCTTTGTAAAGAAGTATTAAGATGCTTTATTCAAAGTAATAACTATATTTTCCATCCTGCTCATGTGAACGAAGCACATACACAAAACTGTTGCAAAGAAATGTGCATCTCTAGTATTCAGACAAACACTGACACTGCACCATTTCCCTTAAAGAACTTAGAATATTTTACTTTGAGAAACACTAAGTCTTTAAAGAGCACTCTGCATGCTTCACCATCCTTAATGCAGGCCTGCTATAAAATATTTTCTTCACTGAGACTCCATCTGCTGGTCAGTACTGGAATTAGCTGATGCACCATCCAAACTGTATTTTTCACTGTGCTTTCACAAGTGTCCCCCCTTTATTTCTCTTTTCCACAAGAGGAAGTACGCACAGAAGCGCTGACTTCACCTGTTACAACTCCTCCTGTGTTCTCCCCTACCCTGCCTTGCCTTAAAATTATTCTCTCAAAACCACACAGGAACAGTAACATTTGGAAATAAATGCAAAATTCTTACACTTCAGACACTGCTTGAACACAACAAAAGCTTTTGCGCCACTTTAAGAATCTCAGCCTAAACCATGCTCCAGACTCCTAGAGATGATTCAAATAATTAACCCAGGCTGGGGATGGTAGCATAGGAAGACAGCCGTAATAGTTTCAGGAGTGCTGAGACACAGGCCTGATACTTCACAGAAGTAATAGCAAACTCCAAGAGCTATGAAAAGTCTAACACTAGCTACAAAGGAATAAACGCAAACAGGACCTCACAGCTGCTCATTTGGACAGGGCACCTGTCCATTCCACTTACATTTATATATATAATAACAGAGTAGCAGACTTTACACTTAATCCAAGCACTCGGTTTCATCTCCCGCTTTGTAAGAACTCTGTCAGGGAGTGTAGCTATAGGACAAGGAGGAATAGTTTTAAACTAAAATGGGGTAGGTTTAGATTAGGTAAAAGGAAGAAATTATTTACTGAGGGTGGTGAGGCCCTGGCACAGGCTGCCCAGAGGAGCTGTGGATGCCCCATCCCTGGAGGTGCTCAAGGCCAGGCTGGATGGGGCTTTGGGCAACCTGGGCTGGTGGGAGGTGTCCCTGCCCATGGCAGGGGGTTGGAATTAGATGGTGTTTAAGGTCCCTTCCAACCCAACCATCCTATGATTCACGTGATTCAACCAGAAAACCTGCCCAGCTTCCTTAGTGTGAGGAGTGGAAAAACAAGACCAACTTTGTGGAAATCTTCTCATGTCATCTTGAAGTTCCTTTTTCCCTGAAAACACGCGATAACTTCTATAGGTACCTTTCTGCAGCTTGCAGGTACAGTGGAACATGAGAAAGCAATGGAATTTTCAAAAGCTCTATAAAACCAGTGTTGAAACAGAAGGAAAGAATGAAAAACATTTACTCCTGCTTCAGAGGTAGGTTGTCTGCAGAGCCAAGTCTGAACATGTCTGTCTATGTATTATGCTACGATATGCCACACCAGAACACAGTCAGTTCCTTATTGTTCTATACCTGTCATCTGGAAGACCAAATGCTGAGGTAAAAGCATTCTCTCTAATGCCATGCAACTTCCAAGTGTCTCCAAGCAAGCATTATGACAAGCCTTGTGAAAAGCCAAGAACAGGTAACTATGAGTAACTTTTACCAGCAGGAAAAAGTCATGAAAGGGTCAAGAATTATTTCAACCCTGAAATCCTACAGGTCTGACATTTATTTTAGGCACATAAAGATGACAATACTCTATAAGACAGTATCGACTCCTAAAAGTTGAGTTAAAAAAAAAATCATTCACGCTTTCCAAATACCCCAAATGTAAAAGTAAAGACCACAGTCATCTTTCAACAGCAACAGTTAAAAGCATCCTCAATGTAACTGTGATTTGCACTTCAGTAAGCAACATATCACGTCACTAGTTCTGATTTTTGCACAAGTTTAGAAAGCTTTCCACTGGCTGAAAGGCACCTTGAAGAAAGAAAAACATTTCTATATGAAAAGCAAGACATTATGACTGCGGTAATGAGACATGACAATAGAGCAGAAACATTTTCAACGTCAGAAACAGACAAAGAAATGATTTACACTAAGAAGAGCTTACCTTTGTTGAAAGCACTTTAAATGTACTTTGCTCTGGCACTATAGAATGAAGAAGAACAAGCTTTAAGTTGTAGTCTTCACCCGATGGAAGTCTCACCGATGCACTCATCTGTTAACAGTCAAAAACACATCTCTGGTCATCTTTAAGAGAAGTTTTCCATTTCCGAGTAAAGGATTGTCATTTGGCACCAAGACTAAGTGATTCAATTAACGAGCCTTCGCTAGGATACTTAAAACACCAGGCATCAGAATTTCAGGTACCACCACTACGCTCCTGCATTATTCAACAAGGTGTTTTACAGTACACTACAAAGATGAACAGGAGATTTCGTTTTTTAGCCAGCGTGCACTCAAAAAGCCTATTATCTTGTCAGCTTGATCTGCGTTCTTTAGGGAAAAATATGGCAAATGAAGTATCAACACTTTCATAATGAACCATGAAAACAATTTGCAACTTCCCTTCTAATAAATGCAAGCTATGTTAAACTCCTGTGAGCACTCGCCACAAGTTAAAGCAGACAGGATCAAACAGACACTTCTGTGCCTCACCAAGTACCAACTTAGTTGAGAATAACCTACCTGCTCAATATTCCCCCTTAATTAAACAGTCATCAGTACCACATATGGCATTACAACAGTGATTACAGTACTTCCTTGAAACACGCTTTGTTGCCATTATCAATTGCAGTGATACAAAAATCGAGATGAACTCACCCGCCGTTGTTTTTCCGTAACGGTACTAAAGCACGATATTACTTATTCATAACTGTTTTGAGAGTACCTTGTTTCTGTCCGTTCACATTCCAGACGCATGTACACACAAACACTTTAACTTCAGATCACCTCCTCCCCCAACCCTCCAAACACCCAAGCAGCTGAAGAACAGCTGTTCCTTCTGCAGCATGCACAACACACTCTGGCTTGTGCATAAATCCTACGGACCCTGCTGTGGCAACAGCTCCCTGTTCACTGTACATAAAAATGCTCAGGCAGAAGACCACTTCTGCCACTTTTTCCTGCTGTTCCAGCAAGTGATGTTCCCTTTTAATAACTACGCCTCGTGAAATTTAAGGATGTGTATCAACAGCCAACATAAATCACCTCTTTCTCTGAGAACTGCACACGGACGTCATCCTTCTGCGCGTTCTTGATCATTATAGTCACGATGACTTGAGATTCTGTTTGGTACCAGTCATACCTTCAGAAAAAGAAGCAGGAAAAGTTATCTGCAAGGATATGTTTAAGAACAAAAAGAAAAATCCAAAACCCACAAAAGCTAAAACACTATTATGTAGTTTAAGGGGGGGGATGGGAGAAGATGCACAAAATTAGACTTCTTCCCCTTCCTTTAACAACACAGTTGCAGTCTTGACAAGTAGTTAAAGAATATATATATTTTTTTTAATCAATAAATTTGTAAGAAGTGGGCCACATTCTTAACCAATTCATATTATTATTTAATTTAAGAAAGTCAAATAGCTCAAAAAATTACCTCTACCAGGCACTATGGGCAGGTCATTTCACTTACACTGCCACTTTGTGAAGTTTCTGCAGAATTACTACAATCATTATCTTGCATCTCCAATCAGCAAAGAACAGTTATACGTCAATTATTTTAATTCTCGCAGCAAAACAAATGACAACTTACTTGATCTTTGATGACAGAGGTTGCTGTTGTGTATTCTGGTTGGAACACATTGCATTGGGAAGTTGTATCAGTAAGAGAAAATATAACAGACATATATAAATAAAGACAAATCACTTTCATACTGATCATTTCTCCTGACTTATGCATGTGCATTAACGTACATAAGAAAGCTGGAACTCTTCTCTCCTAGCCATTTATGACAGACTTCAAACAATTTACAGACTGACAGTGTATATATTTACAATACAGGGGTCACACATTTGATAAACAGCAATTGAGTTCAGCTTCAACTCATTTCTTTTCTGAATAAGATCTGAAAGACACACAGTGGCTATGCTGCTCATCTTTAAGTCACAAAGAAAGCTTGAAATAGATCTGAGAACTTCAGGCGTAATTTTCCAACATAAAAAATCCTTTTAATGGTAAGATTTGTCTTTACATACACCCATCATTTCTGTACACTTTCCTCCTCTATCCTATTACTAAGGCATAAAAAATTGAAGCAACTACGAAGAAGGGAGCAGAACACCCAAAGCAACTTCACATCCTGGTCTCCAAAAAAAAAACTAACCAAACAAGAAGGGTCACTTTTGATATATCTTCTAATTTCCAATTAAAAAAGAAAGACTCTGCTGAATTACAAAACCAAAGGAAGTCTGAAAAAAACACGTGCAAGCTACTGGGGAAAAAGAAGCTATCTTCTAGCAATTACAAGTGAGTTGGCACTGATGAGATGAGCTGGTTAATTTGTTTAAAATTGGGCCACAGACTGCTAGCAAGAAAGTTAAAATTGACTTTAATGAGTGCACAGCAATTTCCAGATTTGTTCACCACTCCTAGGTTTTCAGCATTCAAATTTTGCATCCTTGGTCTCAAAACAACGTGTTTAGATCCTTCAGAATTTTATCAAATAGAAAAGATTATTTTAAAATATTTGGAAGCTTCCAGACACCACAGAACTCTAAAAGCACATTAAAGGCAAGAATCAAAGCAGTAAATATATTAAGGAAGACACCTTACCATTTCTGTCTGTGAGCCTGCAGGGGGAAAAAAAAAACAAACATTTGTATTTTCAGAAAAAAACATTTGACTTACATGACATCTACTCCATCTTTCTTCAGTTACTCTAGCCATTCTGCATTTATCCCATTCTCACCAGTACAGAAGTTAAAGACACGCCAATTCTACCTCTAGTCTTCTGCTTTAATGGCCCTTTACTTTTATTCATGCTACCCATTTCAATCACCAACTTCTGCAAAGAAACAACTAATATAAAACATGTTCTGATTAACAAAAGGAACAAGCTTCCCATATTTTCCTTATCAGGAAACTATAGAAACCTTTTTTTTTTTTTTTTAAGGTAATCAAAACCGTGGCACAAAAAAAAAAAAAATCACTTCCTACAAGTCTGTACTAGGATATCATGCATACATAGAAATAGGACCGAGTTCTCATCAAATTTGTATGTCATACTGGGCAACCACAGTTGACAAATGAGATAGAATCCTGACAGACAGTGTTTCAGATTAAATGTTTCAAAAGAAACCAACTTTTCCTTTGGTCCTTCATACTCTGTACTCCTAAAAAGGTAAATCTAATGAAAACATAATTTTAACTTGTCACGAAAAAAATGCTTTTTTTTTTTTTTTATTTTTGTTGTTGTTGCTGTAGTAACAGAGAATTAAGAAAATAGCTCAAAATAAAAAAAGAAAAGAAATGAAGAGACAAGATAAAACAGTGCAATTTCATTTCCCCAGACAAAACAAACTGGGAAAAGTAGTTATGATATTTGAGAAATGTGTATTATAAACTCTTTCTCTGCAAAGGCAGAGAAAGTTTTCACTCGAGATAACTCTCCACAGGTAAGACCAAGTGTATGCCCTACCACTTCTATGGTTTCTCCAAACAAACCTAAACCTGGTAAAAACTACCACCAGGTGCAGATTTGTAAATTCCTACATAACACAAAAGGGTTCTCCTCTAGTAAGTTGGTAATCAACAGGTCGACATGAACTTGTATTGTTTCTACTGCCCCATTCTCCAATAAACACTGGTGAGGAGTTTTAACAGGCAGAGGAAAAAAAAAAAAGTGAGCTATTCTGCTCATTAAAACCAGCAGGCAGTTTAAGCACTGTAGTAAGCTCTTTCCTGGGGTATCATGTCATAGGAAGATACAAAAGGAAGCTGACTGCCACAGTAAGATACCAGAGCAGCAGTGAGTACCCAAAGGCACTCTCCATGTAGAATGAAAGAGTGACATCACCAAATTTCCACTGCTCTTTCCAACTTTAGTTTCTGCAAGACTTGAGAACTTATTTTGATGTTGGTTTTAGAAAGAAGGCTGACAGGCTTCCACACTTAAAATAAGCTGGAAAGTACATGAAAGGGAGTTAAAATTGTCTGAACTTGAAATGAGTACTCCTCTGTCACATATTATTATTAAAATCATAATATTAATTTAACTCTGTACTAAAGAAGAGTTCAGAACATATAATTGAAAGAAACAAGGGATAGGAAAGTGAAACTTAAAAAAAAAAAAATAGCTCAAAATAAAAACCAAAAACTCTGTTTCAAGAAGCAAGCTGTAAACAATACAGATTCAAAGCAGAGGCCACATCAAATCCTGCATCAAGTAAATGCGCTTTTTCTTACCGTTTAGTGTTTCCTCACATCTTTTGATCCAAATAGTAAAGGTATCATCTACATCTAGAAGAAATCAAATACAGTAACATCAAGACTCTTCAAGCACTACATGTATTGAATAAAGAACAATTTCTTTCAACCACCAGCTGGAACAAATTCATCCAAATTTGCATCAATTTATTAAATTGTAATTATTATTTCCCAGTATCTTCTCGTATAACCTCTGCCATTTCAGTTAAGCTTTAAACATTTTTATACAGCTCTACTATTTAACTCTGTTACATTTAATTAACTGAAATTAATTTGTAGCACACCAATTATATTTTTTTGTCTGGACTGACCCATTTATACTACTGCTTTCCAAGCTGCTCAACCTTTATATGGCAGTTGGAAAGCAAGAAGTACTGTTTCACACACTTCTCCATTATCCTTAAAATCCTTTTTCCAAGCACTCAGCCACATGCTGCCTCTCCAGAGAAGTATCAGAAAAAAGAGTCTGTTCTGTGGACAATCCAAAGTGGTGCAAGTTTTCACCAAGTATTTTCTTTTCTCCTGGTGGTTTCACACATACTTTGCATACGCATCTACAGTATCAGTGACATTAGAGATATGTAGGTGCCAATTCCACTCTACACATCAAAACCACAGAAAAAGAGACATTGATAGGTCTAGGAAACAAGCTCCCCAGACAAAAAAAAAAGAAAAAAAAATCACTGGAAAATAGCTAAAAAGGCAGCAGTACAATGGCAGAATAATCTTCTTATTTCAGCAAAATTCCCAGGAAGTCAGGAATGCTACAAATGAAGTAGCAATATTACTGACCAACTACTAAGACTGGCTAAATTTATCTTTTTGCAGTAGCAGGAATTCACATTGAGGGAGTTCACACAGTAAAATTCCCCGCAGAGAGCTTGAGGAAGCTTAAAAAAAGACCACACTGTTCCCAGCCAACATGCTCGTAACACCGAATGCAGCTCCACTGCAGTTCTACAACGTATTCACCTCGATTCTTTCAGATAGCAAGCATACACAAATTCTGAGGTGTGACTTAAAATTGCTACCAACTCCTCAGAAGCATTTCTCTTTTTCCTTATCTTCTGCTATCCCTGCTAATCATCTTCAAAGTTGCCTAAATTTTGAGTTACATAACATTTATGTAACCTCTCGGATGCTGTTAGGAAAAGATAGAAACTGAAATAAGAATATGGCAATCTTGACATTACCAGGCAATCAGCTTTTGGTAAGTCTTTTTTATATCCCTAACAAATCCTGACAACAAAATACCTGCTTTCAGACGGAAATCTCCAACATTAAGCAGAGGGGACCAAAAGGCTGCCTTCAATTACCCACTGTATACCCAAGGCATACGGGCAACTGACCTGGACTCCTCCAAGTGTACAGGGAAAGGAAAGAGACCCAAGATGCAGCAAAAGAAGTTCCGATTAGAAAAGAAAAATACTTTACTAAAAGGGTGGTACAACAGTGGAGCTGACTGCCCAAAGAGGCTGTAACACCTTCAGACTCAGCTGTCATAGGATCTAAGCAAACACATGCAACTTCTAAGTTAATTTGACCAGGGCATGGAGTTTCCTGAGCTCCAGTGCTTCCCTGAAACTTAACTGTTTCTCTAATTTTCAAAGCTTTACACACCATAGCCCCCCAAAACAGCTCTCTGAATTTTTGCACCTGGGAACAAAGCTTATTAATTAGAAAGGAAGTGAAATGGAGTAAGTTCAAGGGCCTAAAGCAAAGGGAAACTGAAACAAATCTACACTGATCCAACCTCAGACTTTCAGCAGCAAGTGATGAATTTTCTTCTTAATTATAGCCTATGACAAGATTGCCATGCAACACAAACTTCAGTAAGAAAGGCCTGGAGTTTTCTGACTTATTGCCCTAAAAGATCTCCTTGCCAACCACTGCCTCTTTTCCTGCATACCAGCACATCACAGTTAGAGGCAAATTTATTTACTACTCAGTAATTAAAGTATTCCCCTGAGGAATTTACCAACAACTCCTAATAACTTTCTAATTCAGAAAGACTACCTGGGTCTTCACTTGCACCTACCGAGACATTTTCTTTAAAAAGTTGGCAGAATTCACCTTTACTAAATCCATTAGGTGGTCACAGCAAAATTCAAGAACATTTCTCAAGTGTAACTGTCCTAAATCCCTGTGATGTACCAAAGAGCAGCAGATCATGCTGCTTTTTCAGTCTGAGGCAAATTAGTGAACTCCATACATTCACATGCGTCGTCTCCTGATGGAGCGCAAGAAATTTTGCTTCGTAATGTTATTTTATAAACTCAAGTTTTTATTTACACATTCAGTATTCATTATGCACATTCAGTAATCCATCGTGCCAAGTCCTATTTAGCTGTCACTGTAGGTGGGTAATGGGAAGCTTGCTGTAGTTCCGTGAGCCCATCAGCACTACCAGTAATGAGCACAAGCAGCAAGCCCATCTCCCTGAGCATTACAAAGACTTAAAACAGACCTTACATCAGCAAGGAACATGTAATGGTGTACTTCTGCCCCCTTGTGTGGCAAAGAAAACAGCCTTGTCAGCAAAGAATTCCCTGCCACAGCAATTCCCTGTAAGGCAGCAGCAGCTAACATCTCTTTATCACCTGCTTAGTGGTTCCTTTTCCCATTTTTATTTAATTATAGCCTTTTTTCACTTTGCACTTAAATAGAGGTTAACTGCTATGCCAAAATGCTTGTGCTCACAAGTCTTTCCACCTAGGATCCAGCAAACATTCCACAGAACTGCAAAGGCAAATTCTGTCACTGGCATGAACCCACCAGCAAGACGGGTGATATATTCAAGAGAATCACCTAAAAACCTGTATTTTTCAAAGAAGTCTTCAGGAGACCCCTCATCTCACAATAGCCCATAGGATTTGTAATGATGAAGAACACTGGAAGCAAGTTTCGGATGAGAAAGTAGTCAGGAAGTACAGGGAACCTTCAGAAACATTTCAGCTGCGTCAGCAGCAAAACTGACATATTAAAATCAGACAGGCAGACGTCATGCGATTCAGCACAGGAAGAGGCTGTGCTGTTGGTCAGGGATTCTGAGTTAGCCAGAAGCATGCTGGTATTCACTGCCACAAAGATATCTGCAGCCCAACGTGCTGCCCTACCCTACAACGTAAGTAGGATGCAAGGCTGAAGAGAATGAAGAAGTGATGCTCTGGCCTCAGAAGGTTTTGTGCATACCGTGTATTTTGAACAACTCCAACTGACAAGAAAAGTGATGAAATCTATGCACACAGAAAGCTCAGATCGATAGCAATTACTCGCAGTGAAGATGAAAAAATAGAGAGAATTTCTGGCCCTGTCAGCCACTAACACGAGATTAAAGTGACTACTGATTCAATTCAGGAGTTACGGGTTTTCAGAAATAAATAAGGAAAGCCACAGAAGTAAGTAAGGAAATCAAGTAAGGAAAGCTACAGAAATCACAAGAAGGAAGCACTCCCTTTCACAGGAAGATCCAAGAAAACTTGCCTAGACTATAAGGACTCATCCAATTTTCTCGTGTACCAAAAAGGAGAGAATACCCACTTACCCAGGCTACCAGAACTGAAAGAACTTGTAAGCAATTAAAGCTTCAATTAAATCCTTCAGCTCCTATTCCAGAGCACCCTAAACAGAAGATGACAGTTGCTGGAATTCCACCATATCACCATTATCACTTCAATTCTGCTGGCTTCAGCACTCAGGCCTTTCAGAGGTCTGTTTCAACACAGCAGTTCACAGGCATTTTTTTTTTCTTTAAAAACAGCAGTTTTCTGCAGACTTAATGTATTGAAAGAGGAGGCTGAATAACTGCCATAGTGGGAAGGGGCACAACCACTTGGCAGAAAGAACTTTCATTAACTTACTCTGCCATCAAACTCCAGTTTTAGATCAGAGGAGCAGGTTGCTTATTTGGGAACCACAATCTAATAACATTTTTGGTAAAGCTTCAGGCCCCTGGCACTGTTACAGATAACATACCAGGAAAATCTTAGATCACGACAACTCTTATCAGATTAGCACACTTTGCTGTGTAACTTTTCAAGGTGCTTTTCTTACAATTTCTTTCTGCTGTTGAGAACAAAGGGAATGGAATGAGCTGAGTTGCATTTCAAATGTGGGATAGGCAAAAAGAAAGGAGTTACAACCATCTTGCAATTACTTTGTTGTGTGCTTCTCTGCATCTTACAGTAAAGCCTTCTGCATTGAACTACTCCTTTCCTGCTTCTAGAAAAAAAGTCGTATTTTTAAAAGCTCTAATTCTCCCCGAAATAAAACATGCACAGTTCCAGCTGGGAAGCCAACACTTAAAGAAAAAAAAAAAGAGAATAAATATGTTTCTGTAATGAAGTGATATCTAGTGGGAGGTAAAACAAATTCATTTTGTCAGTTCAAATACAAGTTGCATGCTCTTTCTGAAGACCAGTCCACCAAATGGTTTAACTAAAAATTTCAGCTACAAATAGGACGCTTTTTCTGTTCAGAAACTTTTCTATGACACTTAATGCCATATCAGTGCCATCATTTATCTGCAAGACCTCTGGTGACCAGGGAAACACCTCCATTTAATAAGGTAAGAAAAGCAGATTACTGGCTAACAGTTTTGATACACATTTTTACACAGTGTTACACTTTCAGGTAGGGATTTGCTCAAGTCCTCCCAAAAGCCAGATCCGTTCCAGATATCTCAAATCAGGCACCCAACTCATTAGCCTTTAAAAAAAACACTTGTTCTTCACTTTCTGCTTACACATTAGAGCCATTTTTTTGACATCAGCAAAGGAGTGTTGTGCACACATCTTAATACTTACTGTCCAGCCTCTGTCCCTCTTTGAACGACTCTAAAGCAGAAGCGTAGTTTTTGATGTGATATTCTCCTAACCTGACACAAAGAAAAACACAAGGAAGAGTAATTACTTTTCAATCTCGTCCACATCCTGAAGATAACAATATCCTTAGTTTACATACTGTATTGGTTAAAAGTACGTGTCGGAATTTAAATTGTGTAAGAAACTTGTTTTTGAAATGGTTAAAATGTTAATATAACTACCCCAAAAATCAAGGTACATTTCTTAAAAACAATGTAACAAAAAACATACTATTTCTTCTTACAATCACAGCCTTATTACAGATGGTTTAGAAGCAGTATGACATGGAATTTACTAATTCATGGTGTTGCAAAAAGCTTGTATGGAGTAGTAATTCAAATGCTACCATTGCCCTACAGATTAGCACAATTTAATCGAAGCACAACATATGATGATACACACCCTTTCCTAAGAAGTGCTACAGCATTACTGGGGTTGAGTTCTAGGGACTTCTTTGCATCTGCAACTGCATCTGTTGAAAGTCAGTTTACAGGTGAATAACATTTATGTTATGAAAAGCAGTGAACTTCAAGTCTTAGAGTACACCTTAAAAAATTCACTACTACGTTAGCTTTCTTAGCTTGCACACATCACTCTATTTAATTAAATTAAATTCAGACAAGTGCTACGGACAAAGCCTTCACTCAGCCACAGAGCTCCATAAAAGACAAAGCAGGACTTTTTTTTTAAATTAATTCCATTAATCCGTTTCCCAGGCATTATTCAGTCGCCAACCTCCTACCACAACCATACTCAGTCCCTAACAAAAAAATAAAAAAAACACATCAGGATTGAAGATGCTTACAACACAAAGCTTAAAGCTTGCCAAGAAGTATACTAAAAAATAATTCTGCCAAGATAGCAGTGTGCTAAAATCAACTGAAAAACTGGGCCCGCAGCCTACCCAATTCACTGGAAGTTTTGCAGGTACGAAACACTCAAAGATGAAGACAACTTTAAAAGCATGCCCTACTGCAGAAGCAGCACACTAAGTTATCTATAAGGCTTTCTGTTATTGCTAATTTGTCTGCACATTTACGACATCTGCTGTAGGAATGTGTCATAATACACTTGTAAGAGGATTCTCAGCGTTGCCTGAAGATGTTACCAGCGTAATTCTGCAGAAGAATATGAGCGTAAGCCCGCTGACAATAACACTCGGCATCATCTGGATTCTTTTCCAAAGCTCTTGTCAGCTCCTGTAACGACACAGAAAAACATGAAATGGCACCTCAAAAGTCACCATGAAGATACAGTACCAAGCTCTGTCAATTAAGATTTCAGGAAAGAAATACCCTGAACTGGCATGAATGTTTACCAGTTTTGATCAGTTTTTATCCAAAAAGTTTGAAGCGCAAGGAACTTATCTTGAGGTCTCTTCCAACCTAGAAATTCTGTGATTCTGTGAACCTGCCAATTATATCCAAGTCACGAAGTCTGCTTCTTACTGAGAAGAAAACAGAACTTTCAAATGCCTTAGACAGGAAGTCTAGCGCACAGGTGATCCCGTATGTTCCTACGATTTTCCTACAATTCTCCTATTTGTACAAAGGTCTGCTCAATTTGAGGACGCAGTGCAGTATCATGAACTTAGAATGAACACACAACGTGTCAAAATGCTCGTGCAGGAATAACACGCTCAAAGCACTATAACACAGGATGAAATCCTACATTACATGATATAACTGAGCATGGGAGATGGTTTTGAAGCATGCTGAGCAAGAGAAATAAGAGAACAAAAGACTGGCAGCACAGGGCTCACAGGGAACGTTGCTGCACCATGGAAATAAGCATAAAGTAGTCCCTGGCTAGGGAAATCACTGAGTACACAGATTGAAATAACTGTGTTATACTCTGTGAGACAAGTTCATTATTTTTGCACAGCAATGAAATGGCAATGACTCAATGCACACACCCGGAAAGAAGGTCTCCAACTCTCTCCTTATGAGGGAGAAAAGTTCTCGTCTTTGCTAGAAGACAGCAAGTTTTCTGAAGCTACTACAGTACACGACTACAGTACAGTAATTTTCTAAGTCGACTGGATTTCCACTCAGAATTTAGCATGCGTGAAGGTGGCTAAGATACAGGCTTTAAACAGGCATAAACGTTAATGCAACACAACTGCCAGAACACAGTCCCTCCAAGGCAGAGAAAAAAGGAAGAGCAGAAGGGCCTGCCTTAGCTTTAATTCAGATCAATGCCCTCTTCTCTTTCACTGCTGGCACATAAATGCTTACACCAACCAGGAACAAAGTGGCAACAACAGCTAGCAGCTTAAGATAAACAAACTTAAATTCAGGCACAGGTGAGACAGGAGGCTGAAAGTTAAGGGACCGCCAACCCTTCTTCCCCACTGGACAGAGCACTTCACCAAAACAATATGATGAATGCTTGTTTCATCAGTTCCTTCTGACTCTATCCCTAAAAAATCACCACTTAGGCTGCGAAACATTTTCTAAGGAAAAAGCAAATAGAAAACATCCTTGTTCCACAAAGTGGACTACTTTTCCAACTTAAAGTGACACAAGGAGCCATTGAGGACTTGGCAGCTTTATCATTCGGGCAGTACTTAAACACAGGGGACGACCTTCCAGTTGTATCAGGTGCAGAAAGCCAAAGCACGCGCTTCAGGAATTAAAGGAACCCAAAGTCCTGAGGACACAGTGCACAAATGCCACTCTAAGTCCTGTCAAGTGTGGAGAGAGGCTCCACATGGCCCCGTATACAGTGCGTCACGTCCCAGGTTGTTAATATTAATTACGTGAGCCAAAAGGCCACACCTAGGACCATGCAGGCACAGTGCACCACGTGTAGCACCATGGGACTCACCAGTTCAGAGGTCACCAAGCACAGCCTGCCTCTCGAACCAGCGCTTTTAGGTACGCCCTTTACTGCAACATGCACTAAATAACAACCCTAGAACATTAAATGGTGTTTTGAAGCTGACAAAAAAGTCTCCAAGTCACTGAGCACACAAAGAACTGAAAAATTAACTAGACAAGACTAACACAGAGGAAAATGGACAGATTCTGATGGTACTCTTTAATACTTCCAAAGATCTTACGGTATTTTTAGGTCTTAAATTAATTTTTACTAAGCCAGATATATTTGTTTATTCCAAATCCCTTTTTAGATGCCATTTATCTCCTGAAAAACTTTTGCAAGCAACAGAGGAAACTCCAGAGAAGGGCAGGATTCAGCTGGCCTTTTCTTTAGGGAAAGGTAATCCCCTATTACCTTATCCTATACCACCTACTGCGCTCGAGCAGAGCTGTGCATTTACATCCTCCTCCCTTCCAGGTACGTAAAGAGCTATAGATCTGCCAGTTCTGTCTTCTCTTTACCTCTGTTTTTTTCAAGAAAAATAACCTCTGAGCACACATCAGCACGAGTTAATGGGTAAAACACGGTGGGGGGGGGGGGAAACAAGACAGGAAGACAAAAACTAATAAAGACTGAAGACATTTCTTCAGTAAGCTTGTTTTTCTTCTACTGGTACCAGTGGACATAGAAATTTGAATTATGGCCTATTTATATGGCACAGAAAGGGTTGGCTTGGTGTTGTTTTTTTTTCATGCATCCTCAGGCAGCACCAGGGCGCTCCTCGGGGGGGACCTGAGGGGAAGGAGCCCTGCGGATCCCCAGCTCGTCGGAAGGAGAAGGGAAAGGAGAAGGGAAAGCTGATGGAAAGGAGAAAGGAAAGCTGAGGGAAAGCCTGAGGAGAGCCACCTCACGCCCCCTTCCCCTCCTCTCCCCGCCTCTCACCCGCGCCGCTGCCGCCGGGTCGCGGTCGATGTCGCCGTCCGAGAACCTGCCGAGGAAACACAACGGCGTGAGAGGGCGAGGCGAGGCGGAGGGAAGGAGGGAGGGCGGCGGGGTAAGGGGGGGGGAACCTGGCGGGCGCTCACCGCGGCGCCACAGGGGGCTGAGGCGCGGGAGGAGGCGCCGCCGCCATCTTGCCCCCAGGAAACTTCTCGAGAGGCCGCGGCCGCCGCGCCCCGGGGCCGCCCCGCGCGCGAGGCCTGACGGGGAGCGCCCCCCCCACACCGCCAGGCTCCGCCCGCCCCGCCTGGCGCCTGCCAAGATGGTGGCCGCCTGGCGCCCGTTGTCCTGCCCCTTCACTTCATCCTCCTCCTCCTGCCACGCAGCCCCCCTGGTGTTTGCTCTCCCGCAGCCTCTGGTTTTTAATTTCTGAGGCGGTTTTGAGGCTGTATGTGTAGCCTGGCCGCTGCTGCAGCGCGGAGGAAGGCGGCTGCGGGAGGGGAGCTGCTCCAGCCCCCATTTTGTGGTCGGCTCCCGCTTCCTCCCGTGGAGGGCTGGGGCACTGAGGAGAGACCCTAGTGTGGATACATCAGGGTCACACACAACAGCCTAAAGGATAAAAGCCTTCATTTACACATTAGACTGCTAATAATAAACTCCTGTTGTCCATAAGAGGTCTCCTCCACTTCTCTATCTGACATACACTAAGCTGCCCAAATCACTTTCCTTCATGATAGTCACATCTATGGCAAGAGATACACACAAAGCTGTAACTTTGTGGTGTAGTTTTTCATTTATCTAGTAAACAGGTCAGCAAAACAATCCCTCCACTATTAAAAACACCGTAATGTCAGTTACCCCCTCAGGTTTCCTAGTATTAAAAAATACCCATCCTAGAGGAAAAAGTCTTCATTTTGTAGTCTGATTAAAAGAGTAGCCTGCCTCTTCCAGAGCTTTTGTCAGTGGGAAACAGAAAGCCATGGTCCTAGTAATGCTGCCAGCAGAAGCCCTGCCAGATGCACCACAGCCACTTTGCTGGCGTCGCTTGCTTTGGTACTGCCAGGCTTCCTGAAAATGGGATCAGGGTGTGGGTTTGTGGGTCAAACCTTAACTGCACGGGAGCCACATGATGGGAGAAGAGAGCCACACGTTCAAGTGAAGAGGCAGTTTCAGCTGCCAAAGACCAGGGTAGCTGTGGCAGAGCGCTGCTCGCTAGTTTTATTATTCTGATCAACTAGAGCAAGAGATCCCTGTTAGTGTTCTTTCAGCTTTAGTTTTTCTACTATTTGCATGTTTAAAATTAACTTTATGAATCAATAAATTTATATAAACTTACAGAAAGACGTATTTCCTCGAATTTTTACATTCTACTAATCTCACTAGACATCATACCGATTTTTAATCCACCTCCTGTAGAAGCATCGCAATCGGCTAGGTTGAGCCAACAGCCAGCAAGTACACAGGCCACAAAGCCCTCTGTGATGAATGGATGGCACCCCAAAATTACATGGAAAGCTTGGGGCTGTTTAGAAGATATTGGGAAGCAACAGAAAAGGCCACTTCTTGGACACAGCTCAACTTTCATTTGAGCTCCAAAGCCAGACAGTGAGTAGTGCTGTTTCACAGCATACCATGCTCACAGTGTGTAGGGTGTGTTCAAAGTCTGTCCAGAAGCAATTCATCGATTTCTTATTTGCTCGTGTCCCACCAGAGACCCACATGGATTAATCACGTTGTCCAGCGCGTTGTGGTTATTCATAGTGGTCGTCAAAACACCGTATTAATCTAAAAACGTTTCAAAGTAAATACAGAGAAGTGTTTTTCGGCTTGATTTATTTTCATAATAAACCAATTAAAAATACAAAAGGCAAGGACCCAAGGTTCAGAGGGCTCCATCATTTAAAAATTTGTCTTTAAATACAAATTCACTCTGTAATATGAATACATATAACATTAGACCTCTAAACATAATGATCTTATTTGCATCTATCAAAAATTTGTATGGAAACAAATTAGCTGAAAAAACTTCCTTGTGACATTGAATGTACATTATTTACAATCAAAAAAAGAACTCTTAGAAGTATTAATCTCAGAACACCTGCATAAATTGTATATATTTCATTTCCCTCCCCCCTTACAAAATAATCTGAAGTAGAAAGCAAGATTGTTAAGCTTCATAGTCACAAAATGGCATGAAACATCTGCACCTGTAGTGATGCCATTAGCTTCTGTAATTAAATATATCTGATGTTTCCGTATAAAATATAGACATGGCATTGTCCATTACTGGAATAAATGTTTTTTGTACTCTCAATAGGAGTGTATATTCAATTTTGCACACACAAGAGCTTGTGCTGCAAAAAAAAAATGCAAGAGGATACCTGGTTATCAGAGTCTAAAACTGATGTAAATTCACCGCTATGAAACAGATACTTGATCATAAAAATTCATACACATGGAATGAAAATGTCCCATTAAAAGTAACTGTTGCTTCAAAAGTTAAGTGATACATGTCTAGATTAAACAGAAAAAGTTATAATAATGTTACTGCAATGTAAATCAGCAACACGCTGAAAACGTACAGTAAGAAAGAAGTCTGAAACTTTGACAAAGTCTTCATAGAATAAAAAAGCATGTTCCTTCATGCCTGTATTTTGAAACGAGTAATATATAATTTTATTTATATGATAACATTTAGCAATTAACAGGAAATCAAAATCCGTTCTAAAGCATGAATTCTAACAATTATCTGCAGAAATTAAGTAGCTTTATAACATCTTGCTTCTGAATCAAATCATATATACATAACTGAAAAGGTCCCATCACATTTATGAAAATAATCATCCACAGGGTCTTTTTTTAAAAAAATTATTGATATGAATTTGGTTCCAATGGCTCATCTTCTTGCTTCACTTGCACGTTAGATGGGAAACCATTTGAACTGGAGACTACCATCACAAACGGCTGCTGCTGAAACCTCTGCTCCGACTGCTCAGTATCATCTAGTTTGTCACTGTCTTCTTCTTTCAGCGCTCCTTTCACGTCGATCTGTTTCGTTTCTGGCGCTTTAATAACCGAGGTGATCACTGTGCCAGACGGATGAGCGACCACCTGTGAACTGCTGGGTGAAAAAGTTACCACTGGGGTCGTGGCGGTGAAGGAAGGAGACGAAGCCATGTTGACTGTGCCATTGCAAATTGTCTGCACGCTGCTGGTGAGAACCTGCTGAACTTGTGCCGGGCTCAACACGATTGAGGAGGAAGGCGAGACTGGCTTCTGAGACTGCAGCATGACGTTTTCTTTAAGAACTGTCATGGGCTGTGAAGTAGGAATGGCTTGTAAAATAAACTTCTGGGGTGTTGCTGACGAGGCCGGGTCTGTGCTGGCTATCACCGTGGTAAGAGGCACCGTCTGGAGTGTTACAGTATGCAGCTGCTGATTCCCAGGAGAAACAACCACTGGAACTTGGGTCGGAGTCTGTAAAGTCCTGTTAGGATTAGAAAAGGTGACAGGGTCAGAACACTTCCATGCTGAGTCTTTAAAAATAATTAGAGATTCACTGTTGAAAAATTATGTGGCGTCACGAACGTCCATCTGAAGATTGCAAAAGGGGAAGCAGTCACTTTGTTAACAAAACAAAAACCGGGCCTGACCCCCGCATTCAGCAACACAGCCCCCAGGGTGAGGGTATTCTGTATGAGCGACGCTACCAGCGCCAAACTCAACAGCCTGCCCCTGGGACATTTGGCAGCTCACGAGAAAGCCTGGGAACTGCATCCCAGACTTCCATCTCGAGCACCAACAGACAGCACGAGCACGAGCCACTAGACCTCTGCGAAGTTGGATGATGAGCGGCCACGTCGCTGACGTACACAAACACTGCAGCGGAAAGTGGTGATTCAGAGACGCGGCTGAAACACACACGGCTCAGTCATGCAACATACCTCGGCTTAAAAACATGCATCTATCTAAAACCCACAGCACGCTGCCTGCAAAGCAAATGATTTCCACTGAAGGGAGGGAAAAAGGAAGGGAAAAACCCTGCTTCAAAACCCTCCCGCAGCTTGCTCCAAACCATCATTCTCCCTCCGACGATCTTTTTTTTCTTCCTCTTGCTTGTTCTGCAGAGTTCTCTCTAACGTTCCTGCTCCTCTCCAATGGTTTCTCCTGCCTGTCTGTCCTCCTCCAATTTTCCAGTCTTATGCTCTCAGTTGTATTTTCTTGAACATATTTGATGCTGGATGAAAACAAAAATAACCATCTCCTCCTCCTCCTAGCTTATTTCTCTGAAATTACTTCAGACAGAAACCAACCTACCTTCAACATCTGTACTTTCAAGTCCACGCACGACATAGCACGCTGTAAGGACTGCACAGATACACCTATCGTGGGATGTCCTTTCTGGAGTCCTCCTACCCAGGTACTCCCCCTTTTCCCCAGCTCTGTGAAATCCCTGCTTTCCAGCATTGGGCCACTGACCCGCCAGATCAGACTCAGTGTATTCAGAACCTGAAGTGAGGGGGAGATGTGGCCGCAGATACTGCTGCTTGCTACTCCAGCCACACAGGGAGCTGCACTCCCTCTTCGTGCAGCAGCAGGGACAGGTGAAGGAACATTTGCAGAGGATTTCCCAGCCCTCTCAGCAAGAGCAGCTCCAGAGACCCAGCTGGCACCAGGCTCAAAGCTCTTAGCTCTTCCCTCAACAACCCCTCGCTGCCGGTCCCTGCTGCAGGCGAGCCTTTCCCCACCTCCCGGGTGGCTTGGTAGGAATAAAATCCGCACCTGTAGCTTTCTCTTTCTCTAGGAAGTCAGCAGTACCCAGGAGTGATGCTGTAGCAAACCGAAATACGAGCCCACGAGGCTCCCACACACGTCTCACCACCCAGCCTATCCAGCTGGGACACAAAATTTGATGCTGCTGACAGCAGAGCACAGAGGGGCAGCTGCTAAGCTCCGTATTGAGCTCCTCTTACATACAACTAGAGGGAGCCCAAGGAAGATGCTCACAGAAACGGGCTTGCAAGGAGACGAAGCACCAGCTGAAATGATCGCTTCTTTTTTTTTTTTTTTTTTTTTCCAAGTTCTGGAGAACCTGGTGATGCACAGCAAGTACACGCAGCGGAGCTTGAAACACGAGGCTCAGAATGACACCACCAAGGCACACCGAGTCTGCTAAGGGTCACCAGTGCTGATTCTTTTCCAGTAATTCCCCCAGGAGCTTGCCAGAACAATCACAAATATCCACGCCAGAACCAGCAGCTGAAGCTGTATATGCAAGTATTACTTGGAAGATGCCCTCTTGTTCTTGAGGTCTTTAGTTTTGAAATAAAATAGAAATAGAAGATGCTACCTGTTACAGGGCTGTAAATAACGCCCTCAAAAACTGCAAAATGGATCTCATCAATGAGGGTATCCTGCAAAGTGCTAGGTGCTCTGAGAGGACTGAACCAAAGCGTTTTTCTTAGCACACTGCCATGGTGTTTGTGTCGATGTTAAGCCATTTTATATCTCGTGAAAGTACATCCCATACTGAGGTTAACAGCTTATTCCATACGCTCTGTTTTCTCCAGTCGAGGTACAGAGATTATACACACACACACATAAACGTGTATATGCACACACACACACACAACACTGAGTGGCAACAGGAAGGAGAAACGAGTTTATTCACGGCAATTTATGAAAAATTTATGAAAGAAGAGAAAGGGAGAAGATACAGAGCAGAGCTGAAGTCACAAGCCAGGGTACACAAAGCATCTCACAGCACAACAAGGAAGAAACAAGGCAATAGGAAGAAATACACGGAGAAAAGGAAGAGGAGAATTCCCTTCCCAGCACAAACAACATTTAATCCACAGCTACTGGGGAAATAAAGGCCTTGAGATGAACGGGCCAACTTCCAGGGACTTTCCCCATTTGTTCAGCTCTTGGTTACAGCCAGCTCACTGTCAGCCCAGGAAGAGCGAGGGAGGCCAAGGGGTGGGGTGGGGTGAAACAAAGTGGATCTCTCCAGATCGCCTTTAAACCCCTTCTGCCTTCAGCAGCTTTCTTCCTACCCGCCACGGAAACGGGCTGAAGAAAAACTCGTCTCAGCTGCAGAAATTCAGCTCAAAATGGGAAGTTTGCCCCGGAGGCTTTGCCTTGGCAGAAGTTGGCTCTATCGTAAGGACGTCCTGAGGAGCTTTAGCCTCTTGTGGGCTAAAGGAGAGCTTCTTGTAGACACTCAAACTGCAAACAGAGGCAAAACGTGCTCTGACGCTGGCTGGTGAAAGAGAGGCCTCCCACACAACAGCCAGGAGATGTTTCTGATTATCCAGGAGACCTCAGCAGGCATCCCATTCCTTCGGCCACGTCCCCATCCCAGAAGCCTGGGGAGCTCTTTGCCTCCTGTGAAGCTTTTATTCAGCAGGTGGGCTACAGCATCAGCTGACCTCAGGCAGATTTGGATCACGTTCCTATTCCAGGAAAAAGGTCTGGATACAGGAAAGCAGATGGTCAATGCAAAGCCTCAGCAGGACAGTGCCAGACTGCCTCTGTGTGTCTGTGTGCTCAGGCAAGCTCCAGCACAGTGACTGCAGAGAGGGAAAAAACCACGAATTCACCTTCAGCCCCTTTCTCCTCCTCTTGAACGAGGATCTCACCGCTGTGGTCCATGCATGTAGCACCTCTGGGATGAATTCCTGCAACAGCTTTTACCCCAAAGGCTGCAAAAAGGTCAAGAAGAAAGCTGGGGCTGAATCACGGTGTAGCAGACCCTTTACACTCCAAATGGCCCAATGAACGTGGAGCTGAATCCCAAGACTACTTCAGTGCCTCCAAATCCCACGATTATCCCAATAAAACACCCGTGTAACCCAGAGCACCTGTGTGAGTTACTCTGGTTTAAACTGAGCGATTTTACAAGCGCAAAATTCAAAGAGATTTTCCTTTACAAAGCCAGCTCGTTGGGAAAATTTACAACTGGAATACTCATCCAGAGAGGCATTTTGTTTTTTTCTTATCACTGGAATCACGACGCCAAATTCAGCTCCCAGTTACACAACTGGAAATTTACCGAGCCCGAGCAGCAGCGGGGTCGCAATTCAGAGTATTCCCATCCAAGGTCCTCGATGCTTTTCCTGGTCAGCAAACCCTGGTTTAAATGGCGTGACCCTGCCCCATTTCCTAAGCACTACATTGGCACCCTTCTGCTTGTCCCCAGCCATGTCCCCAAGCACCAGGTCCTGCCTTTCCTTGAGCACCCCCAGGGCCGGTGGCTCCAGCAGCTCCCCGGGCAGGCTGGGGGAGCAGTGCCAGCTCTCCCCGTGATGCTCCCAGTAGCTGACTTCACCCGGCAGTGCCACAAACCCTGTGCAGCAGCCTCCAGATATAATTCTTTTACCAAGAGGAGATGCACGTTCCTGTCACTTACAGCTCAGTGTTAGGAAGCCAATTGTTTTAACCTCCCCCCCCCCCCCTTCAGTATTTTCTCTGCTGTTTGTGGTTAGTTTTATTTGGAAGTCTACGGATTGAAACTGAGCAAAAATAGAGGGCATAAGTGGTATTTATGATTTGTAAGTAAGTGGTATTTATAAGTGGTATTTATGATTATGATTCCTGTGCAATCATTGCCCTGGAGCGGGCAATGATTGCACAGGAATCATCAGCACCTTGGTTCATCCTGTTTAAAAGCACGTAGACACAATTGTTTACTTTTTTTCCACTCTAACAGCTCAAACACCTTAGTACTTGCTCTCTTAATCAAGAAGACTTCTCTACAGTCAGTAATTGAATTGCACTGGAAGGGTTCAACAGGTCTTTTTTCTTTTATTTTCATCCCAGATACTTGGTCATCACGGCTGGGAGATGTGCCATTGAAGCCATCATGGAACAACGTTAAAGTTACACAGCAGGAAGGCAGAACTGAAGCACCACAGAGCTGTGAGCTTTCCACAGCTTTTATTTCACTCAAACTTCTCCTGTGTATCAGCCCTGCCACTTTCTCCCCTCCCCAGCCTGTTGCCCAAAGTCTAACTGTGAAATACGGCAGTGCAGAGCAGGCCATAGTGCCACCGTGCAGCTTTGCAAAGCTTGGGATGAACAGACACTCTGTTTGTTACTATCATTTTTACTTCTCTCTGTATAACCAGATCTATGCATCTATACTGTTGATATTGTTTCTGATATATAATCTAAAATAGATCTAGCCCAGAGCCATTTAATTCTCTAAATTGCTATACTCTCTCACTCTTTATGTTTAATAATATTTTTCTCCTGACTTAAATGGTCCTGCACAGCTTCAGTCGTGCCCGTACTCACTTCCTTTCACTGTTATTAACCCAGTCACTTTTTTACAACTTGCAGGTAATTGGAGATCAGGTAATTAGAGAACGACTTTTACAGAAACTTCTGATGACGTCTAACCTTCCCCTCCCCTACGTGCTTCTTGAGCGAATTCTAGTTCATTAGAATAATAAGTAAAACACAATTTGATTTCAACTTAGGCATTTATAATCGAAAGACAAATGGAAACAGGTATTCTCTGCTTAAAAATGGTAACTCCTGCCACTTTGTTGTACTGTGCCTGTCAGTAACCATGAAAAGGATTTTTAAAAGGATTTTTGCTTTCTTGGCTCAATGTATTTAATCCCTCACAACCTTTATTAACCTCACTTTATTGAGTTTCTCTTTCAGAGTGATTTTTTCACACTGCAACATGAATGAAAACCATTCCATCGTTCTTATGGAAAAACAAACACCGGGATCCGAACTAGAAAGACCAGTGAAAATTTATTTTTTTTTTATATCCCAAAGAAATAAGAGAGAATGTATGTATTTTGTTGGTTGAAGCTGAAGTCTTGGTTTGTCATTTCCTTTATATAAATGGAAACTCTTCAGTTTCCTCAGCCACTTGGTTATCTCCTAAAATATTGATTCTATCATATCAGTCACTGAAAGCTGATCCAGGCAGTTTTAGTTCTCTCTGAACGAACTGTTAATGCTATTCTGGATTTCCCTTAATCTATCTTCCTTTCATATGTAACTACAGTTTTAATAATTGACTGGCTTTTACAACAGCCCTCTAGTAGCAGAGGTGAGAGAGCAAAATTTATTCTTTAGAAGCGAAGTAATTATTTGATCTCATTAATGCCATTACTTATTTCCATCTGACAACATTCTGCCGTTAACCCCAGATGCTCAGTCCCACTTCAGACCTACTGGAGGCTCTGGATGTAATTTTCAAAGGAGAGAACAGACCAAGGGAGCAGGAAAAATGCATTACTGACATTTTGCAGCACAACACAATAACCCTTCAAACAGTGACCTTAACAGAGCAAGTCCCAGGAAAAAAAAAAAATTGTTCATGATTCATTAAGAATGTGCATCTCCTGAGTTATAGCACAGAATCATCTAGGTTGGAAGAGACCTCAAGATCATTGAGTCCAACCTCTGAACTAACACTAACAAGTCCTCCACTAAACCATATCACTAAGCACGATATCTAAACGTCTTTTAAAGACCTCCAGGGATGGTGACTCCACCACTTCCCTGGGCAGCCTGTTCCAATGCCTCACAACCCTCTCAGTAAAGAAGTTCTTCCTAAGGCTTTTGTGAAACTGCTGTGTTCCAGGTCCAGAATCACCACGTACAGTTCTGACACTCCTGCTGAGGAGGGCCAAGATTACAAGAACATTTGGTTTAGGTCTTTTGCAGTCAGTGGAAATGAAGGAGCTCCCATCAGGGGACGCTTCAGGCTAAGGTAAAACAAGGCTTGAGCGATTGTTTTTAAAGCCTCTCCATTTAGGATGTAGGTGCAATGTGCATGTAGGTGCAAAGCAGTGATGATGCTGAAATGCTGTGTACTATTAGCCAGCTTACTTACAAATTAAGCACGGAAGCATGACTTGTAACTGCAGACTACTTCAGGAGCCAGACTCCCATGAGGTTATTCTGTTAATTGTTTTCTAAAATCAAAGTAACGTGTTCTTTTAACAGCAGCAAAACACCTGAGTAGATAACCGAGCTTTTCCCTGTTGTAACTGGGAACAATAGCAGAGATGAAAGAGATGACAACTTTATCACAAAAAGAATTAAGCAAGAAGGTAACTCTTTTTGATGGCATCTTCCAGACGCACCATATATAATCCAAAAGACACCAGGTTGTGAAAAAGCAGAGCCAGGAAAATCCTGTCCCTGCTGCTGGACAGAACTGACGATACCACCTTTAAATAAAAGGTGAATATTCTTCCTTTCTAAAGGATTGCATCAGGCCTAATCCCATAGGAAAGATGTGCTTCCCTCCATGAAAGACAGAGCATTTATGAGTGTACATGTACCAGGATCACCTGCACAGCATCTGTTTCTCTTGAACCCAACTGCAAGACGAGTCATTTTTCTGAAGCACAACACAGTAACTAGTTTACCTCGCCACCCTCCAGCGAATTTATTCGTGTTCATACATTTATTTTCTCGACGTTTTCTTACCTTATATTCTGGACTGAGGGATTTAACGTTTCGTCTGCGACGTTACTGCTTACAGCCGCTTGTCCTTCCGTGATGGACTGCAAGGGCTGCATTACGTGAACTGTCCGAAAAAGCTGCGTGGGATGTACTGGCTGCGTAGACTGCATTGTCCTCAAAACTTCTGAAGTCAAGCCAGGTGTCTGCTGCTGTACCACTTCTACGGGCTCCTTAAGCTTCGCAGGCTTCGAATTTCCTGTTTTTAGGACTGTGGTGGATCCTCCCTTTGTCCCAGCGTTCGCAGACGCTCTAGATCTGCTCGACTGGTTTCTACTGGCCACAGGAGTTGAGAGCAAAGTTGAATCTGATGACTCAGTGCTAGGGCTCGCATCCTCATCATCTATATAGACGAGATCTTTTGGCATTTCTTTAAATTGATACACTAGGCGCTGACCTTCTACTTTGGCCAGTATTCCTCTTTGGTAATAATATCTGTTGAAAGCAAACATACATCAAGAAGTCAGAGTGTTTCTGCAAAACCCCTAACTAAATAAAAAACACAGCAACAAAAAGCAGTAAATTACTCCAGCAGCAACAAGGAAGAAAGGGCTTAAGGTTTAATATTTTATCTGCCTAGTTTCTTGATTACAAAGGAGTGTCCAAATTAATAGCACATTTTTTCCTCAAATGACACTTTTTAATGGTATTTGTTCTTTCCATTTAATTTCAACATCAGATAACACTGAAGAGAAATAGAAGAGCTCTGTGATTTGGCAGCGCTGCTATAAATGAATGCTGCTTTAAAGTCCTATGAAACTTCTAATTCTCCTCAAGTCATCCAATCCTTTAATTTACCTGAATTCGTGCCTACTCCCCGGTGAGCACATACAGACATTTTAACTACAAGACAGCAAAGAGAACAGGACAGGAGACTTCTACTTCAGTTATATTTGCAAATCAGTATGACAATTAAAAATTAGGCATACTGAGGTGAGTGGTGAAAGGAATTGAAGAGCAATGCAGAGCTGCTCAGCCAGACAATTCTCTCTCAGCAGTTAAGGCTGAAGCCTGCATCCCCCACACTCATGGGTGTCTGCTTATTTTGCAGCCTTTTCTGCACAAGAAGAAAAAAAAATCCAATCTGCAAATGATAGGATGTTTTAAAACTGCACACACAAGTCCACAGAAGCACATGCAAGCCTGAATTATAAAACTGTATTTCCCACTGGGAACTGGTCATTTGCCTTGGGGAGAAATCACTTCATTAACTCTAATATACCCAAATTTAGCTTTTTTTTTTTTTTTTTTTTTTTTTTTTTTTTTGAGAAAGGAGATTAAAATTTTACATAAAAGGCTTGCCACACTCAGAACCTTCAGTCTGGTTTGGGAGCTGATTGTGAAGATGCATGCTCGTCAGCAGCACTGAACACATCCAAGCTGAAACTGCAGGTGACTGATTTGGGGTTTCGGTTAGTAAGGGTTACTTTTTGCTTATTTATTTTGCTGGAATAACTTCTTTATTTCCCAAGCTGACAGCACACTAATTCGTTACTGTTGTTACACAAATGAGATATGACATTCAATGCATGCAAACACTATGGCAACAAAGACGGTATTATTAAAAATGCACATACCTGAGCGCTCTACCCATTGTTTCATAATTCATGTCAGGTTTGTTTTTGTGTTTTCCCCACAACCTGGAAACAGCCTTGGAATCAACTAGTTTGAAAATGCCCTTCTCTCTTTGAGTCCATTTGATATATTTAGGACACGTAGCTTTGTCCTGGAGCAGTGCTAGTAAGAACTCCCAGAGATAAATCGTATTTCCTAAAATAAAAGGATTTCAGGAAACAGAAAGAAATGTTAGTTGACCATATTTTATTAATGAGTTAAATATCCTAAACGTTAAGAAGCTGGTATGTTTATGAATGCGCTGTAATAAATCATTAACACCAGGAAATAGTGACAGAGGGCATGGGAAGAAATTCTTGTTAGTTATTTTAATCTGGGTGGCCAAACACCCTGTCTGCAACCTAGAGAGCTGGCTGTCAGTCAAGCTAAGACATCCCATTCCAATCACTGCATCATCCAGGTTGGGAGAGACCTCCAAGCTCACCCAGTCCAACCTCTGACCTAACACTAACAGTCCCCACTAAACCACATCACTAAGCTCTACATCTAAATGTCTTTTAAAGACCTCCAGGGTTGGTGACTCCACCACTTCCCTGGGCAGCCCATTCCAATGCCTCACAACCCTTTTTACACAGCATTCACCTCCCATTCAGATGCTTCTCTCATGCCTCATCTGGATAAAAGCAGTCACTAACTACTCTACCTGAACAGGTCCATCCTCTGAAGCTGGAAAGTTAAACCCCTGCTCAAAGAGTTTGCTGAAGTGAGGTGACTGGCCTACAGAAAGCTGAACAAAAGCCTTCCTTTTAACAACTAGATTTATATGGAGGCAATCATTGGTATAAACCAAAGTAGCAAACCTTGGAGAATAAAGTTCACAAAGGCTGGGTGTTTGTTTGTTTGTTTCAAAGAGCCTAAATTTGTGTCTTTTTTTTTTCTAAGGCTACCAGTGTTTGACGTCCCTTTGGACAGTTGAAGCTGTACAAAAGCTTTTTAGTGAGACGTTGTTCATCTGAAAAAGTAGAAAACCTCGTGTGAAATTATCTCCTATGCAAAAACACAGAAAGGACAGTCAGTATGTGCAGATTTCTGCAGTTTCACCAAAAAAATGATGTGCAGTGAATGATAACATGACAGGACCCCTGCTGTTAGCCTCAGCTTCATTGTGCTGGCTTCTCAACCTGCATGGCCACAAGTCTGAACTTTGTGTAAACTACAGGTGCCCTACAAATTCTTCAGACTCCCAATCTACTGTTTTATAATCTCCATCGTTAAATTATTGCCCACATCAACGTTCTGGGTTGGTCAGTTAACCCAGCCAGCTCCCATTATAGGGGACTTGCAAATATTCAGCCATGTCACCAGCCCTGACAGTTCCTGCTGAAGGTGAAAACTTTAAAAGTGAACATCTCTGGAGGGAAGATAAAAACCAATCTGGATGGCTTTGCAACAAATGTCTTCCAGCTTAGCTGAAAATGTCAGAGATGTCAGCCTGTTTGCCTTCGGACAGCCCAAAGGCAAAGGTTAAGGCTGCTCAGGCAGGACACAACGTCAGTCAGGACCGAGAGCATTCCCAGCCACTTCCTGGCTAATCCAGGGTGCTTTTGTTGTAGTCTAGACTGAAAATGCTTTGCTGCATGAAGGCAGACTGAAAATCTGCCACTGTTTAGCCACTGAAAATCACTGTGAAGAGGGACTGCCTGCAACAACGCTGGCTGTTTTACTCACAGGCAGGGTTTTTAACCTCCTGTGACTCACAGCTGAAGAAGAAAGATGTAGAAAACTCACAATTTGCTCTGTGCATTGCATCAAGTTATTCAATGGAGAAGTTGGTATTTTAACATACACGTTCTCCTCCAGGGGACATTGTGGATACTGAGAGGCACACAACTTTCTAGCTATTTCTATACCATGGCCACTACCATCCCTTTTGCTTCGATTCTGTGTTCCTCAAAATGCTGAACAATTACGCTTTTGTGGAAGCTTTTTTTCGTGGTTTCAGGCAACAGACTCCTTTTTAATTCCTTCTGAATTAACAATTTTGTAACAATGGACAAACGTTATGGTGCACCCTTGCTATAAGCAACAAAACCCTTAAGACTCTTCTGCCGCTTAACTTGGTGGATGGCTGCTTTGATATTTTCCATTATTTCGTGACAGCACTACCTTGAGGTTCCTCTGATTCTTTTATTTCATGTAACAATCAGGTCTGGAATAATAACAACAGTAATAATAATAAAGCAAGTTTTTGATTTTTAAAATTTTATTACTTGCAAACATTTTTTCTCTTATTGTAGAAAATCTCTCTGCAAAAGCAAATATGGAGGAATTGAAGAAATGTCAAAAACGCAAGCTGTCTGCCCAAGTCTTCTAGCAGCTTTCTAACTTCCCTCAAAATTGAGGCCTTGGTGCTTCCTACTGCCAGCTGGCAGCCTTGATTATCTCCTCATGAAGAATTAGACACACACAGATGGAAAATGTTTTCAAAGATCATCTGTCAACGTAACCACCTCCCAAGAAACCCTAATACAATGCAAAGAGTTCCCCATGACTTCGCTTGAAACGCAGCAGCCTCTGTGGGGGGTTGAGGATTTTCCAAGAACCCTTGCAACTGAGATGAGAAATATATCGTGCTCCCTAGGAACTGGGTTATCTCACAAAAAAGTTTCTTCCACCATTTATTTATTCATTTATTTATTACTTAATTTACAATTAATTTATTTATTACTTAATTTACAATTAAATGTCTTTGAACACAAGACCTGTTTTTACATCACAGGAAAACTAGTGAACTGTTCCTTTTCACATGTCAGTCAGAAACAATAGTCATTTAAAAAATGTTGGTGACAACTCCTTGAACTTACCCTTTCCGTCTTTGTTTTTCTTTTTCACAGATATGTTTGGAGTTGTGGTAGGGGACTCAGGACGAGTGGGTTTTGGCTTCTTCCCTGAAATAAACCACCAGTGAATCAACTTCAGATTAGAAAAAAAATAATAAAAGAAAATAAATAAAAAAGAACAAGGAAAGATCTTAAAAAAAAAAAAAAAAAAAAAGATACTTGTTTTCTCTGTTCAGAGAAGATTCAATTTTTAATCATTTAAGAATTCAGTTTTGTTCTGAGTTTTTTTCAATTTCTGCAATACGATTGATTCCCCTATAATTTTACTGTGCTTATAGTAAAAATTATGCTCACTTTTCCAAAGTCCGTGTGCCTTGGAAACTTCCGTGGGTTTTTAGGTACTCTTAACAGCATTTAATGCAGAAGAGATGAGCAAAATAAGCTATAAACTGTGGTCAGAAGAGTTTCAATAGAAAAGGCTCAAGTTAATACAGAGAACTATCTTGTTCAGCCATTGCCAAAATGGAATTTAGGGATAAAACAACACTGTCTGATTATTTAATTGGCTGGAAGTCCCCACTGATAGAAGACAACTGCACTGTCGTGTGAAGAAAACACTTCTCAGTCCTGATCTTTCTTATTCCTTTCTCAGTGCTGGCTACAGGTAAAGGAAAGAAAGTTGGTTGTTTTTTTTTTTAAAGTTCAGCAGAACCAGTAAGTGGCTCTGAAAAACTCTGCTTTTTAAAGCCAGAAACACGGTTGCTCTGTCTAGTGTGATGACTGGAAGAAGTTAGTTACAAGCGATGACAAGAATTTGAAAATGTTGAGAAATCAACTATGTAAACATAAGTGGAATAAAAAAATTAGGTCATACTGAAGTATTTTTCAAGATCAAACCCTGAACCTCTTCCTTCATTAGATCTCATTCAATAGAGAAAAAAATAAAAAAATACTAAAGAAAAGTATTTTTCTTTTTCTCCACTTATTGCATTTCCAAAGGAGTTTACGTTCAACAGAGGTAGAACAAATAGGTCTGTGCCATCCCCATCACAGTGACATTCCACTTTCAGTTTTGTTTTTAGGGGCTTCCTTAATACGAGAGACAAAACTGCAGAATAAGCACAGGATCACAGAATTAGGGTTAGGGAGCTTCACTAACTCTCAGCTAAAATGCTCAAGGCCAACCCGGGCTGTCTGCTTTGTTTTAGATTTCCGGGTATCTATTAAGAAGCCATAAAATAGACTGGTTTGAGCACTCTCACCTTTTGTCATTCGCAGTCTTGTTAAGTCTACCTTTGCACTTTTTCCTTTCTTTCTCCCTCCCTTTTGTTTTTTTCCCCAAACAGGAATGGGAGGAGGGATAGCTGGTTGACAGCTACCGTGAGGGAAGACTATGAATGCATGGAGCCCTCTCATTTTCTTGCTTCAATTCAGACAAGATTCATGACTGAGCATGGGACACAAAGTTCAGCTTTGGCCATTAACCACCCTGGCCATTAACGCCTTCCTTGATTTGAATGACGACAGAGGGAAGAAATCCTACAATACTGGTTTTGTCGTACGTGGTCATACAAAACAATTAAGAACTACTGGAGTACATTTTTAGAATCTTTATATCACTGACCATCACTGGTTGCAAATAATGTCTTTTTTTTTCTTCTTTTCCTTCCCTAAAATGTCTAGACGAAGTCATAGAATCACAGAATGGTTTCGGTTGGAAGGGACCTTAAAAAGCATCTGGTTCCAACCCCCTGCCATGGGCAGGGACACCTCCCACCAGCCCAGGTTGCTCAATAAGAGTCATTTTTCTGTAGGCCACTCCTATAGTCTTTTATGGGTTCATCCAGAAGTCAGTCTTCTGTAGGTCAGCACTGGAAATCCCTTAGGGTAACTTTGGGTAAGTGCTTTTCTCCCCTTACACATTATGGGAAGACTGTTCAGGGCTCATCTGGTTCCCCCTCCTGCCCACATGTAAATACAAGCAGTCAAGGAGTAGGGAGTGTTCCTTTGATGTAATTAGTTACCTGGGTCTGAATGAGAAAGGGTTTTAAAGCAAACGAAGTGGCTGAAGTCTCAATTAAGTCATGACTTAATTACTGCTGGTCAGCTTCAGGAAACACAAGTGCTGCTCACATATAATGCACTTTTGATGCACTTTTGATTACAGATAAGCTAGGCTACTAAATACAAATTCTGCTGCTGCAGCAATTCTGGGTCCTCTTACCTCAACCTAGACTACTTGAAGACATCCCGTCTGGACAGTCCACTACCACAAACTTATCCAAAATTAGAAATCAGTGACGTACGCGAAACTTGTTTACAGAAGGGTATTGATTTTAGTGCTCTAGAAGTGGACTAGAGATAACTGAAGATGATGTTTTTAGACGATGCTGCGAACTATAATCTTCATACACTGATACTATCAAAAACACAGCTAGCAGAGACACACAAGATATGTTTCCTTTGTTTAAAAGAAGATATTTACTGAAAGTATATTAAGCGTTAGCACACTTCCTCCTTTGGTTCAACAGAGCATGAATTTGTTCCATGTCAGAGTACATTACTACGTTCCTTTTTAAGAGAGAATTTCACAAAGAGGAAGGGTGCAGAATGTGCAGGAGGCTAAGAGGGGCTGCCATCGTTTTGTACAGATAATGGAATGTATGATTTTTATTTCCACTTTCCCATTTTCATGGTTGTAAAAACACTTCAGGTTTGACGTTCCTGTTCCAAATGGATGTGATATTTAGAAAATGAGATGTTTATCCCGAGAGAATATTTTTTATCAAACAGGAAAAAAGATTGATACACTTCTTTGCACTAGCAAAAGTGGAACTAAAGGAATTCATATAGCAAATATCCAAGTCTCTTCCTCTGACATCCCTTTGTTCTTCCAGCCCTTTTGCTCCGTAGCTCAGCAGCTCGGTGCTCAGACATTCACGAGCACAACCATCCTGCTGAGCACGGGGCTGGAGTGGAGCTGATGGGTGGATACAGCACACATGCTGCAGCAGAATGGCTCACAAGGAAAACAGGTAAAAACACCCTGTCACTTCTGGAGAAGATGTTCTTGGAGAAGCTCTACTTGGCAGTGCCATTCCACCTCAGTTAGCTAGCAGTGCTCTGCGCAGTGCAGCCCTACAACTTCAGCTGTTGGGTTAGATATGCTTTAAGTCCGTAAGAAGATCGTGGCTGGCATGCAGATGACAAAATGTCCACAATCCTCTGCTCTGCCACAAAATTGAGCAAAGGAAGGGAAACATACTGCACGTCTGAAGAACAAAACTAATAAAACCTGCATGTCATTAGAAATGCACTGCAAATTAAGTAACATTTTGCAGCAATTGCTGTTGGACAATGCTTTATAAATCCCTGCACATTTTGATATAACACTTGAGCATCATTCAGATCAGAACATTGATCTACAGGAGTCCCAGTTTCACTGAAAACTGGCAGTTAATGAAACTTCAAGTTGTAGCATCTTTTCTAGCATTTCTTCTACCAGATATAATGATTAAAAAAAAAACAAACACACTCAATGTGGAGCAACCGACTTTTTAACCTACAGCTAGCAAGGAGGAAGGAGTGGGAGTAAGCAGAAGCACAACAAGAAAGAGGGTATGAAAGTGTCAAGCCAAAGAGGTTAAAAGTCTGGCAGACAGAGGCTCTTTGTTTTGACCCACACAGCAGCCAACATTAAGAAGAAGAAAAGAAAAAACAAACAGTTAAAGTCTTCTTACAGTTGGTTATCTCATGGTAGTTTCCCCAGCAGCCCTCTCAAGCAGCTGCTGGTAAAGCTCCCTTCCACAGCAGTTTCAGTTCAGCTTTCTGACGGGAATCGGAGAGCTCCTGACCCACACCCGTCCCTAGCAGGCCTTGTGACACACACGGGGCTCAGGAAGCTCCCGCAGCATTTCCAGAGGCCTGTATGATGTCTTTCACAGATAACTACCCCCTACTGCAAACGGGACTGGCACTTACTATAGCGTGCAGCTATTTAGAAAGAAGAAAAAACAAAAAAAGCACAGTTTATATGGAAGAGAGGTTAAAAAAAGCCCTCAATCTGATCCCATATTCTGCACAGACTGAGCATTTTCAGTAGAAGCAAAACAAGAGCTAATTAAAATACTTCAGCACTCGTGGCAATAGCTTGTAATGCAATTTTCCTCTGAAAAAGAACCTGTAAATAGGAGCGAGCAGAGATCCACGTTTCCTGTCAGACAAGCAATCATTGCTACCTCTCCAACATCATCAGTATCTAAGCATCAGTATTTGTGCTTGGAGTCCCAGTAAGAAAATCCTTTCTCTGTATTTCCAGCTGGGGACACCGAGTTATTCTGACGTGACATCCAGCATGGTTCGAAAGACTCACGAGAGGAGATAAGCATGCCACTGACTGCTCTCTACTCCACACCACTGCTCTGCAGCAGCATCTTACCTTTTTTCTTCTTTGGTTGTTCATATTCGGGAGTCTCTGGCGACTCAGCGTAAGGGTCTGGGGCTTGAACTTCCACCACCTCGGGGATCCCATCAAGTGTGACTGACACGTGTGTAATAGGAGCTACCATATCTTCATCTTCCGTTGCACCAAACATAGTTGCTTAAGGGAAAGGGAAAACAGGAAGATTTTCACACAGCCACAAGGACTTTTAAACATAGAATGAAATAAAACTATGACACTTATTGCCTCCATGTATATCCACCCATAATCATAATCACCCATAATCTGTATTAAAACAGAACAGTTTAATGACATAACCTGCTCCCCTAAAAAGCACTATTACAACGTGCTCACACATATTTATTCATAGGTAACGCAATCTAAACATGTAAGTATATATTCTTCTATCTTACCAACAAGGAATCACAGAATGGTTTGGGTTGGAAGGGACCTCAAATATCGTCTAGTCCAACCCCCCTGCCATGGGCAGGGACACCTCCCACCAGCCCAGGTTGCCCAAGGCCCCATCCAGCCTGGCCTTGAGCACCTCCAGGGATGGGGCAGCCACAGCTTCTCTGGGCAAACATAAACAGATTCATCCTCTATCAGCCAAACCAAACAGAGCAGTCTAAACAACTTCACTTTGTTCACACCTTCCCTCTGATCTTTGATTCTTCCTCACCCATCAATGTTCAGCTGTGGGCTCAACATGTTCTCAAAGCAGTGGCTTTGAAGCTGTAGGCTTCAGTGCCTACAACACGGGATTTCTCTTATCTAAACTACATGTGTAAAGTCTGGAAGCAAAATATTCCTACCCGTTCCATGCAACCACAAAATACTGACTCCCTCCTTGTTTCAAACAGGCAAACAAGGCAAACAGAGACTGCTTTGCTTTCATACAAAACTTACTTATCCTTTTTTCATCCAGCATCGGACCAGGGGAGTCCATATTGAGCAGTGCTTCGGCAGCCTCAATTGTTTCAATCGTTTCATCCCCATTATGACAAGATGCTTCAACTGAAAGCAAGAGAACATAATATTAATTGTAACCAAGCTACAAACTGGACTTAAAGGTTCAGAGTGATATTTATTTATCATTTGTAGCAAGAAAGCAGCAACTACTCTTCTACTAGATGAGCAGCAACGGGTTTTCTAGGGAGAAAATGTGCAATGCAATCACTTCATTCCTTTACTGCATTATACTTTTACAATTATATGTATTAGAAAAACAACCTTTCATTTCTGCCCTGTCTTTCTAACCCTTCCACTTGCTGATCAAGTACATGCAGCAGAACACGATGCCTGTAAGACCTGAAAAATGCTACTACTGCAAACGATATTCTCAACAGTATCCTTAGAAAACCTGCTCTTTCTTCTTACGGTGGTCAGAGGATTATTCTTTTTTCAAAATAATTGTAGCATGGCAAAAAAGAGGTAAACGTTAATTCCACTATCAAGTAGCATAAACCTTAAGAACAGTTTAACGCGTTCTTTTATAAATCATTTTGTTGGTGGAAACGCACAGGCCAGCCTTCCTTATCCTGTGCCATGAATTTTGGCCTATGTTAGGTATTTCGCTTGCATTTATCAAAGTGCTACAAAGGGCTGTGCTAATATTCCCCTCCCTAGGATCAAATGAACCTTAGTTACTTTCTTAGCCCTGCAATGAGTCAGCTTCAAACCCTCTCTTGTGTTTAACTTTGAGGAATTTTGGGTGGGGTAGTCACACATGCACAAAAAAAAAAAAAAAAAAGAAAAGAAAGAAAGAAAGAATGAGACTGACTAACTGACAGAGCAAACAAAAACGTACCATAAAACACACTGACCTCAGAAAGAACATTTCTTCTTCGCATAAAACTAAGAGGTTTATTACAGGAAGTAGAACTGCTATACTATTTTTTAATCACAGTAAAAACAAAGCACCCAGCCCACCAACAATAATCAATCCCATAATAATAAAAAAAAAGAACAAGAAAGACAATTTCACTCCAAATGCTCACAACTTCAGCAACTGTATCACCAGAAAAGGATGAAGATAAATGCAGACACTCAGACGCATCAGCCCTACCTCCTCCACCCTGCTGTGATTTACAGAAGCCTCCTCACCTCCCAGATTTTTTTCTCGACCTTGGTACTACCACGCTGCGAGCATCAGAAGCTCACACCCATGCACAGTGAAGGTGATGTGGGTGTTGGGCACCTCTGCCCTGCAGTCACTGTGCCTGGCTTCCCTGCCAGCTCTACGGCACCTGCTCCACCCAGTGCCTCGCACAGAAATTCAAGCAAGTCCAGGCCCTGCGCTGCTAGCTGGTGCCTTCTGAGAAACGTGGAGCTGGGGAGGTTCCCGTTGTGAAATGAGAGAAGGGGAGGCAACGAGCACAGAATGAAGTGCACAAAGTGAGGCAGGGCAGAGAACCGGTGGCACTTCTGTCATGCAGCCTGCGGGGTCAGGAGCAAAGCCGCAGAGCATCTCGGGCCCAGGCTGGCTGCCAGAGCCTGACAGCTGCCCCGGGCACTGCCCGGCAGCTGGGGAGGGCACTGGACGCAAGTGAAGCCCATTCCAGGTTGTAGGCAGGCTCACGCTTGGCCTGTCGGTGCTGCTGTAACCGCTTCTGGTTCTGTTCTGGAGTTTTCTTTGGCCCTGCCAGCTTCCAGCAGCCTCACGCTGTCAGAATCACAGAATCATACAGGTTGGAAGAGACCTCCAAGACCATCTGGTCCAACCATCCCCCTACCACCAGTGTCACCACTAAACCATGTCCCCAAGCACCACGTCCAACCTCTCCTTGAACACCCCCAGGGACGGTGACTCCACCACCTCCCTGGGCAACCCGTCCCAGTGCCTGACTGCTCTTTCTGAGCAGAAATGTCTCCTCATTTTCAACCTGAACCTCCCCTGGCACAACTTGAGGCCATTCCCTCTGGTCCTGTCACTGGTCGACCCCCAGCTCCCCACCCCTTCCTTTCAGGCAGCTGCAGAGAGCAATGAGGTCTCCCCTGAGCCTCCTCTTCCCAGACCAAACCCCCCAGCTCCCTCAGCCGCTCCTCACAGGCCTTGTGCTCCAGGCCCTTCACCAGCTTCATAGTCCTGCTCTGGACACGCTCCAGGCCCTCGATGTCCTTCTTGTAGTGAGGGGCCCAAAACTGAACACAGTACTCGAGGCGCGGCCTCACCAGAGCTGAGTTTGAGCGGACTCTGGCCGGGACAGGACCAGCCAGCTTTTTACAGCCGACAGCGAAGAGCTAATTGCTTCCCTCGGCGCCTTCATGCCCCGCGCCCTGTCCCAGCTGCAGTCACCCTGCCGCCAGCCAGCTCGGCCCACGCAGGGCGATGGCCACACGTCGCTGCGCCCCGGTCCCGGCATGGTGGAAGGGCAGGAGGGAGGAGAGGCTGCTTGTTCAGGCCCCGGGGCCAAGGAGCAAACCTTCATGCCTGCTTTCACGTGCCGAGGCGGCCGAGCAGAGCCCATCCTTTACTCTGAGCAATGAGGGAAGCCAGGCAGAGCTTCCCTGCTTCACGGCGCCACTGCGAGACGTAGCCCAGCCACAGCTGAAAGTGCTGAAAGGAACTTTTAATTATTGTATTAGCAGCAAGCTTAATATAATTTGATGCTCACAGTAAACGTAAGGAGCAACAGCTACAGGTATCTGTCTATCCACAGACACAGAATGCCAAAAATAAGTTTCTTAACTGCGTTAATCCCCTTACTAACACCCGTTCAGCCTCTTCTTAGAAGATGACTTCACAGGACGGTTTGGGCCAAATTAATCATCCTCCGCTGCTGAAAAAACAGGGATGTGGTTGTGCCTCCTGTCTCTGCCCCTGGTTCACGATCCAAACTCCTCTCACTTAACACGAGCCGGGCTTTGCACTTTTTTTGATCACGCAGTGAGGCAATTTAGTCCCATAAAATGGCTGGAAATAATTTTGGATTACAAGCACTCGAGAGCTAAGCCAAACAAGCTGTGGAGTGCCACACAGAGCAGGTCAAGCACAAGCTCTCTGTCCTACGAGCAGCATCACTCCAGACGGTCCTCAGAGATAACCAGCTCGGCTAGCAGGGCAGGCTGCTGTCTGTTATTGTAGTCTTCCCCCTTAAGGTTGCCAATACATATTCCAATCACGTGAAATTACGATGCAGTCACAGACTTAAGAAGAAATGGGGTTAAATAGCTTCTTTGTCCCACTTGGGTGAAGTCACGGTTGGCAGAACGGCGTGGGTTTTTCATTTCAGAGAAGCATCGTGTGTCAAATGCTATCTTAAATAGGTAGAAACTTCCAAAAGGAAAGAAAAAAAGCTAAAGAAAACAAAACCACACCCAGAAGTAACTTTTTTTTTTTTTTTTTTTTTTTCCCAGGGTACTCAAGCCCTTGTTTATCTGAGCAAGCCACAAATTTAAGCCTGTGTACCTGTCTGCCAATTACAACCCAATTACTGCAAACGCGCGTTTGCGATGAATCAGAGCCCACAGCCAGCACGAGGCCTGCCCAAACACGGCTTTCTGCTCTTCTCACCTGCTGGGGAAAGAAAGGAGATACCCAGCTGGAAGTTCCCTCCCTCAGCCTGAATTCCTGCTGTCTGCTGCCCTGCCTGAAAGCTTTAACACCTCTCTACACGAGCAGGATCCTAACGTGGTGGCCCCTGCCTTGTCCAAAAGGCTCGGTGATCCCATCCCACCACTTCCAGTGATCCCAACTCACTCGTACTTCTCCTGGCCATCATCTCCTAAGAGCAAAGCGAGCCCTTGTCTGGGCAAGATAAGGGCTGTGCTACTCACAGCTGTATTTAAAGGCAGCGCTGATCTTACTAGAGACAAAAAAAAGGGGACCACAGAATCTCAGAGTAACGCTGGAAGGGATCTAAACCTGCTCCAAGGAGGGAGAGATCCATCACACACAGCCTGAGACCTCTTTTTTTCAGAATGACTGGCTGTAAAATTTAAGTGATTGCTTTTTAATGTAAGTTCTGCATGATTGTTAACCGGAGCTGGAAGACCGAGCGCTGCTTTAAGAACGTATGTATTTCAGGAGGCCTATCCATCACACTTTGTTTTCTTCTATAAACAAGGCTTTAAAATTTACAAGCAAGATCATCTCATTGGGGAGCTATATGGAAAAACACTCCTCGTTTTTAACCAGATGGTATCAGCAGCACTGAATAACTTCTCTGCAAAGTAACTGAGACCGTAGCCTTTTTTTTTTTTTATTTTACAACTGGCATGTTGTCAACTAAAAATCCTCATGGATTAAGGCTGTGAAATCCTGCTTCCAACCAAATAGTCCTTTGGATTTCTTTGCAGCATTATAAATGATTACTGAGCACACTGGGGTTGTGCTGGGTAACAGCACCTAGCAACTCTTTCCCTTCGTTCTCTTATCGAGCACTTTGCCTTATGCCATCAGTGCGAGACGTTCACCCCATGGACAAGCCAAATCCTACCTACCTTGGAAAGACCATACAAGAGCTTCGGAGTTGGTTGTTGAGCTCCATTCCTCTTCCAAGAGAACCCCTATTTCTGTGCTCGGGACTCAGACTAGGGCACGGTGCAAATTTTCTGCCCCTCACATATCCAAACTTTGTCAGCAAGGACCCCTCACCGATCCCATCCTAACAAAGCCAGCACAGGTGAACCAAAAAATGGCAGAGAGTTTGATTAACTATTTTTTTTTTATATATTAAATTTTTATTTTTTATATGATTTTTTTTCATATTAAATATATGAGATAGGAAAAAAAAAACTTCAGGAAGTTGCATAATCCAATTAGTTCCTCCTTCCTATGCATCTAAAACCCTAATTAGTTACATTAATAAGGTAAATAAAGTGTAGCAAATCATACCATCTGACGAGGTGGCCTGAAATTTACGATACAGGAAACTTTATCCCCCGTGTTTTTCAGGGAGATAAAAAAAATCAATATTCTCGTCAGTGATAAAACTTCTAAGTTTCTTCTAAGATAAGCTGGTTGTTGGCCACCTTCCTGCAGGGTTTCAAGTAAAACATGCTGTTCTTACAGCTGTCGTGTTCTGCAGGTCATAATTTATGCTACAGATAAGTCATCATGGGTGTGTAATAGCTGTGGTTTTGAATGGCTTACGCTATAGCCTATAGACAGAAAAGCCTACCAGAGTCTGCATTTCTGCAGATCCAGCACTAAAAGCAGACCTACCTCTAATTTCTGGTAGTTTAGGGGAAAAGAGAAGCTTAAGTTATGACAGACACAGTATTGAAAAACTTGTAGCTTCAAAAAAGAATCATGAATATTAAGCATTTCTGAGTAATGTTTAGTCATAAATGATGGCATTTTCGGTTTCATTTTGCTGGGAACTTCAGCCTTGTGAATATTTTAAACTGGAATTAGCGCAGTCTTTACAAGGTCTGATTCTCTCTCGATGGCATAATGTGAAAGTGACTGAAAAGATTTGTACAGACTTCAAAGAGCAAAACAATGCATTTCACTGCTGGGAGCAAACATACCATTAACATCAAGACGGGAGCTTCAAAGAGAGGAAAAAAGCAAGCGAGAAAACAGAGGAGGTGGGAAATTTTAGTTATGATTAGCCCCATCCCACAAGCAAGCCACTGCAAAATGTGTTTGCACGTGGACTTAGAGTTTGGTCTGTGCACCCGCAGCCCGAAGGTGGTGCAGGGAGGTGATGGAGGGCTCCTTGGTCCTTCTCTACGCCCTCTCCCCACTCCCATGGGGAGTCCTGGCCCCGTAACCGTGCCTGAGGCTGGCAGGATGGCTCCCTGATCGAAACCCAGCGCTGAGCCACCTTCCCTTGGGAGCTTTCAGCCGGTCACTACAATAATCTCTCCGAAGTCACAGCTCTGGTCTTCTAAGGACTCGGCCTTTAAAGAAAACCAGACTGCTTGAACCACAGTGGGATGATGTTAACAATACAGCGCTTGTCCGCCTCCAAAGTATCCCTTGGACACCACCAGTTACAAGGATTACAGCTTTGCAGTCTCTGGCAGCAATCTGCAAACCCTCCTCATGTGATCATTTATGTGAGCAGCAAAGTATGTTAACGAGAGGAGTCAGAAAAGTGGCGTTTTGCAATTACTTATGCAAATGTGAATTCACACACGAGGCATTGTAGTGGATAGGGACTCACAAAAACCACGACATCCAGCACCCATGAAACGTTCGCACAGCCGCGTGAAGTGGCGCTGCAGTAACACACGGAGGAAATGCCAGATCGAGTGTGAATAATTAATGTGAATGGTTGGCAAGAGGTCTCCACGTGAAATAACGTTTAAGCATGTAAAAACCTTCTCGAATAATCAGCTAACTCATTTGCACAGTCACAGTCTGTTCACAGATAATTCACGGCTTAAAAAAAAGGGGGGGGGATATTATCAGATTTACTGGGAACGGCTCATGTCAGCCTGCTCTGTGAACTGTACCTCATGTCAAGTTTTGGTGAGTTTTTGTTTTGCTCTTGGTGGTAAAAGATTGTATCCGAGCATGCCTTGGGAAGTAATGTCAAAAGCATGACTGCAAGCAGCAAGCTGTCTCCAGCCCTGGAGACAGGTCAGGTGGGGAACCTCGCTGCTGAAAGATGACACTGAGACAGATCTCAGCGCTGTAAGCATCTACCCAACCTCTCAGACTTCACAAAAATGCTTCAAACGTGTAATTTCAGTAAATTTTTGTTTGCTGTGAGGTCTCTCTGTTGTTGTGTTTGATTTTTAAATTTGACTTATCTTCGAGCTTTCCATGAGAATCGTTTTCTCTTTGGGGCTACCCTTCCTAAGAGAATTCATGCAGAACATTTGTATTTTAGACATTAATCGTCATCAGAAATCCAAAGCAAATACTGTGCTGAGTGCACTTCGAATCGTAAAGGTTGGAAAAGCCCTCCAAGATCATGCTTAAATGTACATTTTATTGCTGGCTGCTTGTATACCCTCAGGAAGTGAAAAGCAATGCCTCTATAGATCCTGTACATCATTGCTTTATTATTGCTTTTTGTTACGTATGTTTACTTAGCATTAAACAACTGCAAAAATATCAGCACAAATATCCCATTAAGAGCAACAAAAACTCTTTCTGGCACTCTGAGCAGAACTCTGTCTTAATCTCTATTGATAAATGAAACTCTTCACCGTACCAGCTGTACAGCTGGGATTGCAAGCCACCTGGTAATGGTGTTAATGCCATTTTCTCTGTCTTGTACACAATTAACAGCATTCAACACTATTATAACTTTGTTTCTTACTGCTTTTTGTCACTGACACAGTCATCCTGACGAAAGAGCACGGCAGAGAAGCGTTTTTACTGCAAACCTGTGAGGGTGATATCGTCGTCTTCTATGATTTGCTCCTCTGCGACGTCCAGAGAGCTCTCGGTGATCATGTCACTGGGCTCGTCCACGCAAGTTAAGCCAGAGTAGTTGTGCAGGAGCTCAGCGCTGGGGACGTGTTCCACGATGACAGCTGGGAAAATGGATGGATCCCCGAGCTGCAGGGGAAAAAAATAATGAAAGGAAAATTAGAGTAATGGTACTTAGACCGTGCCCGACCTAAGCACTTGCTGATGAGTATTTCAGCAGACCTGAATATTTCTACATCACCTCGATGTTAGGTGGTTTGAAGAAGAATTGGATGATTTTTAGCACACCAAATAAAACAGCAGCAGTGTCCTGCCATGGGCCAGAGTCTGTAGTGTCTAAATCCTGACTTTATTCCAGCAGGTTAATACGAGACTCCCACAGCTGCATTTTCCAGCTTAGAAGCTGACGTGACGGAGGAGAGGAGCGGCGCAGTAAATGCCAAACTGTGCTGGCAACGACAGCAGGCAAGCAACTCGCGGCGAGCACTGCTCGATCTTCCTGCCAAGCTGGGGGCGGAGGGGTGGGGAGGCTGCAAGGCCCACAGGAAGGTCTCACAGGCATCAGGTCTCCCACGAGGCACTCACTGGCGATCACAATCAGGGGACATTTAGTCCCAGAGCAACAGGGAAGTGCTTGATGCATGTCCCATATTACTTTCCCTCTCTAATTCTTAGGGCCTCCTTCACTCGCTCCCCCTCTTTCCTTCCCAAGACCGCTTTCAGTCGTTCTCCTTCTCTCAACAATTATTTTCCGTAAGATACAGAAGAAAAGGGGCAGCTGGAAAAACAGAAGTCAAGCTGGCCAGCAACAGTAAGATGCACGTTCTCTGACAAGACAACCATTCAACAGGAAGAGGTTTTCAGAAAATACCATCTACTGCAGAAACAGTATTTTCCAAAGCGCCTCTTTCAAAATGTCATTTGCAGGAAGAAAGGCAGAGCTGCTGATAGCACAGCGGGCTCAAAGAAAGCCTGGTGCAACTCGAAAGCTCTCTCACTACAAACACAAATTGCTTTATGAATGTGGCAAGCCTAAAAAAAAATAATAAAGTTGTTCAATGTGCTGCTGTGAGAAAACCGGTGTGTATGCGTTTGGTCTCACTCTCCACAGAACAAAGCAGGCACAGATTAAGCAGATTTTAGTTAACTACACAAGAAAAAAACAACAATGTTTGGTTGTGAGTTCACTTAGGCATCGCTCCCATCTCACAATCTCACCACTACTCAGGCCACCAGCGGTGGGAAATGCTCCCAGAGCTACTGGCTCCATGGAGACAACGGCAACGGGAGGCAGGGTCAGGAAAAAAAAAAAAGGAAGAATTCAGACACAGAACTAATATTTCTATGGGTTTCTATCATAAACACTCTGCTAAACTAAACTAAACAAATAAATAAAACACACCACAAAATCAACAAAACCCAAAGGAAAACAAAAATCCACAGCTAACCTGCCAAACTCCACGGAACATAAGCTTCAAAGAGAGTAACGTGGGGGGAGAGCAATAAAACCAGCAAAAGGCAGAGCAGTTAAAGGCAGACCAGACTCGTAGATTTGGTTATGTGAAAGCAAACTGGGTAAAAAAAGATAAAGCACTACGAAGAGAGAAGAAAAATAAAATACTGCATGCGTTAGAAAGGTTTTGTTTTCAACAGCTCCATGAACTGGGAGGACAATAGCCCATCACAGCCTCACCACTGAGATAAAATTCATGCTACAAAAATAGCTTGAGCACCCCAATTTCAGAAATATACCACAGTTTATACGTTTTGTGGTGGAAACCACATATACTGTACACACATCTACATAACCACATTAAAAAAATTAAGCAGAGTTTACGTACTACACTGAGGCTCCTGTCACCTGCAGGCAAGAAAAAGAGGGCGTTTTGCGAGCATCTGTTCATTGGCCTACCGAACAGGTAAAATGATGGATTTTGGGTTGGAGAAACACAAATATGAAGTATTTAGTATTTAGTATTCTCATCCTACTTGAGCTCATAGACACTAGGGGTGAAGTTCACCTCACCTAACTTCAAACAGCTGTGGTTCAGGCACTCAGAGCCACAGCATCATCTAGGTTGGAAGAGACCTCAAGATCACCAAGCCCAACCTCTGACCTAACACTAACAAGTCCTCCACTAAACCATATCACTGAGCTCTACATCTAAACGGCTTTTAAAGACCTCCAGGGATGGTTACTAGGCTTAAGCTAATAACCCCAGGTTTCCTTCAGAGTTAACTGGGAGAAATAGGTATTTTTAGAGCACCTTTCCTTGTCCAGTTGTAGGCTCCTGTGCTACAGTAGGATCATCCCCTAAAAACTCCCAGTTCTCTCCACTGACTCTAAAGAGGCAGAGGTGTTGGGGTGGCTATTCCTGCAGTAGACATCCATCCTGTAGGCATCTATCTGCAACATCTTAGAAGTGAGCTTCATCCTTCTGGATGAAAAACGACTCTGGCTCAGCGCTGCCCTTCTCTAACAACTGCAGCTCATGTCACTAACTTTGTTTCTGAGAGACAAAAATACCCCCAAGTTACTCTTTATTCATAAAACCCCTTTTGCCAAATACTGAGGGAAACACAGATAAACCCAACAGAGCCTTAGACATTTTTATCTGAGGTTCTCAAAGCCCTATTTATATCCCACCCTACCAGTCAGTCTGTTGTGAAAACTAACGACCAAATGTGATCTATTCTGTAAGGGTAAACTGTGCCTGTCTACACCAGGGGGATACCCGGGGGCTGTGTGAATTTGGAGCTGGACAACTGGAGGAGCCTGCTGACACGCCGCTCGGCCAGAAGATGAAAGATGAAGAGTGAATCCACTTGGAGAGTCATGCAGAAGAGCATTGGTTCACGCTAAGACACATTAAACGGGATTTTCTCTAAATTAATAACAGCTTTAAACTGGAGTCAGAGTAAATATCACTCCCTCTGGCCTTTTTTTTTTTTATACCATTATTACACCTGCTTCCAATTCATTTATTAATGCTGTACAAAGTATGGCTTTTCTGTCTTGCCAGTGTTGTGAAAAGGCTGGAACAGATATAAAAAACACATTCAGGAAGAAAAGTACAAATGCAACTGCAAATAAATCTAATGTGAAATACGTTTCTGCAAAAACTACAATTTTGTACAAGATTTGCAACTGGTTATGGTTTCATTGCACCTTTTCACTTTTCAGTACTTAAAAGGGGCTTAGAAGAAAGATGGAGAGCAACTCTTTGCTCAAGCAGATAATGGCAGGACAAGAGGAGATGGTTTTAAACTACAAGAGGGGAGATTTGGGTTAGATGTTAGGAGGAAATTCTTCCCTCAGAGGGTGGTGAGGCCCTGGCACAGGCTGCCCAGAGAAGCTGTGGCTGCCCCATCCCTGGAGGTGCTCAAGGCCAGGCTGGATGGGGCTTTGGGCAACCTGGGCTGGTGGGAGGTGTCCCTGCCCATGGCAGGGGGGTGGAATTGAGATGATCTCTAAGGTCCCTTCCAACCCAATCATTCTGTGACTCTATGACTTCATTAACAAAACAGCTTATTTAGTTTCAAAAGCTACTTCTCCATGATGGGAAAAACTGAACCCTACCCTCCTCGGGGGAACGCTAATGGCACCAATCTTCCTTCACGCTCTCAAATTCTTCTTTATCTTCAGTGTTTGACATTCTTGAGCGATTTCTTTTTCTTCCTCTCAAAAATTTTCGCAAAATACCAAACTGGTTGTGCAAATGGAAAAGAAGGGGATTTCTTCTGCTCTGGAAGTAGCGTCTTCTTATATGACAATTCAGATCCATCCAAGGGACAATCCAGATCTCTTCCAGAAAATGTGTTGTCCCAGGAACACAGTGACGAGCAGCTAACTGGTTTGGATGACATTTTATAAAAGGGAGTGATCAGTGCTAAGAAAAACACGCAACGGGGAAAAGCTACATTGGGAGAAAAAGAAAAAAGAAACATCGGTGAAGAAACTGGCTTTGTAAAAAAAGTAACAGAATTCAGCCTTGAGATGTAGTTGGCCATTTACTTGGAAACAAAGCAACAAAAATCCCCCCGGTAATCGAAAGCAGGCGAAGTGATCTCGGTGACTAGAAAATGGCCTTTGGTTTTCTCTCCCTGAAGCAGCCTCTTGACTGTCTGGGCGTTCCCACAGCCAGGCTCTGAGACATTACCGAGCTTGGCAGCGGGGGTTTGGAAGCAGATAGATGCTGCTTGCCTTCTCGGGGAGGCAACCTCAGCACGGATTTATATTCCAGAACATTGGATGATGTGGAAGAGTAAACCAAGGCAGGAGAAGATGGTGCAGAAGTCTCATCCCAACCTAAGGAGCAGATTTCAGATCTACTTGGAAGAGTGCTGGATGGCACAGAGCAGTCGTGCTGGGGACAAGGCTAAAAAATTAAGGGATGAGGTGATGTGGTGCATCCCTAGCATCGTTTACAGCTTACTAGCGTGGATCCAGCCTCTGTGGTTGCTTGAATTCAGCTTTTTAAATCAAGACCATCCTGATCAAGTATCACGGTAGCTGTCAGATAACAAAGGGCTAAATGAAAAGGCACTGAGGGAAGAAGCTGCAGAAGGGGAGCGAAGCAGTTCCAGGCGCAGCCAAATCCTGGAGGAGCTCCTGCGCAGTTTTACATGTGTGGTCTCTCTTAAAACAAAACAAAAATCCACAAAACCTCTGTTTAAACATGATCTCTGACACGTAGCAGCAGCCAGTCAGCTTATCGGGAGCATTAGGACAAGTCACTTGTTCCCTCCTCAAAATTATGAAGACATTTTCACCCCACTTCTTTCCCACCACCATATAAGCACGATGCTATGAATTAGGCCTCCAAGAAAAATAAAATAAAATATTTTCTAAATTGAAAGGGATGGAGCTGATACAAGAGAGCCTTTCCTGTTCACGTGGGGCCATGCGACCAAGTCCCTCCCACTGGCATCTGCCGGCGGCTGACTGCTTACATTTGCAAATGGTTTGTTCCTAATTTATGGCTGTTTAACCAAGGCTTTACAAAAATAAATAGATGGCCACGAATTTATGACTTCCCCGAAGCACTGCGTGTAGCTGCCATCTAGACCCCGAAGCTCTCCCCACAGCTGTTCCGTGTCCTGACAGCTCTCGGCACAACAGGGCTGCAGGAACAGCTTCGCCGAGGAGGAAAGCACCACGGTTCTTTCAACTCCAGCAACCCAAAGATGAGTTAATGGGCATGTAAGTATGACGATGGCACATTTAGCATCCCGATGAAGCTCAAAAAAATGCTTTTGATCAACACAGAGCACTTCCAGAGCTTTAATTCCTAAGTACCCACATTGGGGTATGCATCCATCCCTAAATGTGATCTATCTGTCCGGAGCTGAAACCTTCAGCAATTCCTGCGCTGACAGCTCCCAGGTGCAAGAAGCAGGTCAAATCTTTTTGTGTTCACGTCCTTTTACGTATCTTTCCCTGAGTTAAACCTTGCTCCAGCTCCCCAGCTCCTTCCCTGCTGCAGGCTCCTTTTCCAGCCCCGATGTTTAATACCTGCCCTCACACAGCCGAATCTTTGCGAGCTGACCTAAGGCAACCTGCTGATTAAACACAGCTCGCATCCGAGTGTTTGCAGTGAGAGATGTTCTGTTGTGGCCTTTGGGTGTCTTTTGGGGTGTTTTTTTAAAGTTTTTCAGGTGAACATCTGAAGAAATTGAAAGATACACAATGCACAGCTAAAATGAACGAAGCCACGTGTGCTTGCACTGCTCTTTCCAGAAATCAGAGTGAAGAAGACCTCCACTTCTCGATTTTCCCCTCTCCTCTCTCTTGTAAAGAAAAACCAGCAACAAACAAAAAGCAGAGGTAATAAATCCAGCTCGTTTTCTACTATGTTTGTGCAATTCCCATATCTAAATCCCCAAGCTCTGGAAAAATACAGGGAAGGAAGTTACATTACCAGTTCCACCCAAAACTGAGTTAGCACTTCAGAGAGACAACGCTCAGTTCATTGAAACGATCCTGTGACGCTGACAGCACCAACGGGACACCAAACCAGCCAAACATCAGGGCACGGAGCAAACCCAGGGACAGGGTTCTGAAGCCAACAGTATTTTTGAAGCAGAGGAGAACAAATCCTTTTCACATTCACAAAAAGAGGGCCAGTTTGCAACAGCACTTCTCAGCTGGCTCTCCGTAAGACTGAGACGTCCTATGCTCTCTGTAAGGCTATGAAACGTCTCTCCATACCACTGAGAAATCTCATTTCTTGTTAAAAAAAATGCAAAACCCTACCATTAGCCACCACTTAACAGAAGAGCTGCCTGACTTTTACAGCAGGAATCCTTCGCTGAAGCCTCAGGACTCGCAGGATGTGGTTCAGATCATCTAAACCTACCTGAGAGTCTCACGAGATGGAAATATTTATTTTCCCTTTAGCATGAAAGAAACCAATTTCAATTAGTTGGAAGCTTAGTTCTGAATAGCAATGCGATTTAGGAACCCATCTGTATAAAGGGGAGAGGTGACATCTACGGCTCCTGTGGTATCACACTTACTTTTTCCAGATTTTAGCCTAGCACACTGAAAAAGCGAAAGCGACAGCCAAATATCAGAATTTTAGGAATTTCACATCACAACTGGATTCTACTGGCACACGTCAGTGACAGGAGAAAAACATTTTCAGAGGAGGCCTCTGCGATACTGCAGCAATTGCAACATTTCAACCCATTTCTGCTGGGCTCGTGCAAGTTACAGGAAGCTTTGGAAACTGCACAGAGATCTGCCGCAACAAGAATGAGCTCAGCGTTGGCTTGCTGGTGTTTTACGTGGCTTTTTTTTTTTTCCTCCTCGTGTTTCCCCTCGAACGAAGGGGATCTCTCACGCGGCCCCGTACCTGCTGCTCGTCCTCCATGACGTTGCTGGCGAATTCAAACACGAGCTCATTCTGCTGTACCACTGCTGCCATAATAACGCATTCCCAGCTCTCAGCTCCACATACGAAGAAAAACGTTCCCCAAATGTCAGAGGCTGAGGAGCGGCACCGCGGGCCAGCGGGGCAGAAAGGCAGGAACCGAACCAAGGGCCGCTTTTAGGATTTCTGAACCATCAGCGCTCCCGGGTCCTCCTCTTCTCAAAGGGAGACAAACCAAGGGAAATCCTTTCCTGAGGTGGTTTTCCCGCGTGGGCAGCCTTTTATCTCTGAGGAGAGAAAGAGAAGGGAAAAAAAAAGTTATAATTAAGAACTGATTGCTACTTGAAAGAGCAGCAGCCACAGCAAAGGCTGGTCCTCGCTCACTAGAAAGGTTTTCTCTAGCTCGGAGCAAGGCAGACACCTTTGTATCTCCACGGGTATTACTGCTCCTAATCACCACATGCAAATTTTCGCTCCCACGAAGCGCAGGACTGGTTCAGGAAGCAGAGGGAAACCGTTTCAGGAAGTAAGACACCGGTTCCAGAGCGCTTCACATTAAAAGTACCAGCCTAGCACCCAGACGACAGAGTCACGAAGGTTACCAAAAAGAAACTCCCTCTTTTCGCCCGGTTCACGCACGCAGCTTTTGTGTTTGTTAATAACTCCGCTCTTTGAGGTACACTCGAAGCCAAACCACACAGCCCAGCCTGACCCGCTCAGCTGCAGGACACCTCGAGCGCGTCACCTTGCTGCCCTGCACACGGCTCCAGCTTTGCAGGGCTGTCACTCTGCGAGTGAAGGGCTCTCCATCTCGATTCCCGGCGTGCTACAGAGCCCGTAAATCCCTCGGACGACACGGAGAGCTGCTGAGCTGTACACGAAGCAGATCTTCAGCTTCTTTTTCCAAAGGCCCTGTAAGCGCAGCCTTATCTCTGCCGCAGGCTTGCGAGCAGCCGGAAGGAAACGGCACTGACCACGTCACGGCACAGCGGAGCAGGCAAAGAGACGGCGCAGCACAATAGCAAAGAGCAGAGAAAGGGCTCCCAAAGCAGGGAACGCAAGCAGGAGGGACGCTGGAGGGACGCGAGCTCACAGCTCCCACGGTTTCACTCCCTTATCGGCGCTGGAGGTAACCGTGGTTAGCTCGTGCCCGGACGGAGATGCGCTGTGTCGCTTCTGAAATAAAAGCGAGTGCTAAACGTCATCTTTTTATACAACTAAGATGACCAAAATGTCAATAAAACCCTACCACCTCGAAGGAAGAACAGCATCAATGCCTGCACTTGGGGCCCTGGCTTCGATGCAGGGCTGCTGCGGCAGGAGGACACAGGGCCTCTGGTGACTTCAGCCCTGCAGCGAGGGGGCCGTTTGCGGCGTGTCGCAGGAGGCTCACCTCACCTTGTTTTTGCAGCAGCCTGAAACCCAAGAAACCCAAGGGCATCTTCCTCCCCTGCTGGCAGGCCGTTTAATTAGGGAGGGCCGAGCCACGGGCCCGTACTCCCTCGCTGTAGGAACCGCAGCAGCTGGTTTTCCCATATAGGCTGTGGCGTTCCCAAATTCCTACGCCGTGATGCCAGCGCGTTCAGGGAGCCTCGCTGAGGTCCCTGGATGCAGCCCTTCTAAGAAATTGGGAAAACCAAAGTCATGCGGGCAGGACAACTTCCCCGGCTTCCAAGGCTTGCTTTAATCAGCTGCTGAAGTGTTTGTTAAAGTAGCCACAACCCTAACCAGAGAGTATTTGCGTTAATGAGGGCTAGAGGCGTGAGGAAGAAGGCAAAAAAAGTCCTTTTGAAACCAGGACTTCAACCCCAGCCCTTTGCAGGGTGACCTGAACACCTCTCCATACAGCAGCAGGGCTGCGGCAGAGAAAGCATCACATGCAACCCCACAATCTGGGGTAAATCCCCTACAATTACTTGGCCTCTCAGTAGGATCCGAAGTCTCTCTCAATAACCGGTGGGCTTTCGTTCCAGAGGACCACCAGGCAAACAGGAAAACCTCCTCAGCTTCCCAGCGGAGGCTTATTTCAAAACAAGGGTTAAGGTAATTGTCCTGGGGGGAGCAGAATTTGGGAAGGGCGCCCAACCATCTCCATCACACGCCCGTAACCCACATGTACAAACACGGAGTACAAGTGCTTGAAGCCCAGTGACTTTCTAAGGTCAACAGGAGTTCACAGCACCTACATAAAACCAGGATGGACACCCCGTATAGAGATGCAGGCTGTTTAGGAAGGCACAAGGAAAACCAGAGGTACAACCAGCGGGAGACAGGTTTTAGAAGTTCCCTGTGTTCATTGGAAACCAGCACATGCGCCCTCCGAGTGCTCACACAGCCCGAGGAAGACAGGAAAACACCACGGTGAGGCTAACAGGGAGGAAGGAAAGCCACAACCTGAGGGACGCTCTGAGATCTTCCGAGACCATCCCCCAGGGGGATGCAGGGGTCCAAACCCTCTTCTCTTCCCCCTTTCCTCATCCTCCTGGTAAGAAAATAACCCAATCTCACTTGCAAAACGTTGGCCACAAACGTGCTGCGGCACCGCGCTTCCTGGCCGCTGCTGGCCCAGGCGCCGGTCTTTCTAAGAAATCCTCTGCAAGGGGCTACCTCACGGGCTCTTATCCTACCAAACATCAGGTGCCTGTGCTATGAAAAAGGCTTGCAGGAGCGTGATGCTGTGATGTGGACCCGAGAGCCTGCTCAAGACTGTGTCATGTGCACTGCAAAGCTCTGCTTCTCTTCTGGCTGCTGCGCAACCCGCGTGGTCAGCTCCTGGGAACGCAGAGCTGGGGACCACAACACTCGGGGATCACCTGGATGCTGCCTTGGGAGCCAACTCATCACTACTGGTAAAGAGAAGGAGAAAAATCAGGAGCTGGCATCTCCCACACGATAAAATGAGAAGCAGTTATGGAGAAGGAATGGGGTTTGAACAGAGGAAAGCATGAAAAATCACTCTAGGTGTGCTTGGTCAAACTTCTTCCCACAGATGTGACAGAAGCCAAAAGCTTATTAAAATGAGAGAAAAATTGTGAAATGATAAAACCTCAAATCTGGATCAGAAATTCCCATAAACCAAGAGAATGAGTCCAGTGACACCAAATGAATGTTTTCCAAGGCACTCTCGGGCGGTTTCTGGCATTTAATAGCACCTTCTAAGGAGAATTAAGACCACGACCCTGAAGAGACCATAAATAAAATCTCACCGATGTTAAAAGGGAAAGCGGCTCGGCACAGGGACAGCCGAAGGGCTGAGCTCCAAGCCAGCTACACCAGGATACGAGGAGAACTTGTCCGAGGGGTGTAGGAGGGAAGAGCCGCTTGGCCCCAAGAGGTTGAGCTGCTTTGATTAAGGCAGGCACGCAGGAGAGTAAAGAGGTGGCGGTGGGAGGAGGAGAGGTGGGGGGAAACTGAAGCTAATTGCTTTGGCTGGGCGCCGAGCTTCACAAATTACCAGCTGCCAGTCCGTACCAAACCCTGACATAAAGCTGCCAGCCGGCCTCTGAAAATTAATTTCTCTGCAAATTAGTAATGCTGGTTTCAGATCACCTGGAGGAAAGAGGTCAGTTTACTAAAAAAAAAAAACAACACCCTTTTTTAGCAAGCCACAGACTTCTCTTTTTGAAAAACTGAAATGTAAGTAAGTGCACAGAAAGTGTATCTATATTAAAGGGGGGAAAAACTGAGCAAAGGACAGCAGAGATGAGCTGGAAGTCGGCAGCTTCTTATTGCAGATGGCCTTTTGCAGCCAAGCTCTGGTAGCTGTAGATCCGTCACCGAAACCCTCACTGGGCTTCTTCGGTGTCCTGCAGAAGATGCCAGAGGAGCAGGCTCGGGGACCAGCCCTGTTGTAATTTCTCCAACAGAGATTTTGGGCATTTTTTTTTTTTTTTTTTTTTTTTTTTTTTAACTGTTCCAAGGTGGACACTCAGGCACAAGGAACAAAATATTTAAATAAACCCCAAGCGCTCTGTGATTCACCTCGGTGTGTTCCGAGCATTGGAGCAACCTTCCGAACCTGCTTCAGAAATCTCAACGTGATTGAACTGACTGAAACCAAGGAACGAGGGGCACAAACTAACCCAGGCAGAACTCGCTGAAGCCTCCCCTTCCCCGAGCACTTTCAAGCCCCTGCGGGGCATCTCGCTCGTGTCAGTGCTGGGTCCGGTGGTGGCTGCGCCCCGCAGAGCTGCCCAGGCTCCGCAAGGCAAATCCTCTTACCTCGGCGGTGCCTCTGGAGGAGCTGCCTGCACACAGAGGCAGTATTTCTGCTTGCTGTCAGCTGTCAGCAGTATCACCAGTCCCGAACCCTCCGGAGCAGACTGCTGGGAGTCAGCTCGACTTGAATTTCCAGTTCTTTGACATTGCTGCCTATTTTCCTTCCTTACGCCCGCCCGTCCTGCCCTGCTATCTGGTTACAGGGAGCCAACGCGTACAGCACCTTGCCCAGTCAAATCCCAGACCTCAGTCTGCCTCTACCCACTGCCCTCGGTGGTTAACCCCTGCAGCCTTTATTCTCGAACCTACCGAACCTACCGTGTAAAACATTTGCATCAGAAAGGCATTTTTCCTTCTTGGACTGCAGGAAACAGGCAGGCTGCTCTGAGAGAGGAGGCTCTGAAACGCCGGCAGGAACAAGCCAGGAGATTTATGCCCCCTCAACCAAGAGCCACGGCCCGCAAGCACTCGCTCCTCACTTTAATAGCTCCCACCACCTCAAACATCCCTCGCGCAAACCCCAAATGGCTCATTCTGGGCTCGAGATAATCTAATTACACTAATTCCTCCCCTGCCTGCAGCCCCTGCTGCCGGAGCACGTGGCGGGCAGGGTGCCGGCACAAGGCGCTGCCACCGCTGCGGGCTTCCCGCTGCCCAACGAGGACCGGGTGCTGCTCTGGGCTCGGCTCCTGCGCCTTCTCCAGGAGGAGAAAGCCATCTCTGCAAGCATCAGCAGCGGTGTTAAGGCTTCCAAGGGCCAAGTTTTTGTTTTGTTTTAATGTATTCTTGCATGACAGGTACCTTTGTTTTTGTAGATGAGCACACAGCTTCCACGCAGGGACACGCGGCCCGTTTGGCTAAAGCAAACAGTGCCGGGGAACGCTCCTGCCACCTCCGCTACCCAAGCGAGAGTGAATGAAGTGCTCAAGCAGAGCGTTATTTGCTCGTTTGTTTAACCTAAATATGTACTTAAGCAACTTTTTAACCCTTCAGACAAGACTCCCGGACACAACGAAGAAAAACAAACCAGAAGTCTACCAGAACTCCCGCTCAGCACAGCACGACTCACTCTCACCATCAGCTCCTTTCTTAGCAAGTTGTTCAATGAGCGATTGTCTTTGGGAGATTCCTGCTCCAGATTCAGAAGAGCACTTGCACTTCACCAAGCGAGCACTGTGGTTAACTGTGACACGCGGGTAACACAGAGATAGAAACAGCAGATTTTAGAACTTATCCGCTAAAACACATTGTTGCAAACTGCATTTGCAGCTCTTTAATCTATTTGTCACACGGATCCTGGCTTAGCTTTACTGAACAATACCCAAAGCGCTCCGACATGCACTGATTAGAGCACAGGAATTCACAGGTGAGGTTCCCTGCACAAAGCAAGAGGTGATCTGCTTTCTCCAGGCTGCAGGCGGTAGAGCAGGGCTCCCCTACGGTGCCCCAGTCACCGCGTTCTCGTTAATTCTCCATCGAGGATCTTTCTGAAAGAGTTGGGTGAGGGAAATGACGCAAGGAGTACCGTGATGGTTTTGTTTGTGAGGGTTTGGAGAACGCAGCGCTGTTATTAGCGTGGAGTTAGGAGGTTGGGATAAGAAAGGCACGTCTCAGTCAACACGTCTCTGGGAAAAATTAGCCAAAGATCCTACTCGGCCAAAATCACAAAGCTGGTGTTGGCGCTGAGCTTCCATACAAATTAAAAAAAAAAAAAAAAAAAAAAAAAAGTAAACCAAATAAAACAAAAAAAAAGAAAACAACACCCAAGAGTGCATGTCAACAGCCCCTACCATTCCACAAGCAGAAATACTTGATTCAAAGAAGCCTGCAGAAACAGGAGTGAAAAGTAAGGTAAGAAGGGGTGCAAAGTGCTAACCCATGCCCACAGTCAGGTAAAGTGATAAGAGACAGCTGTAAACAGGGAAGTAAGAGACTGCAGTCAGACTCCACAAACACCCTCCCAGTAACCTCCAGGTCAGGCAAGCGTGTTTTGTTTCCCCCCCCCTACATTTTTTTCTCCAGTTTGTCTTTTCTAATGTGACTGCTTTTTTCAGCGTGAGTGCATTCAGCTTCATTTTTGCTTAATCACACACTTTAGCTCATTAAGCAGTCATTAAGAAGGATTTATGACTGTTACGTTCCTTCAAACAGGACACCAAAACAACCCAGATGTTCCACGCTTGTCTCCTAAATCAAGGCATCGGGCCTGTGACTGCTTTGTGCAGTTAACTCTTCCGCCTGATTTCTCGTTTGCCATAGTCTGGGATCAGCACAGCCACAACTCGTATCAGCAACAAACCTAAAAAAAATACTTTAAGGGAGTGAAAATGATAAAATGGGGGAGATGAGCTTTGAAACTCACAGGTTGGAGGGCTCAGAGGCATTTGGGTTAGGAGGCTGAAGCTGTACGTTCTCCTTGAGCACAATGAGTCACGGCCCCGACTCGTACGTGCTTTCTGCATGGGTAACCTGTACCTGCGTTCCTGGCCACAGCACCAAGTAAGAAAATACTCCAGATATGCTCAAGTAAACACGCTTAGTAAACTCTCCCAGAGTAAGGAGGAAAGGGAGCGAAGTCACCTGCCAAGGAGCTTGCTCTGAACTCCACGAACGCTCTCAAAACGCTGGTTTAAAACTGCACCTGAAATTGGAAACGGCTACAAAAAAGCATCAGCGCGCACAGATGCACAGAAAACGAGGGGGAGACACGGCCTTGGTTAGGAAGAGTGAGCGTTACATAGCCAGAGGGACTTCAAAACCAACAAAAAAACCCCAGGCTCTCGCTGTAACTTGTTTGGGACACAAACCACCTTGTTACCAGCCAGCTCGGTGTGGGCGTGGAGCCGCACGGCAGGCACAGAGCGCTCTGTGTGCAGGTTAGCCGCATCATCCCACACGGCTGAGCCACGCCAAATACACCTTTCACTGCTCTACCCAGAAAATGGGCCAGAATTGTTTGGCCTCCCTAAAACTTCCTGAGACTTCCCCCTGATTGCTGCAGAGGCTGCAGGTTTGGCTGTTATCTCCTTCCCTCAATCTTCATCCTAATCCTTCTGTCTCTCCTGTATTAGCATCCTCTACATTAGCTCTCCTGAGAGACTTTAAGAAGGCTGTTTTGAGAGGCAAACACTCCTGTGCTTCTCTCATTTCCCACTCCTACGGGTTTGTCTCACATCAGCCAGTTTTTACCAAGGTAATCAGCTGTGTCCAGCTTCCAGGTGTTTGCTACACCCAACACCTGTGCTGTTTTCCAAGATAACCCACTCATTCAGCATCGCTGTTTCCCAAAGGATTAAATCAATCGGGCTGCCTAAATTGGAGCAGAGGGAGAAGGAGCATCGATGAGACGAAGAGTACAGGCATTTCTGAACATCTAGCTGGGACGTAACACGTGGCAGACCTGATTCACTGAGATATCTGCAAAAAAACGTTAGGTAAAGCACCAAACGCAGAATACTGCATCTAAAAATCACACCTTTAAAACCTATGCGAGGCAAGAGAGCGCTTACACAGCGATAGCAGGGAAGAACATCCACTCAACCCGTAATTATATTAATACTTCTCAAACTGCCGATTTTTAATATACCCTAAAATGCCCTGTGTCCACTCATGTTACTCTGAAAACTCATGTGCTTCATGATGCTTACAGTAAATAAAAAATACATTTGCTAGGAAACTGTAGGATAAGAGAGACGCTGATATTCTCATGACATTTGAGAAGTTTTCTTCTTCTATATCAGCTTATGTTTTATGTTCTAAAGCATTTGGGTAGGGTGGGATTAGGAAGGGAGACTATTTGTCTGGGGAATTTCAAAGCGGTGAACTTGGCTATTAAGGGAATATAAATTCTCTCCCAGCTTGTTGCTAGACCCACAATTCCCACTGTGGGGTGTCAAACAGTGACAAAACGTGAGTCAAAGTCCAACGAGATTAACATAATAAAAGCAAAAAGATTTCTCCTCAGAGTTACGTGGAAAAGGAGCGGGGCCTGCAAAGGTCCCTTCAGGGAAGGCTGCGTCTGGACAGGTCAGTATTTCGTAACGTCTGGGGAAATGTTTGCTCTGAGGCCCAAGTCACCCCCGTACGAGCACACACCTGCTCCGAGGAGACACAGGAATTCAGTGCTAACGAACCAGATGCAGCAATTTACGAGCGTGGCGTGAAAAGACCCACAAAACCTGGGTTATTTTGGAAAGTTTCAGAGCCCCCGCAAAGCAGGTGGAGAGAAATTGAAGCCTCACCTCTTCCTCATTTCATCACTCAAGTTCCTGAGTCTTTTGCAGAACTAACGAGGGAACGGCTGCTGCGTGGCTGCATCCCTGCGCTGCGCGGCCGGGGCTCCTCCCGTGGGACCCCACAGCACCCCAGCTGCAGGGGGAAGGTGTACACATGCAGGGTTCTCCTCCCCTGAACTCCGATCTTCTCCATTCACATGGCTTCCAAGAAACTCAAGTACCTCCATAAGAAAGGACCTCGGTTGCTCCGAGTTTCCTCTGTAGACTGGTAGCATGAACAAGGTAATGCAGGGGGAGGTTGCTTTACAGATTTTCTAAGCCATCCCTTCACTTGTCCTCCAGCTTCCTTTGTTTTGCTTTTTTTTTTTTTTTTTCCACTCACCTAACACTTGATCTAATTGTGATTATGAAGACTGGTTTGTCTGATTGCAAAGTCTCAGTTTCCAACCAGCCGTGGTTGGCTGTGATCAGGATGCAATGAATGCATTTCAGAATTGTGGCTGGGAAGATAAACACACACACACAACACCACCGTGCCTTCTGTCAAGCTTTGAGCAGAGGCTTTCCTACATGCACCCTCCAGGGCTGCACACCCCATTTGCATCTTTCCTCTCCAACACCACAGACCTAAGAAAAACTGGTCAAAACTAACCAAGAGAGAGATCAGCACAAGCATCCTGTTGCTAAGAAAGGCTTCCAGCACAGCTATGTTAGGAATGGAAGAGCTGGTGCCTTTCACAGAGGCAGAAATTCGGAGTTTTAGCCTTGCTGTCCTGGCTCCTGGTCCTGCAGAAACTCAAGGGACCAGACGCTGCATCCCTGGGGTCAAGCCAACGTTGTGAGCTACACATGGGGCCTACTGATTCATAACCCAAGAGAAAACGGGAAAATAAAAATACAAAGAAGACAAAAAAGTCCTTATCTATCTGACCTTACCACCCCCACAACCCTTCTTTCTCTGCCATCCAGAGGATGCACCCCTCTGACTAAAACCCCGTAATTTAAAGAGCAGGTAACACAGAAACGTTTTACCACACACCAAAGCAAACTCTACTCGCTGCTGGCTACTCAACACACAAACAGATGAAAAAATAAAAACACAAACAGTCTGGGAGCCACACCATCACATGGGGAAGAAAAGAGCGTCAAATCGGTCAAAATGGCTGAAACTAAGCTGCCCAGTTTCAGTTCTAATATAATTTTGATGCATGGAGTGCTCAGTTCTCTAAAATCTGATGCAGAGGAAGATATTTTTAGGGCTCTAGCGTCAATAAAGCAACAACACTGTAATACCATCCTTAGCTTTAGAAATCATGAGGTGCAGATAAAAATATCTCTTAAAACATACGTTTTAATGTGCTTTTTCTGTTGTTTTAATTTCAGAATACACGTGTAATAACTTGTTTGAAGCCAGAAATTCCTCAGAAATGGACCCTCGAGTGAATTAGAATGAAAATATGAATATATATTTTAAAGGTTACTGGATCTTACAATAAAAAATCGCCAGGTCGAGCAAGATGGCAATTATCTGCCCAGAAAGATGCTGATGAACTTGTGTGATGCCACATTCAACCCACCTGCTGCTCACTGTTCTGAACTCCTATAGTTGTGGTAGAGGACAAAGAAATGCTGGACCCCAGCTCTTCCTGCTCGACTGCGGCTCCCCTAGTTACTATTTTACAGTTCACGCCTCAAGAGTCCAAGCCCTGCTTTCCCTTGAACCACTTCAATCCTGATCTTTACTCAGGTATCTAAATGAGGGTCTCGCACAGGCGATTGCAATGAGGAGCGTGCGGCCCCGAATCTGTTCTTGAGGAACCGCCTGGCTCGCATAATGGCCGTCCAGGGCAGCAAGCGGAGTCATCGCTGGGAGCATCTGCCCCGGCTCGTGGTTTAACTGACAGGAAACCCAGGCGGCGATACCCGGGCTGAGGCACAAGCGGTGCCTCAGCGCGCCTCCGGCTCCCCCGGCCGGGCCCAGCCTCCTGACAGGGCTCTGCTGCCTCACACAAGGAGGAGGAGCTCGGAGACTCCTTCTAGAAAAATAAAAAGTGAAATAAGAGGTGCCCGCGCCTCGAAGACTGAAAAGTGAAATACGTTGAGCTGGTCAGCTGGACAGGGGGGAGTATTGAGGTTGTGCTTGTCACAACATGGCCCCTGAAGGCCTCAAGTTCTAGCCACCAAGTTCTTCTCCACCACAACCATTCACAGATCCTTTGGCATTTGGCCTTCCTCAGACAGGCTTTTAAGCCACCAAGAAACCAAGTGGTTGGGTTTAGGTGAACAAGCAATCCAGCAGAAACCTTCAGAGCTGAACCACAGCCCCAAACACGGCCCCAGCTGGTCTCCTTCATGGGACCATCCCGTCCTACAAAAGGGGACACTTTGGGAGATCCGCAGGGATCCTACCACTAACACCTCTACCTTCCATAAAGGCTGAGGAACCACTGAGGACCAACAGGAGAAGCACAAAGAGTTAACAGGGCCTAAGGAAGCAAAGTTAGACACCACAAAGTTTCAGCAAAAAGCAGAAACTCCTGGCAGTGCAGTATCTGGTTTTGGCGGTATTTACGAGAGAAGCAACATCCTACGCTCAGCCTCCCTAAATCGTCTTCTGCTCTGCCCCAAGTAGCCCCATAACATCATCTGTCAGAAAAAAGCTCCTCAACCAGCCCCAAAAACTATCCCTCCAGGTACGGGGGGTAACTATCAAGATGGCCTCATATCCTTCCCTCACGAGCGGCCACCTTTTTCTGTCACAGCGGTAGCAAAACCTCTTCTGAGCTCAGTTTTTATATCTCTGCAGGGTCGCCCACTGACGCAGTAGAAGACGTATCACTTAAAGCACTTAAAGTAGCTGAGATCTAGGAGATTTAACTATTGACTACTACTACAGTCCAGGAACATTTTATGTGTAAATTCAGACACAGTTAAAACAAACAAACAAAATAAAAGCCTTAACTGGACTTCTTGGAGCTTCTGGCATTTTACCCTTTACGGAACCAAGGGTTTCCACCCCCCCAGTGCTCTCCCTCCCCACCCCAGGACGGTTCCTGAATAAAACTGCACACAAACGGTGACTGGCACTTTTACAAGAGCAGCCATCTCAAAGTCAGTGCTTTGCTAGTTCTTGAAGACACCCAGGCTCCAAAATCTCCTGATTTTTAATTAGGAAACTGTTCTGTAACTAGGCTCCTTTGACAAGAGCCTGCTTTGTCCCCAGCTTTCTGTGTGTCTCCATCTGAGCTCTGTGACCAAGGCAAGACTACACATCCCTCCATGTCACGGGGCCTGATCTATTCACGTCCTTCAAAGTCAGAAGCCCTAAACAGGGCCCATCACAAATTGAGAGAAAGCCTCAGGAAAAACACATAAAAGAAGCTCGCTTCCGAAACATTTGGAAGTCCACTTTTGACACAAGTCCACCCTTGACAAATACTCGAGTAACCCCAGACGAACAACAAATTAAAAAACGTACAAAGAAATGGTTGCTCAAAAGCCTTTCAGAACAAAAAGAAAGCCTTGCAGCATGATCTGAACCTTACTAAATTCTGCTGGATTGGCAAAAGGACTTAGAAGAGGACAGGAAAAAAAAAAAAAAGTATTTTCCATCTCAGATTCCAACAATACTATGTAGCCAACAGCATTTTATAGATTTGCTTCTCAGTTTGTAAGTCACGTTGGTCATATCTTGCAACATGTACTGGCAGGATTCAGTGTTTTCCTACGAAAACCGGGGTGGCAGATGTTGACACCGATCCAGCAATGGTTTGCTCTCGAGCTGGATATTCTTTTTTAACCCTGAAAGTTCATCTGTGCCCTGCTAACGAGCCACAGATATTACAGCAAACAAAGTTTCCTATGTCGTTATTTTCGTTGTATATTGTATTAGCATAACATGAGCACGTCACTAAGTATATTGTTTATACACTATTAAATTAGTCAAAAATTAATGTAGCACAAGTATAGGGCTAGAATAACGGTAAGAGTGTTCCTTTATGAGTCACTGTCAAACTGGGGCAACTAAAGACTGTCTAAATTTTCAAGGTTTGTGTGTTTTAACAAAAAAAAAAAAACAGAAAGAACAACATTGTGGTATCTGCATTTATAAAAATCAAGAAAGCAAGGCAGAAATAAGGATTCCTTAATCCTTACAAAGTTGAAAACTCATTCCTTGAAGAAGCTGCTGCAGCACGGCACCACCACGATGCTCCGAGGAGCCTGCTAAGACACTTCTTCAGCTACCTCGGTTACAGCTAAGAAGGGAGGAGTGGTCTCCGCAAAACTCCTTTTCCTGCAAAACAGCTCTGAGTCAACTTGTTTTGTGCCTCCAGAAGTGCTAAGCCGACTGCCTTGCTCCCACTGTGTTTTTCCGGGTAGGTAGGAGGAATCACGCCTCAGCGAAGCGCCGCGTAGAGAGGAGCAAAAGCGAAACCAAGCGAGGCGACATCCACTGACCAGCCTCCCCCAGGCACCCAGAAACCAGCTGCATCCACGGATTTCTCTTCCCCCCCTTCGCCAGAAGGAAACGTGACTTTTAATCCTACGGTGTCCCTTTAATAAACATCCCAAAGAAGACATTTTCCAGATAACCAAGGAATTTTTTACAGTGTTGACTTACCGAGCAGAGCACAGTAACCAGCTTATAACTGTTTGCACTGCGAGGCAGTACAGTGCAATGAGTTAATAATTTATCGCAGCACAGCTCCTGGCAACTGCCCATAATCAACTTTTCAAATTCTTCCCAGTTTTTAGAGGTTTTGCAAGAATACAGCATCCCTGGAGCTTCAGCCCTATCTTCACGTTTTCCAGCCGAGGTAAGAGCTTTGATCTTCCCCAACACCTGCTTTTCTCTCGGACTGTTTCAGGCTCAGAGCAAAGGTCATCATTTCATTTCAATAACCCGATTTAGCAGACAGGAATAACTAGAATATTTCTACCAAAGCAAGATGGTAACAACATTCTTTCAGAAAGCTGCAGCAGCACAGTTCTCAACCCCGTGTTTCCTTCCCCGTCTTCTCCCAGAAGGAAAAGGAACAAAGAAGACCAAGCTTCGCCCTCCACCCAAAACGTTGCAGACTTTTACTTAGACGTTCCCCAACCAACACATAAAAACCTTTTCCTCCTTGTTTCTATTACCAAGACGTACCCCTCTACATAACTTCCAACAAAACCTAATTTATCAGTGAACAAACCGCTCTCGGCCAGAATGATCTAGATGTACGCTTCAGACAATTCATTTGGAAAACAAGCTTTTAATGGTTTAAAATGGGGTACCCAGAGATCTCTTCACAACATGCTCTGTTCACTGAAGCTTTGGCTGCGGGCAATTGCCCTGTCCCAAAGAAAACTGTGCTAGTTCATCCTCCCCCTTATTTTTGAGCCCCGTGGTACGAAAAATCCCACAAAACGCCCAGCTCCACTGCTCCTAAATCAGTCCCAGCCTGCTTCAGCCAATGAGCCAGGCAGCTTTGCATGGCACGAGCCCTCATTTGCTAACGTGGCTGCTCTTAGCCGAAGCAGATAAGGCATTGCTCACCCGAACAGTTCAGACTGTGGATGGGAGGGGAGGGCAATAAAACACGGGGTAAAACCCATGGTACCACAGAGGGAAAAAAGAAGGTGGTACACCAAGCAGCGGGGAGGCAGCTGCAGGGGTAATCTCACAGCCTCAACCTCGGCACAACCATGCTAAGTTTGAAACAAATTAGCCTGGTGCAAGCTTGCAAGCGCACAAAAACACACGTCTAGAGTTGAAATCCCAACTTTGGCTCAACCTGCTGCTGAGTGAAGAAGCTAAGGGCCGCAGCAGATGCCACCTTGCTGAAGGGGAGCTGTAAGGGTTTACCTCTGAGCAAAACTCGCTCTCTCCAGAGCTCCCTTCTGCGCTGCAGGGCACATCCATCCACCTGAAGCACCGCTGCGTGGGTTTAACGGGCCGTGCGGCGAACCAACGAGGGTGGTTACGCCTGTAACCTGCAGTTCTGAGTAAAAACCAGCAGCTGGGGTCAGGCCCAAGCACATTTGACGTGCACGTCAGCCTGGGAAACACAGGCTGCAGCGACAGCGGCAAGCACTGGCATCACTTCCCCAGCCAGGCTGCAGGCACCGAGCGCGTCCACGACAGGCGGAGCCACAAGAGCTTCTCCAAACGCAGCAAAAATGAACTCACAAAACCTTCCCACTGATTTTTTTTTTTGTTGTTGTTCCCAACAGGCTTGCAAGGGGACACGGGAGAAACCCAGCAGTTCACACCCACGTACAGATCAGGATCAGTAACTTTACAAAGCCTGGCAGCACAAGCTAACAAAATCTTCCCTAAGTTCACCTGAAGACAGGGCACGTGTAAGAGAAGCTTTAAACATTGCAAACACCAGAATCAATCCACAAAACACATCCTTTCTACTACAAAGCTTAGAAGCTATTGCATCTTTTCTGTAACTATCCCTGCTGTTTTTAACATGGAGTTCTTGTTCTGCAGCTTGGCAAAGGTTTCCTGACATTTGTTACTGTTGAGAATTATTTCTAGTCCATTGCCACCGAAGCACCATTTCACACAGCTCGTTTGAGGGATCATATTAAAAGACAATTAGCTTTTCACAACAACCAATGGTCAAATATTGTATTACCTAAAACATATATAATTACCAGAAGTGCACATTTAGGACATTTTTCTACCAATGGTAATTATCTTCTCGGTTTTCCTCAGGACACCCCCCCTCCTCCCCAGTCCGTTTGTACACGGTCTGAATTACTGGCTCTCTACGCTGCAGCTCCATCAGACAAAATTTTACGTCTCTTAGGTGCTTCAAAAGCAACTTTTTAGTGTTGTTTTTAGCTGATACTGGAAGAAATACACTTTTCAAACTGAAAAGGTTCGGTATTTTTTAAAAAGCTGCAAGCTCTACCTAGTTTCGGGTTCGCCTGCCTGCTGTTTCTCAACACAGAGAGTTTCATTTTCATTCATATGTCTAAACCACCTTTTGGAAAGAAAAAAAAGTCCCCAAACAGACACTTCCTCTCCGCAGTTCCTTCTTTTCTCTTTTTGAAATAAACAGAAGTATTTAAAACAAAAAAAAAAAAGGCAGGATTCCACTCTCTGAATACCAGAGCAGAGAGAGCATCTGGAGAGCCCTGCTGAGCTCCCAGATCTCCACGAGCTGGCTTAGAGGTGCCTGTGGCCAGCAAAGCAAACTCTTGCCGTTTGTGTAGGTTTGCCACACGCCCTGCTCCACGGCACGTAAATGTTTAAATTATTTTCTTGATAGCTAAGTCCCTCGTTCAGCTCCCATGCTTATTTTACAGGCATTGTTACAATTTTTGACTAGCTACGGGGAGCAAATAGTTTACAGAGGCTCTGGAGAGGGGGGGAAAAAAAAAAAACAGCACGGAACAGCAAACCTACCAAGAGCAAGGGGGTGGGTAACGTTAACAAACCACCTCCCTCTGATATTCCTAGGCCAGATTCTGCCTTCAGCAGGCAACGTCCAAGTCCTGGTGCCTTCAAGGTACAGCTTTCAAGAACGCTGTTCCTCAGAGGGTCTTCTGCTTGGAGAGACAACGTCCCCTAAAAACAAACCGTGCCATCACAGCCTTGGGAAACTGCTCGCTAGCTCCAAAACTATCTAGCGGGGCACACAGACAGAGGAGAAACCTAACAGCACCCTGGTCAGCTTGCTTTTAACTTGAAATTGAGTCTCGGTGGAAGAGCAGGTTAAACATTAATCCCCTGACAGTGGTCAGCCCTAGGTATCACAAGTCGTAACCGTAGTTTCACAATCGCACGTTGCCGTTTCTTTCCCCAGCTGCAATATAAAACTGAACAAACACTGCGATAACTGGGAACCGGGGAACAGCACAAGCGACTTGATACAACGCTTGTGAAAGCAGAGGAGCTTTCTCCCAACCTGCCGGTTTCACGAAGGGCCAAAACACCCCGTGAGAAACATCAGGAATTCTAGCAAAACACAGAGACTGCTGAAACTGTATGTGCAGCCACAGTATGTATTAATGTGCTCTTTTTCTTTCAAGAGCTGACGCAGTTTGCATGCAGCTCACCCCCCTTCTTCCATTCTGAAAAAGTCTGTACGGCAAAACATTTCTACTGAGCTCACTTCAGAAGTCAAACCACCACGACGCAAGAAGACAAATTAGGTAAACGTGAAAGAAGCTCTCAGACGAAGTCAGGAGACAGTGTGTTAACAGTAACCACTCAAGAAGTGCAAAACATGCCCTTCAAAACACAAAAATATATGTATCCGGTATATTCACACAGAAATGTTGATGATTAGCTAAATATAGGGTGTTCTGGAAATAGCCTAAAACTAATTATAGAAGCAAACAGTGACATTCAATCCATCTAAAAGCAACTCTTTCCCACAGTTTCCAACCTATGTATTTGGAATCCTTATTCCTAGCACATTAGCTGAGCTGTACAAAATTTCTCCACGATACATGAAAAAAGGGTTGTGCATCCCTTTTTGAGAACTGAAGGCAGCTCGGAGGCTAACAAAATGGGCATCGTCTCCACATTAATTAAGATCCTCACCCAGCCCAAAGTCAGCCCTGAGCCAAGGTGAGCGATCTCCTTCAGGCCAGATAAAGGACTGCACAATCCATCCCTAAAGGCAGCTGTGAGGTATTTAAGGCCTAAAACACATCCAGGTAAGCATGCATAAGCTTCAGTCCCTATCTAATGGGATCCCGTTAGCACGCAGACTGCCACAGCCGGGGGCTTTGCCCAAAGCCAGGCCCATACTGAAGAACCAACCATTTTTACCCCTGCAGAGCTCAGCCCCTTCGTGTCAGGGGAGGGAGAAAGTCTGGAGCATTTCACATCGCTGCTGCAGACTTTTGATAAGCAAAAGACCTCCGATTTCAGTACGTATAGTCTCTCAAACGCTTTATCTGGGAAGGACCATTTAAATAAGATTTAAGAAGGCAAATAATCTCTAAAGCACATCAGTGGCATTAAGAGGATAAGGAGGGTAAATCACTGGGGTATCGCCGCTAAGTTTCGGCACTCACTGAGCGGGGCATAACCAGGGCTGGAAGCATGAACTCCACCTCCTGCCACTCCTCTACTGAATCACTCCAGAGGAAAGTTCTTACTGCTCTTCGCACACCCAACAAAACTCAAGAGAGTTACCAAAACTGTCAGCAAAACCAACAAAATCTGCCAGGGAAATCCGAGAAACTTTTAGTAACACTTGCAAGAAGTGAAAGCTGTTTTGGAGATCAAAGCTTCTTATCTGATACAAGGGTAAATCCTGAATTTATGTTACAGAGCCTTTGCTAGCAGCTCACCTAGCACAGGTCGACTGTAGTCCCCACCCTTGAACACAGCTCTGCTGAAAAGAAAGAGAAAGGCATAGATACACCTCGTGCATTTTTCTCAAGCACACAAGTGTCCGAAGAGGAAAGCACAACACCACCGAAGCATGAGTTTGTAGCAATACTGAAACATCAGGCTATACTAGGCCAGCAACATTCTTAAAATCTGTGCTTTTTTTTTTTTCCCTTCTCTTCTCTTGTTTGAGTGCCAAGATCATGGACTTGGCAATTCTATTAGTCAGCGGATGAAAAAAAAAAAAAAAAAAAAAAAAAAGAAAGAGCACATCAGAAAACAGGCATTTCTGTAAAAGCATGGGCCTGGAAATAACGTCCAAGCTAATTGGCATCTTATGATACCACTCCCATGGCTCATCTCTCATCAGCCACAAATCCAATCCAAATAGAAAGATCCCTGCCTAAGGGAGGGGGGTGAGGGAGAGAAAAGGGGTTTCTCTTTTTTTTTTTTTCCTGAGACAGAAACAAACGTAGTCCTGGCGTAGCCCTCGCCCGGCAGCAGAGGACAGCCTGAACATGGCAGCCTTGCCTTCAAAGAGGAACTGCTCCTCCGCGAAGCCCTGCTCAAGGGAAAGCAGCGGCAGCTCCTCACCCTTTCGCACAGAAAATAAGCTCTGCCCAAGATAAGCAGCTGGGGCTTGGGAGCCGACTTAGGGCTGGATAGCTGAAACGTCGAGGCTGGCTGTCTTGATGGGGTCCGGGACACAAAAAAAATAAAATAAAAAAAAAAAAGAAGCGGAGGAAAGAGGTAAGGAAAGCGAGGCTCACGCTCTGTCGGCTTTGAGCGCGGCAGACGGTTGTTACCTCAGTCCTAAGGTCCGAAAATAAAACTCATGATGAAAAAAACGGGAGATGCAAAGCTGTTACAGAATTCTTCAGTAAGAAGCTTCTACCTCCTACTGAAAACATTTTTTTTCCCAAGCAGTCCCTCTGTAGCTTTATCGTTTCCTCCGTGGATTTGTCAGAGCGAAACAATGCACCAAGAAAATTCCCAAAGGCCTTACAAAAAAAAAAAAAAAAAAAAAAAAAAAAAACAAGTTTCTTTACGACAGAAAAAAAATGCAAAACGTAAAATCAAAAGACAGTGACAACACACCATACGGTAAGGTGCAGAAGGAAGATAGAGGCGGTGGCTGGGAAGGGCTGCCGATAAGAGGCTCTCACCCCGAGCATGACCGCTTCATGGGCGCTCTCTCCCTCCCTCCCCTGTCACCAGTCACAGCATTAAGCAAGCCTCCATTACACTGTCAGATACGGGCTGCGGGCAGCAAACGAAACGGGGAAGTATCCCCCCTCTGCCTACCAGTTTGAGCCTCCTGGCACTGCGTTTCCAGAAGATGTTTGGCTTCGTTTCTCAACTGAGAGGCTGAAACACGGGGTCCGAAGTTACCTGCGCGACCCATGCTCCTACAGATCTTAGCGTCCATTTCTGCTCAGCTGCCAACAAGGTGGGAACACTCCTTCGTCCACAAGACTCCAGAAGTATATAATTAAAGAGTACCAAGGTGTTTTTCCTCCACTGAAAGCTGAAAAGTAACTCGGCACAGCACAACCGCCTCGGGGACTTTCCCGTTCGCCTTCCACCACCGCTAACCCCATTTTTATACGTGCCCGGTCCCTCTGCCACAGGCGTGATCCCCATTATCATCACTTCCCAGTAATTCCCAGGGGAAAAGCGAGCACCTGCCCGTTTTTAGGGCTGGCAGGATTTAGCCTGCGCTATTTAAGCAGCACTCAGAGGCTGCTTGGGCAGAAGCAGCGGGGCGTCGAGCGCGACCCACCTTCAGCCCCTCAGAGCCCCGTGTTGGGGCAGAGCAAAGGTGCTGGCAGACGAGGAGCTGCTAAAAAAACACCAACACTTCCAGAACTGCTGGAAAACACCGAAAAGGGACACGCACAACCACGGTCCCTCCACAGCGCTCCCCTCCCTCCCCAGCGCCGCTTCTCCCCCGTCCCCCCCCCTCCCCGGAGCCCTCCCTGGCAGCGGGGAGCTCCCCCGGGCCCCCCTCGGCGGGGCTGGCAGCGCTCCCCGCGCCCAGCCCGGCACGTACCGGGCCGCCCCGCAGCTCCTCCGTGCACTTAAAATGGCTCCTGCCGAAAGGGGGGGAAGTGGTGCCCGGGCCCCGGCCGGTGACTCACCGCGGGGCCGGGCTGGGCTCGGCCCGGCTCAGCTCGGCTCGGCACGCCCCGGGCGGCGGCCGCCTCACGGCCGGGCTCGGCCCGCAGGTGGCGGCGACGACCCCGGGCTCCGGTGCCCGCTGTGCCCCGCCGGGCAGGTGCGGCCTCGGTGCCCTGCTGGGTCCCCACATGTGTCCTGGCCCCAGGGCAAAGCCCTTTTTGGCACCTCAGCTCGCCCGTCCCTGTCCCCAAGGCCATGTCTTTGCCTCACGTCCTGCCTCAGCCACCCTCATGACGTACAAGATGTCCCACAGCCACTTCTGTTTGGCACCCACCACAGTGCTCACACTACACCCCCCAAAAATATAACCTAGGGAGGACCCCAAATCACCCAGGGAGACACAGTCCCCACACCATTTTTCACCAATTCAGTGAGATCCGTGGCACCCACATCCCTCAGGCTTTTGAGAGCATCTCAGTGAACTTCCACACGCTCCTCACCCCTGTAGCACCTCAACAGCTGGGGCTTGTGAGAATATCTCAGTGAATTTCCAGCATGCTCCTCATCTTCCTAACCCAAATGTGGTGCTAAATAAGCACCCGATCAACACAGTCCAGCCCCAAGCCACCCAACATGCAGAGGAAGGCAACTTGAGGGCTGTGGATGGGGCTTATAGATACAGTAAGCGCACGGGTCAGGACAGATTTTTTTCCCTCCTGCGCTGGTGGGAAGGGTAAGCACAAGCAGGGTTTGTAGGCTGGCAAGTGCATTCAACTTCCACTACAAAGCTAATTTCCAGAAGGACAGCGTCCAATGTGCCACTTCAGGACCACAAAGCGTGGGGATGGCATGGCACAGACCCCAAACCGTGCAGACAGGAGGGGGTAACCAGAGGAAAGAAGGCAGCTGAGGTGACTTTGCACACTTGTACCAAGACAGGCATAAAAGCCTTAAGCTGCCTCTAGCAATCAAATGGAAAAAAACTCCAAATATGAGTGAATGCTGCAGTAATTAAACACCCCCTAGTAATAATTAAACATCAGTCCAACAGGTGATTCACTGAGCAAAACTCATTGTCTTAGGGACATTAATATCTCCAACTACTGCACAGGTTCAGTAACTGAGAAGAAAATTCCAGTTTTACTTGCAATTAATTCAGTCCCTACGATATCTTCATGGCACTCAAAGGTAAAAGTGGCTCCCAGTTTACTGTGTAAGGAACAGATACACAGGTATTTTAACAAACATTTTTTATCCCATTACTTTGCAGCCTACTTTAGAGGAAGACGTGAAGAAAACAACAGCAAGCAGAGCAGCAGAAGCATTTTTGTTGTTTTTTTTTTTCTTCTATGATTTACCAAGTAGTCACCACTTAAGTCACCACTCACGTAGCTTCACTACAGCTCTTTATCAAAATGTGTCTTCATTTGTATTTCTCAGGTGAAAAAAGAAACCACATGGAGGAAACACCACAACGTTATTTTAGTCACTGTATATTTTCCACCACTTGTGACAGATGCATTTTTCCCTCTCTCCAGCAGCTTCATTCTAATATAATCTTACTTCTGAAAGCATTTGTTTCTAGCACTTTAAAATCATGGGGCTCTGAGGGGAGAAATCCGACCCAGCTGCTCAGCAGTTACAAGGACGCTAACACAGACATGGGGAGAGCACCATTTTAATTATTAAAGAAAGTCTAATAGTTATGTTTTACAGGGAAAGAAAAAAAAAAAAAAAAAAAAAAAAAGAAAAGAAAAGAAAAGAAAAAAGCAGGAGTCTTATCCAGGTAATCAACCAAATAGAAAAATCATTCAGAGTGATGTATGACCACAACCTATGCAAACATTTTGCTGCTTCTAGGCTAAATCTGGAAGCAATATATATATTTTTAAAAGCTCACACAAAATGCAGAAATATTTAGCAAGAGATAACGCAGGTGGATGTTCATCCCTCGTACTGTATAAGGTTTTTTTCCGATTATGAGCCTGGCTCAGAGAAGTGACCTTGCCCATTGCTGTGATGAGTATCTCTATGAAATTCACACCCCCATTTGCCCCAAAGACATAGCTAGACACTGACCAACAGGGTGGCCAAAGCCAAATCAAACAGCTTTTCCCCTCCATCCCGGCTGCATGTTGCTCACACCGAGCTACTCCCCCCGCTGTTTCCCCGCGCAAATATTTGCGTAGCCGCGCAGTGAAGCGGGCGGGGGAACCAACCCGCCAAAAAAGTTAAGGCTGCACAAATAAATAAATACGGCGTGATCAAATTCTCAAGCTTTCGTTGGCCCCGGCTCCCACAGCCACACGTGCTGAAGGGGACTTCTTCAGGCTGAAGGGAAGACTCCAGCTAGCACCTCAACTCTTGCACCCTTCTCTCTCCTTATCTACACCAAGAAACTGTGCTGGTACTGCTCCAGCATTTTAGTGCTGTGGTCTCTCTGTCCCGGTAGTTGGGACTTGTGGACTGGCACCTCCCTCTGCAGCAGGTGCCACAAAAACCACAGAAACCCACAGCAGTTTCAGTCTAACGCTGCCAAATGCACAATGACCCAAATATTTACAGATGGAGAAATTGCATCAAGAGATTGCGAGGTAACTTGTTCCTATCCACAGATGTCAGATATATAAAAGTTCACTGTTCAGCAATTTCATCACAAATCAAAAGGAGAAATTCAGAACCCAGGGTTTTTGGATACCTAGAGCGCAGTCCTCACAGCTATCGGTTCTTAACGTGCCCTTTAAGGTATCGTTCAGTGATGTTTTGGTACAGGCTGAGCACAGAGCACAATGAATTTGAGAGGAAACACGCCACTGACTCACTGCAATGGTCACCTGAACTTTAGCTGAATTGTAGGAAATGGAAAGTGGTGGTAAATAAAGCATGTGTTGGACAGGCCGGTGTTCTCACAGGCTGGGAGGGAAGGTAACCTGGTCATCCTACGTCTGATCAGAAGCCTTCAGATAATAAATGCTATCATCTTTCAAAATACACAAGAGTCTTTTGCAACCCTGTGGTCAGGAAACTCCAAGCCTCCAGAAATTTAAGCCCAAGTAGTAGAAGTGGTGAGGGAAATGCTTCAAATGCAATGGATTCACAACCAAGCACCGGAGAGCTTTAACCTCATCCATTTTATACCTCCAGGTTTGCATCCAGTGTTTCCTACCGAATGTGGCAAGACAGCTGCCTTCGCCAGCAGAACAGCAACATCCCACACAGCTGCAAACCCCTGACCTTGCACAGCCTTGCACAAACCCTTCTTGGATCACCTCTGAGGTATTCCTAGGTCACATCTCAGAGATGGCAAGCCTCAAGGACAACCTACTTGCACAGTCACTTTTCCTTGCCCTTTTAAGTTCGTGCTTTCCTCCTTTGGTTACAGGTTTGCCTCTGGTACGAAGCATTGCCTTTCAGTATTTCTAAGAATGTGTTTTTAAGATGCGGCTATGCCCTCCTTTCTACTGATAAACAGACTCAGGAGGGGAAGAATTGCAAAAATCCAGGCAGTAAACACAGCTCTGACTTGAGATAGCTCCTGATCCCATCTCAGCCGCAACTGCCACGCTCGAGCTTCTCTCTGACACTCCTCTACCAACCCTGACCGCACTTTTCTCTCCCCCCCATCCTCTCCCTGCTCTGGTTCGGGTCCGCGTGGTACCCCTTAAACCTTCCAGTGACCTGCTTTGACACGTGAACGTGGCAGAAAGCTGACCGAGGTGGGTGGGGAGCATCAGCAGCTCTCTGTGCGGTTAGCGAGTTGAATCAGCTCTGAAAGGGCTGCGATGAGCGAGCACTGCCAGCAAAAGGCAGAGGACCTCCCTTTCGTGGGTGGTAGCGAAGCACCCTGCTAGGCTGGCTGAGCAATAGGGTTTTTCACCCTAAGAATCACAGGATTGCACGTTGGCTGAAAAAAAGGAGGCGTGTTATCCAGGGGATGATCCAGGCAGGGAGGAGGGACAACCACACCACTTAAACCGGTGACTCTCAGACCGATCCAATTCTGTCTCACCATCCCTCCTCATGCCATTTGTGCATTTGTTTCGAAAAGGGCACTGGAAGTCATTTAGCATCCTAAAAATACACCTGCCAATGGATTTGGTGGAAGTTACATGTTTAGACCCACAGATGAGACAATAAAACAAGGACATCAAAATAGAGAGGACAAATTTACAACCCTTACTACTTCTCTGAGTGGAATTCAAATCCCCAGAAATCATGAAGCAAAGAATGAAATCATGATCTGCAAATGCAGCCAGGAGAAATCGTTGTGCGTCATCTACTATTCTTATTAACCCCAGTCAGACAGACAAACAAGACAGTTACATCCTAAAACACAACTCACTTCTAATTTACCACTTCCCAGTCCTTCATTTGGGGATGCTAAAGTGATCCAGAAAGACCAATAGCCCTTTTAGCTTTAAATACTGTCTCTAGACCCTGTCCCATACGACAAAGAAGCCAACTGATGGAAAGACTTGACAAATATATGGGCAGAGAAATGTGTTTTTGAAAATAACTGGGTAATTCCATCTGAATTTATTATTTATTTTTTTTTTAAATCTAGAAGAGCTTACTCCCTGAAAAAAACAGACAGGAATCGCAGTTTCAATCTACAGGTGGAAACAAGGTGGGAAACTCAAGGTGGTGCCGTTCTACTCAACACTCAAATGTAGTTATAGACCATAACAGTAATGCCACTTAATATACAGAACACCTCACTAAGACTCCTCAATGCTAAATATTTGCAATAAATAAAGCCAAAATTACCTCATTTTTGCATGGTAATAATTACTGGTTGTCCCAAGAGGACCGCAAGGGCACAGAAGTGCCATGCTTTTATGCTGAATTCTCAGACAGTGTGCGTAACAGCTCTGGAAAATCTTGAAAAATTTACTTCAGGATTATACGAAGCTATACAATCCTGACTGCTAGATCCATGGCATTCAAAAGGAAACGATCACCTGTGTATACAGCCGGCTTGAAAGGCAAGTATTAGGTCACCTACCTATTTCTATGGGTTTGCACTCACCTTGCTTTCAAGCAAATATGGGTTTCCTCCTATTGGGCAAGAGGGACAGAGAGGTGAGAGGATACTGAGCATGAAATGAGACTGGTAAAATTCAAAACTGTACAAATGAAAGAAAAAGTTCAATTTTCCAAAAAATAAGCAGCAGTATTTCCTGAAAGACAATACTGATTCTTGAAATAGATCAGTAGATCATCCCACAAGTTGAGATTCTGATCCCTACTATTACACTCGTTCAGAGGTCTATTGCCTTAACAGGGTTGTACTCTTTGCTCAGGAGTCCTTGCAAGGATAATTTATAAGAATACAAACCTCTTATCTACAACTATAAGATCCTGCAACTATTACAACTACAAGAGATGTTACTACGCCGATAACAGTAAACTTAGCCTTTGTTGTTGGTTTTTTTTTTTTTCTTTTTCTTTTTTTTTCTCCTTTCTTACACCAAAATAAATAGTAATACAAAAAATAAAACCAACTATTTGCAAACATATGGTTCTGGACTAGATGAGCAAGGACTGGATGAGTTTGATACAATCAAACTGCGGCCTCTTAACTGGGACAGTCTGCAGCCCACTGAGGAGTCCTCATTAAAAAGCTATATTTTTTCTCTTCTCGAACTGTGAGTCACTCGTTACATTTTTGGATGTTGCAACACATTCATGAATAATAAACACACATTAGGAAAAAAAAATCCGCCGTGAACACTGGATTTTTTTTTCACGTCTATATTTATCAGTAGAAAAATCAAATCAAGAATGAAGCTTCGAGCTGAAAAAAAAAAGTTTCTATGCAAGGAATGTTGTTATTCACGGACAAAATATTCGGTGTAGCCTGAGACAGGCTCACAGATCGGCACAGAAGTTCGAGCAGGACGACGTTCGCATTACTATTATTGTTTGGCCTTTATACAGCCAGAGCGGCCAGGGGGAGGGATCGCCATGTTCCCCACCAAGCTCTCTCCTAAGGGAGAGCAGCCAGACACCGCCCTTTCGCTGGACAACTCCGGGCCCAATGCTGTGCTTTTGCAGCTGCCTTTATTTTATTTTATTTTTTCCTCTTTTCTTTCATTTTTTTTATTTTTTAAAGGCTGTGGAGTTAGGCTGCGGAGACGGCGCAGCCCCAGAAAGTCAGCCGCGCTGCAGGAAATGGCTGTTGATACCTCGAACCAGCACCACGCAATTATTTATGCACATTTGTGTTTCAGACAATAACAGACGGCATCCAGCACATGCACACGTAGGGACAACACTTTCCACGGCTCCAGTCAGACGAAAAAACTGTTGGCTTCCCATCTGATTTTCGTCGTCCTTTTGGCCCCGCAGCCCCAGGCCGGCCATGCCGCCTACCTCACACGCTTGGGCGGGCTCCTGGTTCAGATGCAGGCCTCGTTTACAGAAAAAAAGGAAATCTTGATACACGTCGATTTTTAGAAGCTCCATAAATATGCCCAGATGAGAGCACAAGAGAGTATTTTGGCACCGCTCAGGATACGAGCACAAAGGAAAGGAAAGTGTGTTTATTACCGCTCGTCCAGCTGCTCTAATTAGTGGGGAAAGATAAGAGGGCTAACTTGGAGAGGCAGGAGGAAAAAAAAAACAAAACACCACCACCACAAGCAAAAAAAAAAAAAATAAAAAATTAAGCTCGTTTAAATAAATACATTTTCCATTGCAGCTCATTCAGGTGGAGGGCTGGCTATTAAAGACCAGTTAGCCAGAAACATGAGCCGCTCACGCACTCGTTCAGGAAGCGATCGATACTTTTAGCGGCTGCCTTACCTGCCCAAATACATGGTCCATTAGTCAACTGATGCATACATGAATCATGGAGAAGAGACAAGGGGAAAAAAAAAAAGGAGATTACAGGAAAGAAAAAGGGGGGGTATCAGGGAGCTTGGGCTACAGATAAGGGGGACTGACAGCTGGAAGGACAACCCTGTGATCTCGCGGCTAAATTTCAAGCTGCTTGCACAAACACAACCCGTGTCTCCACACTGATCTTTGTCCTGGTGAGCTGTCCTAAAAGAAATCACAGATTACAGTCCTGTGGATCTCTCTAAGACACCAAATCGTCACCTCTTTTGGTCCTTTGCCCATAAACGTGAGGTGTGACAAGCAGATGTATCCTAGAAGACACTACTGCATGCATACATATAGGCCTAGCTTCAAAGAAAATTGCTGCTCCCACTAAGTGTTTTCCAAAAGCCTCACAGGAATCATCTGTCTTTACCCTGTGGTTCAGGGGGCCATGAAAACAATATCAGGCACCAGAGGCTAAGAGAACGAGAGGATATTACAGCAGGCATGATTTCATACATGGCATTTTTCTCCTGCTTTCCACTAACCAAGGTCATTTACTTAATGCAGGGAGCTCAGCAGTCTCCTTGAGCAGTCTGTCATTCCCTCAAGACTTAAAAAACACTTAGTATCCTCAGTGCTCCATCCAAAGCACTATACAATATGTATACATTAGTGGTTATTATTTTAGTCCGATACTGGAAATTCAGCATCTCTGTGTTCACGTTTCACCTTAGAACCCATTTATTCCTTCACTTATGGAGGGCTCCCCTGCTTTGAGGAAAAAAAAAGCTGGAGCTAGCCAGACTGGAAAGATTTTAACTCCCTCTCCCATCAAGGGACTGGTGAGACCTACATTAGACAGCAGAGCACTCAGATCCTAGGCTGGTAGCCCAAATGCAAAGTTTCATCCACTGCTTTTCGGTGACCAACTTTATTTCTTGAACTCTCACTTCCAGTGTTCCCCTTTTTAGACACTTTAGTAATGTTTTCCAGCTTTGAGAATTAGACAGAAAGACACCAATTGCGACTATGGTCACAGAAACCTTCCCATATTTCAACCACTAGTGAAGAGTAGCAGACTAATTTAATTTTAATATTCCAAGTAATTAAAAGAGCTTTTCTTGAGGCAGTCGATGATCTCACTCAGGAAAGGGAAAGGGTAAAGAAAATGACTTTTTCTGTATTATTTTTGTTTTAGATTAATTGCACATCCCCAGGCCTGTTGAACATTTGGTGCTTTGTACAAGTTCGGAGCAGCTTTCTCTCTGCTACGCTGTTCTACAAGAAAACTAACTGCCCTAAACAAGCTCTAAACAAACATCCTTTAATTCCTTTATTGCTAATCCTTAATTGCTTGCAGCAGACTGATGCTTTCCCAAATGAAAATCCCAAATGAAGAAAGCAGATCCCAAACACCCTACATCTAAGAGAGTTTGACCCCAGGGTTTGACTCCGCCTTCTGAAAACACAGCGATTTTCACCCAGACTAGTCAAGAAAGAGCCATTATTCAGCAAGTGTTTGTTTTCGGAGCTACATGTGTATATCGTATGTGCACATTTTGGCAGCAGTCAGATCTGGAGGGACAGGAATTATGAACCAAAATTATACAACACATTGGAAAATTCACTTGTACCATGAAATGTCAACTAGCAGCCCACGTAGCAAACAGGAAAAACACCACCAGGCCCAACGCCTCCTACTGCAAAGCCATCGGTGTCATCAAACGATTCACATTTACATTTTTTTCAGGTGAAATTGTAGCTGGATGCCTGCAGATGTTGCGATGGGATGCCACTGGGCGAGGAGGGGCTGGGGCCATTACAGATCTGCAGGGCAAAAATACTACAGTGAAGACCTTTTAATCTAAATAGACAAAACAAAATAGAAGAGGGGGGGAAAGTACATACAATCACGGAGTGGTTGTCCTGACTCAAGGATTGTTTTCCTCCACGCTTCTCTATTCTGCGATGCGCCTGTGTGTGTGCGTGGGGGGTGTTGATAATACAATCTGTAAATATATTGCCTTTTCCTTGCTAGTTCCACTTAGCTACAGAAAATTATAACCAGGCTCTCACCGCTTCACACATCAGCCTTCCACCCTGCAGAACATCAATATTGGCACAACCACACAAGCTTTAAAAAAAAAAAAAAGGCAATGACACTTACTAATCCAAGGCCATTCCCCTTACCCTTATATCCAAAATAGCATAGTCAGAAAACGCTGTGAAGTCAGTTTTCCTCATTGTTTTTTGGGTGCCAGTATTTGTGGATGAGAAGACTTGTGGTAGGTGAGGTTTATTCCATGAATGGAGAAGATGAGAGGGTCCCACTCATGACTTCATTAGATGCTGCATTCGAAATATCTCCTAAGTCAAGTTACTGAATTTTATAGGAAAGGTCAAAATACAAGATGAAATCCTCTCTTTCAAGTTGGACTAGTAAAGGTTTGTTTCTATGCAAACGTTGTCAACCCTCAGTCCAAGAGAGGCTTGAGAGAATAAAGCCAAAACTAAACCATACCTGAAGAGTAACACACTTAAGATAATGTCAATATGCGATTATAAAGCAAACAGAGAAATAAGCAGAACATAGCTATGGTAGAAGTAAATATACCACTACAAACTGATTAACATCTTTAGCCCTGAGCATCAAGATTTTTTTCTAGCTTATTAAATAGGTTGTACATATAGATATTATTTATATACACACACAGTATATGGCTGTATATAACCCAGAGTACTGGGAAGCCATATGCAGAAAGAAAACACTGCAAAGGAATTATAAGGAGGTCTGACGAACACCCCTCAGTTAATCTGAAACCCCACAGTTGGCCACCTTTAGCTTCTCTGTTTCACTCTCTTTACATCTTGGTGCACTCAGTCTTGTTATGAAGCTCCTTTCAGACGTCATCTGACATCACCCACACCATCTTCTCTGTTTGGCTCTGAGCAGAGCAGGAACTTCTGCAAGGTGTGCCTGGACAAGCCCCCGAAAGGTATCTTCTGGTGATCCATCACTTTCATTTTTTGTTTAATCGACGAAGGTACAGAGATTTAGAAACCTCTGGGAAAAAAATATCCCATCACTAATGAGATAAAATGGATCTGGTGGCAGGTTACTTAATTTCCTCTCCCACCCCCCCCCCGTGACTGAAAACGATACCTGCACAGAACAGCCATTCTTGCAGCCCCAGCTAAGGCAACAAACAGGTCACTTCACCTGTGTTGAAGGGACCTTGTTGCCCCAGTTTCCCCACTGTCTTCCTCTTGGGTCTGATCACCAGCACTGGACCCCAAGTTAACAACCACAATTGGCTCCTGCAGCATTCATCAGGTTCTTCCCCCACATCTGGAAACCACAGCAATGCGAGCCCTGTGGACCAACTAAAAGGACTCGGGAGATGTTGAGCTTGAGCTCTTGGTCATTCATACCTAACTGGAACATTCTAGTGCTTCACTGATTGCAATCCCTGACTTAGGAAATCTGATTATTCGCCTACTTCATGAAAAAAAATGCCTATCCATGCTTAAGGTGTCCTCAAAACAACACCATGCGTATATTGTGACATTTAGGGGAGAGGAAAGGAGAGGAAAAGAAATCTACCTACATATGACTGTTCTGCAGTGTTATTTGGTAGCAGCATTCAGATTTGTGTCTGTATTCCTCCTGCTTAGTAAAAGCTAACATTTTGTTCTTGAAAAGGACCCTTCCCCCCCAAATCCTTACACTACGGGTAATGAAGTCCATTCAGCCTTCTTCTGCACACAGTGACCTAGCTCCCAGCTATTCTGTAGCAGTTCAGGTTATCTCTGTTTTATCAGCAGGGCTATTCACAGTTTCTTCTGTATCTCATTTCTCTGGCTCACGTCCTGCCAGTTAGAAGGAGAAAACTACTCTGGATCTACCTTAATCTACTTCCTTCACTTCCTAAGTTGATTTACCCAGTTTTTGTTCATTCCCAGCATTAGTCACTATTCCTTGTGCATCTGAACATCCAAGATATATTTCAGAATAAAGAAGATGGAGGTGCAGTGGCTCCACACAGCAAATGCATGGAGATGCCTGACTTCAAGCTGCGACCACATTCCAGCCAGAAACCACAGAGAGCTGTAATGTACTTATCTGCATTTCTGGTACTGGTTAGCAGTGCCTTTTTCTAGCAGATAAAACAAGCAATCCCAAGAAAGGGCATTCCCCAGAATGACCAAAAGACAAAAAAAAAACACCACAGGTTTTTATTTCTACTTGTCTTCAGTTTACTAAAAAAATAAAAGAATATGGTAATATGATTTAGAAACCTGTCTGGATAAGAAAGAAGGAGCACACATCCAAAGGAGTGCCAGTTACAGTGTTCGTAAAGCCACCTTTTCCTAGCAGCCGCCCGGTTTCTTTAACACAGCCCGCAGATTCAGTATTGTTCCTAATATTTCCCTTTTAGAATAGCTTCCTTTGCTAAAGCACTGCATTTGCACTTGCAGAATGACTGCAACACAAAAGAACCAGAACTACGTACCTTCACCCTCAAACCACCCCTGCACAAACACTTGTGGCTGTTGAAACACCCGTACCACTACTGCTCAGTTTGATAATAAAATATGCAGAATAGAAAGTTAAATCTGAACATACGTGACAGACCATTTTACACCTCAAAAACAAACTAAGTTTTTACATGCCTGTCCACCACACATCATAAACAAAAAGCTCCAAAGAACTAAGCAGTCTCTAACAATATTTAGTGTTGCTAAACTTCTTGTCAACAATATGGAGATAAGAGAAGGGAGACTACATAAACCCTACAGGATTAGAGAATTCAGAAAGTAACATGCTCAACAGGTGCTGAGACAAATACATAGGACCTGGAACCTAGTTTGAGTCTTAAAACATATGAAGCATGTATCACTATATATCCATAAAGGCAATTAATTCCTTGTATAAGTACCTTTTTTTTTTTTTTTTTTTTTTCCTTCAGGAAAGCATTAAACAAGTAGTTTAAAGCTAACGTACAGATTTAGGGAAAGAAAAAAAAAAAAACTACTTAAAGAAAGATGAGGGGCTAATACAATAACAGCCGCTCATACGATTTGACCTTTTCCAGCTGTCAGTCACACAGTAATGACAGAAGTGACACACCTTGCATTTCTGATGAAGCTTTTATTTCTGAGGGAGAAAATACAACACCTGCAAAAGTTAATGTCTTCTCAAAAATAAAATAAAATAGGAAGACCTCTTAAGCAAACAACACTCCTCCCCCCCCCCAAAGCATGCTATGCAATAATTTACCTAGGACATGGTACATAATATGATGCAATCATACTCACTCCGAAAGAAAATCAACGATAAAAATATACCAGTGAATTTGATCACCAGAAATGAAAAACATTTCACATCAATAGAAGTGTCCTGGATAATTTTCACAAATGGTCATTGGTGAAGAAAAAAAAAAAAAAAAAAAAAGGTTTACAGTTCTGGCTCTCAACATCTTGCCTGCAGTATATTTATGGTCAGAAGCCAGATCATTCCTTCATTAAAAGAATACCTCTGTAACAGCAGCAAAGTTTCACTACCATGTAATATTAATATTCGAAAACTGAATTTAAAAAGTCTTAGTAATTGTGTTGTTTTTTTCTACTACTTCCACTAAGACACCACCAACTTCCTCAGCCCACCCCCCAGCAGCATCTCAGTGTATTTACCAGAACCTACGTCAGCTTTGGCTCCTAAGTTCCTCAGCCCACTGCAACTAACACAAATTAACCGTTTAAACCACGTAGGTAAAACGGATTGTTTTGGCAGAAATAGAAGGATCCCCACAGTGATCTGGCCAGTCTGGCAGGAGTGAGTGACTGAAGACAGCAGTGGCCCCTGCAGCTATGGCAGTGCTGGGTCACCACAGTAAATGGCACCTTGACTATGAGTCCCATACTTCGTATTTAGGCCTCAGCCTTGTTCCCCTCTGTGCAAACCCTCAGCAAGAGTGATGGTGGCCATGGTGAAGAAGTTAGTGCCTTTTCCTGCCCAACATCAACTTAGAAGACAACTGTCTCCAGCGGAGACCCACACTGACTATACGTCAGCCATTTTGTTTGGTGGTGCTGTCCCACTTCACGATGTTTCTCTCCTGCAGGGGAAGAGCAAGCAGAAGAGCTGTACAAGAGCTGACTGAAAGCCAATTTGCAACAACATCATATTTTGGAGGCAACATTTCTGTCTGGAGAAGGTACTGCTGAAGTGTCTACAGGCTGGATTTGCTTCTGGAGCTCCGTAGCGGCTTCACTTCTGTTGCGCTCGTCTACCAGCGATGATTGTGATCACCACACTTCATTATCAGTGCTCCTACAGCGGTATATGAATGCTTAGTACTGTCTCTATCCATTTTCTGGCTAGTTTTGCTGTCCTTTTACCCACAGTGCCCCTTCCTCTGTCATATATCTTTAAAAAAAAAAAAAAAAACAACAAAAAAAAACACAGCAAATCCTATGCCACAGGGTAGCATAACCTTATCGCCTCTTCAGTAATTTAAACTGTTGACAAAGTGGGCTCTTTCGGTTTCCTGCAAAACAGATGCATCTGCTGTCATTCTCGTGATCAACATTGAAAGACCTTGCCATTGCTCACTGAATTTCCACACTTACACAGCATCTCTTAACAAAAAATAAAGAACAAAGAACAGATGCCTGGATGCTATCCAATCCCCCTTGCCAAAAAAATGTCCCCGAAGATCTGCAGCAGGGTGCAGAATCCTGTAACTTTCCCACCAGCGCTTCCACTTCTCAAGGCAGAAAACCAAACTTCTTGTGACTACCTCCAAATACCCCAAGCACGCCCCCAAAATAACCAATGCATGATTAATGCATGAGCTTCTTAAAATGACAAAGCAGCAGCTTCTCTCCGAGCAGCACCAGACGTTGAAAGGGAAGCTGCAGCAGCAGCAGCTACCTTGTGAGCAACTTTCAACCAGGACTCGGCATGCTGAGTTTCCTACTTGAATACATTAGGCATAAACGAGTTGCAGAACAAGGTCAAGCAAATTGAAACACCTCATTAAATTTCATCAATGCCTGTATGACCAGGTACTTGAGATACTAACTGCTTAATGTCACTATGATATTAATGGAGGAAAGAGACAAGAATATCAGTGCACAGAATACACAGGTGAATCTAAAATAGTCCATTTTAAGAACAAAAAAAGAAATAACAATATATGTGTAAAAACAAAGCAAGGAAATCAAACTAATCCTATGGAGCAGGCAGAATTGTCTTCACTGGCCACAGATGTACCAGATGATAGACGGAGCGGGAAGTCCACACGTGACAGGTACAGAATAACACATTTAATAAAAACACCAAAGTTTTAACTACCTTGATTACAGTTATATGCAGCACTGATGAAGGGAGGAAAAAATAAACCTTGCAAACAACTCAGTCCTACTACTATTCCTTTTTAATTTGGTTATCTGGGTGCGTAATTATCCTACAAGCACACAGTTTGTGCTTCTAGGTATACAGATTATATAGTTATGCATCTTGCCTCTTTATAAATTTTATATTCAGATTTGATATCCCCTTCAGACCGACATAAGTCACTTAACAATAAGACGTCAAGAGATAGCAAACTGTAACCCATGAATACACTTTCAAAACAGGCACCACATGGTGATACTCATAATCATCTCCATAATGACCCAATTTATAACAAACTACTGGAATAATACAGTAGGATTCAAAATTTACTTTTGATGCTTTGGTTGCCGTTTTCCAAGAAGGAATTTATGAAATAACCTAATTAGAACTCTAAACTGAAAACTTCCAACCTTATTTGCACTTTATTAGTGAATTAGGTTCTGTATATACTCAAAGCCAATAGGGCATAATCATTAACTTCAATGAACGTAGCAATAGGCGCAAGAGCCAAACCCTAGAAGACTGTATTCATATTCTTTTCCCAAACACACACATCTCAGTACAGCAGCTGAGGAAAATGTTTTAGAAATCACATTTGAGACAAGTACTTTGGTGCTTAAGTATATCCAAATAAGCAGAAATACTCGTATGCATGTTTTTGACAAGTCTAGAGATAATGATTTACAAGAACTTAGGCTTCTCAAGTTTCAGTTATTCTCAATAGGAAATCTTCCAGTGATGTCATTGTGTACAGAAAGTGCAATTAGTTACCTTAAAATTTTCAGAGGATATTTGAAAGTGTGAATGAAAAAGATCAAATTAAGACCATCGTGTGAAATATGGAAAGTCAGATCTTGGCATGCTTTTATGTACCATTTACCCTATAGTAGGGTATAATAAAATAAATTTTCTAAGGAAAGAAATACTTCAAGTATTGAAGTATATTTACTCTGGTTCAGCTGCCAGAGGGAAAAAAAAAGTGTTTGTTATATTAAAAAGTACGAGCTATGGAATTATAAAACATCATCTCATAACTATCTAGGCTCAAGTGCAATTCCCAGGCCAAATTAAACCTTTAGCTTTAGCACGAAGCTGTCTGAAAAGAAACTTGGTAAGTAATACTTCGACTTGATTTGAGCAGCCCATCGTGTGTTTCAGGTTACGAAATTAATTCACCACCATAACTTCTGTTGTTTTAGCGACTGCTGGTCCTGCTAGCTTGCCAAGCCACATGCACACATGCCCACGTCCTCGTCTCCAGCACACCCGTCTGCTTGCAGCAGGAGATCTGGCAGCAGGAGAGGCTTGTCCAAAGGACAGTGAGGTAATTAAGGGCAGGGTGGGCTTCAGGGTACTGTGAGCATTACATTTACAGTAGGTCAGTTGTAAATGGTGAACAATGCCTTATCTGCTAAAAGGTAGAGGAAATTTCTCCATCCCTAAATATAGCCATCTTCCTTGACTGCTGAGCGAAGAAAGGAGGTAGACCAACCTGTGAATATGAGAGGATTCTCTGTACTGACAGAGAGCAGTAGGTGAGGAAGGTGAGTAACCAAAATCCTATCTCCAGCTGCAACCAGATGTTAATGCTCTTGAGGAAAGCAAAAAGTATACAATCTTCCATCATAATCCCAGAAGTGCAATTAGGCATCAAAAAAAAAAAAAAAAAAAGTGGTCCTCCTGAACCAAGAGAAAACTGGCCAACTTCTGGAGCGTGCCGTTTTACCGTAATGTCCACCGTAGCAACAGGTGCTACAATGCACTGACAGCACTATGAATAATCCTGTATTCTTGATCTCGTGAAGAGCACAGGTGAGCAGAGCACAGTCCTTTCCCTTTCTACATGCACTAACAAAGTGCCCCATAAAACCAACCCAAAGCACTTCTTTGAATAGTGAACGTTATCTCATTTTAAACACTCCCAGCAACATTAAACTCATTAAAATGAGTAATTACTCTCGTTGCTACTTATTACTTCATGACACAACACACCCAACTCCAGCTCCCAGACATGTTGGATGTCTCAACAGGGTCAAATAACTATCATGTAATTTCCTTATGCATATGTAAGACATATACAGGCATCATTTCACCTCTCAGTTTCCTCTGAACTGATAAACTGCATTATAAAGCTTCTTTTTTAAACCCTGGAACACTTCTGTTGCCGTGCTCCTACTAATATTTCACATCCTTCCTCATGTGAACAGCGACACCGGACGCAGACTCAGAATTCCAGTGATCTTACTCATGCCGTGTCCCTTCCCATTCCTATGCACTATTTTTATTGCTGTGTAGCCAAAGATCACACTTCGTTGACAGGATTACAATGAAAACTCCCGGCGAGATGATTATCCACACAAATTCTTAAACCTTCTTTCAAATTACCAGTTTGCAGACAGCCTCCCATCCTGCTGGTGTAACTGCATTCCTCATTCCTTAGTGGCTGGCTGCACGAACAACGCATTCTGCTGGATGGGAACCAGTTAAAAATGTGATTTGGAGTACACTGCGCTAATAACCTGTACCTTGTGTGTGTACAAACCTGTATATCATCTATGAGTAAAGATGAGATGTCATTGCAAAAACTGTGAATAGAATGGTATTCAACAGCATTGCACCAAGACCCAGTCCCTGGGGGACCCCACAAGAAACAGCTGCACGCACGCAGAAGAAAGCCACGCCTAAGTTGCTCTCTAAACTAAGATTTATGAAGCAACTTTGCCAATGTTTGTGGTATTTATTCCACAGTGACTCCATGGCACGATTGTTTTCAACTCACACTTCGCTGCAAAGTTAATAGATATATCAGGGACACAATATAGGGTGAGCCTGCTACAGCTGAACAGCTGATGAATAGCTTAGGAATTCGGGAGATGTGGTTTTCTACAATTCAAAACTCTGGGAAGCAATTTGCTCCAGTTCTACTGTAAATTGGTCTTTAACAATTGTTAAGTCATTCTGAAAGATTCAGAACCAGTCAGCCGCAGCTTCTTATTTATTTCAGGGGCTCCATGTTAAAGTTTGCAATTTTTCAGCCAGGAAAACAACAATGAGTAATACGAGTAAGTAAAAGCGTTTGTACAATTGACTGAAAAGTTTTAGTCTATTAAAAAAAAATAAAATAAAATAAAAAATCAACCGGGTGCCAATTAGTCAGCTGGGTGAGCTATTGATTAGTATTACAGTTGAGCAGTGTGCTTAAAAGCACATAAACTTACACTGGTATTGGTGAAGCTTGTAGCACTGCCTGTTAGGCGGTTACTGAAGACTTCTAATGCAAGATGCTGCTTTCAGCTGCTTGTAACTTGGCCAGACTTGGACTGTTTGGGTTGAAATTTTCCAAGTTGAATGTCTGCCTCAGGCTAAATTTTGTTCCATGTGCTGTAGAGGTTGCTTCTGAGGGAGGGGTGTAGAAAGAACTGAGTAGACAGAGATTAGAAAACCTCAGCCAAAATACTTCAGCTGTTTTTCAGAACAAGACTGGGGAAAACACTGTCTTTCAGTACTAACAGAAAACGCTGGTGAACTCATTAAAAGGTTATAGTGCTCTTTCAGCTTCGGGTAACAGATCTGAAAATTGACATGAGGGCTTGAGCTGCTCTACCAAAGGTATGCTGCCTTTTGCTGCCTCCATGAAAAATCCACACACATTTGGTCAAACTGCTGAAGACAAATTATGCATTTTCAGTAGATGCTCACTAGGCCACATCCACATTTGTCACAACTCCTCACGCCCATCAGTCCCCATAGGCCATCCCCACAAGCACTCAGCAACTTTTCTGCCAGCTCCTGCCCAGGAAAAGGCTGCAGCTCAGATAAGAGTCTTCAAAGGCATGGAGCGGGAGCAGGCTCCAGACTGTCCATGTCATGGTCAGCTGAGGCCAAAAAGATGCCAGGCACTTGGGATGAGAGCTGGAGCCCTGTTTCTCCTGCCCTTTCAGTGTCTTGTCCCGTGGGTCTTCACAGCAATGCGGGGCTGTAGAGGACCACAGAGAAGGACCAAGGAAGATGCTTCATGCAAGAACCATAGAGGGCAAGGAATGACATGAGAGGGTGGCAGAAAAACTGATGAGTAAGGCTCCCTCCACAGCAAAAACAAGAAGGTGAGGGAGAAAAAATGGGCACAGAATGACCTGAGACTAAGAAGAAAGAAAAAAAAAATACAAGGGGGCTGGTGTAGGAATGCAACTTTCTGTGCAAGGAGACTGAAAACAGGGAGATGGGACGTACAGAAGCAAAGGAGGAGGAGAAAAGGAAGGCAGATACAAGGAGACAGCGTGAGAACGAGTCAAAGGACTGAGACAAGCAATGGCACATGAGGGGCGCAGACAGAGCAGGAAAATGCGAGATCCCAACGGCACGCTCTCCTCTGGAGTCTGGGACACAGCCCAGGATTTCTGAGCCTGGCCATTCGCTCCCTGCCTGCAGACAGCTGCGAAAGAAACTGGCAGAGCATGACAGATCCTCTCCTGCTGGCCGACACGCAGCCAGGACCGACCACTGTGGGTCCTGCTCGATGGAGAGCTCGGACGAGTCTCGTGTGTTACAGCAGTAACCCAGCTGAGGGAGGACACGAACACACATGCACTGCCCCGGGCTGCCTAGCTGCTTATCTTATCTTTTCCTAAGGGGAAGAAAACCTAGGAAATGACACAGTAAAAGCAGTTTTTAAAAAAAAAAAAAAACGTGATTAGCACTGTAGAATTGAGGCCTTATTAGAACTGAGCAATGGTAATTAAAACTGTCTCCTAGTGCTCGTATGCATGGAGGTCAGCCTGTAATTGTGACTGACCTGGTCACATTTTCTTCCTGACAGAAGCTTTGTTATAATTAACATGCAAATTCTCTTTTTGCCCTTGTCCTTCAGAGCATATCCGCACCATCAGACCAGAGGACGGATGAATTCTTTTCTCCCAGGTTCTTCAATGACTCTTATCACTGCAGTAATCCATAAAAATAAAGGACACTGATCCACAATTTTCTGAAGACAGGAAACTCAGATATGAAAAAAAAAAAAAAAAATCAAGTAAAAAGCTGCAGACACTGAGAGAGCAATTCTGATGATGTAGACTTGCATTTCCACCATGCTTAGTCCTGCTAAACATTTTCTGCATGCTGAGAACAAACAGTCATTGACTTTTGTTCCAGATCGGTGAGTTCAGCATGACTGCAGATCAGACTCAAGACTCAGCTCAGGCACCCAGAAAAACAAATGGCCCGCGTCAGAAAATGGAAAGTTCAGGTGGAAATCCTACGGGAACAGCAGGGGCCACAGAATCCCGTTCTCCAGTTATCTTAGGCAGGATGATGCTTCTACCTCTTTATGTCATCACCTGCCTCATCCACCCATCGTATCTGCTGACTTCTGCCCAGCTGAGGGGTCAGCGTGCTGCTGCCACCAGCCGATACCCCCTGGCTCAGCCCCAGAGCTGGAAAAGCAGCGGCGGGTCACCTCACCTCAAATGGCATCCTGGAGCACAGGGCCCATGCAGCATGGCACCCGACAGCTCCTGAGCACCTCACTTTGCAAACTTGCAGAGGAGAGGGAGTAAATGTATAGAATATAGTGTACACAGATCAGCTGCATCCACTGGGTGGCAGGCACGTTTCACAGCATCAGGATGCATACGTACAGAGGTATACAAACGAAGCCTCTTAAACACCGCGCTCCTTCCCCGTTTCAGACACGGCAACTGAACAGACAGAGTAAAAATTTAAAAATATTAAAAAAATCCCACAGAGCTTCGGTAGCAAAGTTACCGTATTCTGCTTTTAGTTTAACACTGGTGTCTTGTCCACAGCTTTGGGGCTTTCAAAGCACTGCTACAACTCATCAGGCTGCCTGAGCTCTGTGGATGCCCCGTGACACCTCTGAAGGTGGGCACCTCACGATGCCCCCATGGCCTCCGTTAAGAGGTTTCATCAAGCCTCCATTGAGCTAATTGAGGCCCTAACAGCGACCCCAAAGCCTGCAGAGGCCGAGCCTTTAAACCCTTCCCTCACTCAGCATACTTGGCATGGAAAAAAAATAAAAAATAAAACACAAACCGAGTTCGGGCTAACAGCTGTAAATGCATTTACGTGCGTGAGCAGCGAAGTTTTAGAGTTCAGCGAAACACAAAATCCCGTATTTTCCACAGATTTCCACTTCACATCTAAGCAGGACTGTCCCAAAGTTTGCCTCAAAGACGTTTCTGGAGAAGAGGCCGTTGACCAAGTTTCAACCCAGCGCATATTTTTATAACCAAGTTGTAAACTACATAAAAAGTACACTTCTAATGGAAATGCTGACAAACGCATAACTCCTGCAGTCAGCTATGACAGCCTGACCGCAAGCCCTCCCCTTCAGGGAAAAAAAAAAAAAAGCAAAATTACTTCCCCCCTCCTCTTACGGCAGCAAGCTGGGGGCAGGGAGGAATGCGCTGCTACCCCCCGTTTAATCATTTTTATTAGGAATTTAGTCACTTTTTTTTTAATTTCCCCGTTTATTACCCACATGTTGAATTCGCCACCCGCCTGTTTTATTTTTTATTTTTTGCAATAAACAAGCAGAGGGCCTTTTAAATTCATGACTCACTGCCCAGGCTTCCCCTCCGCCCTCAGCGGCACACATCGCCAGCTGCAGCCGATGCATTAAGATTATTATTTTTTATTTATTTTGTTGGTCTCGCAGCGGCGTTGGGCAACGCTTCGCAGAGTATCGAGAGGGCAGGAGGCAGAAGTGGGACGACTTTTAGCGGAGGGAGGGAAAGCAGCGGCCGAGGGGGGCACCCAACAGGCGAGCCCCAGGGCGGCGGGGCGAGGCTGCCAGCAGGGCGGCGGCGGGGCGAGCAGGACGACGAAGAAGAGGAGGAGGAAGAAGAGGGAGGAGAAGCCAGCACCCACCCTCTTCTGCACCCCAAACTCCACCAAAAGTTGCCAGGGGGTCGCGGGGAAGGGGCCGGCGACCCCCTCCCAAAACAGCGGCGGCGGGGCTCGAACCCGCGGCCCCCGGGTGCCGACCCCCGTCCGCGCCCCCCCCACTCACCGGCGGCGGCGGCTCCCTGGGCGTGCGGCTCCCCGCGGGGCGCTGCCTTCGGCCGGGGGGCGAGGAGGAGGAGGAGCGGGGAAGAGGAGGAGGAGGAGGAGGAGGAGGAGGAGGTGGTGATGATGAAGGGCGGGTGGAGCAGAGCTGGGCTTGAGCCCTCCCGGCTCCCATCGCCGCGCTCCGCCCCGCTCCGCCCCAGCGGCACCGGCGGAGGGCAGCGGCGGAGGAGGCGGCGGCGGCGGCCATGTGAGTGCTGGCGGCCGGGACCCCGGGCACGGGGATGGGGACGGGGACGGGGACGGGGATGGGGCGGGTGGGCAGGGCTGGAGGCGACCCTCAGGGGCTTGGGGAGCCCAAACAGCCCGGGGAGAGCTCAGGCTGCAGCTTTACTGTCTCCTTATTGCTCCCCGGCCCCCCGGGTGTTTGTTTGTGCTGCCTTTTGCCCCTATCTCCGCCCTTATCTCGGCCGGGCAGCGCCGCGGGGAGCTCTCCCCCCGCCGGGACTCCTGGCTACCTCCAGCTCCGGCTGCAGTTTGTGGAAGAAACCCCCCTTTTCTTCATTTTTGCTGCCTCTTTTAGCCACTTAAAATATTTAGGAAACACCTACTGATGCTTGGGCGCGTCTGGGAGGGGGTGCAAAACGCAGGGGTTGCTCTGTGTGACCTGAGAAAGTCAGATGGCATCTGCTTGCTTCTTCTACTTGTCAAAATATCATTTTTCCCCCATAAAATCATACGAAATGGATCCAAAATTTGTGATCTGGTGGGGAAGTATTTGGTGGTTCAGCTGCTGGAGCCTGCCTTGCAGACTCACAGTACGTGCAGCAGTGTTCATCATTTTAGTTCCTGCTAAATTTATACCCAAACAGCTTCTTGACCCAATTTGTCACTTTTTTTTTTTTTTTCTTTTCCCCTTCTCTCTCTCTCTTCTAATTCTTATCATACTCTCCCTGACGTGGCCCAGATCCTTCTCCATCTGCAGCAGCAGACCTCTGCTCTCGGTAGATATTCCTGATCTCGGATGTTTAACGCCGAAGGCTGGCTCGGGCTCTCGGCTTTAGGCTCCCCCCGTAAGGCCTCGATCCCTAACGATTTTAGTTTCTCGTTCTGAGAGCTCACCAATACAGAAAGACTGAAAGATATTTTCACTAAATTACCTCTTCTCAAACGGTTTCCCCTGCAGAAGCTCTGCTGTGAGATGTGTGGATATTTTTCATTTTTTTTTCCTACTTCATTGCATTACAGAAGTATTATTTTGCTTTAGAAGTGCACAGTGTTCCTCAAGAGAATTTATTCGTATTTCTGAAAACTGTGCCCTGTTGAGTGGCTGTTACAGACCATCGGTGGTAGCTAGTCTGAATTCTCATATCTTTATGTAGCCAGGAGCTAGGATTTGGGGATTTCTCACTGCACACACGAAGATCTGTGTTCAAGAAGATGATGCATGCCTAGACTGTTCAGTGCTCAATCCTGTAGAAAGCTGGAAGATATTAACTGTGTGCGAAATCTTCAGAGTTTGCAGATATTAAGACCAAAGAATACCCTGAGCATGCGTATGAAGTCGTTCCCCCTAAAGGCCAATAATTTGGACAGATATATCCCTGATACACATCCCTCTGCATCCCTAACAGATTTCAAGTCTGGTGTTTCAGAACAAAGCTATTCAAAGCACATAGTTCCAGATTTTGTTTGCATGGCCAAATTACGTTTTTTTTTTCTTGTTTTCAGATACTTTTTTTCCTTGTATTCAGAACCACCTGACACAGTTAGTTCTTATTCCCTGTCCTCCCTTTTCTTTATTTTTCTTCTTCCAGCCAGCATGTGGTAGGAACCAAAACCTCCATCCCAGTCTCACAATAAAGTTTGTCAAAACTTTTCTTCGCTGAGGACAGTGTCTTTATTAGGGTTTCTTAATGCTTCCCAATATAACTGCTGCTTGCACTGTCTGCTAAAACATTAATAATTTGCCTAAGCTGTTAGGAGGAGATACTCACGTATTGACAGGGGGCTCTGACTTGAGAGCTCGGGGCCTTGGACTCTGGCACTGCTGGAGTCACTCCTCAGGTTGCTTTCTGCATGTTGTCGGCAGAACCTGGTCCTTTTTAGTCTCCCAAACACGCGGTTCATGGGCAGGAGGAGTGCACAACCCAAATATTTTAACACAGGCTGTGTGATTCTAATGCCTCAAAATTAATTGTGCCGAGGAAAAGTACCTGCAAGGACTTTCTAAAATAAAATGATCCCCTTGATTTTTGCACACTTATTCAAGTATAAGAGACCTTTGTATTTTAACTGCATCTACTCTCAAGGCTGTATTTGGTAGATTACTGGAAAAAAAATCCCATATTTGACCAGTCATCGAGCAGGATTAGCTTTGAGGCTGGTGAGCGGAGCCTGTGAAGCATCCTGGCAGAATCCTGCTGAAGAGGGATTTTCCTGCAGCCCTGCTGGTATGTCACAGGCTCCGGCCCTATTACAGTAACAGATGGGATTTGGGGGGATAGTTAGATGAGCTTGCTCTTTTTTTTTGAGTGGTATGAGCTCAAGTGGAAAATCTCAGTGTATAATACTCAGGAGACTCCTAAGTTGCAGATCTGGGACTGTAATTTACACAATTAACTCTGTTAAGCATAAAATAGCAGGATTTAAGGTTCCTGTGATATCAGGTCTACTGCACAGCATTGTGTTTACCATCACAGAGCCAGCTCCGATCTTCAGCAACACCAACAGGAGGTGAAGACAAAAGTTTTCCTCGTCAAGGCCTCGAGTTTTGTGTTTAGGTCCCAGCTGTGCCTCGGGTTCCTCAGTGATCACTCTGTGTAGCTACAGGGGCTTGTGACAGATGTGATGATGACCTTTGCCTTGGGAAAGTTAACGCAGCTTTTAGCTGGAAATTCACCTTGGGTGATGTCAAAGGCTTAGGGACAGTTCAGGAGCCATAGCCCAAAGAGGAAAAAGGCCCTAGAGGTATTTCTGAGCTCTGAACCTCTCCCTCCCACTCAGCTGCTTTTCAAGCCACTTTCAGATTTCCCAGGCTTTGGCCCTAGTGCGTTTTGGAGTACGGATCTCGAAAGCCTTTTAATTAAATGTGTGACTAAGTAATCACCCAGGTTTAAAGTCCACTGTGTAGAGATGAGAGGATTTCTCTGTAAGTCAGGGGGAGCCCAGCTGCTTTCTGGCTTCCCAGCAAATTGCTCGGAAAGCTGCGTGCTGCTAACACGCTTGCTTACAGGTTGAAATGTTTTTGCAGAGTGGATTCATCATACTTACAACTTTAAATAGCCACAGCCTCTTGGAAATCGTGTTTTTACACTAAGCACTGGTGGGGAGGCATATTTTGATCTCTCTGCTTCAATTTTAAGAGTGAAGTCAGGTCTATTTGTGTTACGAAAGATGTGCTTGCACATAAAAGGTTTGGGGTGGTATTTTTACGTGTGGAAGAAGTTTTGTTTTCATTGAATTAAAAAGTCAGGAAGTATTTTCTTTAAATTGTGTACATTGATCTTGAGGTGGAAGGCAGAGATCCATTTTTTTGGACTAATCTTGAATATCCTCAGTGTCATCTTGATTTTTTTTTTTATTTTTTTCCCCTCATTCCTTTTATTTTAATTGAAAAAAATAAAATCTGTTGCTGAAATGTTTTCTGCTGAACCAAGGCATTGCGTCTGTCCCTACAAGCCAACAAGACATGGAATTATTTCTACAAAACCCTCGTCTGCCATTAGAAAGAGGTTGTTGATGACGAATCACCCTTTATCTAATTGTAGGAGGGCTTGTTTGTTTTACTGGTAAATACTTTTATGTACCAACTTTTCAGCTCTGAGGAGTTTTCCCCGTGTTTTCTCACACACAGACAACTTCTTATCTAAATGGGCTGGTTCAGAAATGCTCACGTTGTCGCACGGGAACACCCAAAGCACTTGCTGTTGTGTCTGGGACCCCACAGGTCCCAGTCTGCCCCAGGACTCCTCGCCTTAGCTCGCCTCGTCCAGGACCACACCTCTGTGTTGCCTGGCTCACTGAGGACAGTATCCAAAATGGGCTTTGACGTTAAATCAAAATTTTACCCCTAGAAGCATTTCTGTATGCATTTTTTAATGAAAAACAGCACGAGTTGCACATTTCTGACAGGTCTGTGATGAATAAAGGTATCTGCTGCTGCTTGTTTAGCTTTGGCTTGTGTTGTCTTATATTTCTGGTCCTCACAGCGTTATCTCTGTTGGAAAAAAAAAAAAATATTGCAGTCTTCAAGGATCAGTTGGGTAAATCTTGCTACTGAGCCATGCTTTATGAACCACTGTAGTCGATACAACTATTCTTGCTTGCTTGCCATAGCTTTAAAAAAAAGCCCCAAAACAAAAACACCAAAAAATATCCTCGTAGCACTCAATCACCCAAAGACAGCGACTCGGTTTGGTCTCTGAGGCTATGTATTTTACAACCTGTGGCTTTGATTATTGTTTCAGATTGCACATCTTCTCTTTTTCCTTCTCCCCAGGGCCGATTACTGGAAATCTCAGCCCAAAAAGTTCTGCGATTACTGCAAGTGCTGGATAGCAGACAACAGACCTGTACGATCATCTTCTCTGCTAAGTCCATGATTCTGAAATACTAAGAATTTGAATTATGGCCTATAAAATCACTTGTTAATTTATTAATGCATGAACTGTGCTGTTTAAAAATGCTTTTGTAGTACTGGTGATATTTAAGATGTGTTCCGTGAGAGCCACGTACCTGCATACAAGATGGTGCATGCTGTTTGTACTTGGCAGTGCAAGAGAAGAAGTGAAATATTTGATCCTGCTTTTTCTTCACGACCTGTAACTGAACATTTGATCTGTCCTGAAACGCCTGTTCCTAGCCTTAGTATGCAAATGGAAAGCAAAACCTGGTCTACATGCTGTTTGTATACAGCAGGCCTGGTGCAGCCAGTGCTGTAAGCACTTAAAGGAAATTTCTTTCATTTCACACAGCCCACAGAAATGTTGCTGGGTCAAAGAAAGGTGTTTCTGACTTGCAGACACCTTTTGCAAGACACCTTTTTTCGACCCATTGGTTTCTCACTTTAAAAATAAGTTCTGCCCTCCTGACTCGATGCCAAAGGTACTCCTGGAGCTGAGCTTCATCTGGTTTACAATTAGATACCTGTAACTCAGAAGCACAGATGTGAGCTGATTGGTTTAGGTTTCTTTTGTATAGTCAGCGAAGAGATATATACATTAAGGAGGGTATTTAGGTAACCCATAAGCCTGCCTTCAGAAGAGGTCAATCATCATCTGGATGTGCATCCCCTGCACATCTGTTTGTGCAAATAAATTTGGGGTTACTAGGTCAGCTTCAGGCACCTAATTTTTGAACACCTAAGTGAGATCAGATGTGTCTTCTGTGAACCACATGAGGGTTTCAGCTGTCACACCTGTACAGCTTCTGAACTCCTTCCAGTTTCTACTGGCTTTGTGTTTTTTTTTTTTTTTGTTTTGTTTTTTTTTTTTTTTTTTTTTTTTTTTTCTGGCAGCTTTTTGGCTTGCAGACTGTTATGTTGTCCTCATTTACCCAACTTGAGCCTTTTCTCCCTCTCAGATTTGTGGGCCTGGAGACTGGTTACGTTCATAGGATCTTTCTACAGTTGGGAATTATCTAATTAAGGACAGTAGCTAATGTTTGCAATGCTAAATAGACCACAATGTTTTTAAAGGTTTGCAGGAAAACCAACCAAATGGGTAAAAAAAAAAAGTATGCTACTTAGGATAGCATAGAGAGGGAACCCAAATTCCGTGTTACTCATCTCTAATATACGTGCTGAGTATTATTATTTCTGAAGTTTTAAATCTCTTAAATACAGAATATGAACGTTTATACTAAAAGTTTTGAGCGTTACTGTTTTTTCATAAGTTTTGTGTTGTGTTTTGCAGTGTTCCTGAATTTATTATGAGGAAATATTTTCAAAGCAGGTTACATTTAGGCTTGTTGAACTAAGTTTAGTCTAATTAAATTTTAACTAGCTGCAACAAATTACAATTGGATGTATTATTTTTCTTGTTTTTTCTTATTTTTTTAGAGCATAGAGTTTCATGAAAGAGGAAAGAATCATAAAGAAAATGTGGCAAAAAGAATTAGTGAGGTAACTCAATTATCTTACTTTCACAAATACATATATTTAATCACTTTTATTATCAGACTTGCTTAATTTATTCTCTTGGGCTTTTGTTTTCTTTTAGATTAAAAAGAAAAGCTTGGAAAAAGCAAAAGAAGAAGAAAACATGTCAAAAGAATTTGCAGCAATGGAGGAGGCTGCAATGAAAGCATATCAAGAGGATTTGAAAAGGCTTGGAATCAAGCCAGGTAGTTCATATAGTTGCCAAAGGATTAAAGACAAAATTGAAAGAATATTGAATAGGAATGTTTTTTTTCTTAAATTAGGTTTTAGAAATATGAGACTAGGCCTCCAGGACTGTGTTTGCTTGTTTATTTATTTATTTATTAAAAAAAATAATAATAAAGGAAAGAAATGTGAGCCTGCAAATTGCTGGTAGTAGAAGTTGCAGTACAGATTGTTTTTAGCTGTGGTGTCCTCAGGTGCATGGAACAATCTGGTTTGGAATGGAACATTTAAACAATGTGAAAGCACACACACACACACACACACACAAAACAAACAAACTAAAAAAAACAGTAGTTAGTACTTTGAATCAGCAGCGTAGCTTCCTTTAATTTTATTTTTCACTTTTACCACTTGGAGACAAAAGTTCCTATCAAATAGGAGCACTTGGACTTGCACTGGTATCAAGTAGTAGAGATTAAAATCTGCTACTCAGCTTGCAGTTCAGCAAGTACCTTTGTTCAGTCAATGCAAAGACGTATTGTCCTTTTTAAAAAGTTGTAGTTTAAAGCTCCTGCAGTAGTTCTTCCTCAAGACTCTTTTAGTTTCTTTGGGTTTAGTCAGAGCTCATGGGTTCTTACAGTTTTTGTGTTATTATTCATCTTTTGATACTTGGATATCAAATATCAAAAGTTATTATAAGGAAGATACTATCTTGTAACACTATTGTATTGCTAAAATGAAAGGTTCTTTGAATGTAATCTTTTCAGTTTGGCTACTACGAGTGTAATACTAATGACTAAGAATACTCCTAAGAACAAAATTTCCTATTTGCTGTTACATAAGTGACTAATATTTAAACTCAGATTAATGCTCTTGTTTTTTAACTGAGTGTTATTTCTCTTTAAGATGAGGTAGGTCCCAGTTCAGTGCTGAGTAAAACACTGAGTAGCACAACAGAAGATAAAGGAAAGAAGGAAAAGAAGGAAAAGAAAGAAAAGAAAGAGAAGAAGGAAAAGAAAAAAAAGACATCTCCGGGCGCCTCAGAGTCACCGAAAGTTGAAACGAAGGAGTGGGTGCAAGGACTTTCTCCTGAAGGCTACACTTATTACTACAATACAAAAACAGGAGGTAAAAATTAGTGAGGAGCAAATGCAGATAGACATATAGCATACAAATGACTAAAGACAACCTGCATTTCTTTATGCTTCCGCTATCTCAGTAGGAAGCTGATTATTAAAATCTGAACAATTAGATGGAGTTTTTGATACTTAATAATCAAGACTCAGGCATCCGGAACTTGAGGCTGTATTTGCTTTTTCTTAATAATAATGGGATAACACAGTAATTCTACTGTTTCTGGAAAATGTTAGCCTCTCAGAGGTTAAATATACAAAAGATAGCTGTGCTTTTTCTAAAAATGCTTTATCAGGAATGAGAAGTGAACTGGATGATTATTTGGGCATCGATCATGCTCAAGTAAATGAGGGCAGTTATGAATTGTTCTCTGATTGTTTCTTTCCACATTTACAGGATTTATCTAACTGACTGACTTCTGTTGAGGAGCAATGTGTTATGAGCTTATACTTTATACTCTAAAGTTATACTTTAGAGCATAAAAGCAACCCTCTTTTATGATTAATGAGAACATAACAAACTGTTTCTTATAAATTTAGGGATGACTTTAGTATTTAGTTTAGTCTCTCCTTCTACAGGGTAACTTCCAAAAGGTAAAAATCTTGTGTGTTCAGTTTCTTCTGACCTATGCTACCATTTAAAAAAAATGCCCTTTTTGTACCAAATTTCCAGTATCTGTGTGTCAACCAGAATCTAACAGTCTGGCAGATTAGTTCTGATAAAGCCAGTTGTAATTATGACACTTTGGTTTATTGTTATACTATAGTTAGATATATCCCATCAGAATATATATTATCCTTTATCAATGTTACACTTTGGATGAGCGCACATATCAGTATCTTAGTGGTTAGATCTTTGTTTTTTTATATTGTTAAACATGAACAGGACTGAGTGATGGGTGAAATTTGCTTTTGTTTTTTGTTTTTGTTTTTTTTTTAAGAATCACAGTGGGAAAAACCTAAAGGATTCCAAGGCAACTCTAAAAATTCGCAAACGGTAATCAAACACTGTTATTTGTACGTTTCTTTGCCCTTGTAAACACTTACCAGAAATGAGCTGAGCAATTTGCAAGTCTCTTCTGATTGCAGACGATAAATTGTTTGCCCTTAGTAAACATAGGAAACATAACATAATGTAAGTATATAGGATCATTTATGACATGATGAAAATTGAAATTCTACTGTACATGTTTTTTTTGCATTAATAATTATCAAGAGAAGAGATAATGATGGTTATGTTTTTACAGAATGTTTTTTTAACGCATTAGCCCATTGAATTGAAAGCTTATGGAAAACTCTGATTAAATTCTGTTCAGCTTTTTGTAGCTCTCCTCTCCTTTTACAGTAAGATGGAACATGAGCATTGAAGAGACATCAGATCCGAATTATAGTTCATGAGTTTCTTCTACCACAGTGATGTAGAAATCTTTAACACTTAAAAGAAAAAAGGAATTCTTCCTTTTTGACAACTGCTCAGTGAGAAATAGTTGTTTGTTATGTGTATGAAGAAATGTGTGTGTGTTTGTGTGTTGTGTTTTAGCACTGTGTGGAAAACACAGAGGCTACATTGTCCGGTAGTAAAGAAAAAATATCTTTTTGTGTTTGCTTTAGGGTACATTTATATGATAATTTGTCCTTTTTGGAGGTTTCTTAGTGGCACGGTTGCCATCTGCAAGCAACCTTTTAGTGTTTTACTGTATTTTCCTGATTTAAGGGACAGGCAAACCTGCTGAATAGTCCAAAGACTATTTATTATATTTATTTATTATATTTATTTATTATAATACATTTATTATCATCATCAGTGGACTTTCCCCTGGTATTTTTCACTCCAGAAATTTAGTGCTTCACAACATTAAAAGCATTATTTGTACAACATTCCCATGAAGTGAGGTTAAGTTTTTCCCATTTTCAAGATAAGTGTAACAGCACAGTATGATTTCAAGTCACTGTTGTCTGCTAATACTGGATTTTCTGTTGGAGAGCAAAAAATCCTGTCTTTTTCAGAATGCTCGACATGCTGTCACCCCATATTGTTGTGTCTTAGAAGGTAGCCTTTGTTTGGTACTGGGTACTTACAGACTGAGGAAAAACTGGTTATAATAGTGTATATTTTTAGGCAATTGAATCAATTTACAAAATGTCACATTCGTTGTCTTTATTCTCTCTCTCTGTTAAGACAGGGTTTTATTTCAGAAACAGATTTTTTTTTTATCCAGTGTTTATTCATGTCAGAGCTGCCCAACACATGCTACTCCAGCTTTCTGTTTTCTTTCCCCTGCAGTTTTGCCTAACTTGTTAACCAGGTCTTCAACTTTATCTTTTCTGTCAAGGCGTAGCTTTGCAGTATTTTTACGCCAGCCTTCCCCTGAAAGAGGCGGTCTGGTGACTGATCGTGTATGGTCCTTGGTGTGTGTTTGTCCTGACAATGAACTCATCCAGGGAGTGGAAACCTCGGAGTTTAGGTTACTGCTTGTTTCCTTGAATCAGCCTTCTGGGCAGTCAGAATTGCCCGTTCAGGAAGACCAGATGGAAGAGGGAAGGAGCTGCCTTCTTGGCAGCAGTCTGACGTTAGCTCGTCTCAGCTGTATCATAAATACGCACCTTCGGCCTCAGCTATCTCTGTCGTGCCACATGGCTGTATTTTGCCATTCCTCCCTCGCCCTGATCTGTGACTTTGTGGTGTCTCTAATTACTTCAGCTCCTGCTGAAAACGAGCGTTTAATTGCTCCCTTATTTCTTCTGAGCTAAAGATACTGGGAATGTTCCAGATCTCCAGCAAGGACTCACGTTTCCCACAAATTAAAGGGCATGTTTGCAATTTGTCGTGCAAGTGAGATTCACGGTCCTTCCTTGCTTTATAGCAGGTTGGCTTGCTGCTCAGGCTTTGCAAGAGGTGCAGAGAACAGAGCAATGAAAGGCGTGGTGAAGGCTACCTACAGCTTCGCTTAGATTGACATTGTGCTTGTTAGCATTTGTGTAGTAGGATGCTCGGAGTGCCAAATGTCAAATACCTGCTGAAAACCTAAACCTTCTCAGGATCTAACTGTAACAAAAAGGATAGCTTGCACATAAGTACAGTCTTTTGTCCTCTTTCGACTTACATAAGATAAATTTTCCTTTTTTTTCCTCATGTTTAAACTATCACATTGAAACTTTTGAGAGCAAAAACTTGAGGAAACTTGATCACTGAAGGTTTTCTTGCTTTTTGCCTCCTCTAAACAAACCAGCATAATTTCTTGTTCCTTAAGTAGTTTTCTACAGAGCGGATGTGAACTTCTGATTTTGTTGTTTTAAAAAGAAAAACGAGGTTTTAATAGAGTATTAAGCAAATGGATAGGAATGTGCGTGGAAAAATCCGCGTATCACTGTGTGTATCTATACACAGAAACTTTTATTAATGCAAAAATGATGTATGATGAAGCTACACAGAAGTCCTGCCCAGTACAGGGGAGTGAGTAATATTAGTACTTAAGGAGCAGTGAAAAAGTTTTATGTGTAAGTGTTGCTGAAATCAGGTTCTTAACAAAGATCTTAACTCATGTAATGCATGATTATTTATTCTGCAAGTAATTTTTATTTTAATTACGCATCCGCAAAGGCATACAAGCAGCAAATCCAGCCATGTTTCTCCTGCGTTGATTAATCAGTATGAAAAATCAATGTTTTGTTGAAATTGGTGCTTTTCCAAATCAAGTAAATTCATTGGCGTGCATTCCTGCAAAGGTTAATTCTTCAATTATTTCTGGTGAATGTGTACTTTGGAATAAATTTTAGAAGGCTATTTTGTTTGCTTTTGTTTATTCAGTGATAGTATTTCTTGATACCGGTTTTCTATAGCCCTGACAAAACTTGCAAGACTTCCAGAGAGATTTTTCAGTCTCTACTTAAGACAATGAATGAAACAGGAAATGACAAGTTAAGATGTGAAGGCTTTGGAAAATCAAAAATGTGTAAAATAATGGGCTATATCTTAATTCGAACTGTATGGCATGCTAATTATCCACTATTTGAAAAAAAAACGTGTATATGGATTTGTGGTTCTTTAAAGATAAGCAATTCAATCTCATTTGAGTCAAAGGGAATAATTTGTAAGAGTTTAAGGAGTTCAAGCTTCAGACAGGTTTTGAAACAATAAAATTATCATGAGCAAAAGTATTCAAGGGATGAAGTCTTATGTTTTGTAAGTGATTCTTTCGCTGATCCTTAAAAGTCGTTGTTTTTAATTAGCTTCTGTATCTTCTTCTCAGGGAGCAGTGTGGGTAGAAGGTGTCTCTGAAGATGGTCATACCTATTACTATAACACACAAACAGGAGGTAAGGAGTTGAGCTCTGTTTCAGAACAGAGGCTTTTCAGAGCAGCATTTTATTTTGCAAATAGCTGTGTTTTAAGGCCGCTGTTAAGTTCTGTATCTTTTAAGCACTTGCCTTAGTTGAAATAGATTTGTTGTTTAGCTCAGTGCTGACTTTATAAATGTATTATGAGACTGTATATGTTTGTGCTTTGTAGGTTTGTTTTTTTTAAACCATTAACTTACAACTTTTAGATATGGGTTCTTCATTTCTACATATGTATTGAAGTTTTAGTTTGGAAACCCAAAAGGATAGGATTTTGTTTTACCAGGTGTATGGAGCTGAAGTTTAGGATCTCCTAAACTTTTCCTCTTGTTGACATAGGACTGACACGAGAATCCAGAATCAGAGTCCCTACTTCTTTTCCCCATATATTATTTTTTTTTTTCCCTGCATGGGGAACTTTGTGGTAACTCCCCCAGAACAGGCATTTGTTTTCTAAATCTGTTCAAATCAGGTATGGTCAACAGTGCCTCTCTGGAGAGCAAGTGATTTTATGCCAGCTATGAGTTTTCCTTCTGCTGTTGGGTATGAAGTGGAATTCCTAATGATGCCAAGAATAGGAAAGAAAAAACAAAACCCTTTCAGTTTTTCAGCATGCCACCTCCCTTCTCCAATGATTTGTGGTTACTCTTCTGAGAGGAAAGTGAGTTGCTGGTTATTTTTAAACATTGCCTTCGAAGTTCAGACATATTTTATGCTTTTGGTTGTAACATTTTTTAAGTTCTTCACGGACACGTTGCACTTAAGAGGAATGTCTTTATGATCATTATATTCGGTAAAACTTGAGATTGTGAGACTTCAAAGTGATCCCCTTATTTTTATCTAGTTGCAGGTATCTTGCAAATGCTTGAAATACTTGTCAGCTCTGCTAACGCTAATCCTATTTTCTGAAGAAAAGACAAATTGTTAGCCAAGGGGAATGTTCGTAGCGTCTCATCTCAGGCATGTAATTTAGGAGGCCAGTATCTCTCGGCTTAGCTCCTGCTATGAATCATGCTTCAGAAGGCTGCACCTTAATCCACTAACTATAGGTGATACCTAAAAAAGTGATATTTTATTTTTCTTAGTTACTGGTCTAAAGCTAGATGACAGCAATACCCTTAAGAGACTGCTTTGTTAGTTGTAAGCCACCCATTTTCAGTTTTTTACACCTTTACTTCCTCAAGATACATTTAGAAGCATACTTCTTAAGTGCTGTTTTTTGCTAGGGGTTACTCTGGAAATAAAGTAATTGGGAAAATAGTTCTGTTACATTTGAAAGTTTATATAACATTATATATTTAAAGGTGGTATACTTTTACCTTATTGCTACTAAAACCGGCTTCAAGACCACTGATTCACTTTTATTTAAATACCTTCTCTCAATATATTTGCTGGAATACTACCTTCTAATTGAAAATGTGGTCATATCCTACAGATATTTTTGCCTTTTCAAATTAATGTTTGTATTCCCTTGTTTGCTTGATAGCTGTTTAATTAGAGACCTGACCTTACTGAGACGAGTAGCAGGGGAGAAGGTTTTATCTGCCCTGAAAGCTAAGAAGCTCACAGTTAACATTCCTTACCTCATCCTTTCTTTGGCATCAGTGGATAACACAAATCAAATGGGTACCTCCAAAGGTGGCCTGCCCTGTTGTAGGGTGAGAGGGACCAGAGTTGTTTGGACCACGGTTTGCTATGCACGATGTTTTTCTTAAGCACTAATTAAAACAAGCTTTATCAACAGTGAACTTGGTTGTCATGATGGTATCTTTGCTGAGAAAAATGTACTGAGCAAAGGCAGAGGCCTTGTGCTAAATTATTCGCTGTATATCTGCATAAGGCAGTACTCCTTCTGAAAGGTGATGCTGTCAAAGCAATAATAGATTAGAGTTAGATACATAAATAATGCGATTATTCAAATATCTTGGACAGTATCCACGTGGGAGAAACCTGATGGTTTTGTTTCATCTTCAAATGAGAACAGTAAGCGCGGCAAGCGTTCTGAAGAGGGTGCAGAAACAGGTTCCAAAGCATCGGAATCGGACTCCAGTCAGGAAGACAGTGAAAGTGAAGCACAAAGTCCAGGAAAAAATTCCAAGGTAAAGTCTCTCTTTAGATTTATTTTACATATAGTGTTCACTTTCTAGTATTAAATGACTTGTCTTTCATCTCTTGTGATAGGCTGTACTGATTGTGGTGAGATTAAACCTTATGACTGAAAGTAGGAGCTTGCACTTTGAATAGTGAAATTAATCCTTATTTGAAGTGATTTGGCACATTAGTGGCACTGTTCCAGAATACAGAGCGCGAACTTCAGCCAACCTGAAGAAGAATTCTGCAGCAAGTGTGATGTACTCTGAGAGAGCAGACTGTCTTATCCCTGAAATAATCCAAAAAGTTAATTGGCATCGGCAGCCCACGCAACAAAATCAATTGTGTGTATTTGTCTTCAGTTTTGAAACTTCACATAGAGGGTGTGATTATGGCTCTGGTTGGGACAGGTGGATTTCTGGAACTGGTAGTTCAGAACCAACAGAGATGGCTTAAATATAATTTGTATTAATTAAACAGGTGTGAATTCTAAAATACATACTTCTGTATCACTGTGCATTGTTATAAACCACCACGTGTTAGGTACAAATTGTGTATGTGCATGCACTGAAAATTGTGTGTGATTTTTTTTGGCCTCTTGTTTTTAAGTAAGCTATAATTGTCTACTCCTTGTTAACTTCAGCCATGACAGGTTTTTTTTCAACTGTGTATGAGATGAAAGCTCAAGGAAAAAAGTGTAAAGATTTTTATTACAATATGATTTTATTGTTTCAAATCACTCTTGGTTGAAAATTATGAATAGTAGACGATAAATAAAAGATGTAAAATAAAGCTACGTTATGTTTTTATTTAGGCATTTTTGCTTAAGGTGGGTTTTTTCCTCTTTAGAGGAAAGGAGATGATGAATCAGAGGAAGAGAAATCTCCCAAGGCTAAAAAGCTAAGCCCTTATGGGACATGGCGAGAAGTTAATCTGGAAGAAGAGCGTGCATCAGCTTCCAAAGATTATTCCAGTGACACATCTAAGACCAACCCTTATGGAAAATGGCAATCAATTAAAAACGAAGAAGAAGAAGAAGAAGAATCAGGGTGAGTATCTTTTGACCACAGCAATTTGCGTAATTTTCAAGAGCTGAATCTTTTTTCTTCTTGACTTTTGGCAGTTAGCACAGCTTTTATTGGGAATGTAGCCTGAAGTACAACCCTTTTCTTGGAGATTATTTAAAGTAATAGCTCTCCATGGAGGATAGCAGTGGCATTTTGTTTCAGTGCAGAATTTCACCCTAAGTACAAAGTCAACTGAAGGGATTTTAAGGATAGTTGTCATCCATCATTTTCCTCAGAGGCTGAGTATCAATTGTTTAAATGTAGTTACTCTAAGCTTATGTTCCTTATATATTGTCTCCTTCAACAATCCGGTTCAGCTGACTCCAGCTCTTGGAACTGCTTTTTCAACTGCTTCCAGCCTCGGAGCAGCACAGGCAGCTTGCTCAATGTCTCCAACTTCCAGGCTAAATTCTCTTTCTTTCTGATGAATGATTAGTTTGGGCTACCTCTGCCTGGAGTTCAGGTTGCTGAGGGCCCTAGAAGATCTTGATCTTGATCATGGGGCTTTGAATCTCTTCCCTGTCGGATCAGTAGTTGCTGATATGAGTGTGCTTTTTGAAGACCCCAAGTGAATTTACCTAATGTGGGCTGAGCTGTTCCCACAAGCAGTGAATTATTCTTGAATTCATGATGCTGCACTGATTCTGGCTGCTCACTTGAAGGACACAGCCCTTTGTAACAGATTTGTTTTGTCTTTAACCCAGCGTTGTAGTAACAGAGTTCTGTTTGAGCTCTTATTTTTCTTGCTCCCTAACTTCAAAATAAAGTAAAGCCAAAACAAAACAAAATGCACTAAAACTTCTGCTGTCACTGCAGATAAGTACTGGATGCTGTCATAATGTGTTGGTAGACACTTTCTGTAATGCTTTAAGTAAGGAGCTGAAAGACAAAACATGTAATCTGGTTATGCCAATATTAAATTGGAAGCTGTCTCTCTCTCACATGTCCAGCTGATGCACTGCAGATGTTTTCATGACTTGCATCTGATCAGGATGTGTGTGTGTGTGATTTTTTTTTCGGTTGGCTGGTTTGGTTTGTTTTACTGCACGATGCCTGAGGTTGCTCATTTTCTTCTGAAGCATACTGTCTTTTGTGGTGAGTTTCCTGTTACAGTGCCCTCTAGGAGCCTGGAAAAACAGTTTGGGGAGAAGGAAATGAATCTTTCCTTTCATTCTTACCCCATTACACAGCATTTTCGTTTTAAATTATTCAGCAGGTACAGTTCTGTCACTGTTTGATTAAATTAAGCACAGATACACTTCCTTGGAGATAATAATGTTGCTTGGTAAGTTCCCATAACACCTCCTGTGTTGGGGCAGCTAACCACTTCTTGACTCCAGAGCTGGTAAGTTCTTGCAGTGTTTTTGGAAAGCACTGCCCGATAAAAAGTGCTTTCAGCTACTGAACCTTATATATATCAGTCTGTATTTTAACACACGTGTAAGGAAGACATGTGGTTGTTCATTAGCAGTGCTGAAAGATGTCTGTGTTCCTGGCCGGTCCATACAAATGTACTCCCTAAGGGTGTCTCTTCACAGTAGTGTTATGCTGCTGCTGTGATTCCGATTGTCTGGTGATCTGGATCATTTCTGCCAACTGTTCAGCTGCTCTCCATTTTATGTTCATGCCTCTGGTTATCCTTCTAGAACACAGTGTTTGCCACCGACCCCCTAAAACTGGTAACTTTTGGACAATGTCCTTGATTATTAGCTGTGATCCTGTGCTATGAAGCTGCTTCTCCCAGCTTTGGGTTGTTTTTTCATTTGGTAGGCCTCTTCTCTGCTCTGTCACACACAGCCTTGGGGATGGACACCTGAGGGAAACTACTCAGTAGCAAACCATTGCTAATTACTCACTGGCCACCATCTTTCAACATCTTTATTTTTATTTTTTTTTCTATTTTTATTTTATTTTTTTAATGCCACTTCACTCAGAAGAAACAAAGAATGTTTTTCTTGATCCCTGTCATGCTGATGATCTTGGCTAGAAGGCTTTGCATCTAGCTCAAAGCTGCTTTGATTAAAGATGGATATCACTGTCTGTAGTACCCAGTATTCTTTTCTCCATGCAGATTAACTCTTTTATGTTTCCTTCTCTTCCCTCCAGTGAAAAAGTGGACCTGGAGCTTCCTAGTACAGAGAGTGACAACGTGCCAGCTCCAGTGCTAGAGGTTCCCGAAGATGCCCAGGTGATATTTACAGAGAAGACAGTTACCTCCCTTGGAGACCTGGCAGAAGGGGTGCCGACGTTTAAAAAGAGGAAATTTGAAAATGGGAAATCCAGAAACTTAAGGCAAAGACTAAGCGATCAGTAGCAAATCATTTTAGATTCCATTTAGGCTGGAGGGATTCAAAAGTTTAATATTTTAAACAGGCTTTTATAAAGAAAATGTTGGATAGAAAATAAGGATTTATAGGTATTAAAACGTATGTGAGTTGTACTATTTTTTTATTTTATTTTGACGTGAGTGCATTTGGAATGGAAGTTTGTGCTATATTACTTATGCAATACTGTAAATAGTTTTATGTTTTGTTTTAACCATGCCATCTAAGCTCAATTAGCTCAGTGTATGCTGTCATTTGGTCAGGTTTTTTACCCCTTTTCTAAGTATGGGACAATGTGCTAATGCTTAATCTGCAAAAAATGATACAGACCTTTTATTTTTACACCAGAACTGGATCAGTGGCGTGTACTAGAGAGTAAAATCACCCCCCAAGATAATCTACATGGAGTAGTTTCCTAACTAATGAGTAAAAGTACTGTGCTTACTAACCTCTAATTAATTGCTTGCAAACTAGTAGGCGCTGAGAGTTCCAACATTTCAAGTAGATAAACTGAAAGCTGTTTTTAGGGGAGTTAGTCACACCGGTGCTGCTCATTTCTAATGGTATTCTAAAATAAATTAATTGTGTACATGCATGATCAGTTTGTTAGAGCTCTGCTGAAGGTTTAAACCTGATGAATCTGATTTGTAATAACAGCTCTGGAGCCACCTCTGTCAAAGTAGTAGTTTTCTGTGCTTTCTTCCTGATGCATTTTGCTTTATTGTTGTTTCTTCTAGGATTTTTCTTTCCTTTTACACATCACGTTTTCTATTTTTTGGTCTTGTTTCCTTTTTGTCTCTTTCCTCGTAAAAAGCAATGACATGGTATTGTCATGAAAAAATATTCCAAAGATCTTGCCCTGCTACAGCGTACAGCATCCTTTTTGAGGCTGGTGGTTTTCCTCTGCTGGTAAGAGGAACGCATTGAGTAGCGTTACCTAGGCTGGGAGGGGCTGAGCATATCGAAGCTTCATCATTCCCAGTGCTACAGGAGAGGAAAATAAAAGATGAGTGAGTGGAGCTGGTGGCTGAACTGTCCAAGCTGGCTGCTCGGGCTGTTAGAAGTTGGCAGTGTAAATGCTTAGGTGTTTTTTTTTAAAGGATTTTAAGTTTGACTTCTTAATCTGATGGGTTTTGTCTCCGTTTAGCATCGTCAAGATTCAGTGGCTGCATTAGAAGGCAGCTCTGCTTTCCTGCTTCTCTAGGTATCAAACAGAGAGCCAAAAAGGCTGAAATCATGAAACCATTGAGAAACACGCCTCCATTTCTAAAGCCCACAGCGTTTTGCTCAGGAGAGTCTCGGTCAGAAACAGAGAGCAGAGTTAAGGCAGCTCTCAGAGTCCAGCTACAGCAAAATACAGCTGGTAGCTGCTGAGCTTGAACTTCTTGGGGAAAAGACCTAATCTGTCAGACCAGCTGGCAGAGGAGTGGGAATCTGGTCTATCATACATTACAAGGGAAGCTGAGGTCCTTTTTTTTTTCTCTCTTTATGGCGTGACATTTTTTTGTGTGTAGAAGTGTTTTGGAGTGTAGGTTTTAATCATACATGCTTGTTTGTCAGGGTTGTGTTTCTTCTGGTGTTTGTTTTGAAAAGTTTGAACGTTTTCTGTCATATCTAGCTCTGCATGCTCATTGAAAGCTACAGGTGACCACTGGATGCTCTCAGAGTCCAGGAGATGCAGGAATACACACGTTTGTTCCACGTGAAAGACCTCGTAAGCAAGGCTAGAACAGAAGTTCCCCTTCTACCATGGAGAGGTTGACAGGTTTCTTTTTCATAAACACTTTAAGCACCTTCTTAAAAATCATGCTCTACCAGCAGTTCTCTTCCTCCATTCCAGTCTGAGGTTGCCTAAACTATATGTTAGGGCAGATTGAGACCATCTGTGATGCCACTAACACTTCCTTAGCATATTGTAAATAATTCTTGATACATCCCTAAGCCACATTTGCCTTTTTTTACATGACCACGTCGAGCTGTCTGCTGCAGGTGCCCTGTGCTTTGCCAGTTCAACCAGCTCTTTCTGCTCCTTGGCCATTGTTGACTGCTGAGTTAGCAGCTGATTGTTCTTTCCTTTCAAGAAACTGTTTTTTAATGATTTTGTTTTGCCCTGCTGTACTCATCCTCCTTCTGTTACTCCTGAAGTATATTTATTTCTTTCTGATGCGTCTGCAAAATGATTTTATTACTTACTAGTGCTCTTTTTCTGTGGGCTCCACTTTTAATATCCTCTGAAGAGGACGTCTTCCCCTGCTTAGTGAAGTTCCCAAAATATTGTCATTTTCTCTTTAAAACGTTTTGTCATATCGAAATCCCCATAGGCAGTAATTCCAGATACCTGTAACTAAATTGCTTAAGCAGATGTTTAAAAACATCTGAAAACAGAAGTGTTCCAGGCTCGTTTCCTCGAGGAGCTGCTGCTAGTAGTAATGTGAACCAAAGGTCTTTGCCAAGTGCTGAGCTTCACAGACAAACCAAAGCTAGTGTTTACCTTAGGGGAAAGAATTAAATGTTTTCTTTGTTCGCCACGAGTTGCGTTGGGTTAACTAATGCTGATGTGACTTCTCAAGCCAGGATTTCACCAGAAGTGCAGCTCCTCTCTCCCCACTGCCTCTGCGGATCAGTTTGGAGAGAGCAGTTTGTTGCTGGCCCTCGAGTGTAATAAGAGCCAGTTGAAACAAATGTGATACTTAGAAAGTCGCTGTTTAATTTTGCACCGTGCTGTCATTTGATATCCTTAGTGTGTGTCTAAACCAAATGTTTTCTCTTGTGTACAAAAATGCAGCCTTGTATGAGAATTAGGGCAGACCCCGGTGTTCCAGGGCATCTGTTCTGCAGAGATAGCTCTCCCTTCTGCCCTATCTCCCTGCAAAATCTTCTGCCTTTGGAATTTGCCGTAGGAATCCTCCAGGTATTAGCACAGTTCTGCTCCTCATCTGCTAATCCTTCCTTGGGCTGCACTGACTTTTTGCAAAGGAACGTTCCTGTTTCAGAGGAGCAGCGTTTTGTTTTCTCACTAATCCGTTTTCTGTCCCTCAGCCTGTTTTTATCCACTCACATGTTGTTGTTTTTTTGCAAGCACCTTGAGTTAGGGCCACATCCTTGGCTTTATTTTAAGTCGCTTCACTGCACTGTCTTTGTTTCCTTGCATCACCTTTCACCAGTCTTGTCTTTTGGAAGGAGAGCTTCGCAGCCTGTCTCCAGTGTGTGCATTTCAACAAGAGGCCCACCTGAAGTTGACGATGCTTTTAGAAGCACCTACATTGCATAGGCTAAAAGGGAAGCTGATTTTTCCTTGGCGTGTAATTCAGCGTGACAGGAGCTGTGCAGGGAGCACCTGCTCAGTTCAACCCAGGTTATAGAGTAATCTTTGTTCCGATTTGGGCCAAGCCAAATTTTAACCCTGCACCTGGGAATTTGTAGAATGAAATGCAGACCTTCCCAATGGAGCAAATGCTTGTTGTAGTTTGACCCTCATAGACTCATTTGGTGCTGCTGCACCATTCAAACCAAATACTCGGACTGAGAGGATGAGAGGACGAGTCCTGACATGGATCTGAATTAAATTCACTACCTGGGCATCTATAAAAGCATTTCTCCTTCCCCTCCCTGAAAATAATGTGATTCCAGTGCACATTTTGGCACCTCAGAAGGGGAGTAAAAACCCATTTAATGCTTCCTGGCCTCCTTGGTTTGCTTTTTTGAGTCGTGCCTCCCCCTCCTCGTACTTTTTCATTATTACTGGGGTCTTCCTCAAGCCGTCTCCCTCCAGTAGTCCTAGCTATGCACATCTCCGTCTCACCGCTGTGCGTACACCTTCCCCTCATCCCCGCTGAGCTCTCCAGAAGGTTTGGTCTTCTCCTGCGCAGGCCACGGTGTCTCCACCTCCCAGCCTCAGCAGGATGCTCACCTCATGCCCTGGAGAAGCAGATCCCCAGCTATTTTGGCTGGTTGTGCTCTTTTGGTTTTCTGGTTTATTTTCCTGAAAGAGATTTCATTGCATTCCTCACGGAGGGCTCGCGGCCCTTAACTCCTTGCACTTACTGCTTCAAAAGCTGTCCGTGTCCCTTCAGCTGGCCACTGCTGCAGCCCTTCGGTTGTGTCAGCCCCATCTTCTTGGCCTCTTGTGTCCACCTCTCGGGTCCTCTTACCTTCTGCCTGCTCCTTAACGTGGGGATGGTGTTAGCCGTTTGCGTGAGGAATGAGGCTAGCTTTGTGAAATGTTTGGGGATAGAGCTTGAATAAAAGTTTCTGTACAAAATAAATAAATAAAAATGTTGCAAGTAACCTGAAAGAGGCTAAATTTGCTCAAGAGGATTCCTGGGGAACGTCAGCAAGCACAGGTTTGGTTTTAGCTGTGCACGTAGAAGCAGACTGTGTTACAAACCAGCAGGCAGCATCACGCAGCCCCCGTGCTAGAGACTGGGTTTGGATCCCTTGCTTGACCGAGGGTGCAGCGAGGAAGGAACCGTGGGGCTGTTCACAAGCATTTGTTTTACTCTGAGTGTTGTCTGCAAAACCAAACAGCTGCTTTCCCAAACAATTTCTCAGTTGCAAGGGCAGAGTACAGCAAGCTCTTGAAGTGGAGTTCATGTGAAAATACCAAATAAAGCTCTCATTTGAACCATCTGTCTTGCTGCTGTTCATGTACTCAAGGGGTTTTGGGCGACCTGAGAGAATTACGGGTGCAGATTGTGTTAAAAGTGGGGCCTGGGGTAAATATAAACCCAAACAGGTATGTTAATATGGAAGGGCTTGTTAAAAGAAGTGGTTTTTTTCAGTTTGTGGTCACCGATGTAGTGCCTGGGTGCTTTCCAGTAGCGTGTTAAAGAGTTGCTGGAAATTGCTTTTTTTCAGTGCACCAATTATAAGTAACAAACGACCTGGGTTAAAATTGTTAATTTGTAAATTCCTAACAGGACAGAGCCCAGGTTTGCCGTGGTTACTGTTTAGCAGCACTCGGACTGTGTCTGAATAGGTAAACTTCAGACGGAAACAGATGGTTACTCGGTAGCCTTCCTATTCCTTGGTCTTAGAATGAGAAGGAATTAAAGACGTGCATTTCCCACCTTTCATAAGTGTCTGCAAATTATTCAGTAACACTGCTTTTACTGAAAAAAAAACACATTATAATCTTACTGTCAATGTGATCATTTGGCAACTTTTTTATTCTTACAGAAAGCAAAAAAAAACCTACTCAGCTTTACAAAGCAGCTAGAATAAGGTCAGGTAAGATCTGGGCAAACAGGCTATGAAATACCTTTTACTGCTAACAGTGTTAGGTTATTCCTTCCTTTTAACTAAATGATAATAAACAGCCCTCTCTGTCAAAGGAATAAATTCATTTCTAGTGCCAGGATTTCTGAGGCGTTCCCCGGTGCATTCCATTGATGATTAATTGGAAGTAATCAAGATAAGACACCGGTGCTGTTCTGCTTAAATAGCGGGTAAAAATCCATTTTTCCACTGTCATAAAGCCCCATGTGTTTCTTTGTATAATGTTTTATTTATTCTACAAATATGATTAATAGCATATCTATACATAGTATTATGTTTTAATAGCCCTGCCTTTCATCTGGTTTAGAAACATGCTACAAAGGAAGAGTTGTCCTAGGACCAAGAGGAAAGTCATAAAGATAGGAGGTAGGGGTACCAGGGAGAGGCAGGATCGGAGCGATAAAATAGATGTTTTACTGAGACACAGCCCCTGAGCATACGAGCTCTTTGGTTGAAGGGAACATTTCTGGCTGATCCATCTACCCCAACATCTCCCGTGCGGTTCTCCAAACACAGCAGTGGACACGCTCTGCTTGCAAACGCAGTAACTTGCGTTTCATGGCCAGAGCAAAGAGGTGATGCTATTTATGTAGCTGGTGCTGGAGGTCTCAAGTGCCTGAATGGCAGCTGGTTTTGGAAAGGGATGTTTGAAACAGAACCCCAGGCATGGGGCAGCAAGTGGCAACTATCGGCATTTTCATTTGAAAACTTCTGCTTTTTTCCTTATCATTTTGACAGCTGCTACGTTTAAAGGTAAAGATGTTTTCCAGATATCCAAGTGGAACCTACGTTAGCAATGCCAAATCAAGCTCAAAAGGTAAAAAACAAACCAAAACGGATCTTCAGCTGATGCCGTTTGCGAATCGTTCGCACCCATCTGCCACGAAGAGTTTCAAAGCAGCAGTCAGTTCTTACAGCTCCTGATTTAAGGTAAAGCTGTAGGAAAAGGTGGTAAAGCCTGATGTATAAATCCACGCTCAGGGACTAGGGGAACTAGAGAAGGTGCCTTTGCTGCTTTGGCATTGCCCCTTCGTGTTTTGTCTAACAGAAACAGGTGAATTGTACAAGAGCCTGACTGGAAACAACCTCGTTTCTTAACCTAATGAGAATATGTAATCATATAACAAATAGTAATGTTAGCACAGCCGTTGTTCCCATGCAGCGTTATTTTGGGGAGTAAAACTGAAATATTTCTTGCTCCAGAAAAGGTAATTTATTTATATTATGCTAGCAGACAAAAACAAACAGGCAGGAAAATGAAGGCCTTGCTTTAACAATCTTACACTGAAAAAATGCCAAAACAACAGCAAAAATAGCACCTAGGCTGCAGAGGGGAGGATAACCTTCGGAGCCTATAGAACCTATATGACTTATGCTTCCTTGTAGGTGAGGGGTGGATCAAGGCCCATATACATGGTTCAGTACAGCTCACAGGCTTGTACGTGCAGAAATACCTTATTAATTGCTCATCTTTGGGTGCATAAGCAATGCAGGTGAGGTACTTCTGCCATTTATCTCAGCAGCTTTTACATCCCGCAGAAAAGACAGGGGTGCAAACCTTGTAGAGTAGTGTATGGTTTCAGATATCCTATAAGCTCATCCTATAAACCTATCCTACTGGAACAGCCTAGGAGAAAAGGTTTAGCCGCTGGATTTCAATGCCTCCACTGGGGACATCAAAAACGTGATTTTAGAGGGGAGCTCCCTTCTGCTTTCCCCTTCCTCTGAGCACAAACCCAGCACCACCAAAGAGAGGCTGCAGAAAATGAAGGAGTTTCTAAGATCGTTCAACATATATAATAAAACAACTCTTTCTGCACCATGAAAGTGAGCTAAAGGGGCACGTTAATTGGCTCACCACGTAAACTCTCCTCCTGCAGCTAATCCCATCAGTTAGCACCGGTCTGTCAGCACTGCATAGGTGCCAGCTGAGCTGCCTGCCTTCCTGCGGGTATTTTTCACTCAGCTGCTCACTGCAATGCCAGCGTTCAAATGTGCAGATGACTCTAAATCATGGGACACTAGGCTTACTGATTGATTTACACAGCTCTCAATTAAAAAATAAAAAAATAAACCTTTTGTAATTGAGTGTTGGAAGCAAGTCAAGAATTCTCACACCCCCAAGAATTGAAGAATAGTTCCATAACTGAGAAACCGAGTACTTTTCCTGCTTTCTTCCTGTCTGAATAAAGTTAAATTTATATATTTTAATATATATATATTTATATAGTTGCTATTCTGTCCAAATAAAGTTTAAACTGATGTTTAACTACACAGTTTAGGATTCAGTATTGAAATAATTTGTTTTCTTAAAACAACTGCTATTTTCTCAGTCCTGTATCATTCATGATTAGGAAATAAACATGCAGACAAAAACCAGCCACGATGTGCAATTTAAATCGTGACAATTCATGGACTCTTCACATTCACGAGAAAGTGCAGAGCAGTTCCATAGCACGGTTTGGGAAGAGCAGGATAAAGAGCAAACGCATCGATCTAGCAAGTCAGCCCAGCCCAGCAGTGCCCTTGCCTATTTCTGTGTAATGTTAAACATCCAAGTGCTCCTCACTCTCTGCTTCTGACTGCTGCCTGCCTACGCACAAGTGCGTGTAAGTGTATTGCACAATATGTGCCTAGGGGAAAACATGAACACGAGTCCTATTAAAGCTGCGTGCTCTGCAGCTATCTGGCTTGCCCTCAGAGACACGCACACATTCCCGAAGAAGACATCAAGGCAGAAGCTGAATTCCAGACCTACCTCATTTGCTAAAATCCATCTACACTGTCAGCTCATTTTCTGTCAAGGAGGAGGATGCTGCCTGTTATCTGTGCTAAACTCCTTCCAGAACCTCGTCAACTCAACGTGAAACTGGAACAGGTACTTTCACACTCCACCACAGCACGTGGTCCAGACCCAGCCTCAGCTGACCCAGGAAGGCTGACAGGTACAGCTCTCAGGATCCTGGCCTCTCGTCCAAGATTGCTCCCTTTCCTTTTCTATATTCACTGTAAATAAATAATGTATCATAATACAGAGTTATTTAGAAAGGACTACATTTAGGAAGTTCACTCTGTCAGTAGATAAAAACAATAAAAATAAGCATTAGTCATGAGGCCAGATTCTAGACTAAGTGAGGGGAGCTTCGGATCTTTCACCTAGACAGGAACATCTCCCATCCCCAGAACAAACAGTACTCAAAGCCTGTTCTTTTCTGCTAGGGAAACAGTAGTAAAGTCAACCCATTAAGTTCATTTGTGCCAATATATATATAAAAAAAGAGTAATAGTGCACACTGAAAAAAAGGCATAGATTTTAATCAGTCATCTAACACATGTCCATTTTATTTTGCTACTGAATGCATTTCTGCTTTAACTCTATACAATGTCTTCAGCAGCCTCCTCCTTCCACAGACTGTAAATTTTCTAGATACTCGGTGAGAGCCTCCATCTCTGCAAACTCCAGTAGCCTGTTTATCAGCTTATCCAGTTCTTCTTTCCCACTTAGAATTTCCTATGAAAAAACAACAGCAGACAAAAGCATTACTGAGCATTCATCAGTGTTATTCCGAAATAGTGACTACACAGAAGAGGAGCTCTGGGAATGCCCTCTGCCCGGCGTCTTATCGTAGCACTTCCACTTGCCCAACTTCATGACTCCCCTGTCCCTGTGTGAGAGCACCATGGTGCACTGGGACTTCGTGTGAAGGCACACTGGCAACAACAGAAGAGGTGTTGGTGCCTTCTTGCTGTGCTTTCGCATAACCTAAGCATTTACATAAAAAAAATCATCCAGCAAGAACAATTAGGAGTAGGAGGACCCAACTTAAATATTTTTTTCATGCCAAGAACAAATTTTTTTTTTTTTTACAAGCAAAGCTTAACTCACTTCTGTTAGACAGTTTATAGTTCCAATTTTACTCAAAAAAAAAGTAACTGTGAAAAGCCAGACTAACAAAACTAATATGTATACAGTTGTGGAACTTCTTACCATTCTCTTCCATCTGGATACCTCTATAGCTCTTCCCTACCCCATTAAATATGAACTTAAGAATGGTTCATATGTCCTGTGTTCCCATTCAGCATGTCCTGTGTTCTCTGAAGTAACCCTGGACATCTGTGGGTACAGGTTAAAAGTGTTGCTCCTTAGGCAACAGCAATTACAGTAAACTGGATGCCTAAGACAACTTAATACAGGGTCATCCAAAATTTTGTCCTAAAGTTCAGAGCATTGCCCATAAATTTATTAGACAAAAATGCACTATTAGGTATTTGTTTAAATACCTGTTAACAAAGCAATAAGATTGAAACGTTATGCAGAAATTTATTCAGAAGTAAAACACCAGGTAATCTTGCAATAGAAGTATTCAGCTTCAGTTGCTATTATCTGTGGCTTTCAAGGTAAACAAAGTTGTTGTTTTTTCTTTATTCACTCTAGCATTAAAAGGAGGATTAAGCTGATTGGCTGACTTAACTAACAAAAAGTCTGTCTTGTCAGGTTTTTCTTTTGGCTACAGTAAGCTTCAAGAATCTCGTTTCACTTGCCCAGTTTGGTGAAGGGACTCACAAAGTTCACTAAGGGGCACTCCATGCTTGATCTTTTTTTCATATAGTAGGAGAAAAAGACACAGAGAACTAGGTCAGCTACATACTTCCTGTGTAAGTCATCTTTAACACTACCCTACATCACTGAGGCAGAAGAGTGTGAGCTTCTTGAATCTATCACATTCCATCAGAGAACAACGGGCCACGTGATTTCCACATATATTTTAAATTGTTTTCACAAGGTTACATTTTTCCTCACAAGATACAGATAAGTCTAAGTTTTAAAGCCCCGATAAGCAACCATCACCTTGATATTGCGTGCATCATGCGCGATCCTGTGGTCGGTGACTCTGTCCTGGGTGAAGTTGTAAGTACGAATTCTCTCTGACTGGGCTCTTGTTCCCAACTGTAGCAATAAAAATATATATATTGCGTTTTTTTTTAATTAAAAAGCACTCTACAACAGCATAGCCAGAATAAACACAAATTGATCAGCCGGTTCCACCTAACAGCCTAGTAGTCACTGATTTAGGATATATTTTTAAAACATTGTGGAAATACTACACTGTATTATTTGCTATTCCGTATCAGACCAAGTTTTAACATCCTGCAGTACACCACTTCTGTCCTAGCTGTGTAGCTGTAAGAATGACACCAGCCACGTAAGGCAAAAGGTGTGCCTACACATGGCAGCAGTTCAAAAATGTAACGTGGTATTTTGGGTTTTGAGGGGGTTGTGTTCCCACCAAAGATAACGAGTAGGCACCATTAATAACAGCCAACGTTTACTACACAGAGGGGTGGCAAAGCAGTTCCACTAACATCTGGCTGTCAGAAATCAACACCCAAAGAGTAAATTGAGAATACGGAGAGGAGTCCTCTAGTGGTAATGTGCAGGAGCGCAAACAAAAAAAAGCTTTAAAGCTTTTAAAGCTAAAAGCTTTATTGAAATGCTTTATTGAAATGGAGAATTACACAATAAAAACTGCTCAGGGAGATGAGTACCTGCTTAGGTTTTGTTTGGAAAATTCTACCCGCACCCACATTTATATTTCAAACCAAGGAATTTATTCGATATATTCTGAATTATTAGGAAAGGTAATTTACTTTCACCTGATTTTCTGTAGTATGTAAATATATAATAAACGTAAATCTACAGTCCTTCATGCAGCTTTGAAAACTCTCAAGCTGAAGTTATTAACAAAAGATAAATGGCTCACTGATTACAACTGAGTTAATAATCTGCAGGAACAATACATTTAAATGCAATCTGAAATTAGTGATTAAGTAGCTGGAAACTTTGGAGCACCGAAGAATTCTGTTATTGTGAAGTATTTTCATTCTTTTTGATTATCGTTGAAGTTTGCACCACAAACAGCAAAATACTCAAGGAATGGGAAAAGAATGTTAGCACACTTAAGAGAAAAGTACACTTTGCAGCTTAACTTGAGGTAAGTCTTTTACGGAAATCTTTTTTTCTCTTAAAGGCTACCTAAAAAATAGCAAATCAACTTTTATGTAACTGCAAATTGGTGGGCTTGTTTATATACTCATTTATCTCAAAAGCTCTGTATGATCTGGTCAAATATGTTTTAGGAACAGGTTAAAATACAACTCCAAGAACTCACAGAATCACAGAATTTCTAGGTTGGAAGAGACCTCAAGATCATCGAGTCCAACCTCTGACCTAACGCTAACAGTCCCCACTAAACCATATCCCTAAGCTCTACATCTAAACGTCTTTTGAAAACTTCCAGGGATGGTGACTCCACCACTTCCCTGGGCAGCCTGTTCCAGTGCCTCACAACCCTTTCAGTGAAGAAGTTCTTCCTAACATCTAACCTAAAACTCCCCTGGCTCAACTTTAGCCCATTCCCCCTCGTCCTGTCACCAGGCACGTGGGAGAACAAACCAACCCCCACCTCGCCACAGCCTCCCTTGAGGTACCTATAGAGAGCGATAAGGTCGCCCCTGAGCCTCCTCTTCTCCAGGCTGAACAAGCCCAGTTCCCTCAGCCGCTCCTCGCAGGACTTGTTCTCCAGGCCCCTCACCAGCTTCGTCGCTGGTGAGGGGCCTGGAGAACAAGCACTCCAAGAACTTCTGATCCTCATTTTCACAGAGAATAACTCTGTACTACTGCTCTGATTGTGTAACTGTAGCCTTAAGAGGGGAATTCAGTTCATAGTGTTCAGCGAGTTTGGATCATTCAGAGAGCTCCAGCTGCAGTCTTACGATTCCCTTCTCTCCAGCTACAGTCGATGGCTCTTTTTCATTACCTGAGAAATCTACATTAGGGTTGAACTAGGAGAAGATAAAATCAGAGCTCCAGTTTTAAAGCACTTACCACTTTAACACAGAAGATTCTCCTTTGTAAGCACACCCAGCCAGACACACACACTCATGTGCTCTGTCACTGCCACTCAAAGAGATCAGAAACAAATCTACAACGCGGCACCTTTTCCAAGTTCCAGCAATCACATTTCCTCACCTGCAGTTTTCTGGCACTCTGCTCTTGACTTAGTTGTTTTTCAATGATCTGCTGGTACAGCTTAGCTCTCAGCATCTGCAGAGCTATTTCCTTGTTCTTCAGCTGTGATCGCTCCTGCTGGCACTCTACTACCAGTCCTTTACAGAAGAATTCAAGAGAGCACAGATCAAAAGCCCGTTATAACAAAGAACAAGCAAGCTAAATTAATTCTAACACATTTGGTGATTGAAACCTTCTGCAGTGCTGGTTTGTAGGGCCTTTCAGCTGTAGGGTAAAAAGTCATTTTAACACACTGCCCAAAACCTTAAGTAACTTTTTAAATCCTTCACAGTTGTACCAGGAGCTTCTTTGTTTGATGCTACAGAACGGGTAGTGGTATTGTAAAATTTCATGAAGCAAACAAGTTTCTGACGTTGCCTCCAGAAAACAGATTTTCTCCAGCTAGCTATCGTGTGTTAAAAATGTAATTTGCAGAGTACACAGAAGCAAGTTGAGAAAAAACAAAATGCAGGATTTGAAAGTCTTAGTCTGCATAAGCTCTTGGAGGCTGGAAAGTTCATTATTCTAGCAAAAAAAGGTGTCAAAGTCATACTGGAGAGTCATAAACTGAATTATGAATAACAAATAAAGATCTTCACAAGAAAACTAGTATTTTTACTTTACATTATATTTCTGAAATAAAAAGGCGTACACAAAACAGCTGTTTTCAGGTTGCTCCTGGAATTTCTTGTGCATTAAGAGATTCTGCATCTGGATGGATACAAACCCACTGAATTTCAGTACAAACAAATCCTAACCAAGACAGAGTGGTTCAGTATATACAGTAACTTCCCATCAGTGTGTGCTTTCTTTCCTATTCAACATCTAACAGCATTAACTAGCACCCAATGAAAATCTTCAACCCTCCTTTTTCTCTCAGTCTTGTAATTACACAGTTTGCAGCAAGGCTGCCAATGACCATTACTCCTGAAGCAGTCAGCACAAATTATTTACATCTCCCATCCCATCCCTGTCACCCTCCATTTGTTCTTTCATCCTTCAAAGACAGTGTATTCATTAAGCAATCCATCTGAGGACAAAACTGACGTAACAGCAACATGTCGACCATTGTTCCACTAACACACATTCCTTTTCTCACTTGTTTCCTTGCTAAAAGGTGGGCAGAACGAGAAAGGGATACTGTCTTTTTTGATACAAGGCCCAACCTGGCAAACTCACTGTAAGAGATGATTTGCAGGATCATGAGCTTTCAGTTCAGGATAAAGCTTTAGGGTGATTAGAAGGAAATGCAGCCAGACTCACCTGTGGGAAGGTGCACGATTCTCACGGCGCTGTCAGTTTTGTTAACGTGTTGCCCTCCTGCTCCTTTGGACCTGAACGTGTCTACACGCAGATCTCTGGGATCCACTTTAACGTCAACCTAGAATCAAAGAAAATTACTACTTTCTGCTCCTGCTAAAATATTTTGAAGATCTTTTCAAGGATACACAGTATTAAAAAAAAAAAAAAAAAAAAAAAAAAACACTTCTCCAAAACCTGTTCTTTTATAACTGTTCCTAAGTAACAGCTATAATTATTATACTTAAAACACCCTAACAGCAAGTATCTCTGCAAAGCAACTCTTTAAGTACTCTACTTATTTTTTCCATCTCTCACTCCAGGTCCTTCAGAAAACAAGGTATGTCTGTGCGGGAAACAAACTACAATCAGCAACTTTTTGTAAAACCACCAGCTTTGGCAGGGAGACCAAGAAACAAGCAAATCATCCAAATTAATTCTAAGTAGCAGCTCAAGGATCTTGTTCACCGAGTCAAGCCTGAATGATTTTTGCAAGGGTGTTTAAAAACATCTTAGGAAAAGGTGGGTGTACCCAGATCCAGGCAAGGACTGCAGCACTGGATGTACGAGCCCATGACCTGGACCAAGTTTGAGCTCAGTGGATAGGAAAAGAACATTCTGACCTAATCAACGTTGCGAGGAAAGTGTTACAGGGAAGCAGAACTTGCAGGGAAACTTCAAGATTTGTTTTTGATTATCTTCAGCGTAAATTGCTGGTTTAAGTGAGAACGGCTGGTATCAGTGAAAACTCAAAGACTTACCCACACGCTCATTCAAATTCAGAGCATACGGCCCTGGATTTAACAGGGAACGACACCAATAATTTAAATGAACCAAAAAAGAATTAAGGGACTTGCTGAAACTTATTACTATGCAACACTGAATATTTTCTTGGACATGTTCCCCGTCTTAATATAAGACATAATTTAAAATTGGCTTAGTGCTAACGAGCCAGATCTGTGAGCACTGGGGCCGGAACAGTCACCGAACTGATCAGCGATCTACTTGCCACTTCAGGCGATAGCAAATATCTGGGAAGTTGCTTCTAGTGAGCTGTTTAAATATGTAAGGTACACAGGAGGAGCAGGGATACCTCTTGCTGCCTCGATCAGCAGTTAGTTTACCTCCTCTGGCTGCGGAAGGACGATGACCGACATCGTCCCGGTGTGAATGCGCTGCATTCTCGACGACAGGCCCGTCTCGGGGATTCGCTGGACCCGATGCGTCCCTCCTTCGTATTTCAGATGCCTGTAGACATCATCTCCCGAAATATGAGCGGCCGCGTGATGCAGCCCACCTGGAGAGGCAAGCACCGTGTGACAAACAGCGCAGAGAAACCCGGCTTTTAATTTAGCTGTCTTGGTGGAGTGCCTGAAGAGCTTCGGTACCTATCTCAGCTGGAGTGTAGTTGAGAACGTCAAAGGTCCAACGTTTATAGTCTGCATAGTTCTGGTACATCTCAAACATCTCCTTGGTGAACTGCTGGCAGATGTCACCTAAAAAAATAAAGGCAGTTCGTTATATGGCAGCCACCAGTTTTTAGATTGAGCTGCCACCGTAATCGTGGTCATTAGACAGATTTAATGCTCCTCTTTAGAGAGTATTACTTTATACCATTAAAGTATAAAAGTGCATTCAGAATAACCCATAAGAGCCTTAAAAATTTGGAGGGAGGTTTGGAGTAATCTTTACTGCGGAGATTTTGCTGACCTCCAGTTGTTCTGCCAGCTGTCACTTCCAATATAACATGACTTTTATCATATTTTTCCTTTGGCACTAGGAGCTGGAAAAGCTGAAAAGAGAAGAAAAAAAAAAAAAAAAAGAGAGAAAAGAAAAAAGAATGTCACTGTCTCTTTCATGACTCTGTATTTCCTTTTAATCCAGTTTACAGCCAGCCTTCACAAAGGCCATGGCTTGAGCCCACCTGACAGGAAAAATAGCTGATTCCACTCGTCCCAGCCCCAGCTACCCACAAACACCAAGTTACTAGCTATAACTCAGCTGGTTTTCACACAAACATTGATCTTATTTTTCAGAAGGTCCCATTTCCCGTTTTCTCAATGTGAACACGGAAGTGAGACCAAACACAGAACCTTCCCCTGAATCTGTTGAACTTCTCTGCTTATAATTAACGTCCCCACTGACGGGGTGCTGTCAGCTGAAGAGGAAATGAAAGATTGAAAGTTGCAATCAGAAACCTTTTCAAGAATGTAGGCTCTGCTGTCACACACAGTTATGAGGATGCCACGCCACGTCTCAATAGCACAGCCAGAGCTTTATATCCCCTTCAGCACCTCCAGACAGACAAGCAAGCAAGCAAAACTGACTAAAATAATAAGCTTCCGAGATGCATTTGCCAGAAGCTTACTAATTAATGTTGCCATGCCTTTTCAGGGAAAAGTAAGAAGCTGGACTTCTGTTTCATTACATGCAAGTGTCATAGTCGATGGGTAAGATCCCAAAGGAAGATTTTTTTGGTATCTTTATTTACAAAGCTGTGTAACTTTACCTTGGGCTCACCTTTCTGCACAGCGTGTTGATTTTTTTATCGAGGGTTTCCTTCTCTTCCAAGGCAAGCTCCAGAAGTTGTTTCTCATCTCTGCTGTCTAGCTCTAAATTCCAACGATAGGAACAGATATTAGCCAGTCTCCCTTACCTTAGAGCAAACTGTAGCACAGCTGACAAAAGACACACACTACAGCACATAAAAGCTCGCAGCGCAAGCAGTTCCACTTTGCCAGCATGAAATATCAAAAAAGGGCAGCCCAACCCCGGATGCATATTGCTAACTCAACGATTGTATTTTTCAGGGGTGTTGGAAGGAGTAGCAGATATTTTACCTCTGAAGCTCTGGGTTATGGCTCAAAGTCTGCATCAGATACTAGTCCCAGCTGATGCTTATGTGGCACAGACTGACAGTCCAGGTGTAAATCCAAACACAGATTTGACAAAATACATCAAAAGCACGCCTGGAGACAGAAAGTGCCTCAGTTTCCCATATTACAATTCCTCATGAAGTAAAAATGTCAGTTTCTAGACTTGCCCAGAAACAGACCTATACTCAGTGATTTGCAGACAACTCATTAAGGTGAGCATAAAACATGTAAGTATGATGATAATAACGAGGTTTCTAACCCTCTGTCCCCTGCTAATCAAGCGATCAGTGAGATGTGAGAGTTGTGGATTCAGGCCACCAGGATGTGGATGACCTCGCTTCAAGTCCTGGCTTTGCTTAAGGAGATTCCCTTCCCCTCTGCTCAGCAAGTGTGAGTCAAGGGAAAAAAAATGACAACGCCAAAACAGGGAGCACCCTCTCCTTTCCATTTAAATTCTCTCTGTTCTACCAGCTGAGAAGTGGCTCTGTCACCTCATCAGAAGGTAAACCTTCTAAAAGAAGGTTTTATCAGTATTTTAGTATTAGTATTTTATTTATAGAGGTTTACACACCTCAAGAAAAGAGCAGACAGATGTAGGACTTGGGGCTCTTCCTCTCTGCGTGTCTGGAACCTTGTTCTTTTTCTCCTGTCCGCAGCAGCAGCTTTAAGAACTAAATGGGCTGGGAAGTTGGGCCAGCTGGACAAGGACAGCAGCAGCTCCTCTATATCGTGGTTTCTAATTTATATTCCATGTGGGTATTTTTTCTTTAAATAAATGATGGCAGATCAACAGCTGAGCCTGATGTCATAAATTGTAAATTTCCTTACCAGTTTATTACAACTCCAACCAAAAGACAGTACTGAATGAAAAGCTTCTAGCTGGCTCAAAAAACATCCTCGTGGATTAGTTAGATAAACTAAATATTGTCAGCAGAGATGGAAGCAGGCTCTGGGGGTGACCTACCAGCCTGAGGTTGAAATGATCGGCATCCCATCCCTACCTCCCTGCAAAGCTGGCCTTTAAAAAGTCACTTCATCTGCCCTCTGACATGCCTCACCAGGGACAGACTGGGCAATAATATTTTCCTGCTTCATTAAGTGCTGCAAAGATACAATCCTACAGTAATTGTGAGGAATTTAGGTATGACAGAGCAGAGGATCAGTTATGGAGCTAAAAACAACACAAAGCACAGTCAGCCGAAGGGGCCATCTGTGTTTTAGCTCAGCCACACGACACAGACTGCGTACAGACTAATTGGGCTCCATTTAAGTAACTTCTTGGCTGTAATTTTCTTTCATTCATTTGGTTTTTCTTCCTTTCAACTCTAATTCACTCCATTCATCTGTATCATAATTTATGGAATTAGCAAAATTCTTCATTACATTTACTTGATGCGAAAATAGCCTTGCTCAGTTGGAGTTTTCCACTTTTTTAAATACTTTGTCATTCTTCCAAGTATATTTCTTTTTCAGGTATCAATTTTTGTCCCTCATCTTCACTCCTTTTCCTCTTTATCCACTGAAGAGGAGTGAAAGGGGTGGAGATTAAAATACTGTCTCTTATCTTAGTATCTCTGGGGGTAGCAGAATGGTCCACATTTTTCTTTTCTACTGAACACACTGCTTCACATTTCCAACTTTTTTTTTTTTTTGTCAAAATTTGTACCACTGCTTATTTTGTAAATTCTCCCCATACTTTCTTTTTCCTGAATGGTATCAAAACCAATGTCAATATTTTTTTTTCCTGTTTTTTTTTTTTTTTACCCCAACCTTTACTGTAGAATACTTTTGAGAAGCAGCAGCTTCTTAGATAACCATCAATTTGTATTCTTTGTAGGACTCCTCAAATATCTTCAAAGACATTAACTCCTGCTGCTTATGTTGGAAGCTGAATTCAGGGCCTGAAGATGAAAGTTCACAGGATTTGCTTAATAAGCATCAATGCACTGGCTGGTTGGAATCCCATTTTAAATGACACAGGTGAAGTCTGTGTCTATCAAATATGCTTGACGTGAAGGTTTTTTCCCATTCAGTTCATACTGTCTGTTCTATCAAAAAAAGAACTTCAAAAAAAATATTTCCAAACTATTTCTGCTAGACGCAGCCCTCAGAGTTCAGATGGTTCCTACCTTCCCAAGTTGGCTGTATTAAGACCTCAAACCAAAGAGAGATGAGGTAAAAATAAAAGGAAATGGATGAAAGCAAGAAAGCTCCCAGGAACGGACATGACCAGAGAGTGTTCCAGGACTGCCTTAACTTATTTAAAGGCTTTCCTTGAAGGCCAGGCAATTAAGTTCATCACAAGCAAAGCCACTCTTTTGCAATGACTAAGAGGATGTCCTCTCCTTACCTCTGCACATGGTTTCTAACTCCTGGACTTCTCTTTCAGCCTCTTTGATTTCCTGAAACGCAGTTACAATGCGGGACAGATCAGCACGTCTTCTCCTCAGGGTTCGTTGCTCAAAGTCATTCTTTGAGTCAGCATCGAGCAGATGACTGACCTCCTGGTATTCTTTGCTTAGAGTCTCCAGGTACTTCTGCACAGCCTCGTGCTTCCACAACGCTCGGGAATCCTGATGCTTTTTCCTAAGCCGACCATTGCACGACAGAGTCAATCTAGCTGGGTCCAGCAAAGATTTTGGCCTCCCAAATCCGCAGCTGTGCAGCCCCATCACATAACCTATCTTCTTCGCAACAGAAGGAAGAGGGGAACCATGAAGCTGACCGTGACAGTAGCAACCGGAAAGCAAGCTCTTGAAAAGCCAGACACTTTGGAGAGGTTTCATCTTGTTCCTTATTCTTCCACTGCCTGAAATGAGAAGTAGATGAAATACGGTTGTCAATATACAATATACAATTGTCTAGAAAGCGTTTTCTTAAAAAAAAATTAAAAAAAAAAAAAAAAAAATCCAACCTGTATCAGGCCCAAATCCTGTTCCTGATTACACCAACACAAATTTAGTCACCATGGACAAAACTATTCCCGTTTCAATCCCAGTTTAAGCTACAATTTCTTACCAGCACCATTGTACTAGCTGAGAGTTGGCCAAAGTATCTTCTGTCACCTCCTCAAACAGTTTGTTTCTGCTGTGAGGATCTGCTCTAGGTGCTGCTTTACAGACAACAGCTTTGTTTGCTATACATCTCATTGGAAAAATCCAACTATTTCATGCCTTACTGGCAAAACAAAAATGTTCCTGTGAGAAGACAAAGCTATACTGAAAGTACACAACTGTATAGAGAGAACAGAACGTATAAAATGTGCAGAATTTTGTGCAAAACCATAGCTACTGCCATTACAGGATATAACTTTGGAAGGTGGGAAATAGTGATATTGGGGTGACCTTGCAAAAGTCTAGTCAGTGGGACTGCAATATGTGAAAATCCGTATGAAGAAATTATTCATCTCTGTATGTATTATGTCAAAGATGGGAGCAGAGCTTTATGTTCCCTGTGTACTCCTTCCCGTGCTACTCTCCCATGTAAGTGACACAAATATCCTCTATCAAAAAAGCGAGTAGGAAGCTGGTACTCTGAAATCCCATCCCTCTATTTTTCATAGACCTGGTGTTGTTTTGCAGGACACAGGATCACTGCTGCTCCAGGAAAGATCTTTTTTCTTCATCGTGCATCATCAACATCACAAACCAGGCAATGAATTATTGTGTTCTAAAACTCAGCGTGCAAGGATCTACCAAGAGGACTGCATTTAAATCTTTATTGTCCTAGGACTACACACAAACAAAAAGTTTAACAAATAAGGAAGCACTCCTTAATATTTCTGCCATGACCACAGCCCTCTGTGTCTACCAACTTCTACAGAACAAGTTGATTCTGAGAATCCAGCCCATGAAACTTTTACAACAGGATCTCCTTGAAAGAGCACGCTGCAGTTTCCCAAATCCGATAATTTTTTACTTATTACTGGCAAGAGCTTCTGTACGCCTTCAGGGGTTTTATGAACAAATTACCCCAACATTAAGTACTCAGCTCACCACTTTTCCCTACCTACTTACCCATTTGTCCTATAACAAAGGAACAGCAACACACAGTAAAAACAGAGCTATTGTTTTTCCAATAAAAACCCCAGATGTCTGTTTTATTGCCTAGGGGAACTGGAAGAGCTGGAGAGGGAGGGAAGAGCCTTTATTCTACTTCTGCACCTTCCCCAAGCTGGCAGGCACTACCAAACTCACTGCAGCTATTTTAAGGACTGCTTTAATTTACAGAAAGCCAACAATAGCCCTCGTGGATTGTTCCGGTGACTAAAACCAGCTATAGCAGAGGCATCAGGCTTCCTTCACCAGGAACAAGGCAGAAGGCCCGAGGTCTGCACTCCTGGACTTAGTTCCTCGAGGGCATGTGCTGGAATTAATTCCCAAAGGCCTGATTTTGCTGATGGCAGTGGAGTTGTTCCTACTTATTCCCAGTCACCACGCTCATCATCACCCAGCCAGGTGGTAAACGTCATTAATGGAGTTAACTGGTGAAGCCAAAAATCAATATATTCAAATCACTAATTCATAATATAGCTCTGCCTCAGCTGTCAGAAGTAAAATCCTTGTTTTTAAATGCCTGAACACCTAAAAAATTGCACGACTCCAACCTTTGAGAAAGAAATTTCAGAATAATTTTGTTTTGTTATTGAAAGAATAAAGCTATCTCCTCCTCCGAGAGATGCTGTCGCACTGCTTTTGTGCAGAAATAAGCCCACATAAAACTTTTTCAGAGCACCGTACGGTACCTACCAGCTGCTTCTCAAACTAGTTTTTAGTAACTTCTTCTAATGAGACAAAATTATCCTGTGGGCAGCACAAACACATCAGAAGTCAGAACCGGCATGCCAAAACAACAAGTGTAATTGTCTCATTACAAGCACAAAAAGCCCAGCACAGCCCCAGCCGAGCAGCAGCTATCGACACGACTGTTTCGGGAGCTTTAAGAAGCCACTTTTAATAATCAAAGTGCCGTCAGCTCCATGCAAACGCATTTGTAGAGCTGAGTATGAATATTGACAGGTACAGCAGCAGCACAAGAGCCTCAGAGACACGTTTCCAAGGCCTCAGGGGCCCATGGTGGCGTTGAGGACCCCTCTGCCCCCCCAAAAAGCCAGGCACAAGCCCCCTTTACCCAGCACAGGATTTGTGCGCTCCCCAACTCACCGTCCACAAGGACAGGCAGCAGGCAGACCCGGCCTCAGCGCACGAGGGCATTGCGGAGGGGAAGGAAAGCGGAAAAAACTCTCGCTCCCAGCATGCCTGCTCCGAAACACAGCTCCCAGAGGGCAGCAGCCTGCCTTGGCCGCCTCTCCTCCGGCCCACGGCATCGCGGGATTTGGGAGCGCAGCTTTGCCAGCATCGCTTTAGCAACTCGGCGAGGGCACGCTGGTGTCTCTTTGCCTCGTGAAATACCAGCCCCCAGATTAAAGAAAGAAAAAAAAACAGACCTTAAAAACATGCCTGTATTTTCGTTTTCGGTATCTTCTTCACAGTTGCGTGGTAACGCGCTCTGATTTGAGCAAACGCTGGCTGGAGCGGCGAGCACAAGGAACGGGGAGGGCTCTGCTCCCCGGCTCTGGGCTCTTACATAAAGTGGGCTTTTCCGTGCCTTTTCCCAAAACACGGCTTCCAATCTGGTTTATTCAAAGAGCGATTTCGGAAAAGTCTGCATAAAACAACGTGAAGTCCCACTTTCTGGCGGAGCTTGCTGTTAATTATACTGAAAATGAATTATTGCTGCTCTACAGGAGACAAACATCGGTCCCGAAATGTTCAGAAACATAAAACCACCCCGGTTTGTGTCCGGCTAACAGGCTGCAGCTTCCTAATACGGCGAGTTTCCAAACACAGTATGCATATGCACATCTTCACAGTTGCATAATCTGTTTAATATTATCTGTATCCCTAATTATAGTCAAAAGTGTTTACATAACCTGTTGTTTTTTTTTTTTTTTTTATACCTATAATCACCCAAAAGGCCAATTTACCTACCTGCTGCTACACATGGTACAGGAGAAAAACATACTCAAGCCTCAGAGGAAGAATTCTGCTGCCTGATCCTTTTAGGTTTTCCTTAGGTGTACAGCTTGCACCGAGAAGTTTGCTTTTTTTCAGTAACTTTCCCCATCTTTTTTACATTTCAGCAAACCTAGCTCTGCTGTAAACGCTTTAAGGAACGCTATGTTCTAAGTTTCTTTCTTCCCAGCTACTGTCATTCAACAGGATTTAAAAAAAAATAAAATAAAATTTGGTATTTGGCACATATAACATCAACAAGGTTTGGCAAGGTAAGCGCTCCAAAAGACTGAAAATGAGCTGATCGGGGGATTTGGAGCAAATCTCATCAGCACTCGAATGACAACTAACCTCTTGTTTAGGTCTGAGGGCTGCTTCTGGCTCTGCTCGATCCCCTGGGACTGGAGGCAAAGCAGACATGAAAAGGCTGCCCCAGAAAACAGGAGCCATCCCAAGCCGACCAAGTCACCAAAGAGCCTCAGCAAACAGCACCCTGCGATCTCCAAGGAGCTCCCCCAGGCCTGGGAGACGCAGCACAGGTCTCTGTTCCCACTCCTCAGCTATACCTTAGGCCTCAGTGAAGATAAATAATAAAATTATCCTTGCGTTGGGACTCCAAATACACAATCTGACACTTAAAAACCTTGGAAAGGTGGTCCATGGGAGAGCAACCAAGAAGCTAATAAGAACACAAAAGTTATAAGCAGAGCACGCACTCAGAATTACAAAACAGATTTAAAAAGGAGAGGGATAGGCCAAGAAAAATCACATCAGCCTCTACTGCAGCCAGGAATGGCTATTATATTAAACCCTCTGATTAAAAGCGATCACAATTCAGTTTTTATTGCACTTGCTGGGCAAGTTTCACGCTCTGAGTGTGAAAGTACAGACTAACAAAATCTCCGCACCCCCACCAGCCAGCAGCTAAGACACAGGTTGGTCTCATCCATCGTTTTAAATGGAATATGGGAATTGAGCACAAAGGATGGGAAATCCCACTGCTGCCTGTGCATCCACCTCCCTTACGGTTTGCTTGGATGCCCCAAAGCCTGCACGGCCACAGCAGCTGCCCACAGAGCTGGTGAGGACCGTGGCTTATGGGGTGGAAGGTGCTTGGGGTGAGGTGCTGCTGCCCTCAGACACCATGGCAGAAGGGAGGAGTGACAGCAGCAGGGCAGCAGGGAACGGGACACGGGGATCCTGTACTTTTAAATCTAAAATCTGGCAACCCCGAGCTGCCAATTGCTTTAGAAACGAGAGGCAAAGAAATGGTTCATCAGACAAAACAGGCTCCAGGCCTTACAATGTGCTTGGCTTGAAGGCAGGTCTATGTCCATGCGGAGGCCCTTTTTTTGCTCAGGGGCCCTAACTGGGTTTAGCGATCTGCCAGCATTGTGCCACGACTTCTACAGAAGGTAGAGAGAGAGATGCAGAAAAATCACAAGCTTGCTATCGTGGACATATCGCTTTAATACTGCTCCCCCCTTTCGACCCAAATAATTTGTCGACAGACTCCTGAATTCTTTCTGTTTGCAGGAAAAACTGGTGACAGAATCATACGCGTCTTGAATACAGTCCTGTTTATTAACAAAGCCCGTCGAAAGAGCTTTGTTTGGCCCAGCACAGTAGGATTAAATGACAAGAAGTTTTCTTGACTGCACTCCCAAACCTCACTTTCAACCAGCACTGTGCCCCCCCCAAAAAAGCTCATTTCTGTGTTTATTCTCTCTCAGCTAGTCTAAAAACGTTTCTTTCCTTTTCTTCTTTCTTTTCTTTCTCATTTGCTTTCCTTTTCTTGCTGCTTTTAACACAGATTTTTAATACAGACGCGTGTCTAAATGCAAATCAAGCCCCTGCCTCTTATTTGCAGGTTGTCCGTTTGCAAACAGCATTCTTTCTAGTTCTTGGACTAGCAGAAAACAGAGACATTTAGCTCCTAAGAACAGCCTTACTGCTTCAGACCAAAGGTTCACCCAGCCCTGTATTTGCCTGACCATCTCGGAGATGGATCTGTTTATCACCGAACTCAGCAGAAGGCATAACGTACCTTTTGGTAAGACAGGAAACCAGAGGTCGTAACGTCAAGGCTAGCATTAACAAGAGCTAACTATGTGCTGTGGTGCAGACTCTGAAAATGAGGCAGAAGGGCTGACTTTGTCAGTATTACTAATGTTTTGAAAAAAAAATCAGATACTGAGTAACAGCAGTACTGCATCATATGCCAAAAAGAACAGTGAATGGAGTACAGCATGTGGAAAATACTACATAGTTGCACACATTGGTTACCATTGATGCAGGTGACTGACATCCTTAGAAACATGCCAGAACGAAACCAGCGAGAAATAAACACCATAAAGATAACCTTTCTACAAATAAGCTTAACTACAGACAGCATAACTACAGACCACACAACAGATAACCAAAACTAAGCCTAAAACAACCACCGTCCACAAAAAGCGGCCATAAATTGATGCTCAACAGGAAGTACGAAAGCATACGCTGTACTTCTCTAATATCTCCTCACATTTGCTATCTTCTCAGGAAACTACCTGAGCCTTTAGATATGTAAATATATATATATATATATATATATATATAATCTTGTAGTCCTCAAGTTAGATTGCCTTCTGGGTTACTCTCTTTCAAGAAGTCACCAACTCTCCTGTTGCCTTCTTTAGCCTGAAAGGAATGCAGCTATGATGTCCATCAACTTCAGCAAGGCTTGTAACAGGTCAAAGACACATTGGTTATTTTCTGTCACAGTCAGCTACCCACTTCACGTGTAACCAAAGAAAACTTGTTCAGCATACAGCTTTTCTAATTGCTTTTAATTGTTTTTTCCACATGCTTGCTTTGCTGTGCCTGTCTACTATGTTCGCTACCTGGGACAGTAGGTGGATAACCATATTACTACGGAATTAATATCCTTTTATAACATACCTTTTAAAATATAACTACTGATTTTAAAGAGTAATTACACAAACAGATGCTAATTGAAGCTGCCTAATTTCCCCCCTCGTAAACTGCTCTTTTTAATTGGTTGCAACTTTTGACAGTTTAACCAGTTTTCCTTCTAAGTAAATCCCCTAGGCCACGTGGCCTCAGCGTCGCTGCTTTGTTTTCCCTTTCTGCAAAGACCCATTTACGAACTATTTCTGGGAATAACAAGGAGGAGAATTTCTTTTCAAGAGACCTTAAAAAAAAACCTCTCCTCAGCGAAGGAGCCAAGCCACGAGTAAACACTTGGTGCTCTAAGCCTGCACGGATGGTGCATGGGGAAACTTTACATAATCAACTGCTGCAAAAAAAAAGAAAAAAAAAAAGAAAAAAAAAAAAACAAACAGGAATTAATGCAGGAGATGACATCCCTGCCCGCCCGGAGCAAGCTGCCAGCTTGCTGCTGTTTCCCTCAGTGCCAGCCAGCGCACAGCGAGCGCTCGGCCCCTCGCAGCTCCGCTCTGACGGAGACTTTCCAGCAAAAACAGGAGCTGGACTTGATGATCCTGAGGGGTCCCCTCCAGCTCGGGATGCTGTACGATCCCCTACCACCTCCCAGGTTTTTGGGCAGCGCTTTAATCTGCTCCTCCACAGAGCGGCCACGCCAAGCGGGCTGCGAGGGCCCGAGCGGCAGGGGAGGGAGGGAGGCGCGGCGCGCAGACAAAGGAGGTTTTTCTGCTTTATCCCCGCACAGCCAAACGCTGAAAGAAAATAAAATAAAAATTAAGAATGAAAAATCACCCAAGTTTCGACGGCTTGGGAACAGCCGTGACTCAGGAGCGGGGCCAGCCGGAGTTATTTTTACACCCGCGGAGGGCGGCAGCCCCCTTCCCCCTCCTCCCCTCGGGGCGGCTCCGAGGAGCTCCTCGCCTCAGGTAGCGAAGCACCGAGCACACCCCTTTTCCTTCCGCTTCCTCAGGACGGAGAAAAGAGGATTAAAAACTAAAAATAAAATGAAATAAACCGAGCCCCCCAGCACGGCGGGGAGCCGCGCGGGGGGGGGGGATCCAGCGGGGGGCCCCTCGGCCGCCTCCCCCGCTGCGGGGCGCGCAGGCGCGGCGGGCCGGCGGCCGCCATTTTGCAGCGTCAGGCAGCTGCGCACGGGGGCCGCGCTCCGCGCCCGAGGGGAGCCGGCGGGGCGGGCGGTGCAAGGCCAATGAGTTGAGGAGCAGCCGCCGCTATCGCTGCTGCTGCTGCCGCCGCCGCCCGGGTTGGGGCTACGCCGAGCTGGGGCTCTCCTCTTGATAGACAGACAGACAGACAGACGGGGCTCCCTCTTTGCTAGCGACAGCCGCCCGGCCGCCTCCCCCCCCCCCCTCCGCCGCGCCGTGCCCGCACCATGCCGTCCGTGCCGCTGCCGCCCAAGGAGAGCAACCTCTTCAAGCGCATCCTGGTGAGCCCCCCGTCCTCGCCGCCTCCTCCTCCTCCTCCTCCTCGCTTCCTTCCTTTGTCTGGGGCCCTGCGGGATGGGAAGGGGCTGGCTCGGAGGAGGGAGCCCCGGGGGGTTGCGGCCACCCCCCTGCGGGAGGCTCTGGGGGGAACCCCCCCCCCCCCCCCCGGTGCCGCTTTCACCCTGAGGGGGGTTTTGGGGAGCCTCGGGGCCGGCCAGCAGTGGCGTGGCAAATTTGGGGGGTAATCGGGGAAATTTGGAGGCGGCTCGGTGGCTCGGAGCATCCTGGCTCGTCCTCGGGAAGAGCCCGAAGTTTGAGGCGCGGTGGCGCAGGGGACGCGCGGTGTCCCTGAGGCAGCCGTGGGGAAAGAAACGCCTCGGCTGAGCCCCGGCCGTCTCCTCAGCCCCTCCTGGGGAAGGAGAGGAGCAAGGAGCCCTCTCCCTTGCTCCTGAGCTTCTCAGTGTGGTCACAGGAGACTTCCAGCCCCGCCGAAGTTGGGGATTCAGTGCCGCCCGGCCTGCCTGCGGGCAGAAACCCACGCACCGCAGCGCTAACCCGCTGGCAGCCACCCGTTTATTTCGCTATAACGCAATTTGTTAGGCTGGTTTCAGTGATTCTGCAGGTGAGGAATGAAAGCTTTATCCCCCAGGAAGCTGCTTTATCCCCCAGGCTCGCAGCAAGCACCGTCTGTAAGCCCCTGCATGCAGCCAGCGCCTTTTAGCAGGTATTTCCCAGCTGCCTTTCCCCTCCTTTGGGGGGGTAGCATGGGATTTTTTTTTTTTTTTTTTTAAAAAAGACTTAATGGTTCTTAATGGTGATTTGTTGCTTACTGCATGCTCATGGCATGCATCTTAGTAAGTCATTCTAGCACTCCTCTCTGCTAAAAATAAGCGACTAAGATTAGAACAGTTAAGTGATTATTCTTACTAGTAGCAAACAAGTTCACGGTAGCAGTCGCTTCTCAACTTTTTCAAATGAAATACGAAAAAGCTCTTTGGTCACCTGCCTTTTGTGTATTAAACAGCAAAACAAAACGGGGGTTCTTAGGCAAGGAAATCACAAACTGTCACTTGTTAGCCTATCAGTTTGTATATTGATACTTCTTGAAACTTAATTTCTTACTGTTTTTTGTAGGTAGCTTGGACTTCTTCTTGGTGTTTTCTTCTTGGAGCAGTAATACCTATGTAATCAAAGTTGAACCTTTTGGTTTCTTGACATATTCCAGACTATTTTAGTGCAGTTATACTACAGCTCTCAGTGCTAAACGCTCTTCTGTAATTCAAGTAGCTTTTGCCTACTTCAGCACTGCTAGAGTTCTTGAAATCGCTAGGGCTGCTGTGGACATCTTAGAAATCAAAAAAGATTTATATATTGCTGATGTGGGAGGCTGTATAATAAGACCATACAAGCGTGTTGCAATTTAACCACTTGGAACAGATTTGTGGTAACTGTAGTCATACATTAAGACTAATTTTACAAAGGCTACAGGGAATTATCAGCTATGAAACGGGAAACTCATCTGGAGAGCCTGATAATTACTGAAGAGTCAGTCACTTTGTGTATGTAACGTGTGAGACAGGTTATCAGCAACGTGAACGAGGTGCCCCTAAGAGCAAACCTAGCTGACACAGAGCTGCCCAAACTAGTATGGCCTCACGGAGTTCAATGTAAGGTGTGAAATCTCCTCAAGAAGCTGAGTAAGTAGTCTTTAAGGCACATGGCTTTGTATGCCAGCGTGCTTGATGGTACTTGAACAAGCTCACTTTTAAAACTAGATGCAATGTGATTCTGTAGCTGATAGCAATTGCAGCGTAGGTAAAATCCTAGCGTGTAGGTAATTGCTCTAATTTCTCGGTGTTACTGTAAGAGGTAATGCTGGAGTTCATTTCTCCTGCTGTCCTGACTTCCAGGTCTGCTTGGTTTCTTAAGCCTTGCTTCTGCCTCTTCTGCAGAGGCTTTTCCTCAGACTCCGTCTGCTGGAAGCCACGCTCGTGCTTACAGGTGTGACATTGCTTGGGAGGGAGGGGCTGTGCTGCTGGAAGCTCCTCGGGCTGGCTTCTCAGCCTCACAGAAGGCGTGGAGGGCACGTTCGAAAGCTTCCTGGCTCTCCCTTTTATGGGAAGAGAGAGGCGTCCATAAAGAAGACTTAATGCAGGAGTGCTGGTGTGTTTCTTGCCACTTAAAAATCAGTCTTCAGCTCCTGTGACATGTAAAGTAAATAGGGCAGATGCAACCTAAAATAAACACGGTGTGTGGTAACTTGAAAGTGCTTCTTGTTAACATCGCCGTTTAGTCATGTGCATTTGAAGTTTATTTCTAGTAAGCTTAGGAAACTTTTTTGTATCATCTATTTAAAACCAAGTTTTAAGCTTGCTTTCCAAGTGCGTTTTAGTGTAAGCAACCTTGAGTCCCGCACCCCAACGCACAATTTAGTACCGGATTATAAATTAAAGAACCCAGATTATAAAATAAATCTGAAAATTAGGATTAAGGTTTGCCGTTATGGGATTGAATCAGCTCTGTCTGGACGGAGTGTGTGGCACTGGTCCTCACCAGGAGCTTAGAGGAAAGAGGAGGAGTTGTTGTGATACCTTCATGGCTTACTTGCTAAACTGGTAAGTGTCCCCTAATAACTGGTGGTATCCACCTGTATTGGACAACATAAAATACCATAAAATACTCCCTGCTGTTTGTCTCATGCCTCATGTAACTGTGGAAAGTGTCATGCATTTAAGTAATCCTTTGATTTCCTATTGAATGCAACATATTGTTACGTGAAATAAGGCTTGCTGCTTGAATTGCAAATACGTTTCCCTTGAAGAAGGGCTCGCCTGTTAATACCTGATCCTGTAAGGATGGGGCTAACCCTCTTATTAGGAACAGTTTAGCCACCTACTTGTTTGATTTCAAGTAATTAAATAGAAGAAATTTAATTTGAACTTTTTAGCAGTGACTTGTTACTGCTTAGTTCATTCCCATACGCATCTTCCTTTCTCCTTTTTTGTGAACAAATCTTAGAAACTCTCTAACGCGCCAGCGTCTGAGGAATTGCTCAACTATGAATTGTCTTTTGTTCCCCGAGCTCTACAGTGGTCTTAGGACATTCCTTCTGTGATAAAAGATAAATATTTGAGTGTTTGTAGGTGTTAAATTAATTCTCAGTCATTAAACTCGAAGACTTCTTTTCTGTTTGTGTAGTAGTAATGGGTTATAGACATGCAAATAGTCAGTTTCTTAGTAGCGATGTGGGGGAGTTGCCACAAACTAATTCAATAATTAGGAGGCTGTGATGGTATGCTAATTAATGCCTCCTAAACTGGCTGACAACGTAGCTGAGGTGGCCGTTGTCATCCCCTTGTGGAGCAGGGGATGCTTGGGGTGGCTGCTGGAGGCTGGTTCCTTGGTTCCTTTACAGAGGAGAGCACGGAGCTTCCAGTAAAAGCCTCCTGGTGTGACTGGGACGCCTGGTTTGTGGTGCAGCTCTGGGGAGACAGCATAGAAAGAAGGCTGCTCCCTTGCTCTTAACTTTCCAGAGAGGTGGTGAGGATCCCTGGTCTCAGCAGGCTGCTGAAACGCTAGGATTGCAGGGGATGGCTGGTAAGTGTCAGTGGGGCTTCTGTGAGGGAAAACCGTGCTTCATGCTTGTTAGGGACTCGAGGCGGAATAAATCAGAGAAGCCTGGATCCCAAATGCATATTCCTGTTTTAATTTTCCGGAGGAGTTTATGAGTGCTGTCGTGATAAGGCTCATAAACTAGGCTTCTGAGGAATGGTGCTGGCTGTTCCTTCACAGTGGGATTCCTTGAAGGGTTCCTGTATGGATAAGGAAGCGTTCAGAGTTGTCCCACTGTGTTTTGTGCTGCGACTTCCTTAACTGTTCTTCACTGCATTGAGCAGAGCAGCTGATGAGCAGTGACAGCAGTTGTACGAAGCTACACCTGGCAGAAAACCTGAGGGCTGTCTGAAAGCACGCAGGAGTAAATCGGGTCATAGCAGGTAATGCTGCTCGTGTGGATGAACACGTTATGCTCGGAAACACTAATTTAACGTGGACATAGTGCTGGCTTACCCTAAGAGCTGAGATTTTTAGGGATTTGGGGGTTCTGATAAAAAACAGCTCCTTTGTACAGCAGCAGGGAGCCAGTGAATCCGGCGTCATGCCTTCCGCTCTGGGCTGAATGCAGATTGTGTTATGCCACCACTGAGGGCTGCATCTTCAACTCTGCTGTCGGCCTCCTCCAAAGAAAGCAGGTATTAAAACCGAGCTTTGCACCTTTTCCAGCCTATGTCTATTGCACATTTTAGTAGAAACAGCAGCTACAAAGTAGCAGTTGCCGAACACAAAGTTCCTAGCAAAAAAGTAGCTCAGCTGCGGAGCTCTTTACTGCAAAGATGTAAGAGCTGCTGGAGGTTTTGAGGCACTGGGTAGGTTCATGGGAAGCAAGTCCTTTATGTAACTTCTTATTTTTTAAAGCCTGACACTTGTGTGTGTATCAGGTCCCACAAAACACCGATGATGGTTCCAGTTGCTTACCTGCTCACAGAGGCAGCTCCCCTGGCTTGTGGAGCACCCGCTCAGTCCAGGCTCTCGCTAACCACCCTGCGGTTTCATCTCAGGAGACGTGGCAGGTTGGTCTCCTCAGCGCTTCTGCCCAAAGTGCAGATGAAAAACGAGCATAAAATGTGTGGCTGGGCTGGCGCTCATCTCATTCCTAGCATGCAGTTGTGGTTCCTGTTCTGCAGAGGCATACCCGTGCTCGTAAACTAAAGAAGCTCTAGCAACTCAAATTGTGGTGAAGTTACAGGTGCTGAGTGCCTCTAAAGACGAGCTCTTCCTACTGAATGTTCTCTTGTTTCTGTTTTTTATTTATTCATTTATTGCAGCAAAGGGAGTCCCAGTGGCTCAAGCTGTACTGAGCATTTGTGCACAGCACTGACTGAGACTTGATCTTAATTTAATTTTTTTTAATCTGTATTTTTTTGCCTTCTGTAGATCTGAGCTCCTAGTGGGAAAAGCTGGTTTAAGGATAAAACACTGCTGCTTATGGAGAATCGTGGTAGTAAAAACTTAAATATTACGGTGACCTGAGCACCTTGGTGTTAGTGCTCTATCTGATGCTGGCCGCTCACTCCACTGGGGCCTGACTGTGTTGGTGCCAGACAGGGCTTGTCCCAGGACTAGAGACTAGGAGGCTGTGAGGATGGGAGTTGTACTGAACCTTCTCCTTGCCCTCAGTGAGCTGAAGCCTCCTCATGTATGACCCCACTTTCCCAGTTCAATTTTTTTCCTGTTTTTTTTGTCAGCATTGCAAAGGAGCCAAGCTTTGTGTGATACAAGGGGAATTTCCAACTCAAATGCTGAACTCTTTCACGGCTTAGCTGAATATCATTTGAACACGATAGTGTGGGACTGGCCAATAACTTAGTAATTAGTTGGTAGCAGAGGAGCAGTGTATGCAGAGTGCTGCCCCACATCCCAGTAAGGTGCTTAGACTACTTCATCAGCTGCAGTGGGAAGCATCAGATGGCCCCTCAGATGCTGAGGACACTTCTATAGAGGTACGATAAAACAGTAAAGGCTTCAAAAGGTCCAAGTATTAAGTATTATGTCAATTAAGAAGAGTACTGGCAGTGAGCTGATCGTGCTGCGTTTGATTGTACTTGGTTTGGGTCAGAAATGGGAACTGGTAACTTGAGCAGCCACTAAATGCCTGTCAGCTCCCCAGAAAGGATGCTGCTGGAATCAGTCAGTGCTAACTTTGTGTTTTCTATCCCTGAATTTAATTCCCATTGTGGCAGGGGCAGACTGCCAGTGCAACTGGCCTCCAGCATCCTCTGCGTAGGTTTGGATGTCCAAACCTTGTCCTTTTCTCTTGCTTCTGCTGTTGCACATTTAGCTCTTGGGTTCCTTCCTTCTGCATTCCTCCCCCATCCATGTTACACAGCAGGCACAGACTGTTTAAAAAGTAGAGGATGTAGACACTGAAGCATTAAGAATATAAGATTCAAATGTTGCTTGGGTGAATCCTCGAGTTTTGTAGCAAAACCCTAGCAACAAGAGAAGATTCTGCCTGGCAAGAAGAAGGCTGGAACTTTCTTCAGATTGTGAAGGGGTTTGCAAGTGGGATGTACGGATCTGTTGGAGAGCACTTCATCAGTACTAGGGAAGGGTAATTAACTTAAAAGGTGCTCTTCTAAGTGCGAGGCTGTCCGGATTCAGCTACTTACAAAGAGCTAAACCGTGCTTAAAGAAAACTTCAAATGCTCACCATGGGACCAGTTCGTTGGGATTGAACTGAAACTTGCAGCTTGATTACAGCCACAGACCGTCTTAAACGACTTCAGACTTAAAACATTTATATCGACCAAAGAGGTATGGTTGCTGTGCTTAACACTTCACCACCTTCTGAGTGAAGAATTTCTTCCTTATGTCTAATGTAAATCTCCTCTCTTATGGTTTAAAACCATTCCCCCTCGTCCTGTCATTGTCTGCCCGAGCAAAATGTTGCTCTCCATCTCTTTTATAAGCCCCCTTTAGGTAAAGGGGCTCTCCCCAGAGCCTTCTGTTCCCCAGGCTGTGCACCCCCAGCCCCCTCAGCCTTCCCAGGAGAGCTGCTCCAGCCCCTGCTCACCCTCATGGCCCTCCTCTGGCCCCGTTCTCCCAGCCCCACACCCTCCCTGGACGCAGCACTCCAGGTGGGGCCTCAGGAGGGCAGAGCAGAGGGGCACAATCCCCTCCCTGCCCTGCTGCCCACCCCTCTGGGGGTGCAGCCCAGGACGCAGTTGGGCTGCAGGCACACACTGCTGGCTGCTGCCCGGCTTTTTGGCCACCACAACCCCAAATCCCTCTCCTCAGGGCTGCTCTCAGTGAGCTCTTTTCCCAGTCTGTGCTCGTGGCTGGGATTGCCCCAACCCAATTCCTTACCCACTGAATGCCCCACCATCAATCCATCTCTCTCCAATTTGGAGGCCAAGATGTCACATGGGGCCATGTGGAAGGCCTTACAAAAGTCCAGGTAGATGACATCAGTCGGTCTTCCCTTGTCAGCTGCTGCAGCCACCCCATCACAGATAGCCGCCAAGCTGGTCAGGCACGATCCACCCTTAGTGATATTTTGCCCTTTATTTGGTTGTCACTTGAAAACGGCTTCTGAAATAATACCACATCTCTTCGGGGTGTTCGGGGCCCTTGGGACACGGAGTAAGGAAGGGAATCAGAGCAACTGCAGTCTCTCTTTGATTATCCAGCTGAGGTTTTATTTCTGATAGATGGCTCTCAGGAGCATGTGCTAGTGTCTGAGGAGCAGAACGAGATGTTCTTCAGCTGTGAAATTGCTGATCTGTGTATTAAACTCCAGGATGTTAAAACCCGATCTGTTTTCCCAATACAAGACTGTTTTTTTTCTTTTTCCCAATACTTTTTTTTTTTTTTTTAATTGTGGTTACCTCCAGGGTGCTGTGCCATTTGACCTGCGGTCAGAGGCACCCGTATGTAGCTGGAAGCATCTGGAGCGATGTCTGGTGTGGTTGTGCAGCAAACCCTGCAAGTGGATTACATCTCTGAGGTAGTGTTGAAGAAGAGAATAATCCAGGATGAGATGTTCTTGGAAGGATGTTACCTTCTCTGGCAAACATCTGGTAGCAGAAGCTCTGGATAGTGTTTTGGCCTTGCCAGAACCTCCCTTTGAGGTTTCAGGGGATCACACGTTTGTGATCTGGCTTTAGTTTTAAGCAGGAAATAATGGCTGTGGAAGGGTGACGGGAAGCCTCACGTTAAGCACAGCAGATCAGGCTCTTCCTAAAAACAAGTGAAAAAACTAAACCCACAGCATATTCACTTGAGCTTTTGATGTACTGAAGGACTTAATTCAGTGGGAGGGATCCTAATGAACACAGCTGTATTTGTCCTGACAAACACAGAACTTGAATCCTCATGGAGACATCAGGTTTCTCACCTATGGACCCCACCAGGTGAGACAGCACCATACGGCATCGCCCTCAGGTCCTGCCTCCTGTAAGTGAGCTGCAGGTGGAGCCCCGTGTGCTCGCTCATGCTGTGAGAGGAGGGGGTTCGAAAGCAATCCTTGGGGTGCTGCAACACCCTGGGCTTGTCGATGTGACCAAGTCTCCAAGCATTTTGGTGTAGACGTTGATGATGAGCGTTAATAACCTGCATTGCTAAGTAAGGTCCTTTCTCTTACTGGCATAAATCTACACATAGCAATCTATAGCCATCAATTTATAGCTTATTTACAAACACATACATGTATTTATTTAGGGGTGAGGGTGCTGGGAAGTCACTTTCTGGCAAACCAGCGAGGCCCATACCATAAGCAGGCTGGGATTATGTAGCTTCAGCTCTTGTTCTAGACCCAAGACTGAACTTGAGGAAAAAAATATCAGAACAAGGATAGTTGATATGATTTCTTCAGGTAGTTGATCTGTCTTAAGAGCACCCTTGACTCAAATTTGTGTTGGTCATTATGATATATTTGAAGTTTTACTCAGTGTTGTACAAGTTGTAGAGTCGTGGATGAGCGCTCGCTGTTCTGTTACTTCTTCAGGAACACGTGAATAAACCTGGAAAGCATACCTAAAGTGTTGTTGGTATTTTCTTATGGCTCTTTAAAAACGGTACTAAACATATTATGTTGAGAAAGGAAAAAGAACAGATTAATGGGGGGATTCCCCAGTCCCTGAGAGGGGACTCCAAGGCTTGTTGCAACCTGGGTGATTTCAGATAAGGGCATGGAAACTAGTTCTTTGTTGAGAAAATTCTCAAATCCTTTTTGCTCTTGGTGTTTAATTGCCCCAGTATAACTCCTTGCCCCTGGTGGAACCCCCTGGCCATCCTGCCAGCAGTCAGCCAGGCGGAGCAACCTGATCCAATGTCGAGGCTGGCCCTTTTTGTCTTGAGGGGTGATTTAGGTGACCTCCAAAGGTTCCTGCCAACCGAAATTGTTCCGTGATTTAGTCTCCAGTTAATCATGGTTAACTACAAATGTCCTGAGTTTCAGACAAGTAACTAAAAGCCGTCTGCAGCTAAGCCTTTTCCCATGGGCTGGGGGAGGACTTGTGCTTTGCCACCGTAGCTAATAACCCCGAAGTGAGCATGGGCATGTTTCCGTGTTGCCTGTGCCCTGAGAAGCAACGTGATGCATTACAGCTGCAAAGGAGTCGCCACACACCGCGTTTCCTTAATAGAGATTTTTACCTCTGTCCTCGAAGATTGATGGAGTGGAAGAGATCTGTTAGAGACAGTCAAAGATCAAAGTATGTGACCGAAACTGCATCGTTTCTCCCTGAAATAACCATCTGAATTGGAGCAGGACAACACACCTTGTGAGCTGAATGGTGCCAAGTTAAGCTGTTTCCTTAATTAAAAAAAAAAAAAGGAACATATTTAGCTGACCATAAATCACTTTCATGCTTACAGATACAAGTGTGCCTTAACTGGCTTATGTACTTGTTTTAAAGCGATCAGCTTTAGTGATCCAAATGACTACAATCTAACTGGCTTATTAGCATGAGCTAATGTCTTCCAAAGAAGAGGAGGAAATAAAGTTCACTTGTATTTTTTTCAATTTTTTCCCCAGTGGAGCAGCATTATTTGTCAATTTATATAACCATTAGGTAAATGGTACCCAAAATAAATTTAAAAGTAGCGTTTAGCTGTAATGTTCCAGCTACTGGTTAGTTTTTTAATGCCCAGGTAAATTATCTGTATATGTATTTCTTTTGAGGCTACAAGAGGTCTATCCTACTTGAAGGTTTCTCTTTTTCTCCCCAAAGCCTACATCTGTGACAACCTAAGTCTTCTCTCCAAGTTTTTAATCTGGAGGCCACTAGGGAAAATGGGATGTCAAAAGAAGCATTTGTGTTTTTTTTTTTTTTTCATAGTGACTCTTCTCAGAAGTTCTGTGGAGTCAAGTTATCTAACTTGGCTCGCTATTTTTATACTTCAGTGCAAAAATTCACAAAACACTGCTACCTGCCTTTCCTGTTTCTGTTGAAAAGGAGCGGCCAACTTGGTCCCAACAGTTCAGCTTCAGTGGAGACCATGAGGCAAAGCACCAGCTGCGTGTGAACGAAGGCAGAGGCTGTGTTGAGTGCTGAAAAAAGGCAATGTAATGTGAACAGCCATATACAGCTACAGCTTGCTAGTGACCTGATTACGGAAATTACTACTGCGTTTCTACTACCATGTCAAGATACTGTTTTAAAATGCATTTTGGTAACTGTAATTCTTTGTTTTTTTTTCTTTTTCAGAAATGCTATGAACAGAAACAGTACAAAAATGGACTCAAGTTCTGCAAGATGATACTCTCTAATCCCAAATTTGCTGAACATGGAGGTAACTGGAGCTCAACGTTTTCTTTTTGTCATGAGTTTAAATGCATGGTCAGTCTATTCTATACTATTGAGAAAGAATGGAGCCTGTCAGTGAGCATAATTCTGTCCTTGTGGCTGAATAACACTCTGCATCTTCAGTCGTAGTGCATTCACACCAAATGTCCCCACTAGCTCTTAGTCAGAAACACTTTTTGTGGTGGTATGATCAAAAGGTATGGTAGAAGCATGCTTCATTGAAGTTTCCAATTAAAGTTTCCTTTCTAGTTTTCCAGGTCAGAGTGCTAGTGTGGTTTTTAATAGCAAGCCATCCCTTCTTTTGAACATTGCATGAAGGTATTCTGCCAGAGAATTAAAAATCTTGCCTTTTTTGTCAAATGGATATTTTGTACTGCCAGTCACATTGCTACTTGGTGCTAGGACTGGCCTGTTCTGATAAATATCCCAGGAAACTGGGCAGGAAAATGTTGGTTTTATTTACATCGCTCAGAACTGAACCATCAGTAGGACACCCTAGTCCCAGTGGGTTACAGGATTTCTGTTGCATGGCTCAGGGAATACTTCTTTTGATTCAGTGAATTTTTTTTTTTTGGTCTGCTCGTCTGGCAGCCTAACGTTCTGAGTGTGCATGTACTGTGTCAAAACTATTTTGCTTTCTGACTTCATCAAATCTTGGCAAAATGTTTGACTAATCTTCCTTTCATCAGTGCCTGCTCCTTCTTGGTTGTCTTCATTACTTTCCTAGAGCTAGACGTACAGTTTTTTTTAATTGCTTCAAAATTAGAGTGGCCTGTGCCCTAATCACTTACCTCTGCTAACACTTGTGTTTTTATAACCTCTCACTACACGTTTCCATGTCTTTTCTGCTCTAGCTGTCTTAAACTTTTCCAGGACAGCTAGTTGCCTTGGCAGTCCGCATACTACTTGGGCTCTGAGCCACTAGTGGCTTTGAAGCTTGGGAGCAGAGCCTGGAATGAACAGCTGAAGCAGAACTAAGCCAGTGAAATGATCTGATGGGAAGCTGCACTGTTGTCACACTTAGCTTCAGAGATAAAGAATTAGAAAAATTTAGTGAGAAGGTGACAAACAGATGGATCGCTAGGGCTGGACAGTTACGTCCCTGGTGTGGGAAGGTAGGAGTAGCTTGCCCTCCTTCACGCAGTGGGGATATTCTCTTTCAAGCTTCCTGGTGTGCTGTGAGGGTATCATTCTGGCTTGGTGTTCCTACAGTGTGGATGTAGGATGGCTTAAAAACAAAACGAAAGGGCTTATTTGGGGTTGTCATTCACTTTAGGTGTACTCTTAAAGAAAACTGTTAGAGACAGGTCTATCAATTAAAGTTCAAGCAGGCATTGTAACAGACCTTGAGGTCGTGGGCCCTTTCCATTAACACAGGGGGGAAAAGGTTGCAGTTAGAGGACAAACTGAATACAATGTTGAAAATGAGACTAACAATCTTCTGGCAGTGGGTAAAAATAAACAGTCTCTTATTCAGCAGGCAAAACAACAACAAAAAAGAACCCACCCATGAATCTGGATGAGCTTTCAGGCACAGTGCATGCTTACATGCAGCTTGTTTCCCACAGTGTCTCTTGAATGCAGGAAGAAGAGAAGCAATAGTCATGCAAACACATTATTTGGAATCCTCTGCCTCTCAAAATCCTACTACTTTGAGGTCTTTTACCCCCAAAGTACTGCAGCAGGAAATATGGTCCTCTTAACTAATGTTTTGAAAGCAACCTTCAATAAAGGAACTGACAGTGACAGATTTTTTTTTTCTTACGGTGTGACACAACCTAATAAATTTCTTTCATGTTCTGCCTACCCGGAACTTTAATACATAAAGCTGAGCCCTCTAAAATTGTTTCAGCTTATTGCAAACTCACTTATGAACGAAAAAAATAGATTTAACCAAAGCTTGTGTTGTCCATGTTCATCCCATCTGTATGATGCTCTGCGAAGGTCTTTTAAGACCAGTTTCAAGAAAGGAAATGCCTCCGTATAACAATCTTCAGCTGTGTTAGGCAGCTATTCTGATCTAAATTTATCATTTAATGGGGAACTTTTACTGTGTAACAACTTCAAAGGATATCTGCATTGTGAAAACGGGCATATGGGAAGTGAGAAACATAAGTATATGATATTTCTTACAGAAACGCTCGCTATGAAAGGACTGACCTTGAACTGTTTAGGGAAGAAGGAAGAAGCATATGAGTTTGTTCGTAAAGGACTTCGTAATGATGTAAAGAGTCACGTCTGTATCCTTTGTAATATAAAACCTGATCTTTTTTTGATGTCTTCTCACTCGTGTGTATGTGTATCATCTTATTGCTGCATCAACCCATACTTTTGAAATACATAATGTGGTCTGTATATAGAAATCTGAAATGAAGCGCGTATCATGAATATTAATTTGTAATCACATACTTGAAAAAAAATACTTTTTTACTTTCTCCAGTTTTACAGAATCTTTAAGAAAAGTAAAATGCCTTTCACATTTAAGTCTCTTACAAAAAGACCATTTGCGATGCTTGCTTTCTGCAGAAAATAAGCACAGCGTGTGAAATCTGGCCCTTTTCTAAAGTTTTCTTTTTTCTTACTTGGGTATAAGAAATGCTGTCTAGAGGTGCTATGAAAATATCTATTTTGCTACTAAATTTTACATAGTTGTTTAGGTCATTGGTGACTACCATTGTCTTCTAAGCTTGTCTTCCAAAAGTCTATACCTGTGAAATATGTCAGCTACCCAAGAACTTTTGTTTGTTGTGCCACAGGTAGGAGCCTACTTTAAATTTGCCTTATGTATTCTATGTGCACGTCAAGTCTATTCAGGGGCAAGTTTCCCATTAAATCTTGTTTTATTTTATTTTTTTTTTTACTATCCAAAAAAAAAATCTTCCATGGTACCATGGTTGAAAGAAACCCTTTTTGATTGCTATCTGGCTAACACAAAGGGATTTCTGTTTATGCCTATGGTAAACCTCCAGGGAGCTTGTGGTTGCAGATCAAAAAAAACCCCATCACAAAAAATAAAAAAGGCAAACAAAAAGACAACAAACAAAAAGACTCGAAGCATATGGAGGACATTAGAGTTTCTAGAGAGATAGTGTTGAAGAATCAAATGTAACTTGCTCCTTCCTGATCTAAAGGCTAAATAGGTAAGAAATACCAAAGCAATTTTAATCTGTGTAAGAAGTCTTACAGCTTAAATAGAGGAGCAAAAGAATCTGGGCAAGTTTGGATAAACAAGTCTCTACCCTTAAATCCCACTCTGGAATTACTTATTTATCAGCAACCCTAATTCTTGTTTGTGGCACTCTTAAAATTGTCTAGGATCCTTCCTCTCCAATGCTGGAGGGCTCACTGGAAGAGTTGGTATTTTTTCCAGTCTAGTTTGGGTTGCATGGGATTGTCAAAGAGATACAAATATTTTTTTTTTTAAACTTATCTGGGAAGTTTTTGTAGTGGATTTTACTGGATTTCTCACTGTTTCACTGACTCATCTTGCTGTAAGGCGACTACAAGTATTATTTTTTGTATTCTGCATTCAGAGAAAGTGTAAATTTACCTGAGTCCTCCTAGGCACAGAAGTCCTTTTCTTTTTTTCGTTGCATCCCTAAAATCAGCACTGACAAAGCAAGAAGTTGCCACTTCTTGCATTCAAGTGTGTTGTTGTAGCTCTCGGTGAATCCTCTCATAAGTCTCGAGCAAGTCATCTGTCTGCAGAATTACTTTTCTACTGAGCAGAGGTTTGCTGCATAATGAATTCAGACCAGGCATCGAAGGTTTGTCACGGTATTTCGGTTGTCATCTTTTGATGTTCTTAAGGAATAGCAAACATCTTTTTATTACCACGCTGTGAGAGCAGCTGACGATCACAGTGTCACTGCCCAAATAGCTGATTCTCCTGCTGGTGGGGCTCTGGTGTGTGTGTGTGGGGAGAGTCAGGAGAAAAAGATGTATTCTTGCCCTTGGGGAACCTGGATCTGAGGCTGAGCTCCTTAACAAAGGTTTCTTTTACCCAGGGAAGTGGTGGAGTCACCACCCCTGGAGGTCTTTAAAAGACGTTTAGATGTAGAGTTTAGGGATGTGGTTTAGTGGTGGACTTGTTAGAGTTAGGTCAGAGGTTGGACGAGGTGATCTTGGAGGTCTCTTCCAACCTAGATGAGTTGCAGTATATCTGTGTATTGTTTTCTTGCAGTAAGGGGTAAAAGTCGTCTGTGCTTTTAAAATAGCATATGATAGAGGATGATTGAAGTACAGCCGGTCACCTTAATGTCCTCGTTTGTTTAAGGATGAAGAGAAGAAAACTTTAATTCTTCTGCAGGTTCAAGTAGTTTCTCCACTGAGGTTTGGGGAAAAATGGCAACTGTAAGACTACGCAGAAATACAGACGTTTTCTTGTTGAAGTACAAATGAGCTCTGAGCCTTTTTAAATGTAATTTGAATCAAGGCTCTGCACTTATTTCAGTGTGCAGTTTCAGTAGGTGGCACGTTAGGCTTTCAGGACACTTCAGGAACACGTTCAAGACTGGCCAGAGCTGTGTGCTGTATAATGAAGTGGTAGCGTTGTGCTTTATTGGCTTGTACCAGCTGTCATACTGTGTTTGGAGTCTGCCGTTGTACAGACTTTGGTTCCCAAGGAGCTGTGCCTTGCTTTCTGTGATTGCTTGATGAAGAACGTGATTTATGAGGGATTAAAACAGATTACCAGTTGGATCTGGGAACAGTAACGATGCACAATAAATGGCTCGAAGCATCGTATCTTAGTCCAAGGAAGAACAAATTATTTTGGACTCAACAGTCTTGCTGTAGGCAGGGATCAAAATTATCAGCGCTTCATGAGGCTACAATTTGAAGGTGCTGCATTTAACTCTGATTCATGTCCCCAGTACTTGAACACAAATAGGCAAAGCAGGATTTACAGAAAGCAGCCGCCGAGTCAGACCGACTTCAGGAACTGTTTCCAAATCCCATCCCCCTCGGTGGAGTCTGACATCCTTATGGCAGCAGCAGCAGCTCTGCTAGCAGTCTCAGAGCGGTATGGGAAGTTCTTGTACCATTCATCTGAAGTGACTGGTGTTCCAGAAGAAACATAAACCAGGGGCTCTTGTGTAATTGAAGCTTCCCTCAGACTCCAAATTCTTACCATATTTTTCTTTCAGTTGAAGTCTTCCCCTTTGTTCTTCCAACCTGCTTTCTGTCTTATTGTCTAGAACCCACTCCAGCACTTGAGCCTTTCTAAGAAAGGAGGAAGTTCTCTTTGAGTTTCTTTTATTAATTTGAGCAGGTCAAAGCACCTTTTTTTTTTTTTTTTTTCCTATGCCTTCTCCACTTAGCTGTTTCAAAATGCTTGTAACTTTGGAGGGAACACTTGCTTCTGTTTCAATTCAGCAGAATAAGAACTGATAAATTTTTTTGGCTGTTGGCATAGATAGCTCACAAGGCCGGAACTGCAAGCGGGGGAAGGATGCATATACCTTTTCCCAGGATTTGTTGGGCTTAGCTGCTTCAGAGGCACACGGGAGAGCCTCAGGACAGAACTTTTGAGTCACCTTTGATTTGAAAATCAAGTAGTGCAGAATTACTGCTGTGGAAGATACTGCCTCAGCGAGCTGCTGGTAACCTGAAGTAGCAAATAGAAATATGACTTGACACAATATACTTTTAATATAGCTCCAGGAGACAGATGTAAACACACAGTGTAATGTGTTGCTATGACACCTGTTGGTTTCATGCTTTGAATTCAGAATCTTTTCACAGTTCAGGAAAAAAAAAAAAAAAAAAGATGCTTGGCAGAGAAGTCTATTGAAATGTGCAAAGACACACTATGATGGAAGTCTGAGATGCTGAGAATCCGACAAAGGCATTTAGTGCCCAGAAATGTTAAGATTTCCTTTTATCAATAAATGAAAGGTAGCTCTATTTGTCCCTTCCTGTAAAATCTGGAGACTACTTGAGGTTGCAGATAGGCAGGTGGGGTAAAGTAGGACTTGTACACCAATTGTATTGTTTAGAATGAGTCACTTCTAAGGATAAAAATTCCTATTGTAGTCACAGCAGTGTACTTTAAGCAGTGCATCTCTAGGAATAACTCTACTGCATTATTCAGTCTTTAAATCATTTATTTTTTAAAGTTTTTAGTCTGAGAAGGGTGATGGTCTTCAAGGACACCATCAAGTTATTTGGTCTGTAACACAAATGCCCTGCAACACAAAAAATTACTTTGTGAAAATTGTGGATGTGTCTTCCTTAACTTGCATTAGGTTGGCACGTCTATGGTCTCTTGCAGCGTTCTGATAAGAAGTATGATGAAGCCATCAAGTGTTACCGGAATGCGCTCAAGCTAGATAAGGATAATCTGCAGATCTTGAGAGATCTCTCTCTGTTGCAGATCCAGATGAGGGATTTAGAAGGATATAGAGTAAGTATTCTATTTAAACTCCTCTTTACTACTGTTAGTATTCTCTTGTTATGTTCCACTATTAATTCTTTTATTGGTAGTAATTCGGTTACTACTTGGTTTTGACATTTCAAACTAGAAAGTGTTTTGGACTGTTGTTTTAGAAAGCATGAAAATGAATTGCAGCAGAGCTCCATGTGATATTGGGAGCAGATCCCAGAAGTAAGATTATTCTATTAAAATTTGATTAGTGAATCACCTTTTTAAAATTCTGGCTGTGAATTGATTTTTCATTAAAATACCGAATATAAAAAGGATAAGGCTTAAAGCTTAGCAAGTGAGAGTACTTGTGTTATTGTGTAGTATTGCAAACAAGGTTTTGGTTGCATGTACTGAGGGCGTTCTTTGTTAGAAATACATTCTCATGAAACTGAACGTTGTTAGATTGTGTCGTAAAAGCGAGCAAAGAAACAAAATAGCTCTTCTGGTTTTGTGAGGAATTTTTTCTTTGTTATGACTTGCAGGGTTTTAGTAGGGTTTATTGGATTAGAGATGCCTATCCTGTAAGAAGTGCTTTTGCAAACACCAAAAAAAATAATCCAAGTTTCCTCTGAAAGTCTATAGAAATTAGTACTACTTACATTGTCTCAAGAACAATTTCAAATATGGATAATGGCGTGTTATATGACATGTTTTTATGGAAAGTTGTGAGATGTGTCACTGCTGGAAGTGCTTTGAATGTATCCTGAGGGCTTTATTAAATAGTGATTGCTCCCTCCACCAAAAGGAACAAAAACAACCAACCAAAAAAAAAAAGCCAAAACCCAAAACATCTCCACACCCTAGGTTTTACTGAGGATATGGGAAACTTTTGTCCCATGCAGATTGCTTTCTTGAATCCCAGTACAGATTTTATCACAAATAAAAACTTTAAATTTGTGTAAGAACTGAGTCGGTGGTTTCGAAATAGCTGAACTGATTTGGCTGCCAAAGGGAGAAGTGTTGCTTTTTTTTTCGTCCTCTTCCATCTGAAGGAGAGGGCTGGGTTGTGGGTTTCCACATCAGTTGATCTACTTGACCGAACGTGTAGAATTTGCTCAGGGAAGAGAAACAGATAACCGAGATGTGGTTTGGCTGAGGAAGGGAGGTCAGAGAAGCACTGCAGCAGTGTAAGTATCCAGACCTTGTGCCTGGGCGTGAGTGGAGTAGCACTATTCTTTTCAATTTTTATGAATTGTGCCATAACTCCTATATTTAGACTCTGAACTTTTATGACAGAAACATGCTTCTTTTCCATATGCTGTTAGAATTTAAAAAATAGTCTAGTTCAGAGCTTTTCAAAGATCTTTTGAATTGTTAGCTGTAGTGGTGATAGACCGTGGTAATGATGTAGTAACTCTTAACATCCTTTTTTTTTTTTTTTTTTTTTTTTTTTCCAAATGGCTTTCCTTTTACTCAAGGAGACAAGATACCAGCTACTTCAGCTGCGCCCCACACAACGGGCTTCCTGGATTGGATATGCAATTGCATACCATTTACTTAAAGATTATGATATGGCCTTAAAACTACTTGAAGAGTTTAGGAAAACCCAACAGGTAAGACATCCTATTCTAAAAAAAAAAATAACACTTTGGGTATAAGAGACAGTCTGAAGAATTCGTTCTTCGTAATTAGGAAGAACTAATGAGGAAGACATTTCTGTTATTTGTGGAGTCATCTTCTATGAACATTTAGCTCCTGAAAATCTCTTCCAGGAGCTAGCAGCTGATGCAAATTATGCAGGATCACTTGTTCCCTGGCAATAAGCTGTTAGGGTCAAAGAAGTAAGGGTAGACCAATGTGGAATAACTGAGTAACTTGAAGTCTGTGAGACTTTTAGCTAAAAGAAAAGCGGTGATGATGCTTTCCCTTTACAGTAGTTAAAACTTCAGAAAATACTGTTTAATATTGGATTTGTGCATATATGCCCTCTTACCATCTCCTACCATAATATGGGTATCGTTACACCTCTACAAAGAACACGAAAATAAACTTCTTAATTTTGTTTGCATCTGTATATTATTCACTTAAAATCAGTGCTTGGTGTCAGAGCTGCATGAAAGCAGAGTTAGAAATTCTTACGTTTGAGAAGATCTGGTGTTACTGAAACTTGTTGGAATACATCAAATGATACCATACTAAAATCCCCAAGTATAACATTTTTTTAAAGAGATACCATTCACTTCTGTTATTGGTAACTTGGAGTTACGAAGTCTGAATTAACATAACGGTGGATGAATTAAATATTCTCTAACATAGGAAGAAAAAACATGTTTACAGGGGTCTTCAACTTGGTAGATGTGCTGGAAATATCATGCACAGGTACTAAAACATTGCCTGATCTATAGATTGTGATTATTTTTGTGGTTTTTTTGAACAAAAATGTTGTATCTTGTCTAAGATAATGGCATTTGAGTTTCTGTCATGCTGACAGGAGTGGAATAACTTGGGAAAAGCAAGTTAGTAGTTGCTAAGAGTGTTTGTGTCTTGATTGTGTATAATGCGGTCAAATATAAGACAATATAAGACATTGTAAGCCAGGGATGTGTAGCTTGAAAGCCAAAACCAGTAAACTGGGTCATCTCTTATGAGTCTTTGATAGCCAAAGTTATGGTTCTTGCATGAATCAGCAGAGCCCTAGCTGAGTTTGATGTTGCAATTAGAAATAATATATAATAGATGGGATGCTGCAAATGATGGACTGTCAGAAAGTGAGGCTCTCTTAAGGACCTGGAGGGCTTAACAGTTGTGTTGGCTCGTTGGAGAGAACGGAAGTGATACTGCTCATGTTGTTGTCTTCTCTAAAAGATTGTGTGTGAATATACTGGTCTGGGGGCAGTCACGGTGATACACTCTTCAGTCTAGTGAGACAGATTCAAATACCATCTGCTGTAGATAAATGTTAAATCAGTTGAGTCTGCTGAAGTTATCACAGTCTTTAAAAATAAATCAATAAATTCTGAGAAGTTCTCTGGCTTTGATGCCATTTTTTAGTGAGACTGGAAACATTTGGGAAATTTCCCTAAGACAAGGATTTGTGCTTGAATGATACAAACAACGTGAACTGTTCAGCTGTTGCTCAGCATTATACTGATCACAGGGAAACAGCAGAAAAGCTGTTTAAGCACTTGAGGAGAGAAATATACCATGAGTGTTAGACTATGTGAATGTATAGAAAATCAGTTAGGTCAAGCCTTTCCTCTTTTCTGAAATCAGTAGGTGAAGTTATGTAAGGTATTGTGACTTCCCCCCAAAAAAACATCAAAAATAAAGATGACCACATGAGTTTCCACTTCTCTTTCAAATAAAGTTTTGTGCCTTGTGCTTTTGTGCTTTGCTCTGCGAGCTCACTGAGATATGCGGGCTCACACAGAGTGCAGCTGCTGGAAGTGAAAATTGTTTTGGGTCCAGAATGGTTGGGATAGCACGAGGAAAATCACAGTTCAATTTTGCCATGTTTTGACTCTTCCACAGTAGTTCCCAAATGTTCTGTTTGTGCAGTCCCTGGATGTTTAACAGTCTCGTACTTAAAACGGTTGAGCCCAATCTATTCCTGAATCTGAGGAGATGTACATCTTGCTTGCTTTACTTGCCAAATCTCCCTTCTTGCCCTGTAGTTCGTATTCACTCAAACTTAATAGATGAACTCTTATGACTTGATGGAATATTGCACGTCGCTTTGATAAAAATGGTGGTGGTATTCAGTGTTTAAAAGGAAGGGTTGAAAAATTCAAGGGTTTCCAAGTCACTAGTAAATGGGAATCCTGAGCAAGCTGATGCTTTGGGGGAGTTTTATGGTAACTTGTATTAGGCTTCAAAGCATTTCCCCTTTTTGATTAATGAACAAAGAAGCATAAAATGTTACGTAAAATGCTGCTGTCATAATAAGTGGTAAATAATGGCACTGTAGGGTGATCACTGTCATTCACTTGGATTACTCAGGCAGCTCTGTCCATTCAGATGTGAATTAACACAGCCAAAACCAAGCGGTAAAAACTAAGAAAAAGATCAAGGAGCTGACGTTTTAGTGATTGTAGGTGAGTATGTTAAGGTGCAGTATTACACAATAACTGAGCTAACCCAACTAGAGCTGTTGCCAGAAGCAGCACTGTGACGTCCTGTGTGCTCCCACTGCTTCCTTGGGCAGCACTGCTCAGCTCACGGAGGGCTGGCTCAGGAAGCCCAAGTGACAGAAATATAATCACTGTTTTGGAGGATTGATTGGCTGAACTGAACAACTGTGAGGTGAGAGGGGAAAGGAAGGGGAATAATAGAGGGAAGTGAGCTGCCTCTGTTGATCCAGGCTGCGGTTAGATGGGTTTAGCTTACTGTAAAATTGTCCCTCGGGGCAGACTTCTGGGTGAAAAGCAGAAAAGACCCCTATTTCTGAGAAGAAATGGGCAATTTTCTCTATAGAGCACTGATTACTGAGAGACCAAGATTTTCTGATTATCTTTTTCTTAAAAAAAAAAAAATAGAAAAAAACAACATGGAAAGAATAAAGGACTGGAGAAAATGCTGTTTAGTGAAAGGTGGAGATTCCATTTGTTTCCTGCAAGCAGGAAAAGAAAAAGTGATTGTAGTACAGTTTAAATACTGATTTTGGGGAAGAATGATAGCTAAGAAGATTGCTTAGAAAGGAGAAACAAGGACAAGTAATAGCTGGAAACTGAACAACAAATTGAAATGCTACATCACTTTTTGCCACTGACAGTTTTATTCTAATGGTTGAGTTATCGTTGGGAATGGTGAATTTTCTGTCTCCTAGTCTTTCAAGATCTAGATCAATGCTGCCTGCCATCTGGAAGCTGTAAATTAGCCAGATGCACAATATTTCAGTCAAAAACAGGTTATGAGGTTGAATGCAGAAATCACTGCAGGAAATATGACAGCCTGTGCTGTACAAATTAAATCAGATGATTTAAGAGTCAGCTCAGAATCAGAGTTTTAGGAACCGAGGTGTAAAACAATTACGCAATTTGTTTTACTGTTGCATGTCCCATTTTTCCTTTCTTCTTTTCCAGAGCAAAATTTTTATTCTTAATTTTTATTTTATTCCTAATTTCTGCATCAGGCCCACAATTACAGATATGGACAGAAAGCCTCTGGAGTTTTGGGGTTCTGCTCTTAGGTATGTTTTGGCTGCATCTTGTCACATTCTTCCAGTGACAGTTATGCCAGGGCATCTACAGTTGTAAAATTGATTTTTCTTCTGGTCCAGGAGGAGAAATTTCTTCTGAAACAGCTGAATTGAGTTGAAGAGAAAGTTGGACATCTCGTGTACAAGACATAACTCTTCTGGGGGGAGGGAGGAGTAAAGATGTGCAGCAATTACAATGGTGTGTGGGGAGGCTTTTTATGGAGTCTGTTATTTTTAAGACAACCTAATTATTCCGATCAGGAACTGTTTGAACACAAGCTGTTTGTCTGCTGATGAATTGCATGTGTAAGTGATCATTAACCTGATTAGATTTCCAAATTCTCTCTAGAAAGGAGCTTTTCCAAAAGTACTTTTAAAATTGCTCTGAGAGTGACAGTGAGCACAGCATCTTCCTGTTGGATTTGCCCTATATGCAAGAGGGAGTTCATATGACTCTTTGGCATTTCACCATTTCTTTTATGTCAGTCCTGCCAGGCCAGAAGAGGCTAACTGGCATCTGCTTCTTGTCCTCGGTTATTTTTTAAGGTTGTTGGGGTAATTTCTTTATATTTTGAAGGTCTACAAATAATTCATGAGATGTCAAAAAGCTGTCCTACTTGAGAAACTTAAGCGTAAGTGCATTGCATAGAAAGGGACAATATTTATAGAAAGAAAATGAAGGAGAAAGAGAGAATTGAAATGGTGCTCAGCAGCTTCAGTTCTGTGGTGTTACAGTAATGCGAAGCAGGAAGGCATGCTTGAGGGCTTAACTCCTGTTGCATGTGTCAGGTCTGCGAAGCAGTTAATGCTTTCCAGGGAACAACGTTTTTGTTAGCAATTTCTGATGTTTAATATGGATAAAATTGAGCCAAGGTAGCAACAGAAATGGAAATGCAGATGGAGGAAATACCCTACTCTTCTCTTAATCAAGTATATCTTGCTAGCTGCTGACTCGAGGATGTACATGGTCTGATCTTGTTTGTTCCATTAGCCATCGTTTGCTTCTTCAACAATTAAAAATAAATAAATTAAAAAAACAGCATTTGAATGCTGTTACTTTCAGCCCCCGAACTGATGTTTGTTGTCAAATATACACTTCTTTACGTGTTATTTACTTTCGGTGTGTTTCAGAGTATTCCTTTCAACAAGGGAATCTTCCTTCTTAAAAATATACAATACTGTAAAAGCTGCCTCTGAAAATTCAAGTAGTATGTAAACAGGAATGTCAAATCTCAAAATGGATCTGTACTTAGAGAAGAGCTGGATGTAGTAATTTAGGACAATATTCTTTTAATATGAATGTTAATTTTAACTAGTTAAATGTCTTCGTTATTGTTTATTATGTGACTTGGTTCTTTCAAGAAGACAGTGGAAAAAGCTTTACCCAGGGAACAGCAAAGTAATAGTCAACCATTTGGTGACCAGTGTGACTTACAAGTGTTGCTTGCTCAGGAAGAAACAGAGTCTGTAGTGTCATGGGAAAGAAAATCAGTAACCATTTATCAAGCTCAGCTGCCTCTTATCTATTTTTATTACAGAAAAAAAAAAAAAACACATTTAGACTGTAACTGTCCTGTCTTCTACAATTTCATTATCATCAACTGTTGTATAGATCTGCTGGGCCTTGTCCGTAGCTCCTGTATTTGGTCTCTGAAATTTTTGCAGTTTATTTGTGATTCAAGTGGCTTCTGTGTATAGTAGTGAAGAGCCCTTGCAATGAAATGATCGTGATGACTCTGGGAAGACTTTTCACTGCCTGAGTACACTTGAAGGAGTTTTCCCTAGAAGGGAACGCGTTTCAATATGTCATCCTATTTCAGTGGCCGATGTATCAGTGGAAAGTTGGATGGCATACTAGTTCTACCATAGCCTGCTGATAATTTTCCATGCTAGTGGCAGCAGACCTCAAGAATTATCTGTTGTTTGAAAACACTCTTTGCATTGCTTGTGCACTGTACTTTCAAGGGGATTGGAGTCTAGTACAGAGAGTATTTGGTTGGAGAGAAATAGTGGAGATCTTCTGGCTGGAAAAATCCCAGTTGTCAAGCTGTGGCCAGTGTTTAGGCAGTTTGTTGCTCTTTGGAAAGAGTTTGATCCCGAATTTTTGGTGTATTGAAATGCAGTATTGTGATATCCCAGCAGCCTGCTACCAAACTTAGGTCAAAATGATTGTGGAGTACCTGAGTCCTTCAGAAGGAATGAGATTACTGACATCTCTGCAAACCTGATTGAATTGTACGAGGGAAGGCAAGGATTCTGTTTTTAATTACCTGGCCACAGTGGTAGAGAAAAGTGAAATACAGGAATTTCCAAAACTGTTCTCTAACATTGGATATCCTGAGTGAATTTAATTTGATTGGGAATATTGGGAGCTTTACAATTTTGAATGCTTGGGTGGGTATGTGAATAGACTTGCTACTTTCCATTTACTCAATCCTGTATTCTATCATGTTGCATAAAGCTGAAGTACAGGTAGATGGCATAAGTTAACTAATCTATTGCTTTTTGTTCTCCCCTAGATTCCTCCAAATAAAATAGATTATGAATATAGTGAACTGATTTTATATCAAAATCAAGTGATGAGAGAGGCGGATCTATTTCAGGAGTCTTTAGAACATATAGAAACATATGAAAAGCAAATATGTGATAAATTAATAGTAGAAGAAATCAAAGGTAAGTCCTCCTTCTTTCCTCAGCCAATTTTGTTCTAAACTTTCGCTACAGGCTCAGATGTGGTGAAGTGTTAATGTGAAATCTTTAAATTATTTGAGACAACTAATATAGGGGAACTGGTAACACAATATTTACAATTTTGGGCTCAATAACTTTTGCTATTAAAGTGGATACTGAATGTGGGTAGCTTAACTTGGGTTGACAGAGGAATAGAGGAGATCTCAGAGGTGATTATATTAGTGTATACAACATTAGCTTTTTATAAATAAAAACTAATATAACCCAGTTTTAATCTAATGAAGAACATGGTGTTTGTAGTACAAACACTGATTCCAAGTATCAAATTGTTGTTTCCTTCTTAAGCTTTCTAGTCCATTTATCTGTATTACCTGCCCTCAGTGAGTACTGAAGTTGACTTTTTTCATTAAAAACGACCCACAGTGCTCTCTGGGTTTGAAGGACTGAGTTCTGAATACACAGTCATGTAGTGTAACATAATGTGTATTCTTCAGCTGCTCTTTGCTTGTGCAGTTGTGCTGGGTTGACCCTGCTCAGCAGCTCAGTGCCACACAGCTGCTCATTCACCCCCTTGCCTTGCAGCCCCCCATATCAGGCAGGAGAGAATATCTATAGGTAGAGAAAAAGTGGAAAAACTTACGGGTTGAGATAAAGACAACTTAAGGGAAGAGGAAGAAATAATAATACAAAGGCAAACACTCACTGCATCCCAGAAACAGACTGATACCCAGCAAGTCTCCAAGCAATGACCATCTGCCCCCAGAACTTTCCCCATAATTCTTATTGCTGAGCACAATATTACACAGCTCTGGAAGGAAGCATTTGTTGTTTCTTTGCAATAATCCCAATAGCTGGTTTAAATATGCATGTGAAGACAAATAAATAATACTGGTTTTCCCAGGTGCTGAATGCTCCAAATTGTGCTGAGCTATGGTAACTTCAAGTAGCAATTATAATATACAGTAAATGCCTTTGTAAAAAGTCTTTTTCAATATCTGGGTATGACTGAACCCAATTTTATATATCTTTTCTGTGAACTTCACTGCCCAGTTACGTGTTTTCTCATATAATTCATAGTTCTTTATTGCATTGTTTTTAGGTGAAATGTTGTTGAAGTTGGGAAGACTAAAAGAAGCTGGTGAAGTATACAAAGAGTTAATTGAGCGCAATGCAGAAAACTGGTATTATTATGAAGGCTTGGAAAAGTCCCTACAACCTAGTAAGTTAAGATACGCATTGGAAATAAGTATAATACAGAATATGCTTTAAAACACTGTTTGGTATATTACAGTTTTAGATGAAAAGGTTTGCTCAGCATAAAATTATGTACTGTTCAATCTTGAATATGATATCATGTTTATCCATTTTTAAATTGTCCATTAACTTGTATGCGTGAAACATTAGCAGCAAGTGTTTTTATTATTGGAGCTAAAGCTGGTATTTGTTGGTGTGTGTGCTTGCTTGAAGAACCTCTCCTTTCAATGCATGAACTTGGAAACCAAATTGCAATTTGTTCCTATCAACCTGATTGGCAGAGTATTATTATATACCAGAAAACATAATTGTCGTTCTGAAACTTGTTTAGGCGGCACCTCTTTCCATGGTCATGTAGGGAAATAAACATCTAATTTGGACTTACTTGTAAAGATATGTAACTTTTTTTAGAAGCTGACTGTTCTTTGGAAGAAAGGCTGATAAATGTGATGAAACGTTTGTGTTTTTTTTTCCGATGCTAGGTCACGTTACTGCTGTTCTATCTTTCCAGAAAAATACCACAATTGGATTTAAAACAAACAAACAAAAAAAACCCACAAACAACCCTACAACATTGCAAACATATATATTATACTAAATACTTTGCAATAGCAACTTCACTAAGTGTCTACTTGAACACTGGAATACATTCCTTGTATTTCACAGTTCGCTAATTAGTGGAAGGTTTATTGGAGTAATTCTGATGACATCATAAATCATAAGCCCACCAGGATATTATTTGTAGATACAGATCCGAATTATATTCCTCAACCAGCTTCTAGAAAGTTTTACAGTTTGGGTTTAATGTCTGGAAATACGCCTTGTGATTGGGGAATTAAGATGATTTCGTTTGTTGCATTTATGCAGAGACTAATGTTGCCATTTGAATGTTTTCCCTGGTATATCTGTAGAGTTAAAGATCATGATTAGTATCTCAACATAAATTGTCCAAGATTTTGATTATTCTGCTTGATAAAATGTGTTCATATAAATGTGTATTTCTTAACAAGGAACCAATACAGTAGATTATTTGACATATTAAAATTCTATGAAGAGAAAACTGTACTAATTTATAAAACTAATAATGCTACTTTATTTTTTAGGTGTTCTTAGGACTATTTCCTCCCCCATGGTAAGTTCTGGAGCTCCAACTTGTGACTTCAATTAGGCTTTTTATATGCTTTAGTTCCAATCAAACATTATTTTAGTGTAACTATTAGAACTGCACATCTCTTGGAGCCACTGGGTAACATTTCCCCCCCCTTCCCCAATATCAGAGCTCAGAGACAAGATAAATTATTTTTCTTAGAAAAGAAACTAGAAATATTTATTGAAAATATGTTGTGCCATAGGCTTGATCTGTACATTCAGTCTGATTTCAATTGCTTGATGAATTTGAAAATACATAAGCAAAATCAATCCTAGTTATGTGAAAATGGCATTTCAAAACAACAGATTACTTCTATTTAAATTCTAACCACATTGGAGCTCCAAAGCATATTATGGGGGAAAGGGGAGGAGTGGGAAGAAAATCTTTAACAAAAATAAAGCTATTTAAATGTTAAGGTATCAACAACTCTTGTGCCACTGGCAGTGCTGTGCCCTAAGTTTGCTGTCACCAAGGACTTAAAATAAAGGCATTCTTGTATAGTTTGCCATTTGTATACCTACAATTTAGAAATACTTTTTTTCTGATTTATAGATGTCTGAAACAGTTGCATAGCGAAAAACAGTTATTTGAAGCTATCAGTGTCAAACTACTGTATGAATGGGTCTGCACAGAATTAAATTAAAAGAAAACAAATGCTAGTACTTTTCCATTGAACTTGAAAGATAATTTTCTTTTAGAAGTTCACCTTTACAGTGATTAATATTGGTACTTACATCTTAGCGTTTTCAATACACTGTTTCACAATGTTTGTGATGAATTGGAAAAAATTAACTTGAAATGTTAAAATTGTTCGAAGTCCAAACTGTGTAAGAAATTTAACAATTCTCAACATTTTAAAACCTTTAGAAGAATAGATTTTTATCTGTTACTTATATCTATTATATTTACTGATAATAGGCACTTTAGAAGAGAGGCTTCAGATTTATGAAGAAGTTAGTAAAAGGCATCCCAGAGCAGTTTCACCTAGAAGATTACCTTTAAACTTTGTTTCAGGTAACAAGTTGCATATCTGTTCCATAATAGTTCTTTTTTTTTTCCCTCAATTTTTTATCAGGCTGCTAAATGTGCATTTAATAGCTATTTGTACGTGTACACAAATTAGACAAATCTATTTTTCCTGGAATAGACGAAATTATTGATGTTTTAGAATTTGATAGACAAGTTCATGCACTCTAATATGGTGGTACCAACTGTATAATGGTGTCTTCATTGATAAAACTACACTACAGAATGGTGTCCAAACTTGGGGGGAAATCATTGTCCATGTTTCTTTGGCATCATGCTGGTTAAAAGTCATCAGTTTTAAGGGAGGGAATATAGTACACTGAAGATAGCCGGGGTATGTGTCCATGTATACATGCATGTACATATGAGCTATCCTATACTCTAATTTATAACGACTAAAACCAGTTGTAAAATATGCTTATAACAATTGGATAGCATAGGGCCGAAGAATTTCCTAACAGTTTGTATCCTGGTGATGTATCAGAAAACACCATTTTTTTATGAATCTGTTTATAAACTGGTGTGCATTATTTTTATCTAGAACTGTTAAAGCCAAGATCCATGGATTTAGTGCTGAAAATTTAATAATAGAAACAAAAAGCAGGTGTGCAGCATGAGTTGTTTTATTTCTAATTTTATGACTAAGTTCTTTTCAGCGACTTTGTCCTTTTACAAGCTGTACTGAAGTACAGTGCACAAACATCCTCAAATATGGAGGGAATATACATATTGTTAAAACAGAAAACTGCTTTTCCAAAATACAAGAGACGAAATTTTACAAAATAGTAAAAGCCTTAAAAACGTACGCTCAGAATATAGCTATTTAAGTGCCATAACTCCAGTAGAAAACTACACTACTTGGGTTTTGGCTGCCATGATATTTCTAAATTCAGCAGTAAATTACCATGGTATCTGCTGATGTTTTCAATTTCTTAAGGTTAGCTTTTAGTTTGGTTCCTTTACTGAGCGTTACCTATGTTGTACCTTCTAAATACTACAGAGCGTGACTAGTACACTTGTACTTGTCTGTTGTTGCTCAGGAGTCTGAATGTGCGTACACTTCTGTGTGCCATCACAAGACTAATGACTTCATAAGAAATTTAGCCTTTAAATTAGCATTTGTGCCTTACTTAATCCCAGGTATTTTTATTTTTTTTTGAAGACACAGACAAATTTTTAAGACCATTAAAAGAGGTTTAAAAAGCTACGTGACAAGTAATTGTTTTTCTTCTGTTATAAAGTAAAAGCACTAATACATAGCAAACAAGTACCCTGCAAAATGATTTTGCATATCTTTATTAATAGTGTTCTGTTGTTGACCTTTTTCATTGTATGTTTTGCTCTGGGTTATCTTCGCATCTGACAGTGTAGTCTTACAGCTAATAGTCATTACCAAAGTTATTTCTATTTAAATAAGGATTAGTTGTTCCTGCAATACCAAACTTTAAATGAAAGCAAAATAATTCATTTTTAAATCAGTTGAGTAAAATCTCCCAGTAAATTACCTTCTGCAGGTTTCATAAATAAGAATTTCCCTGATTTAAATCTTGTGTTTCTGTTAATCCAGTAAGCTTGTATCAGTCAGGATGAATAAGACATCCTGTGGAAAATCATCTGATAGATTGGTTTCCCAAATGACTCATGTTTATAAATTGAGCAGGTGAGAAGTCTCGTTGGCTAAAGTTAATAATGAGAATGTTGAGATGTAGAAACAAACTGTTGTAGAACTACATTTGCAAATTTCAAGAGGGTAGAATTTTTGGTTAAATGAAGTTGCTGTCCCTGAGTGGCCAGTGACCAGTTGCTTGTAGCCAGCACTTGTTCGTCCAGAATTGGTGTGGAGTGCTCCAAACTGCAGGCTTTCATTAATTGGACGGTCCTTTCCAGACCTTGCCAGGCACTCCAACTCAGTAACCCTTTAATTGATACAGACCAGGTCCTTCATCTTCCTGGAAACCACCTTTTTGGAGGCTGGGTATGATAGTTAATTTTCAGACTAATCAGGGAATAAAGTCTGGCAATCCAGTTTTAGATTTGTTGACGTTGCTATAGATTCACTGCTCATGTGGCCAAGACTCTGGTGCATCTGTTAGAAAGTGGACCCTGAGCTTGGCTTTGTCATAGGTGGGTGCTTCATTGTTTTGTGTGTTTCTAAGGCTTTTTCAAAGCTGTTCTGCTTTCTGTAAATAAGCACATACTTAGTAGAAATTGAACCTTCATTGCCTAAGCTTAAAGTTACGATTTTTCCACCGAGAATATAGATTAGAATAATGCAACAGAAGAAACTGGGATTTTTTTAGTTGGAGGGCAGTTTCCTGTAGTGTGAGAAAACAAGTTTTAATTAATTCACCTGTAATAAAGCATGTGCTTCTAGTTAACTTGTGGACCCCCATGTACACAGGTAGTAGAAGCTGCTGTACAGAGACTAAAAAAAGACTCCAGGAGAGGAAGAGGGTTCATTTAATCCATCCTTCTTCCTCAAAGCATGGATAACTTCTGTCTGTGCTATTCCTCACACACATTTATCTAACTATATCATAAAAACTTCCAGTGATGGAGCTTTTGAAAGATCTCTAAGGTAATCTGCTCCTTGGTTAGTCTTAACAGTATAATTTTCAGTATAATTTTCTTCAGTGGTTATTTAAATACCCCTTGCTACATCCTGGGTAGCCACCAGATAATCCTTGCCCTCTTTTGAAGCTTTTGCAGGTTTGAAGACTGTTACCATGTCTTCTAGACAGCAGTCTCCTAAACAATAGGAAGTCAAGCATTTTATTTTCTGATCTTTTTTATTTTTATTTTTTAATCCAGGGCATATTTGCAACCTACTCTTAAATAACAGGCGAGATGAAAACCCTTAACTGCAGTTTTTCAGTTACTCTGTTATCCAGAATTGTACACCAATTAGTGCTTATATTTATATGACACTTGCAATCACTGACATATAACCAAATACACTTTTGTTTCTAGGTGAAAAATTTAGAGAACTAATGGATAAGTTCCTGAGGGTTAACTTCAGTAAAGGCTGCCCACCCTTGTTTACCACTTTGAAATCTTTATATTACAATCCAGAAAAGGTAAAATTTAGTACTTGTTCGATTTTAATGAAATCTTCTGTATTGAATTTTTAAAAGATTACCTAAATGTTTATTTATAGTTTTCACTGTAATTTTCAAATAACTGTTACATAACATCTTTCTTTGGTATGCTATTTTGTCATATGCATATTCACCATTTGATGATAATTAATCTGTGAAATGAAACTTCTGTAGACAGTTGACATCAAAATGCTTGAAATCTGATTGATGCAGGATGCACTGATTTATTTATTTATTTTTGAAAAATCGGAGATAACCAGCAAATGTGTTTATGTACTCCAAATGCAAGTGTGTCGGGATTCTTTCAACTTATGGTTTATGATGTCACCAGAAGTCATGATTTTAAAGTATCACACACGTGACTATTCTACATGTATTTCTGAATTGCATCAACACATTAGTATTTACCAGGAAGGCTTGTTTTCTGCTTCAGTGTCTGGATAAATCTTAGTGTTGAATTTTTGCTCTTCCAAGTTCTCCCGGTTTTGGAAAAATTGTATCATACTATAACAGTTATTTCAGTTTTAGTTCTTTGTTCCAAGCTCTTGTAATGTACAGTAAAATACTAATCTTCAAACTAAAGCAAGCTAATAAACTGTGCAGCAAATAAAAGTAAAGGTCAGTCTATTCAGATGTTCCATTTTTGCTACAAGCAGTACAAACGCTTGGTATTCTAATCAGTTCATGAGTGGTTAAGAGCAGCTTTTGTAGCTGGAAGAAAAACCTTAATACATGATTCAGCTTTTCAACCAGCAGTGGATATTCCTTTAATTGAACTTAAATTCATGAGATGATCAGAGTGAATAATATTTTTTTTCAAAACACTTTTGGGAATTGTAATCTGTACTGTGTGTGTCTCCTGGGTTGACATAATTCTAATAAATTCTGGTATCATGTACAGTACAAGCCTTTCTACAGTGCATATTGCTAATGCATATTTTTCCATGTAAATTTCTGAAACTGCATCAAGATTTTTTTAAAATAAAAAGCACTGAATAGCTAGACAGAAGGAGGAACATTGCTGCAAAAGTTTTCTCTCTGATATTTGAAGTATGAAAATGTAGAAGTAAAAGACAAACTCATTTGGCTTGGAAGACTATTTTAGCACCTGTTTTAGACATGATGAGTGAAAAGATTACCAACATGTTTTGGGACAGATTTGCCAGGAAAGGCATGTTGCTGCTACTCATCTTCAGTGTATCAAATCAGTACTTCCCAAACTAGTACCTTGATTCCAAAAACTAACTAATAAGCAAAATCAAAAGCCTCAATTGCCAAATTTATTTGGATTTGTCTGCAGTGCTGACTTCTGCAAAAGAGTTTTCTCTACCTTCTCTTCCCCAAAAGGGGTCTGTTTGCATTTCACTTAGTTCACTATGGTTCATGTAACCATAACACAATAGGAATCTTTTTTTTTGTCTGACTAATTTTTGCCTCTGACAGTTTTAGCAATTCTGAAATTTAGTGACTAGGGGAAAGAAAAGTGTGACAAGTTGGAAACCATGCTGCACCTTCAAGGAAAATGTACCTTTGGATCTGGCTTCTCTAAGTTGGTGCTTAATGCTACCTTCTAACACAAATACTGTTATGTTTTGACTGAAAACCGAAAGAATTGTAGTCTGGATTATGTTGTGCCTGTTAGAAATGTTAGAAAATATCTAGGAAATGAATACATTTCCTGCAAGTGTTGGGGATGAACATGAACAGTTCCCCCTTTTGACTCTTGGAAGCAGTTTTAATTCAGTGTAGTCAACTGCAGTTGCATTCTGAAATGGTATAGATATGAGGATTTTATCAAAGAGTTGGTATTTAAGCCTAGAAAGCTTTTTTTTTCTAGAACTCCAGGGGTGTCCAGGATCTTTCTTAAAGCATGCTTTCAGGGAAAAGGTAAAATAAGTAATACTTATACTAATAGAAGCTTTCTATTTGTATATACTTAACTCAGGCAAAATTAAGTGCTATAATGTTACGTGGGAGAAAGGGAAATGTAAATTGCTTAATTCAGTGCCTGCAAGAATATAGAAGAATAATGGGGAAAATGTAACTTCATTTGCTCAACCAAGATGAGGATTAGGTTTCTCAGTAAGTATCTTAACATTTTGGAGTTAAGTTTTGGAGCTAACATTTTGGAGTTTGATATCTGAGTGAGGAGACTAAAATGTAATTATAGTCAGTTCTAGAGGAAAAATACTGATGTCTGTGTCCTTCTGTTTGGAGGGGATTAGAGGAAAAAAGACATTATGTGGAAAGTAAACGTTTGCTAAGCTGTTGAGAAAACTGTTTGGTATCTAATTGCTATAAGCTGGTACTTAACACTAAATGTTTTTACATTAAAACTACTGGTATATCTTGATTTCAAAACATTACGTTCTGCTAGCTCTGGTTAGTAGATTAGGGTGAAACAGCTTCAGTTTGGGGTGAAATCTACCTTCAGCTACACTGAGCTGCAAATCTGTAGGATTTGTCAGGCTCAACGTGAAGCCTAATCAGGGAGGTTTTAGAAACTATTCAGTACTTACTCTGCTTGGACTCCAAATAGTGATGTTACAGGTTGGAAGATATGCTTTAGATTCCAACAGAGATGACATGGTTGTGATAGAGATCTAAGACAGACTTGCTGTACTTGGGGCAGTTGTGGAAGAAAAAACAGAAATAAAGTGGGAAAAATTGTTTTTATCAATTTAGAGAACTAAAGTTCAACTGTTCTTTTATGATGATTGTCTGATCAGTGAGCAATGTTTTGGTATATTAGTATTGACTTGCTCAAAAATCCTTTAAGTAACTAAAGAGTTAAAGGTAAATTGCTCAATAAATGTGTAATAAAATCCACTAGAGTAATTTTTAATTTACACGTTCACCAAACACTAGAGACTAGAAGCATGTCCAATTTGAGGATGCTTACTCTGTTGGAAGAGTGGGTAGTATGAGGTTAAGAACTAAGTCTTGAGTTAGCGCTCAGCAGATTGCTCAAAGCACAGGTGCTAAAAGCTGCTCTTTCTTCAAGCTGTAACAATTTAAGGGATGTAGTGTGGAAGGCAGCCTGGAGGATGCAGGTTAAAATGCATAGAAAGCCAGGCCTTACTCTGTTCTATACAGAACAATTTCTTTAAAAGAAGGAAAAATTGTTTAGCTTTTTTGTTTGTTTGTTTTTGTTTTCTTTCTGAGGGATCGAGGTGGGGTGGGCTGTCATGACACTTTGTTCCAACATGGAAACTTGCATCGAATTTGGCACACATCAAAAATGTGTCCCAGTTCATATGCTTCAGAAATGTAAAATCTTGGTGTCTGTGTGTAGTAAAGGGTTCTTGACTTCATTTGCCATTTATCTTAAAATTAAAAATTATAGATATATTACTATAAGATATTAAGATGTTAGATACAAGATATTAAAGATGGAAGAAGCATAGTCAAGCTGTATTTTCTTTGTGAAGTAATGGTACCTTGCATACCTTCATGGTTGTTAACAACCATATCTGAATAATAAACGTCATTTCACAGCTGCTTGCTAGACTTCCCCTTCTGTCATTCAATTTCTCTTCTTTTCACCTCAGCACAAACTCTCATGCAGCTGCTCGCTGAGCTGCTTTAGGGTTAATCCATCTGCAATCAAATCCCTTCCATCAGTCTTCAGCCGGATCATTTTTCTGGATCTTATCACTAGCTTCATGGAATACTGTGAATACTGCAAATGAGTTCAGAAGTAGTATGCCAGAGATGTTGAATCAAGATGGAGGGATCACAGCAACTCAGACTTGAACTGGTTTAAATTGACAAATCTTTGTATGCTTAATGCCAGCTAAGATAACCATACTACCATTTATACCAGGAAAGTGAGGAGGCAACTCAGGTTACTGCCAATTGTATAGCCTTAGTCATTGCAATGGTATAGGTCACACTATTTCAAAGATTTGGTGTAAGAGAAGTACGTGAGACCCATGTAGAAAATTTAGGCTGAGATATTTTTTTATCTCAAGGGATGGTAAGTTGCTGCCTTTGATTTTTTTCCTTTCCAACTCTTACGGACTTTGAAATCTGCTTCTTGATGACACTGGAATCTTGACCATATAACTCAATTAAAAAAAATAATAGGGTAAGTATGTACATGGCTTAAGAGTATTTTAGGATCATGCTTTATGTGTCTAAATCAAGATCATTTGATTTGCATACTAAGATTTAGAAACATTAATTTTCATACTTACACTTGTAAATTGTCCAGAGATCACTTACAGAAGATTTATAAAGTGGTAACTTTATAGCTTTCAGTGGACAATAGATAATAGTAATGTCAGTGTGATTGGATGAAATTGGCAAAGCTAACTAATAATTTTAAGTTTTCCTTTTTCTCCAGCTGTAGCTTTCTCAGCTTGCTGGCACTTTTTTTTTTTTTATCTTATTTTATCGTATTACAGGATTTTGTTCTCTTTTTGAGCAGACTGTGACAGTGTTGGGGATTTAGCTTTAAGTTCTTTGCTTTGGTGGAAATTGGAGATGCAGTCAAATTTCAGTCTAACTAAACAAAGTAGTTTGGACTTTTCTTTTCATGTAGTTTCTGGCTTCTCACTGACTCTCTGTTGACTTAATCTCTATGTGGAGATGAATGAAATGCTTTCTAATGCATTTGAGTCAATAAATGCAAATACTTTAAAAATGTTTCACTATCATAGAGCGGCAATAAGAAAAATCTAGATTATTTTTTATGGTTTTGCTATTCAGTTGTCTTTTCAGGAAGACTGATAAGGATGCAGTGCAGATATGTTCAACTTAGGCTAATGCCTCATAGTTTTGTCCTCATTCAGATATTTAATTTAATTTCTTGTTTGAACTGCTGTTGGAAATGCTACAGTCTGATCGGGGATCAACAAGCTGTGTCTAAACAAAGGATCCTGGAGGCACAGAGTTAAATGTTACTCTTTTTGCTACCTTAACGTTTCCAGGAATACAAAAAACAAACAAACAAAAAAATTACCTTTGCACAGGTTATAGTAAAGCATATATTGCATTCCTTTATTCAGGTAATCTTTTGCTAAGTATTTGATTAAATCAAAAAAGTATAGTTCTTGTGTGCTTGTCATGCAATAAAGGTAACTGACACTGGTTTTCACAGCTCTTTTCTTGTCCCTCCCCACCTGCCCTCACTGGTGAATTGTTTTTAGGCAGGTGTGATTGTGAATGTTCACACTTCTAAAACTTCCAGTTTGTGGTTTGTCTTCGTCTTCCAAATTCAATGCAGTTTCAACAGTCAAGGAATGAAATTAAGTTCTGGATTCAGGCATTTGGTTTTAGGTCAGTGTACGTAAAACTGTTCAGCTCCACTTGAAAGGGTTTCCACTGGAACAGCCATCTAGATACCTGGGAGAAGTGGCTGCTGCTTGTGTTGCCGTTCATTCAGAGGGCTGGAGAAATGTGCAGAAAGCGATCTTACGAAGTTCAACAAATGGAAACGCCAGGTCCTGTACCCGTGGAGAAATAATCCCATGAGCCAATATGGGCCAGCGTCTCACCAGCTGGAAAGCAGCTGATGGGGGTGGTTCAGAAACACAGCAAAAGGGACACGAGCCATCAGTATGCCCTTGTGACAAAGGAAGCCAAAGAAGGCCTTAGGTAGCATGTGGGGCTACCTGAGGAAAAGCCCCACCAGGAGGTATGGTGGAGGGAGGCCATCTTCTCTCCTCAGCCCCATGGTGGGACACATCTGGAGTGCTGGCTCTAGCTCTGGGCTCACCAATACGTGGCACTTGTCAAAGGTGGGAACAGGTTGAGAGAGGTGGCAGAGACCTTCCTCGTCCTTGGTGACTGACAGAACATGACTGGATGTGGCCCTGAGCAACCTGCTTCAGCTGACCTGCCTCTGTAAAGGGAGAGCTTGGACTCAGCAGGCTGCAGAGATCCCTTCTAGCCTTGATAGTTCCGTGACAGTAGGTACTGTGCTCTGGGATTTTTGTTGTTTTACACCTTTTTGGTAGCAAAGCCCCCAGTCAGTTCCTATAATTTTGTGCTTTTGCCTTCTCAGACCTTTCACAACAGGGGAAAGATAGGTACTTGCCCCAGAAACTGCTTTGTAGAAATGGATTCACTTCAAGCAGAGGTGAATAGCTGGAGATTCGCGTTCGTGTTAGGTTAAATGTGAGGACATCACCGTTCACCACTTGAAGCTGAGCACCTGTAATTGCTGCTTCAGGGTAGCCACTTTCCAAAAGAATAGGTTTTTGTTCAGGAGTGTAATGGGGTTAGGCTGAGGATGCTGTCTAGATAGAGAGGGATCTAAGCACTGTTTGCATACAGTCCTGCATCCATCATGCTGGATTTTGGAGCCCTCAAAGTGATGTATATGGCAACCTTCTTTATTTTTGTGATGTTCCAAAGTGCAAATTCTAACAGATAATGTAACAGTTGTGCATTTGGTGTTTTGTAAGTGATCTGCTTGTTCTTTCCAATGAAGAGAGAGCTATCTCAAGATTTTATTGTGCTGCTTAGAAATCAGCAGTCACTTAGCCGAGCTGTTGATGTCGATGTTCACTGATACTGAATTTGCCCTCACCGTGTTGGTGAAGGAAAAGTGGGAGGAGAGATGTCAATAACATTATAGCAAAGCCAGAACCGTCTGGGTTTATTTTGCGGGTCAGATAGCTCACGCTCACCTTGAATTGCGTGCAGATGGAGACAATTTGGTCTGGCAGACCTGCTGTGTATAACGTTATACGGCAGGGATGGTTGGCACAATGCTATGGGGGGATCAGTGAGTGCTGTGCTACCATTGGCTTCATGTGTTAACACACAGCAACCGTTGAGGTGCTCAGTGGAGCAACTTTCTTTAATGCTTGACAACTCCAATATGCCAGGCTTTCAGCAGTTAAAGGAGGTGCTGTGCTATGGAAATTTGTACTTCAGTCTTCAAAGGCTATTGCTCTTACTTGCTATCCCAAGCACATGTTGCCTTCCTGTTCTGCAGTGACGATGGCATACACTTACACTATGCAATATTTTACAGTACAGTATGCAATGGCATACACTTAAAAAGAAAATAGCCATTTCCCCTAAAACAGCCTGTCCTTTGAGAGGTGGTAACATTAGTCCCATGGTCTGACATCTGAATCCTGGAGTTCTAATTTGTATAAAATCTACAACAAAAGATCACAGTCCCTGTATACTCTGTATGCTGACAGTGAAAATTGCAAGCGCGGAATTGGTGTGACTCTAGCAGATGATGCTACTGAGGGATTTGATTCATGAGTGCATCAAGCAGTTCGAAATGGGTTGTGCAAGCGCCCTGACTCACAAAGTTGTCCATACCTCCCTTGTCCTTCAGTTGGCACTTTTGCTGAAGGAACAACTCAGATGTTTGGGGTACCAGCAGCAGCTTTCAATTTGCACTCATTTTTGGTTTTCTGAATGCATTGTGCTGTTCTGCTATAAGCATCTGTGCAACAGAATCGTTTCTGCAGTGGCAGTCTCTAACAGACGGGTGGATTGAAGATGTGAAAATAAACATTAGCCATCCCACTACATGATTTAAAAAAATTCACATGCTATGAGGGAGGCGCTTCTCTGTAGCGGGGCCAGTGTAGTTAGTGTGTTTTGAAGAACTGTAATCATTCCTAGAAAAAATACTTCTACTTTAGAAGAGTATCACTGCAAAGATGTGCTTTTGGAGATTGCCTATTCGCTTGGTTTTCTTGAGGTTGCCACAAAATGCTAAATTTCTGCATCATCAATTCATAAATACATTGTGGAGGTAATTTGCATTTCAACGTGAATTTGTCTTTAATACTTAGTGCATGGTTAAAAGTGAATAGGGATTGTAGGTGACTAACTAGAAAAAAAGTCAGTTTTATGCATGGCAGACAGAATGCCATCCTCCATAATGAAACTTGTGGTTTTGTGCTTTTTCCTCTAACAAGATATTCTGTTTTCCACTGCCGCTTTGAAATGTATAAACAAAACATGGCTTTAAACATGAGCATCATGGAATTTTTACCTATGGCTCATGTTTCTGAAATGGCATCAAGTTTCATTTCCATGATTTGTGGAGCCTTTTAGAATAACCATCTAAAGCACTGCTATGTGAGCGAGACGTTCTGAAGTGAATGCTTTTATATGCACAGAGCACTTACTAGGAAAATGTTTCAGTACAACAATAGGTGTATGTACAAAATCATTTGATATAGATATCTTGGCCTTTTCTTTGATATAACACATTTACTGCCCAATTACTAAGCTCCTTGTTTTATGCCAGAAGCAGTTTTAGTATTTTTGTTTGTTTGTTTTGCCTGGTGCTTAAATTTCTGCAGTGTTTTAAAAAGAAATTACCAGCACAGTGGCCAATTTTCAAGTTTTCTAAAAATGGTAGGTCTCTAATCTCAGAAGTCTGCTATTTGGTGTGGAGTCTTATTCAACGTGCTTCTATCAGGCTTTTGGTTTTTAAACAACAAATATATTTGGCTACTTCAAGTACATCTATAACGTTGATATCTGAGTACCTGAGTAAAACATAGACAGCTGGCACAGTGTGTGTGTTCTGTTGAGGAAAAAGCTCTAGTTTCTCGTTGGCACACTCGAGAAGCAAAAATTTGTGTTTAGCGGTGCCACTGCATAATTATGAGTTCTGCTGTTCACAGAAAGTTACTGGTCGTGGTGAATGTAGCTGCAGCTCTTGACGGAATGGTTCTGCTGGAAGCTAATAACCCGGTGTGTGTGCAAGTCATGGGATGTAGCAACTCCCACATTCTTTAAATTGCTGTCCAAATGGGTTACAAGCAACTATGAACAACTTTATTTTTTACTTACTGTTCCTCACAAGAGATTTTGAAATGCTAGCACCCACTGCCCAAACCCACAACAATCATTCTCTTTGTACTGGAGCAATACTCAGAAATACTCTTTAGTTCCCCATAGACATTGATTTCTATATCCATGAGATAAAAGTCCCAAGAGTGAAGATCTTCGATTAGTCAACATCAAGGTTTGCATCGATTGTGTTGCAGGTGCGTTGATTCCATTGAAGGTCGACATTAGTGCACATGTACCCTTTTTCTGGGTAACTTTAAACAAGGAGACTGTGAGGAAATACTGGATGAGAGAAAATGTTTGTCTGGAAGAAACATCAGAAGCAACAGTCTCAAAAAAATAAAAGTGTAAGACTCTACACAGGAAGGTAGGCTGTCTCCAGTGAAGACCTTTCTTTACCCCTTGCAAGACAGATGACGTTTTCCCTCCTTGATATAAAAAGCTAAAGGAATTTAAAGCAAATTAAAACCATTTTCAAAGTTAGATGCCCTCTGTGATTTATTGGTGGCTTATGTAAGAAAGCGAAAAATGTTTCATCTTAAAATGCAGAGAAACTGGAACTAACAACTCTGCAAGATCAACCAAAGAGCTCAGTCTTTGATGTATGCTGACTCTGTCAGTTTAGTTTAGAGAAATTAGTGTCTCTGGCATAAAACTCCAGGAGAGGAAATCTGGTAACTGGACTTGTTCAGGATCTGGTTAACATTTGATGCGTTCATAGCAAACGGTGGTGTTCCTGCTATATAAAAGTATATATAAAGTAAGGAAATTTTACAGTAAGCAAAGGAAGAAGGAAAGTGAACTGTTTCAGGTACTGCCAGGGTAGCATGCTTCCACTCAGTAGCAAGCATGGATAGTTTCAAACATGTTGGTGTTTGGTAATTTGGGTCCCAGAGTTGATATGTAAGATAAGAGTTGACTGACAAGTGTAGCAATGAACTATTTTATCTATGAACTATTTTATCACTGAGTTTCTTTTACCCTGAGTGATCTATGTTGTGAATAACTGCCCCAAATACCTACTTAAAGGTCCACAAGAAGTAGAAAGTTAAGTGCTACATAGACCTAAGAATACTGATTTTCTGAAAGTTTTCATATACTGTCCAGATCTTTTGGCGGTTTTCTCACATGCTGTAGCTTATGTCACATCTCCCAAGTTGTTAATCTTCACACAACGCAATAAAGAAGGGAAGCATTATCCTCATTTTGCACATCTAAAACAGTGAAATGTCAGGACTAACTTTTGCAGGCATTGATCCAGGAGTTCAGGTGCCGGAGATGTTTATCTTCAGAAGCGTTCATTGATCTCAATTGATGTGGAATGCTCAGCACATTAGAAAATCTGGTTCTAGGCAGCATGAAAATGGACATAAATACCTGTTTTGTGCGTGCCACTACCTTCATACAACATTATCCCACCTGGTGGGATATTATTCGCTCCCTGGTGTGCATTAAATGAGGGAAATGCTTTTCAGGAGGAATGCACAACCAAATACATCATGGTACTTGATAGCCGTGTTTCTGTCACTTCATATCAGCTCCTTGATACCTTACAACCTGCTGCCTCTAGTGTAATTCAGACAAGTAGCTACTGTTAGGGCAATAACTCTGAGCCACCCAGTCATCTCTGGCTGGTGTTGGCTTTTATTCCTTGCTACTCTCATTGTATCAAGAAAATACAGCAGTCATTTTAACTTACTAGGTCTTTGTGGTTTGCTCTTCAGGGCAGATTAATTTGGAGTGAAGTTGAGTAAATTAAAAAGATGGGTGAACTTCTGCTCCTCAGTCTTCCATATGAAGTGCTCTTAGCAAAGCTTTCCAGTCCATGATTATACAACTGTATGAGTCTGTTTTGTAAGTTTCTTTCACATCTGTAACAGTACGTCTGGGGAGAAATAATATTCTGTTTATAGTATACTTTTCCTTTTAGACTAATTCCTAGATGAAGCATGTCTAATACGTTTAAGTAACGTGGCTTTTTATGAGCTCTCTGTTTTAGTACTTAGAAATAGCAGATGAATGGACAGTCTCTCTAAATTACATGTAGCTTTCAGTATTGGACTGGCGTGTTACATTTGTGTAGCTTTGGAAAATCATAGGATGGTTTCAGTTGGAAAGGACCTCAAAGATCTAGTTCTAACCCCCCTGCTTAAGCAGGGAAAATACAATGAAATATCAGTACTTGGAAGCATAGAATCAGGAAAAATAATGCAAGAATCAACTCCTTAATAGCCTTTCATGCAGTCCCTGAGTTCCTGTTTTAATTTTGTGAGCGTGTACATGTTGTACACTTTACAGCTCAACCGCTGTGGAGGAATCTACCTTGGGACAGTAATCCTGTTCTGACTGTGGTATTGCTGTCCTGCTGAGCTCTGGGTTCCCGCACTGAAGTTTTCCAAATTGTGTAACTTAGTGACGGCTTGATAAATAGCTAAATGTTTGCTTTCAATTTGAGAAAAATGACAGCCTGTGCAGAGAGCTGCTACCAAAATCAGTCAAATCAGTTCATGTACAAGATAGTACAGCTAAAAACGTGTGTTCATACTTTGAAGTATTCTATAGATTAAGTATAGGCAGTATGTTTGTTGCAGCTATTGCCAATCTACACTTTCTTTGAAGTTGCCATCAGTTTTCAAGGCAAGACAAACTGCTTAGTATATTGATAGTAGCTAGATCTTTGGTTGAATTTGAAAAAAGTAAATAATTAACAATTTATTATTGAAAAGATGCTGATTTTAATAAAAACGATTGTCATTACAAACATTTCCCAGCCATATGTAAGTTAAGAACTCATTTCCAAGTCTGGCTGAGTCCCATGTTTTTCTATCCCAAATGGTGTCTGAACAAGCATCACTGCCGTTGTGCAGGTGCTGTGACAGCTTATTAAAGGGATTCAAGGACTGTTACTTTTAAAATAACTTCAAGGATTTGATGGCAGGACCACTCAGTGGGTAAGGAATTGGCTGGATGGTCACTCTCCCTCCTGCGAGTGTGGTGAGGCCCTGGCACAGGCTGCCCAGAGAAGCTGTGGATGCCCCATCCCTGGAAGTGTTCAATGCCAAGCTCAACAGGGCTTTGAGCAACCTGGTCTAGAGGGAGGTGTCCTTGCCCATGGCAGGGGGGTTGGAATTAGATGATCTTTAAGGTCCCTTCCAACCCAACCATTCTATAATTTCTTTTAATATTTAGTTTCTTACATATGAAGCACTTACAATTCATGGCTCACTGTTGTATTCGTAGTCATCTTACTGTAAATTTTTCTTTCATGTGAGACTGATCTTGTAGTTCTAGCTGTTGTTCCACAGCTCCAAAGGAGCTTGTGCACTTGTATTTGCAATGTGTGAACTCACACGTGCTAGACCTTTCAAAGCAGTGGTTAATTCTTCCATGAGCAGTGTTCTTCCTCTGACTTGTTTGCCATTCTGCTTGAGTAGTGTGCTCTCCACAAAGCTGGTGTACCCAGCAGCTTTCCTGTAGCTTTCCTGTAGCTTACAGTTCTCTCCTGCAGGGCTAACTTGTAAGTGCAAAACCTGTTGCATATGGGGTAGCGTTTCCAGTGCAGGCCTTCAAGATAAGATTAAAAAAAAAAAAAAAAAATCTGGTTAAGGCTGTCTTAGATAACTAGAAATGTTGTGTGGTTCAGTCAAAATTACAAAGCAACTGCAGCATTTATGGAGTACTAATTATACTATAAATCCTCCAATTTATTTTCCTTGGAAGTGGCATGCCCTATAAAAGAAATAATGCTGTTTCAGCAGAGCAGGTGTGCAAAACGCATGGAGACCACCATGTTACAAGGTAGGCTTTTATCTAAATGAGCTTTAGTTTGTAATTATCAGTGGAGGAAACTTTCTTCAGTGTCTTTATTCTGCTATTTCAAATCAACTGTATTTACAGTGAAGGTATTGATACTAGAAAAAAGTAGCACTTGGTTTTTTTGGTTTTGATTTTTTGTTTCAGGATTAGCTGAGATCAGTGCTAGCTGCAGTGGACAGCAACAGAAATCTTTGCTTATGCAACAAGTTAAGTGTTTTCAGAAGTTAAGCAGAATAGGACTTGGTGTTATCAAGCCATGTGTGCAAACGTTATTCCCAAACATACTGCGTTTGCAACTGCTTAAGGAGATACCATGCAGTGTCTCAGCCACGATGCGCGTTGTAAGGCACAGATCCGACCATAATCCAGGGCAAAGAGGAACTCATACCATGCTTTATTTTTAGCAAAGTTGAAATTCTACATGTATCTGACACTTTACTTGGTATGTTTTGAATTTAGAAGTGATTATAAGTTATTAATGGAAGATTTTAGTTGTAACAAAGAAAAATCTAAAAGCCAATAAAGCTCTTGTGTATATATATTTTTTTCTATGAAAACATACAAAAAAGTTCTTAAATTTCCTTACAGTGCAGATCAACTCTAAACAAATAGGGAAGGCTACTTCTCTACCACATACAAAACACAGAACTGATTTCTTACATGGATAGGAAACAAGGAACATTTAATTTTCCAGGGCTTCAGGGTGTGTTGTTCCTTCTGTTTTGTTTTGACTTTGCTTGTTTTGTTTTCGCTTTAAATGGAGTACTGCAGAGTTAATGCTGTGTGGCTGGCTAGTCCTAATAAACTGGTGAAATGCCCGAGTATGGTGTCTGCTCACCCACCCCACAGTGAGAAATGCTTAAGTTAGTGACTAAACGTGACACTTTGGGATTTGCTTGCTAGAAAGGTAAATGAATTTTTATGGAAGCTGGGTCACGATGTCCATTTGCAAGCTGTCTGGAAAGGTGTACGTACAGTTTCTGTGACAATGGCTGCAGAGTAGGTAGGTTTCCACTGAAAGCAGAATGCAAGTTCTTGTGCAGCTGATGAGCAAACAAGATGAAGAAGCAGATCTGAATTAAAACTTTTTTTCCCTTGTCTGTTAATATTTAAGTTGACTTAAAGGAAACGTGGAATTTCCTTTGTAGATATGTATTTTTATGCCAGTTAAAGATACTTTTTTCTTTTTTGCCCTCTCTGTGTGCGAACATACGCATTTAACAATGCTTTCCCTAGGGAAGCAGAAGGGAGTATTGATGGCTTGACTGATTCAATTTACCCAACCAAGACACATCTCCATTTGAATTGCTGTTAGTTTAAAACCAACATTTTCACTGGGTTTGATATGAAACTGTTTCTGTAAACAGCTTTACAAACTTTGAATTAGTATAGGTCCAAGATAAATAAGAAAATTAAAGAAATGTGTTAACTAGTACAATAGATTTGTGTTAAGACTGCTTTTCCTGTGTTTTCCTGTTTTTTTTACTTTGATGGTGTAGAGAAATAATTTTTAATTGATTGTGATTTTTATTTCCTTCAAATGTTAGTCATGCACTAACATGTTACGTGTGGAGGTCCTACACGTGAGAGGCTGAAAAGCCTTTCATAATTGGAGAAATTTCTTTAAGTAGTCCATGTTTATGGACTTACTCTGTGGTTCATACCTCATCTGGTAGGGTAGATCTGATCAATCTTACAACAAGGTGTGGAACAGAAACTTTCCAAGTGAGAGCGTAAGGAAGTTTGTTGGAAGTTAGTGTGTAGGCAGCTGGAAAAAAATTGGAAATCCTTGTTTATTTGCATAACCCCTGCCTTTCTTTTTAGAATGATAAACTTGGAGTGTCATAATTTTTTATATTTTCTTCTAAAGAAATAAAACCAAGCAGTGTGAGCTGTGCTGAGGAGGTTTTTTGGGTCTGTGAGCTTATAAATGTTTCCATCTTTGCTGCTCTTTTAGTTAAATGTAAAGTATAAAGCCGTAGGAAATGGGATTTCTTATTCAGGTGGCTACCTAAATACACCTTCCTGTGTGGATGTGTCGGAAGAGCCTGAACTCAGACCTTTTGTACGGTGCGAGTGTGCCAGCTGGCTCGTGTCTGGCATGCTCTGTTCCTCGCTGCCTCAATGAAAAGCACATCTCAGCTCCTGCCAGTCACTTCTTGGCTGTGGATGAAGATTCTTCTTGTCTTTGTTAGCCTTCAGTCAAACCCTTTCTCTGGTGTGTAGCTGCCTTTTTTTTTTTTTCTTCCTGGTTTGGTTGATTGAATTTGTGAGCTTTTTTTTCTTTTAGAGTTGGTTGGTAGCTTCTTTATTTGAAACTTCCTTCCCTCAGTGTGTCTGTCCAGGAAGGTATGTTCAGGGTCTCTGGGGTGGAAATATATTGCTCACGTGACGGGGCTGTGCTAGGTACATTAGATCCTCAGAAGTGTGCCTCTGTTACCTTGAAATCCATCAATTCTTAAATATTTTGGGGGCCCGATTGTTCAGATTTAGGTCTCCACATTTGTAGAGGTGGGACTCCAGGTTGCAAACTTCATGGGCAGAGCCCTTACTGTCTCTGAACCCAGGAGCCTCTTTCTAACAAAGATTCTGTTTAAAATGCTTTGGACAGCATAGCATCTAAAGAAAAGCTAGAAACCAATCTCTCTACTATTCCCTATCGCTATTTTGTGGGTTCAGCTCCCCGGCTTTCAGCTTTTAGTTTTGTGTGCACATGTAAATAATTACCACCATCCCAAAGAGGGACTGACAATGGGGACAGCTCAAGCAAGGGGTGGTTTAGTTCTGGTCTTATTTGTGGGCCACCACAAGGCCTGTTCAAACTGTCGTCATCAAAAGCATTCTCCAGAAATATGGGCCAGCAGCTGCTTTCTGCTTTTCTGTCTTAACGTCTGTGGTACTAAGTTCTGAAATATTTTTCAGGGTCTGCTGGCATATTGGGAACACTTTTGTGTCTCTCCCTTAGATAACATCTCGCTGTAGTGAAGACTGCGAGCTTTGATATAGTCCTACAGACTGTTTTTATTGTTTCTCCATTTCCCACAAGGAATTTAGAGTATTGGTTTCAGGGTACACACTGGATACTTGTTTCTGTCTTGTGGAAGATGATGCTAAAAATTCGGCCACATGTTCTTTATCTATTAACGTCAACATCGTTTTCCTCTGGGCCATGGAAAATGCCTTGCCAGGGCTATGGCTGTAAGTACAGCTTGCTACTTGGTCTTTAGGTATCCCATCTTCTCTAGGTGGTGAGGTCTGTTTTGAAGTCTTGCACTGTAGTAGTTTCCCTTGGGTACTCTGTGGCTAAACAAGTTCCAAATGGTTTCCAGGTACTTTTTTTTTTTTTTTTTTTTTTTTAAAGTGTGCTCCTATTTTTCAGTTTCTCACGTAGATACCAGGATTCATACCATGTCTAGCAGACACCTCTTCTGCTCTGCTAAAAATGTGGTGTCACAAACTCAGTCACATACCACTCTTTTGAATAGGAGATATTCATACTCAGAAAACCAGAGAACTTTTCAAGTGCTACTAGTGCTGGTAATGGGAAATACTTCCAAAATTCACCTGTACTTTGGGATGAAAACAAGGGATTTTCTTTACTCACCTTCAAGGCATGCTTCTGCTATTAAGATTGCATTTTGACATCTGTAAGAGTTGTTTTGTTGAATAAGTAGCGATCTGATTCAAGAGATGTTTGCTCTGTTGATAGCAAAGTCCTGTGGAGGTTCAGGATCAGTTTCTGTTACGTGCAGGGCCACTGTTGTCACCATGTTACCTGTAAGAAACAAGTTTTCTTCAGGAAATGTTGTGGAGACCTTTGTATTAAGAGGAAAGGTGGTTCAATTCCAAGTTTCCAGGATAGATAACACAGTCTTTCTTTGATAGAACCTGAGCACGTGCTCTTTCTTTCCTGTATGCATCTTCTCACCTTAAAAGCAAATGCAGGATGCTGAAATGCCACCTGTGCAGGTTGATGCAGCATCCTCCCCCTGCAGATCCTCAGAACCAGCTGAGAAAAGCAACCCCCATGGTGGCAGAGACCACCCGTGCTGAGGTTTTGAGTCATAAGACAATGCCACTGGTTGATATGAGAGCCAAACTGTGGGGTTCCAGAATTAAGAACATCTGTCTTTGGAAACAGCCAAGCTCATTTCAGGCACAGAAGACCATCCTGTGGGTGATGAACAATTCCACAGCTGGGCATTCAACGCGTATCTACCTCCTCTTTTCCCTCTTTCACTGACCATTTTGCAGTAGACATCTTTTTGCTAAAGCAGAAGTGCTTTATTGGTATTGGGGAAGTTTGTATGAAATTAATCCCATATTTTACAGTATTTTACAGTGATACTTGTGCTGGAGTACAGTTACTGTTTGACCTCTCAGGCTGCTAACTATTTGAAAAATGCTCAGTAATACCAAGGTGGATCTGATTCCTGGATGTTACAAATCTTTTTCTGGCAACCAAAGTTTTTTTTCTACTACTTCTGGGCTGGGCATCTCAGAGCAAGCTTGTTGGTGTAGAAGGGAATGAGAAGCACACACACTTCTAGTTCTTTGTACCCCTCTGAAGTACTCATACAAGATGGCTTTGAAATAGAAGATGATTTCATCTCTTACAGTGTAATCTGAGCTTCAGATGCTTCAAATTGATATTTTTTTTAGAAGTTTTAACATAATCTTCATGAAGAATGATGTTTTGCTTTGAAATAGTGAAATACTAATGCCTTTAAGATGACAATGTTGGCTCTAGCATAATGATAATTGGTAGTAAATCCAAGAGACGTGTTTTACTACTTAAATTGCTGTTAATATGGGCGTGCAAATTGTGGTTCACATTTCTAGACAATTTGTTTCATGAAGTGGCACGTGAGCGAGAAATTGTTACCCTAAAGTGCTAGCGAGAGACTGAAGTAAAACAGCATAAGCATAAAAAGGAGGAAAAGGATTCTGTGAGTGGGTCATGAAAAGCAAAGATCATCTCAATTTTTGTCAATATCTGCAATGTTCTAATCACCCGTTTTGCATTTTTGTAGTCGTTACTTCTGCTGACTGCTGGCAGTGTTTTCCAAATGTATCATTCAAAGAAGCTGCTGGCACTAACTCAAGGCAGAGCCCAGCCGTGTGCCATGGAGGTGGTGGGACCCTTCTTTTGGGTGGAAACATGGTCCTTGTGCAGTTGGGAAGCTGTACTCCTGATGCCCTTGCAGTAGTGGAAAAGTTGGGTTCTCTCTTATGGAAAGGAGGGATCTTCTCCCTTTACACACAGTTCACCTGCAATCTAGCAAAGCTGGCTGATCTCAGATGAGTTTGAGTTTTATTAACAACCACATGACTAATGATGAGTTTGGGAAGACCTTGAAGTTGTGAAGAACGTCAGGGAAATAACACTTCCCATTGCACATACACTGCCAGCCTGCTGCCTGAATCAGATGCTTGCTTCAGCATTTAAATTCATCTTAGAGAAAGCAATCTTCCAAGATTTTCTGAGGGTGCTGAAGGTTTCTTTAAGCAAATAGATGTCTGAGACCGGAGAACGATTTAATGCATTTATTTGCCTTTGTTCATTTGTGACTTCCTAGCATTCCTTTAGCATTTGGTAATTATTTGAAGTCTAGTAATGTTTGATGATATTTGATGAGATTCTTGCTACTAGAAATTTTCTCATGAGATTTGCCCAGAGCTTTTCAAAATGTGCATATCTGTTTATACATTTTATTACATTTTTGAGGCATTTACACTGGCTGCATATGACTTGAGTGTGTCACCTTCTCTGCTCTTTGAAACAAACACCTGCTATTTCTTACCAATTGCACTGATGTAGTAGTACCCTTCAAATTGAAAACTTTGTTTTTCTAAAACTGTGTTGGGTTTACACGGCAAGGTTTTGGTAGCAGGGTGCTACAGGGGTGGCCTCTGTCAGCAGAGCCCAGCAGCTGCCCCGTGTCAGGTCAGAGCCAGCTCCAGGCAGCTCACCCACCGCTGGCCAGAGCTGAGCCAGGGAGCGATGTTGGTTGGGCCTCTGGGAGAGCAGATGGAAGAAAGGGGGGAAAAAAAAATGCTGGGCAACAGCAGCTGGAAGAGAGGAGTGAGAAGCAGCCCTGCAGACCCCAAGGTCAGTGCAGCAGGAGGGCAGGAGTTACTCCAGGCACTGGAGCAGCAGTTCCCTTGCGGCCTGTGGAGAGGCCCCTGGTGGAGCAGGCTGTCCCCCTGCAGCCCATGGGTCCCACATGGAGCAGATCTCCACACTGCAGCCCATGGAGCAGGTGGATGTGCCCTGGAGGAGGTTTCTACAATCTCCAGGTTTCACCAGATTGGTTAATGTAGCTATTATTCTGCTGTGCTTACAGCCAGATGATCTCATTTTTCAGGACCATTTAGCATTTTGGATATATATACACTGGTCGCGTTTCTCTCTGGTACTACTTTTGTTTCCATAAGAGGCTGGTTCTTTGTTAGATATGGCAGGCACATTTACAGTGTAACTATAAAACAGGTTGAAAGTTTTATAAAATGCTTAAAAAGTAATTTATGGCACTTGTAAGACATGAACCTGGTATTGGAATAGATCACTGCCATGAGAAGCACAGGTACTAACATTTGTGTATATTGTAAATGTCAAACTTTGGTAGTGTGAGCCCAGAACTGTATCAGTGAATTTTGAGTCTTCAGCCATAGAAGGGGCAATGATACAGTTGACAAGTCATGAATTCAGAAAATGTTAGCCTTAATCAATGTATAGATTGTATATAAAAGGATGTACTCTGTGTGCTAGGCCACAATGCCTTCTTAACAACAAAATAAGTAAATAAATTCTTTAGTAGTAGAAAAAAGAAAAAGTCTCCTCTGTATCTTCATTGTGTCTTCATCATGCCCAGTCTTTTCTAAAGCAACTTGTTTCAGTTGTCTCAATTCGGATACTTGAAAACGAATACCTTAATTAAAAAAAATAATAATAATCAAAAATATAACTTCTGAAGGATAGTAATCAAATATACTTGATTACTTTCCACTGTAAGCTGCTGAAGATTACACCTGCTTTCTGTAGTATCACCAGTTATAACTAATGATCAAAAGTAGCCTTGGAAAGGCAAAGTAAGCCATATGAGGATACCTACAATATTTTTCCAATTAATTATTTTAGTACAGCTTCTCAAATTTTGCTCAGTATTTTTCAGTGTGTTAATTAATTTATCCACAACAGTTAAACGAAATTGAAGTTGATATTTTTGTGTGCAGGTGTCTACAATCCAAGAACTTGTTACTGGTTATGAAACCTCTTTGAAAACTTGTGACCTTTTTGGCCCATGTGGTAAGTTTCTTTGGATTTGTATTAATTACAGTGTAATTACTAATACTTTTTATGACAGTTACAAAGAACCATTGAAGTGCTGATACTTTTTTGCAAGAAAATAGTTGTAGTACCGTTTTGTAAACTAGACCATTATAGAAAATACTTGATGAATCTTTTGTGCTTTGTTTTTCGTGTTTATTTTCGAAGTGCAGTTACTGTTTACTGTAACTCTTTCTGTTTTGTTCCAGAAAATGGAGAGAAAGAGCCCCCGACGACGCTACTCTGGGTTCGGTATTTCCTGGCACAGCACTTTGACAAACTTGGCCAATGTTCTTTGGCCTTGGATTACATCAATGCAGCAATTGCAAGCACTCCAACATTAATAGAACTGTTCTATTTAAAAGCAAAAATTTACAAGGTAAAAAGTGAACTTGGACATGTGGAGAACATAGTTCAAAAACAGAAAGCCCCATGAAACTGTTGTGAACGTGTGGATAGTAATGCAGTTTGCAATATTAATGGGTATTGATTTTCATGCATTTTTCTTTTTGTGCACTGTTCTGTCAGTAAGAAAATCAAAACCTTTTTATTTTGTTACTTTTTTGAACCAAGTCACAACTTAAAACAAATTGTTCTAAAAGAATATACTGTGGAGGGTGGAGGGGGCCAAACAATAATATTTTTTCTTTATTATTTCTGAGGGAGAAATGCCTGTAATTATAGATTTGAAGAATTGGTCAAAATCAAGTTTATTCTGAAAGCTGATTTAATTTCTCAACTACTTTCTCTCTAACAGCATGTAGGTAACCTGAAAGAAGCTGCAAAATGGATGGATGAAGCACAATCTTTGGATACTGCAGACAGATTTATCAATTCAAAATGTGCTAAATACATGCTGCGAGCAAATATGGTGAAGGATGCAGAGGAGATGTGTTCTAAATTCACGAGGGTAGGTCTATTGCTGTAATGAAGAGAGGTTTAGTTAGCCTCTGGCATCTCAAGTTTCACTGTTTCTTAAACAATTTTTGACCAAAATCAGAAATTTATCTTGAAATAGTCTATTTTTAAGATAATGATCAAAATAACTTGGTGATAAATAACTATGTAAATACTAAAAATTTACCTGGTAAATACTGAAAAAACAGTCAAAGATACTTTTCCAAAGATACTTGTATTTTTGTAGTGACATACTTCTGAGTACCTCTCTGAAAACACATCTGATTGATAACTTGTTTGCAAAACCTGCATTTGTCAGTAATGAGATCTGAGTTAATTGCACAGGAATGTGCAAGCTACTATGTTATGATTTAGCATCATCATAAGTGTAACTAGTACTTAAGCATTTTCTTAAAGCTAGTACTACAGATGAAAATTTTATAAAGCCAATCCCATCCCTGAAAGGCAGGGTAAGCTCTATAAATTCTGTTATCTTTTTAATATTGATCTAGATTATTGAAATTGTTTAAAAAAAAATAAATAAATCCTGTGGTTCTTTTTTTTCTTGAAAAAGTATGAAATCTGAATCCAACTTCCTTTTATTTTAGATTAACTAGTTCTAAAAAAATAATAATATTTTTATGTGATAAAGCAGTAAGTATATGGCTGGAATTTTGTAGGTGCTGTGTATATAAGCATAAGTTAATTTCAAAGATGTTGAGACACTAATGTTTTTCAGATAATTTTTAGAAAATCATTTAAAGTTATCCCTTTATATCTTGGGAAGCGTTAGGGTATTAAAAGTAGTACTATTAGTTGCTGTGAGGTTATATCAATTTATATGACATTCCAAGTAGTCTCCTACTGACAGGATGAAACTAGTAGCCATGTTTGAAAAAAGCTGGGAAACTATAATGGCAAAAAGTGATAATGACACTTATTTCAGGAAGGGACTTCTGCTATGGAAAACCTAAACGAGATGCAGTGTATGTGGTTCCAGACTGAATGTGCTGCAGCTTATCAAAGGCTAGGGAAGTATGGTGATGCCTTGAAAAAATGTCACGAAGTAGAAAGGGTAAGTAGGTACAAACAGTCAATTTCTCTCCTGATGTTTCTCATACAGTAATGAAAGATATTTGCTGATGCAAACAGCATGAGCTTCTTTGCATAGAAAGCTTCTAAATTTTTTAAATGGGTTAATTCTTGAAGATTCATTGTAATAGCTAGAGATGACCTTTGTTATCCATTATGTGCAAAACTATTATTATTTGAAGCGAAAAGGATTCAATATAATATTTCATGTCTCTTATCTGCAGCTATTTCTACATTAACTTTATGATGTCTTTGGTGAATTGTTTTTAATAAAAGCAATCACATTTCAGTTGGCTTTTAAAGAGTGCCTAAACCTTTGACTAGTATTATTGTTTTTCACAAACAAAATGGGATTTTCCTGGGTGTGTTTTTCCTTCTGACAGCTACTCTTGAACAATCAGTATGGGAAGAATAGTTTTATACTTGCTGAATATTACCTGTAAATAATATCAGATATAAATTATCTCCATCTATTTAAAAGGGTAAATCAAGGAAATGCCTAAGACTTTCTCTTTTTTTCCTCCTTGAAGCATTTTTTTGAGATAACAGATGATCAATTTGACTTCCACACATACTGCATGAGAAAGATGACTCTTCGTGCCTATGTAGACCTTTTGAGATTAGAAGATGTGCTCAGGAAACATGCCTTCTACTTCAAGGCTGCTCGATCAGCAATTGAAATCTACTTGAAGCTTCATGATAATCCTCTTACCAATGAAAGCAAAGAACAAGAAGTGAATTCAGGTACCTAGACCATAATGGAGACTCATGTGTATGACAAGTAAAAGCTTTTAAGCTAAGTAAGCTACGTACTATAGAATTAATGATTTGTAACATACATTCTGTTTTTGTTTATAATTTGATCGGTAACTGAAAAGAGATCATAGGTAACATCCTATAGCTTTCCCTCCGTTCTTTGCTCTCATCGTATTTTAAAAACAGGATGTGAATGAACCTAGTTATAGTTGGAGTACTTGAGGAGGAGCTGTATTTCAGAATCAGAAGAGGAAAAATCAAATTGAATTCACCCATTTATCCATTTAAACAAGTTGTGTTTTTTTTCTTAAGAGAATAGTTGCTTCTTCTTTTGTGGAATCACAGCTACTGTCAGCACTGCAGTGATTGTTGACAAAAGGATGAAATTAATGCCTGGCTTTTTGTAAAGGGAGAGAGACTTGACATGGAACAAAAATGTTGAGCTAAACCAAAAATGCCACTTCATGTTGCTAGTACTGTTTTACCTTTTATTGAGGTGAATGAGGTCTTCCCCCCATCTGTTTGTTTATGATGCACATATAGAAGGAGGCACATTTCACAGCATAGTTCAACTTGCATCCTTTTTCTCTCCAGTTTTTATTTTGTCCTGTATGTAATGTAAAACAGGTGTGTGACAGAGGACCTTGACAGCAATATGTAACAAATTAAAGTGAGGAAGACTAAGTCATATAGTTCATTTGCCTGCTGTGAATATGAATTCAGTAAGCTTATGCATAGGGCAAGACAGCATTGCATGAATGGGGGGAAAAAGAACATTTGTTTTTCCTTGCTTCCCAGTCTCAACTTTGACTGTAGAGCCTTGGAAGAGGTTTTGATAGTCACAAAAAGGATGTGTTAGTCCTTCGGAAGCTTCTTTTTCTTTTTTTTACATATTATTTGCATAAATCCTGTTCTCTGAAACATGACAGAAGTGGACCAAGTAGAGATTACAGTACATTCCCAGCTAAAGCAGGAAAGGAAAAAAAAAAAAGGCAGGAAAGAAAAAAAGGAGTGAATGGGAAAGGTTGAAGACTTCCCACTTCTGTAGAAAACCATGGTTTTTTCTGTATTCTGCTTTTCACACAACTGTTAAATTTTCTAGGCTTATCTAAAAGTTAATGTAGTCTACAAATATGAACACAGCCAGCAGAATAAACTCTCATAAGATGGTATTATTAATACATACTAGAATATTTCATCTCCCAACCCCAAACAATACCCGTTTTTGCTTGCATCCATTTAGCTTGGCATTTGCAGAAAATCAGAGGTATTATCATGACAGTACGTGGGTCAGACACTTGAATGAATGATAATAGGCTTGTTTTAAGTTGGAGTATAAATCAGTCAGGATGTCTTTAGTATTAGAAGCTGAGCTGCAGTCAACACATAGGCTTAGTATTGCCCTTGAAAATCCATTTTTCTAAGGCAAAATCTGTCACATGGATTTAACAACTTCATGTACTTAATATTTCAAGTAGCTGAGGTTTCTGTAACAGCTATGAAAGAAAATATGCAAGAACAAGTGTCGTGCTGTAATCCAGTGGTAAAAATGGACTTTATCACTATATATAGTGATAATAATGTGCTGGCAAGAGCTGGTATTTCTGGAACTTACTGTAAAAGTACATCACTTCGACATGGTTGGAAGAGCATAATGGAGTGCCTCAGTGTTGTTTGAGACAAACAGGTTTTCTAGTTAAAAAGTTAAAATAAGTTACCTGTTACTTAATCTATAGAAAATCTCTCAGCCAAAGAATTGAAGAAAATGCTTAGCAAGCAGAGAAGAGCACAGAAGAAAGCAAAACTTGAAGAGGAAAGAAAACATGCAGAAAGAGAGCGACAACAAAAGAATCAAAAGAAAAAGCGAGATGAAGAGGAGGAGGAAACTAGTGGACCCAGGGAAGAACTAGTTCCTGAAAAACTGGAAAGGGTTAGCATGGTCTCTACATTAAATTCATGTCATTGTCATAAAAATCTCCTAATACGGGATTATTATGAGGTTCTTCTAAAATAATCCATCAGTTTATATAAAACCATTTTTGCATGCAAAGACACCTTTTTTTGTAGTCTACCTCTACTTATACTGAAGAGAAGTCATATTTTTTTTTGCTCTAATAATTTGAAGTTCTGTATTAATATTCTGAATTTATTTAAATTTTGGTTGTTCCAATGGTAGGCCATCTTTCGTTAAGATAGATACTAAACAGAAAGATGGTTCTCGCCCAATGTACTGTGTTGATCTTCATACAGTGAATAGAGAAAAATTAACAGAAATATGATTGCTATCCAGAAAATATAAAGACAGAGACAGTATTTCTCTAAGTACAAAGAACTTCCCCTTATCAGAGTAACTTCAGAAGTTGTCTAAAGTGTTCATATTTACTTTTTAAATGCTAACTTACAGCATGACTATGCTACATGAGCAGTGCCACGGTTAGCAGTGATGTTGCCTTTGTCAATATGAAATCATGAGAACACACTTTTAAACCTTACCGTTCAAATAAAAATGTTACAGGTCAGTTTAATTCGGATAGCTATCTACAGTTCACTGTTGACCTCTGATAATTTACATGGTATGAATAACAATTATTGGTGGGTTTTATCAGACGTTTGTTTCAAGTTTTAACTTTTGTGTGTTTTTTCTTTTTTTTTTAACAGGTAGAAAATCCATTAGAAGAAGCCATTAAGTTCCTTATACCACTTAAGAATCTTATCGGAGATAACATAGACACGCATTTATTAGCATTTGAAATATACTTTAGAAAAGGTAAAGTATGGCTTGGTTTTATTTTTGCTTTGCAAACTTTTAATTCTTCACTGTGGCCTATACTATCTGATTATAGTTGAAAACTGTCTGAAATAACGATTTCTTTAATTGACTAAAGCAGGAGCTTACTTGATATCCAAGAAATCACAGGACAAAGAATTTTTGTTCAGCAACCCATCAAAAAAAAAAAAAAAGGTCAGAGCAGAATAAGCTTTAGCATATGCTAATGAATGCTGTAGAAAGATATTTGTAGTGTGATTGATAATTACCTAGGGTAACGCAAATCCAGACAGTGAAATTATCTATGTTGTTTTGTCAGTTTGAGCTATAGACATTCCTATATTCTTAACTAATTTGGGTATGAAAAGTAAATCTTCCTGAATTCTTTGTAGGCCTCAATGTTTGTACTTTTGTAATGTACTTTTGTACATTTTGTAATGTGTGTACTAGATTTGCTAAATAAAACAGTAGTTGATGCAGAACTTTCTAATTTTTTGTATTCCTAATCTCAATGTTTTTGTTTTTCTCTTCCCACAGGAAAATTTCTGTTAATGTTACAGTCTGTCAAAAGAGCTTTTGCTATCAACAGTAATAACCCATGGCTACATGAGTGCTTGATTAAATTCTCTAAAGCTGGTATGTGTGTAGGAAGTACGTACGTATGCATGTATAAGGATACAGGAAGTAATGTGGACAAAAACTTGTTTTTATAATGTATAAATATACTCCTGAAACACAAAATTTAACAAAGACAAAAAAAAAAAAAAGCAGTTTGTTTTTTTTTTTTTAGGTAACACCTAGGAAAGCACAGACTGTGCTATGTAAGGCAGCATGTATGTATTATGTACTCTTTCCCCCATTAATCCACTAGGTGGACCCTGCAAGTCACTCTCTGTTTTAAGAAAACAAATGGCAAATAGGGGAGAAATATTCTGACCAAAGCCAAATACGCATTATGAGTGTTAGGCAGCATTATTGTATTAGGCAGCAGCAAGTAGACATGGCAGAGAGCCCATATGAATGATTCATCTAGAAACGTATCTATAATGTTTTTATAGAGCTGAAAATGAAATTGAGTAAATGTTTCTGCATTTTAAGTGCAATTAAGTTGACTTAAAAGTCTGTTAAAAAATGGCATGTTAAAAAAAGCTACAAAGAGTAGAAAGTAAACAAAGACACTAGAGCTGATAATTACCTAAATGTATATCCTGTTTGCTCTGAAGATGTACTACCAAGTCCGGTGCTTTATTTTGTCATATGAATCTGTTTTTCAGCTGAAATATACAGTCTTAAATTTCTTAGGCTGATAGCAGAAATTATGCATATGACAGTGTATTGATTGCGTATTTCTTGTTGGCTTCATTCCCAATTAAGTGATTTAAACTAAAATAACTGTAGAAAGCATACGCTACTAGTCAATGTGTATGTTTGCAAAATGAACACTTTTCAAAATTATAATCAGAATCTGACAGATTTGTTTTGTGAATACTAAAGCTTGTGCTTACTTGTAATACTGTTGAACTAGAATTTGTTTGTGTACAAATTTGCAAAGAAAAAAAAAGCAAACGGATTTAAACAGTGATGTTTGCGTTTTCACATTGTTTTCTGCAGTTATTTGAAAGTTGTTTGTTTTTTTTTTTTTTTTCCATATCTCTCTTACCCTTTCTCTTTCCAGTATCTGACCATAGTAACCTCCCAGAAATTGTGAGCAAGGTCCTAACTCAAGAAATGCAGAAAATCTTTGTTAATAAAAATTTGGAAAGTTTTAATGAAGAGTTTCTCAAACACAATGCTACCTCCATTCAGCACCAGCTGTCAGGTTTGTTTAACTTCTTAATGTTTTCGAAAATGAGTTGACTTCAGTGATTCAAATCAAGAACATTTTTCTGCGTTAACCATAAATTGGAATGAACCAGGAGCTTACTGTATGTTTCCTTTTTTCCTCTGCCTTCTTTGACCGTTTTAAACAAACAAAAAAACCATCAAGTCATTCACTTCATAAGATGCATGATGAACCTGCTCCTTACCTCTAGAAAGTGTAATTAAGCTACCAAACCACCATAGGTATTCAAGTGTGGAAGCACTGTCATCCCTCCTGTTTCAGCTTCTAGTGTTGAAATAATTAGAAAATATAAAACAGCAATGTTTATCTCATGTAATAATAATCAATCCTATATATTAGAAACAATGTTTTTCCCCCTCTGGTTTCTAATTAATTGGGATGTATCTCACACATTCTCACAGCTTTGTCAAGTAGCAACAGCGTGAAGAAAATATGATGACAACCTTGTTCCTTTTGTTTTTCTGCTCTGTAGGCAACAATGAAAATGTGCACATATGTCACTTTCATACTATTTGCATAGAAAAAGTATGAGTAACTGCTGGAGCTAAGTGGAAGGAAGTTGAAATTGAAATTTTTCACTTCTCCTGAGTCCAGAAAGTTGTGGAATAAAAATCAATCAGGCGCTTAAAGTGCTTAGAACAGTACTGATCTCACTTAGTAAAAATCTCACTGTAAAAATTACCCAGGCTCTGTCAGGAATCCCTAGAGAATGTTAGCTCCAGAGGATGGGTCGTCTTGCTTAAAGGAAGGTTAGGCAAGTTACCCCAAACCTGGAGTCCATTAAAAGAGCTCTGTTTCAGGACAGTGACTTGAAAGAAATACTTGCACCCTTTCCTGTGAGGAAGTTCAAGATTTGGGAAATCAAGTTGCAGTTTTTCAGCAGGTGTTTGCTACAGGTTCTTACAGATGTGTTCTTGTGCTCTTGTTACCTTGTTAGGCATCTATCTGGGTATTTTCCAGGTTCTGCTTTCTTGTTCTCCATTATTATGGGAATAATACGGTCACTTTGTCCTAACAATCGTACAAGCCGAGACTATAACACCCAGACACTTCATGTCTGTAGTGTCTTTGAGAAGAAAGCAAGCTCGATCATTGGTGGTGGCACCCATCTTAGAGAGGTGTCAGGGACCCCTTTGAAGGTGAAATCGATAGATATTCAGCAGAGGTGAGGGACTCAAGTGTGTAAAAGCCCCTTTATATCCTTAGAGTCCATTGATCACTGTGATTCAACAGTGCATCAGTTTACAGGCAGCAACAAAATTGGGACGAGGATTAAAAGTGAGCTCTGGAAGGAAATAAAATCCTTTGTAGTTTTAGGACTTTGTCTATGTGTCAGTCTTCTGTTTATGTTGACACAAGTTTAAAATGGTTGATTCATCTGGTGCATAACTTAAAACTTATTTAACTGGCATCTCTAATCCAAGTTTGAAAACACAAAGTTCCAAAGTCTGAGTTTCCAAATGAGTTTTCTTAGCTAAAATAGTTTCTAGTAATAATATCATAGGCAGAATTTTAAACACTTTTCAACTTCTAAACCATAAACTCCCTGACTTGAAACAAATGTAACCAGGTTAAATTTAATGTTTCTTGACAGTGATAACTCAAACCCAAATATATGGTCTGGTAATTTGTTTTCTGAACCATTTTGGGTACAGAAAGCTGTTAAGAGCTATGGAACTTCTTTTAATTAGGAAAGCAAATTTAATGATTGGGAAATAAGTTGAACAAGAAGAGGCGATACATTTAGAATGTGGGTTTTCAACTTTTCTATTGAAGTGATTTCTTAAGACTTCTGTTCCTTGTAGTAGATTAGATGTGAGATGTGTCTGTACTCTGCATTTTGAAAAAGAAAAGTCCGTTTACTGCCCACATTTTCATCAAACGAAGAGTTTATATTATGCCGATACAGAGCAACATGGTATCTTGCAGAGATGCCCAGACCAGTTTTGTTAAAATGTTTGTGGTCCAATAAACTGCATGGTTACATTAATACAACATCTTCTCACCAAGGTTATCTAGCCCAAGCAAAGTACTAAACATGTACTTTGTCATGTACAAAGTGCATACAATTTTTAATCATGTACAGAGTGAAGTAGCTCTGCTTTGGATTGCTCTCTGCCATACAAGCAGAGTTTTATGGCGTTCTTCTAGAATGTGTTCCAAAATTGTTTGGTAACTGGATTAGTCTGTTAATTCATTTATCTCCAGTACTTTTTCAAGAAGTATTAATCAGAGTATCTCTGAGGAAACATCTCTTACTCACTGTTATGTTTATAGTATGGATTTCATTTAGCCTGCTGATTTGAAGAGCTTAGTCATGATCATTAATGCATTTCATTTTTGGAGAAGCAATCCATGTTACTCAGTCCCCGTGTTCCTAATGAACTTCAAAATAGCTTTAGTTTCATTGGTTTTTAGTTATTTATAATGAAGGAAAATATGATTTAAAATTAAGCCCTAATTCGCATTAAATGTTTTGGATCCCGTATGTCTGCCTATGCAGTATTGCATTTAGGAATGATATTACCTAAATGTGTGTTTTTTTTCCTTGTGCTAAGGTGCAAAAATGATGTATTTCCTGGACAAATCAAGACAAGAAAAAGCTATTGCTGTGGCTACCAGGTTGGACAAAAATATGAGAGACAAAAATGTGAAGGTAAAAGATACAGTATTTAGAGACAAAAATATATGGGGTCTTAAATAATGTATAGTTATCATGTATGTTATCACACAGTTTTATATTCCATGATAAACATTAAAAAGAATGTTGTTTTTAAACTTGTTTTGAAGTAATTATATCTGAATACCAACAGAGCACCTGTTTGTTCAGATTAGTATTGTTTAACAGCACACCCTTTTAGTAATAAAACAACTGTAAATCCCACTTACTAACTGTTAATTTTCTTTCTGTAGACGTTAACAAAGGTTTTCGAGGCACTGCTTGATGGCAGTTTCGGAAGCTGCCACACTCAATGTGAAGAATATCAAGCAGCATGTCATAAACTGTTTCCTTTTACATCTGCCTTTATGCCTGCCACAAATGAGGACGATAGCAGCATTGCATCTGTGAATCATACAGCCATTAACCATGATTTACTGTCTAATGAAATATGAAGTAGCGTGTGCAAGCCCACGTGTGTGTCTAGCTACCTACACACACACAAAACTCTGACTGTCGTTACATGCTGGCTGGATGTGGATCAGGGTTACTTTTCCAGGTTGTATTTTAATATCTTTAACAGGTATAAAATGAAATATTTGGATAGTTAAATGAAATGGATTATACTATTAGTTATTTTTTTCTCCCAACAAAAACTGCCAATATTTATGTAAACATTATCCTTAATCACCATTTTTCATGTTTATACTTGTACAGTTTTAAGTCTTTTAATAATCCATCAGCCCTCCCTCACAAAAAATTATGGATGTTGAAGATTGCTTTCACATAAGTGTCATTACATATGCATATAAATGTGATCATATCTTGTTAATAAATTCTTTTGAGCATTTTTAGCAGATTAAGACAGAAGTGCTGCTTGAATTGCCCTCTTCATCTTTTACAGTTTTTCTTTTTTTTCTTTTTTTTTTTTTTTTTTTAATTATTTTATCTTTGGTCATCTTGATTTCTTTTGAAGCACAGTGAACATTGGCGGTTTGCATGTTTTTGTAAGGTGTGTGTCTTATGGAACCAGTGTTGATGAATTTGAAGATTAGGTTTGTGTAAAAACTAAGGGTTTATTTTTTTTTTGAAAACGGTATTCTATCTACCTTGTGTTCCATAACTATCATTTTCTTAAGTTTATGGTCGGTTTAATGTTTTATGTTCCAGTATTCTCAAGCAATTCCCTGAAAATACAACGAATCTGATACTGTTGTCTGTCCATTTTACTCTTCTTTCTCTCTTCTGGTTTCTCTCCCCCTCTGTTCACTTACTGTCACTTAAATTTAAAAAAAAAAAAAAAAAAAATGCTGCTCCAAATTTGGGCAAATGCGTAAGGTACAGGAATGGAGGATATAGTTGTTCTCTACATCATTAAACTCACTGCTAAGTTTACTGTGTTACCTCCATTAAAAGTCTTAGTTGTGGACTTATGGCCAATACTCCAGTACTTCTCATGCCTAAATACTATTGCTTTAGGAGCTGCAAAGCAAATAGTATCCGAGGAGTGTTTTATATTTTAAAACTATTTAAGGGAGCACAAAGAGGAAGACTACAAATCACAATGAACCTTTTTCTTACTCTGTATTCTGGTGCAGTAAATATTAAATATACAACACATGAAAATGGAAGTTTGACTCTAATATACCTATTTAAAGCATAATGCTGGACAAAATGGCTACATACGACAGCTTTACATTCTATAAGAACTGCTATCAAAACATTACTATACTGTGGCTTGTACAGGAAATCCATTTTCTGGAAAACTGTAATGGAATCATTCGATCGGTTTTGTTTTTATTTCACTGCAATGTAAATAATTTCAGTAATATTAACTAGCCCCTCTAAGGCAAATATACATTCATGAAGAGGGGATTTTATTAAGACAAATAAACTGTTCTAATTAAAATTCTCCTTTGTGTGTCATCTGTTTAGATTCAAAATTGTTGAATGGAAAACTCACTGTAAAATATTGCCAACATATGTTATGCTGTAATAAATTATTTTGTACACATTTGCCTTTGGTTTGGAATTTTTGTGTTTATAGACATCAAACTGCAGTCCATTCCACATTCATTAGGTTTTTCATTTCACTTGCAGCAGTTAATGTGCTGAAGACAGTGATTATTTTTTAAGGTATGTTTCTTTATAGTAATATATTACTCTTAGAAATGTGGCAGGATGTTTTTATCTCAGGTACTCACTATGCTGTTTGATGATGAACAGCTTCCTCAGAGATGCCTCAGATAGGGAAAGATAACTGACCATAATGGAATTGTTTTGGCTCATTTGTACCCTAGAAGTGTATTATTAGCCTGCATAAGGTAAATAAGTTAATTGGTACGGTCTTTCTATGTCTTTCAGCAATGACACCTAAGGTGCTAGAGATTTATTTCAGATCTTCAGAAGAGGGATGCAGCACTATAGATGGAATGGTAAGACTTCCACCAGTCCTCTGGTATTTGGTGAACTATATGCTTCAAATCAGACTGGAGCAAAAATACCTGGGGTATCTTTTTAGCATTCTATTATTTGAGGAAGTAGATTTATAGTTTTGACTTCTGGACTTATAGAATTGTAGAAGCACTTCTGAGAACTCTATTTTAAGAGATATTGATTCTTCTGTCACCCAATGTGTGGCTTATTTTTCCCTTGAAACTGGTAGGGGTGTAAGCTGCTGAGTTTGCTTCAGGGCTGTCATCACAGGTGTAAGCTGCTTGGGATAACGAATGTTTGGCAATCCTATAAACCATTGCAAAGAAAGGGTAAGGTAGTCTGGGAAAAATAATACACATAAGGGTGAACAACAGGTGCCAAGAAAAGGGTTTTTTCTTTTAAATATTGTGAGATTTGCTGTCTCTTCAGTAGGTATGAATTGGAAAAAGCACCAAGCTTAACAAGCCTGTGAAGTCTTACAAGAGGAAATGTGCTGTAATATATAAATGTTAATAGTGTCTACATGTCAAGTCAGTGCTTCACGTTATAACTTAATAAACTTTAAAATACATTCAGCTGGCCTAGCTCAATTCTTTGCTCAACTCTTTCATTCTGTCATGTGTTCATCAATTTTTTTCCTCCCTGCCATTTGACCTCATTTGTCATCTCGAAAGTCACTGAATCCACTTTGAAAGTCAGTAGTAATCATTCTTGTTGCACTCCCCCCATCCCTAACCTGCAAATGTGACATCCAAGAGGCAGCTTCCCTTTCCTTATGAGTCCATTGGCATCAACATAATTGCGCGGCTGCATCAAGAATTTGTGGACAATCCAAATACTGCCAGCTTGCAGAGGTAAGTTGTGAGCTGAACAGTCTCAGATCTCCTTTATCCCAGAGGAATCTCACCCTATATCTGATCTTATCAGATCTGACACTGTTTGTCCTAAAATGAGGCAAGTCAAGAGAATACCAAGGGCTGAGACATAGGATATTTCTTACTTTCAGCACCACCTGTTCCTGTGACAAACAGAAAGGTGGAAGGAGTGTCAAACAGCACATAGGCTTTCCCCTTGACCTGTATTATGCTACAGCTTTCTTCTGCATCTCTGGCCTGGCATCAATTAATGCATATAAAGAGCAAAGTAGCTTGAAGACACTGTGGCTGTCCATAGGCGGTCCTGTGTAAACTAAGCTATTTATATATTGTGTGTTTTAATTGGAGATGTTCTTTGTGGTAAGGACTGGTTGAGTTTTTCTTGATCAAAGCTTACATGTTGTACGTTTGATGCTCCTTAGTAAGGAAAATTGAATAGTGTGGGCAGCGAACGAAGTACTGATTATCTACAAATGTTGTTATATTAAGGTCTTTGAAACTCATTCCTGATTCAAGTTTGAAATGTCTGGCAGAGTTGTTAAAAACAAAAAAACAAAAAAAAAATCTAAAAAAAAATCTACCTAAAGATGGGATTTGCTGTCCAGACAGAAGGAAAACATGCAAATGCAGTGAAAGTATAGGGCAAGGCTGGCTGCAGAATGCAGGACCTTGCTTATCTGGGCAGGCTGTGCAGCATTAGTTCAGGGTTGTTTAGTGAGGGTTTAGTAATTCAGCTTGCTGAACTAGAAAAAAAAAATACATTTCTATTTGGTTTTGGTTGGTTCAGTTTCTGGTGGTTAATGAGACAAATGAGCTTCCCAAAGGGCGGGATGATCACTGGAACGAGCACAGGGGGAAGCAGTGGGAGAACGAGCCCTGGGGACCAGCCAGCTCTTCTCCAATTGCACTGGGAGCGTGTCACTGGGGAGCACACAGGCATCTTCTCGGGCTTCACTGCAGCACATTGAACCATGAGCTGCTACTGCTCCTTTTTTTTTTTTTTTTTTTTTTTATCAGTGCTGGCTAGCTGGGTGTCAAAAATACTGTACCTCCTTCACTGGCACAAAGTTTCCTACAGTGCTGGGAATCTTAGTCCAGAGACCTATTTGGTCTTCTTGGAGGAGCTGAAAAAATGGTGTTAGCAGCAGGATTTCTGAAGACGTACAAAGACTGTACCTAGAGTAATTAACCAGCAAGGAGGCATGGGCATGGCTGAGACTTGAACTGGGGTTAGGTCTGCTTGCTGCTATCCCCTTTGCTCTCATATGTTTTGATTACGTTACATGATGATTAAGTTTTCTGCTGTATTGTTTAGGTATATAAATACCTAAATATATATATATATATGCAAATATATATATATAAATGAAGCCTAGCTGTATATATAGGTTAGCTGGGCTTCGCTTTCTCATTACTGACCTTTACAAAATCTTCAAAGCATCTTACATAGCCTCTTATATGAAATTACTGATGGGTTAATTTTGATTGCTCTAAATTACAGTAAAAGTTTATGTACTTCTCTCGTTCTGTGAATTTTTGAAAATCTGTTGTTTTCAGCTGCTTCACTGTGAACTTCTTTCGTAAATCCCTGCCGCTTACCCCGGCACAAACCAACTCCCTCTGTCGAACAACATAAATGTCCTGAGGACTGACTGAGCCACATCCAGGCTCATGCAGGGACCTGCAGCAGTACTGCCGTCTCGCCCCTGTACCTGCCTCTTTCCTTCTCATTCCCACACACAGGCAAAGAGACGTACCCCAAAGCTGACAAACTTCATCAGAGGACGTAAACCTGTTCCAAAAACCCAGGCCCTAATAAAAAAATCTGTATCTTCTTGTCATGCAGGTAACAGTAGTTAGTCCAGAATTGGCCAGGACAGTGTTTTTGTTTTTAAATAGTGACAATTAATTTGGTCTAAATGTAAATAATAACTGAAAATGAAACATGTATTATTTCACCAGCATCGTTATATGTACCTTTGACATTTGTTTTTCGTGTCTGAACGGTTAAGTTTTAATAAAAAGTGGCCACTACATGGATTTTCCACTAGAGGGAAGTCTGACACCCAAAATACCGTAATGAAAGGCTAGAGCCAGCTGTTTATTTTCAGGTGTTTCCTGATATTGTAGTAGGACAACACAGGAAAATGCCTATTGTCTTTTATTCTTTGAGGTGCCGGAGAGGCTGTTGGTGCTTTGTGTGTACTTTAATGACTGAATCGGACTCATATTTGTATAGCAAAGGTGTCTCTGGGCATTGATGTGGAGTTTTGAAGTCGAGAACAGGGTTGGATGAGAACAGAGACAGGGAAATGATGTTTGAGCCCCCAGATGGCCAGAATCACCTTTTGGGGGATTTTCATATGCTGAAAGCATCAGTCAACCAAGTTCCTGTCTCACTCCCCTCACGCCTCTGAGGAGAGGCAGATTAATGTTTGCTCTAATTAATTTATCACGGACTAGATACGTTGTCTGTTCACCCCTCAGACTGTATATCTCAAGTCTAGACAAAGCCTTTGAGAGCACTCCGTTCAAGTTTAAGAGGAGGTTGGTGTTTTGAGAGGTTCACAGAAGTGCTTTAGGTATGCAGTGAGGCAGCAGGAGGAAACACATGGCATTTCCAGGACGGATGGCATACAATAAATGGCCCAGCTCAATGCAGGCCAGGAAGTGGGATCAGAGCAGGCGCTGCCTTCCTCTTCTCCCCACAGGAGAACAGAGCGTCCTACTTCAAGGGTTTACACCACAAGTAATAAACTGCCATAAAACCCATCCGTAATCACAAGCAAACAGAACTGCACGAGACCTGGCTCTGTAAATTGTAGTGCAAAAGACAGAAAAGGGTCCACAGAAGGACCAAAGGAGCATGCTAACTGTTGCTGGAAATATTCAATTAAATTTTAGCTAATCCACGTGGGATTATAGTTCAAACGAGCTCAGAGTATACCTCACACCTCTGATGTGCTGGAAGATGCAGATCCACAGGGCTTCTTGAGCCTCTCTGACACTTCCTTGCTAAAAGGGGAGCAGCATTTCGTCTTCCCTCTGCTGTGCTCTTCCCCCAGTCTCTCTCCCCACTTTAGGCTCTGGCACTTGCTGTTCACTTCTGTGAATGGAGCCGAATCAACAGCTTGTCAGGGACCTAATCCAGCAAATGTGGGCTGGTTGTCTAGCAGGAACGTGTAGATAGACAGTGGAAAGATGGTGCTGTCTAATCAAATATTTGAGGAGCAGCCCACACAGAGGTGAACCAGGATATGAGTGTTTTCTTCTTCTTCCATTCAGGGAAGGTACAAATTCCTCTCCCTCACCTCCAAACATAAAGTGTGCTTTTCTGGAGGAAACCATGCTCCTTCTGGGATCATTCAGACAGAGCCCTGGCTGTGGCCATGCATGGGTCTTACTGATGGACAACCCTGGTCTTCCTGAGGAATGAGGACCGCAGTGCCTGGTGGCCTTACTGGCCATGACCCACCAAGACACAAGTTGGCTGAGGAGATCTGGCTACCTTTTTTCTCCTTCTCTTTCCCTCTGTTGTCTCTTTGTATGTGGTGTGGGTTATACATGCTCTACACAATGAGAAATTCATGTCCGTGTCAAGTAGTAAGCCAAATACAACGCTATGGAAATGGTACTATGTACTCGAGTTTGATGTGCTCTTGGGCGTGTGCTTTAAGGAAGACTCACAGCCTAAGTAATGTAATGCATCCAAGGCACACAGTTTTCAGTAACATAGCAGGATAAACCTGGATGCACAGAGTTGCGTTTTTATGTGTCTTCAGCAGCAAAGCCTGTGTTTTGCAGTGGTATTTTATTTCTGTTATTTCTTGGCGTCCTTTTTTTGTGAATGCTCCGACTTGAGTCGTGATGCAAATCCTCCGCTGTAGAAATAAAACTAATAAATGGGTGCTGGGCAGCACGGACTAGGCAGTTTTGAAAGCCTGTTATTTATGAAATAAAAGTTGAAAATAGAAAACGAGCATATGGAAGAAGTTGCTGTCACAGATCATCCCCCCGGCTGAGAGAATTAGAACACGGTTTACTTAACTTTCGTTTGTGAGGAAGACAGGATGCTGCTATAGCTTGTCAGAAAAATTATTTGAGGCTGAGAAAAATGGAAAGAACCCAAGGCTTTTAAGAATTATTCTTAAACTGAATGCGGTTGTCTCAGGGGAAAGAGCTGGATGTGGTAGTGGTCACTGCCTGTAACACCGATCCTTTTATTCCCGCCTACACAACCCCCTGTGCACTCCTAACAAGAGAGGCTCCAATGTACTAAAGCATGGTTATTTCCCAACCATAAATATGCAAATCCCTATCCCTTAAAGGGGGGTGATTTACTGGCTAACCAAAGCGCCAGGATTACTGCTTTTGTCCCGCATTTGTATGGCGACTGACTCAATGGGGTCCCGGCCCATGATTGACACTACAGCAAGACAAATAAATGAAGAGCCGCGCTTCTGTTCTAACATACGCAGCCACATGCCTTCAGCAAACAAGTGGTCTTGGCTTCTCCTCCCACCTCCCACTGCCTTAAGGCCAGCAGAGCATGGAAGGGGGGTAAAACTTGATTTTTCTCAGCCGGCTTCAGTAGGATAGATGGGAACAACAGTCTACATCCCCTGTTGTTCCTGATTTCCCCAGTTCTTATGACTGTGCTGGTCTGAGTTACCTTGAGTTTGGTTCAATACAAGAGAAAGATGCTCCTGAACCATGGAAAAGACAAAGCTAGTTGTCTAGTTACACAAGGGCAAGTAAGATAGACAAAATAGAAACCCATGTAAATGTAAAAAACAAAACAAAACATAAAACCAACTAAGCACCCAGAGGATATTCATTGCCCCTAGTGAAATCTAAGAAGAATTCCTATTAGGTAAGGAACATGTTTCTTTCTTTATATATGGCTAGTATCTTTTGGGCCAGGCATTTGACCACAAGTAATTTCATTAATTTATTAATCAATTCAATCCATGATCTTTGTTTCTTGGGCAGGTTTAAAGCTCTAGAAGCACATGGTCCCCAGACTGTTGGATGTGAAGTATGAAATGAATGAGCCAAACACGCTACATGAATGTGGCTGTGCGAAATACCCCAACAGGAAAGGTACAAAATGCATAATTTTTGGTCAGTGCAAATAACATTGGTGCAAAACACATCTGCCTGAAAATTTCACTGCCTTTTGTTTTACTTATGGAGGAGATGAATTAGGAGAGATGTCTTATATGAGCTCCCTTATATGTTTCAGTTCACAAGACTTAGAATTTTTTTTCCAAAGTTGTTTGTCTGTTAGATATTTTTCACGCAATACAAAACAAGACTTAAAGCTTGAATTCTGTTTTGATTCTAGCATGTAACTATCTGCTGTTGAGTCAACATTCCTTCTTCTCTAGACAAAGCCTTTTTTTTTTTTTTTGAAGTAGCACAGCATTCAGCAATCCGAACTCCTCAATTTCTCAACAATTCAGAGCAAAACCACAAGGAAAACAAGACATTCGTATTTGAAATTCATATTTGAAATGGTACAAATGTCTTGATGGAGTGATAGTCATGAAAGGTTTCGAAGCAAAACTGGCAGAAAGGTAAAGGACTCAGCATCTCCATCCAGTTCATGGCCTAGTGCATTAATTTACACAAACTTCTTTGTTCCACTCGGTCTTGTGAACAATTTTGTGTGCAATCTGCCCATGCAGAGGACACACACACAGCCTTGCTTTTCTGAGAATAGGGAGAGTCAAAGGGAGGTGATTCATAAAATCACAGAAAGGTTTAGATTGGAAAAGACCTCTGGTGATCATTAATTTCTTCACTTCTAGTTGTTTTCTTGGCTTTTTGACCACCTTTCTCAGTTTGGTCAGTGGTTGCTCCTTTGAACTGGCAGGGAAAAATCTACCAGACAGCATCCATCCCCCTGCATCAAGATTCAGCAACACTAGCACAGCTTACAAGCAGTTTAGTTTGGTTTGTGCTATCTGAAGCTATCTATTTTGTATATCTCTCCACTGCCACCATTATCTACTGTCTAGATACTTTGTGGTCTGTTTGCAGGATATTGCTTTTTTTTTTTTTTAAACTGGCAACTGCTGAGGAAAAGAAGAAAAAGACTTGCCATGCAGCTTAATATTGGAAGTGTTTCTGCAAATATAACCAGGAATTAGGTTGTCACCAGTTGCCTCTTTTGACCCAAGCAAGATAAAATCTATTTTAAGTTACATCAATCTGAAGAAGAAATAGAGGTGGTGCTAGGAACCTCCAAAGCTCTGTAATACAAACATGCAGAGATTACTTTCCTGAGCACAGAAGAATTAAACAAATGAAAAACATCTCCCAGTTTCCAGGTCCAAGCTTTTGGTTGGGACCTGTATGTTTCCTGTAGAGTTGGAGTACATTTGGGCCAGTCTTCTGGTTCAGTTTCCTCTGAAAGAGAAATTTCATACACAAGAAAAATGTTTAGAAGCTGAAATCACAAGAAGGCCATTGAAGGCAATAACAGATCTACATCAAAATTACTATTGCTCCAAGAGGGATTGATAAAAATAATACATTTCATTATTCCTTTCATCTTCTCTCAGAAAGGCAACAAACTGAATCTGGTCAAGCTATGAAGCTTTCTTATCTCTTTATACTCACTGTTTACTCACTGCCATCCCTGTCCTTACCTGAACTCTTCTCCCTTTCCCATGCAACACTCGGCCAAAGTCCCTTGACCCAGAACTTTCAAATTCTTGAGCAGTTTTGCATATTTTGCTGCAGACAGAAGCTTACACTGAACTCTTTGCTTCCAGTGATTTCAATATCGGTTGCAATCACACCAATCGGTCTCGGTGACTTTTAACCCAACAGGAACAATAGTGACTGCTTAAATGGTGACACTTAAACTGCCATAAATGTGTTTCAGAGTAAATAATTTATTTAAATATGTCTACTCAAAACTCCTCGAGCTACTGTCTCAGGTTCCTGAAAGGCAGAGAGAGAGAAAACTGGTTACATTGTGTTCCTATTTAGGAGGCTAATTTCACAAGCAGAAAGTTTAGAAGCATGATGGGTCAGACAAAGTAAGTTTAGGTTTTGTCAGTGTTTAGCAGCTTTGGCCAAGGTCATAGGTGTCAGTGAGGTGGTCCATGAGTTTGCATCCACTGTGCATTAATCTGAGTGAGAGAGAAAAAGGTAAGGAGTTGTGTCAGTTTGTGGTCCAGGTTCAGGTATAAAGCCTACAAAAAAGGTTGGGGGAAGAGGATTTTTTTTTTTCCAGTTTCTCGAAATCATTTATATTGCTGTGAGTCACACACACTTTCTTCTGATGTCGTCGATTGAGCTACAGGTCGCAGACTGGTGGCACATGTAGATTGTCGTGTGTCTGATGGCAGTTAGGCAGCCTATGTAAAAATGCATGGATGGTCTCAGCCAAGTTTTAATTAGGCAGATGTCCTCATTATGGAACAAGTTTAGCAATTTGCTATAACAGGCAATTCCAGTTGCAGCGTGAAGGATAAAATAGACTGGTGTGTTAACTGCTGGCTCACCCTACAAAAGAGCACCCCATGGGCAGGGCTGTGATGCATGGAGCTTGGGGACAAGTTGTACCGATGATGCTCGGGTCTATTCCTTCTGTGTGGCCCAAGGAGTTTGGTTTCCCCAAGTACTGGTCTGGCTGGCAACTAAGCTTCTTGTCCTGTGACAGTTTACATCTTTCTCCTCCACAACTGCCTAATTTTGGGTTCCCTACCTTTCCTTCAGCTACAGTGTTGGCACTGATGGGCTTCTGTTTGTCTTTCCTGGGTTTTAAACACAGTATCTACTTTAACCACTTAGTAATATTTCTTTTTTGAAGAACTGTTATTTCAACAGGCTAAAACATATTTGAAGACTCCTGGATATTACATGTTAAAAGCTACAGATTGCTTCCATGGGCAGGGATCTGACACTCTAGCTTTTGTCTAAGACCAGTACCAGTGAGAATGCAGGATGAAATTTCATAAAACATCTGCTTTTAATTGTGAACACGTGGCACTTATTCAACAGGATCAATATTTTGGGGGTACTCCTGATCTTTGAGGTGGTGAAAGGAAATGATTGATTAGACCAGAAGTCTTCAACCATTCCTGACTTGCAAATCTCCCCTTTCTACAGCTCCAGTTACCAGTGGAGCTGCATATGTCCTGTGAATTTTATCCTACTTGCAGTAAATTTGTCTCTTTCTTTCCTGTCTTACATGAATGCCTCAGAAGTTATCCATGGGCGTGTAGGTATCGCGGGGCTATTGTTTGAAAACCATGAGATTACTGAAGCTGCAGCACCCATGCCTGTGTAAATCAGTCCTAGGATGCTCTTCTGCACAGCAAGACAAGGTTTCGTGTCCCAAATCAGTCCATATTTCACTTAGAGGAGTAGTGCCTTGTAAGCCTTGCAGCCTGGCAGCACCAGAGTACCTGCCAATGTTTTAAAAGTCTTTCCATGAAGAATATTTGCAGAATGGGTTTATTGGTTTAAATAGCTGTGTGGCCCGCAAGTTTGTCAGGTTAAAAATGCAATAGGAAACCACCGTCAACACTGCACCACCAGCTGAGGAGGATCTGGAGACACTCCGTCGAACGGTCAAGAAGAAATTCACTTTAAATACACCTTGGACTGCTGCCTAGAAGGAGGGAGGGATCCAGTAGCTGAGGTTTACATTACAAGCTCTGTTTCTACCAATAAACCAGAGCGGACAGACGTGTCCATCTGCACTGTTTCAGGGCACTGCACTTAAAAGTGACTTTTTCCTTTTGCTAGATGTTGGCTGCTCCTCTTGGCATCGGTAGCAAAAATGCCTCTAATTCAGCTGGAGCGTGCTGGGGCCCTTGGAGAATACTTATGGCAATGCATGGATGTATGGTCTGCAATAGAACCGAAAGGCACAAAAATCAGTCTTTATTTCCTCGTGTATAAGCTAATGGCTCACGTGGAAGTTTAAAATCCACCGAGTCTCAGCTGCATTCAGTGGAATCACAAATTGGTGAGGAGAAAGAAGGAGCTGCAGGATGAAACGTAAATATTTAGCAGAAGCAATGACACAACACTTGTCTATGGAGTGGCAAATATGACCAACAATTTTAAAGTTCAGGGTTTAAGGAAAGAAGATTTCCAAACATATGACTATAAAGATGGGAATTTTAGGGAACCATTTCTTCAGCATGCCTAGCAATTATGATGAAAACAGTAATTCTGACCGTAAAGCAGTCATTTAAATAGAAGTCCAGGGATAAACTCTTGTATCTCTACAGGAAAGCAGTTCTCTCTTCAACCCTCATCCCCATGCCCTCTGTGCTGTTACCAACTCTGGAGCTCACCTGACTCAGCTGAGACAATTCAACTCAGTCCAGTAAAAAAAATAATCACTTTCTTGATGGATTTCTTTCTTACGTTCTAATGTGTTGAATTAGATCAGCATAAGGGCTGAACAATAATATGGGTAGGTTCTTGGAAAAGAGAGAATTGACATCAGCTATGGGACCAGGTCCTTGTATTTTGGAGCTGCGAGTTCTACCTAGTCCAACCCAACAGCTCTTCTTTCTCCCTTGTGTCTATTATCTTGAATCCCTCTTTTGCTCTTGGCATCATGCCCTTATAACTTCTTGTTCTCTACTTTTTAACCTTGCTTTCCCTCTATGTCACTACGGTCTTCAAAAAGGATTGTTCGTCACCACTTTTATTAGCAGAAAGAAAAACAGAGGAAGACCACAAGAATGGAGGAAACCACAGAATAAATATCAATTGAACTTCACCATGAGCACTCCTTTTGATCCACAGCAAAAATAAATAAATGCTTCCATATCAGCTGGTAAGGAGAGGTGAACAATTCTGCTAAGTACTGATGATTTATTGTCTAGAATATTGTTCTTTTTATTTTATGTCTTGCAGAAGCAATGACAACATGTCTGAAAATGTCATTACTACTAAACATTAAAGAAGATTCAGAGAGAATTTTTCTTCCCTCTCCTCAACTCTTCTATTTTAATTGTAGATATTCTCATCAACACGCAAATATAATCGTAGCTCCTGACACATATGTGTGGAATAGCACCTGATGTCTGTTCTCAGTATTACTGGTTGTAACTAAATGTGACAGAGCCTTGCCCAATGACTATTTCACAGAACTGATAGTTTAGCTGCTCAGCCAGCTTTGTTTAAAAGGAACGAGAGGCAGCGCAAAATCAACATTTGGTAGCTATGGTATGTATAAACATCATGTTGACCTGACTTCAGGACAAGTGCTAATTTTTTTCTCCTATGATTAAGGAAACCTCTTCACTGGAGAACACCCTGGCCGGTGCAGATCGGGCTGCAACTCCACGTGTTTGAGCAGCTCCCTGCATCTCCCCCACCATCTGCTCCTGTCCTCAGATCACCCTCTTTGACGTACTGGCCCAGCTGCCCTGTGGCCGCGTTCACAGCTCACTAATTGCTCTAGCTGAGAAATGACCACGGGACAGCACAGACAGATGCCAGCACAGCGCGGGGCGGCAGGCGCGAAGTGCAGCGATGAGGAACGGGCTCCTGATGGTGGCTGAAGCGAAGCCATGGGCTTGCAGCATGCTGCACAGCAAGTGTAAATCAAGCAAAACACAGGTTGCTGCCTCTTCATCCTGCTTGGCAGGGGGCTAGCAGCCCTGGGACCAGGTTGTCGGCTGGGTGAGGATGATCCAGACTTGATTTTATTTGTGAGGTTCCCTCCTCTCTTTGCAGCTGACTCTGATGCCCGTTGTGTTCTCCATCGGCAGCCCAGCAGAGAGACAGTGCAGGCATCTCCCCCTCCTCAATCTGAAATAGTTTAGATTAGCAAACTGAATCAGCCAGGGCTGGTCAAGCAGTTGGGGTGGTGACAAGGGGAAGAGGGGCAACACTTGCCATTTGTGGCAGCAGTGAAATCTGTTTGGACTGTAAAGCTTTCCTGAAACCCCAAACTCAGACCAGGCACCCTGGGTTGCTTGTAGAGGGGTGATAAAGACCTTCTGAAATCGTGATGTCCGTGCTACATGAACTACTGGAGCGAGTTCAGAGGAGGGCAAGCGAGATGATGAGAGGACTGGAGCACCTGTCATATGAGCATAGGCTGAAAGAACCTGGCCCGTTTAGCCTGGAAATGAGGAGGCTGAGGGGAGACCTCATCAATGTGTATAAACATCTGCGGGGAGGGTATCGAGAGGATGGTGCCGGTCTCCTTTCACTTGTGCGCAGTGACAGGATGAGAAGCAACGGGCACAAAGTGAAGCACGGGAGGTTCCAGCTCAGTATGAGGGGACACTTCTTCGCTGTGAGGGTGACAGAGCAGGCTCCGAGGAGCACCTCCACACCGAGCCGAGGAGCCGCGCACCTGCAGCGCCCGCCTCGCCCCCTCAGCGGGCAGGGCCGGCCGGTGGCCGCCGCCTCCCTCCCGCCCCCTCAGCCCCCAGCCCCGGCGGCCATAAGAGGCGGCGGCGGCGGGGCCGGGCCGGCAGCGGCGGGGCGGCCGCCATGAAGTCGCCTCAGGCGCAGCGCCCGGCGAGCCACGGTAGGGTGGCGGGAGGGCCGCCAGGTCTACCCTCGCGGCGCGGGGGTGCTCGGCGGCTCCTTCACCCGCTTCTTTCTTTCTTTCTCCCTTCCTTCAGGCTCCGGCCGTCGCCCCGCGGAGCTGCCGGAGGAGGAGGAGGGCGACTTGGCGGAGGCGCTGGGCGAGTTCGAGGCGGTGCTGGAGGATTTCGCCTGCCCCGCCGGCCGGCGCCGCTTTCATTACGGCGAGCACCTGGAGCGCATGAAGCGGCGGAGCAGCGCCAGCACCAGCGACCTCAGCGACTCGGAGAGTGAGTGACGGGGACGGGGAGACCCCGAGGGTGGCTGCCTGACCCTGCCCGGGCATCCCCTCTTCTGGGGGGCACGGGGGTTTATCTCTTGTGGCTTGTTTTAGGGGAGAAGCGCAGGGTGTTGGTGAGCCCGGGGTTGCCTCCCCCAGTGTCGCAGGGATCTGTTTGTTGCATTTCAGGTAAAGGAAAAAAGTGGTTCTAGAGGAAATAAGGCTGGAAAACTTGGTGTGAAGGGAGGTTAAGCTGCCAGCTGGTAAAACATTGAGGTATCTTATAGCCTTACAAGATAAAAAAAGGTGTTACTAAATAAAATAGGAACCAATGGGGCTGTTCAGTTGCATCTTAGTAGCCTGAACATCAGTGGGATGAGCAGGAACTGAAGTACGCTTTCCAGAAGAGACTGAAACAAATCCAGGCTTCTGGCTTGATGAGCAGAGCTGTTCTCGCTCTTCTGGAGGTGATAGTCTCAGGCAACTCGCATCTGAGCATACTTGGCATGCACAAACAGCATGCAGAGAGCTTGGAACAGGAAAGGTGGGAAGAGGGTATCAACTGGTGACCTCTGAGCAAGAAAATCTACAGTGGGAGCTAAGTGCTTATTCTAGCAAACTAGAAGTCTTACCCCTCTCAAATTCACTAGTCAGGGAGAGAATATCTTCCCTGTGCTCCTTGGCAGTGATAGAATCAAGTGCTGCTTTGTCAGAGGTAAGTTCTGTTTAAAAACAAGCTATCCCCACTTTTTTTACTTCCTAAACTGTTTTATTCATGCTTATCTTCATCAGACTTTCTTTATTTGTCAGTTACTTGCAATAAAATTGTTCCTTTCTGCTGTGCATCTTTTCAGTGTGCATCTTTGACTTCCTAGCAGTTAAGCTGTGACAGCACAGCTTCTCAAACTTATCAGAGCTGTTTATTTCATCAAGGGGTAGGATTGATTTCACTTCAGTCACAGGCAGTTTTTTGACTCCCCCAAACTTGGATTCCTTGCCTAGCCATGTCTTTGGATTTTGTTTGTAGTCAGTGGAGATGTGTGGATCAGGATGTTAATACATTGCTGCTTCATAATGGAGTGGGTGAATTGTTTCTTGCAAGTAAGTATTCTTCTCTCCTGCTGAGGGAGACTTAGGAATGTATGCCTGATCTAGGTCAAACACCATCCTTTTATATGGCTGAGGGTGTATAAGCTGAGGTCCGCATTCACTGAATCAAACTGGAGTATGGGAGCAGTTCTGTAAATTCAGGTCTGTTATTAACAGCAATAGTACAGCCCTAGTATTACAATTTCTTGTGCAGTCTTTCAGTGTTATAATTTCTTATCCTCTTGTATACTCTTATGGAAAATAAGAGGCACATAAATCAATAGCAATTATCCAGTGTTGGGAAAGTGAAGAAAGAAAACAAAACAGTATCAAGAACTTAAGCTCTATCCATGCAAGAAGGGTGCTTGTAGTTGCTTGGCATATCTGCTGTGGTTCTGTAAACTTGCATCTTGAACAGTGCTTAAAACTGCTGTTAGGATTGGAAGGAAGGGCATTTTAGGGAAGGTGTTCATCTGACAGGGCAGAAGACCTCATGAGAGACCACATACTCATGCAAATTGGCAGACAAGATCTTCAGGAAGGTCTGGAAAATGGTGTCATAAAGCTTAATTGATTTAGACAGAATAACATTAATGGGGTAGCCTGATAGACAGGGGTTGAGGACTTGGTGCAGAGCCATCAGGGGTCCTGAGTTAGGAACAAGTCAAGCATCCCAGTGACAACCTGTACTGGGGTTCCTCCCTTACTGATGTGTGATGTGGAGGGTGGCTCTGGACAAACTGGAAGGCACTGACTTCTCGGTGCTGGCATACACTGTGCCAGGAGGTGCACTAAGACCTGTTGGGGTCCAGCTGCCTCCAGCATATGAGGATACGTTTAAGGGGGAAAAAAACAAAACAAAAAAGCCAGTTTTTTTCTTTTCTCGGAAAAGGCCCAGTAAGACGCTTTTTTTCCTAAAGGCATCATTCTGTGCAGACAACTTGTTTTGGAGCTGTAGTAGGATTGGAGAGGGAATGCAGACTTATGAAGAGCTCCTTTTATAAAACAGGCTCCAGTGGCTGATGTAATCCGGCTACACTCCCTATGTCCATTTTAAGAATAGGTGTAGGGAGTTTTCTATTTATCTTTCTGTTCAAACTCAAGTTTTTTTTCCTTCGGGTCACCTTTCCTTTGGTCTCTATCCTTTAGGGCAAGTAGTGCTGAATAGCTGACCTCACTATTCCCGTGGTAACACTTGAGTTAAACTTCACTACAGGATCAAGGGAAAAACTGGGCTGAAAGAGCAAGCTATTGCAACATAAATCTGCAACAACACAGAAGTGCCAACAGTATTCTCTGTAGGTAGTTTGAGTTATGATCTTGTTCATGGAGGCTCTTTCGATCTTTGCAGAACTCTGTTATCTGACACTGTAAAGTATTCCAAGTATACTTTGTAATGTATTTACAGAACAGTTCAGGTTGTCATATTTTAGTACTATACCTTGTTGTTAGAGTAGTCTAATCATCTTAACTGATGTATGCCTAACATTCAACCACTCCACGTATCTTTCTGCCACTCCTGTGGTGATACCTTTGATTCTAGGGTGGGACTGTAAGGGGAGGTAATGTTTAAACTCTCTATTTCAGGGCATCTGAATCAATCTGAAATTTAACTTTCCTAGAAGCTAGTGGCTGATATAAAACAGAATTATGACCATTTGATAGTAGGGTAAGGAAAGCATTTCCTGAGGCTTACGCTGTGAGGATGTCTATTTGATTTAAACAGAAGTATTTATAAAAGGTCTTTATTATTACAGCTAAGTTTGCAAATACTATGCAGCTTTTGTTCTTTTTGTTAGAACCTTATGTTCTTCTTGAGGAAGCTGGCACCAAAAATACTAACTGAAACTCTTACATTACGTATTTCAGCATCTTAAGGACAGGAAAGAAAAATTGAAGGCTACGTTGGAAAATGGACTTGATAGGATGAGATGTGGGAGAGCCAAGCACTGTTACTTGACTGAATGATCTCTGGATGAGGTCTGCCTTGGCTGTGGTTAAGTATCGTACGTAACACAACAGACTCTAGATCTTACAGTAATAAGTGTTAGCATGTGCAGATGTTCACGATGAGCTTAGTGCTTGGCCCACGAGTGTTACATTAACCACAACAGCTGATGGGGTCAGTGCTGGAAATCATGAGGCAATTGGGGATTTAGTCCAATGCTCATTCTTGAGTGAATACCAATTCTGTTTCATCTTGATGTATTCAACTGAATCAAAGTGTAACAGCTTCATGCTTTGGGTTGTTGATTATGCTGAAACTTCTGAGCTAAAGGACACCTTTTGCTATTTACTGCCTGTGTTGGTTGTGGTAAAATAGGATTTGTGTTAGAGAGTGCTGTCTTGTCAAAAATCCACTTGTGTAAATGCAACAACACTGTCAAATTTACAGAGAATTTGCTACTTGTGTGTTGGAATAAGCCTAGGACTCAGGGGAATGGCATGGAGCTGCTTCAGGGGAGGTCAGGCTGCATATTAGAAGGTTTATCACTGAGAGGGTGGTCAGGCATGGGACAGGCTCCCTAGCGCAGTGGTCACAGCACCAAGCTGCTGGAGTTCAAGAAGTGTTTGGACAACTCTCAGCCACATGGTTTGATTTTTACTGCATGTCTACTCAACTCATTTTGCTTAACAAAACACGGCAGTGTCAGGACACTCAAGTTTAGGCTTGGGATAATGAACCAAAAGTGAGACTTGATGAGAGGCTGAGAAGGGAAGCACTCTAGCATTTCTTGCACCAAAGTTATAATAATACCTAGAGGCTAAACCATAATTTGGTGTTGTACTCTCTGAAATGGTTTGATCTTTAGCTACAGATGCATCTTCTTTCTGAAACAGGTTCAGTTTCCAGTCTGCCTATTAAAAAGCATCACAAAATAAAATGCATCAATTCTTTCCTTTCGCTGCTAAAGCCTGCAGCACATCTTCTTAGTCACTTGTAGGAGAATGCAAATGCTTTCTGACAAACACCTCCTGGCCTTTAAACTCCTCAAATGACCATGAGGACATCTACAACTGTGAGCTGGAACAACGCCTTTGCTATCTAGAGCAGAAGCATCAGCCACTGTTAAGACTGCAGCACTCACCCTCAAAAGCCAGTACCTTCTCTACATCTTGTAATACAAAGACATCAGAAATGACTAAAGAGATGAAATAGTTTCCAAATGACTCACTAGACTGAAGTGTCAGCCTAGAGATGACTCGGCTTGGGTGGGGACAAGCTTGTCTTCTAGAACACCATGAGTGACAGTAGGAAAGTGGCTGCTACCTCGCCCAGTGTGGAAAAAAAAAAAAAAATCAAAGCAGCACGCTTCATATAAGAGCTCTTTCTTTGCATGGTGTGTAGTTAAACTATAAACTATATGCCTTAAGGTATCGTGGATGTTAAAAGCTTACATGCTCAAAATAACTAGATAAATACATGGGATGGGGTACATCCTCAAGGGACTATTTTATGCTAAGAAGTTACTGCTCACTTAGAAAATGTGTTGATTTGTGCATCGTTAGAACCTGGTGGAGTTGCTTTAAATTATCTGTTTGCACCTGCTCCACTCAAACTCTTGTAGGCATCTGCTGTGAGAAACAGGAAGCAGAGTAGACGAGCCTTTGGTTGTGGTGACCAGTCCCAATCTTGCACGATCAAGAGGAGAACATTTCTAGGAGTTGGATTGCCTGTGCAGATTTCTAATGGCCTGTCTCTGTGGTGAATGTGATACAATATTTATAAAGGGAAAAAAAAAAAAGACTTCATTTTGTGAGAACTTTTTATTAATTCACCTGAAAAATACTGTTTTATTAAATTACTAAGACATTTAAGGAGAAGAAAACCCAGGGGTCTCAGGTATGTAAGCTTCTTCAATGTAATAAGAAGTGTGCTTTTTGGTAAGATTTTCATTTTTTCATTTTTGCCTCTCCAGCATGCTTGTTGCTCTACTGCCTCATAAGTAGTAAGCATGATGGGTGTGTGGGGTGGCAAGTTCTCTGTATAATGAGGCTGTACTTGCACATCTGAATTTGTCTTCCTAGATTGCTTCCTCATAACTTGTAAACATGTGACTTGAAATCTTTTAAATCATTAAGCCTAGACATGTAAATAACAAGTGTGAGATTTTTTTGGGTCACCATTGGAACAGATGGCTAGGCAAAAGACAGTGAACAATGCTGTGAAACGTGAGTGTGATTGTGATCAAAATAAACCCAATCCTTGAGGGCTGCAGCATATTGACCACAGAGCTCGTTTCGCAATGCATGTTCCTCACTCCAGCCAGTGGTATTAGAAATGCCAGACCTTATTTTTATTTTCTTAGCAAGTAGCCTCTGTTCTGCCTGGCACTGAGTCGTGCCCTCTGTTCATTAAATGCTGACTATCAGTACACAGTGAACTCACGATCTGTGAAAACTTAAGTGGAATTGTAAAACTCCTCTGAAAACTTGAAGAGAGTTTTTCTTAAACTCTCCTTAGTGAAAATTACAGCAAAAATCTTACTGACTTGGTGTTTCTTAAAACTGTATCCTGATCTATGGTACTAGAAAGAACATAACATTAGGTCAGACAGCTGAACTTTTCCGTTGTCTGTTTTAAAATGAAAAGTTTGAGGTTTTCCTCCTTCAGTTAATTACTGTCCAGAACCTTTCAATTGTTCACTTTCTGTAAATATAGCATGTTCCCATGGTATTGCAGTGTGGTTTTTTTTTGTGGTTTATCTATATATTGGAACAGCAAAGGGCAATACTAACTATAGATTACACTGCCAAAGTAAAACACACCCGTATTTATTTCAAACCCATAATTTTGCAGCTCTTGGCTTAGTTGAACTCGTGTAAATCAGCTCAGTAGCTTAGCTATCAGAATTTAAGGTCTTCTCTTAAAGAGACAATGTTATAGCACTGGTTTTTCTTAGAAACTGCCCCCTTTGGCTTTTTTTTATGTGCACACAGGCATGAGAACCAAAATGCAAAACCCCAGGAGAAAAAGCAATGACTGCAAGAAACCCGCATCGCAGTGGGAGAGCAGGGGCTGGATGAGGAAGGACAGCAGCAAGAGATCCTTGGCATCAGCCTCCAGCTATTAGGTTGCAGGGGAGGTTGTATCTGCATGGCAGTGGAAATCTTCCAAAGCCCCTTTTTTTTTTTTTGAAGGCAAATGAACAAGTCTTGGCTGTGGCAGCTGGTAGAGAGCAAGGACTGAAATGTCCTTTTCCCAGAGCTTTCTGCCCTGGAGCCACGCTTGCCAGACTTGGTATTTTTGTGCAGTGAATACTGTAAGAACTCTTTAACAGCGCATTGCTTCCAGGTTTTTATAATAAACCTGATAGCGGGGCTTTATTCCTCCCATCACCGAAATTTCTGTTGCTTGTTGGCAAGTGTAAGCTAGAGTCAGTACCTAAAATCTTTATTTTTTTGAGAGAGATAGGGATTTTTTTTTTTTATTGAAACAACAGATAATATTAAAACCCATCAAAAGGTAGCTCTGTCTTGTAAAAACCTTTCATCTCTTGTAATTTTTCCAGCACTGGAAGGAAGACACTTAAGTATTTAAAGCAATGCTTCTGTCTTCTTTATGACAAGGCAAAGAGAAAATATTTCCCAGGTTTGTGGAAACAAGCATGAAATAATATTTCCTGGTTTGATGTGTTGTTGTGAAGTGGGTGGTCAGTACTTTCAAGTAGAAGGGCTGTGGAGAAAGCTACAAAAAGAATCAAGGGTGACCGCTAATTCAGGCGTGTGAATGGATGTGAATAAGATTTGTATCACAGAATTGTCTAGGTTGGAAGAGACCTCAAGATCACTGAGTCCAACCTCTGACCTAACACTAACCAGTCCTCCACTAAACCATGTCACTGAGCTCCACATCTAAACATCTTTTAAGGACCTCCAGGGTTGGTGACTCCACCACTTCCCTGGGCAGCCCATTCCAATGCCTCTCAACCCTCTCAGTAAAGAAGTTCTTCCTAATATCCAACCTAAACCTCCCCTGATGCAACTTTAAGTGGCTGATTAACCTTCTGTAAGGTGAGTTGCCTTCAAGTGTTCACAAAACGAATGCTTTATTCCAGCTATATGTAAGAGCAACTGGAGCTTTGGATGGGGTGCATGAGGTTTGTGATATAGATTCCCAGGATCACTACATCTGGTGTCTGGATGCTAGCAGCACAGACTGCACATTAAAAGCATACTCAGCCTTCTAGCCAGTGTTCTCTGCATTATTTCTTATTAATTCATGTAACCCTAAAGCCTTTAAAGTACTAAATTACTTGAAAGCTCATGTTCTGCTTTTCCCAACTGTGCTACCTCAGACATATGTTTCAACTTCTGTCTGTTCTTTCAGTGTGGTGTTCTCTTGGCTTCTGCCCTGTTTATGTGAGGTGTTATTTGGCTTTTTCATAATGGTAGGGGTTTTGTCCTGATCAGTTAAAACTTTCCGTTCTCAGTCCCTTGTTCACTGGGGTTTGCATCTTGGCTACAAAGATGTGGTTTTAGTTGAAAGCTGCTCCATGAGCTGAGTTCAGGAAGAAATTTGTCATACCTTTAACTATTACTTGAAGACCACTAATGTGCTAAGATTTGTGTTCATTGTATGGTGCTGGTCAGATAATGTTGCAGAGCAGTGTTGGCTCTCCTCTCCCCCCTTAGATTTGTTAGGTTTTGATCTTTTTAGGAGCTGCTTCTAGACGATATTTCTTTAAATTCCTGTTTTCAAAACCTTCTTGTAGTTCTGCTTTGTATTCCCCAAATCTGTCTGAAATTTCTGAGTAGGTTGGGTTTGATCTGCACAGGCTTAGAGAGGCCAACAAACACTTAAGAGTGAAGATATTTCACAATGAAAACCCAGTGTGAAGAAGCACCCTGCTTGTTCTGAGCAAGAAATACCAGCCAACAGCTGATCTGGCCAAGCAGAGTTCCCAGGCATCAATGTCACCTCACTGCTCAGTTTGCACGTGGGTAGCATGGGCATTTAATGAAGCAGGAGCTGAGCTGATTGCAGAGGGCACTGTTCAAGGTCTGGTACTGTGATGGGTCAGCGTACATGAAAGAGGGAAATCCTGCAGGGTGAAGCTTCTCGCAGACCCTGGCAAGGAGAGCTCTGGTCCTGCTGCATCTTGCTAACTCAGCATGGCTATCTTCATTTAACCAGGGCAGTCATCTCCTGGCATAGCAAATGGGACAGATGTCCAAAAAATGTGACAATTCTCACTTGGATGGCCCTGGTGGTGCAGTGTAACCGCCTCTTGGCCAGGACTCTAAAGACAAATGCGACAAGTGCTGCAGGTAGGCAAATCACTTGCTTCAGTGGCAATCATCCCCCTGTATAACGACATAAATTTATATGCTAGGAAATGTGCCAAATAGAGACCACTGCCACAGTCACATCACAATGATTTCTTCTTTTGGTAGAGCTACAATTTTCAGATCAATTTTCAGCTCAAAACTGCAGTAACTACCAGTTCTGGTCTCTAACACAATGGCAATTCCTCCTTCCAGTGAAAACACGACTAATACTTTGCGTGAGCTGCACGCATCAAGAGGGAAGATAGCAATTGGTATTTGTGAAGCTTTAGGACTGCCCTAAAATCCAGGAACATCGGAATGATATTGGAACCTTTCCCATTGCTTTCCATGGCATGTAAAGCTTCATTTAAAAGACCAGCTAAAATAAGATTGCAGGCATCTTGTGTATAGATTTGCTGCTTCATGAACTCAGGAGTCGAGCAGGAAGGCGTTTCTGTTCTGAGCTGGGCACTGCTTTTGCTGTGTGTCATTGCCACAGCAATGGGAAGCTGTGTAATTATGCTTTATGTAACAGTACTTCTGAAGGACTCTTCTTGTCATAGAGCTCTTAATTTAGGTTTTTAAATAGCTTTCGAAAGCTTCAAGTAACTGAAATCTCTGAAGATATTGTAAATCCTACAGGCCATACTGTGTTTAACTTGGTGGATGTGGGATAACTGCAGTTCCTGTAATATTTCCCAGCTGATGCTGATTGCAGGGAAAGCTGACGGTTTGTTCTAGGAGGTGAAATTGGGCCTGGGACTATGAGCTGTTTAACAGTAGGTGTGGGAGCCACAACTTTCAAACAATACATAATTGATTCATCTCTCTGGCATTCAAGTCTGTAGACTTGAGTTTTACAGACTCTGGAGCATGTATCCAGAAACATCCCATTTCTCTCTTTAATTCTATTGCAAAATGTAAGAAGGTGATGTTTTTAACTTGCATTGTTGCTTTTTAACAGGTGCAGACTCACTCTACAGGAACAGTCTCAGCCTCAGTGATGAAAAGCTTAACTCTCCAACTGCGTCTACTCCAAGTTTACCATCTCCATCAGTAACTCCATGTAAAGGTAAGCTTAATACTAATTGTTGACACTTCTGAATTCTCAGCTTATATGGGGTTCTTCCTTTGGGCAAGCATTTGCACAAATGCATGGACTCTTGGTTTTGAATGACCACAAAAGTAAGGATTATGGTTAAGCACACCATGGGTGCAAGTATTATTCTGCTTTTGATCATCAGTTCATCCACACTTCTTCACATGTTATCCAGCAACTCTTCTGGTCTTGAAAGCTAATGAAAGTTAGTTTTTCTGGTTGATCAGAATCTGTGGCACTATTCAAAGAATATTCACTTCAGAATTAACTGAAGTCTAAATGTTCCAGCTAGGTAGAGAAATACTTAGCTGGAATGGAGGGGTGCAGTGTGTGACTTCAGAAACCTTTCAAGTTAAAATGATTATTCAGATCCATGTAGACACTGCACTGCTGATTCAACCCAAGTACTAGTAATTCCTTCCTCCTTTGTAGCTGTAGCGTTTAAGAACAGTTTGTCTTGCAGCTGATCTAACTCACCAGAATGCTTTTCATACAGGTAACTTAGATTAAGCCTGGACTAGAAATACCAATAAATGTAACAAACATGCATGCACTAAACGGTGCTGTTCTAACTGGTGTTCTCATGCATGCTCAAGCGTTTTTCACTTTCATGTGTTTCATGTGTTGACCAGTCACAAATAAAATGTTCTCTTACTGATTACCATGATACCAGGGAGAAATGAGTCATAGTTAATAAGAAGCAGGGGGTTAAAAAATGTCTCAGTTAAACTGGTACTATTGAGTTAATGCTTTGCCAAGAGTTGCACTAAGGGTCAAGATCTTCCTGATGAGAAGATAGAAATAGGTAGAACCAGCTTGGAATAGACCCCAGAAGTGAAATACGGAAGCCGCTTGACATAAAACTAGATTGGATGGAGCCAGTGGCATTCTCAAGAGTGGGAACTTAAGTGCATGTTTGAACTTTAAATTTATAATGTGGATCAAGATCAAAGGATCTAACACCTCAGCCACTGATACTGATGGGACTTAAGAGGCTTAGATTTGGGCAGGGCTGGGAGCTAGTTGTGTAGGGTTTGGCTGGGGCCATGAAGGCAATATCTGAATATATACAATAAGGAAGAATGGAAGAATCCTACAGTAGCAGACATGGCTGAGTTGACCTGCAACTTTTTTCCCCACTTCCTTTTTTCCTTTTAAAGGAAGCTAAAATTTTATATCTATTTGGCAAAAGCAAAGTAAACCCCTGTTTAGCTGTCTCCCCTGTTTTCTAAGAATGTATCTGGACTGCAGCAACCCAGTTGAACTTACCTGAAAATAATCTGGAGCAGGTTTGATACTGTGAAAACAATTTTGGGAGTTGTGTGGTTCCACTTGTTTATTTTTGGTCAGACAAGTGTCATCTCTCTAACACTGGCTGTCTCTTCCTAATTTGCAGCAAAGCTTGGAGACACAAAGGAACTGGAAGAATTCATTGCTGATCTTGACAGGACACTAGCAAGTAAGTAGATTTTGAAGACTACTTCTTGCTTGTTGCTGTTGCTGCATGACGAAAGCCAATGTATTGGTGGGTGGGGGAAAGACTAGAAATAGTTTTATATAATGTTGCAGTGTTTTAGTTTGCTGGTTTGCATCATTGTGGTTAAGAAGGTAAAATAGACTGAGCTCTGGTCTCTGCCTAAATGTTCAAGGCATGCAGTTTAGCTCATGTGACAAAGGCTGCACTCCCTTGTACTTCTGTCCCTATCTAAGGCAGCTGCAGTTCATATCTTCTTGTCAGACACTGCTTTAAGTCCTTAAAAATGCTAAGATACGAGTTTGTGCGTCTTAGTTATAAGGCTAAGTGACTGGAGGAATACCTGTAGGTGAGGAATGCTTCTTATATCACACCTTGCTTTGTGGAAAAAGTTGATATCCCCATTTATTGCCTTAGATGAAATATTAAGCTCCTGTTTGATCTTGTTTTTACCAGGAATGGAATTTAGCAATCATTTCCTGTGTCACTGTCTGGAAATCATATTTTCCAGTTATTCTACTGGGTTCTCCATTATGATTTGGGGTGGGGAACAAAATCCCCAACACATTCCGCATCCTATATTCTGTCTATTTCTGCCTATTCTTCTACTTCCTGCCCTATTTGTCTGGGACATGAAAATGTTTTTGTTTTGTGGAACCGACTATAGAAGCCAAAACAACAAAACTTCATAGGACTAAACTGAAACAGAAGTATGTTTAAAAAAAATAACACACAACAAACAAAAACCTATGAACTGAGTTTCTTGTATTCATTAGGTAATTTCCCTTCCCTGTAATTCTTGAAGCTGTGGCCATCTGCCTTGGATTTAACTCAAGACAGCTGCCCTTCTGAGCTTCCTACTCCCCTGTCTTCTTACTCTTATCTTGAATAAGAGAAGTGAAACCAGGATTAAGATATTTCTGGTTTCCTGACTTCTGTCCTGGATGCAGGCGTGAGCTAACTGTCCTTACCACTTGAACTTAATTGACTGATTGCTTTTCTGTAAAACTTGGGTTTGAAGATTTACATAGAACAAAGAAAAATCCCCAAATCAGCAAGTACTTACTCTGCTGTACCTCACAGAGCAGTGGTGCAGCAAGTCTTAAAGGGCTACTTGTAGTGTATTGGTTTCATTGTCCCCTTGTAAGGCACATCTAAAGCGAGGCCAGGTTTTGCTACCTGCTGTGGTATTTTTACCAGCTAATCAAACCTTTGGGTTATCTCAGCAGAGTCTCATTTATAGTGACACTTGTTTTAGTGATACACCGTCATATGCTGAAGTTCTGCGAAAAGTCTAATTTCCATCTGCTATTTAATGTCACATTTTTGAGTATTATTGTACTTGGATGCTTGAGGTTGCACAGGCCTTTGTGGAGATGCCTTTAGAAGCATAAAATTGTTGCCTTAAATTGTTGTATGTTAACCTTTTAGTTCATGTTTAAAAAAAAAAAAGGCATAGTTGCTGCCTGTCAGGCAGCTAGCAATCTTATTTAATACAAATTTTACAGCTCTTGTTTTGTGTTTCCAGGTATGTGAGATGAATCTCTGGCATTGTTTGCCTATGAATGTCATCTGAAGGATAAGTGACATCAGTCGCTGAAAACTGCTGCCCTCGTCTGATAAATTTGTTACCCAAGATACTCATCGTCTGAACATAACCTTTGTAAACTCGTACAAGTATTTAACTGGCAAACATCAGTGTTGTCACCTTGCAGCAGGTGGAATTGTGTAACTTAAGTGTTACAGCTATATTTTGCTTTAAAATATAGCTTAAATTTTAATTTAAAGTTGCTTTTATGAAAATATATTTGTAATTTTATATAGTTGAGGACTTAAAATGCTTTTTTTTTTCATTTATAATATATTTTTGTATACAAATAAACCCTAAACTGGAATCCAGATGTCTGAAACTTTCCTGTGAACTATGAAATATGAGCACAAATTAAGCTCTTACTGAAAACAAAATCAAGCTTTAAAATATCTGAGGCTGTATTTCTTGTTAGGTGAAATGTATTTAAGTGGTCTTCATATGGGACTTCGTGTTGTTCTCTTCAAATTGATTAAGAGTGTTTTGGACTATGTAAAATTAACCCAGTCTGGAAAATAAAATCAGTCAACCTTTTATATTAAGGCAAATCTGAAATAACACTTAGTACGGATTTGAACAATAACAACTCTTTGAAACCCCATCTAAAAGCTATCTTTAAAATCATACTTCATTTAGTAGTAGGTACTAAGGGGGAGGTTAGATATTCAGGCCCAAAAGCTTATGGAGATGCTGTAGCATAAAGAAAAGACTTAAATGTCTGGATGTCTTTGAAACCAGACCCTTGGGTCCAAAACAGTCTTCATCCCTTTAAAAGGACCGTCTGGCCATCAATGTGCTGGAAGAGCGGAAGGTAAAGCTGTGGATTTTTTTGGTGAGGAACCTGATTCTTTCCATATGCATTAAGCACTGGAGATGTCATTGTGAGCTCTCCCCCAGCTGCTGCAGGCATTATGTGCAGCTCTGCTGTCTAAGCTGCTCATGCGATTGCCCTCTAATCCATTCAGGCAAAGTGAGCTGGACTTGTTTAAGCTGCAGGTCTTATTTTGACCCAAGCAGGTTAGCAAGCAGTCACAGAAGTGATTCAAATATTGTGCTTATTGGGTCTGTTATCTTTGTGTGTGGCTGTGCCTGGAGAAGGATGTCTGGGAGAAGGATGTCTGCACTCACGGCACTGTGGCCAGCCCATTGCTCAGGGAGCTGGGAGGATGGATTTGGACTTACCTTCTGCAGCCTGGAGAAAGCGTAATCTGCTGTACATTTGAAAACTGGAGCATCACGAGCAGATTCATCTCTGCTTTGTTTTCAAAAACAAATAATAATCAAACTTGGATTATGCTAAATGCTGTATGTGTTTTCCAGTTTTCTTCACTAAATAAGCAAATGAAATTCTGAACTGGATGCCAATCAGTCTGAAGCAAGCTTAAGTTGGTTGGTTGTGCTTTTCCTTCTGTCAGACAGCAGGACCATGTAAGATGATGTAGTATCTTCCTGAAGAGGAGAAGCTTCCTTTGTGTTTCCTATAGCAGATTCAGGTGATAAATCCTCCCTGGGAATAAAAAGGGAGTGAAATTAGTTTCTGTTGAAGACTAGGAAGCTTCAAATGGCGGTTGAGAGTATAAATACAGAAAGCTGGTGATATAAGTAAAAAAAACAGTGGAGCTTCTTGTTCTAGAAGAACTGTAAAATGTGGGATGCTCTGAGATGGTGAGGAGCTTCTGAATGCTCTGGGGCTTACTCAGAAGCCCCTGCATGGTAGGAAAACCACGCTGAGCAGCTAGATAGGCTTGCTCTGGCAAAATGAGAGCACTGTGGGCGTACAGTGCTACTGCACTATAAACATGGAGCAGCAAATCCTCCCTTTGGCTGCCTCTGTGAAACTGAGAGGGGAATCTGGCCCTTCTTGCTGGTCCCAGATGTAGAGGGATGTTTTGCTGTGCAAAGACAGGGAGGGGGATTCTGTGGGCTGCTGTGGGGCTTCCTGAGACCCGGAGAGGGAGAGGCACTGTGCCTTCAAACAAGGCAATGCCGGAGAGAGGAGACAAACTCATGCTTTTCAGAAATAATATTAGCATAAGGCATGTTTTTTAAAGCTACTTGAGCAGGAGCTGAGGTTTCTCTTTCTCCATTTTTACATTGTTTGGTAGGGTGAGAGCTGGAGTGGTTGTGAGCTGTGGATGCTACTGTTCTGGAGGCAGGATACCCAAAGTAAGCGCATGTAGGTCAGCCCTGTGTTTCAGAGGAGGCCAGCTCAAATGACTGTGGGGTGTGTGGAGAGATGACAACTGTTTTTTTTTTCATTCTTCAAATTGTATTGTTTGAGGTATTGGGGCACGAATGCTCAGCTTTCCCTGTGCATATTCAGTTGTTGCTTGATGCAGCTCAATGCCTGACTGTAGTCAGTATTGGAAGTTGGATGTTTCACCTTTTATAAAGTGATATTACTGAGCTAGCACAGCACTTCGGAACAGCACTATTTTATCCTTGTAGATGTAGACACTCAATTTTGAAGATGTTTCCTGTGTAAGCAGAGGTTTAAAGCAAGTTATGTTCTTCATCTTGTGTAACATGAAGTCATCTGGGGATGGAGCTGAGGATTAAATCACCATCTGCTTGTTTTTCTAATCTTATTTATGCATACACAGGTAGAGAGACTCCCGCTCACTTGTACAGCAGCTGTAGAGGTCACCAGCTACGAAATCTGGGAATGTCTTCTGCCAAGCTGTTGATTTGAGTTCCCTGCAGTTTATTATGCTCTGTTTTGAATGCCTTTGTGTCAAAAAGACGGCAGTAATGTAGATTGGAGTAAACTTATGATTGAAGTTGATCATCTAATTACGTACATCACTGAAAAATGCACTGCTGAGAAGTTCTTGTGATGCTCAGTCCCCAGTGAGTATTGCTGGAGGCCATCCTGCCTACGTGGGCTAGCCTGACTTTAATCCTTGTTTTGACCTTCTTGAGCTGCGATTCTCAATCTGGACTCAGGAAAAGACTCCAAGCCCTGTCCTGCCAACACCACTCCTCCTGAAACGGAGCTGAGGGCAGGCACCTTGGCAGAGCTTAACATGTGTAAGGTGAGCTGCAGCAACTATTTGCACGTATGCTCTTTACCTGCTGCAAATTCAAGGTTAAATGGATTAGTTTAACCCCCCATCACTCAGGCTTGAGCTAATGTGCCTTATCTTGAGTTTGCCATTGTGTCCCAGGTGCAGTCACCCAGGCTCAGCTGATACCTGGTAACTCATTAAGCTTGGTGCTCCTTTTCCTGAGCCCTTAATGGGGGGAGAGAAGAGCCAAAGGAGGGATTTTTCCCCCCCCGCAATGGTCTTTAACCATTGATGCACCCACAGCCAGGTGAGTTCTTGTGAGGGAGGAGAACAGCCCTGTTGGCAGTGGCTGTGTAGAAGGAAAAGCAGGCTCTGCCTCACAGGGCTTGCTTGTAGGGGAAGGGCTCAACCACTGCCTTCTCCTCACCTACTAAGCAGATTATCAGTGGTGGAGCACACACTGGGTGTAGGACTGATTTTCAGCAGGGTTGCCCTAGATGAAGGGTCAGAGGGACTGAGAACCCCTCTTCACAGATTCAGCTTTATTTAAGCCCATTGTCCGGGAGTTGTTCATTCCTCACTGGAGCCTGTCTTGTGCGAGAAGGTGCGTGAATGTGCGAGGCATCACAGCTGCCGGGCTGTTGGAGAGAAACTCCCAACCTCACGGCTTGCTGAGTTTGGAAGCGAAATGAAAATCTTACAGCCAATGTGACAGCAGCAACTCCTGAACCCAGTCCAGCTCTGCAAGCTAACAGCCCAAACTCTATATCCTCAGTGGGGAGAACTCCTGTTTTCTGTGTTACTTTTACAGCCTTTCTACGTTACTGACTTCATTGCAGCTTGGCCAGCAGTTCTGGCTGTCTAAATAACTTTGCATTAATGTAAGAGGATCCTGGCTGCTATCTCTCACTGGCTTAGAGTTGTAAACCAGATCTTGTCAAGGCCTTTTTCTTACAGATTCTGAGTTATCAGTTAAGTGCTGTTGGGATTAAAGCAGGCCACTTGGTGCAAAGGGCTTTTAGTGCTTCAGTTGGGTTTGCTCTTACATTGCTGTTTTGGGAACTAAAGTATTGATCGCTTTCCCTTAAACTGATCAAGCTCCTCTGTTTTCCAACGGCATGCAGAGCTTGCTGGCTCCTCGGGGCAGCCTGGGGATGCTTGAAGTGGGTTGACATTAATTCATGATTAAGCTTAAAGTGAATGTTACCTTCTCCGTAGCATGTGGCTGCAATACAGAGTGACTTCCTCCAGTTCTGTTTATCATTAATTTCAGATCATAATAAAGAACCTCACCCTTGTCTCAAAAACCCACAAATGGGTCTTCTGGTGTGCGTGCAGTCTCGGTGTTTCTGAAAAATAAATTTTGCTGGTATGTGAAATGGGGTCAGGACTTAGGCACTTACTGATTGAGGTGTATCACCCCAAAAGGAGCACGATGGCTTGCTTCATGACCTACCTGGGGCACCTGTCCTCTTGGATGTGCTGGGCAGGAGAACACCTGCAGGTGCAGCACCACGGGACAGCCACGGTGGACAAATCCTGGGGCTGTGGTGTAGGAGCAAAGCCCCCGTGAGATGCTGCAGGATAAACCAAGACGTGCATGTACCTGGGATATGGTTTGGCACGTTCAATTTCCTGGGCTCTCCTGCAGCATCAAGCACCGATCTTGGCAGTTGTGTTGGGTCTGTCCATGCTCACAGATGACTCCTTAAAGCTGTGTATATTTTAATAGCTGTATGCACTTGGAAAACTGATGTGTGAGCAGTAGCTTTGTTTGCCTATGAATTTATTACGTGAAACAGAATGCAGGTTTTTTCTTAGGGGGTTCAGTTCTCATTCTCTGAATGGCATCCCAGCTCATTTATTTTGTTGGCAGCTGGTACAACGTGCTGCTAATACACCGTTGGTTTATTAGGCATTAGCAGCTACACATCAGCTGTCTCAAAGCTCATCAGCAAGCTAAATTAAATGCCACCTTATAGCACAAAGCAAGCTTCCCCAGTATGCCTCAGCTTGAACCCAGAGGAAGATGGTGAGAGTTTGGCCCTGGTCCTGTCCAAAGGGAGCTGGTGGCGTTGGGCTGAACTAACACTGACATCAGGTTTAAGGACTCTGAGACCTCATCTCAGAGCTGTCTGCCTGTGCTGCTTGCAGCTCTTCTGCACCTCAAATAATCTTGAAGGAAAGGTCTTGCCCTGGCAAGTGTCCCTGCTACTCCCGAGCCTTCAGCAAACAACATTAAAAGAGCCTGCAAGGTACCTTGTAACACAAAACGCTTCCTATGAGCTCTTCTCTAGCCTCTGCTTTATTTCATAGGCAGCTGATAATCTTTCCTCCAGCGTCCCCTTCTCAAATCAAGCCAAACAGTGAGCATCACAACCCACCCAGCGGCCGGTGCCTCTGCAGAAAGGCAGGAGAAAAGGAGCAAGAGTCAAAGGCTGCAGACTGCCCCCCCACCTCCTTCAGCTCCTCATCAGGACCAACATCCAGAGTAACAGCATTTACTCCTACACGTTTCCTGAGTGTACATAACAAGCCTTTCAACTCCTCTGTCCTGGATCCCAGCTATCAGATGCACCAGAGCAGCATCAACCACTGAAAAGCAATAAAATAAGATAGGGGCTCTATGTATAAGGGTTTTCTTGGATCTGATTTCATATTTTCTCCACTAGCTCATGCAGTCTCCTGTTTTCCCTCTCCCTCTTTGTTCGGTGGGGTGCAGGATTTTCAATTAATGCTCTTTCATGCTGGTGGGGAAAGGTTTAGTTTTACACTTGGCTCTCGTGTCAGAGCGAGGAAGTCCTGGCATGTCCTGTCGTGCACGCTTCGTTTAAGGCACGTGACAAAAACATAAGGTTTTGCTGTCACATAACTTTGTGCTGCAGGAATGAACACCCTGGAGCCACTGCAACATAAGTATTTTTATTTTTATTTTTATTTTTATTTTTATTTTTATTTTTATTTTTATTTTTATTTTTATTTTTATTTTTATTTTTATTTTTTTGTTTGGGTCTTAGAGAAACGATGGCACAAGTTGTCCTTTCCCAATGGCACCCCAAAGCAGAGCTGCAAGTTGCTGAGGACTTGGTTCAGCTCCAGCAAAGAGCAACTTCATCCACTCACTGGAGCTGCTAGAAGAAGATGAGACCAGCAAATTTTGCTTAAAAATCTCAGTGCCCTCATACATTTCTTCCTGTCCTTGCTGAAATTCACAGAAATGCACCCAAAAGAACTCTGTGGTAGGGAAAGGCTGTACGTTTCTCCCCACATTATGACTCTCCTACTGGGAGACATGGTCACCTTAAATATGCAACTAAAGACAGCTGGATGACAACATTTACCCTTATTGGGGTCTTTGTTTCCCTTAGCCCTTGGGGAAAAAATAAAAAATAAAAATAAATATATATATATAAAAAAAAACAACCTCCAGCAGTGTCTGTATCTCAGTCTCTATCTTTGAGAGCCTTTTCTCCCACACAGATTTCCACAATTGATGCCACTGACACCAAGTTATTGGGATTTGCTCTCTGTTACTTCTTTCCTTTGTGATTAAATGGCTCAGATGTACAGGATAGGTCCCACATGTTCGGGCTGCTTTATTTATCCCTCCGGGGATGGGGACAAACAAGTTTGGAACATGCACTAAAAAAGTGGGCCATCCCAACTGGAAAAAATCTTTAAAATGTCAGCTCCATTTTAGTACTTAATATGTTGTGTCCACAGTCTTTCACATTTCATTTCTGGAGTCCATTTCTGGGCTTGTGTTTAAGGCTAAAAGAAGCTTTTCTGCCAGTGACAGCTGGGCCATCTGCCTTTCTTCCTTAGTCCTCATGGCTGGGTGGCTAAATAAGAAGGAGCTGTTCAGCTAACCTCAGCATCTGCCAATTGTGCTTTTTTTTTTTTTTTCTTTTGGTCTTTCCAAAAATGGCATTCTTTTTGCCTAAAAATAAAATTTACGCTTCCAAGCCAAAGAGGCAGACCTCCCCAGGCGTTCTGAATAACATCTTTGTTTTGAAATGTCTCTTGAATTCCGTGTAGTGAAAGCCTGACATTAAAAAAGGTGTTTTAGTTTGGTACTCATATTGGCTGATTCTCCAAATACAATAAGACAGCAGAGCCCCTGTGCTACCCTGTGACGTGCTGTCATTAACACCCCATGAAATGAGTCTGGGGAGGGCAGTAATAAAAAACACTCAAACATATCTTGAAAATTTCCTTTAGCTATTTTTTATGCGGGGATTTTCACTTTCAGTGTGCCTCTGTGTCTGACCATTTCATTGTAACTACACATCCAGCTTTTGATGAAAAAAAAATCATATGATTAGTAAAGCTTAGGCTTCTTCTCTCTCTCCACCAAGGAGCGAGCAGTTGGTGTGGGGCTGGTGGCAACCAAAATGGGAAACAGACTCTGAATGGATCCAGTTCCCGAGGAAAGCCTTGCCTTGTGAGGTCTGGCGTGCGTGTATGTGCGTGTATGTATACATATAAAAGCTTGGCCTGAAGGGTTGGCACCATGACAATGACAGCCCTTAAAACCAGAGCTGGTAGCAGAGGTGAAGCTGCAGAAGCAGGGAAATGTTGGGTGGGATTTCAAGGCTGCCACGGTTTCCTTTCTCATCTCCTGCCATGCCGCAGAGTTTGGTGAAGACATCCCAGGGCTATCCGAGCTGGTGCGTCTTTGCATGCTGTGCCCTGCTTCAAGACTGGCAGCTGGGGAGCCAAAAGGACGTGGATGTGTGAGGGTCTGCATCTTAGCGGGGTGGTGAATGTGAATTGGGATGCTAGATCTGCTCCTCACTGGTGGCAGCATGGGGACATTTGTGCCTGCTCCATCATGTGGCTGGCACAGGCGTTTCCTCACCAGCTCTGCTCACCCCTGAGCACCACACAATTAATTCATGCTTTATATGTATAAGTATAAATACATTTGCAATACGTGTCTGCTGGATCACCGATATTATTTCAGATGGTTTCCTCTACAGTTTGTGGACCATTTCCCAAAATTAAGCTGGCCCCATTGTATCTTTTGCTTCTTGTAACAAATACTTCCAAGATAAATATTAATTTCTCTTGGCTTTTGTGAGCACCGAGTGGCAAGGGAACAGACCTGTCAGTCTTGCAAACGTAGATTTTTTAACAAGAAGGAACCCTACTAGGTGGTAGCAGTAAGAGGTTGCAAGCTGACCGTGCTAAAGGGAGCAGGCAGGAAAACCGAGCTGTCCCAGCTTTGCTCAGACAAGGGCTATTTGTTGGAGTTTCTCCAACTGCTGTGTTGTCTAACTTTTATTTCCCCCATAATCAGGCTGATATCATAGGGATTTGCTTGGAAACTGATGCCCTCAGCTCATCTCAGTGCCAGAATTACAACAGTCTCTTGTTCCTAATGGAAAAAAGCTGTAAAACCTCCAGACATCCCCAGTTCTCATGGTGTGGGATCAGTTAGCTGACACGCAGAGCCCGGTTTGATGCCTTTATCTAATTTCATGTAAGCAGAGAAGTGGAAAAAAAGTGCATATTTTTACAGTATGTGCATGTATACGTGTTCATCGGGTCAGTGTTTGCTGCTTCTGAGTGCAGTCCCCATGGGACCTGGTTTCTGTCACCTGGGTGATCCCATCCCCTTTGCGGCTCTGGGAAGTACAGCCCCCGGGATGCTCGGTTATTCCTAAAGGGAGCAAAGATGTCTTTGTTTTGGGAACCTGCAGCTATTTTCTGCCCTGTCAAACCCCCTGTGGGTTCAAGCAAGCATCTTTGTGTTTTCATCAAGCTGCCAGATAAATTCACCAGCCCTCCTGGCAGTCAGCTTCTTGGGGTAGGGGAAGTTTAACCCCAAAATAAACTCTACCAGCTGAAGTAAACCATTCCTACTCCTTCAGCAGTAGGAAAAGGGAGGTTCAGGAATGAATGAACCCCCCTTAAAATTCTCATGCCCTTTGGTATGGGCACCCCCATGTGGCACCCTCAGGGGTGGGCTGGCCAATATGGATCCTGGATTAGATGTGCTGTTTGTATGCATCACTGCAGAGAAAAGGTGCAAACAAACGGTGTTAATAACGCTGTCACAAATCCAGAGGAAAAACTGAGGGCTACACATTCATCTTCTTGGACCTTCCGGCACATTTAGCTCCTGGCCAAATTTTGGGGAAAAACACACCGCCTCTAACAGAGGCTTTCCAAAACAACACCCGAAGGCTGGCAGGAAGCTGTTGCTGCATGGCAAGTGTGAATCTGCCTGGCGTGTCCTCTTGCCTCTTTGGCAAACGAGCACCAGCCCAGGCTGTGAGCAGCTCACAATGTGATGGTGCTGCCTGATGGATGCACTTTGGGGCAGCCGAGGCACTGCGCACGCTGCTACAGGCACGTGCACCGGCCAGCTGGAGCAATAAATGTCAAGACCTACTCTAGCTGTGCAGTATGTGTAAGCCATAGCCGTTTCAGCTTTTAAAGGCTTGGATGCAGACCATGTTTTCCCCTTTAGCTCACTGCCTGCTTTAATCAGAGCTGAGCAAGCTGCTGACTGTGCTGTGAAACCTCAGCGAGCCCAGCAAGGAGCTGGAGTGATGCAGGAAGCCAGAGCAAGGAGGCTGTTCCCCAGCCAACGTTGCACTTATCTGTCATACGGTGATGTTCAGAAGAGCATGAGCTCCTATGCGTGACCCCATATCTCTTCTACTGACCCCGATCTGCAAGTGAAATCAACCTGTCCCTGGTAGATTTGGTGAAATGGTGGCAGTTTGAAACACCAGGCTGCAAATGGGGCCTTTTCTTGTGCAAGTGAGCTTGAGCGGATGGTTTCTTCCCCTACATACATGCAGGTCCGTTTTTGTGATAAAATATAAGAAGCAGTCACGGAATCACAGATGGTTGAGGTTGGAAGGCACCTCTGGAGGTCACCTCATCCAACCCCTCTGTTCGTGCAGGGTTAGACAGAGCAGGGTGCCCAGGACCATGTCCAGAGGGCTTTTGAACATCTCCAAGGAGGAAGGCTCCACAGCTTCTCTGGGCAACCTGGCCAGTGCTATTTCTCACATTTCTTTTTTTCTTTCTTTCTTTCCTTTCTTCCTTCCTCCTTTCTTTCCTTCCTTCCTTCCTTCCTTCCTTCCTTCCTTCCTTCCTTCCTTCCTTCCTTCCTTCCTTCCTTCCTTCCTTCCTTCCTTCCTTCCTTCCTTCCTTCCTTCCTTCCTTCCTTCCTTCCTTCCTTCCTTCCAAGCTTGCACTCTGGAGAGCTAGGAGATGCTCCAGGGAGAGGAGAACAGAGATTCTCAAGGTGTGTGAGGGGAGCAATCCTGCCCTTTCCTTGCTGATGTTAAAATTGCCCAGTATCAGGAGATTTTCAGCTTTTTCAGGGGAAGGTTTGTCTCTGCATGTGGCTGGGGAAGGGGTGTTACATGGATGTGGCTACTGCAGCTCTCTCCCTGCCTCTGTCCAGGGAGCATCAGCCACCTGGGTACTCCCCTGAAGGCACTGAGAGCCCCCTGCACCCATCAGTCAGGCACAGCAAGGATCTCTTTTCACATGTTAACCAATTAGGGATAGAAAAGTAGGATTTATTTATGTAGCACACGTAGGTGTTTTTCTGCCTGTCTCAGGACACAGCCTCTCCTGTTCTTTCTCTCCCCCTCCACCCATCTTCTCTTCTCCTCCTCCCTGTCCTCCCCTGTCACTCCCCGTGACAAATTACTCTCCTTAGCAGGAATCAGCTCTGGCAGGCTCTTCCCTGGCCAGCAGGACTGTCCTCGGAAGCTACGAGCCAGCCGGGGTGGTGCCACTTGGGTGTCCTCCAGTGCCCCGACTCGCTGCGAGGTGACCGCATCCCTCCCGGGGCCATCTCTGGGATGACAGCAGAGCTCAGCTGCTCCATCGTGCTTCATCCAACACCGACGTGAGCTCCAGACCCATTTCTGCTTCCTTCCCCTTTGCTTTTGGCTTTCAGGGTTTGGAGATGGGCGCGGGCTCTCCAAAAGGGATATTAGATGGATGCTGTCACACCCGGCACAGCACTTGCCACCCGCCCTGCTTGGAAAAGGCTGCAGGAATGTTTTCCTCCACCCATCTGGTGTTGCTTCTGCATGACTCAGGAGTGACTGACCTTGCCTGAAATACGGATGCCTTGCTGGCAAGTGTTCCCCTTCCAGAAGTCAGCAGCCACCGCAGGAGATGTGCTGCCTCCCAGTTTGACGCAGGCTCTGTCATCCCCCCTCGGGCTCCTGGAGGAGCATCAGGCACTGGGAGCAGGTTCTGAGAGGCACACGCTGTTGTTCCTCCCCTGTCACTTCAAAACACTCCTTTTAAAAGCAGATTTAGGCCTCTTGGGCCAAAGGTTGTTATCATGGGTTATATGTGGGCCAAGTCTCTCCTTGATCCCTTGCAGGCTGCATTTAAATTCTTCATTTTGGATTAAGTCTATGGTCAGAAGAAGGTTAAAAGGCACTGGTGTGAGAATTCACCCTGATTTTCTGCACATAATGCACACCCGAGGTTTTCCTTCTCTATTTCTGCTCACAGCCCTTGCTGGAGGTCAGCATTAAACCCATCCTTGTTTCTGAGCACATCCCTGCTCCCCAGTGAAGTTTCTTTCCCTCCACTGCCCTTTGAGGCTCCTGTCTCTTCCATTGGGAGCCCTGTGGAGGTCCTAGGCCGGTCTTACAAGGGGAAAAGCAAACCTATGGGGCTGCTCCTCACCTCTTCCTTGCTTGCCAGTGACCCACAAGCACATCCCATCAGTGCCAGGTGAATGTAGGCTCATGCTAGCAGTATTTTTCTCTCCCTTTTAAAAATTTTATTTTCAAATAGCCCCATCTGAAACTATGATGAAGTAAGAGCTAACCGCACTGTGAACCATTTAAATTACAAATATTTAAACATCTGAAGCTGTTTCTAAGTGAAGTGAAACCACAGGAGCAACAGAAATCGTAGGCTGTGACTTTACAACCCAAAACACAAAACGAGATCAGGCAGAGTAGAGTTTTCACAGGGAAGAGAAAATTTCCCCTCCACCAGCACCGCGCGCTCACATGAAGCTTTATCCTTGACCAGGACACAAATGCAGACACTGAAGAAGATGAAGAACTCTCTTCTTCAGTCTGTGGAGGGAGAGGATGGAGCATGAGGCTGAGCTCTACCACTGCTGAAGCCGTGAGGAGCCAAACAAGTGGTACCAGGTCGATCCAGTTCATTGCTCCCTTATTTACATACGTGGCTTAGGCTTAAATACACAAACATTTTGATACTATCAGTCAGGTGGAAAAAAAAAGAAAAAAAAAAGAAAAAAAAAAGTTACTGCAGCTACATGAATTTCTTTTAGCTATTACTTTTAAAAAACACAGTCTGAAGCGTGTATGCCTTAGACTTTGAAGCATCATGAAGAGGGAAAAAAAGCTTTCCAGACCTTTCCAGGAGCCTAGTTTTAAATGCCCCAGCTGGAAGCAGTTCCTGATTTTACAGGATTTTTGCAAAACTTAGAAACCAGTGGTCCAACACTTGCCCTTCAGTTGTAATGACACTCAATTGAGTAGGATTTCCAAGGTCTTCAAAGACATGCTGAACTAGGCAGGAGCAAACACTCATGGTGATGAACACTCAGTATGAACTCTGGACTGAAGTTTAAAAGACTGATACTGCAATATTTTAAAATTATGAAGTTGCTCAAAAAGTGTCTGGGGAATACTTCCTGTTCCTACCAGTGAAGTGCTTTTGGGTAAGAAAGGTCAAAAGGCAAAGCACTGAGGAGACATATACTTAACCAAACATCATGCCAGCTTTCAGGACAGTGACTTTGATTCACCCAAGTCAAACAGTCACCTGTATTTTTCCCTGCCTTCTCTAGATGTGAAATTTTTAAGACAGCTACAGCTATAACAAGTATTCAAAATACATCAATAAGACACCAAACTGTCTCAAAACTGATTTCAGAGAAGACATCACACACAATTATTCTCTTCTTTGCCTTATGGCATTTTAATCTTTTGCTTGACTTGTGTCATCTTTTGAAAACTTACCCTGCAACCAGATGGGTCACAAACTTCCCTTAAAAAAAAGGGAAATTTCACCTAATGTGGTCTCCAAATGGTCTTTCAGGATCTTTTCAGAATGAAAGCTGGCATTAGGTTGCTGGCCACACAGTGAAAGGAAGCAAATCAACCCCGTGACAGCTCCAAACCCACTAACCTGGAGCTCAGGAGGGATGAAATGGAAAGGCAGTCCTTCTGCTGTGATCAGGACTGTGATCAGCACAGTGATTATGGCCACAAAGCAGAGCACTGGCGAGCTGGGACAACCCAAGAGTACAACAAGCTGTGGTGGGCTCAGCTTGAAAACCCCAACCCCAGCTGTTGACAAGGCTTCAGAGCTCTTCACAGGACTGGAAATGCAAAATGAACTTCCACGAGACCTGCCCCATGCATTTCTTCCTAACATGACCATGACATAACCCATCAGCCTCAAGGAATTGCTTTACCAGAGGCGAGGGACTCATCCACCTGCAAATGTAGAGCCTCAAAAATAAATCTCCTTAATGGGAGAGGTCTGTGCTGGGGATTGGAGAAAAATGGTCTGCTGATGGAAGACTCAGTGGTAAAATTATTGTTTTTTACTGATTTTTTTTTTTTTTTTACAGGCTGTCCTACAGAGCAGCTGACAAATCTGTCCCGTCTGTGCTTTTTGTGTGGCGCTACAAAATTAGCAAGTTGTTATTCAATGAACATGAAATTACTGAAGAACAGAAACTAAAGTGCCGTGAATAGCCCTGTGCTTTCTGACACCACAAAGAGGAGGCTGTTCTGCTGGGAGGTGCCAGGCCGGGGAACACGGCTTTTCTTTGTTCGTGTACGGTTATGCTGCAGCTGGAGTACTTTGAGCACGACTCCCTGATTTGCTTGTGCTGCTAATTTGGGATAAAATGGAAATAGTGATATAGGATGTGAGCGGGGGCTGAGAGAGGGATGAGTCCTTCAAGCTGCTGGGCTCAATGGGGCGATGCTCTTCTGGGGAGAGATGTGGTATGGTAAGACCAGGCTTGCAAGTGAAAGTTGAAAGGTGGATATTATGAGCTCCTTGAAGAGTTATATTGTTATATTGTCTCAGGAGGGATAAAGAAATCCCATTTCTTTCTCTCAAGAGGCACAGCTCAGTCTCCCTTTGTGCTTATCACCAGGGTTTTGCTTCAGGGACAGTGGCAGCTGATGTCCCCAGGCAGCCACATGTTCATCATCTGCTCTTGAGAACAGTGTTTCAGTGCCCTGTGGCAGTGTTTTAGTGCCCTGTTTGGGACATCTGGCTCAAAACGCAGGTAAGGAAGCTGGTGGGTTAGTGCTGAGCCTGGCTGAGACCCCTCCATGGTTGCACCTCCAACATCAGAAAGGGCAAATCACGGACAACGTTGCTGGATGTAACTTCCCAAAGGCCATCATTTATTATTCCACCTAATAAATGATGGTGGCCAAACAACCCAAACACACAGGGGCCACCACTCAGCTCTCCTCTGCATCTCCTCCCTCCTCCATGCCCTGTCTGTCCATCTCCCCTCTTCCCAGCCACCCGTGTCCCCATTTAAGCATGGAGGCCAAGCTTGGTGGGCCCTGATCACACAGCACAAACCATCCCCACACTTTGTATGAGGTGGTTGGGAGCTGACCTTCAAAAGAGCCTCAAATTAAACCCCCAAAATGCTTTTAATAAGGGATAAAGCGCTGGGTCAGCAGGCTTTTGTTTCTCGTACTGCAGTGCTGGATAACTGCATGAGAGGTGCCTGTAAATGTGAACCTGAAGGACTCATAAGAGCAGGGCTGCCCCTTTCAGAGTTATCATGGGAGAGCTGCTACATTAAAAATTATTTTTTAAACCAGGCCACAGAAATCATGCTGAAATGAACTCTGTGCAGTGCATTTTTAATTGCTCGCTGACAGCATTTAGTCTATGAACAAAGAAAGAAGCAGCCACACTTGCAGAGCCGAGCTTGAGGACAGATGCCCACAACACAAGAGGCTGGGGTGCTGTTCCTTCAAGGAATGATCTGAAACAAAGAAAAAAGAAAAGCCCAAATCATCAGCTGAAGTCAGTAACTCAAGAAGGAGATGGGCCAGTTTCCAAAGGTGAGGTAAAGCCATTAACAGGATTTTTGGTTTTAAGATAATGAGAGATTGGGATTTCCTGGACTCATGGGGCTTAGGGAATGCAAGGAACATGGACATGGTGGGCTCTCCTGCACGTCCTGGAGGAAGACCCAGACTCCATGTCCTTTGCCCAGTGCCCACCTGATTTTACGGATACAAAATTCCTGCTGGAGAAGGTGGCAGGTGGGGTGCACCCCCAGAAAAGGGAAGGAAGGACATGGTCCTGGACATGGTGGCCCTGCTTGAGCAGGGGCATTGGACCATATGGGGTTGGACCTTTTCAACCTCAGCTGTGCTGCGATTCTGTGAAGGAGGAGTCATAGGGTGACGTCTGGCAGTCTGCACCCAGATCCAGGGGTTGTTTCCAAGGCTAGGGGGCTTTGGGGTATTTTTGTTATATTCTAGTGTTCTTCCAGTTATCTGAACAAAGGAGGGAGGGAAGGGGCTGGTCCTTTTCATGGAAAACCAAACAAAACAAGCACACACACGAACCAGACAGTGACTGTGGCAGCACAATGGGGTGTCTGCTCACAAACTGCAACTTATGGCTTTTTAATGCCCAGTTCTGTCTTTGTGTTTGGAGAGGCTGGAGAGAAATTTTTGATTTTGAGTATTTTTCCCCAAAAGTCATGCTATAAAAAGGTGAGGGAATGCATAAAAATGAGTCAGCCACTGACTGTGATGGTCAAAGTCCTGGAGTGTGCTGGCACCGTGCTGTACAGCCAGCAGGACCTTGGATGAGAGAATATTCACCTTATTAAGTTTCTTATTTGTCTGTGTCCTTAGGTTTCTCTTGCTTTCCTGCACATTGGGGGCTGGTGTGAACCCTCCCAGATCTGAGTGCTACCATCCAAGTGCCAGGAGCCAACACCTTCACTTTGCCTTCCAGGACAGGGAAAACTGCCCATCATAACCCTCCGACTGCTATCTTGTTTGCTACTTTGTTTTGAATAAACATGCACACATTACACATAGAATAAATTAACGCAACCCAACAGCCTAAATGCAGGGAGTCGTCTTCAGGTGGGCGTGCAGGATGGAGCTCCATCTTTCCTAGACGCTTGGTGCAGTTGGGTTGTGCTGGCTTGTAGGCAGCATTACTTATGGCCACAGAAAGTCTCATGGGATGGTGATGGTCATGGTTTTAGCTTGAAGTTCTCTCCACAAGTAAATGCTCATTGGAAATCTCTTGGCGAGCTTAATGGTAATCACCAAGGGATTGAATAAAAAATTAATACTGGCAATAAAATTGCTAGAGTCCCAAAAAACATAAGGTTAAAATGCACTACCGGCTGTGTCTTCACAACCAGCACAACATCTCACCAACATTTCACTCCCTGGAATAAACGATTTTCAGAACTCCCCAATCACAGTTTGTGATCCCTTGGTTTTACATAAGAGGTCCCCAACAGGGAAAAGAGAATGACTAGGGGCAGATTGCTTGTGAGGAGGACCCTGAATTTGGCCGCTGGTTAGAGATACGAGTGATTCAGCATGTTAGATGGGCAGAAAGCAATGAGCTTTGCTGCATAGAGGGAAGTGGAGATCCAGCCCTGGAAATTGGGCCCTTCTCACGTGGGTCCAGGTCCACCCAGATCTCCAGCAGTCAACAAAAATTTATGGGCCAAGCGAATGACACTCATCTAGTTTTCAGTGGAAATGTTAGCATTTCAAAAAGGACTGATTTTTTTTTCCTTCTTTTTTTTTTTTTTTTCCTTCTTTTTTCCTTTTTTTTTTTTTTTTTTTTTTTTTTTCAAGCCATCAGATCTTGGGTTCCAGTTTTGAGGAAAAGTGACTAAACTTTGACATTCACTGTTTTGCCAGAGTGAATTTCTCACATTCACACACATGCTTTTGGTAGAATAAATTGTCCAGAGAAACAATGTGCCCTTTGTTCAGAGAAGCCGGTTAAGCTCAATAATGCTGCTTTCAGACTCCTCCACGGGGATGGAAAAAACTTGGTGACCTTTTGTTTTGCTGTCTGCTGCCTGGCTTTGTCTCCTTTTAGGTTGGGGTGGCAGATGGGATGCCCCTGGGCACTCTGTAGAGGTGTGTTTGGCTTTTGGAGGACGCGCTGAGCAGGCTTATCCTAAAACACAGAGATGTTGCCTCGCAAAAGCCTGGTCTGAAAGGGTGAGAGGCTGGGGAAGATGCTGGGTGGGATGCGAGGAGGCCAACAGCTTGTCCGGCCAGACACTGCCCAGAGCCACCCTCCACAGCACTCAAGAGGACTGCCCCGAGCAAGCACGGAGCTCCTTTAGCCTCTCTTTTAACCTGCACTTGGTATGTGTACTCTTGACCCCTTGCTTTTGGTGGCCTTGTTCTCATCTGCCCTATTCCCTATCTCTTTCTAGCCAACCCTCTCTCATCTATTTTGGCTCTCATTTATTCTAATCAAAACAAGTTCACCTCTCTTGTTTTCCCTCTTTCCTCTGCATTTTTTTTTTTTCCCCCAGAGAACCATAGGATCACAGAATGGTTTGGGTTGGAAGGGACCTTAGAGATCATCTAATTCCACCCCCCTGCCATGGGCAGGGACACCTCCCACCAGCCCAGGTTGCCCAAAGCCCCATCCAGCCTGGCCTTGAGCACCTCCAGGAATGGGGCATCCACAGCTTCTCCGGGCAGCCTGTGCCAGGGCCTCACCACCCTCTGAGTGAAGAATTTCCTCCTAACATCTAATCGAATCCTTTCCTCTTTTAGCTTAAAGCCGTAACCCCTTGTCCTATCACTACACTTCTTACAAAGAGTCTTCCTTCTACTTGTCTGTAAGTTCCCTTTAAGTAATGAAAAGCTGCAACATGGCCTTAAATCAAGCCATAATAATTGCTGCTTCTCTTTTTTCAGCTAACAAATCCCGCTCCTGAGGCAAAGTATTTGACGTGAGTGTGACCACTGCTCAAGACGAAGGATGCTTCTAAAAATCACACACAAACAACAACTTGTGTAATGGATTTTATCATGAGTGATGTGCAGAGTATGCAAATGTCTTCTCAAAAGTCTCATTGTACAGGCTATACTTAGACATCAGTGTAATGACTTGCTTTTTTTTTTTTTTGTTATTATCTTGTGATTCTAAGTATTGGATTAACTACATAAAATGTCACTTTTAAATGGTATCTTGGCCATTGTCAGCACCTTGCTCTTCTCTAGCTGAATAATTTTGTCATTTGTACATGGATGAAAACTCACAGGTGATCTCAGTACAAACACGGAGGAGAGAGGTCGGCTGCTTCTGGAGTTGGTACTAAAGGAGAGGAGATCATGGAGTTCACAAACGCACCTTAACATTGAGGGAGATGGAGCCCTCCTTGAAGAGGAGTGTCAGAGAAATGGGGAGGATTGCAGCAGCTGCAGCTTTGGTGCCATTTGGCTCATCCTGGCACGTTACCCCCTTGTTGCTGAAGGGATGCAGCAAGGCCCTGGGGCCTGTCCCCTCACTGTGACACCAAGTTTCAGCCTTCCCCTTTCCCCCTCACAGCAGCAGGAGGAACAGGGCAGGGGCTGTGGGCATAGGGAGGGACGCACAGAGATATTTTGGATGATTTTGCCTCCAAATATTTGCTGGGGCAGGATGCTGCTCTGTACAGCACCACATGGCTCATGCAAAACCGACATCAATGCATCCCTGCCCCTGCCCAATCGTGTTTCTCCAAAAAACAAAAGCTTATTTGTAAACCCCAGTTTGGAAACCTTAGTAGGTGACCAAAGGATGTAAAACGAAGCCAAGCTGAAATGCAGACGGTGGTACAGGCTGCATGCAACATAACTGAGTCACGATAACAGGAAAAATAGCCACGACACCACTCCTTGGATCACACTCCCATATAATGTTTTCCTAACCAAGCAATGCTTTTTTTGGACTTTTCCCAAACCACCGTCTGCATGTAATGTTGTCATCTTGCTCAGATAGCCTGTTCAGAGAAGTTAACATAAAATACTCACTCATTTAATGATTTTGAATTGAAAAGGGTGTTGCCAAGAATGTGTTTTGTATTGAGACCTAGTATATAAAAAGGACTATTTCATTATTTTATTTTATTTTATTTTATTTTATTTTATTTTATTTTATTTTATTTTATTTTATTTTATTTTATTTTATTTTATTTTATTTTATTTTATTTTATTTTATATTTTATTTTATTTTATTTTATTTTTTATTTTATTTTTTATTTTATTTTATTTTGTATTTGTGCATCTTATTGCACTTATAAGTACTCAGTGAATGCTTCAGTAAGAGGATGCAGGGACTTCAAAATCTTGGCTTGCACCAGAAGACACTAACTAACTTGTAATCTTTCAAAAAGGGGGGGAAAATAATGGTAATCAGGGAACATGCTTCTTTTAGTCCAGTCCCCCTGCCACTGTTTGTCTGCTGATGTTAACAAGCCTCAATTCATCTTGAACACGTGCCTGGGGTAAGGGAGGAATTTATTTTCTGCCTTTTACTGATGAGGATGCTTTAGCCCTGCCTGGCTTTGCATTGCTCAGCCTGGCCTAAGCAAAACTTCATGTAGTGGCTGGGGAATTTGGCATCAAAATCAGAGATTTTTTTTACATTTCCAGTTATCACTGTACTTACTGTGATTACTTTTTTTCTTGCATTGGACCTTCCACAGGCGTAGTGTGGACAACGCAATTTTTCTGCGTGCAGCCTGTGTCAGTTGTTCAGAACAAAAATGATGCTCTGAATAAGGCTGTTTTGCTTTTTTTTTTTTTTTTCTTTAAATATATTTACATATGCTTATTTATCTTGCAGTAGGAAAACAGTCCTACTAGTAGGAGAAACAGTCCTGAGTAGGAGAACAGTCCCGAGTAGGAGAACAGTCCTGACAAATAAATCATTCAAATGTTATGCTCTCCTAGGCTTTGAAAAAACACTAACCCATCATCTTCATCTCGAAGAATGCTGAGTCTGTTCTTCAAACCTTCCCACACGGATTTCATCACAACAATCTCAAGAGCAAGAAGACTTTATCTGAGTTAGGCAATTCGTTATTTATTTTGATGACACTGTAGATCCTATTTTTTTTAATGTGTTTGAAGACTGAGCAGTACTGATAACCCTTTAGTGCTTGTAATACCAGAGTGTTACTCAGTTTCTCCTTTTTCTCAGACTTGCTGGTACAGGACAGATACTGCATACCACACCGCAGCACTGTGCATATTGAGAAATCAGCCACTGCTAAAATTGCATTTATGCAGTAGCTTTGCAACATGACCTTCTGAAACAGTCTGCTTCTGAACCAGTGCACGGCTGATGACAAAGGGAGACCTGTTCTGTTTTAAAGGTTAAAACGCCTGGTGTAACGCCCAGGTCCTCCAAGTTGAAATCCTTCTCCCACTGAAGGATTTGCTTTCAAAAAGCCTGTTTTTTAGGGGAATCTGTTTACTACAAGCTGCACATCACATGGATACATGGAGAGGTGTTTTGAGCAACATTTCTGTGATAGCACAGTTCCCTAAGTTATTGGACGTATTTTAGTTCAATCAATACGGCAGCGTCTTGTCTTCACCAATATCTATTCCAAAATGCTCAAATACTTTTACATGGCCACCTATCCTACACTGACTGTAAGGTCCAGAGCATCAGCCCAGGGTTGAAGACTGGAAATTCCCTCGCGTGATGCTCAGGGACTGTTGGACACCCATTGCATTGGAGATGTCTTTGACACACGTGAGGTGCTTCTGCACGTTGACTGCCATCACCATATTTCACCCAAGGAATGAATGGGAGATGTATTTTCTAAAAGGTTCATTACAAGGCTGGGAGAGCTCGTCTGCTCTCTCCAGATGTTGGCAGAAAGGACTGTAAATGATAAAATGCACATTTGTTTTTTTCATTTTTTTTTTTTAAATGCTTTAAAAGGCTGAGGTCAACACAGACATGTTTGCTCCAAAAGCAGAATTAGTGAAGAACTCAACAACAACTTCCATCATACGTACAGCAGACAAACTGAAGACATTAACTATTTACACTGAAATGGTTTTAAATGCAGTAATTACACCCCCAGCTTTTTCTAAGGCAGGGCTTCTGTACAACAATCACATTTTCAAATCAGCTTTCCAGATTCAATACATATTTAGGAATTTCATTTTTATTTTTCAATAAATATCTTGTACATTCTCATTTTCTATAGGAATGTTATTTATTAATAAACAAGATAATGTGCAATAGCCAACACAGCACAAATGCATGTTTTGTTGGTTGTTTTTTTTTTGGCTGTTATCCAAACAATTTTAATAATTGTTTTGTAATAATTAAAAAAAAAATTAACATTTTAGGTGAAGAAGAATTGGCAGTCTTGTATCTCTTATCTCTACTCCCAATTAAGCATTTTTTTTTAATTTAATTTTACATTATTATTATTTCTATTTATTTTTTAAATGCAGTATCTGTTGTATGTTTGTTTGCTTGAATATTGCATCTCTCTGACCAGCAATTAGAACCTTTATTCTTAACTCCATCAGGTTCATGGCTAAGCTCTAACGTGACATTCAGAATTGTGTTTGACGCCTGATGTCTGTAAGGAAAACTGGTGGGAAAAACACAAAAACAAAACAAAACAAAAAACCAACACTGTACTGCTAGAGTCCAGTGTTCCCAGTCCCTCCCCACACTTCTGCTAACACCATTTTCCCATGAAGGACCATCAGGCTGCGTGTTCTTAAGTGGTGAATATGTTTTGCTCTACATTAAAGAAACCTGCCTGGGCTTTATATTATATATAAATACATGTATATTTTTCTTGCACCTTATTTAAATAGTAATCCTAAATGGCTCTGTCCTGTTATCAAATGGATATTTAGTGAGAACAAACATGTTGTGTACATAAACAGGTCTAGACCAAAACTCACATTATAAGAGGTAGTTAAAATTGTTAATATGGCTAGAGCTGCTCACGAAGGCATTAGTGATGGGTCAGGACCCACTCAGGCTGATGGCTCTGGTTGTTTGCTCTGCCTTTTCATAGAATTAGATGAGTGCAGAGATGCTGTAACAAATAGCGAGAGAGATGGAAAAAACATCTTCATACACTTGCAAAGGAAACAAGAGTGGTGCACAACACGGGTGCCTGAACCGGTCCATTCATCAAAAGTACCAGGAACAGCTCTCACACTGCCCCGTCCACACTCCCTGCAGTGCCTGCCCTGCGGCTGTACCCTGTGGGCCCGTGAAACGTGAACTGAAACACAGCAGATGTGTCCTGAAGCAGAAAATAAAGCCAAACGGTGCAGAGGGGTGGCTTGAAATAGCGTGATGCTCAACGTGATTTACAGGGATGCCCAAACAAAGGGCTTAAAAATCAATTTAACTTACCGTAGAGCCTCTCTTAACTAACACCGTTCTTTTATGATAATGATAGCATTATCATAGGATATGTAAATCTGGAGTGAGAGATTTTATCCACTCGAGTAATCTAGAAGGTGTCCTGTACATTTGCTAATGAACTGTCATCAAACGCTTCCCTTCTGAAGAACTGCTGGCAGGAAAAGCAGAGGTGCTGAAGAAACTTCCATTATAAATACATTTATCAACAGAAGCCCTAATATGCTAATTCTTTATTGCATGTAGTATCTTATGGCGTGTTTACAGGACCAGGATATTTCTCTTTCGAAGCATGCTTCACCAAGCAGCCATACCTGCGTGTACGTGGGTCTGTTTATGCGCACGAGCATGCATTTGTCCCAGCCAGGGACAACGCAGCGCTCCCCTCCCCATCTCCTCCAAACAGGAATTGCATCTTTAACCTCTTTGTTTTCATGTACGCAGTCATCATAACAATCCCAGCAAACCTTTGAAAAACGCCTTCCGTCCCCGTGTACCACGGAGAGGTTTGACGCCGGGCGGGCCATCAAAGCCAGGCGGTTATCTCGGCGGCCCTCTGGGGACAGCTGCTCCATGGGACTTCGGCAGGACGTGCCATTACACCAGCTCAAAGCCTGCAGCTGTTTCAAAAAAAGCCATTGTGCCAACATCTGTGCCCCAGAAGCCCAAACAAATCCTAAAAGCAGGAGATTCGGGGGGAACTTAAGGTGAAGGTTTTTGATGTCGCGATCCTGAACAACCCGTCCTTGGTTTAAGAGAGGCAGAGCCTCTGGAAATGAAGGTGCATCTAATGGGACTGGAAAATATACAGTGCCTGCTATGCTGAACTGCTCGTGGCATTCAGACTCGAGTGCAAATTAATCAGGGTACGTGGTTAGGCTGCTGCAGGACACGTGTGGTAGGGAATGGCCATTAGAAACCAGACCCTTCGAACACCAATGGTTGTATTTAACAAAATCAAAGTAATTTGCCTCTTCTCTTCCAAAAATACCATCCACAGTGCAGTTTCAGCATCTGTAAGAGAAATATTAGAAATATTGCAGCTCCTCCTTCATATTTTTGAGTACTCTCCCTGCCTTTATTCTAATCAGCTACCCTCAACTTAATATGAGCAGAGTACCAGAGATGATGCACCCTCCCCCAGCTCAGTTAAATCATAAATTCAAGTATTCCTGTGTTCCCAGTGCACTGCAAGATATCTGTTCTTTCGTTTATAGGGCGGGATTATTGCCTCATGGGACAAGCCAAACAGCAGCCAACTGAATTTTGTCTTTATAAATATTTTAGATATTAAAGAACTATATTCCAACATGTATGTCTTGATAAAATGAAAACAGGTTTCTTTTTCCTTTATAAAAAGTAACATATTTTCTCATGTCTAGACCTCTCCTTTACTTTCGCCTTCAACAAACCCAAACAACACAGATCATGAAGGAGCTCTAGAAAAGTGCTAGTAACTATTTTGTCTCTCAATCAAAAAGGCACCTCCAGGTACTGAGGCCATCCCAGGGACTCTGGACAGAAGCAAAGCAGGACTCCATTATTCATCATGGAAAGGAGTTGGTGTAGTCATCCCGTCCTCGGAAATCATAGAATCACAGAATGGTTGGGTTGGAAGGGACCTTAAAGACCCCCCAGTCCCAACCCCCTGCCATGGGCAGGGACACCTCCCACCAGCCCAGGTTGCCCAAAGCCCCATCCAGCCTGGCCTTGAGCACCTCCAGGGATGGGGCATCCACAGCTCCTCTGGGCAATGTTGGCCGGTGGTTTTTTAAGACTGTTTTGACCCTTTTCACAGGCAGAACTGAAATAACCACTTCCCCCCCCCCCCTCTTAACAGCCACTTTCTCCAGATCTGACAATGCTGAGCCCCGTGCCTGATCAGATAATGAATGTTTACGTGTGACCGTCAGTGTTTGCAAACCGCTCCATTGTTCCCAGCCTCCAGTGGCGAAGCCCCGATGTCCACCAGGACAAGAAAGCAACAGCAGAGGAAGGAAGGGTTTCCTGCCTGACAAAAGCAGACCTGCTTAAATTAGAGACAGAGTTAACTACCCATTCAAACATATGCACACAAAACACTGAAACAGATTGTCTGGCTCTGCTTTGTATAATATTATCAAATCCCAGAGAACCGTGTCAGTAAAACCATGTGAGATGATGCGGCGGTGCTGGCAACCCATCAGCCAGAGTAATGATCACAAAGTGTCCTTTATTTATTTGTCCCTCTGGAAGAACATTCACTCGGTAACCTTCCTGAGATTTGCCTCAGCCCCACTGCAATTCTTTGAACACGTGAAGTTGGTTGAGGGAATTTCGGTGAAATTTTCCAGCACAGCTGCAGTGCAGATTTGGGTTGGTTTGCTGATGAGAGAACAGTTTGCATTTCATTAGTAGCTGTTTTTCCTCGGCTTCGTATCTTCGGCAGGAGTGGGTTTCTGCTTTGAATTCCCACACCGTGACGTCGGTGATGGCTAGGCACTTGACAGCATGGTCGATGTAAAGATCTGCTGCAAAATCTGGGGGATCTCTTTGGTATCCATGGCAATAAAAGACCGTCCTGCTGGCAGTGTCCTTTGCAGCCTGCGGAGCAGAAGGAGGGACAAGGCAGAATTACCATTTCCAATTACGTTTCCTACAGCAAGCTGGAGCTCCTTAAGAAAGGATGTTTTTACTTCTGAATACCTTGCAGTACATGCCATTCGTGTTGCTGTCACTATGCAATTAAGGGCTTGGGAAAGCAGCAGTAGGAGGAAACACTGAAAGCAGTTAGGTCGCAGAGGTCCCTTCAGCAAGACAATCAAGGCTATTTCTAGAGATTTTTTTATTCACATCCTCTTTCTGACGTGCAAAAAATCCATTTTGATCAAGGTACCCATGTCCCAGCAAGGTATTAACGCATCTGTTTTTCTGATGGCAGCTAGACATTTTCTCTGGAAAGGCAGATATTTACTTGCTCTAAATGTATCACCGTGTTTTGACTGAACTCACAGCTCTTTCATTTCAACACGTCGAGCAATTCTAAATGTGCTCTTTGTATTTCCTCTTCTAGACCACAGCAGATTAGATGGACAGATATTTTTTCTACAAATATTAGCCTGACACATTTTTATCCACAGCTTAACCTCCCTTTAAAAATAGCCAAACAAGACGTATTTCACTAAATCCACCTCCCTCATGTCCAGCCAGCAGGCTTGGAAGTTATTTTCTCACTGCTTTTTAAGCAAGTTTTATGTTATGCTCCACAGCATCTCTCCAGCGTTCAGCTGCACTGTTAAAGTGGGTTTTTAAAAAGCTGCTGCGAAGAATTCCCTTCTCCTTCCCCCCCAGCAGCTACAGGAAGGCTTTGTCTAATTCTGCACTTACATATACATAGAAAAGCAGCTCAGTGACAGCATTGTGTGCATGTCCCATACCCGCTGAACTAGGCAATTATAAGATCTCTTCTTACACAGCAGGATATGGTCAATGCTTTGCCTTTTTATTTGTTTTTTCCTCCTTTTTTATACTCCTAGCAGACGTAAGAGGACATTCTGTAATTACAGTCTTTCAGAGTGGATTTTTTTTTAATGCAGACAGCAGCTCTGTGATGCACAGACCTGCAGACAGGACTGATGCTGCCTGTGCAGCTCCATCTTTCAAACCTTCTTGTATCAAAACTGTGTACTGAGGGCCAACACCTTCTGGGCCTTGCCTCATTCTGCTCTAATCAGAGACGTGAACAGAAGCAGAAAAGGCACTGTTAATATCTGTGGCTGTAACAGCTTTCTGTTGTGTGTGCTGGTCCTCAGCAGATGCAGAACATCACCTGAGACAGAATTTCCTTATTTTCCCCTGTGCCCTAACAGTTTAAAGTACAACTATGTAGTAGCACTAAAAGCAGGCACATTGGCTCAGACCCTCCAAAGAATTTAGGTCTCTAACGCAAGGGGAATATCTGTGTCAAATTCTTGGCAGTTTTAAAGACCATAAATCTCCAGCTTCTTTGCTTTTATGCCTTAAGCCCACACATTTTCAAACCGTATTCTGGGCACTACCAAAGGAATCACATCTCTGTCATGATTACATGGTGGTATTACAGATATGGGCAGCACGTGTCCTCCAGTGGGAGGACAAACTCAGTTGCTCCTTTAAGATGTTCACAATGTTTTGAATTAGCTGGCTGCAAGGCAGGTTTGCAAAGACCTGTGAACCAATCTCCTCCCCGACACAAATTAAAGCTTACTGCTTCTCTTTAGTAGATCAAAACCTTAGTGGAGAACACCAGCACGGGCAACTATACCTAACTTCACTGCATTAAAAGCATCACAGCATGGCTGAGGCTGGCAGGGAGCTCTGGAGGCCATCAGGGCCAACCCCCTGCTCAAGCAGGGACCCCCAAAGCAGGGTGCCCAGCACCACATCCAGGTGGCTTTTGAAGATCTCCAAGGCAGGAGACTCCACAACCTCCATGGGCAACCCAAGCCAGACCTTCACACAGTAAAGAAGTGCTTCCTGCATAGTGTATTTATTTTATTTTATTTTATTTTATTTTATTTTATTTTATTTTATTTTATTTTATTTTATTTTATTTTATTTTATTTTATTTTATTTTATTTTATTTTATTTTATTTTATTTTATTTTATTTTTCCCAGCATAGTTTTGCTTTATGATGAATGGAAACAAAGTTATTTTAGGGATATAACATATACTTACCTATCGGCTTGGTCTCCTAAGGATCCTATAAATATGGCAAAAGCATTGACTTGAGAATTGGTGGTCAGGACCTCGGCAAACCTTGATGGTTTAATACCGTATCGCTCGAGATTTGCGTCACTCAGGACGATAACAAAATATTCATCGGCCTCTTCCTTGGCGATTTCTCGAATGGCATGCTCTGTCCCTTCCAAGGTGTGATCGCCGCTCATGCAGAACTGAGCGTGGGCATGCATGACCTGTGTGCACAACGGAACCAAATGTAAATATGTAAGAAGACTTTATGAATAAACATTTATTTTGGCTGGCACCGGAGGGAGCAAATATTCATTTATGCTGTATTAGGGGGGTGCATCTTCAGAAATGCGGACAGTGCTCCAGATACCACAGAAGATGCATTTTTTTTATATGTGATATGTTTTATCATAAGCCAGGCATCAGTTGTTAAAACACACTGGGTCAAACAAACAAAATGACATACGGACAGAATTACAGAATTAGATGGGTCCCTAAGGAAGCTAAAATACTTTGATCAGCTGCAGTTTGAGTAGTAGCTACATTGCTATATATTTAAGAAAGAGGGCTTAGTTTCCTAACACTGCGACCAGTTCCCACCTGTTTATAATTTGCACTAGACTTCCAAGTCCTAACAGTGTCACGGTTGGTATCAAATATCTGATTCAGATAGTGGCAGCAAGTTTTAAAAATGTTGAAACATTTGCTTTGAGCTTTTATAAAATAAGTACACTGCCTGCATTGATGAGACTCTTTCCTATGTAGAAGGTGTGGAAATTCAGATGTTAGAAAATCCAGTCCCTCTAAACCAAATCTTTTAAAAATACTTTTTGAAGGAAGCTCAAATACACAGTTTTAATGTATCAAACTGCCAAACAGGTAAATCCTGCAATATACCTGATTTTTTTTGCATCCTATTGCAGTAAAATTTTGATGAATACAGTCATCTTGCAATTGTGATTTAACATGTTTCCCATCTAGCATTGATGCACTTTCCCATTGCTACTAATTCTCAAAGGTACAAGGCTAATTAATGATCTAGGATCCCTCTACAGTTTATATCAGCCACTTACATGCTAATATTATGACCATGTTATTTAGGTAGAACTGCATATATCACTATATAACGTCTGGAATTTCCTATACCCTTTGACACACAGACAAAATGACACAACACAGCTGTCTGAAAAAAGGCATATCTAGCCTCAATTATTTTGACAGTCTCTGAAAGGCTCTCTTTCAGCTTTATGCAATCACACCTCTTTTGCTTCCTTATCTCTCTTCTATTTCACTCTTCTAACACTTTGCAGTCATAAAATCCTTAATTATCTAGCATCACTTATCAGTAGGATTTACCTTAAGAATCTCTAATCTTTGCTTATTGTTCTTGGGAACTTTGTCACTCCCAACCAAGGCGATGTTGAAGCCATCTCCTGAATGTCCAACAATATCGTACTGCAAGAAAGAAACCTCATCAGTCATCTGTTAGTCATACGCAGTCCTCGGGTCACAGTGACAGGAGAAAGATCAAAGGCAATTTGCTTTCAACAAGAAAACCCAAATGCTGTTCGCTGCATACGTTTATGAGCTGCTTAAGGGAACCACTTGAAATTTCTCACTGACATGAAAACATTGGAGAGAATCACTAACTAATGAAATTAAAGAACAGTTACTTATTTCTATGGCCTGTTTTTCACCTCACCCCACATACTGCAGAGCAGTGATGCATAAGATCAAGACCTTGCCCTCTCACATTGTCCACTTATTTTTTTAAAGTAGTAATTTTCTTTCTCTTGAGTCTGACAAACAAAAAGTGCATTGTTTGAGAGTAGCTTCAATGCCTGATGAATTGTTTTTGTGACCTCATTCTGCTCTGAAAAAAAGTACTACAAGCCTTTTTTTTTTTTTTTTTTTTTTTTTTGTAAATCAACATTCCTTATATATGTGCATTAATAGATATCAGAGTGTGTGGAGAAGTGAATTCCAAGAGCCTCTGTACATTTTTGAAGGAGCATTCCCTTGTAGAAGATGCAGCACAAATGACATGTAGAGATGTATTAGTTCAAGTATCTTGTTGAACAAATAAGGTAGTAGTTGGAAGGCTTTTGTTTTATGTGAGAGTTGCATGAAAACCAAGACAAGCCGAGTTACAGCAAGGTCCTGACCTGACCTTTGTGTTGTGGATATGGCAATCACCCCAGGGAGAATTCACCAGCAGCACAAGAGAGTATTTAAGAGCTGTCTACGCCAAGTGATAGAGCACTGCCTGGATCCTGAGCCACCAAACCCCCAGTGTACTGCAGCTCGTATGACCTGCCCCTGGAGTGCTGCATGAACATGCCTTTATTTCCCCTGACTAGCTGGCACACAGCTGTCTCTAGCAGACAGGGAGCCCTTCTGCAATATTTTGCCTTTCTGTTACCTTTTATTCATGTGGTGCCTGGAGGTCCCTAATTCCAACATAATCATATGGCAAAAGTTGGGTCTCGTTCTCAAAGTCTTTCTCTCTTTTCTATCGAATGCCACTTTATTTGGTACAAGTTGGGTTGTGGAGATTGAAGAAATGGCATTCTTCATCAACAAAGCTCTTTTTATTCGTTTCCATGATGACAACTTACTTATCAAGGTTAAAAGAAAGCTATAGCAACTGGAACAACATTCCTAAATGTGACACCTCTGCAAAAGAGCAAATGTGCCACGTATAGGTTATTTCACCCAGGTTCACGCTTTTAGGACTGCCTCACATAACCCAGACTTTCTTCCTCTGGGAAATCTTAATATAATCTAGTCTCCATGCACTCCCATATCATTTTGCTGTTGGCTTTTCCAACTCCTGTTCTCTCAGCTCTTCCATGTCTTGTATTTGCTACCCAGTCTCAAGTAAACCTTTCTGTCTTTCTCTTCAAATCCTGCTTCTGCTCATATAACCTTTCCTCACTGTTAAGTCTTCACTCTCTCTTTCCTGACTAATATTTACCCGGTGTTTCTATTGTCCCAAAACAGTTATCTTTGCCAGAGAAAAGACATAGCAAATGAAAACACACACATTTTGAGAATAATGTTGAGGTTGCACTCAGCACACTTTGGGATTACTACAGGATGAGATCAAGAACTTGAACACACTTAAAAACGAGACGTTATTCAAATCAGAGGAACTAAATAAAGCAGTGACTCAACGGAGCAGAAAGCATACAGCACTAACGTGGTTCTTACATAACGACAACAGCATCCACAGATCTTCAGGATAGGCTCTTAATTTCAAAACCCTGCAAGACCTTTGCTGAGCAGTTTTGTATTCCCTTTAAAATCAACAACCTAATTATGGAAAGCAAAATGCATTCTCCTGTGTAAAATGAAGCCTGAATGCTCTGTAAGAGCTCCTTCCCAGCATTTCGTGGACCTCTCACCCAGGGTGTCCTGGTATCAGCCCTGTCAGACAGACTTCATGGGAACAGGACATGTTTTGTTATTTGGGAATACCACTTTGGTTCTTGGTACACCGTACTAACGGGCAAACCTTTTATCTCAAAAAGGCTGGATTTAAACTCAGCTTGACAGTCTGTGTGGATGGCTGTAACTCCTAGTTCAATCACCATGGATTTATCCCCCTTGTGTTACTGTATGAGCAGGGGCAGGAACACAGGAACACTGGCTTGGATTGATTTAAGTCAGCATAGGACTGGCAGTTTTTGTTTTGTTTTGTTTTATAAAATAGCGTGCAAGCATAGGCTCTCAGGACAAATCCAGCAGCAAAATACTTGTTTGTTACAGTGCAGCCTTAATTGAATTAATATATTACTGTGGTACAGGGAAGCTTGTTTTCCAGCCTCAGGTACACTGAGACAAGAACTGCTCTAATCAGAGCTTTGAGTACACATGTAAACACATTGTCTCTCCAAATAGCATCATTTTGCTGTTTTTCTTTCCTTACAGGCTAAACCAATCCCTATTCCACTGTTACATTTTGCACAAAATGGACCACTGTTGCTGCTTCAAATGGGTAAAATGGAAGACTCTGTTTTCTGCAGCTGCTGTACTAAAAGGTTTAATTTCTGAAGGCGTTTAAAAAAAGCTGAAAGAAGATGCATGCTGAATGTAAAAGGCAGTGTGAATTAGGCAGGCCTCTACTGGAGGGCTAGATATTTATAAATTCATCTCTTCTTCGGACAACACTGAGCATCTTTTATAATTCATTTCAAGCCTTTTGTTTATTATTTAAAAGAAACTGTTCTGCCAAGCATGAGAAAAAAAATTTCTTTTCCAGAATTAACAGTAATAAGGTAATTAAAAGTAATAAGGTATTCAGTAATAATAGTAATAAGTAATTAACTCCATAAGTAAATTATCCAAATGGAGAATGCTGAAATTGGCATTTAAAATGTGCATTGCCCCTTTAATATTGCTATAAATAAAATTTCCGACTCTTCCTACTAGTTACATAATATGCCATTTATTGAACCACTTACAATTTTTTAAAGGCTTCATAAAATTGCCGTTGTACAATTTACTGGATATGCCTCTTAAATCTGCCATCATGTGCACAAATGACAGTAATTAGGGATGATATAAAACCATATGGTTTATGCGACAGACATAATACTACCTCTGCTAAAACAAAGAATAAACTGCCCTTCTGCACATTTTGAAATAATTGACATGTGCAATAAGGTGTACAAAAGATGCAAGAACTTCAACCCTGAAAAAAAAAAAAAACTTGCTTGTTATAACTTACATATATAGAGGTTATGCAGCCACACATTTGAAGGGGTCAGGCACATGTGTAGGGTCACATTTAACCTCCATCATTAGGACGAGACTGAGAACGTGGCTTCTATTATCTCAATCACTCCCACCTCCCACTCTTTTCTTTACTAAACTGCTTCAAAAGAAGCATGGATGAGATGACACTGGAGGTGGGTTTTGAAACAGGGCTGTTAATGTAAATGGGTTTTCTGACTGTGGAATGAGCCTCCCATTTCCCCCCTTGACAAGGAAAGATGCACTGCCTGCACTTACGGGAAACAGAAGCAGGCACGTTGTTCTGCACAGGCATAAAAAGCTAATGAATACCTGCTGGCACTATTTTAACCTTCTATGAAGGACAACATCATTATCTGCTTGGTACAGCAACGTACCCAACATTTAGCTCTTCTGTAAAAGAGGAAAGGAGAAGGTACTCTCTACCTTCTTTCAGTACTAAGAAGACCAATCATCATCAGTGGTACTCAAGGGATACCACATATGGGGAGAGTTCAGATGGCAGGATAGATCACCCATGAAAAAACCCACCTGATTCTTTCACAACCTTATTTAGCAGAGAAGTAAACCAGGTACGAGCAAAAAGGTGATCCTGAGCAAAGGCCAAGTACTGGTTTCCAAAGCTTGCAATGTGCTTTGATAGTAAAAGGGAACATTACCTTGCAAGTCCCCCTTGAATGTTTTACTCAACAAGCCTGAAGGTCCCCCAGATTCAACACTTGTTATGCAAGAAAACCCCTCAAGAAACCCCTCAAATTTGTGGCATGTATTGCTGTGACTCTTACAAATGGGGCTGGGGGTGTTGGTTGATGAGCCTGCAATGTGTGTTTACAGCCAAGGAACCAACTGTATCTTTGGCTGCATCAAAACAAGTGTGGCCAGAAGGTAGAAGGAGGTGATTCTCCCCCCTCTGCTCTGCTCTTGGGAAACCCCACTTGGGAGTGCTGCATCCAGCTCTGGGGCTCCAGCACAGGAAGGACATGGACTTGCTGGAGTGAGTCCAGAGGAGGGCACGAGGATGATCAAAGGGCTGGAGCACCTCTCCTACAAAGACAGGCTGAGGGAGTTGGGGTTGTTTAGCCTGGAGAAGAGAAGGCTTCAGTGAGACCTTATAGCGTCCTTCCAGTGCTTAATGGGGGCCTACAGGAAAGCTGGGGACGGACTCTTTGTCAGGGAGTGTAGGGATAGGACGAGGGGGAATGGCTTCAAAATAAAATAAGGTCAATTTAGATTAGATATGAGGAAGAAATTCTTTACTGTGAGGGCACAGGCTGCCCAGAGAAGCTGTGGATGCCCCATCCCTGGAGGTGTTCAAGGACAGGTTGGATGGGGCTTTGAGCAACCTGGTCTAGTGGAAGGTGTTTCTGCCCATGGCGGGGGAGGCTGGAATTAAATGGTCTTTAAGGTCTCTTCCAAACCATTCTATGATTCTATGAAGTCTTGTATTTTAGAGCTGGATATTTTAGAAATGCTCTTATTTTTATCAAAGAAATGACTCAAGGAGTCTGTTGGCACATGCCTATGAGACTTCTGATATGAGAGGATTGTGTCACATAGGTTAAAAAGAGATACTTAGCCTAATCATTGGATCATGTTAAGACTATAGTTCAAACCCAATAAATGGTTCTATTGGTTCTCATTTTCAGTGTTCAGTGAAATATAAGGCCACATCTTGTTTGCTGTTCTAGTTATTTCTAGGGAGACATAATACTTATGTAGATACCATGATTGGAGTGAATCAAATCCCAATGAGGCATCAAAGAGAGAGATGGAAGAGGAAAAATACATTTTTCCCCTTGTGCAAACGCAGCTCTGTAGTTGAGAGAGCGCATGCTGGATCTGACCTGCCTTGAATCAAAGTGCTATTACTGGCTCACGAAAGTCCTCTCTCTAGGGGAAGAAGCCTTAAATGAAGGAAAGTTGTCCCAGAACCAACTTAAATTGATCAGATGTAGAAGATGACAACAACTTTTTCTCCCTATCACTAAAATTTCCAGCATCTTCCTCAGCCACTGTTACTTTAAGTATAAAATTAGCCTTATAATTCTCTTGACTCATAGAGATTGTGAGGACAATATAACTCCTGTCTTACTGTTATCAGAGTGGCAATTTTCACAACTAATAACTGCACATAGTTTCAGTGTCAGTGTTTTTATAAATTTTAAGTGTTAGAGAGCACATTTACTGTTGCACCTAACTGTGTATTGAGATATTTATGTGGCAAAATACAGGGTTTCACCTACGTGCGGTGCAAAACACCAGCCAACAGCAAGTACTGCCAAACAAAATACAATAATCTGTAACAGACACAGAGGGATTTGAAAGGTAATGATACTTAGATTTAAAAATCCCAGAACTGAACATGTTTTTTAATTACCTTACTGATTCTGTACATGAAACTGCTTGGCTGTCTAGTTCTACATGTTATTCCTTTACCATGCACCTGAGGGTCATATCTGCGTTCTCAGCTATAAAGCTGCACTGGAAATAAGGACAAAAGGTTATCTAGTACTACACTACATCTTTTTCAGTGTCAGTACCTTCTAAAAAACTGTTCTCTATTGCATAAATGTAGAATGACTCATTGTTCACAACTGAAGAATGGGTGTGCTAAAACAGTGAAAAAACATTCCATTTAGCTTTTCCATTTAACTCAAGATTTTATCAGTTCCTTGATTTTTTTATCTCCTCTAAACTAAGCTGTTCTTGCCCATCTAGCCAGTTCTTGTATTGGGACACTTCCAAACCCATTATAATCCCTGCCACCTCATCTACATCTTTCAGCTCTACAAGAACTTCTGTGAGATGGGGGACCAAAGCTGCATATTTTACTCCTCAAGTGGATGCTCTGTGCATGTTTACAGGGGCATTCTGATGCCTTCTGCTTTGTTCTCTGTTCTTTTTCTAACATTCAATTAACCTTTTGACAGCTGGTGGGCTCTGAGTGTTCAAAGAACCATACACCATAATTACAATATTTCTTTGCTGAGCACTAATAAATAGTTGAGAGTGAACACCAGTAGACAGCTGAGAGTTTCTCACTGTGTATTTAAAATTAGGATTATTTTTTCCATCTGCAGTACTATACATTTGATAGCACCAAACACCATCTGCCATTTTATTTCCTAGTGACTATTTATTGCCAAGTCTTTTTCTCCAACTTTTTGCAGTTTGATTTCTCTTCTTGTTTTCCCAAATAACTTCATACAGATAGCAACTTTTATCACCTCACTGTCCTCTTGTCCAAATCACTTACAAATATTCACTCAAGAATTACTGTGAACAACATGGGACTGGCACAAATCCTAATGCAGTTTCACCAGTGACCTTCCTTTACTTCCTCACTCTGAAAAACAGCCACTTAGAGCTGTCTGTTTTCTGTATTTTAAGCAGTAGTTCATTTATTTGAAGGCCTTCCCTTTTATCTCTAAAGTAGTTCCGTTTCTTTATGAGATGATGGTGAGGGACTTTTTGTCAAATGCTTTTGGTTAAGGAGACTCCATCAGCCAGACTTGCTTGTCACATATGTATCGACTCTTCAAAATACATTGCTTCCCTTTACAAAGGCCATGTTGACTATTCCCCAATATATCACAGTTATCCATGTGTCCGCTACTTCTATTTCTTATTCCTTTGTGGATGATCTTGCATTTGGTAATACTAACATGCATGGTTCTCAAATATTTTCGATTTACCAAGCCACACAAATTTTGTTATATAATTATGCTACCCCGTTAATATTTGTTATTAACATATCTCTTGTCAGTGAGCAAGAGCTATGTGAGCAACTACTTCACTAAAACCCTTTCCCATTTATTTCCTAATTACAGTTGAGTTCCCACACGACTTCTCTAGGCTAAGGTCTAATCTTATGGTTACAGAATGTTTCTCCAACACAAACACAAACAGAGGCTCACTACCTACCCGTCCCATTTTTATGACATTTGCAGAAGTGTAGTATCTTTGGGAACTCAACCACTGTTTCAAATTTGCTTGAAATTAAGTAAAATGTTCTGAAGTTCAAGGGGAAAAAAAATGACTGACAGAGTAGGACAGCACAAGATTTGCCTAGGAAAGTAGGCTAAAAACACAACGCCTGTCTCATTTTATAGAATTTTTTTCTGACAAGTGGAAGTATAAATGATTGTGTTTTTTTTTTAGAAGACATTCTTGAAGCACATGTCTCCATATGACCTGTTTTTGTACAAGAAATACTATGGAAGAACAGAAAACGAGGGGATTATGCTATCAGAGGAACAATGTGAAGCAAACCTGATTGGATTGATTGGGACTAAGTTTTCTACTGATTTTGTTTAGAAGATTTTACATTTTGTTCAGATGCATTTTATGTCTCGTGATTGAGATGATTTTCAGTTGGACATACTTATTCTTTCATTAAACATTGAGTTTGCCAAGAAATGGCCATTTTTGTCATTTTGGAGGTTCAAGAAATATAACCCTAGACCTTGTTTCTGTTTACAGAGATAAAAAATAACATAAAATTAACTTACATTTCTTCTGCAGGTTACTATTAAATAACATTCTGGACCCAATATGTTCCAGTACAAGAAAGTATTTTCTTCCTTTCAGGTAACAGAGAACATAACTAATGGACAAAGAAGTTTGGTTTCTTTCCATCAGAAATTAATACTGTCTGTACTCTGGGGTGAGATTGAAAGGCTGGGCATTTTTGCATGTCCCAAAGCTCATACTTACCTATATTTTGCAGTCTTAGGTTTTTCTGTATGAAGAAACAAATAAACAAAAGCACAGAAAAAGGCAGCATATTTCATGAAATTAAAGTCTTAAAGTCTTAAATTGAACTCTCCCCTGCTGAAGTGTGTAATGTTTCTTATCCATTCACTAGCATGATTTTTCAGATTGCTAGAAACAGATCAATGCCTTTATTTCCTTGCAGGAATGAATAATGTTCTTTGGCTAGACTGACTGCTGAAACACTTTTTCCACTGCTCCACACAGTCTGAGCCATAACCACAGACCTCTTAGCCCAGCTGTAATTACCTTGAATTTGTGCTCATAATTCTCAAAAGCTTCCATGACCATGCAGACAGCCTCCATGGAGCGTTCCAGTCGTCCATCCACCCCATTAAAGCGGTACATGCTCCCAGAGACATCCACCACCAAGCGCAAGCGTTTAGGTTTCTGCTGGGGACTTCCAGGCTGACAAGGAAACACAGCACAAAAAAAGAGTTTTCTACGGTATAAATGAGAAAACTAAACACCACACAAAGGAAATACATTTTAGAAAGAGAACCCACTGGACTGTGCAGAGCACAAAACCTTTATCCAGCAAACACTGATTATATATATTAAAAAAAAAAAGAACAAAACCATTTTAACCTTTTTTGTTTCTAACTGTTTCAAAACAATTACTGAACAGATACCTCAATTTATTCTTTCCTCTCACCTTCAATGACTGGAAAGAAAAAAACTTGAAGAATTCCATACATGCTTGTCAGGAAAATACTTTTTCTGCCTCAGTTTTCATTCTTTATGTTTTATTTCAGTAAGAAGACTCTCAAGTTTGCTCTGTCTGCCAACGCTCATAAGGGAAATGTTTTTCCTTGGCTTACAGTACTAACAGGGACCCTTATAAGACTGTAAAATCTTGTCTGCTGAGGTTAATAACATTCTAAAAATGTTTGAAATCTTGTTCTGATTAACTACTAGTTTTTTTCTTCATTCTGATCCTGAAACCATTATTTTTTCCTGAAAACAGTCCCCATCTGTTTTAACAATTACTGGCACAGTACATTCAAAGGCGCTGCTTTATACAGTGTGCAGTAAGATGAGTCTGCACTCAAGTAGAAGGCTCTTAAATATGATCTAGCAAAAAAACAAAACCAAAACAAAAACAACAACAAAAAACAAGCAGTCGCATTAAAAACAAATACCTAAAATGTTTCTATTACCTGTAAAGAGTTGCCAGCATTTGTGTGCTTAACACTTTTAATTATTCCCTCAATTAACTGTGGAACAAGTTCTACCAAAAGCAGGAGGAACAAGAAGACCCATTAAATCCTACGTTAAATCCTACTTTTTTTAATGCAAAATTTAAACTTGTCCTTTTTTTTTCCTGTGGTAACTGAACTATTTTAACAAAGTTTTAAAACAGATATATTGTGTAAATGCATTTTGAAAAAGACTACAAATGAAGATCTAATCACTTTTCCCTTATTGATCTTTCACACAGACAAGGCCAACTTCTATGAACTGGTCCAAGTAACAGACATGAGGACCACATAGCAGAAATAAAAATAACAGAGATTCATCAAATGTGGGTAGCTGATGTGCAAAAAGGTGTTGTACTCACCTATTTAAAAAAAAAAACAAAAACAAAAAAACAACAAAAACCAAAACAATCTTAATGTCCAAATTGCAAAAAAAGATTGAAAAAAAAGTCATCTATCATTACTTACTACTGTTAAATATTATTGATTTGCCACACCAGTTCTGGCCTGTTTTTTTTGGTCTGATTCAACTGGTTTCACTGCTGCAGCCTCATGTAAAGCCTAATCATATCTTTTAAGAAAAAGCTGAAATGGGCCACAATACAGACCATTTTAACATACCTTAATGGTTTTGCCTCACACTTTTTTCTCATTACTGTTATTATTCTTGCAAATCCAAATACCTGAAAAACCCAAATAGTTTGAGTATTATGGAGTAATAACAGATTTGTAAAGTGTTTGGCTTTTTAAAACTTCCTACAGTATCAGGGTCTACATTAACAAAAAAAAAAAAATAATAATAATAATTACATCAGTGAGAAGATCTTTTCCTTTTCTTTTTTTTTAGATAAACAAACAGTTTTCTCATAATTGCCTTCAGCTCATTAAAATATAAAGTAAGAGCATAAAAAGAGTTGCATTGGAAACAAAAGACTGTCTCGATTAGCATACTCTCTCTAACAGTGGCAAATGTGTGGAAAACTGTAAGAAAAGGTGAAGCAAATCTTCCATCTTGCGGTCACCATTGTCTCAGTGAATTCCTGTGCCAGAGATGGTTGTTCTAAGGTATCTCATCTCTATACCTCACTCAAATTCCAAACACATACATTGTACAGCTCCTAAGAAACCATCAAACCTGTTCAGATCTTTCCCTACATTCCCCTGCTACTTGTTGGATACTTACCTGTGGCTCGTGCTCTCCCCGTCGTTTATAAATGGCTTTTTCTCCTGTCAGCCCATCAATGATTTTGGCATCATCTAACTCTCCAACAGCTTGGTGTCTCAGCCACTGTCTTTCCTTACCCTTGGCCTACAACAGAAAAAAAACCCACACCTTAATTCACTTAGTGATGCGGATGTATTTTAGGCAATTTGATTCCTACTGAATATGACATACAAATGAACTTCCTTTGTATTTATGTAATATTTTTGGCGAAAGTCAATGAACACATTTTCATAGCTTTCATACTTTCTTACTTTAAAAGAAAAATTAATACTAACAAAGGACACATTTCCTCTGTAATTTTGCCATCTGTAAGTATTTTGGTATATGGCAGTTTAACTGTGGACTGTAAAAATGTTAACATTTTTTTTCCTTGCAAATGTGCTGGTAATCTGTGTAAAAAATCTGTTCAGAAATACAACCAGAAGGACACACATAACTGACCACATATTATGGATTCTCCACCCAAGTAGCACAAGAAGAAAAAAAAAAAAGCGTGACACAAATGTGAAACTAAGCAGTATTAACCTCAGGTAATGGTAAGTGTCTTCTTTTAAAACAACATTCATAATATGCTATTTTCTATTTTAAAATAAAAACTTTGAAAACTGTGATACTCAAGAGACATTTCACTAAATGCTTCTTTCAATTTTTTGAAAAGAGCAATGGTTATCTACAGCCTGGCCTGATGAACATGCACTACAATCCAGCAACTAAAACATTCACGGAACTCCTGTATATAAAAGCAAGCACTGAAGATTCAAGTGCTTAAGATTACAAAAAACATTTAAAGAATGCTTTAAAATGGGTAGCTTTATCATGTTCATATGTTATAAGATCCATCAAAAAATGGCAAAGTATGCATATACATGTATGTATTTTATGCTTTATTTCATTTTCAGTTGCTCATCCCAGCAGTAAACCCACCTACGTAAGATTATTTTAATTTATTTTTATGTATAATGCATTTGCACTATCAGGAAAATTGCTGGTCAGCAGCTGGAGGTAAATCATACATTCAGCAGGACAGAAACTGCCGTAGACATTGGACCTCAGGAATGAAAATCGCTCTTTGACAAGCAGGAAGTGTTATATTACAAATCCCAAGTAGGCCTGGGATTTGCGAGGATGAATCTTTGTAATTTTGTACAGTCTGAGTGGTCAGATGATGGCTTCCAAAGGCTCAGAGAATCTTTGAAATCACTTTGGTCAAAATTTATGAGGTTTTTCTTTTTAGAGCATATGGAAAAAGGCATTCTGGACTACTGCCTACTGCATATTCAAGACTAATGGACTAGTTATCTACGAAAATAAGTGTGCAGAAAGAATACAAAGCCGCAGGGAAAATGTTTTGGTTAGTTCATTTTACAGTACAGAATCAACACAGCTGAGTCAAGCACAGTTTTTTAGTTAGGTTGTGTCAGAAGCTTTACAGATGCTTCCTGATGGGAAGAAATAACAATGCCAGTATATGGAAACCTCAGCATCTTAGTAAATCACAGGAGGGGAAAGTGGAAAGGATTTCTTAGGGGTTCTGAATTCAGTCAGTTGTGCTCTGTGATATATTTTAGTGGTGTTATGGCTGGCCTAGCTTTAACCCATTTTTGGGACAGGACATCCAGGAATTTATACCCCAAACTGGTAGCTTCGGCTATCATTAAATGCTCTTTGTATGAAGTTTGAAAGTCTCATTGACTCCTTTGCTGCCCTCAGACTTGTGTAACATTGCAAGAAGACACCTGCAAATTCCAGGTGACCTCTAACTGCTCCACCAAAGTGTCAAACTGTAAATGTTTTCCCACTGTGAAAAACACAGTAGGATAACCCATGGCAAATTGCAATGCTCCAACTAACCATTACAAAGTGCTCCTGGAGACAACATGTTGTTCAGTGAACAGAGCCTGTCTAAAGTGAATCATGGCACTTCCAGCATGATGAAGATGAGATTGTTCCTAGTCATCTTAGCCACCAGCATACTGGGACACAGATAGAGCCTTAACACTTCCTGAGGGCTGCTATTTTGTCAAACGTTTGTCATTTGCTTACTTTCATTAAACATGAGGGAAAAACAACAGAAGAGTATATAAAATTTCAGCTTCATTGAGCAAATTCTCAACTAGTTTCTCTTCTGCTTGCACTGACAAAGTTTTAGCTTTGGCACTATTTGATGTCCAACGAACAGCAGTGTGAGAAGAAAATTGTTTTTAATTATGAACGTAATTAAAAACCCATCCGACCATTTACCAGCTTATGAAACTTATGCTATGTTCTGCCTATGCAACAAAAAACCACAGTACTGGAGTTGAAATTTTATTAGAGTAACACAGAGTTTACATTCCTCTCTTAAAATAGGAAATAATACTGACAAAATCTGACTTAACGTCTTTGCAAAATAATACTAACATTTTAGACTATTCAACATCTGCCTACTCAGTGCAGAATTTCCAAGAATTTATTTCTTTTTATAAAAGTTAAAGAAATCTCACCTTAAGCACTTGTGTTATACAGTGCATATATATATATAAAGTAATTTTCGGAACCATTTCAATATATAAATTTCGTAAGTCTAAAAGTGATATGGATATTTATGTTTTTAGGAGAAAAAACAGAACTATTATATATATACATCACTTTGGTATTTTCCTAGAAGGGTCATACAGTCCACTACTACTGCAATATACTAACACCAAACTGATGAAAAAATGGTATATATATTTCTTGTGTTGCCTTTAAAATTAGAAAAATTGTGCTAGATACCCTGTCTTATCAGCATGACAATACTAATGATAATACACCACTGCAGTAATTCTTCTCACTGAAAGACTCCAAAGGCATACTTACGTAGAAATATTACAAAATATAACCATGATGTCTGTAAAGAGCTCAAAAAATGCATATGAAACGACTGTATTTAAACATTTAATGGTATAGGTTTGTATGAAACATTCCCAGTTGTAGTCTTCATTTGTTTCTGGAAAAACTTTATGCATATGTTCCCAGAAAAATGTAGTTTTTGAAACCAGAAACCTACTACTGACATAGCACAGGGTTTTTCCCGTCTCAGCTCTCTGAGCTTTGTTTATTACCGCACTGCCACTATTTCACTCTTGCTGCTCTGACATGACAATTCCCACACAGCCTAAATCAGACAGAGCCCCACTAGGCTCAGTGACTCAGGCCCAGGTTCATCCAGTTTAAATGTAGGTGCCTAAAGGATGCTCAGAAGCTACAGGGGCAGTTGCCCCAGACTCCCTCTGTAATCAAAAAGAGTATTTCCAGAAGGCAAGTCATCTAAGGGCTACAAAGCTGGTGAGGGGCCTGGAGCACAAGTTCTATGAGGAGCGGCTGAGGGAACTGGGGTTGTTTAGTCTGGGGAAGAGGAGGCTCAGGGGAGACCTCGTTGCTTTCTGCAACTACCTGAAAGGAAGGTGTAGGGAGCTGGGGGTCGGCCTCTTCTCACAAATAACTAGTGATAGGACTACAGGGAATAGCCTCAAGTTGCACCAAGGGAGGTTTAAGTTGGAAATGAGGAAACATTTCTTCCCAGAAAGCGCAGTCAGGCACTGGGACGGGTTGCCCAGGGAGGCGGTGGAGTCACCGTCCCTGGGGGTGTTCAGGGAAAGGTTGGACGTGGTGCTTAGGGACGTGGTTTGGTGGATGATAGTGGTAGTAGGGGGATGGTTGGACCAGATGATCGTGGAGGTCTTTTCCAACCTTTATGATAGTATGATTCTATAAAATCTAAGAAGGCCTTTCTGAGTCACTGAGTAACCGGAAGTTTTTGAATCTAGTTCACACGTACAAGCTTCATTGGGGATGGTCAGCATTAGGAGAGAGAATAAAGCTCATCACTGACTCAGTTTCCTGGAGTTCTGGTTCGCTATTTCTACACAAGATCAACGACAATTTGTAATGTTTTGTTAATTTTGTTCAAATAGTTGACAGAGATCAATGAGTTATGTAAAGTAAAACTAACAATGAAATTATGTTCTCAGACTGTATTTATGCATTGCTTTCAAGGATCAGCCTATTCCATATATCTCTTGCTGCTGTTACTAATTCTAGCAACTGGACTAGAATCCCAGCCTCTTGATTCTTGGGATGTAAAAGTTAATCATCGAAACATAATTTTTAAAACAAAACCACAAAACCTAGCAATAAAAAGACATATGTTGAAAAGAAAATCCAGGTGAAATGGATTTTAAACATGGACAATGTATTTTCATTATGTGAACACAGTACGTTTTAAACAAGGCAAACACATTTTAAAAAAGCCAAAAGTGTTCTCTACTGAAAAGGTAATGTGGGATTTTCAGAAATTTAAATCTATACTGACATCAGAGGTATCAAGTAGCTCAGTACTGTACCATTGAGTTTTATTTGAGAAATGAGGAATGTCTGACTGATAAAAGAGAAAGAAAACAGTTTTAACTGAAAACCCATAGTGTATGTAAGATTACCATGAAAAAATGGGAGACAGTGGCATATCTCTCAATGGCTTTGATTTACCACATTGTAGAATCTGAATAAAAAATATTTATTTCTCAGTAACATAAAATAAAACATGCTTGGATTCAGCTTCCCAATTAACAGCAAGCATTTTTCAACTAACTCCTGTTATTGTTTACCTTCATTATCTACCTAGCGCATCTTCTAAATAAAATACCAAAACATGTATGGAAATTCATAAAGTTACAAATTTCCGTTCAATATTGCTTTTATTCTAAGAGCTGGCTTCTCCAAATTCATTGAGTTTGCTTTTTTCATCATGCTGTTCATTTATTATCTCTGTGGTTAGCTGTTATGGATTTTCCCAGGAAGTTGGTGAAGTCTCATAAAATTCTGAGGCTTATAAGTCTTTGCTTTGGTATTAAGATGACCTTTTTAACAAAGGAAGAGGATATATCTACTTACATTAAAATACATTATATTTTGACTATGATTAATGTGATCCTTGAATATAACAATTTTGGCTCCAAGGAATAGATATGGGTGATTAAAAAAAAAATATTTAAACTTAAGATTCACTTATTCTCTTCTTGTCCTACAGTGTGCTTCCAACTGCATATCTGCTAGAAACATGTTAAAAACAACCATCTGGATAAAAATAATGTAGGGAAAACCAAGATTTATACTTAAAACTTTTCAGATGAATCCTCTCTTTACAAAAAAAAGCCTAAGTCCTGAACTGAAACACATACTAAGTGCATGTATGAATCAAAGTGTGTTATTATAAGACGATCCTAAATGATCATTGAATGAGGAGATCTCTGAGCCCTCAACATAAAAATAATATAAATAAAAATAATTATTTTTAATCAGAGAGATGTCTTATAAGGAGTAAATTTATTTTCTTTTCATTTTCACTGAAGACTAGTAGTTCCTTGCAACAACGCACTTTTTGTTTTACTTACACTGTAGGTGAACACTAGCATTAATAAAACCTGGAGCAGCCACAGGACCAGTTACTAGAAGAAAAGCAAACTAGTGATTTTGGTTAGCTTCCACTTTTGGAGACTGAGCCTATACCTATTTTTAGAGATTTAAAGATTTAAAAGATTTAAATTTTTAAAGATTTAAAAATAAACCCAAGAAAAATTTGTTTAAGCTGCATATGCAGCTGAGCCATGATGCGGAGTAAATGTTTTGTTCTTTTAGCACCTATAGTATTTGCATTTTTAAGTCTTTTGGACAGTAAGTAAAGACAAAGACTGTGCTCTACACCCTGTCACATACCCTTTTAATAATGTATCGTATTTTCTTTCACAAAATTATAATACTGAATCTCTGTGAGCTCTGTAACTTGTAAAGATGGGCACTGAGATCCACTTAAAAGCTGCCTTTGAAACAGTAGTATGAGATTGTGTTTTTCCCAATGATTATAACATGAATCTGCATTTAACCCTCAAAGGTACCACCAGATAGTAACTGAATATTAGCAGCACAGTATTTTGGGCATAATGTAATGAGCTGACCATGTTCCTTTACCAGTGAATCTCAGATTACCTGCAGATTGTCTAAGATGATGCGGAGTGACTGAACTTGACGTCGTACTGCTCCAGAGAACCTTTCATAAGTAGATGCATCATACTCACTCATCTGAATCTCTTTCAATCTAAAGCAAAGAACAGGGAGCTTAGAACAGTCTAGGAAATAAGAACATCATCCTTTTACGCATATAAGTCACTACATGTATAAACTATAACAGGCTTGCTTACTTGGTAACAGGGAAATTCAGACTGTAATGAACAGACATGACACAAATAAAAAAAATGGCAGATGATCTGAATTTTTGAAAAGTCAGGTGATTGCCAATGTCTACAGGGATGGCCTCACATTAAAACATTAAAGTTATTGATCCTCTGGGTCTCTCCTCATCTTCTTTCATGTTTGGAATGTAAATCAGATGTTCTGAAAACTGTGATCAAATTCTAAAGGTTTTAGTGTCTCAGGTGTTGCTGTATGTACATACAAGGATCATGAGTGCCTATTCATTACTTCACTGTTGGAGTATTTTAAACATATCAAAATCCACATTTTAACGCAAAGGTTAAGTAAAGACACACTCTCAAATCTGTTGTTTAAGATTTATGACTAGTCACTGTGTCTCAAATACCTATGTTTGTACTTCATAAAATGACGAAATCTTGAAACAAAGAAGCTTTAAATGAACGTGAATAAAAATGTGCTCCCCCACAAAAAATGAGTCATGTCACTGAACTCTGTTCTGTCCAGACATCTAACAGAGAAAGCAACATCTGCACTATAAAAACACATGCATGCTTCTTCTGTAAATGAAGACGTTTCCACTTAAAAGTTCTTTTGTTCTTCTCAACATTGTGTCTGAGCAGATACCTTTAAACTGGTGAAACTCAAAATTAGAACGAAATTAGAGATTTAACAGTGAAGTATGAGCTAGGGGACAGATTGATATGCTGGATGTGTGCAACATTTGAGACTTTTGGTGATCCAGCATCATGTAGTGTGGCAGCAATCTTGTATCTGCCCATGCTACCCAACCATGTGTCTGCATTCAATCCTGAGCTAAAACATATTGGTCTATCCATGCACAGCTTATTTCAAACACAAGCACTTCATAACAGCATAATCTTACTCACACTGCTTTGAGAATACTGATTTTTAAATGAACTGCAAATGATTATTAAAGTATGTATAGGCTAGTCATATTTCAAACGCCAATTTTTTTTAATACCATGACAAGTTACTTGCCTGAAATATATACTCTACAGTAGAGAATGAAAACACCATAGATCTAGATCCAAATTGCTGTCTAGACTAGACCTTTAATAACATTAAAATCAAACATCAAATTCTTGTTGTGTTTAGTATGACTCTGTATTTTTCTATTTCGAATTATGTACTGATGTAGTCATTATAGCCAACTATTATTATTCATTAGAGGCCAGAAAACATAATGTTCAGTGCTGTACACTTTAATTTACTTCACAGCTGCTATCAACAAGGAAAATGTTTCTTTATGTATCAAACAAACAAAAAATCTCACATGCAGTTTTACTTTGGTAGAATCCACAATGATCCACAATGAAAGCCAGTTTAGAAAAATACCATGAAAAATACCGCATTTATTCAAGAGTAGTTGCTAACTCCATTCTACCAAAATAGGGCAATTTTGAATGTTTTCTGCTAGCCAGTGAAGCAATCAAAAGCCTTCGTAATAAAATTATCCCTACCAGATAATCATATATAAGCAAAACAGTGAAATTTGCAGCATCCTTTTTTTTTCTTCTCCTTAGCCTGAGGACTCCAACCTCCCTTTTCCTAACTTTTATCTGTTAGTTTCCAGAATTACTCAAAAGCTACAGAATAATAGTCCAAGTCCAATGTGTCTTCAGAATAGGCTACATTTACTGCTGGTACATGCTAGTTTACTGATTTTAGCAGGACACATACTGTTATCTCATATGCTGATACTCAGATTTTACAGAACACAGCTGCACTGCTGCCATAACATGCGTCGGTATCTACAAATTTCCCCTGTCATGGGCTTTCCAAAGCATCATACAGGCAGCTAGAAACCCACTAAAGCATGACATGTGTGCATATGTGTAAACAGATGTACAGTATCCAAGACCTTACGTATCAACTGGTTTTATTATGGAAAAACTGATAGGCAATTTTGTAGAAAGAGGATTAAATGTAGTCCTCCATACCGCCCCTGTAAAACACCAGGAAAAAAAGACAGCCCTGCCTCCACCCTGAAAGCAAAGCCTGAAGTAACTACTTTTAATTTAAATTTCTGGATGCCGCTTGTGTAAATTATGTAGCTATTAAAAGGTATTTTCCTTTTCAGAACTTCATCCTGTGAAACTCTAGTATAATATGTACATTTTCCCTGTCTTTATTAATCACTAATGTTCTAATGAATATGTTAAATGCTCCAGGCAATTTAGTAATAAAAACAAGATTAAAAAAGGAAACTTGACCTGAATGCAATAGAAAAATTGCTGGGTTTAAATACACTGATTCATGTACAGCGTGTGCTCTATGCTTGAAAGCCTTTTTATTTATGCCATTTGCTTCAACTGATGTAATCTCACCTACTCCTTATAGTATCCAAATTTGTCCTCCTATTGGGCATCACTTTGTTAACAGGAGCAAAATGTGAGCTGATAAAGCTGATTCTAAATTTATTTGCTCTGATCTTTTAATCTGTCTAGTACTCTCTTCTTTCACACTGCAGTTATGTCCTGGGCTGAAACATAAAACTCATTTGGTATGACTGTCAATACCCTTAGTTTTTTTATGCCAAGTACCAGAGCTGACCTGAAATTTCAGACAGTGGAAGAAATCTGAATCTCTGTGCATGGTATGAGAAATCCTTAGTTAGTAACCCTGTGTCACACTAATGCAGGGAAGATCTACAGGTCTCATAGAAATGTCTGTTGAGATCTAAGAGTTCAAATCATCTAAGCAATAGGCTACAATTATTTCAAACAGAAGCAATTTGCTCATAATAGACCATTTCAAAAGATAATTGTTAGGTGACCAACTTCTAACAACATGCAACCTGTATTTACCACAATTCACACAATTTTCATGTGGTAGATCCCTTTTTAAAAAAGATAAAATAATCACATCACTCTCCTTATCCACCTAGTTATGTTTTACTCTACCAAACTCCACTGTCCACAATTAAGCCACAACAATGTGGCTTAATTTAATAAAGCATTCTGTATGTCCTGTCCAGAACAATTAAACACATGCTGGTAAGCTCTGTTAAATTATAATGATCAGGATAAGGTAGTTGCTAAATGTAGTTAATAAAGAAAATTCCTTTCAGTCATCTTTACCTAGTTCTTCTGGGAAATGAAAGGGAAAATAAAGACTTTCACCTCTGTTTAAAGGCCTTTTCACCCATCTCTCGAGCAGCTCTCTTAACCTCTTCAGGAACAGCATCCTTTTCAGCTTGCGATATTTGGTAAACCTTATGGCCAGCATCCAATCGATATGGGCCACCCTTGCCACCTAACCCAGCAGTGTCTCTTCCACCTAGGATAGTAGAGATAAAAAATAAATAAATTAAGAATAGGCATTAAATAATAAGAAAATATTTTCTTTTCTGCATTAAGTAAACTATCTCTAAGCAGAGAGTAGGCTCGTATACATCCATTTCTGACTAGTACAGCCTCTCTCTTAGACATCCTTCCATGATGCATAAAAAATAATGAATGAAAACCTGTTCCACCAGCCCAAGTATTTCCACCAACATGAGGCATGTTTTTTGGATCCACTTTTCCATGTTTGGGGGAACTGACATCCAAACCACTGTCCCTCTGAATGGTTATCTGTAAAACAGAAAATAGAGACATAAATCTCTTTTTTATCAAGCAAAACCACTCTAACAACCTAACAACAACTGACTAGGTCTTTTACTCTGCTCCTGAGAGGCATGTTAGACCCATATCAGATCTCAGAATACAAATCTAAACCACTCAGCACATTCAGATTTTGTCCAAGCTAGAAAAGTGCTTATTGATAATGACTAACATAATTTGAAATTCCACTGTAAACAGGATCATCCGCTGTCTGAACACTTCTTGTAGTATAGGCAACACCTGTCTGTATAGCCAATTAACAAATTTCATGCGCACCCAGCTACAGCTCCACATTCTTTATTGATGGGCAGATTGATCATCTTTCCGTGAACAGTGACTAAATAAATGGCATGTTCTTCTCATATTACACGCTCGTGTAATCCTTAACTTCCCCACCATGACCACAAATCTATAGCAGTGGGTTTTCTCCTGCAAATGCCTGTCCAGTGACAGCACTTTCCCCATCAATTTACCGTACCGCCAAAGGCCCAACAGCTGTCAGATGGTCAAGACTGAGTCACTTTAGGCTGGGGTTGGATTTAAGTGGGTGAGTGAAGGTAAAAATAGTTTATCCTGTTATAAACTCTGAGTCATGCAGTGAATCAATGATTCATGTGTAAACTGCCCTACAATTACTACACTTCCATAATTTAATGCCAGTTTACTATTATATGAAATTCAATGACAGATATAAAAGCGATGTCTTTATATCTAACCTCTATAGATTAACTTTCTTCTCATTTACCATAATACATTTATATCTCTGATGAATTTCCATGCCCCATTAATGACAATTTATTGCCTTCTCAAAAGTTCACTGGCTTTATGAGGGTTTTCACTGGAACCGTATAGCAGTTTAATTCCTGAGTTCACTGTCTTGTAGACCCAACTTAATACTGACATGAATTCCATACATGTTTTTGAACTGAAAACATGTGTTCTAACAACAGTCTCTTGGCAACTATTCAAAATATAATTTACTTCCACTTTACAGAATTGATATTAATTCAAAGAGGTACAATACATCCTCTGTGAACCATGTCATTAGTGTAAAATCAAGATCTAATCTGCTAAATTACATTAATTTAACATTTGTATAGGAAGAAAGACACGTAACCACAACAGCATGTTACCCTTAGGGGTCTATACTTTTTTGCTTTAAGAGATTTCTTCCAAAATAAACAGTTCTTTTTCTGTAAAACTGGTAGATTTCAAAACTATCAGAAACAATAGGGTAAACGTAACCCACTAAACTTAGTTTAATGTAAAATCATAAAATCAAAGCTGTAGTGTCAGCTTCAAGAATCAAAACAAAATAATCTATAAACAATAAAACGATGGCAAATCCTTTACATTTGCATCCTTCTAGGTTCTTTGTAGAAAAATACACAAAATTCTGCAAAGGAAAGCTCTATGAGGCAAACATAGTTTGTGAAACAGATACCAAATTCTCTTTTTGTCAAGTTTTCCTACTGATAAATTTTACTATTTTGAAATACAATTGCCGTTTAAATTTTAGCAGTGAAAAGTTCAGTAGACAAAAAAGCTGTTCACATAATTTTCTCGAATATAATAAATTGTTCACGTATTTCTAGTAGATATTATTAGGTTTCAAAGATATATATACATTCTACAACAGTTTTGATCTGATTAAAGTAGGTATTCTTAACTTTGAAACAGAATATGGTTAACAGAAGATCTTTTATTTTAAAATGACATATAACTTGTTTAAAGGACAACAGAACATCCTACATTCTATTTCTATTAAAACCTTGAAAAAAAACCTGCATGGGAGAGAGAGAAAAAGAGACAAGTGGTACAGTCAATCACAGCGCAAGAATGTGTCCTCCTTACTAATTTGTTTCTATATAGTTAGTAGTCTAGTCGGTAAAATATTTGAAAATTTAAGGAAACTAGAATGGAATAACACCAGCAGAGGTATAAATATGAAGGCAGTGAATTCCAGCAGTTTTCCAAATCTCCTTGTTTTTTTAAATAACATCTGTGCACACAGAAGGAATATTTTAAAAATCTTTTTTTTGTTGTTGCTGGATTGCTTGTGTAATTATTATTTTTTTTTTAAATTACCACACACTTAGAAACTATGTTAAATTAGCAAACTGTAGAGACTCTGGAAAAAACAAACAAACAACAAAGAAACAACAACAACAACAACTTCTGGATATACCCTCTCATATTTTCTTTGAGCTGTTAGGTAATGGCATTAGTGACTTATCTGTTCTTTCTCCTCATCATCTCTCTCTCCACAGTAGAGTTTCAATGTAATTTTACAACTAACAACATCTCTCTGCTGTAAAGTTTTTTTAAATTATTTTTTATTTATTTATTTTTTTCTTCTAGAAAGTAAAAATTAGATTAGCAGACAAAAAGAATTGAAGATATATTTTAGAAATAATAAAACAGTAAATCACTGAGTCTGGACATGAAAGCAAAGGAAGGATGAGGAAAAAAAAAAAACAACGAAAAAAAAACTTTTGGACAACTTTGTACATTCTTCAGCATGACGTATAAAGAGATGGAAAAGCCATAGATAAGTCACCCCTCTGAGGTTTGAAGGAATTCTTGATGTTAGAATTGTTGGAAAGGTAGATTTAAGGGTGAGGATCCAACACTATTCAGAAGCTGGCAAGCTGAAAGACAGAGAGGAAAATCTACTTTGCCTGGAGTGAGAAGGAAGACAAGAAAAACAAGTATTGGAAACACAGGAAAAGCTCAAATATATTGAAGAAACCTACACTAACTTTTCCAAGCTTGTCTGATTGGAATTTCTAAAACTACTAAGATTTCTCTTAGTGTTCTGTTGGGTATCTTCCAAATACATATATAAACTGCTTGCTCAAAAGTTGACCCAAATCCCCTCCTGCATACTCAACTTCTAAATCTGTTATAAGATTTCTATCAGTTTTGCTTCTTTCAGTGAAGAGTTTTGACTAGGCTTCTCCTTTTAAGAGAAACTTGTGCTTTCTTTATATGCTTTATATGCACTGAAAGGCTTTATTCAGTATCGTGAAGTATCTTTTAATGCAGCCTGTTGTGGATATTACAGCTCTGTAAAACAACAGATGAATTCAGTTTAGAAACATTGAGTTTCAGCTATGAGGTAAGGGTCAGAGTAGAATAGCTGGAAAAACAGTGATAGTGCTTTCCTTCTAAGTGCTTTCCTTCTAAGGCTTCCATTTGATTTCCAAAATAACCACCACTTCCAAAACTCTGCATGCATGTTTTAATTGTGCATTTAATTGTGCACTACTGATAGGACTAGGGGGAATGGCCTCAAGTTGTGCCAGTGAAGGTTTAGGTTGGAAATGAGGAGACATTTCTTCTCAGAAAGAGCAGTCAGGCACTGGGACGGGTTGCCCAAGGCAGTGGTGGAGTCACTGTCCCTGAGGGTGTTCAAGGAAAGGCTGGACGTGGTGCGTAGGGACATGGTTTAGTGCGTGACATTGATAGCAGGGTGATGGTTGGACCAGATAATCTTGAAGGTCTTTTCCAACCCTGGTGATTCTATAATTCTATGATACAAATGTCACTCTTATCTTACTTTCTAAACACAAGGCTTTCAATAATCATCAATGACCTTAGTGCCTGGTTTTCAATCTTTTTATTTTTTTTTAACTTTATTATTTTCTCAGGCATGTACACTAATGGGTAACGGGTGCATTTGAGAGGGCTTTGTGGATGAAGACTCTGTAGGTGTTCCAAAGTCAATGAAACAAACAAACAAAACCTGAGAAGAAGAGAAAGATGCTAAAGGAATGGCTTTTACTGAAAGGACAAAAGATCTCAAAAGAAAAGGAAATGAAGAGAGAAGAGCAAACACCAAGAATTGTTAATGCTTTGACTTAATTTTTTGGTCCTGCCCCTTGCTTCATTCACTCCCTACAGCAAAGGCAGTGAGGCATGAATAGATCTTAACACTCATTTTACATTGGATGAGAGACACACATTATCTGAACTACGTGCTCAATATCAGTTCCTTCTAAGATACATGAACGCACGCCAAACAGCTTTACACGGTTACACTTCATTTGTTTTTTGGATATCACTGGGATTCTAGGAGCCAAATGAATAAGGGTAGCTGATAGAAACAAATTTACTTTGGAAACTAAGTAGTCTTATCATCCTTCATATAGTAATGTAAAAAACACAATTAGGCCCAGAGAAGCCAGCTACAGGATTTAATGCACTCAGCAACACAATGAAACCAGGTGTTTCACATCTGTGTTGCATTTATGCTGAACAGCTATTAAATGCATACTGACCTGTGACAGGGGTCACTATGAAGAGGAGGCAAAGGTTGGTTGTTTTTTCTAGAATTTAGCTAGTCAAGCAGACCACGGGAATTAAAGGGAATTTATATTTGTACTAACCAAATCTTAATCTATGTTTTGAAGTGGATCTAGAACTACTTTCATGCCACATAAGCAAATGGGAGATTGCATTCTATTGGATTTTGATGTGAAATAATCCAATTTAATAAATAAACTCTTGGAGAGCAAGGAATCACTGGCATACATCATTGAATGCAAGGCCCAATTTTAATACTTTATTCATCCCTCTATAAAAGACTGAATTTGCTGAGAATTGCACAGCTGACCCAAATACAACTTGCCTTGCCTCTACAAGATACTGTCACAACTATGGGAAGAAAGGAGCTTGCAATAACCCATTAACAAAAATGTGTGAATTATGAAGAGGCCTGCTGTAGTCTATTATTAAAATGATTATGTCCCACGCTTACATCAGCATTTCATTCCAACATATGCAGTGCTTTCATAATTACATACTTTCTTTTTGAGCTCACAATTCATTTTACTCTCCTACCTTAAAACAAATCTCTCAAGCAGTATGAGTAAAATTGTTCTAAACATTATCAAATTTAGTTTCAGCTGGTTTTGTACAAGAAAGCTTAACAATATTTTAGCACTCAGTGAACTTATTCATGCATTGCAATGAAACTGAGAAAAAATGTCTCTAAAATGAAGCTTCCATACCTCAAGGGCAGTCCCAAGTAGCCCGACTACATATTTCTGTATCTCAGCAAGCGTTGGTTGCCCTCAATTTGCTTGTGCCAATAAAACAAACATAATAAAAGAGACAACAGCCAGTCTTCAGCATGTCTGATGACAACAAAATTATTCTATTGGTTGACTTTTTATGAGGTGCTTTCAATAAGCTATTCAAAGTACATCTAGACTGAATATATTTTAATGTTCAAACTTCCCTATTATTAGAATGCTTGTAATAGTGTCTGTCGAATTTAGTCAGCAAAATACAGAATTCAGTATGCCAGTTTTTCAGTCCTTCAAACTGCAGTGTTCATGATCTTCAAGTCTACCACCTTTTCATCAATGCTCTTTATGTCCATACATTCTTATTGTTCAGGTCTGTTAAAATAAACTGAAATCTAAAACACCAGAAATCATCTCTGGGGAAGAGACAGGGAAAGAGATAGTGAATCTCATCTCCTCCTGGATTTTCACACTTGAAACTCTCTCTATTCCTGGGATTTTCATGCAGGAGATATAACCAACTACTTTCAATATTTTACATGCCCATAGCTCCATTACAGTCTTGTAAGACGTATACTCCCTAAAACAAGGGGCAGAGCACGTACTTAGATTTAACAGCTCTCAGAAAAAGAACTCTTGGTTATAGGTTAGGAAATTTCATTGAGACTTTGTAAGCAGAGGTCAGCTGAGGTTGAAATTATTTCTAGCTATGAATAGGAAAGTAATAAGTGCTTTCAGTAAAATGTGAACTACTTTTTCCTTGATGCAGTCTGGGATGCATCTCTGGTGAAGACTGATTTTTCTGTTGGAGCCATTCCTGTCGCCCTACCCTGCATGTGACATGCTGCTTCTGTTCAACACAGTAAATCAGCTAGAGAGTAAATGGCCTTTTAATACAGCAGCTTACTTCAGCATTCTGATTTGGTTAACTTCATTAAAATTCCTGAAAGGCAAAAGACATGTCAGTGCCTCCCATTCAGGAGTGCTTGCCAGAAAAGCTCCTTTGCAATGTTCTCAGCAACAAAAGCCTGTTTCTGCTTGAGGACTGGTGAAGAAACACTGGTTTCTAACGGAGGAGAGCTCCCTCATGCACAGGGCAACAGAAATTTCCTCTGTTAGTGTGAATGCTCCTGGCACTGCCAGTACTAACTCGTATCTAGTCCACTTACCCAAGGTACAATGCTTATTTTAATACTCTGGATACAACTTAAAAAAAGGAAGAAAAACAGGAAAAGTAATTTCAGACTTCCAGACTAACATCCCACAGATGTAAAGGGATGCAATTTGTACTTTAAAAAAAAATGGACTACAGTTGTATCCTCAAACCTCCCCAAATTAATTTTTTCTTATCCTATCGGGTAAAACAGACCTGGCCATTCCTTACAGGATTCTGCATCTTCATAACCGAGATAGATGGACTCACAGCTTAATATAGACTAAACACACACACACAAAAAGGCAGAACATTGTTTACAAAACACAAGCAAGCAAAATCTGCAGTATTTACAGCTATAGAGAATATTTACATAAGAAGATTTAAAAAAGAAGCTAAGGTGACCAAAAAATTATTTTCACAAGCACTTATTAGTAATAATAGAGCATCACTGGATGTTTCTTACTTTTTTTGAAAGAAAATATGAAAAAGAATGTGTGCATTAAGGTTTGAGGTGCAATACAGTTCACATGACTAAAGTGCTTAATTTAATGTAAGTTAAGGACATGTGCAATAGATTAATTAGTTACATGATTAGAACATCCAAGGAAAGCAGACAGGTATAGGCAGATTCTAGACTACCTAGATTCCATTCTTCTTTTACTCTTTTCATCATAAAGGGAAAAACCCTGCTGAGATACAAATTTGAAGATAATCACTCTTCTCCTAACATACCTGGTACACAGAGGAAAAGAATGAATGTGCTATTTTGCCTTGTCATTAATATACAGTATTTTAAAACATGTAGTTATAGTCAACGAAGAATATGTACCATTTGCCATACACATAAGCAATTGCTGAAAAAAAGAAAAAAGAACTCCAGCTCCTTACATAAATTTTAAAAAACATTACAAATAGTATAAAGCAATTAAACTATTGACATTTTCTTACATAGCATTCTTCCTTCATCAGTACTGTGGACAAAGATTTGTCATATGTCAGGAGATCATGCAGGGAAAGAACCGAATATATCTTAGACTTTTGTCCTACAGGTGATTTAAGAGAGACTGATTTGCTCACCAAAATCTGGAAAATCCTTCATCACAGCCATACGTTGTTATGAAGGAAGATTGACTTTGCCTGTAACGGAACATGACTATTCTCCAGGTGAAAAAGGCATTAAATAATCCAACCCACAGTGGCACAAAGGATTAGGAAATGTTTTCCACAGAATGCAGAATGTATTTTAGCAGATGTGCAAACGAGTGATTTTCCCTGAAACTAAACCTTTGTTTTGTTTTAGCTTCCTCCCTAAGCCCCATCAACAACCTTAAAACCTCAGCGTTACCCTATGCTTTATTTAACAAGTCACTTCCTTTCCTCCAGTACATTTTTTTTAATATCAGGAGTAAATAAATGTACTATTTTCTCAAAGAGTATGTGAAAGCTCCAAATCAAGGAAATCAATGGTTAATCTGCCTGTTTCATGCTGTTTTTGCATTCCATTGTAAAACCGATTCAACCAGACAGAAAAAAAAACAAAACAGATTTATAATTTGTTTACATAAAACAAGCGAGAGAAACACAAAAACAGGCAAAAAAAAAATAAATCTAATTGCTTCCACTACTTTTACTTGTACTGTATCATATACAGTTTTTTTCAATGTTCTAAAAGCTAATAGCACAATTTCTATTCATATCAACAATGCAAAATTGAGCCCACAAGCCGTCTTTCCACATAAAAGAATATTCAGTATTAGGCAAGAAGACAATAATCATGTATGCAATTCCCTCTGTCTTCAGTTTTATCCTGAAGTGAAAAAACATTAGTGGCACTGCAGTATAAAATACATTTAATAGGCTTTAGTCACTCATTTTGCTTCACTTTTATTTTCTATCTTGTCTGCAAAACTTTGCAAGAATTCAGAATGAACTAATGAAGCTTCATGCATTATCTGACTGCCAGTAACATTTCTTTTGAAAAGTAGCTTTTAAAATTCATACAGGCATCAAACTTTTGTCTCAAATAGCAAGCCCACTCAAAGCATCGTAACTTTAGTGCAATTTTAGATTTGTAAAATAAAAACAAAATTGACATAAAAAGAACATTATATAGCATGCAGCCACTGCTGATGTAGGTAGGTCTTCACTTGACCTAAATGCTGTCACTCTAAAAATCAGCTCAGAAACTCTGCAGCAGTGGATGCATTACAATCTACTGTCCATGACTGCATACTTTGTGGTTTAAAGGCTGGATAAACTACATGAAGTAATGATAGGCTTTTATATATTTTCTTCTCTATCTAAAAGATCCTCCATTATGTTAACACCTGTGGAAATTCCAGTTTCATCTGTTATTACTGAAAATTGCCATGTCAATTATTTTCAACTATGAGATCATTTTTAAAGTAAACTACTAAATGTGATCAGAGCAGACAGTGTCTGGCACGGTTATTTACTCCACACCTCCTAACATCAATAAACTTGAAGAACACTGAATTTGATTTCTGGAGTATATAAACACAACTAGAAAGAAGGGAGAAATGGATTATGGTGACAGTAAGGAATATTCTGGACAGAAAATAGCAGGGATATTGCACGGTCAAAACCAAGTTGGAAAAAAAAATACACGTGAAAGCAAAAAAGCTTTATTTTCTACAGATCTAGGACTTGTCAAAAAAAAAAAAAAAAACAACTTAAGAAGCAGAAATATAACTTATTAAAGATAACTATGTTGTTTTGGGTTCTAAAGGAATATTTAGCATCACCGTAACAGACCAGATGATTTCAATTGTCACAGCATTTGTCCTCACATTAATTAGAGAACAAGTTTCCTAAGAGCAGAATCATTAGCCTGGCTCTGACAGCAGGATTTCAGTGGTGTTAGGAGCTCTAGCATGTAAGTCAGCAATGTGCACTGCTGCAGACTTGGAGATTCAAAGGCTGCTGTGCTGAGGTATTATATTCTCTCCCAAGAGGACTGTGGTCTTTCAGAGGAAGTTCAGAGGAAGAAAGAGGAACTTTGTCCTGGATCAGCCTGCTCTAACAGGAAGCTAAGGTTATTTCCATTCCTCCTCTTTGTCTGTCCACTCTAATTAGGCTGGAAGAGCTTCAGGAAAAGGAATGTATTTTATAAGCGTTTGCATAGTGCTTCTGACAAGTGCCTCACTCCAGCTGAGGACATTTATATGAGAAAAAGTAGCTGACAGAGAACTGATGACCTTTATCTGAGTTTCTTTTTCCAGCAGAGAATTTTAGGGAGGTGAACTTTTCAAGCTCCATGGGTCCCTGGCTGTTTAGGCTCATGTTTCCCCATACTCAGTGCCTTGTTCCCACTTTGTTAGAATGAATCATGCAGCCCAGGAAAAGGTCACAGAGCTAAACCCACAGTGTGCCCTATGCCTGGCAAAGAAGCCCCAAACCCACCCCACTGAGAACTGCTAAAGGGCAATGAATAGCTGGAGCTGGAGTATCTGGGCTCATGGACCTCAGCACTGCAAACACTTCCAAATTATTTTATAATCCAGTTATTGATTTATAATCCCGTATTTTATAATCCTTTTATTGACTAGGTAACACTGTTACCTGCAGTATTTCAAGTTTTTCAGGACCCTGCGCAAGACAGCAGAATGCTGGCATATGGTTATTCTGTATTTATGAAAACACTCCTCTGCAGATGTTTTTCATAATTTACGAAATTTGGACCTATATATTTAAGGTGACCAAAATCACTGTTATTGGCTCACTGATGCCCTCATGTGGCCAGAATAGCCACTTGGTCCACAGTAGAAAAATAAGAACTTGAAGTATTGAGTGGGGTGAGGACCACGCTTACTGAAGGCTATGCTTTTATCTCAGATCAGGAACTGCAGTTTTGCCCAGATCAGTCTTAACATCAGCAAAAGGCTGGAGTTTTGTCAAAATGTGCTGAAGTACAATGACATTTTTGAAAAAACAAACAAACAAACAAACAAAAGCATTAAATTAAATTAAAGTGGGTGCTGAGCAGTAAATACAAACAAGTTCAGAACACTGAAATTCCTGAATCAATTATACTTAAGATAAACATCCAACCTTAAAAATAAACTTGATCAGGAGAACTTGCATTATCCTACTTTTTCAAGTACAAACTGAAGCCTCAGAAAATCAAAAGAAAAGAGAATGATTTGGATAAAAGCAAACTATTAATTCCCTTGAAAGGTAAGTCATTGTATGGTTGCGCATGAATAGTTGAGTTGAGTACAAATACAATAAATGAGACTGTTCAGGAAAGGGAGTAAGATGTTTGTTGCTCAAGATGGCAGAGAATCAGACAACTGGATTTTTTTGGCCTCAGCTCAAAGAAGAGAAAAAGGCATAAGGGAAGGGAAATCTCCTTCCATTTCTAAGTATCCATTTCCCTAAATCTGTAAGTATTGCTTTGCATACTGAAGATGGGATTTGGACCCAGACTGCAGACACCTAAAGGTAGGGATGTGCCAGGTAAGCCAGGTGTCTGTGCATACCATTACAGTACGTGGTGTTTGAGGAGCCACATAGCTACACAAATGCAGGTGTCTCCTTCAAGGTGAGCTATTCTGGCTCTCTTGGTAATAATGGGAGCGAGCTCAGATGCTTATGGGATGCTTAGCTCAGAAATAGATGCTGAAATGCCTACAGGTCTGGAGCTGGATGCTACTCATCCTTTCTGTTACTCTTCAGCATTTCCAAGCACACCCAAAGCAATCTACACAAGCTGCTATTGTATAAGCAGCAATATATTTATATAATGGTGTAAAATGTATAATGGTGTATAAGCGATAATGTTTAATTTCCACAACAGCTATACAGGTGATTTCCAAAAACAGCTAAGGGAAGTACCCATACCATATTATGAAAACTCAAAGATAACTACACAAGTTTGCTTTTGTTCCCTAATATCAGTAGGAAATGAAAGAAACAAATCTAACAGTTCTTCAAAAAATCGAGTGAAGCTAGTTCAGGACTAAAAGCACTACTACTTTTTTATCACTTCACTTGGCCCTTGTTCTGGCCATGCAATAAAAAAGTCTAATTGCAAGAATTGTAAATACGCATTACACATTTTTTTTTTAATTAATTCCTCTGTAGATTTTACTAGACAATGTATTTGTATCACCCTTCCTTCCAGATGGTCTCCAGTATTTCATTATGATTGACCTGAACTGCTCCCTGCTACAATTGGAGGCCAGTCCAGCTGTGTAGCATAGGGATTCCTAGGTCTTCTTCCTAAACTGCTCTGAAAACTCTTCCCCTAAATACACTTCCAGTTCTTGTTCATTATGAAATACGTCCTGAAGGACTGTGAAGTTATGGTAATCCCTTGAAATAATTCTAATTTAAGAGAGTCAAAGTGCAGGTATGACATCTGGGCATATGTAAATATATATATTTGCGTGTGAACACACATCTAACACCATGATTGTGTTTCTTCCAACTTCATCCAAAAATCTGACATTTTTTGAATTATGATGATCACTGTAAGAATGCACTCAGCTTCAGATCCAGTACAACACAGGCTTTAATTGTAGTCTAGGTAGGATAGGAACACATTTAAAATACATTTCTAATGATATCCCATAAAAGCTACTACTCAGCATTTGCCTTTGCTCTCATCATGTTTAAAGACAAACTGATGGATTGCAAAAGAAACTGCTACTGAGGGCTGTTGAACTCATTAAAATGCTGTTTTTAGCAAAAAGCCCTCGCATCAAGGATGATATGAGCAGTTAGACACATGAAAAAACCACACATTATTTTTTTTTTTTAGTTATTGTTGATAAATATACATTGCACTTTTAAATTACTGACATGAACAATATGTTTGTCTTCTAGCTGTTCACGGGACATCGAATAACTTATGTGTTCTGTTATCATTTTTGACTGCAGCTATAAGACTGAAAAGACAGCCACCTCAATCTGAGAAAAAAATATATTGCATTTCTTGAGCTTTGCTGAATATGTCTATACATGTCTCAGCTAAGCATGTTTCAACCTTGAGCTATATGGAGTTGACATCTGTTTTCTTAGGTAGCTGCACTGCATTTATATGCACTGCATTTATATGCAACTTCTTGTCCAACCTAAGGTATTTCTGTAGTGAATGCAGCATTCAAGGACATTTTAAATACTCAGCTTATCAACACGGTTATAAAGAATGTTTATATATTTGTATATTTTATATATTTGTATATTTTATATATTTGTATGGGTCTTCTGCAATTATCCGGCAGAATTTTGGGTTCTTTGATCACGGGAAGGTCTATGCTACACCGGGCCTGATGGCACCGGATGGGATGCGCCTCTCTCGGAGAGGGGTAAGGATCTTTGGTCAGGAGTTGGCAGGGCTGATAGATAGGGCTTTAAACTAGAGTCGAAGGGGGAAGGGGCTAAAACCAGGCGCGCCGGTGAAGACCTAAGGGATGGTACGCTAGAATCAGAGGGGCTGTGTGCCAGTGAGGTCCTTCGGTCAGATCCACAAGGTGCTGAGTGTAAGGAGACGCACCTGAAGTGCTTCTACACGAACGCACGCAGTATGAGGAATAAAATGGATGAGCTAGAAGTCCTGGCCCAGTCCCGCAACTACGACATCATTGGCATAAGCGAAACCTGGTGGGATGAGTCCTGTGACTGGGGTGTTGCGATAGATGGTTACTGGCTCTTCAGGAGGGACAGGCAGGGTAGGCGAGGTGGTGGGGTGGTGATGTATGTGAAGCAGGGGCTGGACTGTGTGGAACTTCAGGTCGGCAATGGCAAAGTTGAGAGCCTCTGGGTAAGGATCAAGGGACGAACGAATAAAGGGGATGTCGTTGTGGGAGTCTATTACAGACCGCCTGGCCAGGACGATAGTGCCGATAAATTATTCTCTACAGAACTAAGAGAGGCCTCGAGATTAACTCCCCTTGTCCTTATGGGGGACTTCAACTTGCCGGACGTTAACTGGGAGTGCCACACGGCTGACACGAGCAAGTCCAGGAGGTTCATGAAGCACCTAGATGATAACTTCTTGGTGCAGGTGCTAACGGAGCCAACTAGGAAAGGTGCCCTCCTAGACCTGTTGCTAGAAAACAGAGAGGGTCTGGTGGCAGATGTGGTGATTGGTAGCCGCCTTGGTCATAGCGACCATGAAGTGGTTGAGTTCAAAATTTACGGTGACAGAAGGAAAAGTGCCACCAAAACCTCATCCCTAGATATGGGGAAAGCGGACTTCAGGCTGCTCAGGGAACTAGTCAGCAAAGTCCCCTGGGAAACTGCTCTTGAAGGCCTTGATGTCCACCAGTGCTGGTCATTCTTTAAGCGATGCCTCCTAGAAGCACAAGATCAGGCAATTCCTAAATATCGCAAGTCAGGCAGGCGGGGCAGGAGGCCGGCGTGGCTGACCAGAAACGTTCTAATGGAGATTAGGCGGAAACAGAGAGTGTTTCGCTACTGGAAGGAGGGCCAGGTGTCATGGAAAGAATACAGGGATGCTGTTCGTGTTTGTAGGGAGAAAGTTCAAGTGGCCAAAGCACACCTAGAGTTGAAGCTGGCTGTGTCTGTGAGAGAAAATAAAAAGGGTTTTTTTAGATATGTGAATGGAAAAAGGAGAACTAAAGAATACCTAGGGCCGCTCCTTGATAGGGAAGGTCTCCTCACAGACAATGACATAGGCAGAGCAGAGACGCTTAGCGCCTTCTTTGCCTCTGTCTTCAATGCCGATGATGGGCTTCGGGACCCAGGGTGCCCTGAGCTGGAGGACCGGGACGGTGGGGATGACAAACTCCCAACCGACCCTGAACGTGTGTGGGATTTGCTACTCCACCTGGATCCCTACAAGTCCATGGGTCCGGATGGGATTCATCCCCGGGTGCTGAAAGAGCTGGCGGATGTCATCGCGGAACCTCTCTCAATTATTTTTCAACGATCCTGGGAATTTGGAGAGGTCCCGGTAGACTGGAAGCTGGCAAATGTTGTGCCGATTTTCAAGAAGGGTCAGAAAGAAGACCCTAGCAATTACAGGCCTGTCAGTCTCACGTCAGTGCCTGGTAAAATCATGGAGAAGATGGTTCTCGAACTTATTGAGGCGCACCTGGGGGACAAAGCAGTCATTGGTCCCAGCCAGCATGGGTTTGTGAAGGGTAGGTCCTGCCTAACTAACCTGATTTCCTTTTATGATAAGATCACCCGTATGGTGGACCAAAGGAAACCAGCTGATGTGATTTTTTTGGACTTCAGCAAGGCTTTTGACACGGTTTCCCATAGGATTCTCCTTGACAAAATGTCCACCATACAGCTAAATAAAACCATCATACGATGGGTGAGCAATTGGCTAACGGGCAGGGCCCAAAGGGTTATGGTAAATGGGGCTGCGTCAGGCTGGCGGGCGGTCACCAGTGGGGTCCCTCAAGGCTCCATTTTAGGGCCGGTACTTTTCAATATTTTTTTAAACGATCTGGATGTAGGAATAGAAGGTATTTTGAGCAAATTTGCTGATGACACCAAACTTGGAGGAGTTGTGGACTCGAATGAGGGTGGAAAGGCCTTGCAGAGGGATCTGGATAGGTTGGAGAGCTGGGCGATCACCAACCGCATGAAGTTCAATAAGAGCAAGTGCCAGGTCCTGCACCTGGGATGGGGAAACCCTGGCTGCACGTACAGACTGGGCGACGAGACGCTGGAGAGCAGCCTAGAAGAGAGGGATCTGGGGGTTGTGGTAGACAGCAAGTTGAATATGAGCCAGCAGTGTGCCCTGGCAGCCAGGAGGGCCAACCGTGTCCTGGGGTGCATCAAGCACGGCATCGCTAGTAGGTCAAGGGAGGTGATTGTCCCGCTCTACTCTGCGCTGGTGCAGCCTCACCTCGAATACTGTGTGCAGTTCTGGGCACCACAGTATAAAAAGGACATGAAACTGTTGGAAAGTGTCCAGAGGAGGGCTACGAAGATGGTGAAAGGCCTTGAGGGGAAGACGTACGAAGAACGGCTGAGGTCACTGGGCCTGTTCAGCCTGGAGAAGAGGAGGCTGAGGGGAGACTTCATCACAGTCTACAACTTCCTCGTAAGGGGGTGTCGAGAGGCAGGAGACCTTTTCTCCATTAACGCCAGTGACAGGACCCGCGGGAACGGGGTTAAGCTGAGGCAGGGGAAATTTAGGCTTGACGTCAGGAGGGGGTTCTTCACAGAGAGGGTGGTTGCACACTGGAACAGGCTCCCCAGGGAAGTGGTCACTGCACCGAGCCTGTCTGAATTTAAGAAGAGATTGGACTGTGCACTTAGTCACATGGTCTGAACTTTTGGGTAGACCTGTGCGGTGTCAAGAGTTGGACTTGATGATCCTTAAGGGTCCCTTCCAACTCAGGATATTCTATGATTCTATGATTCTATGATCCCACCTCTGGCAGTGCACCACAGATGTGCAGTGTGAACCTGAACAGGTCATCTGCCTTTGTTATGTTTCAGGTCCCTCCTCTGTAAAGCAATGATAACAATTATGGGCTCCAGATGTTGCAAGAATTAGATATTTAAATGTTTAGGGGTGGCTAATGGTAAAGTGTAAGGGATTGTGAAATAATTTTCTTCACCTTTCCCTTTAGCTAGTCAGGAGGATTCATGTCTTGTGAAAACACTATGTCAGCAAAATATTAACCACTCGCAGCAGGAACCAAAAGAATACACATCTAGCTAACGCAAAAAGGAATCTCAATTTAAAATAAATGCACTCATTTCTGACAGAAAACTGCTCTCTCAGTCAGTTCCCCAGGGCAGATAATCTTGAATGAAATCTCCTCGAACCTCTATCTACAGACTTCCTTATTCTTAAATACATTTCATTCATGTAATCTTTCAGTGCCAAAGCCTGAAACATATCCAAAATACATCCAAGTCATGTTGAGCCGTCCACCACTAGGACCTGTTTGAACAAAATAATTCTGGGCCAGTACTCCTTGAATTTATACACAGTACTGCAGAACTGTCACAAGTGCATTTGTGATTCAAACCACTGTTGAGAAGCAAAGATTTTTTCTCATTTATGGATTTTTCTTAATTAATTCATGAAAAGGCATCTTTCAGAAAAACATCTAAGGCTTATGATGCTGTGAACTACAGTGTGACTTAACTGCTCAGTTGCTTTTGCTGGAGAATTGACAGATCAGGTCAAGTCACAAAAGCAATGAGTTAAAAAAGGTGGGGACATTTCCAGGTGTCTTGTTCAAATCAGGTCTTGGAATCAAGGAGTTGTGCAACCACTGAAGTTAGGCCTTCATATATAGCCACAAATGGCAGAGCACTGCAATTTCAAAAACTCATCTCATATATGTCACAGGTTCTGCATCTGTTGCAGGTTCCATGCATATACCAGGCCAGGCTGGATGGGGCTCTGAGCAACCTGGTCTAGTGAGAGGTGTCCCTGCTCATGGCAGGGGAGTTGGAATTAATATCAACCCAAACTATTCTGTATCAAATAACAGAAATATATATATATATATATAAAAGCAAACCAAAACTCTAAGAAATCCCAGATCACAACTTTTTTTTTTTTTTTTTTTTTTTGATCAATCAGATCACTTCTTTGTACAGGGTTGGACTGAAATAACAAGTGATTAATCCAACTTTGGGATGTAATTTTGCATGGTGATATTGTCTAGAACAAAATCTTGAGGTCTCTTCCAACCTAGAAATTCTGTGATTCTGTGAAAATTACAGAAAGGATTGCCAATAAAGTTGTGATTCCATTCTGAGGTTCAGATAAACATCATCATTCATTACAGTCCAACTCTTCTATTCTTGACCAAGTACATTTTTATGCATTCAACAGGTTTGGGTTTGTCCTGAGACTTTTGAAAACAATGGCATTCTGAATTTGATCTCTACATAGCATAAAGAGAGAATTAAGTGGAATGAATACAGAAATAAATGGTTTTGCTGGTAATCACGTGTAAATGAAAAAACATTTAATTGCAGAGATTTCAGGTGCCTAAAAGGCACAATTCTTTACTATCTATTGCAATCTCTCAAAATGATCCACTTTTTCATTATTTTTATATAACCATTGTACTCTACCTAGATTAGACACAACAGTAAATAACGCTTACTGGAAAACAACGGCCAAACTATATCAGAATTTAATCATTGTTTTCCATAATTTCTACCAATACGCCTTTGATGTATAACACGAGCTTATTGAAGTCTGCCTATTACCATGAAGCTTTGAGAGGAAGATTTTAAAACTTATTTGTCTTTCAAATTCTTTTCAGATATTTGATAATGATATGACCTTGTTTTCCAAGAACACCAAACAGTGAAAAAGCTCAACAATTTACGGATTTCAAGTAGAGTTCATAACTTCAGAGAATCCAGTGTTTTATTTATATATTGTATTTTAGGCACTGCAATGCAATCACTTCAGAACACTGTACTCATTCTCTGAGTTTAAAACTTCAATAAATGAAGATGATTTCTGACCAGTCTGTACAAGTAAAAATTAATATAAACCTAAACCATATTTCCAAAAACTATTTTTGTAGCCTGAAGACTTCAACAGTTTGAACTCTTCTGAGTGTATCAACAACACAAAACAAATGTTGACTAGTTTGAAGACTGCCGTGACATTATAGCACGGGAGCCTAATTACTGAGTGTAAGTGGAACAGCTGTTCGTTTTCCTCTGTTTCATTGCTTATGTACATACAGCCTGTTTCTGAGATCTAATGCATTTGTGAAAGACAAAATGCAACCCTAGAAGATAGTACTAATAGTTCAAACTGAAAACTGGTTGAAAATTTGTTTCCAGTTCTTTGCATCTACATTTTTATTGAAAGCCCTGTAATCCACTTTTCTTTCAAACGTTGGGAAGCTTTGGAAAGATTTTGTGTATTTTTCCAGAACAGTGGTTCCCAACCATCTCTACAGGTCTCACAAGTTAGTGTAAGAACATCACTGTGAAAGTGTGGATGTTGGGTTAATAAGCTTTGCTAAGCCTGTATTACCTTTGTGGGATGCATCAACAGTAGCTGCTAGGGAACAGCAATTCGTCAGGGGCAATGCATTTTAGCAAGAAGAGAAACACTGACAATTCTCTGGAGTCAGCTTATGCTACAAGATTGGGAATGATAGGTTTAGTTCAGGAATTAGAGATGCCTCAATAGACCCCAAGATACTTAACATGAATCTGAGCATGAAACACTATACAGAAGAACGTGATTTTCATACTCTTGAATGAATGGAGCTGCAGCTGTATGCAGATGCAAAACACCTTGATTCTGTAAACATGAGTATCAGGAAATATTTAGTTGCAGCTTTCTTAGTAAAGTAATTGTCACTAGAACAGGAGACACTTGAGTTCTTGCTAAGCTTACCTTACAGAGGGAATCTACATGAATATATTTTCAAGCTAACAGTATCCTTTCATTTCTAGAAATGAATGCTTCAATAAAGTACTGCTTCTATGTCAAGTACTGCTTCTATTTCATTCCACTGAAAAATGGACTTAAGAGGGAAAGCCTTCATCTCCCAATAGCAAAGTGTTGTTTCCACAACTACATACCTATTATCTTATCAGAGAAGTGCATAAAATAAAAGGTAAGAATTTATTGCTTATTGCTCTGAAACACCTTGGTAAAAAGTCTCTTAGCTCTCATTATCTTTCCACTTAAAGCAAAGTGTCTACAGTAAAGAAACAGAAGTTAGTGATAATTGTGTAAGTTCAAAGAGCATATAGAAGGCTTTGTTTCAGCCCTTTAGTTCAAATCAAATAATATGCCTTTTTGAATTCTGACAAACCACCCACTTGAGCATTATATATCCCGTATTTACAGAGGGAAGAAGACAGATATGCTAAGAAGACTTTACCCTGTAGCTACCAAATATAGACTGTCAGGAGAGAGAAATCCTACTACAAATCTGGATTGCTTTATGACTGCAGGAAAACCTCTGAAGCTTTTTGTAAAGTGGTTATTTGACATTACTAGCTAAATAACTTAAAATTTTCTTATGACACGTAACTTTCCAAGCCTATATTCTCTAGTATTTAGTTGGCCATGATTGACAGTACAATAATACTGTTGGATAAGATTACAACTGTTACTCAAAAAGATAAGAAAAAAAAAAAGAGAGAGAGAGAAAAAAATATCAAAACAAGTAAAGCTCTTAACTTTTCCTCCTTTTCTTTTCTACTAGCCGACTTTGTCAGGTCAAATTGGGCTGGTGTAAACTGATTATATCTGACCATAAGATGGTGCTAACGCTACTACATAGGCAATAAAAAAACACACTTATAAAGCAACAAGCAACCACACAAATGTGCTTCTGGATAACAATTTCCTTTTCTCGTGACTTTTACAAGAGACATTTGCTGATGTCCAATAACAAGAACACGCCAGCTCTTGCACAAGCTTCTATAACTGCAGAACATCCTGCAGAAAGGGAGCTCAGTGTGGGAAAAGAAAGTGAAAGAAGAGCTGTTTTCTGACTAACAAATCTCATTTGCACTTGGGATAGCTTGATACCTTGTAAACAATGGTATAGAGAGATTAATTTAGAGATGATTAATTCAATTTTATTCCATTTCATTAATTCCATTAACATTCCATGTTAATGTACAGTGAAAGGTACTATAGAAATTTATGAAACAGAAATAATTCCAGTTGTAGATAAAGGACCTCCTTAGCCAAAAGTAGGAAAGCCCTCCCTAAAGCACACTCTAGTTCTCAAAGTAAGAATGATACCTTTCCCAGTCACTAACAGAAATTAAAGATGTAATTGAAAAATCCTGATTTTTCTCTTTGTGTAGCCATGGTGATCCTACACATTAGGCAGTATATTAATGCGCATGTATACATGCACACACAGCATACATGTACATGCAGTGTATTTTCAATATCTACCTAAATATCCATATTGAAATCCTTGTAACTCTTCTACCCCTTCTACCAATTTTCAAAATCTGCCAACGGCAATACTCTGAACTCAAGGCATCTTTCCATCTATGTTTCAAGGTTCTTCTTTGAAGTATTTCTTTAAAGAATGCAATGTTGTTTTTTTTTTTCCAACTATTTGAACTCTAGAAAAGTACATGCTTCCCTTAAACATTAATTTCACTATTCTGAAAGTTGCAGTTAAAAATCAGCATGAGATAAAGAATTAATTTACATGTAAATGTACTGGAATTTGGCAAAAATACAAACACTGCAAGACAAAGAGAATTTCAGTAACCATAATTACAGGGGTCACAAATAAGCTTTCTAATTAGCTATTGTGTGGGTTGCTTTTTTTTCAGTGAAGACATCTATTCAGTTTTTCTTACAGGCATATTTCTACTTAATGTTTTTCTACACTGCACTCCCTTGACCCCTCTCCCGACTGAAAACTTGTTTACATCATTTTATTAGATGTTTTTCACTTCAGCTTTGTGAACACCTACCTGCACAGGTCGACCATCCTCTTGTCCGATCATGTTCCTCCAGTCCTGCAGTGAGCGCTGGAGGCTGTCGAGTCCTGTCTCCCAGAGCCTCACACCACCTCCCATGTCCACACTAACCAAGCCTACTTTGCCCAGAGGTGCCAACAGGGCATCAGCATCTGAGATCTTAGACAGCCAAGATGTATATGGAGAAAGAGATCCTGAGCTGAAAAACAAGAGAGAGTGTGATCAATCTTGAAGTTGCAATTAAAAATAGGGTGAACATTTCTTTAGTTAAGCTGCAATTACACGAAAGAGTACCCTCACTCCATGACAGACCCTAACTAAGCCCTGCAGATCTTTTATATGAAAGATTCCACCTACTGAAACTGGGTATGACTGGAATAGATACCTATTCACAAAAGCAGTGTAAAAGACCAGGCCAAAAGGGAACACATTGCCTAGTCCACTGTTGTATTTCATCTATCTGAAGAAAGTTACTCTTTACAAAAAACTACAAAGAACATGAGAAAATTAAAAATGTGTTATAGAATAATACAAAACTAAAAAAGATACAGGAAAGAACATGACCTAGGCACTAACGAAAATATCTCTGCACCAACTAATACCTCTCTTTAACAAGAGCTTTAACAAGTGCTTTAATGAAAGAAGAAAATTTAAACATTTATTTAAAGATGGCACAGCTTTATGTGCAGAGAATCTTAGCACTGTTATAAACAGTCAACTGACAGACGAAAACTTACTGCTGAAATGGGGGTCTAACAACTACATAACAGGAAAGGAAATTGGTTAAAGTAGGAAAGATTATTTGCACTTTCTCAGTACTAGTAGTCACACACATAATAACTTGCAACTTCCATTAATTAATACTACAATTCATAATTTAGACGAGAAATAAAACAGTTACTTATACACCTCGAAGACTGAAATTATCATGAACTAATTCAACTGAAGAAGAGTTTCCTTAGCATTTGACCAGGATAACTATGCCAGAAGGAAAGGTTTTTAGGTTTTAGCTTAGAATTATTCATCTATATGAAGTCACTTTACTTATCTGTTCCTAATGGAGTACATTTTTTTAATCTGAAATTCTGCTCAGATTTATTTTGTAATAAGGAGCTTAAATCCTCATACAAGGTTAAGGGTCATGATGTTGAGGTTTAGTTTTGTACTTTCCAATAATGTCTCAGTGTGGAAAAAAGGTGTGATATTCTACTATTTCTCTGACGTGGTTTTCATGTTTTCTTTAAACATGGACATTTAAGAATGCCATTTAAAACAAAAAACTTCACTATAGTTGAAAATGACAACTTGTAACCAAAATATAGATATAAATAGCAAAATACTTGCAAATATACTCTATAATGGTGAGAGATAGATACTAAAACTATACAGAAACCATATCTTTTGCCTACCTGTATGTATTGTACAAGACACTTGTTTACAATGCAAGATAGTTGTGCGTGAAAGAATGTGTATGTTCAAAAAGAAGATCTAAAACATATACAAGTTCAAGTTATTTTCCACGTCAACTTTATATTGGACCTTGATTCCTGGTTTACTGACACCTAGTACTGGATCATTCTGCCTGTTAGACCTGAAAGATTTAAAAAAAAAAAAAAAAAAAAAGGGAAAGGAAAAAAAAGATAGAAAATAGCAAAACAAAATGAAAAAGGGTAGGGGATAAAGTGGGTGAAGACAGGTAATAAGCAAAGGGTATGGAATTGAAATCTGAAGATAAAGCTGCTTTTCATATTTACTAATGAACTGTCACATTTTCATTGGTATCACATAGAAAACAGAAAACTTTTGACAAAAATATGCTGCAATAGTTGCATTATTTTACAAGGTACGTGTGAATTTCTTTCACCTTCCACATCACAAGAAATAATTGCTTGTTCTGAAGTAATATGGCAGACTAAATTCTGTTTAATCTTCCTGTAAGGCACAGGCTTCTCTAATCAATAAAATAACTTACCTCGGAATAGCAATGTATTTGATTTTCTTTGAGTTAAGATCTGTTACTTCTAAGTATCCAGCAGCTTGTGGAGGAGTGACATCTGAAAACAAACAAATGTTATTTTCCTGCTGCATGATTAACTGGTTATTGCATTTGCATTTAGTAGATTAAGTTTAGGCATTTCATTATACAGTACCTGCCAGAAAATGATAAACTTTTACATTCAACATAGGATTATGACTTGCAAACACCGAGCCATGTTACTATTATAATAGTGAGCATCTAGACAGGCAAATTATGAAAGAACAATGTATTTGTATAGCAAATGTAAAAATTACACATAAATATAGTCCTACTCACAAAAGCACTAATCAGGCATTACTGCAATCCTTAATTCACAGCTTTTATCTGTCACTGAAGATAATGTCAGCTGTACATCTGTCTCAAAAAGCATATTGAGGAACATTTCAAAACATTGTACTTTTAATTCTCACTTGAAAATTTCTCAATAATATTAAACTTAATGTTGCTGCCTGAAATTGAATTAGGTAGATTCTCAATTATGCAAAGGTTTTATAAGTTCAGTTAATAACTCTAGACTATCAGGCATTTACTATTCCATTTGTGACAGAGTTTATTGAGTATAGATAACACTATGGTTTCTCTCTCTGAAAAAAATGTGTGCGTTTGCTTGCCTATGTTGACTCTTGCAAACACTCTTCCTGGGCTCAGAAGTGGCTTCCAGTTAAAGCTGGCTTTCATCTACCTGGAGTAAATTAAGGAACTAAAGTTTTTCAGAACAGAAACCACAAGACTGAATTAGACTGCATGGCATGGGTACAAAATATTATTGTCACTAGATGAAAGCAAGTCTAGATTTCCTTCTGAAACAACATACTTTTCAGCTCCTTGAAATGAAGGAGAGCTGATGTTACCTGCAGAAGTGTTGGTGCTTGCATACAGCACACAGAAAAACCAGCAAGATCAGAGATATAAGGGGACCTAACATTCAAATGAGTATAAAGAACAACCCACAGGAGCACATCATACATATCTACAATACCTATGTATCTACAGTATGCACATTTACAGTAGTTTATCTGCTGAATTTACTCACGTTTTGTAAAAATGTAAATATAAAACACATTGAAAGTAGAGAAAAAAATCTGATAAGATATATATTTGTAGGCCACAGAGCATTCTGTCTAGAGCATTTTGTCTAGATTTTGTCATTTTTAAAAAATGTGCTCTCTTTTTGGGTGGTAATGGAGAATAAGATACAATTTAAAAATCCCAGTGAAGATCTAGAACATGTAGATATGCTAACTGGAAAAGGTAGAACTATAGGACAAGAATTAAAGAGAATTAAATTAGAGAGAGAACATAAATCAACCAAATTAAATTACAAGATAAAGGACTGAAGAGTATGAAGCTGAAGAAAAGGTAATTAAATGTTTAAATTCAACCCAGACCCCTAAACTGCAGTCAAAGATCTATGATGAACAACGTGCATAGTACATAGATGTTATGATGCTATGAGAACAAAACACAGGCTTTATATTAATATGAACATTAGATCTAAATAAATGCAGTGTTCTTCCCTCCTGATGAACACGGAGGGAGTAAAATAGTTATGCCCAGCTCATCAAACAAATTAAAATGTAGACACACAAGATCCAGGGATGACAAAGAGGTTAGCACAGATGGGCTGTAAGGACAAATTTAAGGAATTATTTTTATTTTTGGTTCCCAAAGAGAAGATTACAAGAAATAAAACACATGTACCATAATATCTTAAATATTCTTATAAAGGGAGAAGTATTATGCTGATTGAGTGGAGGTGCCATGAAGTATTCAGATTCATTTACAGCAAAACAGGCTGGATACTAGGTAAAGCCTTTATTATCCAAGGAGGGTGAAGCATTGCAATAGACCAGTCAGGGAAACTTTAGAATCTCTTTCAAATTAAGTTTTTAAGATAAATGCTAGAAAAACATTAGTCAAGAAGAGTCTAAACATGTAATATCCTGTTCCTCTACAAATAGGTAGGCCAGATGACGTGCTGAGGTTATTCCTGTAATTGTGTGTTGTATTATTTCATTCCAGTTACTGTCACACTAGTAGAGATACACGCTCAGTAACAGATTGTTATTTTATATTCATATATGGGAAGAGCTGAGAATCCAAGTAAATATTTGCTCTCAAGAAGCCCTCATTTCTATAGCCTTGTTTTCAGAATAAACATTAATTCTTAGTTGTTGGATTCTGCCATGAACTCTTGTCTAAGTTTATATTTTGTGGCCATACATCTATTTGGCAGTCTTTGGGGAAATTATTACTTGTTATGGTTTCTTTTCAAACATAACAATTACCCTAGTTTACTGTTCCGATAAAACATAAAGGAAATGATTTCTTTGCTTGTTATTCCTAGAACAGTTTTGGTAATATAGATTAGAGTGCACCAGAGTTTGGCTGAGTACTTTGAATTATTAATAGAAATGGAAGGCCGTGTGCCAGAACTGACCAGTTGTCCAAGAAGATGAGAAAGAAAGCCTGACAGAGAAGCAAGCTGAAGCCAGAATACAGAACAACTCAGAGGCAACATTAATGCAAGAATTTCAAGGGACTGCCACATGCTCAATTTTGTGTGATAGGACGCCTTTGTTTCACTGTGTCATCTCCTATGAAAGGATACAGAGGTTTATGAGCAAAGCCTTACACAACTCCTGTAGGTAAATAGCCACAGGTTTCCAAAGCAGAAACACCAGCACAGGAGAATCATCGGACCTCTGAAGTTCTCCCCATGAATTGTGTGGCACAATTCAGGATTAAGAACCTCCAAGGGTCCCAGACTGTATGTTAAGCAGCTCCTGGTAGCAGTTAAATGTATGCTCAACTAAATATTCTGTCAACCGGTGAGAGGCAAACTCCAGAAGAAACAGAAGCCCAGCAGAGGGGGCTGCAAATATTGGATATCAAATGGTCATGGTAAGGACAAGTACCTAAGAATCTCACCTTCCAAGAGAGCACATGAATGCACATCTCCTTTCTGTTACCCCTTTCTTCTTGGAAAGAATTTGGATTCATGCCAGAACAACGGCAATCCTAGGTCCCTCCAATCTAGTGTCCTGACTCCAGCGTAGCTAGATGCTTGAAAAGAGTAAGAACCATCGGCAAGCACACACAGGTTATTTTCCTCAAGTCACCAACCTGTTCCAATTCAGGTGCTTCTTGAGCTGGATGTGCTGTCTCTATTTTTATGTCTTCTTAGTAACATACCATGAGTTTTCCCATGAATCCATGTTTCAGCATTCACAACATCCTTTGGCAAATGGTTTCACAGGTTGATTCACTACTCTGTGAAGAACCACCTCTTTTCATTTGCTTTGATGAAGTTTCTACTATCAGTGTCTGCCTGCTAACTCTGGTACCAAGTGTAAAAATTATTCATTCTTCCACATCTCCATGCCATACATGTTCTTGTAGAACTCCACCATATCCCTCTCTATTGTCCTGTCTCAAAATTCAGGAGACTTGTCTGATGCAATTTTGGTCTTTTCTGCCCTCTTCTGAACTTTTTCCATTTTAGGTATCACCCATCTTGAGATGGAGGACCACAACCGTACACAATTAAGGATGTATAGATTTACACAACAGCGCAATTTATTTTATTTTATTTTATTTATTTTTTTTTGCCTCTGTTCCTCCCCTAATAATTCTCAGTATTTGATTTGCTTTTTTGACTGCTACTGAGATTTGGACTATTTTAATAAAAGTATCATGACTCCAAAATCCTGCTCCTGAGATGCAATGATCTGCTCATTTCACATGTAATGATCAGCCCATCATTTTAGACGTAGAATTTAGACTTCTTTTCTTCCTTCACGTACATTATACTTATCTACACTGAATTTCATCTGTCATTTTTATTGCATGGTCAGCATCGCATGTCCTGTAATCCTCCATAATTCTTTATTCTGTGAATAATAACCAGTACCATCAGCAAACATTATCACCTCATTGTTCATTCATTTTTCTTTTCTTTTTTTTTTTTTTTTTCATGACTACACTGAGCAGCACAGATCTCTGCAGGACTCCATGTATAGCTTCCTTTCCACTAGAAAAAATGACCATTAACAGATAAATGGAAAATGTCTGAAATCTTGAAAAAAAGGTGATTGAATAGAATACCTAGAGTCTTGCTTGGGTCTAATTTAATTGTATCAGTAAGGTCATATTAAACATGATTCAGTTAAGATCAATTTTGGCAATTCATAAATTCAAACATGATTTAGGAAAGAAAAATCGATGATAATGATCTTCAAGATGGCCTTGAATCTTTCAACTCAAATTGCCATAAAGCACTTCACTACCTATAATGCATTAAAATGTCTATAAATCTAAAGGCATCAATCACTATTCATAAGCATATATCACACCACAGTTGAGGAAAAAAAGTTAACATCTTGTTCAGCTGATATACATGAAATTGTTCAGCCACACAGAAGCCAGTTCTCAGACAGAGAACCTGTTCAGTTCATTCATATCCAGTCTTCAAAAAGGACATCCTCTGTTTTTTAATTATATTTATCCAGTGTTATAAAGTGCTAATTTACAACAGCAACTTAAAAGACTTAAAAATGACGGTGTCAATTATAGCTTCTCATTTGGAAACACTGAATCTCTCCCTCACCCTCAAATTAATAAACTAATTGAATAAAAGCTCAGAAAATTTAACTTCTGAACTTTTCTACCATCCACATCAGGTTTTATTGTTGTTGTTTTTACATGTGAAGGCCTTAAAAAAAGACTCAGTCTGATCCTTCAGTACTTTATAAAGTGTGACGAGATTAGTTCCAAGACTGTCATGCTAACTATTACTAACATTTTAAGTAAATTCTAAAGTTTTTAAAAGCTAACCTTTTCTTCGCAAATGTAGGCAACTTTAATTTTCTGTCCTGTTTATATCTTTGCCTTTGCTTCTTTAGCCAAAGACTAAAAGACTTGGACTGCTTCTCTAGAACTTTTAGAGCTTAGACAGATAAAGAAAGACTATTGGAAGCAACGTTGGGTGAGATGGGTGGACTACAGAGATGCTGTTTGCCATTGGAGAGTGAAAATTTGTGCAGACAAAGCTCAATTAGAGTTGAAGCTGGCCATTATTGTGGGGGAAAATAAAAAAGGCTTTTAAAAATATGTTAACAGCAAAAGGAGGACAAGAGATAACATTGGTCCATTATATAATGAGGATGCTCACCGCACAAGTAGGGACACAGACAAAGCAGAAGCATTTAATGCTTTCTTTGCCTCTGTCTTCAGCATTGATGCTGGGTCCAGGGACCCCCAGAACCCTGAGCTGAAGGACCATGACTGTGGAAACAATAAACTCCCAGTTAACTCTGAACTTGTGCAGGATTTGCTGCTCCATCTGGATGCAAACGTCTATGGGGCCCAATGGGATTCATCCCAGGGTACTCGAAGAGCTGGCTGATGTCATCACAAGACCTCTCTTGATTCATTTTCAACAGTTTTGGGAATCTAGAGAGATCCCTGTCAACTGGAAACTGGCAAATATTGTCCCAAATTTCAAAGGCTCCATTTTGGGGCCAGTTCTTTTCAATGTTTTCATAAATGACCTGAAGGCAGGACTTGGAGATACACTAAGGAAGTTTATACTAAGTAAGGATTTGCAGAGAAATCTTGACACATCAGAGGGATGGAAAATCTCCAACTGCATGAAATTTAAGAACAAGTGCCAGATTCTGCACCTGGAAGGGGCAACCCAGGACAACACAGACTGGGGGATGAGATGCTGGAGAGCAGCCCCATGGAAAGGAACAACGGGGTTCTGATTGATGGAAAGTTGAACATGAGCCAACAGGGTGCCTTGGCAGCCAGGAGGGTCAACCATATTCTGGGGTGCACCAAGCACAGCATTGCTAACTGGTTGAGGGAAGGGATTGTTCTGCTCTGCTCTGCGCTGGTGCAGCCTTCACCTTGAGTATTGTGTGTGGTTTTGGGTGCCACAATGTAGGAAGGACATAAAACTATTAAAGAGTGTCCAAAGGAGGGCAACAAAGACGATGAAGGATCTGGAGGGCAAGATGTGTGAGGAGCAGCTGAAATCACTGGGATTGTTCCACCTAAGAAGAAGAGGCTGAGGAGAGGCCTTATGGCGGCCTGCAGCTTCCTCATGAGGGGAGTGGAGGTGCTGAGCTCTGCTCTCTGGTGACCAGTGTGAGGACCCAAGGGAACAGCATGAAGATGCATCAGGAGAGGTTCAGATTAGGAAAAGGTTCTTTACTGAAAGAGCAGTCAAGCACTGGAATGGGTTCACCAGGGAAGTGGTCACGGCATCAAGCCTGCTGGAAGTTCAAGATGCCTTTGGACAATTATCTCAGAAATATGGTTTGATTTTTGGGTGGTCCTGTGTGGCGCCAGGAGTTGGAGTTGATGATCCTTGTGTCTCCCTTCCAACTTGGGATATTCTATGATTCTATGATTAAAATAAAAGTTTGCAGACAATTACTTTTCTACTCTTTTAAAATCATAAATAAAAGGGTTTCTCTACACAGGGAAGTTAATCTTTGTTAAGTGAGAGCAGATATATTAGATCATTTATTTTGGAAAAGCAAGTTAATTTGGAATAAAGCATTTATTCTGGGAGAGAGAGTTCACATAGTACAAAGCAGGATTAGATTCTTCCACTGATGTATTCAAAAAATCCACCCTTCTACCATGTAGAAATGGTTTTGAGGTTTCTCTTTTGATAGTGATTTTCCCTTGGAGACCTTTGCAAAACTCATGAATACTGTTACTTAGCACTAATCAGCACATATTTAGTTATTGGCTGAATAAGCTAAAGATACAATGGTAACAGAAAACTTGTGGCAGCACAAAAAAGTCTGAAGGTCTGTACTCTATACCTGTCTTATAAGTGATGGCTTTGCTATACCTGAATGTTGCTCATTGACTTGTACATGAGAAGTAAAAAAAAAAAAGGGTCTCTTCAGATTGGAGAGAAGGTAGATGCGACTGCAGTTTACAGTCATGTAGGTGATGTTCAAGATGAATGCAGACTTGTTATTCACCCAACCCTGCCGTGCTAGAATGTGAAGCACTTGATAAACCTTGTTAGGAGACTGGATCATGACAGAGAGTAGTGAACTTGCGAACTTACTGTGGAGACACACAAGTTCAAAAAGGGACCAGACAAATTTGTGCACAATGGGTCCATAAAAGAAGATTTAGAGGGTAAGGCAGGGATGTACTCTGCTGCATCCCTAATAAAACAACAATGAATGGTGAGATCTCAAGTATGAAAGGAAAGAAACAAAAGTGCCTGGCTCACATGCATTCTCTAAATAACCTTTCCTGCTGGCCCTGCTAGAAACAGAGACAGGGTCTGTCTTCAAGCTAAGTGAGATGGATGATTGGTTTGACAAATATGGCATGTCTTACAATTGTGCATCCGAGCAAAGGTTGCAAAGCTGATTGCTGAACTGGAACAATCACATTCCTGTAGTTGGTTCCCAGTGTGGGCAAAATGAGAACCCATCTGCTGGCATATTCACATTGTAGGTAGCCTGTTTAATACCTCAGAGGTACAGTTCGGCATGTTAATAAGATACAAATTCACTTTGAAATTGGCAAAATAAGTGCAAATACTCTTATTTCTCCTCAAATACTTGCTCTGTAATTATTTGAAAACATTTTGTAAAAATTCACAAGTGATTGCAGTTTTACAAAACAAAAACAAGTATGTACAGTTATTGCAGCACAAGTATATGAACCTCTTACCTTTTGGGTAAATGTCTTTCAAAGGCACATCTCCAGGTGGTAAAATTCTGACTATTTGATTAGAAGCCAATAAAGTTACACAATTGGTTTGTTTTGCAGCTCCTCTTTTCCTCCGGGCTCCATAATAAAATGAATCAGAAGGAGAAGCATTGCGACTCAGAGAGGAGTTTCTTTTCCAGCTGTACACTTCACTGGGAGACTGCAAGAGACAAGAAAAAAAAATTCTACTGAAAAAAATAGTTACTATAATTGAGCCTAAGAAAAAATATTCCTTAGTAAGGTCCACTTTCTGTCTAATTTCAGATCAAATGCAGCTACAGTGGTTACCTGATATGACAAGAAAAAGACCTGGATTATTTTGTCATTAAAAACTCTTGTAAGGAGTGAAAAAACAGTAGATCTATACAAGCTTTAAGAAGTCAGACTCTTTGAAGATCTAAAGTTGTAAAGTTGAATCAACTTTTTTTTTTTTTTAACATTGAACTAGGAGCATTAAAAAAAACACTAGTCTGGAAGCAAACATGGACTAAATGAACTATTGAACTAAAATGAACTATTACCATAACCTAGGTTTTCACTAGTGTAGATAAATGTAAACATATTTCAGTTAATAAATTTAAAGGTAGACATTAAGGCTATGATTTGGTCCAGGTTTAAAGACAAAAATGTAGGTATGCACATATCCAAACCGTGCTTCATCTTTCTCTGCAGTCAGTAGAGCCTAGAGAGCGAATCATCTGATCTTGAAGAAGGCTTCTACATTTGGTCAGCTGAAAACTACTTCTATGAATAAGAGCTTAGATATCTTGCTCATATGTGATAAACACCTATACCACTAACACCTGAACTTAGAGGTCTGAATCAGAAGTGTTGTTCCATCCCCCTTGTATTCACATTTACATATTCATGTAAGGAAAGACAGGCCCCTAGTCTAAATCAAGGAGAACAAAGCGTTTTTCATCAGTATTAGCACAGAGGGGTGTAGCACCTCTAGCACTCCCTCCTCCAGACTATCTTGCTTGTCCTGCATCTGTTGTCCCTTGCATCTATTTATAATGGTTATATGAATATACTATATATAATGAATATACTTTTCATATTATGAAAAGCTAGTGTATTCATTCTCATAATAATATAAATCCAAATCAGGTAAAACTCAAAAGCAAACTGCAAAGTCACAGGGAATGTGTTATTATCAAAGACGTATTTTTGAATCCTCCTGGGTTTCAAAGTATTTTCTTCTATTATTTGGCTTCTCCCAAAATTCATGCCCATTAAGAGCTAAATTTTCTAATTTGGCCCAATCTATTAAACACATCACCTCTTATATATATATCCACAGACAGTAAATGTAAGTATTAAACATACCACTGTTATCTTCCCTGTGTTTACCTCCAATCCTTGCAACAGCATTAATTATTGCACCGTTAAGTTTCACTTTCTTTTCTTGTCCTTTTCTATTTGTGTCACAAAACTTTTGGATACAGAGTGGGCAGGATTACATGTGGTATTTATACTTAGCCATTTCATTAAATAGTGATTGTGGGCAGTTTTATTACCATTTTCTGCATCTTTTTCTTTTCCTTAAATCTACAGGCTTGCTAGCTGCTGGACACTGAACAAAAAGTTCATATTGAACAGTTCAAAATGATGCTGATATCATTTTTCTCAGTGGTTATATTTAAAAACAAACAAACAAACACAATTTATAAGATAGTCTTCTAGAAGCACCACCTGCAGCTTACCTACAGTGAATTTTGTCTGTGGTACACAATATCTTGCCCAGTTTCTTATTATTTCAAACTCCAATGAAACCCTTTTAGAATAGACTGTCCTACCAAATGATTTACCATGAACGTACCCTTAACTGTCATTCCCTTCTTCTGTATCATTTGGTAAACAGGTATTTAGCTGGTTACAGAATAAATGAGATCATATTACTTCATTGTGTAATAATGCTGAGTATTTACCAAGAGGTCTGGGAAACCAATAACAATAGTAGCGTAATTATGTTCATCTGAGAAAATCCTGTTGGGGGAGCTGATCTTTTGTCCAACAGCTGCACTGAGGTTTTCTGAAGATAGCTGGTCACTTGAAACTGCATGCGGCACACTCAGTTCTGATGCTAAACAGGGAAATTAAACAAAATGAAAGTCATTTAATCCAGACGTGTAATAGAAAACAATATTAACTACATGAGTGCTGAGCACTAATCATTGCTACTACTTTGAGGATAAACTTACTAACAAGCAGAAAATTTGATTATACCATACTATAAAAAAGAAAAAAAAAAGTCAGGAAATAATGTTATTTTTGTGAAGTTAAACACTTAAAATCAGGAAATAATTAGTTTTGTATTTGCTTATACCACTTAATTTTGCCCTCTATTGCACAAACGAGACACAAAGTCTATGGCATATAACAGCATGTGATCTCATTAAAGGTTGTTTTAATGCATGTGCACAAAAAGGCAAAATGTAGGTTTGTACAGGTATTTGTCAATGTGACATTTCTTGGTGGCTGTCTTTTTGTCTTTTCACTTTAAATAATGCTATTAGTAACACTTTTCTGGTAAATAATGGTCTAGTTTTCTTTTTCTTGAAGCTAAGGAAAACTAAATTTTATTCTGTGCAACTATAACAGCCCTTTACCTTGCCTGATATTACAAACAGTCAGAACCCCTGATCTTTAGTTCTGCAGCATCTCCTTTACCCAGTAGCAGGAGAAAATCTTTCCTCCCTCACAGGATGAATGAATGTGGGTCAGTGGAAAACCCACACCGGTCTACCTTTTCTTAGCTCTCCTGCCACAGGTTCTGTCTCAAACAATGACAACAGGCTGAAGATAATACATTCTGGGTTTGCTGGATGAGTAGGAAAAAAAGTGGAGAGGGGATATGATAGCCTTTCATATTAGAAAGACAACATAACAAAGGATAAATAAGGCACAAAAAGCATGCAGCAATACACTGTCCACAAATACTTTGAGACTGGAAATTGTAGTAAGGCTTCTACCCATCTAAGGAATGATACTCTATAATGGTTTCTAAATAAGGCAGTAAGAGGAAGGAAACTACTGTGCTCTGATGGAGCTTGATAATTTGATAGAGTAAACTACACAAAAGATAAAAAGGATCCTAGATATTTAAGCTGTGATAAGACTACTTGGTATCCAATTTGTTGCTGTTTATGTAAAAAATAAGCCTTATTTGTTGCTTGCCAATAATATTTGCTTGTATCATGTTTATACCATGCTAATCTCATTCTTCAGACTTAAGCTAGCCTCAAGGATCAGGAAGAAATTTCTCCCTCTTTAACACAAAAATACAGCTATTTCTTTATTATTTTTTTCCTCTGTCTCTCTCAGACACACTGGAGACAGGTCATAGCCTATAAACTGTCAGGTGGGATGCACACATACTTCTAGTGTTATTTAACCAGGCAGACTAAAGATTTTGTGCACCTTGATCAGGTGCTTAGGGTTGAAAGTATCACCAGATCTACAGACTAGCAGAATGATGACCACTGGGGATTTTTGCCTTCTTCTGTACCATAAGACATGCTTCATTTCCTAGCAGCATCTGGGAATTCTACGGAGCAAATTCCCCCTATCTTTTAACATAGGTGTGATGGTGCACACTTTCTGCAGATCTTTATGATCAATGACTTCTGTTAGGTTTTAACAGGAGGTCTTTGTATTTTCAAAAAGTGCTAGACAATGTTTTCTAGCTCATCTGAGCATGTGTAATAGATTTACAACAGTATACAGATTGGGCTCACCAATATATTTGGTCCCTTCTATGTGCTAATAACTGCCTAGTCATCTTTTTTCATTTTCCATTCTGTATGCTTGTACATTTCCTAAAAGTCCATGACTGAAGGTCTTAAATGCTTTACTCAAACAACCTGAAGTTTAAGCATAGAATTTACCATGCTTTTTGGAAAGTTATTATTAACCAAACACGATAAGGGGAGGACAAAAAGAGAATCTGAGAGAAGGTTACCCAGACCTTTAAAGCAAAGAGCCTTGTTTGTGCAGCTGCAAACACAGAAATGATTAAAAAAAAAAAAAAAAAAAAGAACAAGCCAAGCTTGCATTCAATACCCGTTGTTAAGCCAAATCCCATGTCAGCTGGCTCTTCATTCAATGCATACAGCTGGCAAACCTCACTGTCTTCAGCCTCCATATGAGCACGCTTGGTTAAAAGAAATTTCCTGTAAAGGATACACATTTATAGTAATTCCGGATTAAACTTGTAACTCTAAACAAGGACTTTTATTTTCTGAAACAGCAGAAAGATTCTACATTCATGTAAACAAGGTTATCAACACCTTTTTCTAAAACTATAATTTACCAAACACATGTGAGACAGGAGAGGGTAAGCCAACCAGAGGCAGATTTGTCTTCTGGTAAGTATTTACATACTTCTATCTGCTGTGCGTTTATATAAAATTAAGAAAGAGGAGTAATATTTCTTTCATGTGACTAGGAAGTAAGGCAAGTAGGCACTAACTCTGGACTATGTGGCTGTATTTCCAAAGCCAAATCCACCAACAATCTAATTGCTAAAGATCGACACCACCTCAGTAAAACATGCATACAGTTAAATCTAGCCTAGATTTTCAGAGGTGTGCATGCAGGCATGTCCTGTAGGTTTCCTGCTCTACAAGTCTATCTGCACTTTTACCAAGTAAAACACCAACTGTTTAAGTCTAGTTATTCTTACAAATTGAAGAAACAACTCTGAGACCAGGAGCAAAACTCCTGAACATAAACAAGACATGAACAAGACATAATGCATCAAGAAAATTGGGTTTAACTAACTTATTTGTTCCATTTTCCACCAAGAGCCACCGGTCTTCAGCCACAAGGAAGACAGATTTCAGATTGATTGGAAGTGAGATGGTGTGAGTTTGGCCCTCTAATACGTCCAGTACGATAAGACGGTTCCTGTAAAATTAGAAGCCAAGAAAAGAATAATTAGATAGGTATGTATATGAGGTAATCCATTATACATCAGTATAATACAAGCATATAATTTAAATCTCACCCTTCTTCTTTGTAGAACACCAGCCAGTTTTTGTGTGAAAACTCTCGGCACATCTTGTAGCTGCTCTGTACAAAACACGTCATACAGCAATTAGGGTTTGTTAGATTAGTCCCAGTGAGTTTCCCTGACTCCTCTCAAAGTGTACTCCATTTTTCTGTCACTTGGAATAACTCACTCCATTAATTACCTTTCAAAATGCTATCTAGCCTGTCTTGTCCCAAGTCCTATAATTGCATCATAATTTAGTTCATTATTTTGGACATAATCCCTTGTAACAAAATGTTCTGTTATTCCCAGCTCTAGTTCCAAAGAGGGAGATTTTAAAGATACATATCCACAGACAATATGACTTATTTATATCTTTGATGTCACTACTGCATAACAATGCTATTTTCCATTGAAGGCATTTAAACATACAGAAGTGTAAACAATTAAGTGCTTGTGCCCCCACAAACAGTAAAAGCAAAACAATCCTGGAGCAGTTTTTCCAATACTGAGTTTTGATTTCCAACAAAAACAGTATAGTAGAAGCAGGTGTTACTCCTCACCGTCTCCTCCTTGCTGCTCCACCAAGACGTTCTCTTCGGAGACTCCTGATCATCTGGCGAGAGCAAAAGTCGGCGAAGGGCACCATTGTTTGTATCCAGCAACAACACAACATTGCTCTGTAAACGAGAAGCAGATCTGCGTACATCTCAAGCCCATTTAAGGGACTACAATAAATCTGTCTGAAGCACTCTAGTGACCTAGGTCGTTTCAAAAAGATGACCCTGACTTTGTTGGTAAACATAGGCTGGATCTTGGTTCAATTTCAAAGTTCATGGAGAAATATAATCGTTCAGGTTATGTAATATAAAAAAGATGGAATAATATTTCAGTTTTTCCATAGTGTTTTATCTATACAGCTTCTGCATAAACTCTGGAAGTTAGACCAGTATGGCTTATGTGTTTAAGCTGTAGTCAGCTACATATAAGATACACCAGTTCTGCTTTGTCAAGCCACTAAAATATTTAGTTTAAGTTTTTATGTTTCCTTAGCATTACTCTAAAGTATCCATTGCTTGAATTACACTGAAGGTGAAAAACTGGTGGGAAGAGAACTGATTCAGTATTTCTTGCCAAGGTTCATACTTCAGATACCTTGGAGCCTATTAAAAATCCCAGTGTGCAAAAATCCTTCTGTGAGCTGCATGCTCAAGGAGCTTACAGTATCAGAGGGAGGATGCTGCTGCAGGACAGCAGGATGACTCTAGAGGATCCATATCAAGGACAGGACACTGAACAGAGTGGGGCAAGTGTCCTCCACATAAAACATGAAAAGATGGCATGCTAAATATTAAACCTCTTCAGATTTCTCAGATTGTTACTCAGTGCCCCAGGGTTAACACATCATGTTAGATGATGGGGAGAAGGAACAATATTTCCCCTTGTCAGCCCCAGGTCATGCACGGGGAAGGGACCACAGTATGTCAGTGATGTTTTTCCTGGCTGCTGCAGCTTGTCTCCAGTTCTGTGACCCACATGTCACATGGAGCTGATCCACTATGTGTGAGGTGCTGCAGCCAAGTCTGGAGTGGATGCCATGGATGAATGCACCTGACACTGAAAATACACAACTTGGTGAACATGCTTTTCTTGCAGGGTCATTTTAAAGGTGTCTTTTTACGTAGTACTATAGCTGCTCCTAATGGGTTTAAGAATTCAAGAGAACAACCATTCAGGGGCAACCTTAACTGCATCAAATGAACTTTAAAAGGTACATAAGAAGAAGTTAATTAAGTCTTCTGTTGAGCTTTTTGCCATTCAAGGAAACACTAGGTTCTGCTAGGGCTTACTAAAAGTAAACTGTCTACGTACAACATCTGTAATAACGCACGAAAGACGTTAAGGGAGCAAAACATAAATTCCCACAAAATTGTCCTAAATAAAACAAATACAAACAATCTGAGTCACAGTGTTTTTGTTCTTTTGGGGTAGGCTTCATATTTTCACTAGGATTATTTGAGAGAATTAACTTTATTCAATAATGACAGTCATTTGAAGCTAAATATGGTAAAGCATTTGAAATATTACCATGTTATTTGGAGCATTTGGGAATTTCAGCTGGAGTTCAATACTCCTAAAAAAAGAAGTTTGCTTATGCATTACAAACCAAAATCATAGAAATGCGGTTCGAGGGAAAAAAAAAAAAAGGGCATTTGCTTTGGATGTTGGTTTTCTGCCAAAACATTGGTTTTATTTATATAATTCTGCAATAGCACTGCTGAACTGAAGAGATGTATTAGCCTTCTCCATGAGATAAAGGACACGTATGAATCAAGTACATTCTTCCACTTAGCGCTGAATTTATGAGAGTAGTTGGTAATATAAAAAGCCTCTCCACTCCACCCCTTTTGATGTTAATCGTTTCCTTCTGTGCTAAGTGACTGATGTATATTCTGTCTGTGTGTAAGAATAGAATTTTGCGTCACTTGCGAACACGTCCAAAAGCAACTCTGGCAACTCTTCAAGTGGGCTGGGAAAAGACGGTGCTGTGCAATTCCGCTGTGTTTGTTCTTGACTGGGAGAAAAGTAACCTTTGGGCGACCTCCCGACCCCGATGTCTGGAATTCCAAACTTTGGACAGATGCAATAACCAATCTCATGAAGTGCCGTGCCTTTATTTTTAGTTACTGCAAAGTTTCCCTTTCCTTACTGCTGGCTTTATTTTAGCGAGCATTTTCCTCTTAAAAGTCCTTAAACCAAGCAGGGCTGTGATTTCACTTTGCCGGTATGGGAAGTTGGTCCTTACGGTCTTACAGACAGCGTGGAGTTAGGGAAAATGGTAAATTTCAATTTCAGGGTAGGACAGCATAAACAACTCAGTTTTACCCTTTGGTGTTCTCCTCATGATAACTCTCTGAGTTTCATTCTCTTCTACCCTTGATGCTCATGTCTTGAACAAGCAAGCTTGCTAACGCTCTCCTTTGCTGTCAGCTTCAGCTGAGGCTGATTTTTAGCTCTGGACAGTGTGCACTCACCTTGCCTTGGGTCCCACAAACATCTTTTTTTTTAACAGTGCCACTCTATAACCTCTTGAGTAGCACACCCATAACAATCCTGACACTGTATATATTAGGCATGAACACAAGGCAGTGTAGGCACAGACGTAGACCTATCCCATTGTTCATTAGGTCTAAGTGATAAAACTCTGTGTAAGAACTTATGGCAGGGTGCTCAAACCATCAAGCCTTCAGAGGCAGAGAAATGCATGCAGGTAGATTGTTGACCTTCTAATTAATGTGAATGGTGTCTTTCAGATAATTTAGGAGACTTGATTGCCCTAGAGATTTCGGAATATGGAGGACAGCAAATAGAGATATGAGCTTTGTGCTTACAAAAAAAACAAAGTCTTCGTCTTTTTTAAGATAAAAAAAAGGTGAGAATTACTGTCCGCTAGTTTTGAAGGAATACATCCTTTTTCCTGAGTGCATGTATCAGACTACCATGGGGATAAGAGGTTTCAGACGTTACTGCTAGTGGGTTTTAAGTCCTTCCATACGCAGGTTCCCACTTGTATTTCAGTCTAGATCACAAGCAGTTAAAAACAGTCTTCTTTTAAAGGATGTTTACATGCAATGAGCGAGGTGGATCCCTGTCAGCTCCTATGTCACATACTCCTTCTCTCACCACATGCTATCTGAGAGTTTCGACAAAGAGCTCCAGCAGCACGTGGGACAGGGAAAAGCACTTCCCTCCCTTCCTTTCCCACTTCCCGACAGAGAAAGATAAAAGCAGAGTTAAAGGATGCTGGCAGGACACTGCCTGGGCAAAGTTCATTGTGCTCACTGAGGCAGACTGTGGGCTACTGTCGGTCTAGCTGTAGCCTTGCAACAGTGCAAAGTACTTGTAAGAAAAAACGGAAGTGTGCAGTTAATTTATAGACAAATCAATTCTCAATATGAATTTTCTTCTTATACTTCTTATACGTGTCCCATTTCAAATCACATCTAAAGCTTATCAAAATTCTTTCCATGCTGTACTAGCTATCTTTCCGAGTGGTAAAAGCAAAAGGTGTAGAAAGAAAAAGGGGAAAAAAAAAGGAAAAAAAAAAAAGAAAAGGAATAAAAAGGGAAAAAGGGTGAAAAAAGGGGAAAAAGGAAACAAAAATAAAAAGAGAGAAAAAAAGGAAAAGGGCAGGCATTTCCTTTATAGGAAATAGAAGTATTTCTACTGGAATACTTATGGGAAGAACTGGAGTACTTATGGGAAGAACAGAGCAAAGGCGTCACTACTTTAATAAGATCAATATTTCTCCTTTACATTGCAATTTCCACCTTATAAAGAAATGACCTCTGAGATTTCAGAAGAGTCTTTTTAAAAACTATCAGCTCAGTTTAAACAAACAAAAAATGGAGTCAAAATAGGCTGTTCTCACTGAGATGAATGGCCACTGGGTGGAACAGTATAATCTAGCCTTTCTTCCTAGAAGATGAAGAGATGGCTTAAAAGCAAATAAATCTCTGATTTGTGCAATTAAATTAAATCCCCAAGAAGTTAAGTTTTAGTAAAATTTTATTTAAAAGGACAGGAAGGAATGGTGATTTTCATTTTATTTTACTGGAGGGCCCTACTGCATCCAGATGGATGTAATATCTGAGAAATAAATCACAAGCTTATTTGAAGAGCTGCAATATCATCATCTCGTCCTTTCCAGCAGTTATCATCCATTTCAAATTATTCTTTTCTATTACATAGTCATAAACATTTATCTCCAAAGAGCTTTATTAAAGCAAAGAAATTGGAAAAACTTCATAGCTTTTGATATTGCTTAATTAGTGGATTTATGAAATATCATCTGTCCAGTGGACTTCTTTTAATTTTTATAAATGCAACTTCTGATTTCTACAAATATACTTAATACTTCTTGGTCTTTTTGCAAGTACATACAGACAAATCTCTAAAGCATCACACACCATTTAGGTTTCTTGTTTTTCTTGCAGACCTGTTTGATGCACCCTTAGCACAAGTAGCTAATCCTTGGAGCCTTGTCCAAAATATAGATGTACCACTGATGTACTTGTATTAATATGTGAATGTTGTGAATTCTGAGGTTAAGGCTGCCAGTGATCTTAGAACACCCAAAGGCAGGCATGTCGACTATTCTAGCTGTCCAGGCTCCTTCTGTAGCCAATGGAAAGAGAAAGGCACCTCCAGAAGGACTTAACTGTGCTGCAGCTTAGCCAGGATGAATTTTCTTTTGCATCAACTTTATCCACTCAACAGACACAGAAGGTACTTGGAGGATTAGCTTAGACTATATGTTTTACTTAGACTGTACACATTCTCATAATATCATAAACAAAATCTCATTTAATTTCATGTACAGCAATATCCCTCATTTCACAGGTGCACCATGAAAGCACACAACTTCTCCATGGTTCCATTGCAAGAACTGGGTATAAAACCCAGGCTCCAAGTGGGAGAATTAAACTACTTGAGAATCAATCTTTCAATTAAGTAGGAATTAGAAACACAGAGATTGCAACACAAGCCCTAACATTAGGAAGGACTGCAGTGGCTGTGAAGAGTATAACAGGTGTATTTGGCTGATCTATACTTCGGTGCCTCATTTAAAAAGCAATTGCAAATATATTACTAATGGTGTCCGTAGATATGAATATGAAATACACAAGAGAAGCATTTTGCATTTTTTTTCTGTAGAAGACAGAAAAAAAAAATATTTTATCAATGTTACTTGATATATCTAAAATAACTTTTGAATGGTGTCCTAAGTATACAATGCAATACAATTTGCAATCAAGTGTGTAGTTTAATGAAGCACACTTTCACACTCAGTAAACTCTATGTTAATACTAACACAGTGTAAAGAGTCCTAAGATTAAGGTAAAGCATTCAGAATATTGTAATTCTGTATTGCTTTCCAGCAGTATAAATATACTTATTTTCAGACAGGATTTGTTCAAATTAGCACTTGCTAAGAAACTGACAATATTCAAACTTTCGTGAAAAAAACAGGAGGTTACAGCTCAATGTAAGTCAACTGGAAAGGGGCACTGAGCTGGCATAAAACAATCTTTATTTCAGAGTAAGTCATACTGTCATTGAAAAATATACGCCATGAGAGCAGGCAAAACCAGTCACAGAGTTAATTAACTGTCTAAAGCTTCATGGACAAACCTCTAATAAAACCCTCAGCGCTGAAACTGAATCCTCCTGTGATTTGGTTAAAAATGAACTAGCAGGACAATTATTTTCATGGTAGGAATTTCTAAGACTTAGAAAGCAAAGAATATTGCTTGCTGGGCTTTGTATTAAAAAGCGTGAGACATTCTAAACATTCTTAGACACAAGATAGACTGCCATCTGTTTTACAGTTTCCTGCATTGACTTTGCCAAAAAAGGCCAAGGATTGTTTAGAACTGAACAAATTTGTCATGTGCATCTCAAAATAACCCAAATCATACTTCTATAGCAGCTCAAGACAACCACGCAGACAATTGCGATAAGCAGGTATCTTCAGAATCATATTTTTCCAGTTGGCACTGGAAAGCGTCCAAGACAAAACTAAAGAAGGCATACGCAGCTCTACCAAAGGCAGAATTGTGTTTCTTATAAGGTATTGAGCTTAACTGTCATGTTTGGGGCCAGAAAGTGCCATCAACACTTGACAAATATTTCTGGAACAACAGTACCACAGAGACACTAGTTATGGAATGACTGAAAACTACTTAAATCCCAACTGAGTGCAGGAAAAGCTCTGCTAAATTGGCTTCTCCTACCTACCGAAAAATGAGCAGAAGAAATTCAGAACAAAATGAAAAGGAAGAACCAACCAACAATAATGACCACATTAAATGCTTATGTCAAACCACTGTGACTGGTAGGTAACACAGAGAATGATAAATATTAATTAAAAATTAATAATAATAACCAGCAGCATTTTATTAACTGTTGTCTCTTCTCACTCTTTGGCAAAGAAATTTTAAATTGGAAATGTTCCAATCAGTCACTGATAGTAATGGAAAGGCAAAAGTATGTGGAAAGTATGCATTACTTGACTCTGAAAAAAGGATTCAAGTCAAACCAACCCTAAAGTCGTCAGTGGTTCTAAATTTGCATTGCTGATACACTAAATGTCAAAGCTTACATAGCCTTCTTTCTAGTCTCAGTACTTCAGATGTTACAGAATAAGAAATACCAGGATTCAGAAAACAAACCAAAAATAGTGGCGTGAAGCAAATATAAGCAATATTTTACATTGTGACTCAGAAAACGTCTCTTTCATATACTGCTCAAAAAGCAAAAAGGGGACAAGACCGGAGCAGAACTTAAATTCACAGAATAAACCAGCTTTCTTTGTACTTTTCAAATGCATGTTGCTTGACTGATACTCCTGAACTTAACTCAATCTTCCTTCTCTCATAAAGGCCACGAGAATTAAGATAAGCAGATAGAACTCAACATAATGCAAAACACAAAATGGGTTCTTTTAAATCAGCAAAAAAGTGCAAGAGAAAAATCTATACATAAAAATTAAAGCTGAGGCAACTCTCAGGCTTCGAGTATAATGAAAAAAAGTACATTCAGAAGGGGGTAGGCTTATCCATGCTATTTGCATTTACAGAGGTAGACTACCTTAGTGATTCTGACTTTATGACACTATTTAACTCATCAGCAAACCTTTAGCTGTAGTTTGCTGGTTGTGTGGGTTTTGTTTTGTTGTTTTTGTTGGTAGTGGTGTTGTTGTTTTTTTTTTTTTTACCTGCTCTTCATGTACAAGCACTTGACCTTTGAGTGGATTTCCCAGTGGTGCCACAGTCACAAAAGGTTGCCAGACATTTCCAACTGTTCTTGGGAAGAGGTCATAGAAATCCACAAAGGATCCATTCTTACTAGAAACATTCATGAAGTACAAGGCAACAGGATTGCAAGTAGTAACATAAAGAACATTTTCAGCTTCATCTTCTGAAAGAGGAAAACAAAGGAAAGGCTTGTGATATCGCATATTGTTATTTTGGAAACATATATTATAAACTAAGCAGACGATATAGCAAAATGTACAGCAAAATTACCACCATGACAATTACCATCACACAGGGAGATCAAGAGAGATAAATAGTCTCTTGATACTAACTAAATGTTAACAGGCAGATTCTTGCCACAACATTACGAACTCTTTAAACAAGTAGTTCAAGGCACATTTGTGTAGATATAACTACAGTGTCTGCCAGTATACACATCTGTCTAAAAGATTTTGTTTGTTTATAATTTTGGTTCTCCCTCCTCTATCCCATTCTCTCCTTCAATTAATATATTTAATAATTATTTACACATGGCACAAAGGCAAACTTTGTGGAAAGTCTGGCACTTCCAGCTGGACTTCAGAGAATTCTTAAAATCAAACCAAAGCAATGTAATTTCTCTTTCACTGTCATAAAAGTTTCCAAATGTACTTGAAACTCATGATACAGGCAGAAAAAGCAGCATTCTAGTATCGATCATCAACAATCTGTTTATAATACACAGTGAAGTTTAGACACGTTTAATGATGAATCATAGAAGAGAATCATAGAAACACAAGGTTGGAAAGGACCTACAAGATCATCTAGCCCTCCTATCACCAATATTATCCACTAAGCTACTAAATCCTATCTCATAGCACCTTGTCCAGATGCTTCTTGAACACCCCAAGGGATGGTGACTCTACCACCTCCCTGGTCAGGCTGTTCCAGTGCCCGACCACTCTTTGAGAGAAAAAGTTTTTCCTGATATCTAATCTACATCTACCCAAGTGCAATTTGTGGCAATTTCCTTGAGTCTTATCCTCATTGAGGGCCTCAATGTCCTTCTTGTAGTGAGGGGCACAAAGCTGAACACAGTACTTGAGGTGTGGCCTCACCAGAGCAGAGTACAGGGGGACGATCACCTCCCTGCTCCTGCTGGCTACACTATTCCTGATACAGGCCAGGATGCCATTGGCCTTCATGGCCACCAAGCATACTGCTGGCTTATGTTCAGCCAAGCATCGATCAACACTCCCAGGTCCCTTTCTTCACAGTCTTCTAGCCACTCTGCCCCAAGCCTATTGCGTTGCATGGGGTTATTGTGGCCAAAGTGCAGGACCCAGCACTTGGCCTTATTAAACCTCATCCCATTTGCCTCAGCCCAGCAGTCCAGCCTATCCAGATCCCTCTGAAGGGCCACCCTTCGACACTACCTCCCAACTTGGTATCATCTGCAAATTTATTGAGGGTACAATCAATCTCCCCTCATCCAAATGAACCCTAAAAATATTTATGAATATTCCTAGTAATGCAATTTCACTTTGGGACATAAGAAATACGAGTAACCAAGACAGGTTTGATTCAGTGAGAAAGAATTTTGATCAGTTTAAGCATAGCACTATGCAAGTTTTAAGGTTTATATTAAAACTAAAATGACCAAGAGAAAAAGGAAAAAGTCAAATAATAATTTTCTGAAGCTTTATACATATCCTTTTCTCAGTTTGAGGATGCATATCCTAACGAAGACCACAATGTCTGAAATTATGCTCCCATATCAGTGGCTGATTATTTTTGTATTTCATCCACTGTTAAAATAATAGCAAAAACAAGTGGAAAAAAATAAATTATTTAATTTATCCCCTGCAAAGATACCCAGAAATAAAGACTATTGAAAAAACACCAAAGTGTTACTTTGCACATAGCCTTAGAACATTACACATGCATATTATCCTTTCATATTCTGTCACTGGCTATCAACAGGCACTTATGATGTCAATAGCCCAATTCTTCTTAATCTCCAGGGTATTTCATGTATTTATGATACTGGGAATCATTACAAAAGTTCCTAGCTTTTCTCACCATACCTTTTGTTACAGTGACGTCGCAAACAAAGTTAACTTCACCCAAAGGCAGTCTCCAAAAGGCAAGTTCTTCTGTGAAATTGAGGGACCGGGATTCATGTCGTTCCAGTGGAAATCCTTGAATATTTAGGTATATAGGGCCCTAAAACAAATGATAACAATGAGGGCGTGCTAAAATACTTTGCTTGTCGTTATTTGAATCTAGAAGTCTTCTTCAAGACTGTTAATACTATTAACAACAGAAACAATTAATAAATGATAGAGTAGATGAAATACTTCTCTGCAAGCTCTCTGAATGTTCATAGAGCCATTTTCTTCACAATAGAGAGACCATCATGCCTTCATCTTAGTTATTTATTGGTTTGGAACCATTATTGCTCAATGGCATGAAGGAAGTATCATGTTCTGATAAAACACCACCCACGCAAGGGAAAGAATCAGAATCTTTTTTTGTTTCAAAGAAGTTCAATGGCAATTTTTTGTTATATGAATCCCACATCACATTAGCAGTTCAGGTTTTTTCCCTGACGCACTGGAGTAATAATTACTGAAGTTAGGCCAAGAGCTCAAAGCTGAAAAGGACTTTAAAGCTTTGACTGCGGATCAAATTGTACCAAAATTTCAGATTCAAACATGGCAGTGCCAAAGACCCATAAGAATTCATCTGCATGTAAAATAAAAACAGGAAAACAGCTTTCTTTTCAGTTACTCTCTGATCTTATCCAAAAATTGAAATCTGGGGGCTGAAGTTGACCACTTCCAAGCATCCAAAACAGCCACAGATTTCCTTCAAACATGGTACTTTCAGTGTCTTTATAAAAAGCTCTTTTCAAGAACTTCTGACCAAATGTATTGATTTTTAAAGCACATCCCACATTCTGAGGGCTAGGTACACAAGAAAGGTCATTTTAGGTTCTTCACATCCCAATACATAGAAAGACTATTTTGTGTATTAAAAAAAAAATAAAAAAGACAAACCTTTACATCTATTTTCTGAGTTTCTGTGGGACACAGCAGTTTTTGTTGTGCATTCCCAGGCTGATCGATTTTCCAGTAGCCTATAAATTTATGATCTGGTAATGGCAGTCTGTCAAACAATGCAGGAACAAACGAATTTTTATATTCATTAACTTGCAACTGATATGGAATAAATCATTTAAACAACAGCATTTTTCCAACTAACCATATTTAAAGATTCTCTTGCAGAAAATGCTTCCTTACTAAAATATTTCATTTATTTTATGTTTTAAATCACAAAATTTTTAGCCTTCTGGAATACTAATACAATCACAACCTAAACGGCATAATAAAAGAAGGAACCCTTCATATAATATGGCCTCAAAAGAAAACTTTTCCAGTCTGAATTATTTGAGGTATGTAATAAAATATATCTGAGACGTCTCTCGCTTTGTTTTATTCAGATCAGACAGGATGTGATAGTACCACTTACAGGAACAGCTGTAATTGACACACTTCTAAAAAGCCAGCAGAATAAGCACAGTAAACAATGTGGAAATTTAGTATGCAATAACTTCAGTGTTTTTTTTTCCATATATTTTGCCTCTGTTCACATGAACATAGACAATGTAATACAGATGTGAGAGTCTGCCACTGTGTTCTGGCCAGTACAGCCTACAGCATGGGCAGAGGCTTCTTTGAGAGCCTCTGTTGGTTTCGTTGGTCTGACTTCTTCATTTCTGGACTTTTTTCTTAGTGAAGGAATAAGCACGCCAAAGCAAAACTCATTTTAAAACTCATATAGGAAAAGAAATATGATGGCATATAACAGAGTAGCGTGACAGCAAATAAGGGACAACTTTTTTCCCCCTCTGTTCTCTCTCCAGTGATTTGCAACCACTAAAAGCAGTTTGACTGTGTTGATTGGCACAAATACATTCGAGCTAATGAACTCATCCTTTTGGTTTCTTTTATTTAGGATCCATTGCTCCTAAAGAGACCTCCTATCAAAACTGCATTCTGTGTTACAAGCAGTTGCACGTTATTGTACAGCTTCAGGACTTGGCAGGAGAACAGAAGACATTCCCTCTCCCAGTTTCTATAAATATCTCCAAAGTCTATTTTAAGGAAGTTCTCTTAAGATTGTTTGTTAAAAGCCTGTGCTCAGCCCCTTCTGTCCCATTTCATGATGTTTTCCTACTGTTCCATTTTTTCCCCTCTCCCCACAAACCAACCTGGCCCCTCTGGATCCCAGAGGTTTGTTTCTATTCTTCTCGATGCTCTTTTCGGAATAAGAAGTTATCTCCAGTCAAAAATCCCCAGTTGGACTACATATGAATCTTGGCAACATTTAGTATTTTTTTTTTCATTGAGAACTTAAGAGAAAATGTCAGGGAATGAACACTAATATCCTCTAATCCTTCCAACTCACGCAGGAAAGATGCATTAACATTTCTTACTGGAATATTGACACCAAACCTCAAGCAACCTGGAGAAGCCAGTACTCACAGGGAGTCAGTCTCCATCCCCATTCTGCATTTGGACCATCTGCCAAGGCAGTCAGATAGCCAAAGACACATTTTGTTATTTGGAAACAGAAAGTGGTTTGGATGCTACAGATCTTAGATAAACATCCAGCTGCCAGCAATACACCACTGGGGCACATAATGAGGGAAGTGTATGAAATACATTCCACCAAGATGGTCAAAGGGCTGGAGCACCTCTCCTATGAAAAAAGGCTGAGAGGTAGACCACATTGTGGCCTTTCAGTACTTAAAGAGGGCTTATAAAACAGATGGAGACTGACTTTTTACTTGGGCAGACATGATAGGACAAGGGGGGATGGTTTTAAACTACAGGAGGGGAGATTTAGATTAGATATTAGGAAGACATTCTTCACTCAGAGGGTGGTGAGGTGCTGGGACAGATTGCCCAGAGAAGCTGTGGCTGCCCCATCCCTGGAGGTGCTCAAGACCAGGCTGGATGGGGCTTTGGCCAACCCGGGCTGGCGGGAGGTGTCCCTGCCCATGGCAGGGGGCTGGAACTGGGTGAGCTTTAAGGTCCCTTCCAAGCCAAGTCATTCTCTTAAGTCATTATTTTCCTCTCTCAGTCAAAGAACCAGTGGAGTATTTATTGCCTGTTTGTGGCCTATTTATGAATATCAACAGATACCGATGTTTAAAGTGTGATTTATTTTGCTTTCTTCCTCACTCCAGTTTGCACTTTTATACCTTGCCTGATTCTTCCCAAATTAGAAAAAAAAAAAAAAAAAAAAAAAGCCAGATGCGAAAGAAATGCAAATACAATATATTTTACTTTGCAATATTTAAGATCATTAGGAAAAAATGTTCAGGATGTACTGTTTCCACATATAGACAATTCTTAGATAAGTGCATTCATGCAGTCTGAAAAAGGGCAAAACAGTCCAGTTTCAGGATAAGTCATTTTATCCATAAACTGGAATTTTACTTCAAGCATCTGTCCGGGTTTCAAACTTATGTGTTGGCAAAACTTTGGTTATGTCTTGAGCCAAAACTGTCTTGTGTGCAAAAAGATACTAGGGATATATATATATATATTTGGTAATGATTACTATGAGTAGGATAATCTCTGATATGCCTATAATCAGCAAGAATTGTTTCCTATTAGCTCAATGGCACATCAGCTTCCACAAGGATTTGGATTTAGTTTTTAATTCCTTACACATTACTCCCATGGACAACATCCTAGAAATAAATGGGTTCACTAATAATCATGAGTACTTACTAGATTTTAAAACAAAACATATGTTAATAACCAGCACTAACTGAATACCCCGCTTTATATAGCAACAGAATTACAGATCGCATTCCCAAAGAAACAAAACATTTCCACTCTGTTTCAGCTTTCTGGAGATTTGCTTTGTTAACAGTTCCTCTCTTCCCTTTGGAAAACTGATTTCTCCTTTCTCCCAGATCCTTGAGGTTTTGTTCTCTTCCCTGCTCCTGAATAATTTAGTTTCTCTAGGGCAGCAGACTCAGACATCATGAACAGCAAAGAGGAGGGAAAGGTAGATCAGAATTTAGGAATAAAACAAAGAACAGAATTCATAATGCGAAGTTCCTTTGTTAAGAGAAGTAGGACCTGACAGTTATTTTTTAGTCCATTTCACTGCACAGAAACCTGATATAAGAAAGGCAGAGTATAGAAGAAGCTGGTGGTATTAAAGGTCTTACAAGCAGTCTACCTCCTGAATGATTTTCAGAAGAGGCTGTGGGTACAGAAGGACTGGAACAAAGTGACCACTCTGGTCAGAGGTGACACGTACACCTCTTAAAGTTTTCCTCTACTGAATATATATGATACACAGTGAAGTACAGACTTTTCTTTTCCCAGGACTTAGAGGTAACAATAACCAAGTTTTGAAAATAACTTGAAGTGACAGTGCTGGTAAAAAGCTTCACAAGGCACTCCTGACACTCCACAGTATTTCAACTGAATTAAGCGAACCAAACACTGCTTCCATAAAGGGCAGACAGAATACTATGGAAATGCCACCAGTGGCAAAACTCTGAGAAACAAAGAGATACAATGGGTGTAGGAAAGTGCAGTGGGCGGGTAAGAACTGTACTGAAACTCCATGGCTATCTCCAGCATTAATGCACCCCAAGTCATGCTTTCCTCAAAAGCTGAAAAGGGCTCAGAGAAAAGAAAAACCACACAACAGGCTGCATGAATCTTGTAAGGAAGCCAAGACTTAAAAGCAAGTTCTAATGAATTATTCCTAATCACTTCCTTCCTTATGGATGTAGCAGTGTCTGCAGGTTAAGAAAAAATTTGGAATAATCAAATTTACTTGCTCCTAGTTTTACACCATTTTCCTTAAGATCACTGCTGCCGATGAAATGGTTACGTAAGAACATTTGTTCAGAACTAATGATAGGCACAGGACTTACACCTGATGTGGTAATTCTACCTCTAACTATTATTTAGCCTGATTTTCTTCACACACAGCAGTCTAAGGGAAGACAATCTGTTAAAAGATTATTCTCTAGCAACTTCTGATGCTGGAAAACTACTCAAAGTGACACCTACAGTATACATTTTTTTCACTTTTAAAATTTAGAAAATACATTCATTTTAGGCTAATTAAAAAATAATCAAGAAAAGTCAACAGATCTTGCTTTACGAACGTATCCATTTAAGTTTCTGAGAGCATACTGGAAACCAGCTCAGAACATTGTAAGAACAAAGTTTCACTGAATTCTCTGCAGCCAGCTGCCCTACTCATACAGCGTCAGTTGTGAACTTTGACAGGTAACAGAACTGTTTACCACTTGATCTTGTAAACTAGCTTAATACTGGAACAGAATGTAGTATTCAAGGACTTAAACAAAAGTCTGTGTTCAGTTTAGCCGAACAGACATTTATCCCCCCTCCCTTTTTTTTTTAGTTCAACTTAAATAAGTTACAGTTTGAATGCAAGAACTTACTTTACCATCCAGATCTCTGTAATGAAAATACTTTTTGATTAGAATATAAGCAGTAGATATTCAGAAAATATTCGTGTTAGGCTACCTGTTCCTTTACAGTCAAGTGCAAACACACACACACACACAAGTGCACAGGATGGAAAAGAGACACATATAATATGAGCCAGATCCAGCATTTAACTACATGCTACCTGAAAGGACGAGACTCAAGAGAACAGCAAAGCCATTAAAATTTACACATTTTCATTACATATAAATGATACAGTTCATATAAAATGAATGTTCAAGTTCTAGCAAGCACGTAGAAGTGAGTAGCGAAATGAGGGGAGAAAAATGGAATGGGTACTTAGCCACTATGTGCTGGCAAAGCATGGCAGACAAGCCATCTGCTTTATTCACCATAGTGATCAAAAAAAGCAACCTCTCAATAGGTAACACCAGGAGATACGGACAATATCACAACATACTAAGCTGACAATATTGCACATGTCAGTGTCTTGAAGAATGGCCATCTTATTTGGAAAATACAACCTCAAGGAAACAAAAAGGCCCAAAGGATTAGGTAGGAAAAAAAGTAAAGCATTACTGTGCTTGAAAAACAGTAGGAAAAACATTCTGATAAAAAACAGGCTTTTAAAGCTTAACTCTGTAGTCTGTTTTGCCATCTCATTAAGTCTCAGGAATTAAGCAGAATCCTATCTGTCTAATATTAGAATAGGAGAAACTTCCACACAACAAATATGCTACAGAAGAATGAGCTGAATACAGAACCAGGATCTGAAATAAAAGATACCAGGAGGCTAACATTTTATTTCTGTATCTCTGAACAGATGTAGAATTTTTCTAAAGGGATATCAATTAGTTCAGTTTGACAATTGCTTCACAAATCTCCTGAGAGCACATGAAGTCAAAGAGAAGAGGTCTAATATAAAACACCAATTTAGGAAATAAATGAATTAACATTTACAAATTAATTTCTCTCTTGAAAAAACAACTACTGCAAGAACTCTTTTCTAAATGGTAATTAGATACCACCTCAAATTCCTCCCAAGATTAAGTACGTTAATTCCAGAGCCTAAGCTAAAAATCCCATAAGGGTCACTGTTACTCTCTGTTAAATTTCCCCTGAAATTTCAGTCAAATACAACCATCAGAGTTCCTTCTCATGAGACTCTGCACTGCAGTGTGTTGCTCATGTGTCTCATGGTTTTGTTCCTACACTTAACGCAATTATGTTTCAGCAGCAATTTAAATAATTGTAATTTCTCTAATTTTTTTTTTTCTCATTAATAGATGACAGACAGACTTCTCAAAAATGTATTAAAACAGAAGAAGGACTCACAAATTGTTGGATCCAATAGAAACGTTAATGCATGCCAGAGTACCTGCATAATAGTCAGTACTTCAGTATAGTCATACAATCATCTAGGTTGGAAAACGCCTTCAAGATCACGATGTTCAACCATCAACTTGACCTACATCACTAAAACATGTCCTTTAGTGCTACACTCATACATCTCTTAAATATCTCCAGGGATGAGGACTCCACCACTTCCCTGGGCAGCCCATTCCAATGCTTGGCCAACCACTCCATGAAGAAATTCTTCCTTGTATACAATCTAAACCTCCTCTGGATTAACTGTGACTTTGCAATAATGATTTTTCATGTCCTAGATCTCTGGAAATGCTTTTGTATTGCAAAACTTGTTACTTAATTTTACATTAAATACAATATATTAAGAAAGTCTAAGTATGAAGGAGATCAATCGCAAAACAGGTAAGGGGTGAGTGCAGGGTTCTGCAGAAAGGACCCAAAGGTTAGCGTTGAAAAAACAGACATAAGTTAAAAGTTGCAAGAAATGCAAACATTGGAATTTTTAAAATGAACTGCTGCATGAAACACATCCCTATATTCTATATTCTCTTACTACTCCACTCAGCTCCAGCAGAAAGTAACCTGCTCGTTTTCACACACCATGTTTAAAGACAGACATGAACCAAGTGCACGTGGGAATAAAGCAAACATAAAAGAAAAACCACCAGAGGTTAAAAATGGGAAGACTGAGAGAAGTGGATGTGTCTAGCTTTGAGATGGCTTTCTAATAGCAAGGATATTTAGGAAGAAGGCTGACTTGCTTAGGGAGCTTACAGAACTCCATCTCTGAAAGTTTTGACATGGATCAAGGGAAAAATCAGATAAGAAGGTTTTAGATTAACTTGCACCTTTTATGAAGTGAGCTGGACTAGATTAGCACCATTATCCTACTTCCCAAATCCTGCAAAACAATATAAAGGACACCTGTACTCTAGTTCTAAACATGTAGCAGCTTGGGAAAGTCCCTTTTCTGACATGGTCCAAATATTGTATTGAAGTACCTCAATGTGTCCATCACAGGATCGTGCAATTTGGGCTCGAAGAGATTTGGAGACATTACCACAATGTTCTTTTACCCCAAGGCAGAATTAGCCATACCTAAACCATTCCCGAAAGATGTGTCTGTAATTCAGGGTGATCCACCTGTGGCTCAAAAGCTCCACAGGTTTTTAACTCACAACCAACAGCAACGTTATTATGGCAGAGAGAAGCAGGATAATCTGAACTTCCAGATGTCAGGGATGTAGGTGAGCTTTTGAGACCAAGATCTCAGGATCACAAGAGTCAGGTGTCAGCCTAGGCTCTGTCTTGCACTGTGAGATCTAGAAAAAGACTTGTTTTTATCAATTGCTTGTGAACTGTTCCTGTAGTTTCTCCCTAATTTGGGCTTTCAGTGTACACAGTATGTTCCCATGGCTGTCACTGAAAGAGTTTTTGATGAGCATGTTATGGGGTTCTCATAGGTCTTGGTGTAACCTGTCACATAAAACCTCAGTGACAGATCCAAAATGATCAGGTGATTATCCCTAAATCAAGATGATCCAATTCTTCTACCTTTGCACTTCTAGACTGAATAGTCCCCAATAACAGCAGTCTCTCGTTTCCTAAGTCTCTTATTTCTTCATTGCTAGAGAATTCTCTCTGTACCGCCCATGTAAACCCACACCTAGTACTTTTAAAATTATATAAAAATGATATAAAGTGCAAATTTCTCAAGAACTATGACAAACATAATTTGTTGAAACAGAAATTACCAAGTGACTTTTAGCAAAGAAACTATGGAAAGTTTCAAGTGTGTACTGTCAGTTTGATAGACACCGTAGTTGTTCAACCATCAGTTCCCTAGGCATGTAATTCTTCTGTCATCTGAACGAAAAGGTACACCACAGTCATTACACTGCCAGTTTAATTTAATAGTTATATGTAGGATGTTAGACAGGATAACAGCGGTGCACCAGTAGAAGAAACCTACACAGACACCTAATATCAAGACATCATGTCCTAAGAATCAGTGCCTCCTTAGCAAATATAAAAGTAGTATGTCCCATGGCAAACTCAATTTACCATAAATCCATAAAGCTTTCTTCATGAAAGGGAAATATTTGTTTCTCCATGAACAAATCACATTAGAGTTCAAGCCACAGTAAGTTCTCTAACTGCTTTTCAATACGACCTACTTAAACATGTCTATGAACTATAAGAATGAGTTAAATCTGTTTTCATTTCACAATTTATTCTTAAAAATAGCTATTTTGATTCTAACCTCTGAAAACCATATGGTGTAACATGTCAATTATCAATGTAATTAAAGAATAATAGTGATACACAGACACATGAATGATTCTTGGTTTATATGCTTAATTACATACACTGCTCTATTCTACAGAAGTATTTTTGTAGAGCCTTTTGTGAGTATCAAAGATAAAATCCCACTAATGCTGATGACGATTTATTTCTTTTGATATTGATTTAAGTGGTAAGTAACAGGACAGAAACGTGTTGCAATTCAATTAAAAACACAGAGGAAGAAACAAGTATTTCCCTTTATTAATATATATCTTTATCATACAAACTATCAATATGTGCATGGACATTAAGTAAAGATTAAATATTAGTAATAAGCAAATACTCTATTATAAAGTAATCTAAATTGTTGTAGGAATATAAGTTGAACCAGAGGAGTATTGACTTCAAGTATTCCAGGTTGATTTAAAATCAGTTAGCAGCAAGATAATGCACTATAAAAAGTGATCATGAGAGACACGTCTTCTTAAAATAGATCTTATTTTACTCTTACTCCTTGGCCAGCAGTACATTGGTCGGTTTTGCTCCAATAGGTATTCCATATTTGTGCAAAGTGCTGATTAAAATTTCACGCATTTCATTGTTGTAGGAGTCGAAGTCAAAAACATTTCGAACAACATTCGCCAGTCCTTCATTTGGGAATTTCTGTTAAGAAACAAAAGTCCCCAGATTTATTTTACTGAATATCTCTGTTAAGCTACAGGAAATAAATGAATTTTAAAGTTAATAGTTCTAACAGAAACTTTGCTCGACTTAGACAAATGCTCAAGTAAATTGAAAAAAAATCTGGAATAAAGAAGGTAGATTAATTCAAGTCAGAATGAAGTCATTGACACTAAAACTGAGTAAAACAAACAAATAGGAGACAATTAGTTAAATAATCACATTCATTCATGTTTTGTAGAATCAGTTCTGTTATACACGTAACAAGGTGGCGTTATCGCTGAGCTATATGATAAAATACGTAATGTATTTTTAAAATTTGGAACTACTTTCTGCTAAGTAGGAAGATCTGACACAAATACATATATTCATGTACTCAGCTATACAATTCAGTTAAGAATTCTGATTCTTAATGTTGAATATAGAAAAACAGAAGATATATTGCTTTCTTACTAAATATGGGTTTAGGTCGTGATGGGCTTTAATGGAAACAGAAATCCACTTATGAGATACTTCTTTTTTTTTTTTTAACTGGTAAAAAATACTACCTATCATGAGCCATATACATAAAGAAAAAAGGTTTATCAAACTTTAATTAGTATTTCCAAAAAAGAAAGTGCTAACTGGTGCTATTGTTTGCTCCTCCAGATTTCAGAATTGTGCCGCAGACCTTTTCATTATCGCTGTTCTGCAGGAGGAAAGTGCCTTCCTGACACTCATTTCCCACCAAGACCTGGATGCCAGTAAGAAAGTCAACTAAACTCATGTAGTAGGAATAAGTTGAAAAGAAGAAAGGAAAAAAAGAAAAGAAAGGAAGAAGCTCCCCTTGTCTTTTGATTTGCCCTGGAACTCTTAAAGCACACACATACTCCCTTTAAATAGTCTTGTAAAATGTAAATGAAGTCAATCAAATAAAAAGAATTAAAAACCAACCAAACAAACAAACAAAAAACCACTCAAACTGCTATAGATCCTAAAACTTTACCACCTAGCTGCTTTATTTTTTGGTGTTGGGCAGAAGTCACTTTTTCTTCATATGCCTTTCATTCAAATACTGTATGTTTAAGATAAGGACCTGGATCCCCCCTTCTCAGTATACCACAGTTACTGTGTGGAACATAAATATGTGAAGAAGCATTTTATGGACCTGAAGTCTTCACTGTTTTTTTCCTATCAGTGAGTAATGGCTGGTAAAAAAAAAAAAAAGCCTTGAAGAAAATGATTCAACTTGTGTCAGAGAAATGTATCTTTTCTTTATGTAACTTAAAAAGGTTTTTACAATGCTTAGTACTGAAAGTACTATATTCTGTAATGTAAGCTTAATATTCAAGTCCAGGTAGACATCATTGCACAAAAAAAGCCTATCGGCTTATAAAAATGTACATCAGAGAGTTAAATTTAAAACCATGTAAAGCTACTTAATACGCAGTGTGCAGAACCCCGTCTCATTTGTTTTAAAGTATCTTCTTTTTGGTAAGAAGAAAATGTCCACAACTGTGCATATTCTGTATAACCAAAACCTTTCCTTATGGAATTATTTTAGGACATTTATTATGATGAATACCACAGTTTCTGTGTTCTTCCTTTCTCACTGCATAGTACAACCACGAAACTTGCACCAAGCTAGCTTGTTTACTCACAACATCCTCTTTTACCTGCCCTGCACTAGATACTGATGAAACCTTGGGGAAGTGCCTCAAATACTACCTGGTTTTCACTAGTAGTCTCCAACTATTTCTGTGTTTCTCTGAATCACTGGGTAACTTCTGACTTCAATACCTCCTCAATGAATTAAACCAACACTTTTGTGCCTATTGTAACAGTAGGACATCACATAAATTTTATTTCCTCAGGTACGACTGATTGCTGCTGCCAAAGAAACCTGTTCTGAACACAAGCACTTGTCAAAAGGCCCTCTACTTCAGTTATTAAAAAATTGCAACTCTCCTGTTTCAATCAGAACAAACTCAACCCCTTTTTAATAACTGCCTGGATAACTGATTACCAAAGAAAGGCAGTAACAGTTCACTTAGAAAAAAAAAGTTTGAACATTTGAGTTGAACATTTAAAGAAAACATTTGGTTTCTATTGATTTTTAAAACCAGATTACTGGAGAAAATATTGACATCTCATCAGTCTGTCTGGTTCTTATTCATTGATTCTTTCCCTTACACGTAAAACCTCTGTGTGTACCTTACAGTATTTTCACAGTTTAGATTTTTGTCTCTTTCTCAAAATAGTAAGTAAAATAGTTTTTATGTCTAACTTTTAAAAAATTATTTTTAATGTTATGCTTTTGATACAAAATTATGACAGAACTTGACTAGTTGAAAAATCCAATTTTTACAGCTCTAACTTGCCATGACTTTGCTATAGTCTGCTTAAATGGTGTCAAGAAAAAAGTTGTTTGCTGCTACAAACAGGGAATCTTACATTATTCTGTACATGTTAAGGTCTACAGTACTTCTACCATTATGCTTTGAAAGAGTGGTTAGGGATTGTAATGGGATGCCCAGGGAAGTGGTGGCGTCACTGCCCCTGGGGGTGTTCAAGGAAAGGTTGGACGTGGTGCTTAGGGACACGGGTGACATTGGTAGTAGAGGGATGGTTGGACTAATTGATCTTGGAGGTCTTTTCCAACCTTAATGATTCTACAAAAAGAAAGCAACAATCCGCCTGGTATGTTATAGTCCAGATAGCAGATCCAGATTATAGTCTTATAATGAGTCCAAATTATTATTTTTTTAGATGTCTACCTCGTGTTTCCACTACCATTCACCTCTGCATGTATTCCAGTGACTTCAGATACCCGTGCTGCCATCAACACCCTAAAGGCCCATCCTGCTCCCATGCCACCAACAGATCTCCCCCTACTAATTCCTCCATGCCCTTGGCTTCTTCCTGCATCCCAGTGCCTTTTCACTGAATGCTGCCAGCTCTGCCTGTGTCTCCTCATTTGTCCTGTCAGCGGGACACGAAGCAACACATTTATGGCTCATCCTGAGCAACATCCATGCTAATTGATTAACCAGTGCTCATGTGTTTGTTGGGCATCATCTACTGCCAAGCAACTGTTCCCTGCCTTTTCATTCACAGGGAAGGGACACTAATTTCAGTCTGTTCCTCATTGTCATATAGCTACTGATTCTGATTAAATCAGCAGAAACCTCATTATCTTTGAAAACTGGTAACTGAGATTCTCTGTGGTTGGCCAAAAGGATAAAAGGTTATTGGTGTGTGTGTGTAGGGCATCAAGGAAAGAAAAGGATAAAAAATGATTTGATAAGCCTAGTTTCCATTTGAGATTAGATGAATAAAAAAAGATACTAAGCACCTACTATCTTAGTACAAAAGCTTACTGGAGAGGTCTAAAAACCAGATGATTAGTAGGCTTCAGGGCCAGAAGGTACCTTGGACATCTACTGCTCCAAAACTGTTATTCTAGTGCCTCCTAATAGAAAGCAACCTCAGATACAAACAAGAAAGAAGGCAGATCAGAAGAAGTCCAAAAAATATATTAAATTGAGAAAAATCTTAGTAGAAAACCCATTTCCATTTTATTTGGACTAAATGGATGGATTGGGATGTTGCCTGACCAATGTCTACCAGGGACACTGGGTGATGCTGGACTCTGTAAAACAACATAAAACAGATTTAGTGAAAGCTTAGATAGCCCAGAAACAGCCACAGCATACAACACCAGTGCTTATGGGCAGCATATGGAGTAAACTCAGAGCTTCTGGGTTTGCCCATAAGCCACTGGTAGCATAAGTACTTCTGACATTTGACACAAGCTGACAATTACAGGTGAATGAGGCAAAATATATTAAGGCTGGTTGCTATCTAGAGCTGCAAGACCCAAATTCTCTACACAATCAGCAGGAAGAAATAGATACAATGGCAAGTCAGGCAGCTGCAGACAACCAACTTCTTCATGTCTGCAATTACATGTCTTCAAATTAGTTTGGTATCTAAAAAAACCCACCCCTATTCTTAAGAAAAAGTTAATACAGAGGCAACTTAACTCTGAATGCAATGCCTAAGCTACTACTAATTTGCTATAAGTTCCCTGTTTGCGTAATCATTATGGGAAGGTGCCCTTGCAACTACGCTGTAGACAAAATGCTGTATGTTGAAGACCACAATTAATCAGAATGGAGAGATTAGCATAATAATTACGTGTTGGTGTTAATCAGAATATTCTCTTAATTGACTAGCCCTAATGCTAAGATGCTCTCTCAGATAACAATAATCACCAGCAATTTTTTCTCTGAAACATCCAGCTCTGTTTTGCAGATGCAGAAAACACTAACATTATGTGAAAGGAACCAACACAACAGTAAAAAGAGAGTGGGGCTGTGGAACTGCTTGAAGGGAAACTGTTTAACATCATGACTAACTTCCCTCCTTCCTTCCTAAGGACCAGCGATTTCATTGACTCATTTCCCTCCTTCCTCTCTCTTCTCTACCTGAAGACCTAACAGCTTCTTACTTTGGAATAACCATTATGTTTATATTCATTGTTTACATTTGGCTACTCCCAGCCTTTTTATTATTCAGACTGAAAAACAAGTGACAGTAAACAAAATGTTGCATCCTTTCAAAGAGACTGGGATCTTGAAAACAAATGCTACAGAAGGAACCAAAGCTGCATGTTGGGGATTTATTTGGATATTTAAACTTGACCTTGAAAGAGGTAAAAACCAGCAGACAGGAAACTTCCCCAGTGATCCGTGCCCAATGCCCAGTTTGAAGTGACCACATTAATCTATGTAAGTGAAGGAGATGGAAGCAGAGAGTAATTGGCCTTAAGACAACCAGCAGTGCAGCTCTGGTCTTCAACTGTATGCTGTTCACACCCAAAGAAAAAAAAAAGAATTAAGTCTTCATGTTTCAGCATCAGTTGGTAACAGAATACAGTGCAACCTTAGATTATCTGGAGACAGAAGATGAAAGAAGGAAGGAGGAAGGAGGGAAGGAAGGAAGGAAGGAACTGCCAAAGCATGCAACAGAGGAGAGCTCATTTATCAAAAAACCTAAAACGTCAGCTTTTCAGCAGCACGGGAATTGTTTCTCAAGACTAGGTTTTCCACTTCCATTTCAAATGTAACTCTGCATTTAAAGACATAAGCAGTATTTCTAACATGGTACATGTTCCTGTCGGTTTAGTAAGCAAATACCTATCAATTGCTATTGGATCCTAATAAAGTATTTTGCTTACACAGTTATTTGGATGGATTATTCAACTTTTTGGTTTGAATTTTGTTAATCCTTTGTACAAATTTATAAAGATAGCTACTATGGTATTAGTAATACACAGTGAATCAGTTTACTTTGTCTCAAGACCTCACTGAACCCTAGACATGAGACAAGACAAAAATCTCTTCTCCCCAGAAATTGAAATGGACTGAAGATTTTTAAAAGTACCATTTCTAAGCTCCAGGATCTAAATGTCTGTATATATGGGGAAATGTGTATGAATACCATAGAATCATGGAAGGATTTAGGTTCAAAGGGACCTTAAGGATCATCTAGTTCCACCCCCCTGCCATGGGCAGGGGCATTTTCGACTAGATAACGTTACCTAAAACCCTAGCCAATGTGGCCTTAAACACCTCCTGGGATGGGGCATTCACACCTTCTCTGGGCTACCTGTTCCAGTGTCTCACCACCTTCTGAGTAATGATTTTCTTTCCTGAAGACTTATCACTGATCTCCACCTTGACACTGAGCTGTTGACTGCAACTCTTTGAGTAGAACCATCCATCTAATTCCTTATCCAACAAGTGGTCCATCCATCAAATCTATGCCTGTTCATCTTAGTGACAAGAATGCTGTGTGAGACAGTATCAAATGCTTTGCACAAGTCCAGGCAGACATCAGTTGCTCATCCACCAATAATGTAACCCCACTGTAGAAGGCTACCAGACTTGTCAAGTACACTTTGCCCTTAGTGAAGCCATGATTTCTTTCACCAGTCATCTCCATTTTCCACGTCTTAGCAGTTTCCAAGAGGACCTGCTCCATGATCTTGCCAGGCACAGAGGTGAGACTGACTGACCTGTAGTTTCCAGGGTCTTCCTTTTTTGCCTTTTTAATAGTAGGGGTTATGCTTCCCGTTTTCTAGCCACTGGAAAATGGACTGCCACAAATTTTCGCTATGACAAGTACTGGCTTAGCAGCTTCATCTGCCAGTTCCCTCAGGACCCTTGGATGAACCTCATTAGATCCCACAGACTTGTCCACCTTCAGGCTCCTTAGATGGCCTCAAACCTGATCTTTTCCTACAGTGGGTTCTTCATTCTGCCAGTTTCTGCCTTTGAATTTTGAGAGTTTGGTAGAGTGGCTAGAGTAAAGACTGAGGCAAAAAAAGTTGTCAAGTACCTCAGTCTTCTCTGTACGTTGTTAACAAATATACAAAATCATCATTCAACACTATTTTACCAATGTTAAACACAGAAACAGGAGGTTGAAGAATTTAGGAGAAATTATTTTCTAATTGTACTAAATACATTAATTTTTCCACTAAGCTTTTTTAAATCTGCTATTTAGTAATTCAAGAAATACTCCATAAATTGATAATTTATCTACTTTATGATTATAAACAGAAAATAAAAGCATTACTATTTAAAAGATCATTAAGATATTTTACATTTCAAATACTTCAGATAAAAACTGTCCTTCAATTTATAAAGATACAAGTCAGAATCTACCATAAACTTAAAAAAAACCATCATTATATAAGAAGTTATGATTTTGCACTTAAAAGTGTGTGTAAGAAGCAATCATGGTTCCTATGTACCTGTTTGCTAAGTCATTATCCAGGCAACATTTTCTTTAGACAAATTCCATTTGTGTTATATTCCTGTTGTGCAACAGGGTATTGTTTTGCCCTGGGAAATTATTAAAACCAAAAATTCCATAGCAGCATAGCAAGTCAACAGCTGCATTTTTCTTGAAGTATACTATGCTGAATAGGTAATTTTATAATGTAGGCTATTATGAAGTTGCATACTGTATTCACTTGAACATTTTCCTCACATCAAACATTGTTGAATAACAGAAACACAGATTTTTTGTATATCTACAAATAATCACACAGAAAAAATATTTGCTTGTATACATTTACCCTGAACACCTGAATGCGATTATTACTTCAAAATGCAAAACTTTTCTTAAAAATTAAATAGAAATTAATGAACAGTAATGGCATATTTTTCTAAAGCCTACAAGTATTAAAATCCTAAAAGTCAGTAAGATCTGATGTACTGTACCTGTAAATGCTTTACAATATTCACAACTTCTCTAGTTGAATAGGGATAATTAATAATTCCTTGGTCAGCTAAACTCCTCAGTTCTCCAAAAGCAGCTACCAGTTTCTGAAGAATTGGCTCAGGAACATCAGGACCATATTGTCTGAGCATAGCAAGTTCAGACTGTGGCTTGGGATTATCAACAGCATGGCAACTAAAAATATCCCCTAAAAGAAAAAAAGCATACGTTTAAATAGTTTATAAAGGACAGAATCAAAACAGCTCCTATAAAATTCATAAAGAACCATAAATGGAAAGGCAACATATCAAGAGGATGCTGAATACCTGCTTGTTAAAACAGAATAAAATAAGACAAAAAACATTTGGAAAAAAGTGAAGGATGAACTTGCTATAAAGAACACTGAGATTCCAAGAAATATAGAGATCTCTCCTACTATTTAATGAAGGTGATCACAAGGGAGAAATTAACTTTTAGAAGAAACACAAATTGAAAGCAGAACAGAATAAAAAAAAAAAAAAGGAAAGAAACGTCTAAAGAAAGAGTAATACAGGTTGAATGGGACCAGTTTGTGAACACCCTCAAAACACCACAGCATGCAGGGAAATCTTTACATTCAGGAATACTATAATGTTGTGAGGTCTAGAGGAAATACTGGATTTGTCTTTTCCTCTCTGCCTACCTTGAAGTACTGTAAGAAATATGGCAAGCTGTCTTCCACATACATTTGCATTACATTGGTCCCAATCATATAATCTATAAAATTGAGGGTATTTGTAAAGAGTCATTTAACAATCACACAAAACAGGGTTTAAAGAGTCAATATACGGTGGGAGATTAGGTCATGGAAAAGAAATAGGCTCTAATAAAAGCATCTTGGGTCAATATAATTTGGTGAAATTGAGAGCCAATGGATTTCTGCTATGGAATGCCCATTCACTGGGAACTGCATCTGAAAAACAAACAGCTATCACACAGAACTAAGCTTGCTCCTGTCTTTTTTTTTTTTTTTTTTTTTTTTTGAGTACATTATTATTTCTTGCAGCCAAAGCTAACAGATAAAGACACGCAGATTAAAGTGCCTGCACATAATTTTGACAATGATTCTAGGCCGTGGAGTCTGCAGGGCAATTCACACTGCCAAAGCTTTGCCAGAGGCCTACTTAGACTAACACTGGACTATACCTTACTAAAAAACAGTGAATTTTTCATTGTTCACCCTTAGGAAACATGAATTCTTCCTTTCTTTTGCTGTGAGATGAAGCTGTGGGGAATCTTTGCTGATACACAGGATTTTCAGTAACTACCTGGAGGTTTTTTTTATTTGTTTATTTTTTATAAAGTAAGACTGCTGCTGGTATGAAAAACTTTGACATGAAATTTGGACAGGATTACCTAAAACTCTGGAAATTTCAGCATCTTGTCAAATATTTATTAAGGCCTATCATACAAAGCCATGAGTATGGAGAAGCCAATGAAGATTAAGAAGCAGGTAGCAATAGTACTAACACTATAAAAGACAATAGCCTCCATCTTTAGAGGGAGAGAAAAGTACTATCCATCAGGCTCCCCTGTCTTGTACCGAAGAGGACAGAACTTGGCCAGTGGCTTTTTTGATATGGGAAAGAAAACACTGAGCAATCATGTTAACCACCAATATCAGCTATCAACTGCTTACAGATCATATTGTTGCTATATTTGTACACGATATATGCTAATTAACTTTTTTTTTTTTTTCATCTGTCTTTTTTCTGTGTTTGTCCTGATCCCATATAACAATTTTAGTTGTACACAGATGACCACGTATAGTTGTTCACTTCAGGGCAAGTTCTGTAATCTCACCCTAAGCATCTTATGTAAAACAAAACATTAACATGCATAAGGAACCTCTGACCCCATGAAATCTAATGAAATAAAGATAGTCATTCAATTAATCAATTCTAATTAACAATCAGCATTTAATATGAATCACTTACCTAATGTGCCAAAGAAGTCATTACCCAAGAAAGGAAATCCAGGTCTATTTGCTAGAACTATCATTCTAAAATCAGGATGAATTACTATTACGTTTTCTCTCCCCTCTACATGAGCACGATCTAGAAAAGAGATAAAATGCATTAGTTGTACATTTAATCTTAGTGATTATCAGTGAATTAGAAGAAGTTAGTTAGAAGAATTATTCTTTGAATTACAAGAATAGTTACTAAAAATGCTCAACAGCTTCTTAGCAAGTCATTAAACTATGAGTGTTCTGAGTTTCATTCTAAAATTTCATAATTTGTTTCATGAAAATTTAACTAAATTATTTCACTTACGAAAAAAAAGCATCAGCTATTATTGACTAGTTTTGGGGTGGGAGACACCTATGCTGTTTATATCTCATTTGACCAAAATGCCGAGAAAAAGGGTTAATAAAATATGTTTTATGTATGTATAACATTATCCCATCTGGGAACACAGGACCAAAAGTCCTCCTGAATATTATATAAATCTGTGAGAAGCCAAAGGCACATGATGTCATGTGCCTGAAGGCTCTGTTTCACCAGAATGAGTCAGACTGTCTTCTCTTCTTCCCTGCCAACATGTCTCCATTGGTACATGAGCTTTGGGAATCCTTTTATCTCCTCTGCAAAACTACAATAATAACTGAAACTGACTAGCCAGTTATTTAAAAAATAGGCCCACCTACAGCTTACAATCACAAGCAAAACCGATGTCGTGCCACATGAGTGCTGAATGGATTGCTCCACTCATATTTAAACTATACATATTACCAAAACTACAGTGTCTACTAAGTTCAAGATGACATTTTAAACAGGGCCCTTCTCTGAAAAAAATGTAAAAAGAAATTTAGTTCTTGCAGTTCTTGTGAATTAAACCCCACCAAATTATGAAGTATCCCTGACTTGCAGGATGTCTTTAAATAGTAAAAGCACATAGAGTATTTTACTAGATGAAACCTTTAAACATTCAACCTTAGGCATAGTCTCATTTTGTCATAAAGTCTCATTTTTGGTCATAACTTGACCAGATCTGGTCAAGTTATACCCCTACTATCCAGATGGGTATAATCAAGATCATAATTTTGTCAAACAGATCTGTATTTCTTACGGTGAATAGGAAGTGGGAAGTGGAGAGGTCAGTTTATAACTGTTGGGACTTTTTTTTTGTTTTAATTCCTGAGAATTCCATTCATGAAAATGCTAATTTAATAAAACCTTTGTGGTTACTGCAAAAGCAGTTTTAGTTAGGAAAAGAAAAAAAAGAAAAGAAAAGACACCTCTTATTTTAAATAGTTCTTTAGAGAAAAAAAGAAAGTCACCATAATTTCTTTAATTGCTAACCTTTTTATCATCAAGCACTTTTTCCATTTGGACTCCTCTGAGGCCTTACTTAGCAATGTAATTGCTGAAAAACAGCAACACGTTACCTTTTACTGTAAGTGATGAAATTGTTTTCTATCTACTTACTGGCAACAATTCGCCTTCCATCTGACAAAACCATTTCTCCACTTTCTACTAAGGTTTTTAAGATACAGGTAACATTCGTTGGTGCCTTGTCTGCCTCATCAATTACCAAAATATGTCCAAACTTCACTGCTTTTACCTGGAAGATAAAGAATCAAATCAGCACAACCCTCCAAAAATAGCTGTGAGAAAGTGCATTACTGGTATCTCTGACAGTAGTTGCAAGATGCCAGTGGCAGTGAGAGAAGGGGAGGCAGAACAGGGCTAAGATATGACCGAACGGCAGCAGAGACAGAAGAGGAAGCAGGTGAGACAAGAAAGGTAGGTGTTTCTTCAGGATATGGACGGAAAGGATCGCACTAGGGAGGCTACCAAGGAGCCTGACTGAGAGTAGAAGTGCTGAACAAGAAGTCTGTAGCAGTTTGCATCTAGGCTGGCAACATAAAGCTGAAAGAACTGAAGAAGAACTGCAAGAGCTGTTTGGAGTCCAACTTTGCAGGCTGGCGTGAGGCATTTTTACATGCTCCAAAAGAAGAAGGGAAATGCCACTGTACCAGTTAGAATGTGTCGGGTTGACACTAACTAAATTACTTTCCACATTCATTTTGTGTATGTGCAGACCTCAGAGACCCTTGTCCTGTTTGGCAATTGTCACATGGCAAACATAACCAAAGCAAAAGTTAATAAAACGTTACCACATTTACTGGCTATTCCATACAAATAATCAAATCACCAAGAATTTTCTTATTTGAAAAGCCAGCATATTTAAATACTTGTTTATACAATTCCAAATATGCAATTCAAATGTTACTACTGACCAGTGGTGAATCTTCATATATAATAAGACCATCTTTAACTGAAGGCTGCAGGGTAAGGCTTTGTACGGTTGTATCCCTGAAATGTGGAAAAACAGAGAGTATTAATTTAAATACACAGGCATTTGAGTTATAGTAAAGTGCAAAATGACTAAATGAGAAACTGAAAATAAATACACTGAAAAGTGAATTTGTATCTTTTGCACGTAGGTAAATTACTACTGCTACTACTATTTCCAGTTAAACATAGTTCAACTCTCATATTCACGACAAACAGGGAAATCTACCCTGAACTAAACAGGAATTTGCAGTATCATAGTCAAACCATTAATGTTTTAGTTGCTCTTCTCCACGTGACAAACCACCACGAAAAGAATAAGACTAAAAATACTTCTGTGGAATTCTAAAAATCAACTATTTTTAGTTCAATCTAAACCACACCAGATGGAATTGTTTTTACTAGCACTTGCTACACTTTGCATCATGAACACTGTAAGGTCTTAGATGGACAGAGGCTATAGTATAATAGGTTAGTATTTCTTTTTGAAGTTTTATTTTTCTTTGAGTTGCTCAAATGGTTTTTACCTTCAATCTTCAAATAGATTAATTAAAATCTGTAAGTAAAATATTCCTTTTTTTTCATTATCATCATCTATTTCAACCACCACTGAATGTACAAATAAATGAAAAACTGTTGCAATTCAGAATGATCCAGTAGCAGGTATCGCCACACTGGATTTGCCTGTATACCTTGTAATACCTTGTTAAAAAATAAATAAATAAATAAATAAATAAATAAATAAATATATTCTGATAAGCTCCACAGGTATGGGAAATCAAACACAGTAGTGTTTGCAGTAAACTATTAAATGGTCAGCTTCCAATTTCAGTCTGAAACTGACAGCATAACACGCAAATTTCCTCTACTTGAAACTGTCATCAGGATTTCTACCCCTACCAACTGGTATTTCCTTGTTTAGCTTTAAACTCATGACTGATTTTTCTCAATGTCTCCTATGCATGGCAATAAAACATAGGACAGGAACAGAGATTTTTTAATATTTGCCTCTTCATCTGAACTTTAATCCAGGAGAGAAAAGGTTAAAAGTTAAAACTACCTCTGCTTTAAGTAATAAAATCATATACCTCAACTCCATCAACTGTGGCCTCTCACAAGCAACAAAACTCCCTCAAAATACACTCATATACATACTGTACTCATATGCAGTAAATGCAGCTTTGCAAGTATTTTTAAAACCACTAAAATAAGCTGTAGTACGAATCTATTATCCTAGAAATCCCATTATGGAAGTAAAAACAAAGCTTCCACTATCATCCTTTGTGTCTGCTCATTTCTACATTGGGTAGAGAAATCATTAAGAAAAGAAACAGCAACAGAACAACCTTTGTTTCTTGAACACAGATTACTTAGGGACTAATTTCTCAGGTTGCATCCATCAGTCTGCCTCTGTTAACAGTTGCAACTTCTGCCTATGCAGAAGCAACTCTGTGAGTTCAAGCCTATACAGTTACAGATGCGTAAGACTTTAACAATGTGTAAACCAAACATAAATTGTTAGGATGATCTCATTCTTTAGGAAAGACAGAACTGACCATACCTTTGGGTGAAATAAACACTAGAAAGTTTACCATTTCCTTAAGGCCTAGTATAAAAGCTACATAAATCAGTAAAAACTGTGGAAGGAATCAAGATGAAAGAACAACTGAAATCCCAAATCCAATTTCTAACTTTTTTTCTGTGGTTACTTATCCATGGCTACCTCTTTTCCTCTGCCTTGGTCTTGTTCAGCACTAGTATTTTAACAAAATATTTCAGGAAATTTACAATGTATTGTAAAAGCTAAATACCTAGCCCAAGACGAATTCCTTTAGTTTGATGATATAAGTGAATGCAAAACTCCAGTATGTACTTTGGATGTTACATTCAGCCAATGTATATAAGAATGATTTTACTTGGGTTAATACAGGTAAATATTCCTTTCAGAATCGTAAGCTATGCAATTCGTTTCCATTATTTCTGTTCTTCAGAAACCTAACTAAACAGGGTAAAAATGGCTAAAAATAACTGCATTGCCTCCTTGAACTTTGTTTCTTAAATTTCCACTTTGTGATGAATTAAGTAAATGTAAAGACACTGAAAGACAATAATAAAAATATGCTACATCTGAAGTATTTTTGAACTATATGGCATGCAGATTTTCCGAAGTGTAAAATACGTCTGGCACTCAAAACATCAGACTGTAGAATTTCACTCCCACAGGAAACGTCTGAAAACTCTATTTCACATTTACTTATTAATATTACCATCTTAGTATTAACTAGGCTCTAACAAAGACGCGAATACAAAACCCTCATAATGTCATCACATTTGGCACCCACGACGAAAATAGTTCTGACACACAGAAGCACAACTGTGGGAATGCAGAAGTGGGTGAGAAAAACTGTCTGACATATCGTCATCCTGCTCAACTGAACTGATTTATTTTCTCCTGATTGTAAAAGAAAAATATGAAAAACTCACTAATGTCTTTCCTAAGAACATATTTTTATCTTGCAAACCCTGCCCACAAATTCTCTGTAAGAAAAAAGGAAGGAAAGATCTAGTACCCAAACCCAGCAACTCGTGACACTACCATTCAATTCACAGCAGCATTTCTGAGACTTCTTTTGACTTTTGTTGTTGTTGTTTATTGGCTCACATCACTGCCTTTTACTTTTTGTTACTGGTGCATTATATAGCCCAAAGGCAGATTTTTCAGAGGTCTACAGATTTACTCAATACATACTGGTTTTTGACAGTTATTATTTCTTTGACAGCAATACCTTCTTTCCAGGGAAGAACTACAAGACATGCCAGGAGAAATTTCCATCGACCACAGAAAACAAGGGAACAACAGATGTGAGGGAAGTGACAATCCTCCTAGACTTTAACCCAGCCTTACAAAACAATGCAAGCTAGAGAGGGACATTCTTACTGTAGTATACTCATTTTTTGTTATTGGTGAGATCATGCCTCAAGGAATTATGAACTTCCATTCATAATTTGAATAGAGGCCAAACAGATGGCAGTGACTATGGATGAGAGTGTATATATACATATACTTTAAAAAAAAAAAATTACAAATGAAAAAAATGTATTTTTTAATCTTCCCAAGACTGAACCAAAACTACTGTCCACCTAGGTTACACTCATACAATTTCTTAATGCTAACCTGGCCTGTAGTTCAAACAATTAGAGTATAGGAGACTCTTTCCCTCTTTCCCTGAGATCTGTTCAAGTTTATCTTTAGGACTACCTCGCTGAAAGATCATTCTTTAGAGAAATGAGATCAATGCATTAAGTTCTTCACTAAGAAGGCTAGTGACGTCCAGCTTAAGAAAATGAAAATGTATTGCACTTCTTTATTTTAAAATGTAAGCTCCCAAGAAGGCTTCTGCCCACATATGGGTCATGTTATTAGAACCTCAGCTAACATTACCAACATCTGTATTCACTGGAATTACTCCGTTTTGACAAGTGCTGAAGAAGCCTGCCCTAGCTTTTTTATGCACTTACTGAGGCAGAAAGACTAAGAGAGGATCTCTGAAAGGTAACCTTGTGTTTTTAGGGCGGGTGGTCATTGTAACAAATTTAGGTAAATAAGATTGAGGACTGACCTACCTCTTATTCTCCAAGAGAAACTTTACAGTGTTCAGTTGGAACTAAGAATCAGAGAATCAGAATACATGTTCTAATAATTGATGCTCTTTGTGTCTGAGATGTATATATCCACCTAATTAACTACCTACGTACATGCAGATACAGCTATCTATCTTCTCAAGTACGTTTTAAACAGACCTGAATACATCCAGCTGACGTGACCTAATGTTATGAGTATTCAAAAAATAATTCGGCCAAGAGCCATCTGAAGTTAACTGCTTAGCTAATCTACTCATGGATTACTATGATGAAGAGCAAGCAATCTCCATGACTTTGACATGTACGAATTCTATTTCTTTAGCCAACAGAGAATATCATTGCATGACATGACAACTAAGTTCAGGCAATTCTGAAACCCCTGAAAAGCCAACCAGCTTTCTCATTTCTTTGTTAAAATGATCCTTTAAAGACTTTTTACCTTTCTCTGTGTGTATGGATAATTACATCCCTAATTTTTTTCTGCTAGACTATTATAACCACTCAGCAGGACATATATTTGTTTAAAATCAAAAGAATTATTTGGAGTATAAAAGTACTTATTACTCAGTATAACTGTGGGAGGCAGAACAAAGGCCAAAGGGAATTATATGTTTAATTCAGGTTATATACTTAAATCAAGTTACAAAATCCATCTTTTAAAACAAGATGCAACATTTGCAACATAATGTGGTATAACAACAAAGTCATTCAGCCTAATTGCAAAATCCACAAAAGAAGAAACACGACACCCTACAGCTCCCCTTATTGTGTATAAGAATACGTTTCACAGAGTATACTAGCTAGAAAAGCTAGAGAATGTTACTTCAGCTATAGAAGAAAATGAAACAACCTGGTTTTGTAACCTAAGTTACTTCTCCATAGCAGTCACACAGCAGGATATTCAAGCTGAATTCAATTCCTACAAAAAGATAAATGAGTAATTCTCTAACACCTGGAATCTGACAATAGCAGAACTAGTCAGAAAACTTATAAAAAGCTGACATTTGGAAAAAAAGACCAATGGCTTGCATGAACTTTTTTGTAAGCTTAGCATTGCAACACTGAAGGTGTAAAAAACAAAACACCCCCCCCCCAAAAAAAAAAAAAAAAACACAACCAAACCAACCAAACAAAAAAACAAAGACACCTATTAAATGCTAGCCAGCACATTCAATGCTTTACAGCATAAATCTTTGCAACAACAACTTGCCTTGTTATTGTGTGTTTCCAAACCTGAGCTGAATAAAAAATAAAGGATGCACTGGTTACTTTGTCCAACATGAAAAGAAAATACTCTACACATACAGATTCAGGTCTCAAATCATGAGGAATGATCACCCAGCCTTTTTTCTGTGTCTGTCAACATATAAAATACACACACGTGCATGTCTTCACTGTGTTCAATGGATTCTTGTAACAAACAACTGCAGCTTAAGAGCACTTGCTTCAACAAAAGTTTTCTACAGAGATAGCTTCTCTGTGGTTGTTCACTTTTTTTAAAAGACCTGCACAGCTATATCAGCATTTAAATTTCTTACATAGTCCTATAGTCTTTCAAGAGAAGAGGACCAAAAGTAATTCTGGGAACAAGTGCACTATCTAAGTGCTCTACGGTATTAGGCGCTCATCTGTGTCTTGGGTGAACTAAGTTACTACTTCTCGAAACAACTTTTTTTTTGTTTTTAATTTGAATTTAAAAAAAACGAAGTCAATAAAGCTGAAAGGGTAGTTTTAAATGATCTCAATAGGGGAAACAGGTAATTAGATTTTATACTGATTACATGTGCCGAAAAAGAGAGAAAGAAAATTAACATCAAAAGATTAATGCACAGTTTGTAGTAAGTATTGCTTGTAGGGATACTATAAGCTCATTTTCCTATCCCAAACCTCTCCATTAATTTGATTGTTAAAGATCACAGTGAAATTACATTTATTTTGAAAAGGATAACGTATGTAAACTCAGTTAATTTTTGGAAGAAAAGATCATCAGATTACTGTAATTTATTAGAGAACTAAAAAAGGCACAGCACAAAGTGTAGTAGATGTTTAAAATGAACCACATACCACACTTTCAAATCATCAGTCACTAAAGCAAACAGTAACTTTGATGGGTAAGTTCTTTGAAATGAAATATAACATTAGGAAAACCAGAATAAGGTAGTGCGGTGTCTTCTAAAATAATAGCAAGATTATCAGATAACGAATTCTTATAGCAGTCAGCATCCTACTGACAGTAGTAAGACATCAAATTTAAAACAAAGGCAAACTGCTTTAGCCTAGATATACATTAATGCATAGAAAAGTGGAAAACAAGTTACCTGAATTTGTAAGAAAGGATATCACACAGAGAACTAAGACTTAATAGGGCTAATTTAAGGGCACAAACCTCGAAGCAAGCACGACATTTTCAAACAGATTTATTTCAAAGCTAAAGAAGAAGAAAACTTCATATATCCCCTAGTTTCATTAAAAGGTATCAAACCATACTTATAAGCAACTTTGACTTTTTTGACATTACAAAGAACAGCTCCCGTGCACTAAAAATCATTCCTTCTTTTAGTCCCATGAGTTTGTAAAGATTCCTATTTTCTTTTTGGGCAATAAACTGCTTCATATTTCACAAGCAAAAAAATAGAAATATATATTGATATGCAGAAAGAGAAAGCTTGAACAAGAACTACTTGTTTTGTGCCTTCTGCATGGAGGCTCTGCGTAGCAGGAAATCCATTCATAACCCATCAATAAATTATTGATGTAGATTACACTGCAGCCTGCTCATGAAAAGCTTCTATTTCTGTAAGTGACCACAATGTTCTTTCCCAACTAAATGACTGCTCATCTACATACTGAAGACACCAGAGTTGAGGTTGACTGGTTTTACTTACTATGACTTCAGTGGCCGCCTCTGTGGTAGCTCAGAGGGGGCATCTAGTTCTCCCCCTTGTTGACAGTAACTAAGTTTCCATAGCAGTAGAAAGGACTGATAAGTTTTAATTTTCTTAAAGTTTTAATTTCCATATGGGAATGCCTGTGGCAGACACTCTGCAGAGATGGAGATGGTGAGCTGCAGTTTTTGTATTTCCATGGCTGATCAATGGCCGAGATAGCATGAAGCCAGCAAACATCTCAGAAAAATTTCTGCTAGTTATTTACGCTTATATCAAAACATTAAATAAATCTTCTAGAAGTTATCAAACTTAATCCCATTACAAAAAATGTTCTTATTTTTCTTGTTCTAAAAACAATGAAATCTGAAGCTGCTTCTTAATTACTTCAGTTCTAATTACTTTTTGATACTGCACATTTGGGTGTCAGCTAAGGACAACGCAAATGGACTCACCACATGGAATAACCACTGCTGGCTTAACTAATTTTATGAAGACGTGATAAACTAAGTTTTAACTTCTTTCTTTTTTTCCTATTGAAGAATTTTGATTTAGCAGGAGAGGCTACTGCTACATAACTAGAATAAGAGATCAGTGGGGTCATCCAGCTACTACTTTGCAGAAATTGTTGGTAAATAACAGAGTCACAGAGTGGTTGAGGTTGGAAAGTCATCTTGTCCAACCCCTGTGGCTCAAGCAGGGCTCGTTGCCAAGGACATGTTCATACAGCTTTTGAGAATCTCAAAAATCAATGAATGTAATTTATACCAAACTTTACAAAGAAGGTACTAACACAGAAAAATGAAAATTGTGTCTTCTTGAACCAAGCAAATGTGCTGCTTGAAACACAGACCTTCTTTACACGTGATTTTTCTCAAAAATACTATTGGGAGAGAGGCCTTTGTTTGCTTGCTATTAGAGTAATTAGAAGCACAACTCATGTCAGATCATTTCAGAAGGTTCCTATTGCCAGTTGCTCTTTTGGCTACATGACTTAAATCCAATTCAACACCAGCAGAACAGAGGTGGTAGCTTTCACAGCTGTACATCAGATCTTCGGTTGACACTACATGATCTCCACAGAATTTCCCCAGTGCTACATAGCTGCCAAAAATAAAATTTCAGATGAGAACAAGTTATATGCCATTATTTCTTTTTCCCCTTTTCTTAATTTCATATATTAAAGACTAGGAGAATATTTAATGAACACTAAGATTAGACAACATATGACTTATGAAACATTGGAACGGGCTGCCCAGAGTAGCAGTTGAGTCACCATCCTTAGAGTTCTTCAAAAAACAGGCCCATGTAGTGTTTAGGGACATGGGTTAATGGTGGAGTTGGCAGTGCTAAGTTAAAAGTTGGGATAGATGATCTCAGAGGTCTTTTCCAACCTGAATGATTCTGTGACACCAAAAGCTTGATGTACATATTAATTCAAACATCTTGAGTACATAAAATCTAGCACCCCATCTATTATTCCAGCAGAAACAACTATAAAATGTATGTCACTGATTTTTCTTCACATTCCTTGTAAGAATCTAAGCTTTTGGGAAGCTTTATTTTAAAAGCCTCTTCATAATCCCAAACCAACCAAACAAAACATCTTGAGCCACAGATCAATCCTGCACTGGAAACAGAAGAGTGAATACTGTAGTTATATAATACCACACTAATCAGAAATAGTAACTGCAAGGAAAAGAAATCATTGTCACTGAAATTTTAAAAAGCAGCTTGACAGTAGGACTGAACTCCAAGCAGATGCATAACTTTAAATGACAGATAAAGGATATTGTACTCCAGCAAAACCATTCTTTATGTACTATTCGTTAGTAATTTGATCGTAAGAGAAGTAAAACTCATCTTTTTTTTTTTTTTTTCTTTGATCACATCAAAGGAGCCAACAGTCTCAAGTCCACAGTACTTTCTTCTGATGCTTTTACACAGGAGAGCTAGGAGCTTACATTTTAATATTTTCAGGGCTAAGAAGGTTTTTATAGTCTTGACAGGGCACATGTTCTTGCCTGAGTCTACTCTAAAGATTTTATTTCCTTTTCCTTCTGTTGAATATTCTTGTTTCAAGAAACTTTGTAATTTACAGCAAGATATTATCAACTTTCATGAAAAGCTTTTTCTTGATTCAGTGAAATTTGTTTTACAGATCTGTAATATTTACCAAGTTTGGCTTCAGATTTTTGTGAAAAACCACCAGTGATTTTTTTTTTCCACATTGCTCACATGAGACATGGCAAATGTAGTAATAGCACAGTTCATAAAATTACAAGGTTTTCCAGAGTTCACACATTTAGGAGTAAAACAAGTACTTCGTTCTCTGTTACACTTTATTAGAAACTTTGATGTCCTCCAAATAAGTCATCCATCCAGTATGTGTCTGATTTCTACACAGATGTTGTCTTGGCCTGCGACTGCACAGGCCTCATAGATTTTCACCTTCTAGCAGCATCATGAATGTGCAGTCAAGGTGAAAGTGGTAAAACCCCAAAGTTTAATATTAGGGAAGATAACTCTGTGATATGTTTTATGACATGCAGCCAGTTCCCTGGGTACAACCAGCCCTGAGGGGTGAACAAAACTTGAGAATTACTCTGCCAGAATTTATTCTTTTAGGAAATGGAATAACTGGGAAATCCCAACATGTAAAAACTATTTGTTCAGCATGGAAAGGAAGCAGGATGCTTCCTAAGTGCAACCCTAAACAGAAGCCATGCAGAGCCTAACCCATATTGCCAATTTCAGGAACAGTCCTATAAACCCAGCTGCATGTGGTAAGAGAGATCTGGTATATATATATGTGGTATATAGCACATTTTTCCAGTATTTATTCTTTTCTATGTCATGATCAACTCCTAATATTAAGAAGTATGTAAGCGAAGGCAGCCAACTCTTTGAATAATTTATAAGGAAACATTTTTCTTAATTTTTTTCCTTATTAAATTTAATCACAGCTTCCTTTCAGTAAAGGTTTTCGGTCCCAAAATGGTTTATAAAACTTAACAAAGTTAAGCAAAGTCTTGTGCCTTTTTTTCCCCCCAAATTGGTTGGAAACAGAAGTGCCGAGTGCCAACTCCTGTTCTTAGCGCTGCTATCAGAGTGGTTCCAAAGAATGTTTATCAATATGGAAATAGGAGCTACATATATAAATTGCACCCAAGAAAATAAAACCTCTCAATGAGGCAAGCAAGGTTAAGAAGAAGGATTTGTAACCTCCATAAGCAATCTAATTCTTTAGGTCAAGCTGACCCTTCTGTGTGAATCAGTGATAGAACAAGTAAATACAGATGTCAGAAAAGATGTTTAAAGAAATCACTCTCTTTTCTGTCTTTCTCCTCTCATCATCTGTAAATACAAGACATAAATTTTGAGATCTTAAAATTATTCCTTGTATTGGCTCATTGCTTCTAAGAAAAGTATTCCCTGACTTAATCTTGTTGAATATGCATAGTGTTTAGATCACCAGAACTTCTTACAGTATTTCATCAAAGTAACCACCCCATGGAAGATGAAATGCACACACTAGATAGTTTTCTAATAAGATGTGTCTCTGCTACAAGTTACTGACTCTATTTCCCTCCCCCTCCAAAAAAAAAAAAACCAACATCTAAAAGCTTAGTGTTCATTTTTTGAGGGGTAAACTTTTTCTAATTTTGCTTTATAATCCAAAAGTGTGCACTGACAATATTTAGGATTATCAGGATTACCTGTTTAAAGGTCCTATAAAGTCCACCCAGGTACTATACAGACTGTGTTCTTCAGAAGGTATTTCAAAATGCCACCCAGGAAATAGAAACTTGTGATTTTTCCATATTCAGGAATTATTTTTGTAGAACCGCATAGGACTGCTCATCATTTGCCACCTATCCCTATAACACTGTGACCAGAAACAGAACTTGACAGAGTCTACAGAAATTTGTCTCAACTAGACAAAAAAAAAAGGCACCTTTTTTTTTCCTGGTGCTTTTTCAAGTAGCGTATTGTAACTAACATATTCTATGACTCCATCATCACCCCAAACTGCATATTTATACAACACTCCCAGCCCTGAGCTGTCTGAATTTGCATTTACATATACTGTTCTGCTTAACCACGCCCCACAGCAGAACAATTTTTCAACAGGCACATACACTGAGTGAAGAGGAATATTGTAGCGTTTTGTGAAATAAAAGGGATTTACACAAAATTATAATGTTTTATCCTGAAGGAGCAGGTGGCTGCTTCAAGCAGAGAAGATCACAGGAAAGTTAATGCAAAGCTGAAAAGTAACAGGTCAGAAAAGCGCTACGTAGGAAAGAAGTGATGGAAGTTTAGGAGAGGAAGTATCTAAGAAAACAGCAGAAGAGAAATGATGAGATAGAGCTATCCAAGTATTAGGAACAAGAGGACAAGACATTTGAAGACAAAAAGCTGGGGAGAAAGTGAGAGAGAAAGTGTTAAAAGGACTGTGCCGTTAAAGGGCAAAATACCAAAGATGTACATTTTTATTAGCACTATTTAAAAAAACAGTGATTATAGAAAGAGACAGGGTGATGAAGCTAGAAGTTCAATGGGGGGAGGTAAAGATTAGGAATGAAGCTGAGAAAGGATGCAGTTCAACTGAAAACGATTCTTCTACATCAATTCAGTCTTTGTTTCAATTTACTGATCCACACACAGTTCGTGTCATAAATAGCAGACAGATAAATCAGTATTAAAAGCTCTGCACACCATTACCTGTTGTTTATTTCAGCTTTTGAATTGTTTTCAATTGGTTTCTTGTATTGAAGTCCTTTTGTTAGCTTGCATATGAAAAAAAATGTAATTTTCTAATCTCAACGTGTTTATGGATATTAGAGAAACAAATATGCTAAGCAGCAATGCCAAATAATGGAAACAATGAACTTTTATTATTTAGAGTATTTCTTATCTAATGAATGATATATTCAAGCAAGTGCCTTTGAAAATTTTCCCCTCACACCTGCTTTGGGAAATCTCCCCAGAAATGACAGCATACTCTCTTCTTGAGCATGGTTTGACATCAGTAAGCTCTGTTTTGCTTCCTATTTTGTTAAGTAAAGTGATTCCACTAGACTTCTGTAACCTCCTTAACCTGTCAGCTTAACGCCTCTGCCTATGAAAAGGATCCATTTCTGTGGTCTGTTTGTGTGCTGCCTAACATAACAGGGAATTTGTTCAAACAATAAGACCAAATTAAACTTCAGAAACATGAGTTTTAAAACATGAGAAATCGGACTACAAACACAAAGTATGGAAATGTAACTCAGTCTTACCTATGCAGCTGTAAATACTCTCTGGGCCTGTTTAAAAGGTGAAGGAATCTGTCAACAATCTTGTTTTTCCCAACACCCTGTAGCAAATAAATATAATATGAAGACATAATTACACATTTAAGAGTGATAGAAGTTGATTTACGAGTTATTAAAGTCATAAAGAGTTATTAAGTTATAAAGATATATTCAACAGCTACAAAAAGAGAAAAAAGTAACTTTCCAAAATTGTTCAAAGATTCTCCAGACTTCTTTACAGGCAAATACAATTTCAGTTTGCATCAAAGAACTCTGAACGCAATTTAATTTTATTTTACATATGTATGTATTTACAAAACCTTTATGTGTCTTACTAGGAGAAATCAGAAATAGGACTGTGTCTCTGGAATTACCACTCATGCATATGCATCCCTTTAACTACCTCTGCTTGTTTACAACCCTTTCATTTCACAAAGGTATTGCAAGGCTCTGAATGCTAGGAAGTTGACTTTCAAGTGGAAAAGATACTTTTGATGGTCATAGGAAACATCCTGTAGCTGTCACAAGGAGTTAAGACATCACCTTGGTAATATCTGTTAATCCCACACCACTGGAAGTTAGCAAAAAATGCTCTCAGATTCAGAACTGGGTTGGAGATGACACTCCTACTGCAGTATGTCTGCATTAGCAAGCTGTGCAGAACAATGATGGTGAGTTTCTGGAGTGAACTAGTTGCTGGATGTTGCTAGTATGCCACCGTGTCTTGTACAACTGTTTCAGAAGCTGGTACTTCAGCCCATGCCTAGCCTGGTTACACGGAAGGAATTAACAGATGGAAGGCATTAGGTGTGGCGCTGCAGAACATGTTCTAGCTCAGTCTCATCCTAGAGGAATCCAAGTCATATGTCCCCTGACGTGTACTAAACTGCAGTAAGGAGCTTCACTTCAAAAATTCTTATCGCAACCTGCAAGAAAGTGCAGATTGCTAAAGGGAATAAAGGAAAAAGATAAATGAGTAGAAAGAAAAGTTTGATTGTAACCCAGCCAAAAGCAGATTGAGAAGATACCATCCCTCTGCTTAGATTCATACTCTGACTGCATGAATGCATCATTAGTCCATACCAGTGTAAAGCAAAGCAGATAAATATAACCCACAGACAGATTAAAGAGATTAGATTAAACCAACTTGAGACCAGCTAATCTGTTTCACTTGGCACTGAAACAGGATAGGAGCATTCATAACTGCAAGTTATGACATTTATGACTAAGTTCTAGCTGAAAGATGGTAATTGACAGCTGCAGAATTGCAAACTGTCCAAGCTTCTCCGAAGGGGACCACAGTCTCTCGTATGACTACATTCATGAGAATGGAGAATCACACACATATGTGTGGAAACTGAAACCACAGAAGGAAAGTTCTCACCACAAGAGCAGGGGAAAAAAAAATTACAGCAGAGATGACAAAAATAGAACTACCTAGATCCTACTGTAGACTCAACTTGAACATGGGGAGCTAACTCAAGTTAGCGTTCTGCCACATGCCTTCTCACGAGCCTTCCTCCATCTGGTCCTTCAGAAGAACCTACAGCTTTATACCCAGTTGTAATAGGAAGCTACAACACACTTAATATCTATCACCTGACACTTCTGAAAACTATCATTGGAGACACAATTCTCCACTGCTTTGAAATGGGATGATATTGTGGCTTTTCTAGAAACTCAGAACATACCTTTTTGAGGGAAAGCATGCAACTTCAGGAACTAGATCAGAAGCATTAAAAGAAACCAGAAACAGGACAAAAATCCTCTAGTGGCGCATATGCACAAATTTATTCCCATTTGTTTGCTACTACTTGCAGTCAGATACTTAAAATCATAAATGGGTGAAAAAATGGGAATACTTCGAACATCAAGCACAAATATCCATACTGAAAGCAGCTTCCTTTTCTTTTCCTAGGAGAGCTAAAAAAAACCTGGGCAGATGCCCACATGGAGTTTTCTGTACCAATCCCTAGTGGTCTGCATGTTCTTTTCCCTGCAGAGGGAAATTCTAGCCAGCTCTGGCAAGTACAAAGCTGAAGAAATATCTCAATCAACGTAAAACAGAGTTAATATCAAACAAATGGTTACTGTATGTATATGGTAGATTCTTAAAATAATGTTTGTAAAGAGTATTTTCCCAGCTACAAAATAACACATATTTCCCCCCCCCCCCCTCTCCTTTTCCAAGGAATAAAGGACTGCGTGGCTGGTTTTGTGTATTTCTGTCCAGGCTGTTATCACCAAGAGTAGTGGCAAGAACAGGCCTTATCTTTGAAAGGATGCTCAGAAGACACCAGCATGGTGGAGGACCACCACAGAGGAAGGCAGAGAGCACTATTACCCAAGTAACACAGTGAAGTTGATGGGCGTTGTGCCATCACCACACCTCACCCTTTTCTCATTTGTGCATCTCACCAGATTGCCTGCACACCTGCTTTTATTTCATTGTAAGGCTAACTTGATTTCAGAATGTGGTACATTTTTAAAACATGCATGCAGTATCCAAAGGCCAAAAGGCATTCCCACCAGATTTTAGCTATTATAAACACATTAACATTGCCCAACTTCTAGACTGAACTGCTTCACAGAGTACATTATGTGCCTTCACAGAGGCTGTGGTGTACCACAGAAAGTTCTTGGTTGGCAACAGTAGCTGGAGCAAAGTTCAAGTCAAAGCCCTTTGATTCTGTTCCTCCACATTCTTACTTCATGACAAGTTCCCACTTCTCTTTGTCTCTGTTACTGCATTGAGAAGGCATGATATATTAGTAAGGACGAGAGACCAAAGCCATTTAGGCCACTTTTATACCACTTCTTTTATACCACTAAAAACTGCAAAAAAGAGCTCAGATGAGTTCCTTCCTTAAGTAATACTTACTAGTGTAAGGCCAAGAAAAATTTATTCTGAACTCACTGCATCCTTGTGGCATAAAGAATATGCCTGGTAGCCTTCTTCAGATGAACACGAAACATGGGAAATGCTAACATATTTTAGAAAAAAAAAAAAAAAGACTTCTGAAATAAATTAGAGGCATCCCAGAAATAAGAAACCACCACAATGGCAACAAAATCGCCCTCCTCTCTTTTCATTCTATACCCAGTGCCAAGGATGGAGCTCTATCTTCCAGCCACCCACATAGCTTGTAGTCAGCTATTTAAACTGAAAGAATAGGAACTACACACGTCCCGTGAGCACACTGAAACGCTCAGCTGAACTCAGCCTGGATTCAGAATGTCATCTCACATCATCTGCGATTCCTGCAGCCGAAAAGAAACCAGTTTGCCATTAACACTTTGTGCGTTATTTATAGATGTACCATTGCGGTTGCTTCATTTATCAGAAATACAAGCATATGCTAATTAGAGGAAAAATAACATCTGTGTTGGTGTTTCAGCTGAAGTGAGTAAAAATATTTCAGAAAGCAAGTATCAGACAATTTTTACTCTGTCAGACATATGAGACAACTGAAAGAGGAAAATGGGAAGTAAATAACTGCACTAATGAATAACAAGAAGGACACTATGTAATTAGAAGGCAAAATAATCCCTTAGTTAAAATTTCTCTTAACTGACATTGTAAACACTTGTTACCAAGGATAAAATGACTTAATCTTCCAGCAGTAACTGCCATTTCAAGTATAAACAAGGTTTTTACAGGTCCCTGGAGGTGTTTTGCAATTCAGGATGCAGCTATTACAGTAGTGGGACAAATTTCTCCCCCGCACAATCCAACTTAACTCTGTAAAATTATGGTCCAAGAGAACTGGGCCCAAGCTTTTGGAATTAACAGCTTGCCTCTTAGAAAAAAAAAAAAAAAGCCTAAAAAAATGCTGCCTTGTTTTTTTTTAAATGATTTTCAGGTCATAGTGAAGCAGTTAAAGAGGTTAGCATGTTGTGTTCCTCAGTGCTGTTCTTCAGCTGGGACATGGCAATCGAACCTTTTCCATTTCAGCACAAAGTCATCCCGTGTAGCTTGAGTCACCTTCAGCAGAGCACCTGTTTCGTTACTGAAGAATGAAATGAGTTTTTAAAACTGGTGAGAAAATCAGTTTGTCACTTTTTCATTTTGGCCTTTAAGGAATGTTTGTAATTAATTTTAAAATTTTATTAATAGGGGAAAAAGGACAATCTTGACTTCTTATTAAATTTTAATACACAGAATCCTCATGTCAAAGTTCTTAGTTTCTGACTTCATAAAAGAGTTATACTGATAGCATCATTAAAACAGAAACTTACATTTCCTAAATGAAGACAATGAGGACATTTTTGCTAATGAATGGTTTCTAACATTGAGTCTGGCACTGAACCATCTTCCATGCTGTAACTTGCCTGTATGTGCCAACGAAACATTTGCAAGAGTGCACGCGTTTTGATAGTGGCTGCTATTTTTACACCCAAGGATGTAAAATCAGAACTACAGTCCTGATTTAAAAATAAAAAATGGTATCACCAGAACAACAAGTAGCACCCTCTACAACTCTCTGAAACACGCCTGGTATTATTAAGCTTGTCAACTCCTGCTTGGAACAAATACTTTTAAATCAGTAGTGATCTAAGTATTGCCCTAGCTATGATCTATATATTGGTCACAACAGTGCATTGCACAAGTGTTCTGTTGTTTAAGGCTCTCATTATTTTATTATTAATTTATCATCTGAGGCAAGCAAAAAAATAAGATTAAAAAACAATTTTACAAGTATAGCAAATAAACTTAATTTTCAATATAAATTGATTGTTTTGGATACATCCCTGACTACAAGTCTAGACAAGCTTGTAGATATCCTGTGTTTTTTTTCTGAATTTAAGCACAATATTTGGCACGGTGCACTGCTAGGCAAAATGTCATCTTTACATTTCCAGCAAGGCAGCACAGCTTGAAGTTCAGTGCAGAGAAAGATACGAAAAAAAAATAAAATAAAAAGAATCTGTGGGAAGACAACTCCCAAAGAAAACCAATTAATTGCTTATTTTTCTGTTCTGATTCTTCAATATAACTCGTAAAGGCAGAAAGCAATAATATAAGCAGACGTTTAATGAGCATGCATATTCTCAGATGTGCAAATGTGATTACGACTGTAGCAAATGAGACAAATACTTTCCAATTTTTCCACAACTGCCACACAGAATTCCTCAGGCAAAAAATACCATAATAGTTTGCCTAATTTAGTTCATGTAGAGCTCAATTTCTTTATGCTCATGATGATAATAATAATAAAAAAAGTTGGTTTAGGTTAGTACATTCTTGTCTTGCAGAGGAAGCTGTCCATTTTTACAAGTTGAAGCACGAAAACAAAGTCCTTTACACTATTTCTGAAGGAGTTGAGATGCTAAGCATTTGGTATTTCTAGCTTTGCTGGTGACAGATATTCGTACACTCTCACTATCTATCTAATTCAATTTCACAAAGATATAAGAAGAATATTACCCTAGAAAAAGACATATTCAAGCACATTGTTTTAAATATCTTTCAGAAAGATTCTATTGTTTGTCTTACTAAATTTTTCAAGAATAAAATACATTCCTAGTGGTAGTCCATGAGTTCCGTGAAACTGATCTCTCATTTGAAGAAAGGCTGAAGAAAGGATGCAATTACATCAATTACATGTTGATTTATCTCCCTGATAGAAGAGTAAGTGCCAACAGGCCATTACATTTCTAAATTCTTTTAACATATTTGTGACAGTCTGCTTGCTGTAGACTCTCTTTAACATTTTTACTAAGCACTGCCAGAGATTTTGTCATGGTCTTCTTTCTAATTATATACAGCAATATTTAGCACCTTCATAGAATCCTTCATTCTTATTCTACTTTGTATCCTTTTCTCACTTCCCCTTACATATACATTGTCTAATTAGACTTGTTAAGTACTTTCCTTAAAGGAGAGAAAAGAAGGAAGCAATTTTGAACAACACTAAAAACACAAAGTCAAAATCCAAATTCCCACACCACCAAATGAAGAAGCACAAGATTTAGATTATCTCTGTATTCAGCAGTAATTTAATCAGTAACTTACAGCATATCTGATTATTCTTATTACCAACTTGGTGTTTCCTGTTGAAAAGTGGACATAACTAATATGAAAGCTAGAATAATAGAAGTTGGAGTGCTATGTCTTATGTCTTAATAACAATTATTCAGGAGAGGAAAAAAAAGTGAGGGGGAAAAAAGCTCTCATTATTATTAAAGGAGAGACTAGCCAGTAACAAATACTTAAAAATAGTAAAGGTTGCCCATGAAGAAAACTACAAACCAAAGAGCAAGTGGCAACTGTGGGAAGAGAAGAGCAAGCAGAAGATGACATATAGGGAATGGTCCTGATGAACACCGAGGCTGTCCCAATGCATATTTCATTTCCTCTGTCCATTCTTCAGGAAGACTGACAGAGAAAGTTCTTCAGTTTTGGTAATGTCTATGCGATATGTACAGTAATGCTTACTTTTCCTTGCTATGCTTTACACTTTGAAAATGGTGCAAGGTCTACAACACATGATATAAGTGCACAAGACAAAGCACTCTGTACCAAAGCTGGCAGGGTACAGTCAAAAAGAGGGGCAGGAAGTGCTTAAGACACACCTAAGAATATCGCCTGCACATGGGGTGTGAGGCCTTGGCACAGGCTGCCCAGGGAAGTGGTTGAGCCACCATCCCTGGAGGTATGCAGAAGACTTGTAGGTGTGGTGCTCATGGACACACACGGCCTAGTGGTAGACTTGGCAGTGTCAGGTTAACGGTTAGACTTGATGATCTTGGAGGTCTGTTTCAAACTAAATTATTCTATTAAACAATCAAAAAAACAAGCATACTATTTAAAAGACCCATTATGGAATGGATAAGGGTTAATGAAGCATTAATGAAGATGTGGGGATTACATGTAGTTCTCAAGGTACGGCAGCACACCTGGGCCTTTGTTTACATAATTCAGTCATTTAAAAATATTTATACTTATACCATATGTATAGTGTGAATAAAACAGAGTAACTCTAAAGGACAAAATGAACACAATTTTTTTATGAGATGCTTCCTGCATGCTAACCGTGAAAGCAGATATATTCAGTATTCATTGCTATGGCAGAACCTGCTCAATTTATGAGATCAGCTATCTGAACAGCTCATACTATAAATTACAGCAAAAGACTGAGGTCAAATAAAATAATTCCATTTTGTTTAACATGGGGTTAAGTGTTTCAGTACTTCACGGTTACAAAATACTTCAGAAGTGACAAGGCCACGGAGCGTTCTCTCCCCAGAAAGCCAGAAATCCCTTAGAACTATGAATATTTTGTTTGGTGTCTTCAAAGACAGCTGATGTTTGCCAAGACTTCACCTATGACCAATAAAGGCCATCCAACACCTCTCTTGAGGCAACTTCCAAATGCAAGAATTTTGTAACTCTTCTCTGGGAACTGTTATATGTAAAATGTAATTGTATGACCAAAAAAATGGTTTTGCCACTGGTATTTTACAAGTTTTCCCACATAAACAAATTCTGTTTATTAGCATAATTTATCTCCTATTTGCCAAGGGCAGGAAATTTAAGGAGACTATAAAAGTAGCCAATCCACAATCTGTACAATGTTCATCAAAAAAAAAAAATCCCAACAAAATAGCCTGAAAGTTTTCCTTGGTAAAAATAATTCAGTCCCATGAAGCTCAGGGAATGATGTAAGAACTATATGGTAATGATGACATAAACAGTCATTGTGAAGTTGGAAATAAGTAACCTTTACTAACCAGGATTCTTGTGGTCGTCTGCCTATTGCTTTGAGAGCAATAAATAGCTGCTGCTTGCTCGCAGCCAAGAAAGAAGCTGTTTATGGTTGCTTTGAGAAACTATGGATGGCCTCATTCACACTCAGACTTCAGGCACTTTCTGGATGTAATATCAAAAACCGTATTTAAAATGCTGGCATTGCCTTTTATTAAAAACTAATCAACAGTTGAAAATTCTTATCTATCCACTGCCTTTCCCGAGGACTCGAAGAAATCTGTTTGCTTATATATCAAATTGAAGCACATTCCAGTTTGCGACCCAAATAAATCAACAAGCATTGCAAGCAAACATTTAGACAAAGCCATATTTTCACATAATACATGTATGCAGCAAAATCCCGGGCCGCAGAGGCATCAAGGACTACATATGAATAAAGTCATTTATTTGTGAGGTTGAACTCCTAATGATTTGTTAGCACCCAACACTTGCCTTCAACATCTCCTTGGCTTCATTAAGAAAGGCAGATGAGAACATCCACCAAGATCATTTAGTTTTGACTTACTGAATTTCAACTACTAATCTTCAAAGTTCAAATCCTGAAAACAAGCCTGTTAAAAGGACTCTCTCCAGTCAGCTCACAACTAAAAAAATGGCAGAAGACACTGCAATTATAAACTTGGAAATCAAGAAAATGGGCTAAAGCTAACAGAAACTGTGTGCCCGTACGTGTTATCAAAATCAAGGAGGTAAAAGAGGAAAACCAAATCCAGTCTGTAAAGAAAGACTATAGATCAAGCCTTGCACAATTATTAGCAATTGAAAGGAGATAGTCACTTACGTAGTCATAATTTTGATGGACCAAATTATGTTCTACGGTACATGCCAACTCATTTAAATATCTAGGAAATGACACAGGCATTCAAAGGGATATTAGTCATGTATTTTGAAGGACCTAGATTCAGAGTATTTGAATTGTCAGTTACTTACACTGATTTTCCATGATTTACTCATTCACCAACAAGAAGTATTAACAGAAAAGAACTCAAACCAGCATTTTGCATCTCCACACAAAAACAGCATTTCTTTCTTCCAAATGCAAAACACAGGTACACACTGAATTATGTATCAAGCACATGGTAATTAAATTCTACCTTCTAATTACAGATGAAATTGTTAGAGTAACTGAACAGCAAAAGATTTTTTTTTAAATTGTATGATTTACAAAAAGAGGATAAAAACTGTATTATCTTCAATGGGAAGATACTTGTGCACTTCACATGAAAACATATAGTTGCTTTTGCAGTACTTGTACAGGATCCATCACATGCTGCAAAAATTTTCAGTAATATACTTAAGGAATTACTCTATCAATTTCTAAATGGTTAGTAAACATCTGAAAAATCAAGGGTGATTGGTGCGGTCCCAAAAGACTGTGAAATGGCAAATAGATTGCTCGAACTTAAAAACAGTATTAAAAAAAAAAAAAGGTCAGTTGGCCTAACTCAGTCACACACAGAAACAGTGGAACAAATTAGCAAAGAATAAACCTGGATGTACTCAGAAAGTATGTTAGCAATTAAAAAGTAAAACCCGTAAGTATTACAGATTTGCCAAGGACAAATCACAGCAAACCAATCAATTTTAATGGCAGAACTGAGCGGATGTCTAAAATCAAAGCAGCATGTTCCAAACCTTCCACCTGGTTAAATCTTTTAACACTGTCTCCAGTACAAGTTTTGTAAGCTTTAAGAAAATACGGCACAGAGTAAATTATTAAAGATGAATATCCTTCTGCTGGAAAAATACCTTAAAAACAAAAATCACACTAATGTAGTCTTCAATATTTTTTGTCAAGCTGGTACAACATATGAAATGTGTCAGGGGTTTGAGTGCACCACCAGGCTCTGCAAGCTCTTCCATGTTTCACCTAGGGTTTTAGCTGTCTGTGTTGGAGGTCAGCTTTGATAGCTGCTGAGTGAGCCCTCACTGAGATCCCCTTTCTCCCCATTGTTTAGAGTTGCATTTACACTCGAGCTTTTCCTCATTTCCTCCCTGATTTACACTGCGATGCTGCCGTGCCTGGCCCTGAACCTTGCTGTCCCCAGCCCAGACCTGCTGACCTGACCTCAGACCTGGCTTGTCACTGTGGACCTGTCTGGCATCCTCGGGCACCTGGCTGCTGTCCCCAAGACTTCTCACTTGGACACTGTGGGACTGTGAACCTTGTCAGTGAGGACAGCAGATCCTGCAGGCAACCTGTACTATACAACGTTTTCAGTAACAACTTGGTAGGTGGCACTATTAATGGAATAGGAAAAATCGATCATATTTCACTTATGAAAGTGTGTTGTTTTTCAATTTATGAAATGTATATTTCATTTACCAATATATGACACCTTTTGGGAGAACCTGGCATCATCCAGCAAAAGTCTACACAGGTTTAAAGTATGAAATCTCAAATACAAGCTCTTAAAAAGGACTCTAAATAAATAAGACTGCACATAAACATATGCCGTAATTTTAATAGATGCACTTTAACAACAATTACCATTTTGCATTCCTTGCTGTGTAGGTTAGATCATTAGTGCTTTGGGTTAGACTTTTTCCAAAGGCTATTGCAAAACATAAAGAGAAACATCTGCTACAAAATTACTGTAACCATGCTATGGGAAAGCTAAACCAAAGGGAGAAGATTACTTTATGAGGGGAAGAAAAATCAACCTGGTAGCTTGGGAAATCACTTTCCTGAACACTTTAAACATACAGAAATAATAACAAAAACCCTTGTTTAGAGCTAACTGGCCAAGCAAATAATTCTGTTTAAGTCATCTGACAGTTCCACTGATAGTTTAAGATGGTTTTGAAGAACAAAGACTTTTAAACATACCCAGTAAGAGAACATCTGCCCATACATAACTTTGGAGAGACTATGAACTCTTAGAAGGTGTCACGAAACAGCAGTGACTGACTAAAAGAATGTCAGGCCCTACAGTCTCAACAATACAGTCTCCAACAACAAAGAAGATTTTTTTTTTTTACCAAAAAGAAGATTTTTTGTACCAAAGAAGAAAGTGAATCTGTATCACCTTAGAGAAAACCAGTATTCTGAATCAATAAAGATAAAATACATTTGAATAATACTTAATTCTACACCTCTTATCCTCACTAGAAATTTTAAAGAAGAGGTTTTGCTACTTATCTATGAAGAATAACCAAAGCAATTGACCAAGTATTTTGTTGGTAATGATGTTATACATAGCCATTAATATTTTGTCTTCCTGCTCTGACAGCAATGTAAAAACATACAACAAAACACAAAAAATAACACTTAAGGCATTTACATTTTCCACCAATATGTGCTCATAAAACCAGTGAATGTTAATAGATAAAGAGTCAAAAATATGTAAATTACCTCAGTAGTACCAATGGATGTAATTTCAATGAAGCAAAACAGAGATTTTATTTCATTATTAAATAATGAGTTGTAAGAAATGTTTAACTCACCTGATTACCAACTAAAAGAAGATGTTCTCCCAGCAGAAAGTCTTTTAGCATATCTTCCATTACCAGCATGTGCTAAAGAAATAAAAACATGATTTTTACTCGTTTTTATACTCTCAAAAGTTTATATATTCCCTAATAATAATAGTAAACAAGAACTTTCAAGACTTGGGGCCTTTTTTTTTTTTTTTCTTTTCTTTTTTTTAAGTTATACTAACCACTACTTACTACACAGCCAGTGTCTCTCAGCCAATAATAGCAGAAGCAATCTATCCAGTGACTAAAACAATGAAACAAAAACACAAACTCCACTTCTGCATTTCCTTTACTCTGATCGATTCTGGGTGTTTGATTTTCCAAACTGTGTCATTCTCTGTAATCATTCCTAATAATTTTCTTTTTAGCCTAGGTGAACGTTTGTCATCCAGAGCATAAGAACTTTCAGTTAAACACATATGACAATTTTCCAGTAACTCTACAGGCAGGAAGCAAAATATCCTGGTAGAACTGTAAAGAAACCAAACAGGGAATTAAAAGGGAGATGACATGAATATGTACATTATATATATATGTTTTTTTTTGTAAGTTAAACACCAAGTCTAGCTTAATAACAAACACACTTTCCTATTATAATTAAGCTTTAGTTTCAAGAAAAATAAGGACAGAAAAACACAAGCTCAAGTCTAAAGGTGTTTATTATGTCTCTTATAAATTCTAAATTAGACTGCCTAACTGAAGTCAAAATACAACATCTATTTTACACATATCCAGCATTATAAAATGTAACACACATTATACAAAATTCAACCTTACCATGCTCCTCACAAATAATTTGTTAAAAAGGATCAAAAGGATTTAAGGATAATGTGGCAATGCAGACTACTTTACTAGCAATAGTCTTGTATATTTCTCTACTGTACCTAGTGAAAATAGGTCATCTGTAAGTAGGTCAGACAAGCTACTTAGAGAAATAAATGCTTGCCTTTAGATAAACATATAGATAAACATAGTTTTTCCACATTATCATTCCATCTCTAGCACTTAATTTTGAAAAAAAGAAACCCACAAAAAAAACAGTATGTCACATGCAATCTCTGAGCATATAGAAATACTCAGTTTGCAACTGTGTGAAAGATATTACAGGTTTCCAAATCTCTCCAGAACAGAGGGCGGGGGTGGGGGGAAGAAACTCGTGTAAACATAGCTTAATACCACAAAATCCTACCCAGGCATGTCAAAAGACTACTGAACACTCAACATACAATTAATTCAAGAAGACCTCAAGGCAAACTACTGTATTTTCTGAAAGCACACACACTAGCAATTTATCACTGATGAGAGTAACTTTGACCAGATAGAGCACAAATTCCAGCGAGTCAGTTTTACCACACTTACTGATTACATTTTTTGATTCTACTGCTAAAGCATGAGAATTTCCTTCAGATGACTTCTGTTTTATGCTAAATTGGACTAATATGTGCACATTATGGTTTCCTTGCAGAACAACTTTACTACAAGGTACTGCAGCAATGCTAAATTCCAGTGGAACATGTAATGCTTCAAGACCAAAACTATGCATTTCATTACATTGTACAGCACTGCAAAGGGCTGGGGATATAAATAAACCAACACAGAAGAAAATCAATGCAATTTTTAGATACACGAGAGGAAAAGTTGCATTGGACTTGTGAAACAAATTTGCTCTCCAGCAGGTTTTGGTAAACGATCACTGCCACACTTGAATGGCTGAACTACAGTGGGAACACGCAATACAGAATGTAAGAGTGAAATTCAATCTGAAAAGGGAGCAGCTCTTCTGACAGGTATTTGGTGGTTGTTCCCTCTAGGATTCGGAATTCATTGCTACCAGGGGCAGATACAGAGCAGTTTGTTCTATGCAGTGTTTTTAACAAATGTTGCCTAAACAAAACTGATGCATAATATCAGCCACAGTTTTCTTCAGTGTGTTCAGTTATAATTACTGAAGCAATAAGCAAGAAGACTGAAGAAGCAATGCAGATATGAATCCTAGTAAGACTTAGGATTTCATTTCCAACACACTCAGATGAAGTACTTTACCGAAATGGCAACACAGAACAAAATCTCACATGAAATGTTACTGGGGAAGATGAAGAAGACTGTCATCTGTTCTCCTTGCGTGGCCTGTCACCTTCAGTAGGTGATAGCCATGTTGCAGAAAGGATAGCCTTTCTGGGAAGAAATTACAAGCAAGAAAAGAAGAAAAAAATAGAGCAGAAGAGAAAAGGAAATTCACAAAGTAGGGAGATTCACACTAGTCTGCTAAAAAGAAAAATACTTCACAAGCTATCAGTGAAATATCATAGTCACTCAAAGGGTAATTCTCTGGCTAAGGATAACCTTGTCTGACAATTGTGAGGTCCACAAGTTAGATGGAGAAGACAGCTGCAGTACACCTACCTCTATAAAAGGAACATGGGAGAGGGTGGAACTAAAACAAACAAAAAAAAGTCACCAAGCCCTTTCCTTTTATTGTGTTCACTAATTGCTCTTACTCTTTGCTACTGTGAACAAATTAACATTAATAACTCTAGCAACTAATTAATAACTCAAGTTATATAAAATAATTATTATCTAATAACTGACTAGTAACCCTAATTACTCTTCATCTTGCTTTTCAAGCATACAGCGTTAATTCTAATACAAGGCAGGTACTGCCGACCTGCAAAACTTCCTATTACAAGCTTGTAAAACACTCCATCAGGACAGAATCAATAACCCAGCCACAAGAGTCGATCAGGTCAGCAGCAGCAATAAAATCACTCAATAAAGCATCTTATCAAATCATTCTAAATAAAATTCAAGTTCACTCCAAGTTCTTTCGGATTTTATGAATGTTCAATGGGATTGCTATGACATCTTCAAAGGGACACAGTGAAGATGGATCTGCAATGAGCATCAAATCCCCTGGGAAAAATTTTTATCCTAAAGAAGCTGTTTCAGAATTATAACCTTCAAAATTAGTATATCATTTAATAAACGTGAATATGTGCATTAGTACATATTTAATGAACTTTCTGTACTTGAGAAGCCAGCAAATTCTACTTACTTGAGCATTTTCGTAAAACAACACATCAGGCACTTTCATTTTCTCACTTGGGTTATAAACTGGCATAGTCACAGATCCTATCTTCAGAATCCCATCGTTTATTTCACCTAGACATTTTTCAGGAAACAAACGAGCACATGCATTACTTATACCATCCTCTGAGCAGACATGCAATCAATCGCCAATGCTTACAAGTGAAAGTTTGCAAATTTTAACAAGGCTGTGGGTTGCTGTAAATGACTTCTATCTAAAGTGAATGCTTAATAGATTATCTGTTAACAAGACGTTGGATTATAACGAATTTGAATTCTCTTTATAATTGCAAAGAAGTCTACTACAATAAATGATAAACAGGTGATCTTAAATAAAAAATATCATAAAGTACACTAGGAGCTGTGACAGCTACCATGGTTTAACTTCATACTCTTGTTATTGGAATACCACTAACTTTGTCAGGCCACATTTCCTCAACCCACAAATTTTTCACTCTCTTCTATTCTCTTTCTATTTTCTCTGGTTGTCCCAGTAGACACAGGGTGTGGATGGGACTGAGGAGAGCTGGGGCCAACCCATCACAGCAGTACTAGAATGTTGATTTTTACATCCAGAATTACTTTTTTGACCAAATAGGTTAATTCTAGAAAGTGGACACATTTAACACCTGCTGAAAACTGAATAAATTTGCACTTGAAGGTATGACCTTCAACTCTTAGAGAAAAAGTAAAAAAAAAAACCCTAACAAATTCTTACACCAAGAAAACCATAAATTCCTTCCTTAGGAAAGCAGCAGCTAAGTTTATATAATAATAAAAAAGGATTATAACGTGTTCTCTTCTAAAACATGGGACAGAGAAACATGAAGAAATTTCAAGGGAGGGATCAGGATGGAAAAAAAATGTTAAGCAGATAGCATAATGCAATTGGCAATATTTGTAATTATTTCATAAATAATTTTTACGTATATATATAAACACATATAATGCAAATATATATAATGCATTATATACACTATAATGCAATATTACATATTATATATTCATCTATAAGTGTGTGTACATACACAGCCATTCATGCATTATCAATAACACATGTATTCTATATATCATAGTATTATATATACCTATGCAGAGATATATATGCATATAGACATGCATACATACACCTATGCAGCCATTCATGCATTATTATGCCTGTTGTTTTTTTTTGTTTTTGTTTTTTTTTTGTTTGTTTTTTTATATATTTTTCACCTACATAAAAAAAAAATATAAAAATAGAGAGTCTATGTTAATTTGGACAAAAGACTTGTTTGCTACTGTAGAGATCTACCTGAAAACATAGAAGTCAAATGTATCACAAAACTGAGAATGTCCATACAGAGAAATGACAGCAAATATAATACTGATAGAGTACAGATCAAAGCTGTTGAAAGGAAAAGTTTAGTGAACAGAAAACGGCAGATCACTCAATGTGTGCTACCTGATGGAAGTTATCAAAACTTACATAATTAGCATGAAGACCAAAGGACAGGCAGGAATGAGAAAGAAGTAAGAAAAATGGCAGAAGCAGAAATACATGTGAAGTACTGAAGGCTCTTTCAAAAGAATACAGGTTGCAGGAGGTAAAGAAACAAAGCCATGCTGGATAAAGATGATATGTGACAGCAACTTAAAGAAAAAATAAAAAAAGAAGAAAAACTAATAAAGAATTATGTACCAGAATGAAAACAAAATACAACCCAAGACTCCTACAAGAGTCTTGATGAGGAAGAGGTTGATTTTACCAGTGAAGATAAAAAAAAGCAATGGTAAAGAACATAACATAGAAAGATTAAGATCAAAACAAAGCTGTAACTATGAACCATGCAAAACAGTAGTACAAGTGATAATAATAATAAAACAGATAAATAAATAAAAAACCATCAAATCAACGACTGAAGTCCAAGAGCTGGTCAAGTGCCTGAAGTCATCAATCTGTTAGACTGGGGAACCCTTAAACATGTCAAGGGCACTAAATTTCATGGGCAGGGAATGCAGCAGACAGTACATAAGTATCAGCATACTAAGGAGTTATTACTTCCCTATAGAACAAAGCCAAATGGGTGTAACTGAAGCAAACTACGTTTTATTTTGAGCTCATTTAGTACACATTTATATGCTGAACTATCTGAGTAACATTCATGAAGAACAGGACAAAAGATGGCACAAACTTACAAGTGTAATCCTTCTCCTCTAGTTTCTTTGTGCTATCTGGACTTGACTCAATACCGGAATCCAGTAGATTTTTGTGTAAAGCTGATCTGGCAAGGTTTGGTAAAAACCTAAATGAAGAAATAAAAGAGGTAAATCATTTTTTAAGGAAGATTTCTTACAAGTTTTCAGTATTTTCTGTAATGTAAAACCAGTATGAAGCTTTACTTAGATCTCCAAACCCTTAATGTCTATGTCTATGCCCTCGTATAAGTTGCATGCTCATTATAAAAAGCTTCAGTATTATGGAATATTGCAAGAAAAGCTGCAACATAGGATGAATTAGGACTGGAATTATGTAATATCCTCATTCCACTACCAGTAAGAGCTACTATAGAAACGATGTTGATTTGGAAACAACTCTACTCTTGACTTATTTCCCATGAACCCAGAGCTATAAAGTGAAATAAAGAGCTCTGTGGCATACAGTCTGAGGCTCAATCAGTTTTCCAAACCTTTTGTTAATTAAAATTTGCCTTCCTTAATAGAAAAGAACGGAAAACAAAACCAAAAAGCCCACTATATTCATAATTTCATATACAGTTTATAGAACTGAAACCAAACCTCCATCAAGCATCCAGCCATACTAGACATAAAATAACTCAAAGCAGAGTGTTTTGAGACGGCGAAATAATGTTGATAATGGTGACCTAACTTGTATGATTTCACTAAACATCATCATAAAGATGAGAAAACAGTACAAAACCATTTCAACTTAGCTTTTAAGTTTGAGAATACCACAGAAATAGTTTTGAAGAAATGACAAAATTTAAGAAGCTAAAGAGCAATTGCATTAAAAGGTATCTTGTATGCTAGCAATAGACCAAGGAACTCTGGAACTTCCACCCATACTGGCACTTCTACCTGGAAAGGCAGGCTTTATTAACAGCATAGTAAAGGCTTTCATCTGGATGTTGTGACAGTCGCCGACAAATTCGCAACAGTTGTCGAGTGGATAAAGATGAAGCCAGGGACTGTGCCTGTCAAAAAATACAAGGTGATTTAATTACTTCATTTCTGGGAATTGATCTCAGGGATTTAAACTGAATGAGTCAGGAAAAAATGTAATCCAAAAGTAATTATTTCAAGTTTTCTCCTAATTCATAAGTGCTTTCTGCCTCCTATAGTAGTGTGTGCTTTTTAATCCACACGTTTGTAATTCTGTATTTGTTGCAGCACTTCAGTGTCACGGAAATCATGATGTTATCTACAGATTTGCTTTATGATTTCACTTGATAAGCAACAGGGAAAAAATGTGCTGATAACTTAATTTTCTGTGCTATATAATACCTAACAGTAAACAGTATTGATAATAAAAAGGAGATGAGCCATGGTAGAAGGACCAATGTCTTAAAATCTATAATCTGCTCTTCACAAGCTGAATATGAGCTCTGCAAGTAATGCTCTGGCAAAACGGTCTGGCAGGATTCGTGGATGTATAAACAAGACAACACTGGACAGAAGTAAGGAGATTGTATCACCTCTGCACACGCCTTTTGGGTGGGCCACTACTGGAACACTGTGTCCTTTTCTGTTGTCCATGTGTTAAAGTAAATGCTAGAAATTGGACATGATTCAGTAAGGAGTTACAGAAGTGATTCAGGGCCTGGGAAGGCAGACCTAAAGCAACTACAGCAGAATGTAAAAACAAACAAACAAAGCCCCCCAAACAAGTGGCCATTTATTTAGAGATATAACGACCGAGAAAGAAATCCTTCTATTCACTGCATATACCGGATGAAGGTATCTAATACAAACAGGTTCCTTATTTTAGCAGGAAGCACACAACAATGAGTGTGATCTGATAAGTCACGCCATGCTTTGCCTGGGTTAACCGAAATATTTTAATTAGGTAATTTCTGAATGTTTTGCTTTGGGGCATATAAATGATTTCTAACTGCATTACGATTTCTTAATATATTGTTTTAATTGGAAAAAAATCCTCAAATTTGCAATCAAGGAAAAAAATAGAAAAGGCAACACTTTATTAATTTCAGAGTCTTTTTCTCCCTTAATCATTTTTAAGTATGAGAAATGTGTTATCACCAACTCTTTCCTCTGGAAAACTGCAGTTTTGACAAACAGACGTTAATTTTTTTGGAAAGGATAAAAGCAATCAGTTCCACGAGACTGTGCAAAACTCAAAAGCTAAGAAGGCAAAGGATAGTATGTTTTAGCTCAGCTCTGAGCAATAAGCTAGGATGGTTTAGATTGGGATAACTGCTTCAATTACTACTCTTGCTTTTCCTATTTTCATTGATCGAAGATTGTGAAGTATTTTCTGAAGCATCATCATTTACTACCAAGCATTAGTCATTGTGTTGTAAATGATGGCTTTTCAAGTGTTATCTCTGTCTCAAGACCTGCACAGCCATGGATGAAGCATGGGCAAGTGAGAGGGGTGAGTGCTGCATCCCTGTCGTCCCTGCTCACCAGTCAGGACTCTCACTGTTTTGGGAGATTATATTTTTTGTAAAGAATCTTAAACACTTGAAATATTCTCAGGCTAATTATGTTTTTGTAAGGTAAGCAATCCTCCCAAGACTCAACCTACAGGATTGCATTGGTGGAAATTGACAGCTGAGCAGAGTAACTGAGGTAGCATGCTTCATCCATTGCACCAAGTGGGAGGAATAAGGAAGACACTCTTGCCTCTTGTCTCACACCATGCCACTCCAATCTCTAAGGAACACGGGCATTTTAAAGTCAAAATTACATATAGCACCAGATCCTCCACTGGAATAAACAGAGGACAAGCCCACAGAGGAGGAACTATGTCACATCATCTGAATATTGCAACTGGGAGTTAAAGTTTTGGAATAAAATGTCCTCTTTCTTCCTTACCTGCTCTTGATTTTTATATGGAATAGCTGTAAACTCAAAATTAGGTTATAGTCCTTGTGACAGTCTTTGTAATATATATCTATCAGGCATCTAATTCAACAGGATCTTGATTGTGGTCTCTAGGTTCTATTGTATATCAAACAAACAATTACAATGACGCAAAATACACCCACAGGCTGAATATGTTACAGGTATTCTTCTATTGTTAACAAAATCACTTGAAACAATGGCTAATATTTCAGGATAATCTCTGGCAGAGGATTACTTACTTAGGCAACTCTAAAAATAGCCTGACATACCTTAGGCACATATTTCAGCTCTCCACACAAGCATGCTATTCTTGACATGTCTCATGTCACTGCTCATCTACAAGAATCCTTCCTCGGTCCGTACCATGACTCACTTCTTATCCAACATCATATACTTCATTTAGATACTTTACAATGCTATAGACATCCACATGTTTGGAAAGCACTTTTATAATGCTCTATTCAAGCATGTTACGTCTCCAAATATACCAAAAACTACATTTTTTCAGTCTACATTTGTCAAATATCAGGTGTAGAAAGTTAAATAGATGTTAATAACAACATTGTCCCATAGGTGTATTTAAAAGTCAGCCCTTTTATTTATTTTTTTTAAGCTCAGAAGAGCACAACAGCCTTTCAATATCCCTCAACTACCTGAATAGTAATACTATGAAAACTATTACCATGTTAAATCATGAAACCTAAGCAGAACAGATTACAATTTGCATATCAGTTAAACCGCTGGATTCCACTAAAAATGTTTTACATTTTAGTTACATTGAAAGCATCCAGTTGCCATAGCAATGATTTCTTCTACTTTTCACCAAGATTTGACTATCTTTTTAGAGAATTTTGTGGTTACTGTGTCAGCAGAATTTATTTTTCTTGATAAGACTGCTTTAACAGAATAACCTGTAGCAGTAACACAGATAGGAATTCTGGAGATTTCCCTTTTATATTCCTAATCTTTGCTGTTGCCCACTGGCATTTTATAATGTCTAGATAGTTTCCATTGCCGAAAAAGCCACAATAATTTCAGCTACCAAAGTTCCAATGACTGAAGTGAAGTAATCAAAACATATTTGGACAAACATGATTATCTCCATACTTATTCAGAAGGTAGCTCAGCATCTCTCATTGTAAACCACGTATCTAAACACACTGATAGTGTGTGTGCTTTTTCTTACTTCTCTAGGATTTGGGTGATTTCCTAAAAGCTTTATTTATGCAGATTCTAAAAGTGTACATAAAAATCAAAGAAGTTACAGTATATGGTTCAGTAACTGTCAGCAGTAACTTTCTGGGGCTGGTTTTCAATAAGGCAGCCTCTAAAATAACACTATAGCTATAAAGCTTTACCCAGTCTTTCTTCAAAACAAAGCAAACAGTTCCAGTAGGAGAAATCAAATCTGTGGGGAAAAGAAGAGGGGGTAGGGGAGTACTCACTGTGGCATCATTTGTCTCCCGAAGCTTGTGTGTTAATGACAACAACTGCTCCACAGCAGCACTGGGTACATTTGGAATCTGCTTGAAACAAAAACAGTATTAATCTTACTGCATGATGGGTTAAGTTCCATACACAGCTACCCATATATGCAATGAGTATACACATTCTGCAGTTGGCTTATGTCACCAAAAAAAAGGAATACAATTTTGACAATGTTTTTCTATTACAGCATCATTTAATATCATTGTAAGAATGCTAATTTATTCCAATACCATTAAAAGATAAGCAGGCTTTGAAAATGAAGACTCATTTGTGCTACGCTGAAATAGTGAGTGAAATAGCATAGCAAAATACTTTTATATAGCAAATAACCATGTTCAGTAAACAATAATCAGCATGTGCCTAAAATACTGAACGTACTTACCATTTCTTTAATAACTTGAATTTCTTCATTCTTGCTTAAAGATCGAACATTATGAAAAAGAAACAGTGTCAGAAACTCTGGACCCAGCCATTGTTTGGTACTACTTCCGATGACAGGAGGTTCTGCTAGGACAACTATTCTGAAGGAGGGGTGTATTGGAAAGATAGACCTGCAAAACAAGTTTTATAAAATGCATTACTTGACCTAAGTATTGAATATCAAATTTAATATTTTTATTTTTACAATAGATGAAAAAGGAATTATATTAGTGTGCTGAGCCATATCACAATGTCTTTTCTCATAATTTGCAAATGCAACTTTATTAAAAATAAAAAAAAGACAAAGACTGCATAACATGACTTGCAATTGCATAAATTGCTCATACTTCTCTACACTGAGAAGGGTACCCAAAGTCTCCACTTCTCATCTGCAAAATGACCTGCATGTCTCAAGATGGGCAAGCTGATGACCTGCATGTCTCGTGATGGGCAAGATACCAGCAACTAGGGTACGGTTTACTGGTTTCTATATCCCAGATGGACACATCTCATTAATTTGGTAAGATTTTTAGAAGTGCTTTACCTAAAGCAGTATGTCTAACAGGCAAATCAGGGAGAGAACATCATCTACTGAAGCTGCAGTAATGACAATTTCTTTTACTCGATTAGACTGACAGAAAGGATAAAACTGTGAAGATTGGCCTTGATATCACAAAGAGATGGATTTAGTAACACTTTAGGAACTTACTGACATTCTCTGCAGCCCCTGGAAAATCACCTAGTCGCTTGGGGTGTGATTAATGCACCCAACTTCATAATATCTCAGAAATTTATACTTCAAAGGCCAGGCCAGTCACCTCACCTTTGACTCATTTTCAAGTTAGCACAGGGAAACAGGTCCCTCAAAGACCTGCTTAAGATCTAAAGAATTTAAGAAACAACTTACTGGGTCCTTCAATCTATCCATCTAGCTAAATGTTCTGTCTCTGATGGTGGCAGCTGGAGATGCTCCTTGGGGAAGCCTTTTTCAAGGCTTATGTGATAAACTACTATCAGCATTTAATTCCCCTCGCACTTTCCCAGCACCCACAATCATGCATTCAAGGATATTAGGGATTGATCTTTATTTGTTTTAATGCCCTTTTATCCTTAGATTTGTCTAATCCCTTTCTGAACTTCATCATCCTCTCTGTCTCCACAGCTTCCTGTAGCAATGCATCCACTCTTCACTGTGTAAATTTCACACTGTAGGATTTGGTGAGTAACCGTCTCTTAAATGCCTGCCTATTTCATTCCACAGAAGATAACGGGAGCTCACTGCAACCAACTCAAGCTTAAATATACCACTGCTGGATGCATGTGTTAGGGCAGTAGAAGACTGCTGCACCTGTTTTGGGTGTTCTTCACATCTTTTGCCTGTCTTATCTATGTAATATTATCATATCTTTGGATTGGGAATTCATTTCTACTCATTCGTCAGCACAACTTCATGATCTGTAGAAGTAAGAGTAGACAGTAACAAGTCAGATATGAAAGACAGTCAAATTATGCAAGAAGGGCCTTGTTTACAACAATTAATTTTTCAGTACACTTATTAAAATAGCAGGTGCTAATTTGGAAAAAGAAAAGCAAGTGAAATTGAATTAGCTTATATTGTTAGATATGCCTGTTATCATGAGCCATTTCCCATATAAATTACAACATTTGAAATCAGAACTATTGGAGGCAAGTATTCCTCCTGGTTAAACTGAGGGGGAAAATGAGGGTGTATGAGCAATAAAATCCTAAGACACAATATGACCATTAAATATAAATTATCAAGTCTACTGTGTAGTAGGCTCATCTGTTAGTCACAACAATGAAATACAACAGAGTCATTACAGCAAACAGACTCTTGTATCAAAGCAAACACAGGGGGGTGGCATGAGTTATTCTCAGCTGAAAGTCATAAGCCTAGAAGCTATTCCCTGACTGATAAAAACAGAAATAGATGTCTGAAAACATCACATGAAAGAGGAACCAATAGGAATGTCACCGTCACTAAGCATAAAAGAAGGTCAGGGAACATTGGCCAACTTCATTATAGAAGAAAATGATCCCTAGATAGGATAAATACATACATTTCCAGGCTCACCTTTCCCCCCATTACCAAGAAGAAAAACAACCCTCCTATAATTACCTAAATTCCCAGGACCAATTCTGGTCCTTCTGCAATACCATAAGAGCAAAAAAGCCATCAGCTTTCCATCGTAAAGGAAACACATCTCTCTTGTATCACATCCACATTAACACCTAATTCAGAGAGTATGGTGGGGACAGTCAGGGAGAGAATGCAGAGAAGCTGGAGGAAAGGAGATAAAGTAAAGGCAAGCTAATTTGGTGGTATCAGTTAAAGCTACTGAAGTATACTCTAGGTTTTGACAGATCACAACACCCCCGCTATTGTTTTCCTGTTTGTAAACATGGATAAAACTACCTGGATACTTCAAAAGCTATTGTTTGGACTGATGTTTGAAATGTTGAAAAATGTCAAGGTAAGTGTATTATTAAAAAAAAAAAAGTCATAAATGACCTGATCCTGCAATGCTATGAATGCTCCATCTGTCCATGATAGCAACTGAGGAGCTTCAAAGTTGCTCCACAGTATTACAGATCAAGTCCCTAAAGGAATAGAATATGAAGCTACTATATGGAGCTCTATTTCATAAAACAAAGATCTTTGACATCTTGTATTCTTTGCAGATGAAGGCCAAATAAACGCATCTTATTAAAAACTTTTTTTAAAAAACAAAAACAAAACCACCTTTTTCTAAAACACTTAAAATTATTGAAACTCTAACACAGTAGGAAAACCTGGTTTTAGTGGATTAGTGCAGAGAGCCTCCATTCGTTTCTCTTTCTATTACATGTTTATTGATAACAGAGATAGCAGAGTGCTCTCTTGTACTAATATCCGTGTCCTTTTGACATCAGTGTTTAATTCCAACCAAGGATTACCACCACTGCTCGAGAGGAAGATCAGAACGCAGACTGCTCAGAATGGTTTTAGGGAAAGATTTTCTTGTTACTGACACATGGTTCAAAGCAAGTGAAGTTCCCAAAAGAACCAAAACGATGCAGAATGGCATTCCTAATGCCACCTTGCAAAACCAAACTGGGTTTAGTTGTCTATTGCTGTAGCATGGTTTTATAAATCTCACACTCTTTCAAAATAAAAGCAATATTATGAGTTAGGAGTTGTAGTAATGCTAGGATCACAAATGACCTATCATTTTTTCCTTGCTATTTTTCTTCAATTTCACAATATTCTAAATTTAACAGATTACTTTATCTGGAAAGCCACTAAGCTGAAAAAAAAAAAAAAGAAAAGAAAAGAAAAGAAAAAAAGCATAGCAAAAGAACAAAGTAAAAGCTAGAAAATGTAGGCAGTTAAAAACATTCATTGTTTTCAAAATTCACTTTCTGCCACATTTTATATTTGTCTCATCTACTATATATGTTGCCTTTCAACCTAATCACATGGAAAATAATCTACTGCCTGCAGAGTATTAAAACTAGACATACGTTATGAGCTTCTGAACAATTCTTATTATATACATATTTCTAGATTTTCTTGTGATAGATGGCTTTCTGCCCACCACACCAAAGCCTTATCATCTGTATGCACGCTGGGAGTGTGGGTGGATTATCCACCCAAACAGGTTAAAAGACTGCCTCATAAGACAAACCAGCACCTCACTGCCTGTCTTGTAAAAGCCATGTAAAAGCCACTCTACAGCATCTGTCTCAATTAAGTAATTATTCATTTCATAAGAAGATCTATGCAGAAATCTTGGATATGCACAGTGGATGAATGGATTTTTTCTTACACAATAATTCAACTAACAAGTAATCAACAGCTATAATTTTCTTCTATCATAGAATCATCTAGGTCGGAAAAGACCTCTAAGATAATCTAGACCATTTGTCATTTTCTTAGGGGCAGCTTTTTTTTCTTCCTCTTCTCCCTAAATTATAAACAAAAATACTCAAGTTCCCTTTGTCATTCCTGCTAGAGCTATTGACCCACCAGTCTGAAGCCCTTCTCAGGAAAATGCTAGTGGATGTGACAGACACAGAAATGTAATGAAATGATCTGTGAACATGTAACTCAAAGTCAGTAATTAAAATAATTAAAAATAAGAATATATTTTATTAGCTCTTAGAGAGGTAGTCATACTTTTAAATGAAGTTGTCAGAAATTTGATTTATGAAAAATGGTATTAAAACCAGCAAAATGTGGAAACAAATGTGAACAGCAAGCAATATTTCCCCTTTGTCTGACATTGCTAATAACACTGCTATAGTCTAAGCACTTTCACATTACTTAGTATAATACTGTTCACATTCTATATAATGTGAGGCCTGTAATTTCCTTTGGCCATATTGCGATCTGAAATACCATCCCTTTATTTAAAAAATAAAAGAACCTCTTATCATTAAGTGATACAGGTAGTAGCAGAAATAAAAAAGAATGCTGCAAAATCTGTGAGTATCATTACTCTTGAAACACTAAAAATTAAAGGAAATAAAACTGTGAAAAATAATTGTATTATTTTCTCTATCATTTTCATATAGGGACATGAAAGCTTTGTAAAAAATATATCTTGCTGCACTGAAAAGGGGATCCCCTAGAACTTCTCCATAAACATCTCAAATTTTTACCAGAAAAATCTTCAGGTGTTTCAAATCCTCTTATAAACACACACAAAAAAATGTTTACAGAAGTTTTATCTCCTTGTTTAAGAACAGTACTCCTTTTACCTATCAGGAAATAGCATTTTATGAATGGAACTTGAAAACTGACTTTCTATTAAAATCTGAGCCCCAGTAGTCTACTAAAAATCATCGTCAGCTGTTCTTTTCCATTATGAAAGATATATTTGTATGTATGGAACTTACAATCTGGCCACCTCATTTGTCAGTTTTTAATTGAGGCAACACAGAGGAACAGTTAGGTTTTTTGTATTTCATGTATTTCATGAATAACTGCAAGTAGTGCAGAAGAGAGAAACCCCACACCATTCTGTCTCATGCACACATGCACAGTAATGATGATCTTAATCAAAAAAAAAAAAAAAAAAAAGGAGCATATACCTCATGTACTCAGTTTCTCTTAGAGATAGCAGGAAGGTACCAGTTCGCTATCACAGCCACCTTCCAGTCCCTAATCAGTGCTTTTCCCCAAATCCTGCCCTCCCCTAATCTAATGATCTCCTAATGAGGCATTTGCCTTCTTTTCTTCAAATCCTGGTCCTTCAGAAATACTCCTTTTTATCTTATTCTTTCATCTCCTCCATTTATGACTATTTTTAGCTAACTCATTTAGGCCCTGCTTGACTGTTCAGAGACTTAAAAACTCTGTCAATGCACTTCCACTAAATCACTGCTGTACCTCTCAGTATGTGTTTTCCTCTTCCACTGTTTCTCCTAAGAACTACCTTAACATGTGAGATCAGGTAGCTATTAAAACGTTAATAACAAAAGAAAAAAAATACTTTTGTTAACTCTAAAATATGTATTCTGTGTGCCAAACTTAAAGCATATATTGATTTCCAATATATAAATGAGAACTGAAGTCTGAGCAAGATTTAGGAGAGGAAAAAAAAAAAAAGACTTTTGGTTCAAATAAAAGTTGAAACCACTTTCCACAGGGAAATCCTTATTGGAAGAGTAACAGAAGTTTTCATGTGCCACTCAGCAAACAACCCAAATTAAGTCTCAGCAGAAAGAGGAATGACAATGTATATTCTGCAGGCCTTGGAAAGAGCAATTGTACTGAATTTACTTCAGTCCAATTCAGAAAATCTGGATAAATAAAACTCTTTCTGTGTAACTTTAGTATCAGAAACACAGTCGAAGCCATTATTACACAGCAAAACACACCGTATTTCTCATCAGTGTGGAAAGCAACTCCCAGTCATGTCTTGGAAGCAAGAAACTGCCCAGGATATTTGCTCATAAATTCAAGGTACAATGTATTCTATACACTATTTCCACAAGGCAATTTTTTGCAGGCGAATGATGGATGGTTTGTGCCTTCCTGTTTTCTTGCACTGATTAAATCAGCTGTCAGAACCCAGATAACATTTGATCAGAAGGTGTCTGGGAAGAACACCTCACTTTGCACAGCCATTCTGCGACACTGGAAGGTACCGAAGCTTACAGTGACAGGTAACTGCTGCTGAAAAGGAGGAATAGCAGGGAGGATTGCAGTGCTGGAATCAAAGAACAACTCCTGCCATCACAGCCTGGAGCAAGTGAAAGGTAGTGATGTTTTCAGAATACATTATCAGACCAAAAACATTAGGTACAGGATCAGGTCCTGAAAAACCTTCAATTCCTCAAGATCTGACCAGTACAGCACCCTCTGTACAGATGAGTGGTCCACTGATACTGAAGACCACAGCCAAAACAAAGAAGCTGAAAGATTTTTGCACTACTTTAACTTGTCTTCAGTAGAGTGAAGACAAGTCACCCCTCTTTTAGAATGAAAGCTCATGGTCAGGCAAATAGGTCATTTAGTTCTTACCAATCTACAATAACCTCTCTGTTGCAAAACATTAAAGTTGCGTAAAAGGCTAACTTTTTAAAGTTAGGTAAAGGCTAGCTAAAGGCTAGGTAAAAGCCTTTGTGATCTGAAGGCAAGAGGGACACTCTACTGAGGAAGACCAAGAAGGACTCTTGGGGCCTCCAAAGTAGCAAAAAGCTGTGCACAGTATTTCAGTAGATCTACACTGAAGTACAAAGTTGAACACAAAGTCGGGATGAAATGCCAAGATGGATCCTTAGAGATTTTTTTTGCTTCTCTTTTCAAAGTTTGGGCTTAAAATCCTTATGAACACTTCACTGATATATAGTTCTTTACTCATAAAACAAATGCTGGAAATGCCCATCTAGCTAGCCGTATGGCTGCAGCAGCCTGTATACAAGTAGCAACAAACAGGCTTAGATTACATCATATCTTCCAAAAAGTAAGCAAATAAATAAATGTGAAAGAAGACTTTAAATTTAAAATGAAGTTCTTAAAAAACAAAAAACAAACAAAAAAAAACAACACACACCCCCTCTCACAAAACTCAGTGGTGCAGTATTTTAGATCAAAGGGGAACCAGAAATAGCAAAACAACTATGCAATAAAAGAAAAACTACTTTTTTAAAGTCGTAGTTCTAAAGGGTAGACTATGAAGAAGATCAAAGCAAAAAAATTGTACTGAGCATGACAATTAAGAGAAAAAGGGGGTTGTACATATGAAGAGTTTGCGCATCACGAGTGCATCCCTACCAGAACTGAGAACGTCTCTGGAAAGCTTGGGAGCACACACATCTTGCAGTGTAAATGTGAGCACAGTCATCTGACACTTCAAATGTTTTTTTTCGGAGATTTGAGCCATTTAAAAAACACAGCACGTTTAGCTTCTTAGATACTGCTTATTTTGTATATGCCTGAATATTAGATTGCATTTGTCTTAGAGTACACTCTACAGTATCCTTCCCAGTAACTGCAGTTTGTCATCAGTGTTTGACTATATATCAGGAGTGGCAATCGGAGAGACCTTTTCTATCTGTGGAATGTTTTTAGCAGACAAGTGGAAGTGAAGAAACAAAAAGCATAAGCATAATGGGTCCCAACCCATCCTTAGGATTTCCTGCTCCATATTAGTTGTAAATTAAATACCAGCTTTCTAGTTAATGAAGAAAAAGGAAGTAACAAGCTATATTTAATTTCAGTTTAGCTTTATTTTCAGGTGCTGTTAATAAAATGTTCCAAAATTAAGACTTATATTCTTTTACATCTTTATTTTTATGTACTTACTATTTCTCTTCAATTTCTAGCCCCTCCTTGTTGAAGGATATTTACTGATTTTCTCTTAGTTTGAGCACTCTAAACAGGATATAATTTTCTCATGCCAAAAAAAACCAACAAACAACCAAACAACAAACCATCACGAGGAAACTGGCGTTTAAAGTATGCCCTCTTAGTGATTAAAAGGTATCATTTTAAGAGGGAAGCATTTTGCAAGATGTTTTTGTAATAAAATAAAGGAGATTAAGTGCTCTACAGGATGAAAAGCTGTTTGCATTCTATAGTCATAGCCAACACTTTACCTTTCCTGTAGTTTCTCATCAGTGATCTGTAATTCTTCTTTTACGTTCTGATACCTGTCTTCTCTTAATAATCTGGTGCCATCATAGAGGGTCAGTTCTCTGTCATGTATTAGTCTGTTTGAAAATAAAAGATAAGCTTTATCTAGCCTTTAATTTCCTTCTATAATGCTTATTTCAACCAATACTTTTTTAATAAAAAAAAAAGCTACCTCAGTTAACACAGGTCATTATAAAAAAGAAGTTATAGCAGTTTAAGATGCATCCAGGTGTGAAGATAAAGTAATTTGCATTAGTAAATAGTTTCAATGCAAAGTCAGTTAGTAAACCTTGATTAAATAGAAAATAATGAGAAAATGAAAGAAAAAAAATCTTTCAAATTAAGTGATATTAAACAGCCATTTAGTCATACTGGTACCAAGTAATATACTTCTGGTTTGTTTCCTGAAGCAACATATTTCAATCGGTTTTAATGAGTAATATACATAGAGACACAGCTTTTTTTTTTTTTTTTTTTGTAATGCAGACATTGATTATATGTATGTAGATACAGCACATGCATGTCTTAGGAGAAAAATCAGAAGGTAAAGATAAACTGATTTAAAAAGAGAAAGAACAGGCTAGCATTCTTTCTTCTGCCTACTCTCCTCTGTATATATACAATAATCAAATTCATAAAATGTTTTTGCTACAACCTGCTTTTAAAGCTACTTATGTCCTGTAAGTTTATGAATGGCATTACACAACTCAGGTCAACAAAGTACAAGACATATTTGACCTGATGTTACAGATTATTATTAATATAGTATCTGATATTACTACTTTTGCTTCTGGGAAGTTTAATTTATTTTTTTACTGAATTGTGAAATAATATTCCAAAGGAGTTCTTTTCAATCAAAATAAAGAATGCTTTTACATGTTACTAATGATTGCATTTTATTTAGCAGCAGAATGCATTCACAGTATTTTAAATATTTTCTGACATCTTGCATTTTCAAATCATTGTGCAAATACTACTAATTTTTAGATTTGATAAGTGTGGAGTAAAACCATTCTTCAATTCAGACTTACACACTGTATTTACAGAGAGCTGAAATTTTCTGTACTTTTAGACTTCTAAAGAACATAAAAGAATTGCTTCTGCTTTCATGTATGTAAAGACTGAATGTTATATGTTCTATCAAACTTGCTCATCTTGATTTTTACAGTATTCTGAAGTTATGAACTCATATTCACCAGAAGAAACTTAATTTCTCAATAGGCATGTGCTCAGTAAGCAGATGATGTGCATGCAACTTATCCATGCTTGTATCCTGACCTTTGAAGTACAGCTAGAGTGCCAGGGTTAATTCGATGAATGCCATCAAGAATAACAAGCTTTCCTTCCAGGGCAGCAGTAACAAGCGGCGATGGTCTCCAAGCAGTGTCCCCATTAGGAAGAGTATACCTCTGCTGTAGCAAATCTCTGGCTGTCATGTCCTGCCAATTCATCAGAAGAATATATTTATACTGTATTGCATTCTTCTACAGGTACCTGCTTTCTCTTTATAAAACTACATTCTGCTTTTCCTGACAATATACCCAAAGAAGATTAGCAGGAAATCTCCAATTACTTTTTGAAAGAGTATTAGAAACATGCACACACGCACACGAACATTCACACACGTGTTATGTTAAATAGTCTTTGAAAGTTCTAGGCTTGCCAGTATCACCTCATGGACCCCTCTGAAACTAGAAAAAAAGCCTTTTTTATTTTTATTTTATTTTTTTTTTTCCCTTTGCCTTAAATGTAATGGGAGCTCATGAGAACTTGTACAGTTTCGTGTACAGAAGGGGGCAGCAAGTTACACCTGGCGCAAACAGAAGTCATTCATTTTATATAGAAGAAATCACCTGAAGGAGCAAAGACTTCATCATTAATCCTAAAGTAACATCATAACACAAAAGAGCGTGACATTGTACTTCTTAGAAGAAAAGTACAGCGGAAGCTCGTCAGAGAAGAAAGGACAGGATAAGAAAGGAGCCAGTAACAAACACAATACCAAAAGTATGTAGAGCATCACAAAGTAAGACTTGGGGAATAAATTGCAACCAAAGACAAAATCTCGTATAGCCTCCAGTATAAATATTTTGAATGTTCCATTACAACAGGTATGCACTACAGCAACAAGGATGTAATAGCAATTTTGTGGCCTGAAAGATGAAATTCCTTCCTCAGTCTGTGCTGTGAACAGAACTTAACCTAAAATCAGATGAGAAAAATATTTGCTATTGTAGCTGTAGCTTTTGCATATGTCCTTTTCACAACTATAAACCCTCTGAAGAATAAAAATAGAATACATTACATCATATGGCCTGAATCATTTCCTCTTTCTGCATTTCCTTAAAAGCCTTAAAATAACGGGACAAAGTCTGATTCTTTCAGTATAATTTTTATAATTTAGAGCCTCACATTCAGATGCACAAAAACAGTGTTTTTATTATTATACTTCTGTTTTTTAATGCACTGTTTGTGCATTCTACTGTTCTATTAGTGACTTCGTAGACTAAGTAAGCCACTTTTAATGAAAGCCAGAGAAAAAATTAAGTATTTTTAGGACTTGTATCAGAAGTGTGTACTCTGTAGTTAGCAAATGCTGTATAAGTGAATATTCAACTAACACAACTTCTGACAATTCACCTCTACACGCATGAAACAGCATCCAATGTGAATTATCAGAAGCCTAATATGCTATGCACAATGTTGTCTATCTGTAATTCCAGCAGCTTGAGAACCATACGTTAGTTTTCTCAAGATAAACTCATAAGTGCATTTTGCTGCAAAAATATTTTTTGAAATAAAATGAATGTTTATATCTTTATTTAAATGGATCCATTAGGTTCAGTTTAGCGATGAACTGAAATGAAGCATCATTAACTTAACGCTTGCCCAAGCTCTGTAAGGGGTTTGTTTTCATACAATCATTAAGGTTGGAAAAGACCTCCAAGATCAAATACGTTTTTAATGGCAACGATTTACTGCTTCTATTTATTTACTCTAAATTTATTTTTAATACATAATATTATAAATATAATGTTATGAGATATAAAAAGATAATATTCTGCCACTAGAAATTCTTCCCTTTAGAGGGGAGATGACAGAAAGGTATGAATCACTTCCTCACCCAACCCTACTCCTCCACCACCACTTAAGCAAAGCAATTGCAAAATTATACTGCCTTATGAAACAAAATTTTTATTTTCATTTCTAACCGTCATTGTAACTCAGCATATGCTTTATTGCATTGGTTACTTTCTAAAATACCTCATATACCAGGAAAAAAGGAAGTTCAGGAGAGAATACAAGCAGGGTAACTGCTTTCCTCCCTTTTGCAGCTATAGCAATCCAAGCCTCCCATTTAGCCATTTTCTACGGTTCTCTGTGCTAATCATGTTCTTGGCAATTACGAGGTGAAAAAGCTCTGTTTCCTGCTTTTCATGCCAGTTTGGACTCACATTTTGTTAATATTTCTCAAATAAAAAATTGGAAGGAATTTGTAAAGAACAATTATGAAGTCATACCAAAAAAAAAGAAATCCTAGAAACAAAAACATCACAGTACACAAACACAAGTGATGTGCTTAAAAGATTGCTTTTGCTGTAGAAGAGAGAAAGGAAGAGCAAGTTGACGGAAAATTGTTGTAACATCACTTTGAATACTGCTTTTTTAGCCTTAAAAATTTAGGAGGAGAGATAAAAATAAAAGCAAAATGTTTTATTTTAAACAATTTAAAACAAAAGTTCTCTAGCTACAGTACACAAAACTAGCTGGCTGCTGCTTTTCATTTGCTGTTCCTTAACTGCAGTAGGAGAACTTAAAAACAAATCCTTCCTAATCAGGATGAGTTTCTTTGGCAAGAATTTGCCTATGTGGGATTGTATATAATCAGAAATCTGTATAAGGATGTCAAAGATCACGAATTAGACAGGAATTGTTCAGTGGGACAACTGTTAGGGATGATCTATGTGCTCAAAACATTTCGGAACCCTTGGTTTAGATACATTCAATTCTAACCTCACGACATAAAAGCTTTCGAGATTTTTCTGTGAAATCAATAGAAAGACCTAAGGCTCTTCACACTATTCAAATCAACTTTGGATGTAAAGGATGAATCAAACATTAGCACAATATGGTCTGTCTCAAAAGAGCCAGAAAGATATTTTTTGAAGTAAAATAGAGAAATCTGTTCCATTAAACTTCTCATAGCCTTCATTGTCAATTACTGTATCAATTAATATTTAACATTGCCCCTGTCATTAACCTATGCTACTACTTTGCTGTGCGAAGCCACTGATGTGTACAACAACACATCAAAACAACAACAAAAGCATCCTTAGAATATAACAGAAGATGCATGGCTTAGCTGCAATCATTTTTTACACATGGCTTCCTGTAAAAACTTCTGAGATTTTCTAAGATACTGCACATAGGAAATAGATAGACGCATAGAGGCACATTTGGACATTATGTAGTCATGTCTATGTCTACACAATTTATAATTTATACCAAAAATATAAAAATATTTTATAAAAATATAAATTCTAATTTATACCAAATGCTGAGCTCACAAATATTCATTTTCTTTCGCCTTAGCAATGATGTTTCGTATCACCAAAAAGCCTCTATGAAAACCCTCTGCCCTTTTAACTCGATTAAATCCTGGTGAAACCAAAGGAAAGGTTCACTTCAGTAGAAAGTGCTTCAAATCCCTGACCTAGATTTTATTTCAGTACAAATTACAGACCCTTTGAAGGAAAGACATTTAGTGAGTAACTAATTTCTTCAGCAACTCTTCCTCCTATCATGCATCTCCAAAAAGGAAGTCTTCTGCTCCTATTCAGTGAAGCCATACTAATTAAAGGTAGGATGTTGAAAGATAGTGGCCATATTTTTAAGCTTGTAGGACCAAATAATTGCCTAATTTTGCTGGTGAGTACCCAATACCACACCGTGTACAAAAAACAAGGGTTAGGGTGTGTTTGTCCTTAAATGGATTTGTCAAGATGCAAAAGTTCTTTTCCTGAGGAGATTTAAAAATATGTTTACGTGGATAAGTGCAGGGAGAAGTACAACACAGTTCTCACCCAGAAGTTATGCACCTGTCTTAACATACAACTGTACACGAGGTAACAGGTGCTGCTGGGAAGCCAAATGTATTACCACGAACACAACCTAGCACTGATGGGTTGTGTAGCTTTGGATCCCAAATGTGCTCACAGCTGGGCAGGTTAAGGCATAAGAAAAGAGCTCCATTTATACAGACCATTTCAGTGTCTGCATCTTTATAAGCTAAAGGCATTCTTGGGGAAGGAAAAGCATTGGGATCCTGTCTGGAGAGGTTCTCACCATTTCAAGAAAACATAAAATGGACTTTTTCTTCTTTCATCACCATTAATATCTCTCTTTTCTGTTCTTTTTTGTCTGTTTCAACCCTTCAGTGTCACCGCCCCTTTTAGTCAGCGTCTCTTCTCTCCCTACACACCATTGCAAATCCAGATCAGCTGCTGTTTCCTCCTTTGAAGGTCTCCATGCTGCCCAGGAAAAAATTAAATAAGCAAAGGACAGGGAAGAAAGAGACCAATATATTGCGTTACATCTCAGACTAGCATTCCCCTACATTATTGCCTATTATCACTTATGACTGCAAGCCCTTTTGCAGTCATATTTGGTGCATTTTGGCTCCCAAGGTCATGGAATACCCCTGACTTCATATTTTATTTGAGAGTAGTTTCATTACTCAAGGTTATAAAGAAAACCTTACATGTATGATCCCTACTGTAAAAATCAAATTCAGTCACTCCACTTTTCAATCTCTTTTTTTTTTTTTTCTATTTATGTCATGAGGTTGTAGTTCACCAAGATCTAAGACTGAACAACACTCTCCAAACAAGTACCAAGTGACCGCTGCCTACAGGAGATCACTGTTAAGCAGGACAGACCTCAGGGTTTTCAAAAAACTCTGGTGCTGTGAGACAGTCTGAAGTGTTGTCTGGATGAAACCAAGGGGAAAAAACCCTAAATGTAGAGCATGCCCACCACTCCGAGACAACTGACAGCTCCAAAAAACTTAATTCCCTTAATCTGTACGCCCAATCTGTCTAGAACCGTTCCTGCTTTTTCTATCTTTGTAAATACTAAACTTTAAATTTTACTCAGTAAAAACATTTACTCTGCCATTACCTTTTCAGCTACTGTAAATTTCTTCCTCCAACTCAGCTACAGTAAGATAATCTTGTCACCACCTTCAAAGCTCACGGAGGAGGCCCTTTCCTCATCATTTTATCCCATAACTGCCATTCTAAGGCAACTAAGCCAGTGTGTCTCATGAAAAATATAAACACGTCTCTCCAAAATTCATTTTTAAAGCTACATCTATACTAAGGCCCCTTCCACAACATAAATAAATTAGGAACAGATAGGCTAAGAGCTTGAAGATTACTGTTTGTTTGCTATAGCACTGACAAATAATGAGCACCATTAATATTAATTCAATGTAATATGTGTATATCACATGTAAACACCATCTTCTCTACTGCAGTGCAGTCCCACCACAACTGTAATCATCAGGCTAAGCAAAAATGCAGAAAAAAAAAAGGAAAGGCACAGAAATTACAATATTGTTTTAAATTCCACGTGATATGCATCAGAAAAAACAAACTTGTAAGAGGACACAGACAGGAGAAGAAACTAAAAAAAAAAAAAGAAGATTAAACCTACAGAATGTGAAAAATAAAAAATTCCTGAGAAGGATTTAAAAGAAGCTGTCTTCTGTAACAATAAAAATAGTTTTAATCATGGTGATACATTATAAAATTAAATAGTATAAGGGAAAAAAAAAAAAAAAGTATAGGTATTCTAGAGAATTCCAATATACATGAATTACAAGGGGTCACCACTCTGGTCTAAAGGCAGGAAACATACTTCAAAAGGAGAAAAAAAGATCTGAAAAGGAGAAGATACAGAGGACAAAGTTTTCTTTATGACACTCAGTCATGCCAAATCACAAAACGAAATGTCAGTTCTCTGTGGCTAACAGAAAGATCACTGTGATAAATAAACAAAACATAAGTAGAATCATTTAAGTTATGTATCTTTCTTTTGTATTCCCAATGAAGTCAAAAAAATTAAAGTAAAACAGTATCGGGGCTAATTTATACGTAATAATGTTGAATTAATATTTTTATATATATTAATATATGTAAGCATCAATAGTACCCCCCCTCTGTTTAGGTCTACAATAAAATGGGATTATTTTAGATGAGCATTCTAACCAATTAAAAAATGCTCTAAAATGATCATAAAACTTTGCTATCTTTGAAGTCTTTTCTATCCTCTTTTATTTTTAAATGTGTATTGGTGATTATCAGTGATTTTAAAAGCTGCAGCTGTATATGAAGATGACATTACACAGAGAATCTGTGCGTTGTATTTTGGATCATATTTACAGCATGATCATCAACCAATAGTTTACTTACCTGATACAGCATGATTGGTTCTACGCTGTATCCTAGTATATCAGCAAATTCGTTAGCGATAACTGTTTTGCCACAGCCCTAAAGAGTTAATAAATAAATAGATAAATAAATAAGATTTCATTGTAAGGAACATGTGGAAAGGAGGGAAAAATAAATTTAAATTCTTACTTTTCCTCCAATTAAACACATATCTTTAACCATGTGGGATTGCATCATTTCTGCCAACAGCTGATCATGGCTGGAAGTCCTTACGAAAGCTTCTGATTGAGAATGCTGTTTTAACATCCCGGTCCCAGCTGGAACCTATAAGGAAAACAAAACAAAACAAAACGCTAAATAAGCTATATTGTGATAGCTCTAGGATTGAGTGAGGACTGAGTTACACTTTTCCAAAAATACTGTAATATTTTGCAGATGATGGTCATTATCAAGCCTAAAGCTTTTGTTGAAAAAAAAAAAAAAAAAAGTTGTATAATTTGTAATAAACAACTTCCTCTACATCTCCTACTCCCACTCTTAATGGAAAACAAAACAACAAATCAAAACAAGAAAACAAAAACATGAACCGATTCAATTATGGTACTGGGGTGTGCAAAGAACTTGAGGCTGCTTATCCTGGAGACAAAATATTAGAATCACTGGTATTTATTGCTTGTCAGAGAAAAACAAATGGGAAGGAAAAATTTGAAAAAAAAATCTGAAGGGGCTACAGAACTTTGGAGAGCAAAAATATTCAATTATCTTCCACATTAAGACACTCGCTCTGCCTCTCGTTCTACTGGGAATTGTTTCATCTTCAAACTCCTACTGTCCTCCTGTTCCCAAAGAGACACTGTGCAGACATATTTTCAGAAGGCATCATTTACATGTCAGATGAAAGCAAAAACCTTCCCCTCAGAAAAAGTCCAATCAGATCCTTACAGATTTAAATTTTTCTGACAAATTCCTCTTTGCTGCTCTTCCCCTTTTTATTGTCATGGTACAAACTCTCTGAAGATATTCCTCACCAATGTTAAAACAATCTCTTTGTAACTCCCACTAATTCACCTTCTTTTAGAGACTCTCCAGCCTCCAGATTCAACATTAAATTCAAGTTCTTAGATCAGTGTCTGTTTCCTGAATAGAACCTCATTTCACCACCTAGCGGGTCATAAACTTCTTCGGAAGAAACTCAAACTAATCATATTTGATGTGATTACTTTTGTTCCATTTTCCCAACATCCTGTGTCAGAACATTACCAAGCACTCATTAGATTTTATTTGAAGTATAGACAGACTATTGCTATATTAAAGAAAAAAGGGAAAGCAGCACCAAGAGCATCACAAGTACTCTATTATTCTAAATTACTTGCTTTTTTATTGCATTAGAGATTTTCCTTTCATCCATTTTTCAGCACTTGCTTTATCATGATATACTTAAACTTGTACTTTCCTACATGTGACTCATTTATATAAAAATAAAATATTTCTTATCCATAATCTTATTGCTTATCAACATGCTCTAATAAATCATAAAATCAGAGAACAGTTGAAGTTGGAAGGGACCTCTTGAGATCATCTAGTCAAACCCACCTGCTCAAGTATGCACAGCATCATGTCCAGGCAAGTTTTGAGTATCTCAAGAAAAGGAAATTCTACAACCTCTCCGGGCAACCTGTTCCAGTGTGCCACCACCCTCAGAGTAAATATGTTTTTCCTCATATTCAAATCGAACTTCCTGTGTTTGAGCGTGTGCACATTGCTTCTTGTCCTTACACAGGGCACTAGTCAGACCCCATCGCCTTGACACCATCTCTTCAGACATCTATATACACCGATAAAATCCCTTCTCAGTCTTCTCTTCTCCAGGCTAACCAGGCCCAGCTCTCTCAGCCTTTCCTCATAAGAGAGATGCTCCAGTTCCCTAATCATCTCCATAGCCCTCAGCTGGGCTCTCCTGTGGCTCCATGTCCCTCTTGGACTGGGGAGCCCAGAACTGGACACAGTACTCCAGGTGTGGCCTCACCAGGGCTGAGCAGAAGCAGGAGCATAACTTCTCTTGTCTGGCTGCCCATACTCTTTCTAAGGCATCTCAAGGATACCACTGGCCTTCTTGGACACAAGGGCACGTATAAAATGAAATAAAATGTTACACTACCAAAAATTAAATATTCAGTGCAAATGAGTTTCAGTACCAAGTGTAACTGTTAAATTCCTGAGTAAGTTTATGATAACAAAATAGAGTTTTATGAATATATGAATTCTTACCTGGAATGTCACTTCCTTTTCACCGATCTGGACCGTTACATCAGCCTTGAAGGGTTTGTTTCCTGGCACACTTTCTACTTTTGTAATCCTTCTTGGGCGCAAATGGCTTTTTGAGTCTTGAAGCTCAAAACGCTGTAAAAATAGAGGTTTGGAGGAATTAATTAGTAAATACAATTTTCTTGTTTAAATCTGGTACTTCCAATAACAGGGTCAGAAACATACTCAATATTAATTTCCTGTGAAGTCCTAAATCCATTTACTTAAACTTCACTTTACTTCACGTACCTGTGTTCACTTTCTTGACAGCCTATATATTTTACATATTCATTAAAACCGAACCAAAAAGACCTACCATTTACTTATTCTGACTGTAATGACAGATGTAAATTTAAAATGACATACAGAGACTTTGCAGTCTTATTCAGACTGAAATTATAAGAGAAATGGATGATAGACTTTAGCAAATGCAATAATAGAACACCTACCTTTGCAGGCCATTATAACCAACTGCAGATTTCAATTTCTGGCTGCCAATAAAAATAACCATCAAACATTACATTTATGTAGACCCGCAGCCTTATCACATGGCAAAAACTGAGGATAACCTGTACAAATTAAGCCTTCACAGCATGTTCTTGGTATAACAAAGATAAAGAAATAGACTTTTGTCTTCCCAATCTCCTTTTGAGCATTGTACTGTATTTTATGCTGTATAGAGAAAGCATGAAAACCATTTAAAAAATCCTATAAAAAGTCTATTTTGTTGCGAAGGGGAAGTCATTATCAGGGGGGCTCAAGCACCAAAATACCCCACTAAAACTACTGAAGTCATGGTGCCAACAGAGTGAAAGCTGAATCAACAGGAGAAAAAGAAGTATCAGTCCAACTCCTTAGAAGAAAAGTTAAACAGAAGTCACTAAAGTGAAATAATTCTTAAAAAGTATGTGGTTTTATTACTACTAGTATTCACAGCACTGCCTATTAAAGTTTAGAAAGAAAACTGAAATGCATTCATATAGACACTTTGGCTCTTCATCAGTTTGTAAATTTCCACTCTGGAGCAAAAGCCGATATAAATTTCCAGTTTAAACTTGAGTTTAAGGTACATTTACTTTAGCGAAAGACTGCCCCAAACTGTATTTTTAGTATAATAGCTTCAGATGCCATTAAATATTTATACAGCAGCAGCAAAAACGAATGCCTGAATCACAGTAGTACCTCATCCTGTGATTCGAAGAAATGCGCAAACTATGGTTCTGTGAAACGAACTGCAGATGTTCTCACTCTCACGTTCATTAGGAAATTTTAATATTCTTGGTAATTTAATGGCATTTTGGATGGGGTCAAATCTGCTTGTACACAAAACCACAAACTGTACACTAAAATCCCCTACTCAGATACCAACAGAAGAAATAACTGAGCAAGCTGTAAGGTTATCTGTATCAGCAGCCTCTGTGTCAATCAGTGATGATGTGAAGACAGCTGTAGCAGGTCTTGGGAGTCTAAAATTCTGAAGGTGATTTTATGTATTTATTAATGTTGTTGAGGGTCCTACAGTTCATCTTTAAGATCCCAAAGCAGGGTCAAAAATTGAAAGATAGCTGTCATTCTCTGCAGATCTTTACTGAATTTGTGTGACACATTTGAATCATCACTTTTTAGCACAGAGATGCCGCTGAACTGGATAATTTAGTAATTAAAGAAATTACCACATTTACACCTGGACAGGAGAAGCAAACAAACAAGACAACTCTTTGTGGCTTTCAGGATGCAACAGACCTCTGCTGTAGTTCTTTTAGAATTACAATAGCTAGATATGGAATCAGAAAGTGGCATGAAATGGATGAACAGCACATCGAGTTTGTCTGAGCCGGAAATGACTTCCTCTATATAGAATCCAAGTTGATAGTTGCAAAGGAAAAAATGTTTGTGGCTTGGAAGACAACTATTGAGTACATTCAGTATCAGTAAGTTTGGGATACACTTACTTGGAGAACCAGAAATGGGCAGCCGCATTGCCTCAGACTCAAGAGGAAAGAAAAAAAAAAAAGAACAAACTAGCCACCTAAAACAAGAGAAGAGGTTTGGCAGTCCGCAACCATCAGGCCACATTCTGCATGCCTAGAAACATATGAGAATAGGCATGCTACGAAAATCAAAACAAGGAATAAGAGGAGTTCTGAACTCTTGGAAGCATCTAGTGATCAGTACTATCTCAGAAGGGAAACTGCAAAGAATACTCTGGTGCTCCACCTGGTCAAAGGAACAGAGAGGTTAAATGAGACATATTTGCAGATAGCCACTCTGTTGAACCCACAGGACAGCAAAGCTGTTCAAAAAGAGATGTGCAGGCATCCAGAAGCAACTGATCTTTGCTGAAGATTCTCTTCACCGGAGGGAAAAAGTTTTTTTCAAGCAAGAAGGAGACTGAACTGTTTTACAAGCAAACTCTGAACTGCAAGCATAAGATAGGATAGATGGGGAAAGTCTGAAGGAGAGGTTCCACTGCAATGGTATGTATTGGCACCAAGAGCATTCATTAATGCAAAAACCCAAAGATTATAAATGACTGGGGGAGGAGAGGGGCTTGTCACGTAGAGGGATAGAACAGAAACAATTCCTTCCTTAGACCACAATTTGCAACAGAAAGATCTTAGACTGAGCAGAACAAGAAAAACAATTCCAAGTTTCTGAAGGATTGGTCCACTCTCCGTGAGAGAGTACCTCTTTAGTTTGAAGGGGTTCCCTACTGTGAAGCAGGGAAACAGATTTCGAGGAAGAGGTCAGGCAACGTTAAAGAGGATGTGCAAAGAAAAAAATGAAAACAAAAAAGAAAAAACGAGTCAAAGGGAATAAACAAGCTCATACCTGATATAAGATTAAGACCCTAAATGCAAAATTAATCAGTACATGAAACCATTAAGAAAAATTCTAGATGGTTCTTAGAGCAAAGTTAAACACTTGGACAGTAAACTAAAAGGGATCTGCTGCTCATTTAGTAAAACAAATCCCATCTATGTGTTGTTTCTGAAATCTAATAGGAGGATTCTCTTCATTGGAAGTTTTTTAAAAAATAAAATAAAACAGTGGATGTTTCCTATACAGTAAAAAAGCAACCCTGCAAAAGGCATGTGAGAATTAAAAAGTCAAAACACGAATCCCAGATGAACCTGAAGTAAAATACTGAAAACTTATTGAACAATGAAGAAATGAATACAGAACAGCTGCAGCCTCTTGTGAGCCACCCAACTCAACTGCCATACAGATGACCAATTCTATAAATGCCTATCAATAATAGCACCTAGGGAAGAAAACTTCATGACTGTGAGAGACCATCATATGTACTTAAGCTCACTGTTCAGGAATGTTTCACTGAAGGCTGTTTTCCTTGAAGCTGGTGATTTATCAACATCTAAATCTTCTAAAGGAAAAGCTTAGGTTATATAACTTCTTGACTTATTTCTCAGAATTGCATTTCAAATGTTCATCTGTCAGTCAAAATAATTTGTCATGCCAGTATTTCATGTATAGAATAATTTTTAAAGGCCAGAATTCAAATCAAGTCATGCTTTCCTTTGTAAGAGCTCCTACATTTAAAATCTTCTTTCAGAATAGAAATTGATGCAGTTTCCCAAATGCAGTGACTTCATATATGGGTACCCAAAGGCACATCATTCTCAAATCTGTTTTGGTATATTTGTCCTGTTTATCACAAATTAATAATCTAATGAATAACGAATGTTGCCAACTACAGTCCTTGTACAAACGACCTTTATAAGCAGCTCTCATGATCACTGCTGATGCTGGATTAGTGTGCAATCAAGGAACACTTTATTCAACACAAACTAGTTTGACACAAGGAGCCACATTTACATTATACGAAAAAGTTGGCAGACAGATAGCCTGAATTAAACCTAAGACAAGTTTAACTCCATCTAGATCCACTCAACAAGAGATTTGCATTTCAAAGGATCCAGGACTAATTCTGTAACAAATTAATTTTAATCGCAGGGAAGGTGTAAGTCAATAGTTCATATTAATTGACAATCAAGAGTTAGAATTATGAGAAATACCCAGGACGTGGTGGAGTCCCAGTGAACAAGAAGGCATATATGGAAAAGATTTACCTAAGATGAAGATTATGGTTGGGAAGACAGTGCGTGGTGGATAGAAAATCTTCCAGAAACATACGCAGGTTCTAACAGCTGCCAGAAGTTGCTGTTCAGCCTAACTGCCATCTACCTCACTTCTCATCTTTGGCTGCTGACTGAAACAGGCAATATCCTGAAAATAAGATTCATTAGCAGGGAGATCACTACTTCCCCATGTCTGTCTCCAACTCAGATGTCTAAACTTTACATTTTACTATATGAAATTTGATTTTGTTTTCTTTAAACATTAGGTAATGTTAAACAGTGATTCAGTCCTCACAAATCAACTTATCAACTGCAAATACATTTCAAGTATACCATTTTTCAACTCTCAATCCTTCGTAGCTAAAATTAATATTCCCTAACTGTATCCTGTTACACAGAAAAAACAGTTTTCAGTGGCAAACATTAGCTGGATGCTTTTTGGAAATCTGTAGGAGGGTAGAATAATAAATCACCTTGCTTCTGCCAGACTCCTCTCCCTTACATTTCTTGTGGGATGGAAAAAAATCATTTCTTATTCATGTTTAATACAGTTCTGGCACTGCTACTGCTAAAATATCATTATAAACAGGAGTTCCTCAGTACAACCAGCTATTTTCTGCATTTTTTAAGATTCTCTGCTTAGCGCTATATGTTGTGTGCGAACAGAATAATATTCTATTATATGGACGTGGTGATATAAAGGGACAAGCTTGTAAAACTAATGCTGAGGAAGAATATCCAAAAAATTGAAAATTAACACAGAGATGTTCAAGTGATAAGGAGGTGTTTAACAGTAGACAGTCACTGAAGAAGATTTTACTATTCAAATCCACCTGTCTTACAATGGAAGCAAAAGCACATGCAACACAAAATTCATTAAAAGTAATGGAAAACGAAAGAGGCTGATGGTACAGAATATTAAGACATACACTATGTATAATTGATAGAGGAAACATAACACAACAAACGTCAAATAAAGGCATATTGAGAACAGGAGTGACTGTTACTGCTTTGTTAACAGACAGAAATCTGCATTTCCATCCAGATCCTGGTTCTTGCAGGCAATTTCATTCACCCTGAAATGTGCTGGATGGGCAACACCACATGACACACTCAATCAAGATTTCTGAAGGTTTCCTGGAATAGCTTCTTAACACAGGTGCTGCAGTGGCCATGCACAGTGATGCACAGATGGCTCTGCTAATCACAAACAAGGAGCAGATCCTGCAGTTCAGGAAACAAGACCGGCTTGTTCAGGGAAGTGGCAGGTATGATCCCACAGGGAAGGGCTCTGAAGGCCTGTGAAAACTAGCAGGATCTCCTTCAAACGCAAGGACTGTCCATCCCGAAACTCATGAAAATGAGCAAATCAGCCTGGCTACACAGGGAACACAGAACTAAGCTCCCATGCCAAAAGGCAGTATTCAGGAAATGGCAGCAGGGAGAGACTACAATCATTTCCCTGACACATGGGCATGGTTTCAGGAAAAACAGCTACTAAGCTACTAAGACCACTAAGTCAAGCATTTCTAAATATGCAGGTACAAATAACTTCTATTTTTCATGACTGAAAAAACTGGGTAAGATGCTCTAGGCTGCAAATGTTAATTTGCAGTAACTCCTTACAATGCATTCAAAAATTTGCTAAATTTTTGAAAGAAGGAATAGAAAAACCCAGCCTAATTACATTTGATAAGCTATTATTATCAAGCATGGCCAAAACAACACCACATCTGATCAAAAACAAACAGTAAAAGGCTAATACAGACTAAAACCAGACAATATAACCTTTAACCATGCTATACGAAATGCGTTTTTCGTCACATCATCTCTTTTTTTTATTTTATTATCTCCTCATAAAGGTCACAGGCAAAAGGCATTTTTTAAGCATTTGACTACCTTAACCATGTAAATAGCTACTTTCAAATTAAACAAGCACTTCTGTATTTTATGTAGTCTTTAACTGAGGTCTAAATATTCTATACAACATTGAGAGTTCACCTATCACTATAATGGAATCTATGAGCTTATGTTTTTTTGTTTGCCTTGTTGTGTTTTTTGTTTTTTTTTTTTTAAATTAGCATCAGCAATAATGTAACCATTTAGATTACTTGTTTTTGTTTGTTTCTTTTGTTTTTTCAAACTGAGCTAATGAAGAAGCATTAGTCAGGATAATGACTGTCATAATCCATCTTTTCCTGGAATTACAATATGCAATACTTACTTTTAGTGCATCTTTGACTGCAGTCCTGCCTTCCTTTCCAAGGAAAACATTATAGGGGTAAAGCCGTTCAACAATATGCTGGACTGACATCATAGGAAAGGAATCCTAATTCAAATTAAAAATACAAACAAAAAGAAAAAAGATTGGCTATTTCTTTATCAGCTATTAACCTCAAAATCCAATATAGTGCTAAGCTTAAAATAAAAATCTAAGGGCAATAAACAAATGACTACCACATTCTCTAGTTGCTCAGATGTCAACGTAGGCATTTTGCGTGTTCAATTCATTATAACGTAAATGTCTAAAATAGGTTAGGTAAACTATGACCCAAAAATTACTTTCTCTCCTGTTCATAAATGGAAGCTGTAGTGACTAGCTCAGACATGTAAAGTCATTTCAGATTAGGAGAAACAAATCCCACCACATGTAACTGAGTTTCATAGTATCACTAGAAAAGATTCTGTATGACAAGAAATCTGTATTACAGTAATCTTCTACTCATTCACAGCAATTTCTAGTATTGAATTCTAATTCAATTATACTATACAGATTCTGCTTAACAAATCAATTCCTAGAAGATTCTGAACCATTGATCAAAATATGGCTTGCTTTGAAGTGAGTTACAAAGTATGCTTGCATAAAAAAATGAAAACAATGTTTCACACCTCCTTGCTCATTATAAGTAGCAATTCTTCCGTCTGTTAACTGAACTAGACAAATATTCCAGTTATTTTGCCACAGTAATAGTGAAAGAAATGAAAGTACTTTTATGAATAGTCAAGAAACATACACACAAATCCTTTCATGGTGGAACAAGGTGCTTCAAAATTGCTGAAGTAATGCCTGACCGTTTGTTTTCCAGAAGACTTGAAAATTGGTAAGGACTAAATGTGGGCAACACCAGTGGAAAAACAGTTAGTCAGTGGACTGAAATAAGTATTGTAACTCAAATAAAATCAACCAATTTTGAATTACAAACTCGGATTATACAAACATTCAACCAAAGAGGAGAAGAGTTGCTCAGAAATGAAATAAGGAGATGCATATTTTATGAAATGAATAATTCAATTCATACTTACAATCAGTAATACTATTTATAATGTTCCATATTAAAAAAGCATTAGTAAAAATAAATGATTTAAGGGCGTTGTAGTAAATGTGTTGCCTGAAGGATCAGAGAGCCCGCTATTACATTTTAAAAGTGCTTTATATAGATATAAAACATAACACATAATTTGTCCACATTACCTCAAATTAATGATTACAGTGGCACATCCAAAATTAGCCTCTTCAGAACAGCACCCTATAAAAAACTCTCCCTTTCAGTAGGCAGGAGTTTTCAACTTAGGAAACACGTTTTTGGACAACATGAATCCATAACAGAAGGAGACAATCTTTACAATGTATTCATTCCACACTGCTATATGGTTAAGTCAACCTAGTTAAAAGTGGAGGATGATAGTGACCCGGTGTGATGGAAAAACACTCTAGCTAGAATCAGTGAGAACAGTTGGCTTAGAAAACGGAGTGATTAAAACTAATTCTAAAAGAAACAGCTCTGGTCTATCCAAAAAAGACACTGTCATACAATGATAACATTTCACATTCTCTAATGTAAAATAAAATGCTTCCTTCATTCCATAGTTTAGATAATAGCTTACGGCTCATTTTCTTTCCATTACTCTGAAAGCCATCTGGCATTCATTTAAAAATAATTTTTCACTACAGGGCTCAAAGAATAAAAAGTTGCAATTTATTTTAAAATACATCATGTATTTCTTTCCAAAAGCCCTTCAAATACTGTTTTGCTTCTCTAAACTTGAATCTTAATCACCTCATACTATTTGATGCAATATCACTAATTCAGACAAAAATTAGGTCTGTAAGTACCAGGCACAATGTCCTTCTAGATCACAGCTGAGGGTACTAAGCACAGCAGTAATACAAGCGACATCTTTTAATGTGTATAATCCAATAAAAGATGTAGGAGTAAACTGCCACTGAGCAGTACCACAGGTAAGATGATTGCACAGGAGATACAACAGACACTTGCACCTTGGAGAGAAGGTTTGAGAAGCTGTCCTGGTATTTCACCCTCCTGGGCTGACCACATCTTCCTGCAAACAAAAGTGTACCTGCCCTTCTCTTTCTTTATCAGATCTCATCTCCCTGACTTCCCTCAGGAGTCACCTTTTTTCACCGTAACTTTTTACCAAGCAATTATAAAGACCAAGGGACAACAGGCTGTTAGGGAAAGCAGACAGACTGCCATAGCTTTAGGCCTGACCCAATGCATCTGCCACCATGAAGCTAGGAAGTGTATGGTCATTATATTTCCCTGCGGAGTGTAGCTGTCAGGAAGTAGTGTTTCTTCAAGTATGCACAGCATGCATCTTCAGATAACCTCCACGTCTACGTTTAGTCTAAATCCACCAGCTAACCTGAAGACCTAACATGGGATTTATCTCTTACTACTTAACTGTCTCAGACAGAGGTGTACCCACATTGGAACTAGTTGGTCCTTTTAGGTGTTACAGGAGGGTAGTCGGTGTACTTGTAATGAATGGAGTCATTATGATTTACACCATACTAGTAAATCAGAGAAAGCACAGCCTAAAAGTGCTTATTCCTCTCCACTGACTAAAAGGGGGGCTTAGATGGCAACCTCACTGTCATCAGATACACTGCAAATGCTCCTGAAGTCACATTAGTTGATCAAGCAGAATAAAAACATTATTTTGAACGCTCAGATGTACTCCATCATTTCAAAAATCTTGTGTAATGCCATACTTTGTCCTACAATATTATGCTACATACTTGCTTAAAGTATTATCCCACAAACCATTTTTTTTGTTTTAAATGTTCTCGTTAATCTTCTTCCAACAGCATGAATAATCCAGCTCTAATTCTAAGAAATCTTAAGCTCATTCATTTTCACAGCACATGTGTATGCACATACCAAAATCTGAACTGCAGCCGATAAGCTGTCTAAAGGAAAATCTGGAAGTCCCAATGTAGAAGATTCTTGAGAGCAGAGAGTTGTAGCAAAAGACAGGAGCTGAGAAATTCTGCAAAGGAAAAAATAATTACAGAGTTTTATACATGCCATCTATATTTAAAATACTAAAGCCTAAAAAGTTAAATACAGTATAAGATCAGTATAAGAAGCTGAAACTATCTCTGAGCACAAATAAGTAATGTGTGATTGAAGTTCTAAAGCATTAAGAATTCATTATATGTAGGCTGCATATAAAAAGCTGTTTGAACATACACCCACACATATTAAAAACTTGTTCAGTTCTGGTCTCTAAGTAGTGACAGAGGTTACAAAAATAGCAAGGAATCCTGAAAGGACACCACATTTCTTCATTATTATTTTTTTCTTTTAATTATGAAAAATTACCTCTCTGCAGAAATGTTTGATCCAATTGAATATAATAGTTGGAGATGGTCCTGAAAATAGAACATAAGATCATACGGTAAATTCATTTTGGGGTCATACTGCAGGTCATAGCTCATGATGTATGAGACATATTCTATTTTTTCTCTAATTTAGATATCAACAGTCTACTCATTCCTGGGCAGAGAATTAATTTTACAAATGAAAAGAAATATTATTAAATCTTTCTTTCTTATTGTTTTATGGAAGTTATTTTTCTGCTGCAGCATTCCTTGGCAACTTGAAGCCTGCTTTTCAGGAATTTATTAGGTAGCAGTATGAAAAATGCCATTTAAGATAAATTTATTATTTAGGGATTCTTTTCAGAGGTGAGCTAAGTAAAATAACATCAAAATATTAGCTCTACTCAGTACAGATAATCCAACTTTTCTGTTAGGACACTTACCTTGAAGGGCAGATGATAAACATCTCTAGCTTGAAATCTAGAACGAAGGGGAGGATCCAAAGGGTTACCAGAATATTTAGGTACTGGCAGACCCAACGCTATTACTCGAAAATCTTCACTAACCCGAACAATCTTCCATGCATCTAACTCTGATTTTGTATGTTCCTAAATTAAAATAAAGCAACATGAAGAAAAAAAATACATCATTAAATACTCCTCAAGATTAAGCTGCAAATGAACTAACAATCCTGGTCCTTCAAGCTGAATGTGGTATTGTTCTCCTCTTTCATTCAGAAGGTCTCAAAAGCACTAAACCATTCTGATTTGTGGATCGTAAAAGCAAGGTTCTCCAAGACAAATGTAGGCAGAATGTTTGATTAGGTGCAGCTTTCAGGCTGATAGCACTTTGATCATGGACTGTACAGATAGTCAAAGTTCAGAAGCAATTTTACAACCTTGCTTTCACAAAAAACAGAAAACCAACAGATGAAAACAGTTATTTTATTCTGATACACTAGAAGTGCATTACCATATCCCCCTTGAGAAAACAAACAAACAAACAAACAAAAAAACTATAATTTGCATAAAAAGGTTGCATTTTAAAAATATGCTTTATTGTAAGCAATAACAAAACCAGAACTATCACTAGGCTCCTTCACAAGAATTTGATGTTGTTTATTTCAGCTGTTGTCTTATAAAAGATTTAATGCATACAAAAAATGCACCCTTTAGCCTTTCTGCATCACAGTCAAGTCTTCCTTGAAACTTCCTGCAGATCCAGTTATTTAGTAATTATTCACATAGGAGAAGAGAAAATGAATATTAGCTTATATAATATCATACTCCCCAAACAACAAACCAATAATATTAGATTTAGTATTATAGCAAGAGATTTATTTAATTCATCTATTAGCAGTATGCCTGAGGCACTCATTTTGAAACATTTTATCATTAGGAAAGTGTTAAAAAGGAAAAAAGAAAAGAGGAAGATGCTTTGCATAACTGCAAACAAGTCCTGTCTGAATCTGAATTCTCATTTTCAGTCTTGATCACATTTTAAAAGCTCATTTTCAAATTCAATAATAATGCTTCCAACAATTTTATCTACTGAATAAATACTGCAAATTGTTTTCAGAAAAGGCACAGATCAGACTTGTAACCAGAGATGAGATGTATAAGAAATATCACTATATTTTCAGAAATCTGCTACAATACTAACAGCATCGTAGGCTAGTTCATGTAATCAGGATCAACGAGAAGGCTTATTGCAAATTTCCCTTTTATTTCACCTGGGTCTGAATCATATACTCAACCACAGTTATGTATGATAGACAGAAACATGAGTGAGAAGAGTTCAGACTGTTACAGCAGACCAACAGGCACGTGACTGGAAACTACAGCAAACAGAAAGTAGGATACAGAGTACTAGTGGAAACTTTCTGATGACATGCACTGAGGCCCCCCAAAAGACTGAAATGTATCCACTCAAATTTAAGCAGTGGGACTGAAAGCCTGAAGAAAATGAAAATGGCTAAAGTAGCAACAGCAGCAGACACTAAAATCCTATCAAAAGAAAATTCGCTAACCATTCCCTGTAATTTGGATTGGCTGTTCATGCATACTGTACTAAATTAAAGGTGAGACAGCACTGAGGATTATAGTGTTGCCCACATTCACTGACCTATCTTTTTGTTATTCTAACATTTTAAAAGCTTAGCAACAAGATTATTGCGATGTTGAAGCATTTTCTGAACTTTGTGGGGACGCTTTCTTTTCGCTTTCTGCGATCTCTTTTTACAACTGTATTTTGTTTACTCTCAGTTGCTTTTGCATTTAAGAAACATGCAGTCTTCACACAATGTTAACACTGATGACTGCTTTTCATGTGGACAGAGGGGATACAGATTAGAACAATCTTTTAATTGCAACTTGTAAAGGAATATTTGACTTCTCACATAGCTTTCACCCTGCCAATCTCATCCCATAGAACATTCCACATACGTACCGGGTCTGATTTCATGCGTTTCACTTGTAACTACTATCCCCTTCCTAACAGTGCAGGAAAGAATAGGAAGACAAAAATGGAAAATCCAAATGACATTTCCCTACCTGCAGAAGTTTGTCATAACGTTCTGCAGACATGAGAAAGCGACCGTCTTCAAGCTGCATTTCCCTATTCTCCAGCAAATTGTTTAGCACCGGCAAGACGTTCCGCTCAGCCTTCTCCAGACCTTCCAGCACAAGGATTCTGCCTTCTGTGGCTGCACGAACTGCACACTTTTCGAAAACAAAAAACAATGTTGGAGAGAAATAAATATTACGTTTCTCGTGAAATCCTGCTGAAAAAGAATCTGCAGATACTTTGCAAACTTCCCAAATTTTCTCAAGAATCAATAAGATACACAGAAGTTGTGATCATGAAGAATGACAGCCGATTGTCTTAACAGTGCTTTATATTCATGAGCTGGACTTTTATCTTGTAACTGTTACACAGACTGGAGAGACAGAAAAAAATCAGTTCTGGTGTCTTGTATCAACAGGAAAAAAAAATCAAAATATTGCAGACATTGATATATACTAGGAATACATTAAAATGTAGCATCTTTTATTTTTGATGTCGTATACTATTTTTTCAGGTATTTTAACATCATCCAACAATTCGCAGATAGCTATTTATACAGAATACAGAGCACTGAGGTGGTTGCACACATTTACAATCATATTAAAACGATAAGAAACAAAAAGTTATATATTTATTTGGATTGTTCTGGTTATATACCAGTGTAATTCCATCATCAGTACATTATTTTAGTCTGACATGAACATAAGTCTGTTGAAACCAGGTGTGGGACATAAAATAAAATAATGCTATAAATATTCAGATGTTTTAAAGTATTATAAAATTAAGAAGCTTTAGAATTATATTCCCCGACTGATCATGGTCTTTTCTAAAAACAGAATAAAAACTTAAGACTTTCACTTGTGAATTATTTGGTGCCTTTGGGATGGAAATTTTCTATAGTTCATTTCATGAGTTGTTCATATACGTATGTTTAATTAAACGCTTAATGTACAGCCAACTTGTAAAACTGAACTCTGGTGCTGGTGATTCCACACGACTTCCTTGCAGTAAATGACATTCACTCAAGTAAATTAACTATACTTCATAACTAGCATTCACATTTACTGTACAGTAAAAGATTCTGAAATTTAATGTTTTCTTTTCTATTTTAAATTGGCAGAAATTTAGCCAAATAATAATCGGGCACGTGTAGCTATCAGGCAACGTCAAGAGCAACCGAAGAGTTTTCCTTTGCATTCCTGTTACATTTTAACATAATTTTCAACACATGCACAGTGGCAAATGGGGTTGGAATGAAATTTCTTTCCAGTGTATCTTCTATGAACTCCTACAGATGAACCTTTCATGTGATGCTTTGTATGTATTAAGAAACTTTCATCTAAGACGTAAATTTCTGATGAGTATAATAGATTCAAAGACTGGGACAGAGAGACAGAAGGAAGAAACAAGGAAGAATAATGAAAAGATGCCAAAACACACACACACACAAAAAGAACAAAAATAATTTTGTAAAAATATATGTGTAAAGGACAAAAGGATAAATGTAAGACAGAAACAAAGAACAGTTCAGTGTAACAGAATTGATGCATGGTACAAGGCACATGGCAGAATCAGAGACCTCTTTGAGAAGAGAAAGATAACACAAAATTATAAGACTCACTAATTTAGTTGCCTCTCATGCATAGTATGGATGCATAAACAACTACTGGCAAAATTAGCCATACAGTAAGCTTTTAAATCACAACATCATTATTAAGACGGTATTAACTCCTGCACCTAATCTGGATTAAAGCACACACTACAGAAAAAATGCACTGACATTGTGTACTGTACTTGTACAGTACACATCTCCAGATCAAGTTCCCTTCCCTGACATTTTTTAGTATCAAGCTTCATAATCAGTATCTGAGGAACCTGGAATAACCCCATTAAACAAGCAGTAGTCCTGAGATTGTTTCCCTTCCACTGAATCACTAATTCCTTCCAAAAGCAATCAGCATGTGAATTGATTTTATTGGTTAATTCAGAACATCATACTTTATCGGGCAATACAAAATTCCCCTCTCTTCATCCCATTAATGTTGTATGAAGGACAAATTTTGTACTAACATTCTTCTCTGTAAAGGTCAGTCAAAAATCTGCTCCAACCTGCTTGAATAGAAAACCTGAGTCTCCAGCAACCAGTCCAATATCATGAACAAAGCGCTATTTTGTCTAAACGCACTTTAGGGATACAGCCAGAATATGCTTTAACAAACATCTTATTTGCCAAGTTGGTTGGATTCTGCATATTATACGTCTGTGAAGACTTTATGACCGAGTTTTACTAGCCAGAGGAAAATACACATTCTGTTCATATGGTTTCAAAATATTTTCAGTATCCATAGAATCTTGTTGACTTGCGTTGAGACGTGTATGCTATGGATGAAGGCTTGCTGAATTAACAGGCTTCCACTACCACAGGATCACAGCATGGCTGATGCTGTAAGGGAGCTCTGAAGGACGTCTGCTCCAACCCCCCTGGCTCCAGCAGGTACCCAGCGCAGGGTGCCCAGGGCCCCGTGCAGGCGCCTTGTGCCGCTCTCCCAGGAGGAGCCCCCACAGCGTCCCTGGGCAGCCTGGGCCAGTGCTCAGCCGCCCGCCCAGCACAGAAGTGCTGCCTGGTGCTCAGAGGGAGCCTCCTGCCTGCCCCTTGGTGCCCACTGCCCCTGGCCACCACCAAGCCACTCTCCTGGACTTGTATAATCTGGTATAGGTGTAGACCACAAATATCAGGAAGTATACAACAGGATCTGTGGGTGCTGATCAGTGCTTGCCTAAACATGAGCCAGCAGTGTGCCCAGGTGGCCAAGAAGGCCAACGGCATCCTGGCTTGTATCAGCAATAGTGTAGGCAACAGGACCAGGGAGGTGACTGACCCCCTGTACTCAGCTCTGGTGAGGCCGCACCGTGAGTGCTGTGTTCGGCTTTGGGCCCCTCACTGCAAGAAGGACATCGAGGGCCTGAAGTGTGTCCAGAGCAGGGCTACAAAGCTGGTGAGGGGCCTGGAGCACGAGTCCTGTGAGGAGCAGCTGGGGGAGCTGGGGGTGTTTGGTCTGGGAAGAGGAGGCTCAGGGGAGACCTCATTGCTCTCTACAACTACCTGAAAGGAAGGGGTGGGGAGCTGGGGGTCGGCCTCTTCTCACAGGTAACCAGTGACAGGACCAGAGGGAATGGCCTCAAGTTGTGCCAGGGGAGGTTCAGGTTGGAAATGAGGAGACATTTCTGCTCAGAAAGAGCAGTCAGGCACTGGGACGGGTTGCCCAGGGAGGTGGTGGAGTCACTGGCCCTGCAGGTGTTCAAGGAAAGGCTGGACGTGGTGCTTAGGGACATGGTTTAGTGGGTGATAGTGGTAGTAGGGCAATGATTGGACCAGATGATCTTGGAGGTTTTTTCCAACCTTAATGATTCTATGATTAACTTCAAGAAAGAAGGTGTTCTCCTCTAGCTCTCACAGTCTTGAAAAGCAGCCTAGTACACTGTCTTTCCTGCTGCTCATCAGTTGAAAGGTTTAACATTTTAAAAAAGTAAACAGATTCCTGAGCTTGGAAACTATTCAAAGTTTTTATTTAAAATTATGTTGGTCAGTACAATACTTCAAAAGGGATGCTACGGCTTGTAAAAGGTACATACAGGTAGCCAAAAACGATCAGCTTCAGGAATGGCTGAGTGCACAACCATGCTTCTTCACTTCTTAATCAAAGAATCCCCATGACAACAATAGCATCAACATCATCGTCATCTGGGTGCTAATTTACTGTGATGGTTTTTGTTGTTGTGTTGTTTTGCTTTAAACAAACTGGGCTTCTGATGTATTTTTAAAGCATATCCGAAATACTGGAAACTGTTCACCAAAGTATAATGAAATAAATACACAACTTATCTACCTCTAAGGACCTTCTGAAAGGCACTATTAACATTAGAAAGCATAAGGTCTGCTCTTAAGACCAAAATGGCTGCAGATCTCTGGCTAAGCTACGATATTTATGCATTCTATTTGGTAATGACTAATAAATTTCTGCAATAAGCTAGGCATACTACAAGGCATCTTCTGAATCAGTATTTCAGTTTTATCTGGGTATTGATGGATTGGTTTGGAAACTAAAATGCATAACAAATAAGAAGAAGGAAAATAAGTTTGCAATCTGTCACGGAAAATCATTTTTTGAAAGATGCTTCCAAGAAACTCATCTTCGTAATTCTATAATGAAAACCCAGAAATAGCTGTGCTGTCTCACTCTCTCACTAGCCTCATTTTTTCAAAACGTTTAATATAAAATATAATTTGACAGAGGGGGGTTATATTATGCAGCCGCGATGGTAAACCTGAGATAAAAAGTATTAATTCTTGCTAAAAGGCTGAGAGGGATTTGTTAAATGCTTATCTTCAGATTTACTGTAACTGCAGCCAGGGACTATTTTGCTCATCAGATGAAGAAACAAGCTCACTGCCGCCCACCAGTGCCCCTATAGATCTGAAAGGATGGTTACCTGGATACCTGCACCAGGGAATACGTGCACTTGTAACAGAGTGAGTTTCTTCTCCGAGAGCAGAAACCTATAATATAGTGTTGCTCTCATAGCAATGGCCTTGTGCAACAAATATGTAATGGAGATTGCTCACCCTGGTTTCATTCTGCACCCACAAAAATATATTTTTATCCTTAAAGGCGGAAATGCCTTAGAAACTAAACAACACTAAACAGGGTTTCACAGTCTTTTGCACAACTGAGCTCTTCCGCTTGAGCGGTGACAACTGCAGGAACCCCTCTCATGACATAAATCACAGTGTATAAGCACATGAACAAGCTTCAACAACATCAGAAAGGGAGGAAGGACAGAAAATAGCTCAACATAATGCACATGCTGAACTGCACAAACACCAGAGAAATATGGACAGTTTTGCAAAACTAACCAAAATAGTTTGCAAGAGCATAAGAATTTTAACGGTGTTGTTTGAAATACCACCACTGAAATCTGTTAAGTTTTTCCTCAAGAAAATGCATACAATAAAATCAGAAAATTCTGGTCACTCCAAAATCAGTGAGGAAGATTTTGAGTGGAGCTATAAGTGGTTTTACTTTTTCAGACTTGTGCATCTTTTTGAATAAAATGTACAAGCTATGTTTCAGAACTGTATTCCAAAAATGCTACTAAAAATTGATGAGCAGTAATTAGTAATTAAAGTGTCTCTTTTTCCAGGAGCTACCTGGAGATACTTTTTTAATATTTGTTTTTTAGAAGATGAGTGCCCTTCCTCTGAAAACTGGATCCCTGTAATGACATCTCAAGCCCAACAACAAATATTACAGCATGGAAAAAATATCAGAGTAAGTACCTCAGTGAACAAGAGAATTGAAGAGGTAAGGTTTCCCTACATCTGCAGCCTGCTTTTCAGATGTCCCTTCCAGTGTAGTATCTTGTTCCCTCCACCCGCACAACATCCCACACAAACTCATCTACCAAGATCTTTCCATTCACTCCTGTATCTCACACACATTCCGACAATGCTATGTCCAGATGTCTCTTATGGTTAAAAAAAAAATAAAAATCTTTAGCTGCCATCTGGTAAAGACAACACTAAAATCTGTCTGGTTTTGAGCTAACATGATGCTGCCTGGCTGCAGCAGGCTAACACAACTTAAACTACTAAATTCATGGTGCAGCAATGGGGGGCGGGCATTGATTTGAGTCCCTGTAACCTACCAAACTAACAAATGCCACCAAACTGAGACAAAATTAGTATCTTCTAAATTTTGTTCCATGGGTTAAATATAAAAAAAATCAAAACTTTCCGATGTAAATCATTAAAACTAACCAACAGCTAAAGGATATCGAGAAAAGAAACGGCAAGGATACAGAATGGATTACACGATAAGCTTTTCTTCCTTGTTTTACTGGGCAAGGAAGAGGGTATTGCCCAAGACTCGTAATTCTCTGAAAATGACTCAGGTTACTCATTTAAGGAGACATGGAACTAATGGAACTAATCAGATCATCAAGTTCTCTGTAATACTTGTATGGAAATAGCAAGAAATTATCTACAAATTTAGATAGAGTCTAAAGATAGATGTACAGACAGATGTCAAGATCAGTGAAGCATATAAAGTTGTCACCTATTGGGGAATCTACTTTACTAGATTTTAAAAATATCTGGAGGTTAAACAGCATGTCTAATGGTATGCCTCTAACAAAGAATATCATTTAATAGATTTGTTCACTTTTTAGAACGCTTAAGTCCTTCGTTACTATTTTCCCTCAGGAGTTCAGCAAACAGGAAAGCAGTTGAGCAACACTGAGATGGATGAGTACTTAATGAAGTAACAAAATAATTCCTCCAAAATAAAAATATTGACAAAAATCTAGCAGTGAAAAGAAGGGCTAATAAAGACCACATTCAAACGATTTCAAGGCAATAATGCCAAACTTATTAGAAAAACTTAGTTACCTTTTTCTTTAAATATTTGGAAAATCTGGTGTTAGTTCTTTAAAGTAACATTTAATTAAAAAAAAAACAACATACCAAATGCATAATGACATTCAAAGATGAGATTCAAAACAGACCTACTATTCATCTGAGAATGTCTATTCTATTTTTTGTTACAATTTTTCCCACTTTGCAGACTATGATAAACTATTGTTTTGCGCATAACAATTTAGACCACAAATATACTGAGTTATATATGTTCAAAACATGATGTTTGTGTTTTATTTAAAAACAATAAAGTAGTAATTAATGTGGTTATTCAAACAAAAAAAAGTACCTGAGGAACCAAATCATTCAAATATTTTCTTCATCTGTAGTGGGGGGCTATATCATCATTCTTCAGTCTACCTCCCCCGCTGTGACAATTGAGTGTTTTCTTTTTCTCCTCTGAGGCTAGGAAAATTACTGGGTAGACTGCACTTGTTTTTAATAATACTGCTATTTACTCGTTAAAAAAAGAAAAAAAAGACAATTCACAGTATACCATAGCACTATCAGCCAGGCTGGTTTGTATTGAAAAAGGGACTTGAGATGTCCAAGGTAGAAATGTTTTAGTGAGGAAGAATGGCCTGAACTAGTCAACACCTCATTCACAGTTCAATCCCGTTAGACAGAAGGAAAAGCAACTAAAAAGGAACAATCTGCATTCAATGGAAGTTCAGACCACAAAACTAAGCTACAGTTTACTCTAGGAAATGAAGCAACATATGATAAAATCGTAAATAATGTTAACGTGACAAGAATTGGAGCAATCTTTTATTTCTTAGTCATTGATTTTTAGCTTCCTCCACTTTTTTTTTTTTTTTTTTTTTTTTGAACTACCACAGATCAAGTGATCTGCTTTATTTCCATCACTTCTTCCGCTAACACTACAGCAGGCGTTTTTGAAGCTGTGACTGCAAACCATATTTCTAAGAGAATAGGTCACTACTTAGACAGGATCTGGTCCTTTTAGCCAATTTACACCAGGTTCATTAGGATAACAGTAAGTCTACATCAGGAACATCGAAGAGCTTGCATGTTGGGCAGAGAGAATGCCCAAGAGCAAACAATCTGAGTTTCTGAAAGGATTTGCCAGTGCAATTATCTACAAACAAAGAAACCTAGTGGTTTTTTTTTTTATCTTCATTCTATATGACACTTGTCTTCTGGATAGTAATAAGTGAGATGAGTTGTTTAATTTTTTCTGTCTGACAAGTAGCTGAATAAAAAGGAAAACTAAGTACTTCACAGATATCTAAGAAGTGATAAAGGTACTGTCACTGGAAAATCACTTTGATTCACAGCACTACTCATCAAATCCACGTTGCCTGTGAATGCTATGACCCCACATATTACAAAGTGTATGTATGTTCGTGCATCGTAGAAACACTAGTTGAAAAGGAAATGGAATATGCACGTAACAGACACAAACACAAGAAAAAAGAAATCTCACACCTTAGATTTTAACCTATAAGGAATTATAAATATACAATCCTAATATTTCTTACACTACATCACAGCCATTTATCTCATATGGCTTCTACATCAAATACCGGATTCTTAACTGCTAACCCAACAGGTCCAGTTAAATGATGGCTTCAACCAAATACTGTTGGTTCCTACCAAGTATTTCTCTGTTTTCTCTGCAGTGCTGGTCAGAAGAAGAAAATTACTAGTAACATTCATACATCTGGAGCATTGCATTCCAAGGTAGTAAGTTAACAAATCACAAAATTAGAGTTTGCATTCACTGCATTTTTTTTAAAAAACAGATGAATCATTCTTGCCGATCTCTTTGCTAGAGTATAAAAAGAGTTTTTGTGATATGTTTATACCTATATATACATATAAATGTATCTACACGCACACATAGGCACAAATGTGACTATAGTTTCAAAAAATTAATCTCACATCTTACTTTTGTTTATTTATTTATATTATCTTTCTGATCTCTTTTGATTAAAAGAAACCAAACTCAATTCTGCGTAGTGCTACTCCAGGGGGTTTTATGTCATGTTCATTTTTCAGACAGGATAATTTAAGCTGTCATTTCTGTTACTCTGGATGTTTAATTGATTACTACATCAAGTCTCTCAAGTCATAGCAGAAGATCACTTTTCTGGTATCTTGACAATCAATTTTGCATTTTATCATTGTATAATCTAAGACGCTGGTACAGTGGGGGATGCAAAGCTATTCTGTCATAATGAGTATGCTCATTTAGTTCAAAGATACATCAATACTGAGCCTAACTCTTTGTATACACAGAAAAGGCCACAATATACATACTTATCCATTCAGTGTGTGCAGCTTAATTAGCAAATATTCAAAATGACATTATATTTTAATTTTTCAGCATATGACCATATAATGCTTTTCCACTTATTTGATCCTCAGCTAGTTTAACTATGCTAAATGGAAAAGATTGTGCATATAACCAAGTGTTCTGTGTTTGGGAAGCGTGTTTCATTTAATACAAAAGCTGGAAGATGCAGGGTAAACAAACCAGGCATTCCAGGCAATACAGTCTGTGGCACAGTCCTGGAGTGACACACCTCTCAAGCACAAAGTGGCTTAGGTTCTCTCCCAATTGCACCCACTGCATTCTTCTAGTGTAGGATTTCCTTAGTTGCAGCAATTAAAAATATAGGAGGCTGTAGTAATAAGATTTTAAACCAGAGGTGTGGCTTCTACAGCAGTACACACATGATAAAAAGCAAAACTGAATCAAAAATGGCAAAAAAAAGGTCAAATATCAAATTAATTCCGTGAATTTTGAAAACAGGATAGACTGAAATAAGAATCTCCACACTGGTTCAATCAAGTGGGTGGCTCACGTACAAAGAGCTAAAGAAACAGAAAGCTACAGTGCAAGACCAGCTGTTTTATCAATAACTAAATGTGAAACTGCCATTTAAATATTTAAGCAATAAAAAGTAATCCAACTAACTATATGAACATAGCTAACCCATGCAATAAGTTACAGAACAAAGTCAAGAGGTTACATACTGTTTCAGTAAAAGCAATAATGTAATTTCTGTGTCTTTTAACAGCCAATTAACAGACAAAAAACAAAATTAGTGGTCTATGGTAAAGACAAGAAAACAGAACTTTCTGTCAGTATTTGAATGAAAACAAATAATTCACCATTACCCTATTTTAAATCCTTTATTTTACACAATTGCAATTGGGAATGAATTTCATAATTCAAAGTTTTCCTTTATTTTAATGGTGCCTAGTCATTCATTTGGTTTTCCTTATTTTTGATTTTGAAATGTGTATATATACAAATACATATTTTTCTTATCAGATCTCTCTTCTAACTTTATAACTCCAGAAATTCTCCCATTTGATTCACTCCAGCACTAACAAATGCTGATTTGTGGAGATTTGTGATGCGCTAGCCCTTCAATATATACACGTCAATGCAGAACTTCAGTCGCTGCCCTTGAGTCACCATCTTCCAAATCTATCTGAAATAACTACTGCCATCACATTCAGTAACTTCTTGTTAAAATAAATCAGATGTTTTGAAACGTCTGAGATACGCGTTTACGCTATTTAATCTATCCCTATTAAATGCAGAGCTATAAACAACCATAATCCCTTAACAATCACTCACGGACAACTCTGCAAACCTTTGTGGGCCTGCAAACCTGATGATTCACTGCATTAAATTTATTTCTGGTAACAAGATGCCAGCTTTCATTACGATATATTATCATTCAAGGTGTAAGATAACTACATTATTACACTGTGACTTGCAGGCAAAGAGGCTCATCTATCTCAGACAACTAACAGCTACGTTTTATTTGAGCCACAGAATTCACACAGAGGACATTCTGGAAAAGAAGACTTTTAAGCTTTGCTGTCTTCTCTTTGGTGTCATGAACAGCTAGAATGCAATTCCACAGGAAAGGAAATGGTGTATTACTCTGAAAAGCATAGCTTGTATCTTCAGTCTCTTGTGTAAGTTCACCTTTTCTTTAGCTCTTCTATGGCAATGGAAACAATCCAAGCTCGTTCAGGAGTAACTTTTTAAAGCTACCAACTGTTACCTTCTTTGTCTTGAAACCATTTGTGGTCTGTGGTTTAAAGAAAAGTAGTGTCTAGTTTCTGTAATGCTTTGAATTGGTAATTGCCACCTGAAAACCTTCAAATTATTAAATGAACTAAAATTCAACCTCTGTGTAACCTGTAAAACTTTATTCCCTGATATTACTAAGATATAACTAGATCTGTGATGGTTCTAAATAAAGCTACGTACCATACTTTATGTATCTTTAATTAAAATGGAGGGCTAGAAAACTTCAGCTAGAACATCACTATCAGGTACGTGTTTCATGTTTCTAGTATTTAAAATGTATTCATCTAAATATCAATGATTTACTTTCCCCTCAGAACTTAAAGATTATTATGTGTGGTGAGTGTCTTACGAGCTGAAGATTCCTACTGAAGATTCTTACATGATTCCTACTGGTTTACTTGGTATCTTGCTAAAAGAAAATCCTAGTCTGAAATGCTATGCTGGATTCTGGTAAAAGCCTTTTAACTACAAATGTCCAACAGATAGAAGGAGATCGGTAATCTTAGGCCTTTACCTTAGAAAGATAATCTTTACAGAGTGTTCTTACTGAAGTGAGGTAATTCAAAACAGCTTGTACAAAGCGAAGCAAACAACTTCATATTTACATTGGGATACAAATCTTCACACAAATACACAGTTAACAGATTATCTCACATCTTGCTGAGGTTTGTACGGTCCGTAAAACAGTGGCTTGTATAAATTTGAAATTAACTAATACTTTTACCCTGAGGAAAAATTTACTTGAACTATCCTGTAGTAAACACGAGAGTAAGACTGTCCATAACAGCAGTTAGTCATGGAGCTCATATTAGTTACTGAGTTAACCCCCCAGTTTGCACGAATGAACTCATCCTCTGGTAAATGAGAAGTCATTTATAGCCCTAATTCACAGTGCAGTACTTTAAATTATCTCATATTGCGCAACCCTCGTATTTCCAGATAACCATGAAATAATTTGAAGTCCCAGAAGTAACTAAAAAAAGTTGTTATCCTTCAATCTGAGGATCGTCCGTCATTCATAGTCATTTTATTGTGGTTTCATTAAAATCTACTTAAACGTTGGTGGTGCTGAGAAAGATCTATGTGATTTCTATTTTTATGTCTTTTTAGAAAGGGGAAAATATTTCTTTAACAGAGAATAGATCTTCTATGCTTGCTTTCCTCTTCTGCTCCCATCTTACTTTCCACCCACAAATCACTCATATGATGGTGATATCATTAGCCTCTATAGTACTAACAACAGAAAACTTCTTTAGATAACACATTTAAATTCACACTACATAAGAGAAATTGACTCGCTCTAATGATTTAGGCACCTAACTTGTATACAAATATTAGGTATCTAGGAAGATGGACATTCTAAACAAAGTATATATTTTACCTGCATAATCAAAAGGGAGACGTGACATTGATAAGAGACAGAAATAAAGACATTTCTCTTTGACAAACAGAAATCTTCCCTAACCTAAGTCACTCTGTGGTTGTACTAAATGAGCTGATGAGTTGGGGAAATACTGATAGCAGGAGTACTTAAATTATCATTTCAGTCTAGATCAGAAGTGAGCTTCTGAATCAAGTCTCTATTTACTGTGCTTGGGTTTCACAATACAAAGCAGTCTTAACATACATGAACTAGACTCTTTCAATTAAACTAGATCAAAAGATTTATTTTAGAAATACATCTGACGTGCTACAGCTGTTAGGCAAGAGATATACCAAGAGAAGTGCTTGTGAAACAACAGCCTAGCTTGCACAGAATAGATTTCAGTGCTTGTTATTGAAGCACATGAAAAAAACAGGCTCCCTAATTCAACCTAAATAAAAGAAGACAGCCCTGTGTTACTCCTACAAGAGAGAGTAATCTTGGACTTTGGTAAAGGTAACATTTTCACTAACAACAAGATCAAGAGCGTTATATGAGACTTTCTAACTACATCAGAAACACATCAGTCATTTTGTAAAACATATAATAAGGTCTCATCATTTAAATCGTTATTTCCTTCAAACTAGTTGCAAACAAAAATTCAGTGGTGCACGACTGCAACTTGCCTGGTCGAGATAAAAAGCACTGCCATCTCGGATCTCTCGTCGCTGTTTGAGGTCTGTTTCTGTGGTGTCTCTTGACAGCGCAATATATTCAACCTCCCGCTTTGTTAGTTCCTATGGACAACATTCAGAGGTTATTACAAAAATAAAACTGTAAGCGCAGTAAGTGAGCTATAACAATAGGCCTAATGGTGTAATTGTACAAAAGAGCTCTAGGCAGCAGCACGGTGATCTGAAATAACTCTGAACAAAATCTAATATCTCTTATTTTTAAAATGTTTACAGTGTGTTCTGCCTCAAACAAAATGGCCTGAATTTCTGCTCAATAAAATTTATTTTCCCCAAACCTGTTCTAAAAATATAATAATCAGCTATATAGCTGTTCAACTGAACATCTATAAAGTCCTCTAAGCTAATTTTCTGGATGCTGAAAAACAATCAGCATCTGCAAGTCATGAATAGAAATCAGAAGATTTCCATAAATCTCAAAAGCTTCAATTCTATTACTGCTCAGTAATACTTGTACTGTTACATGGGTGTGATTATTACCTGCACATACTTTGTCAATACACTGATGTGTGATATTGTTCTCATCCCATCTGCCCTTAGTATCACACCACGAAGTTTACTTCTGTAAAATCATAGTCTGTTTCAAAATGGTGAATCTTCAATCTTCAGATTATTTTTTTTTTTTTTTAATTTTGACTCAGTAGGAGCTATACTTAGATTTTTCTACCTTAAAGCAAAAACAAACAAACAGAACACAACACACATTTATACCCAATGTTCCTGCTACTTCTATATCTGGGATACCATATATTCTGCTAGGAAACAGATTCATGCTGAAATACCCTTAGCCCTTACCACTCAGCTAAAGGTATAAGAAACAGATCTCTCTTTAGAGACAGCTTTTAATTATAGTTGTTAAAAAAAAAAAAGGCAAAAATATGAAAAAAACAGAACTACTTCATTTTCATTTTTTCTGTACCTGCTAGGTTACAAAGCCACCGATCCCTCTATAATGCAGGTAGGTACAATCTTTTTTTGTTGTTATGAGTAATATGAAAACAAAAAAAAAAGGGGGGGGGGCACCTCCGTTTGTGATCCTTCTGCCCAACCAGAGTCTGGACAGAGCTTATGGCAGAAAAAACCCGACCCACATCATCTTTTGGGACAGACAGCCGCTCCCCTTCCCGATCATTTAAGGGCACCAGTGACTTAAATGTGAAATCTTGCACATGGTGCTGCCATGGTTCATGCAGATGGATGTAGGCAAGCGCTTCCCACATTCCATGAGCGGATCATACACGCGTCTCCTCTTCCTAATCACTCATGATAACTGTTCCCAAATGTTACTCAGAACACTCCTCTCCTAAATCCTTTCCTTCATTTCTTTTTTTATACAATGAAGCAAAAACGATTTGTTGTCTGTAACAGCAGGCAGATAACTTAATCTAACATACATAATGCCTAGAACAAACTGTTTCTCCATTTGTGATAGCATATGGTAACACAGTTTTCCAACTATTTTTTTTCCCCTGGAGTTTAGACAGAAAAATATGTATTAAAATGTCTGTACTTTCTATTCATCTAAAACAAACTAAACTCCAGAAAGCATGTTTATGGAAAAAGTTATTTACCTTCTAGAACTGCTTGCTGTTAAGACTTTCTAACCAGAGTTTGGCTAGAGCATCTAACTGACATGAATGACTATTTCTCCATGAATTTAAACCAACATACATACCAGATACTGCATGGCAATAGATCGCCGGAGGGGCCCAGGAGGACCAATAAGGAAGACATCTTGGCCGAGAAGATCTTTCTGCATTATCCATCTTAAATGCTGTATCACAGACTGGGCCAAAGAATCCGTCACTTGGAAAGAAAAATAAAGATAAGAACATATTTAATTCCAAACGTGTTAGATACCTGGCCATTTATACATCTTTTTGTTCTTATCTCCAAAACAAAAACAAAGACATAAATATGTGTCACCCTAAAGCTAGATAACTGAAGAGCCAGGGATTCCACTCACAGTTTGTATTGTTTACGTCAGTTTTATCAGTTTTATTAGTTTACATTTACTACTTAGTTTACATCACAGTTGATATACCTATCTTACCCACTGCCTTTCTCTCTGCACAACTTCCCCCTTTAAAAAAGTAAAAACAAAACAAAAAAGTTGTTGATCCTCATTTCACACTGAGCTCATCAATGCAAAGACTTGTCAGCATCACTTTTGTATAATAAAGACAAGCTATTAATGATTTGTAAAAGGCTCATCCAACCTATAACCCAATGCTTCTGTGAATCATGAACTTCAAAAAAGCAAATACTCTGCTTGCATCACATTAAATAGATCAAATATATCCTGAAAATTAACTTGCTACTTCCTTAAAAGACAACTGCACTCCTGCTTACATTACATGTCTCAGGAATGAGCAAAAAGCACTAACTAGCACGGGAGGAGAGCAAGAACACAAGCAAGCCAGGAGGGAGGTTTATTTATGCCTGTGTATATATGGTTGCTTTCAGAACAATCTGACAAGAGCAATGATGGGGTTTGAAGCTAGGGCTTCGAGGGTGGCGCCTGGGATGCTGTAGATGCATCTGAAGTGCAATGAGAAAGAAGCAGAAGATGAAATCTTCAAATTAATCATTGTTTGTTTACCTTTTTTTCAATGTTGCTGCTGGTTGCAATTAGAAGCCAAATTTTTAAGAAGCAAGCTTTGGTTTTACATTAGCTTTCCTGAGGCAGGGGAAAGGGCAAAGTTAAAAGACGGCAAGCAATAGTGACCTTCGACTCATGAGGTTTCAAATTCACTTCTATGTTTTTGTGAATCAGAACCAAAATTCATTTTTGTATAACCATGGAAAAAGTACAAAGATTTTATGAGGTTTAAGTAGGATTCTTCAAGCATAAGGGTGACAAAGGAAAACTTTATCAAACATTTTAAGTGAAGACATTGATCTGTCACTCAGGAAAACCACTAGAAATCTTTTCCCACTCCCAGTGAAATCTACCATATCCTTACCACCAATATGAACAGAAATAACACAAACATAAACAAGCAATCCATGTGTTAAGATTATCACCTTAATTCTAAATAAACATTTCAGGTTGTTTTGTTTTTAAACAGCTGTCACTAACCTGCACAGGATTATTGAACATCCTGTTCTCTCTTATGTCGGTGTGGTAAAATTTTATGAATGTAAGAATACTTTCTTCTTCTCTCTGCAATACTGTTTTTCCCCAAAACTATGCACATCACGTGCACCATAGGCCAAATGCAAATAGGTGCCTCACAGAGAACATCATATTCCTTTGTTAAATTCTCCGAAAATTAAGGAAGTTCTTATTATCTATATTTCTCACGAAATAAAGGCTAATGGAGCACATTAGAACTGCTCTGTCCAAATTTTGCTGCTTTAGAAGTATGGTAATTTGAAAAGCACCACACAAATAAGTGTTTTATTAAAGGTACCATTAAAATTGCAATCAGATCTCACTGAGAAGGCACGTTCATTATTACTTCTACCTGTTGTATGAATACACCGTGCATGCCTCTAGGGCATTTTTGTAGCAGCTGTTATAAAAAAAAAGGTTACATTACCTAAATTGGACAAATAAGCTTGCAAATCTTACTGAAACACTGAATTCTTTCATGTCAAGAGTCATGCATTGGAAGCATTGACAGAGCATGACAACAAACGCCTCTGGTGTATTTCCCATTAATACGTGTAGCTATCTTTTTTATTTTTAGGATGGCCTCAGGAAAAAACTCGGGTCAAGCTTAAAAGCAGCACCATAAATAGAAACAGGATTTAAGAATGTTCAGCAGCATCTGCAAGACAAACTGGCGTGTAAAAGAGAGCATAAGCACACAGCATTCAAAATCTAAGTCTCAGGAACATGACCACCCCCCTGCAAACATTAATGCATTTCGGTGCACTTATATTCTCTTGGTTAAACAGCACAAATGTGCTCTGAAATATAAATATGCAAAATGCCACTTTAAAAATAAAAAATCAATTGTGCTTTCCTAACCTTGCTTTTGGGTAAAAAGTCACAAAAGACAGAATGCCTCATTGATACAGTTAATAGGAAGTAGTTTCATTGCTTCTTCATTCAAATCATTCTTCACATATACAGGTTACAGCTGAATCAATCATAATACGTTTTTAATACGTTTCACACCACCAGCACACTGCCCATTTGCAAACTCACTCAAAGGAAATCTGCTAGGAATAATGCCGGGAATTCAAAGAAAGCATTTCCTAAAGTGATCTTCCATGACAGCAGCTTCCACTTTTCATTTCCTTCTACTCTGACGTACAGTATCTGTACGTCTCCAATATATTAACCCTATTTCAATTTTCCAGTTATTTCCTTCTAAAATCAGGAAAATATAAAATTTCCTTTGCGCACACAGTCTATACTGCATAAACTATTTCCAAAGTACAGAGCACGTTTCTGAAGAAACATCAGATGTACACATGCAGTACCTTGTATTATTTCTATATATTTAGACCACTTTTACAGTGGTATCTGCATTGCAAAGCTTTTCAGTCTAATACAACTTGAAAAAAACCCTCTCTGTTCAAGTGCTCGATGTTAACTTTACTGCAAGAGGCACATAATCATTCTCTATGACATTTCGAAGACAAGGCAAATTAGCTGAAAAAAGCATCAGCATGTATATTACAGCAGTTTTTATTAATTATCCCATGAGTCAGATAACATCTAATGCAAACGGGGTTTGCACAAGCTGTTTAGTGGCACTCTGCTGATTTGCACTAGCTGAGTAGCTGGCCCCATACTCTTAATCTGCAGGGTGGTGCGTAGGAAGCCTCTACAGCGTATTCTCAAAGACGCCATCTGGCACATGCAGAAGAGTAGTCAGTGCTACAGTTTGCTATTCCTATGCATTGAGGATGGCCGGGGAAAGAAATGGCATTATACCACTGCTTCACGTGTGGTAAGAAGAACAACACCTAGCAGAATCTGCACAAAGATTTTGTAAAGTGAGCAGCTAAAGTGGAATTGAGAAGCCCCCAAAATAAAGGAAATGTTTTAGACAGATTTTGCAGGAAATGCAGCAGCTGCTGTTGTTGTTTGATCCACAAATCAGCTTTTGATAAAACCAAGACTGAAATGGCTATGCTAGCCTCGGAAATTTTCCAGTTCACTCATACTTGAATTCTTGGCATATGCTACACTCGCTGAAGCCGTAAGATTCACTGGAGATAGCAGACAGTATCTGCTGGCAAGTTGTTGTGTCCCACCTACAGAAGAAATCCCATAAATGACGGAAACACCTACCTCTTCCCACTGCTCAGATAGAGACATAAATAAACCAATTTCCAAGAATATCTATTCCAGATGTGATGCATAATATGTTAGAGCTCATGTCCCTGGATGACTCTGGTTTGGTGAATCACAAAATAGCCAACAGGCACTTAGAAGACACCAGTGTGCACCATTTGAACAGAATAAAAAAAGACCACTGCATACCCAAACCTTTGCTATAGCACATGTTGAGAGTTCAAGAACGGTTCTTCTTTTTCAGGAGATGCACAAGTTCATGAGAGGAAAAAGATCTCCTTCTCTTCAGGTTCCTGCAGTTTACACAGCCATCTGCAGCACATCCAGTGTAGGGGGGTGGTTACTCTAAAATATGGTGGAAGAAGCAGGGGACAAGAAGGAAGGTCTTTGTCTAAAACATAAACATATTTTTTAAAAGGAAAATAGTCAAAGATGCATTTCACAACTTTGTCATTTAGAAGGAGCATAAAGGAAGAGTATGCGGTACCCAGCACACTGAAGAAGGCAGGGTGGCTGAGCCGAAGAGAAAGGCACTCATGTGTGGCCTGCTTTCAGCTGCTTTCATTTAGCACTTTACAAGGAAAACACTGCTGCTCTTCCAATTTTACGCTGCTGCAATAAACCCAAGGAGTTTTCAAAGCCTCACAATGCAGTTGCATCACAGTCAGTTTTCATTGGAATACTATTTTTCCTCGTAAACTTTTCATGGAAACGGCCTTCATTCCAACAATTTTTGTTCTTGCGGTGGAAGAGAAACAAGTTGGGAGTCTTTGCAGGGGCTTGGAAAGGGGGAAGTTACCTCCCTGGATAAGACTGTAAACCTATTTATCATTAATTCCTCTGAACTGACTGCTTCACGGGAATGTGTAAGATCTACATAGGCAGATCATTGTCTCCATTTGAGTATAAATGAAAAGGGAATATAAAGGAATCATGTAAAATCAAACATCTTTATCGAAAGAACACTGAATGGGATTCAAAAGATTAAGTTTCTCTTAGTGACATACAAACATGCACTACCTGAAAGGAAGGGGTGGGGAGCTGGGGGTCGGCCTCTTCGCACAGGTAACCAGTGACAGGACCAGAGGGAATGGCCTCAAGTTGCAGCAGGGGAGGTTCAGGTTGGAAATGAGGAGACATTTCTGCTCAGAAAGAGCTGTCAGGCACTGGGACAGGTTGCCCAGGGAGGTGGTGGAGTCACCGTCCCTGGGGCCGTTCACAGAAAGGTTGGACATGGTGCTTAGGGACATGGTTTAATGGGTGGCACTGGTAGTAGGGGGATGGTTGGACCTTGGAAGGGTTTTCCAAACTTAATGGTTCTGTGGTTCTATAAATGAAACTTTTCTTAGCTGGATGTACAATTTGTCAGAAAATACACAGCCAGAGCAGTTATCTGTAGCTCAGTGTCCAGCTTGAGGACCATATCATGTCTGCTTTTGAGTGCAAGAGCTCAATCCAGCATGGATACATTCAAGTAATTCTAGAAAAGACCTAGAAGTACGTCTAGAAATTTTAGAAGACAAGGGGAAGGTAAAGCTACTGGAATTCAGCCTAGAAAAGAAATGAATGAAAATCTTAACAATTGTTTTCCAATATGCAAGATGCAGCAAAGAGAAAAAGTAATCTGAACATCATGGTTATGGTAGACAGAGGGAACCCCAATGAATTAGAAGTGTGTCCAAAAAGGTCTAAATGTAGTATCAAAACATATTTTTTTTCCCCACACAAAAGAATAATTGATTTTGGAGCAATTCATGCAATTCTTTGGTTGACTGGTTCTGGAATCTACACTGATAGCACACTGTAAGAATACAGAGGGCAAATAACTACCAGGAATGGTTCGGATGCAGCTCACCCTGCTCTGAGGCACAAGGGACAGTCTGCACAAGGTTCTGAGTTGCACCCAGACCTTTGCTGAAGGTTTCTATGCCCATTTGTCTCCCTCTGCATCACTTTTGGTATAGACAAAATGTGGATAATGGTGCAAAACATTCAGAGCTTTATTGACAAAAAAGCCCTAAAGATTCTTGGTTAGGTGCTAAGAGGCAAGTAGCATATCAGTTGCAAGCCTACAGGAAAACTAAGTGCTGAAATAATCACCATCTCTGACAAGAGACATCTTTCCTTCTGCTAGGAAAGAAGAAAAGTAATGACAAAGATCTTTGTTAACATGAAATTACAGTCACCCTGCAATCCAACCTGTCTCGGTAATGTGTTGCATTCAGCAACTTGCAGATTTAAAGTAAACAGAGAGGAGAAAGGCACATTCCAGCACAAAGCTGAGGCTCCGTCAAGCAAGAACTGAACACACACACTTGTTCTCTGCTTCTGCGAGCGGTGCATACCGTTCTGGGACAAGGACACGGAGGCATCTTAATGTTCAGGCAATTCTGAGCTTTCAGACGAAGCAGAAAAAAAAAGAAGCTGCTGACACCACTGATCCTACTACACAGAAATAGCCCTGATTTCCTCAACATTAAAACAATCCCCTTCAACCACATAATTCCATTTAGTGCTATTTTCTTCTTGTATTTCTTTACTATATGCAAAAACCTTCTGTTTAAATTCCTCACGTTACCAAGCCTCCCATATATCTCAACTGACCAAACTACTAAGATTTATCACTCAAGTAAGAAGTGCTGAACCCTTTAAGGTATACACGCATTTCACTTCTGAGGGGAAGAGGCTCAGACTCCTAACATATGGCATAAAACCACTATTTCTTTGAAACTAACCTTTCACAATTCAACAAAGTTATCAGCAATAGGTATTCAACCAAATTCCCAAATGCATTTGCACCCTCAGAGAGCGGAGCCCACGTGGCATTGCAGCCGAACACACTGCCACATTTCCTGCCCTAACGAGGATCCACTGTCATCGAACAAAGTGTACTGGAAGAGCTATGCTAGGAATTTTTTTGTCAAGATTAATAAACACGAAATATCAGGTACATCATCATTTTCATAAAATTTCCAGAAACCATTAACGAAAGCAGTGCACTGAGATGAACTCAACCTTAAAAAAAATAAATAATAATTTGCATTCTCATAATTCGATTTTAGATCTAAACCGTCATGGAAAGCCATACAAAAGTTTCTCCAAAGTATAATGAAAGAAATTATCATGCTTTTCAGGCACAGTGAGATTTAAAAAATGTAGGTTTTATTTTAACTGATAAAAGAACAAGCAGAGAAAAATAAGTGCCCGCTTTCCAGACTGTCAGACATAGTTACGACAGAAGCCCCATTAACAAAATTCCCTTGTGTATGACTCATTTTTACTTGTCACTTATAAAAAGAAATAAGAACAATTTAGATTTTATGTACCTTTAATTATTATCTTCCAAGAAAAAGCCATTGGCTGACAATAGCAAAACAAATTAATGTTTTATATTAACGTACATAATGGAGCACTCCGTAGTGAGGCTGTACATACCTATCATAAGCCTAAAAACCAAGGACATGAAAACAGAAGGTAACCAGCAGCACACATCCTATGCGTTTCTATAAAATGTAACAAGGTTCAAAAAAGGACTTTAAAAAATCAGTTTAATTTGGTAACACAAAGAATACAGTATTTTGGTATCAATTATGTGACAAAATGACAAAGCCAGGGTTTTGTAGGTACTTAATACATTAATGTTCCTTATTGTGTTAGCATTTTATTTTATTTTTACAGATTCCTAAGGCTGTTTTTAAGCCTAGAATAATACTGCTGAGTATAGAATAAGTTATAACATCCCTAAAATTCACTGTAAATTATAGATATGCACTTCCAACATTACTGAATTTTACCATAGTTATTATCTGGCAGAATAGCAAGAGCAGAAGCTTACCCTACACATATGATGAGCTAGATAGGAGTTATTTGCAGTACCAGTAAATGAACTCTAACTGCCTCAGTTCCCTCCTCTTAGTTCTTTCTCCTTTGCAAACATTACAAGGGCTAAGTGACTCCAGACATCTTCAGGGGAATTTCCCACTTACCTGGGTGGTCAAACTATTCCTAGTATTAGTTTAAAGGAATTGAGGTAAGTATCTTGATCATTTTAAATTCAGTATTAGCTACTATTAAAGCATTTTAAAAGATAGGACATATTAGTTTACAGATGAACACAAATATGCAAGTTTGTTTTACACCAAGACATCCTGTATCTACAGCACAATCTTTCACACAGTAAACCAAAAACTCACTTAAAAAACGTGCTCTGAAAGTAATGTTTATATTCTCTAAGTGCCTCAAAAGGAAGATAAAATTTACATGGCATCAATATAATCAACTGAATTTCACTAAGGGAGTAAACTTTGTTCTCCATACTAAATAAATATAAAACTTAACAATTGAAGTATAAAAATTTCCTAAATAGAAACTGAACAAATAAAAAAAAAAGTACTGAAGTATTAGAAATTGATTTTACTTGATTTCATTTAGCTACTTTAATACTTAGATTTATAAGCAAAACCATATACCTCAAATAATCATACTATTAAGTACGTGAATACGGATGAACAACAATATTTCAAGCATGACAGGCTTCTTGCAATTATGATTACCTTACAAGAGAAGCAACTAATAATACATGCAATATTTGCTAATAAATTTCACTTTTAGTTGTAGAAACAGATTTTAGCTAAAATCCCATAAATTTGTACAGTTTCACGAAACTGAAACTAGTTTTCAACCACTTTTTCCTTCTTATAATCACTAACTAAAAAAATCTTCTGATTTGATTCTACCATGTTTTCACACTCTTACTTTTCCAGTCCAAAGAACTGAAAGAGATGCTGTTGTTGTCACACAGAGCTAACATTTATGTTGCAGGAAAGCACAGATTTACCAAAGCATGTAATAAGGACTGCCAAGGTATGGAAAAGTGGAAGGCAGAGAGGCATTGTTAAAATTAACACATTTGGTACAGCACAGAAAATCAGAAAGCAAAATAACACAAAAGAAATGTAAATAAGAAAAATGGTTGTCCAGGTCAATGAGTACTCTGATCCAATGTACTTCGTTTGTGATCAGGATGATAAAATAAGCATAGGAAACAGTGATGAAAAAAAACCCGTATAGTTTATAGTTTGAGAGGCTATAAAAAGTAGTATCACAGAGCAGCATTTCTCAACTGTTTGGCCATGTTCCTAGGGAGCTCACAAGGTATGGGAAGTATTAGTACAGTCTAAAACAGCAACTCTTTCTCCGTGGGCTACCCTGTAAAAACAAGGAGTGACACACGCCATAGGACATCTTTGGTACCTTACATCACCTGGCAGGAAAGTGTCATGGCCTCGTGCCTCTGGGAATTAGAGGGAAGAAGTCCCCAGCCCCAGTGCAGAGCTGTCTGGCAGGCCTCAAACTAATCACTGACTGAACACAAATTAAATCTCCTTTTTGCTGTTCCTGCTACACTTCTCGAAAGACAAACAGGTCAATACACATTTATTATTTATGCACCTGAAGTTTATCCTAAGTGCAAGGAAGTTGCAGAAAGATTCGCTTCAGGACGAAGGACTGCATTTCTCAAAGAGGATAGTTAAGGAATTAGTTGAAACACGGCAATAGTAACACAAGTCTACTAACCCACAGTTATTACAAAACAAGGAATGTCTGATGAACTTTGGCACTATTACCTAAGAATGCAACAATATAAACCTCCACGCGGCAGCTCCTGCCTTTTCTGACCCAGTGCCAGGAGCACTCGCTGCACACCTGTACCCCAAAACACAAGAACTACCCACCTTCCCATCCAAAATACAAAACAGACACACACACCCCAAATCACCCTGCAGTTTTCTTGGTGTCCTCCTCAAACGTCATGGAATTAATCTAGACATGTTGGAAAGCAAATTCACTTGAAGTGAACGACTACACTCAAGCTGTAGGAACTTGCAGGCCCAGTAAGAACAGGGCCTGGGATTTCTCAGCGTGTGGCCATCTCTAAACATAGTGTACGACCTATGTACCCCTTTAGAATAGCACGTGTGCTTGGGTTTGATTTGAAAATTGATCTGGGTGGAATAATCAGTTGCTTTTGTTTGTTTGTTTGTTGTTTTATTTTGTTTTAGACATCCATATGTGAAATAGTAAGTGACCGTTTTGGATCCACAGGAAAGAGTTGGCCCGTACTGCGCTAGGAGATGCCACAACCATCTCCTAGCCTGACTCATTCACTGATCCACGGTACAAAAAGAAAAAGCTCAGATGTGTGTAGTCTCAACAAACAAAGAGGAGGAAATACAGGTGGCTATGAACAGTTGGTATTTTTTAATAAGGTACCAAAACATAATGTGAATCGATTGTAAGTATACATAGGCACATTGCTATTTTGCATAGTGAGCAATGACTTTGGCTAAGTATTTGATTGTACTTTTTTAGTGTGTGATTGTACTTTTTACTGACTTCTCATCAACTTGATGGATTTTGAAGATCATTTGCTTACAACAATAACATGAAAATCTGGAAATACTAAATATCACAGTAGAAAAATCTCATACATCTCTCATATAGCAGAAAACTCCTAAGAAATATAATCATGTTGCAACTGAATAATAATCTTAATCTCAATAATCTTAAACTGCCACAGTTTTATGATCAGTTTGAGATTACTGTAGTATTTTTAGAAGAAATTGGTGGATGAGAAAATATGTAAGCATACATGAGTCCTTCTACCATCCCACTGACTAACGCGACAACTTACAGTAAAAATTAAGGGATTCAAAATAAGGGTTATAGCAGGTTATATAGGTTATATGTACTCAGTAAAGATAGCCTTCCCCAATGTGCATGCTTTTTCAAAACACATTTCTTAGATAATTTCAGTAAAGTCAGTGGGGTGCTTAGAAGATGTAAAAGTTGTTAGAACAAAGCCTCGATACCAATTCACATGGAAAACAGATTCTTACTGTAGTTCTGTGGAACAAGTTCTGGGTTCTTCGGTGTTTTGAGTTTAAAGGACACATCTCCAATAGTGACAGCATCACCTAAAAAATAAAACAGAGAGAGAAAAAAGCCTTTTATTTCCTAGAAACTTGCAAAGGGTAAAATATGTTTATATTAAGTTTACAACATAAACCTGCTATTGTAAGGCTGATTATGTATTCACAGAGCAGCCTCCAAAGTGTTTGAGAACTAATTAGGCTCTGCTGTCTCTTGATAGATCAGGTACACGTAGAATTTACATTCAATTAATGTTCCTCAGCTTTTCCCTTTAATTGTTATAACCATAACTTACTTTGTTGGGAGCTATGGAAGTCAAACTCGCCAAAGAACCCTCTTCCAGATACCATTGCTGACTTCTTTAAATGAAATCCTTGTCTGGCTCCAGAAATAGCACTGAGGAAAACTTCTAGGGATGATAATTTTCTTGGGTATTCAGGCAGCCTGAAACGGTGTCTCTTGGAGGTACAAAACAATATATTCATACCAATGGGCCCTTCCTGCACTCCCTGACTACGCAGCTGTAGAATTTGGCACCTTTTCAGGGTCTGAGAGGTCTTGAGCATGTCTTGCTCTGGATTTCACTAGCACTAAAGTACCCGCCATTTTGTTTACTGGCCACTTACTAGGACCTGCCTGTCTTATCTGTCTTTCTGCACTGGCAGGCTCCAATTCAATCGCAAGGCATGCCCTGTGTACTTTCTCATGGAAATCAGAACTGAAATCTAGTTTGCAGCCAGGAAATGGGCGAGCACCAAGAAGGCAGTGGTCACACAGAAAAACATCACTACAGCCAAAACCCACGAGGCCAAGAAAATGAGCTGCAGAGTGGTAACAAACTCAAAGTTTTCATTTTTTTTTTTTTTCAAGACCATCTGGGCCATGCAAACAAGTTCTGAAGCATTAAGACCACAAAGCTAAGATGACTCCAGAAAAAATGATGTTTTTGCCATTCCTGTTATTGGAGATAACGCCACCTTCACTGCCTAACAGGCACTGTAGTGAGGATGGAGGGGATTACAGTGACTGTGCTCTGGGTGCAGTTTTGCCACAGCACTCTGATTACACCACCTTTCCATGAACTGAGGCCAAGTTTTAGAACTGTTTATGCTTGTGTTTTTCTGAGAAACGGGACATAGGAAAGACGTAGCCCGTGAACAAGATCCAACTCCACAAATCCTTTTGTTATTCTGTCCGGCAGCATCCAAGAGGAGGCAGCTTCCAGTTGCCTGGGTCCAGCACTACCTAAGGAGTCGATGAGTTCAGAAGGCTAATGCTGGAAACAGAGAGGGTGATGCTGAAGAGGAAGCTTGTCCAAACCAACAGAGGCAACCAAAACTGCTGCCATGCATACGGTGGCTCTCCTTTCAATCACCAGTGACTATACTTGTGCACTCCAATGCAGTTTGTTACTGGTATACCCAGGTGTAACCACAGATCTCACAGGACTGAGAATTCATGCTCTGATGCTATCCACACCACCCATAGGAAACACTACACATGTAGGACTAGGTTCATACAGCCAGCGAGGCATCACCTACAGCAACAAACAGGAAGCCATGAAGAAAGCAATGCAGGTGACTTACTCCCAAATTTAAGTGCTCAACCATGCCCCTGAGACTGGGATTCGCAGCCAGACATATATGCCTGCAATTGGGTTTTTATGTAGCCCCCCCAAGCCCAAATACTTAGCCCACCATTTTTTTTTTTCTATAAAATATTGACAGCAGATGGCCTGTTGGTGGTTGTTCCCACATTTTATGCAATGATCCAGTGCTCAAATGGCTTTCCAGAAAGTGGGACACAACAGCAATGCTGCCATGTAAATGGCAGCCAAGGGTCCATCCCTGGTCCTAAGGCCAAGTGGCACCAAGCAGTCCCCCCCTCTCCCTGCCCGGAGCAGGTTCTGTGAACTCTTACATATTTTAAATTAAATTAAATTTAACCCAGAGAGCTGCCAGAGAAAAAACACATCCACCACAGGTATTAAGAGACACTGTAGGCTTTGACACTCCCAGGGTTTCGTCCACTTCTCTTAAGTTTTAAACCAAGAAATACTATTTTACAGCACAGGCATCGCCTCCCATTCCCTTTCTTCTGCTGCAGCTCCATCCATTCCTTCGCACTGGGAAACGGCTGAAGGGTTTACCAAAATGCCTCCGAGTTGAGGAAAGCATCCTAGAGGCCCACTGCTTCCTGCAAAAAATTGACACCTCTCTCATTAGCTCAGCTCGGAAGAATTTTAACATTCTAAAAAGAGCAGGTTGCCTGAGATATCCTCAGGAAATTAGTGCCAGTTTATTTTCTCACCATTCCCCAGCCAACATGCAAGGAGACAAGAGTGTATGACTAATGAGCTTCTAGCTTGAATCACCTCAGCTCCAACTGTAAATACTCTTTCATGCATACGCAGCCTTCCAAAACACAGGCGGGACAAGATGCCAGATGCCAAAACAACAAGGTGTCAGACTGCTCTAATACACTGCAACGATGATATCGTCTACACAAGAGAGTTTTAATCACCTATTTTATTGGCACAGCCCTGAAAAGCCTTAGCTGCTTTCCTCTACTTAAAAAAAAATAATAAAAATTAATTAGGTCGAGGTGAAAAATGGAGAATTCATCTCTTCTGGTGGTATTTATGTCAGGCTATAAGATGCTAATCCCTGGCCAACACATCTTAGCGTTTCCAGAAATTCAGCAAGTATTCCAGCCATCAGTGGACCCTAGGTATTTTAGTGAAAATTGGGGTGGGAGGGAGCTACAGGAAAGAGGTGGAGAGAGCTAAGCACACCAAATCCCTAACACAAAGTGCATTTGGCTTCAGACAGCTTTGTTGCTGGCTGGAGACAAACGTTGCCTCAAACTTGCATCTGTCCACAAAGCAAAAATACTAACAGTGTTTAAGAGAACTTGAAGCAATAACGAACCAAGACAGCAGAGTCTCTCTTCTTAGCTAAATGAGCACAGGGGGGATTAGCCCACTAATCTTATCACACGCTTCCACCTGGGCTAGATTTTCTTGTCTCATTTGTTTCTTCTGTACTTATTCTGAAGTCTCATGTTTGGTTATTCCATTTCCACTGCGTTTCTGAACTCTTTGAGCAGAGATATCACCCCAGATAGGCTCTTCCCAATGTTTCACCAGCTGGCAAGGAACAGACAACAGCCTGCCTGGTAGAGCTGTGGTGTTAAAATCAGCAAAATTCACAATTTGGGAACGTGTATCCCAAGCGATTCGTCTCTGCTGCAAACTATGGCACACCCTATAAATACTCCAGCCCAGCTCAAAAGCTCCTGCTGCACTGTTGTGGACAAAAGCTGTAGAGGTGAGGAGGTGACGATGTGCCCTGGTTTCTCATCTCCCACGCAGAAAATAGTAATCTTGGTCACCACGGTCTTTGGGGAAGACAGTGGAATACAAGCAGTGCCTGATGTACAAAGAGCCACGCCTGCTAAAACAAAGCAAAAATAAGCCAGAATCTAAAGGTAAGTGCGACATCCCATACAGCAGGTTGTCAACATAAAGACACAGCAGGTAGTTTAAGAGCAATATGGGTCAGCAATTGGGGGCACATAACTACAATGACCCAGTAATGGGACCTTGAGGAGACTCTCTGAATCAAGGAGATAGGAAAACAGTCTCAATACATGCAGTGACCTCTTTCTACTACATGATAGGAGAGGTCTGCATTGCATCCCTCATGAAATGGGGACTAATGTGTATATGCAGCTAGCCAGAAACCGCAACACACTGAATTTGCTGTTCTCTCTTCTTCACAGCTGCATTTCAGGTAGGTAACAATATGAATACACACGTTTGCTTTTTCCCCATTAAAAAAAGAAGTGTTCTTCAGGTGAATTCAGGCCTATTTCTTCCCCTCGGTCCACTGAAAGGGAAAGGCACCAGCCCTTGCTCCAAGCCCCCATGGCACAGAGGCAGCAGATGGAGGCTGGCCAAGCCCTTTGGCAGAGCATTGCTGCACAGACACCCTGAGCTCCTTCTCCAGCATCTCCCACCAACAGCTCTGATACACAACAGGAGGACTCGATGGACCTCTCTTCTCACCCCCCATGGATGCTTTCATGTGACCATCCACCTGCGTGGAGCCTGCAAAAGCATATTAAAACCGGAAAGGTGCTAAGGCTCGCTAACATTAATTTCTACAGGACTAGATCACACTTACTAGAGAGAAATTCAATCTCTAAATTACATACAACTGTGTATTTTCAGGTCTTCATTTCACTATAATATGAAGAAAAAGAAGAAAAAACATAGCTTTCAGCTGGTACTTATCCAGCACATGTGCATAAGAGCACAGAAAAGGTTGTCTGCCCTCATCTTTGAGAAGCCAACTTTTTTTTAAGAAACAGAAACACTTTCAAATCATATTTGTACTCAACCTTTCTGAATACTTTCTTCAGGAAGAAAAGCAGCCATGTCTACTCAACTGATTTCTCTCATTTCACGCTGGCTCTTGCTGGGCATCTTCATGGCTGCAAACGTCGTACCCAGTCACTGGGTAACATCAAAACTAATCCTGCATCTTGTGTGGGTACTGGCAGCCTCTGAAACACATTGGTGTCACAGACAGAAACACACTCCCTGCACTCACCAGGTTTGCTCCCGCACTCTTGTCACATACAGATGAGGTAGAGCTTACCTGCTGCCGCTGTGACACCGCAGGCTGACAGCACTGAAATAGCTGGGAGTCTACACAGCAAAGCCCATCTCCAACTTAAGCAAAAAAAAAAAACTCATTTAAGTCGCTTTTTTTTTTTTCTGAACAAAATAATTGGTTTCTCCTTTATTTCTAAGAAAGCAAAATAATGACTTCAAACATAACATTTGAACATTACTCACTTTTTACCCAACATTTTTGTTAGACTTCCTAATTTTCTAATTTTTTGATTTTTCAATTACCTACTTTAGCCTAGTGGTCCTCTTTACTGAAGTAAGTTCAAAGTGTCACTAAAACAAAATCTTTGTGCTTACTCTAGGAAGCGATCCTTTTCCTCCATTTCTGTGTATTTTTTGAGGATCAACAATGTGAATGTGGAAACTTCTGTGACATCTAGCCCTGACAGAAGCTTACAATCATTTCTTAGCCTAGAGCTATTTCTCATTTGGGCCACCAGCAGAACCTAAAGGCAGGGACACTGACAGTGCTCAGTTGCACAAGTTTTAAGATGTGAAATGAAAGTTTTAAATATGTTTAATGCAATGAGGATCTCACGAATGCTTGATATGCACATTTCAGAGTATGTCCTAGCAGTATGCTTGCCATGTCAAAGAAATGCTAAACTGTTCATTTCATCAGTTATCAAAAAAATCTTATAAATGCTGGTTGGCAGGGACTCTGAAGGTCAGCTTCTCCAGCTTCCTGCTCAACATCAGCTTACAACCAGACTGGGTCAGACCCACTTTGGCTCTGTCTGATGGAGTCTCAGAACCCTTCACGGATGGTGAGTCCACAACCCTTCCAGCTAACCTCCTGCCCTGCTGCACCACTCTCCTAGTGAAAAAGGTTTGTCCTCTTGCCCAGCCTGAACCTCCCAAGCCTCAATTTGCAAGCACTGCCTCTTGCTATATTATCCATCCCTATTAAATAGTTAGGTTTCATCTTTGTAATTATAACTGGAAGTTGCAAATAGTTTTCTCCTCCCTTAGGCTTCTCCATGTAAGACTAACAAACCCAGTCCGCTCAGCTTCTCCTCACCAGCAGGTGCTCTGAGCCCCTGACAACTTTGGTAATCCTCCAGCAGATTTCATCAGCTTCTCAGAATTTGCCTAGAATTAGGGAACCCACAACTGGACACAGGATTCCAGGTGTGCCTTCAAGCTATGGACTCTCCCTCGCGTTGCCCATTCTCCTCCTAACAAAGCCCTACCTGTAGTTTGCTTTATTCTCTATAAGAGTGAAGCATCAGGTCATATTCAACCACACGCCCACTGCAACCCCACGTCCTTTTCTGCAAAGCTGCTACTTAAGACCAGTGGCAGGACTTCACACTTCTTCTTAAACTTTTTCAGGTTTCTCTTGATCCAGTCCTCAAGTTTATCTCGGTCTTTCTGGACTCAAGATCCACAGCTTGTCATACAGGAAGGATTTTGTCCATGCATATTAAATGGTACTTCTTTAAAGTCCTCTTCTGTTGCCTCTCCTTATTCCTTGTGCCATTTTTGTATGATCCTTCATTGTGCTTTAGTTCATTGAGAGGTTCCCTGCTTGGCCAAGCATTTGCTGCTGAAAGACCAGATCCTCCTGCACTGCAGGATCATTTGCTCCTGAGCTGTCATTAAGGCTTCTTTAAAAAAGGCTCACCTCTCCCAGGCACCTGGTTGTTATCCGAGGGATTCTGCCTCCCAAATCTCCCAAATAAGCAAAAGTCCACACTCCTCGAGTCCAGAATCCTAGTTCTGCTGCTTTAAGCTGTTTTGAGAAGTTCCTATTTACTGTAAAGGTAACAAATTAGACAACAGAGCCTTCAAAATTCACCATGGCATCTCCTACGCAACTATTTGGGAAGCCCCTGAGTTTGCCAAGCAGGTTCAGCTTCAGCCTTCTGGATTAAAGCAGGCAGGACTTGCAAAACACACTGACACGTACCTTGATTGTAACAGCTGCTAAACAGGAAAACTTGAATTTTGAACAACTGCCAAATATTAAAACTCAGAAGCTATTTACTGACATTTACTCATGAGAACTGTGAAAGCCTACCAAAGACCATGTATACCCTGAAGGTTATCTGCTTGACAGCTCATCCCTTTCTTCCAGCTATATCAGTGACTCTAATAAAAGACACATTTTTTTGCCACCAACCTTTCCTCTCTTAAATGTTAGAATAATTTTAAATAACTCAGGCATGAGTCCACGGACAACTGGCTTTAAAAGCCCCTGTTTCCATTCGCTGCCTTCTCAGTTGTGATGGCACTGCAACCATTCATAAGGCCTTGCTGTAGTTTTGTGAATGAACAAGGTATTGCCAGAACCACACTCCCAGCTGTCAACATTTTGAACTCCAACAAGATAATGACCCAGGTAAAGTCAGAAAAGGGAAATGTGCGTGAACTTCCATCATCAACCACATCGTTTGGTTTTGGAAAGTGATAGACCTGGACAAAGCAAAATAATAATAAAAAACCTCCCATTCACAGTCTTCTTTCAGATGACAAATATTTACCACAATCACTTAGATTTGTATACTGACAATTAACATTACAGGACTTTGAAGTCTGATACAGTATTCACAATTGTCTGGGTTACATCCAGCAGACAAAACCTCCTGTATGTATTATTGACACCTTTTAGGCTTAAAACACAACTATGTGTGGTGGTGTTTTTTTTAATCTGTTAATTTCTCACCAAATTCAGCCTTTGTTTCCTCCAACGCCTTAAAACATCTCCGATATCGCCTACTTCATCAGATTTTTTTTGAAAGTTTTCTATTACATACAGATAGACAGATGAAAGTAATTAAATGCCAGTTAACTGAGGTCCAGAGAACTGCACTTTGCTCAGCTAAAAAATGTGTTTAAAATAATAATTAATCACAAACAACACTGTAGTCTGTAAGATCTTGATTTTTCTCCAGTCTTTTGGAAGGAAACATGAAACCTGCATTAAAAAAATGAATATTAGAGCAACAGCCTTCTGTGATATTTACTCCTATAAATCAGGTTTTCCTCATTAACTAAGTTGTGCAAGCCCAAACCCTTCCTAGCTACTCCAGTTACCCTTTGATCACCGTGTGCCTCAATGTTGCACTCTGAGATTTCTCTTTACCACTAAATAGCTCCAGCACTTCCCCAGGCACCAGCAAGCCAAATTTGCGTTGTCAAGACAGAGCTGAAAAGCTGAGCATGACTCCTTCACATACAACAGGACAAAACCAGATAACAGTTTCTCCCTTAAACTTAAAAAGTACCTTCACAGAGAGCAAATCAGACCTGGCAGGGATGTCAGATCCAAATTACTGTGCACGCAACAATTTGCTGTTTACCTGACTGTTAACAGCTTCCAGCCCTTTGAAAATATTTTATTTTTCAGGAGGGAAGAGACACGCAACCTTGACACTTGTTACAGCAGGACTCACAATTAGTGCAGCCCCACAGAAATAGCAGAAACATATATTGCATACAACACTTGACACCATCTTTTCAGATCCTCAGTAGTCTCAGAGGGCCAGTAGGGCTTACAAGAGGACATGCGAGCATCTTTAAAATAAAATGGGGAGAGAAAAAAAAGCACAAAAAGAAAATGAAGAATAGCAATCCTAACATCAAGGCCTCAAACCACTATGATGACTGAGGTGTCTCAGCACCTGAGACAGCAAATAGCTCTAATGTCACATCTTTCCCTGTCTCTAACTACAACACTGTCTAGAGCTTTGAGGCACGAGATTTAAATCCTCCTACCAAAACTCATTAATTGTAACTGGGAATACTTTTACTATTCATACACATATCCAGCATATTCATGAATATTGCTAAGTTACAGTCAGTTATGTCCCAAAACACTGAATTTTACCGTACTGTATGAAGTACCTATAGTAATACTGCATTTGCTACTGCTTTATTTCACTGAATTTCTCCTTGTTCACAACGTTAGTCATCCCAGTAATGGGGTGCAAGAAGCAAACACGTGTAAGAAATGAACTCAGGAAACTAATACACAAACTCAGGAAACAAAAGTGGAGGCAAATGGTGTGTAAGGGGTGTAACTAAGAGCTTTAGCGAGTGCCCGGCCACCAGAGCTGCCTCTCGGTGACTCTGTTTTGTCAACACACGGCCGCTCATCATCCCTCTATGTTTAGCAGTTTTGATGCTTTTGGCTTTCATCCCAAAAAGCTCCAGCCACCCGTGGCATATGTCCCTGCTTCCGACCCCCAGCCCAGCTCCTCACAGGGCCGTCACCTGTCTCGGAGGGCACCAGAGGATACCCAGGGCAGCCCAGGGCAGCCTTCACGTCATGGAGCGAGCTCAAGGTCAACCCCAGCGCTGTGACCAGCGTTTTTGGGAATCCTCTTCCAGAAACTCATACATGCGTCTGCCTTGGGAGCAACGACAGCAGCTTTGCCTTCGTGGCGTGCCAAAGCCCGAAGACACAGGCATGGGATGCACTGAACCTCTGCAGTACACAACTCACAGCAGGGGCTCCTCCTGCTCTCCTCCTGCTTCTCCAGGGGTGAGAGATACTAAAGGAGAAGCTACGGAGAGCCTCAGCCCGGCACCCAGCACCACAAGCCCCCAGCCCAACCCTCGGGGCTCCCCCGAGGGCTGGGGGGCACACACACACACACACCCCCGGCTAAACCCGGGGCAGGGGGCTGCGGGGGCAGCGTTACCTGAGCCGTGCAGCGCCCGCAGCTCCGGGCGGCCGGGCCGCGGCGCCAGCAGCTGCCGCAGGAGCAGGCGGACCCTGCGCGCTGCGGGGGCCCCGGCCCCGCCGCCCAGGCACAGCAGCTGCCGCTGCATGGCCGAGGGCAGGCAGCCGGGCCCGGGCAGGGAAAGAGGGGAAGGAGGGGAAGGGAAGAAGGGGAAGGGAAGGGGAGGGAAGCGCCGCAGCACAGCGCCCCGCCGGAAACTACAGCCGGGCTCAGCGGCGGCCGGGGAGGGCGTTGGGGCGAGCCTGCAGCGGGGCAAGAGGGGAGGTGGGGGGCTGCGAGCGGCTTGTCCCGTCCCTTCAAGTCCTCCCAGGTCTTGGGGGGGTCCCCCTGAGCCTCTTCTTCTCCAGGCTGAGCAGCCCCAGCTCTCCTGGCCGCTGCTTGAATGCGAAATGCAATCGCTTCTCCGCGTCCCTTAGGAAAGGGAGGGCTGCTCCCCTCAAAGCAGAGTCCCAAACCCTGCTGGGTGGGCTACACAGCTGCACCGAAATGCAGACATACACCCTAGCAAACACTGCACGGGGCTACTCGTAGAGAGAACTTAATCTGCTATGTCTCCTTTAAGCAGTTAACCATGCCCCACAGCTTCACAAAGAAACAGTTCAAAGTTTGAAGCTTTTAAGTAGGAAAGGCAGGAATTTATCAATGTGAAGCAAGGCATTAAAAAAAAAAAAAAAAAAAAGAGGTATTGATGTATCAGATGGCAGGTTAAGTTTTTTTTCAGAAAGGATGCTTGGAGTGGTAGCTATGAGAAAGACATGATTTTTATATGAAGTGTCTGAAGTCTGTAAAACACTTAATAAAGGTTTAAAACACCCTGGAAAACAACATATGGGGAGCAGCTCCTACCATAAATTTACATGTAAAAGGTATTTTCTAATTTCTCAGATTCTGTCACAGCTTGCTAAATTCATGTGCCCTGCTGTCCCCTCTTCAATACATTGGAAAAAAATAATTTTTTGTCACTCGTGAAGAATTTAAACCAACACTGAAGTTCCTCTGGTGTGATATTTTACACACAGTGTTCAGATATGAGACTTATAAAGGTAATGGTATGACAATACAGTTCAAAATTTTCACATTTTAACTAATGTTGCTGGTCTTGAATATATTGAAAAGTATTTTGTTAAAGACTGAAACTTCCATTAGGTCCAAAATGTCAAAAAAAAAATGGTTTAGGACTAGTTTCAAAGAAAATCCACTAGACTTGGATCTTAGCACTAGTAAGAAGATAAATAAAGAGCTTAACTGAAGATCAAAGCCAGTCAAGTCACCATCTTTGTTACCTGTACTTCATTTTTTTGGTATCTCAGTATCCACAGGGCTGGGAGAAGTTTCCTCCAATAAATTTCCCATTTCGTGCCTCTTTTAAGCATTGAACAATTATCCCAAAGGACAACTGCTAAAGAGGAAGTTAATCATCTATTTAAACATAGGCAATTTAGACTTCTAAGCCCAAAAAAAGATGTTCTGAGTTATGAATATATGCGATATGCATATTGCATATATGATCATATGTATTTTTGCATATGATCATATAACGAGCCTATATGCATTTCTGCATATGATCATATAACAAGACTATATGAATTTCTGCAGCTCAGCATTAGGTGCTCTAAACATTTCAAAGCTGTGAGATTTAGTGATCTTTAGTGCTTCACGTTGGCTGCCATGCTGATTGGGTGTAAATTCTATTCTGAGTACCTAATATAGGTCTGTGAACCTGCTTTCTGGATCTAAGGCAGAGTAAAATAAATCGAAACATCCTTTTTATGGATATTGCCCTAATTTCTTGAAAAGTCAAATCATGAATGCAGGAGGCTAAAGATAGCATCTGGAGTTCTGCATCTGCTTCTGGGCCCCCAAAATAGGAGAGACCTGGACATGCTGTAGAGAGCCCTGTGAAGGGCCACCCTGATGAGGAAGGGCCTGGAGCACGTCTCCTATGAGCAGAGGCCAGGAGAGCTGGGACTGCTCAGCCTGGAGAAGAGGAGGCTCAGGGGGATCTCCCCAGGGCTGGGAATCCCCGCAGGGAGGGGGCAAAGAGGCCGCAGCCAGGCTCTGTTCAGGGGTGCCCAGCGCCAGGCCAGGGGCAGTGGGCACCAAGGGGCAGGCAGGAGGCTCCCTCTGAGCACCAGGCAGCACTTCTGTGCTGGGCAGGCGGCTGAGCACTGGGCACCTCCAGAGGTCCCTTCCAACCTTAGCCATTCTGTGTTTCTGAGATAGGCTAAGCAAGAGTCAAGTAGAATGCCAATGAGGTGCAATAACAATAGAATAATTTATGAAAATATATTTGCACTCTAGGATATTTAATTAGAAGATTACATTGATTCTCTGTCATATTTATAGAATAATAAATGGTAGTAATTGCAACAAGTATCCAAGCAATTAAATACATAACCTGAATACCAAATAGATTTTATGCTATACTAGAAATAAAGACAGTTTTCAAAATTTTGTACAGATTCACAGTAATTTCACACAGTAAAAGAAAGCCTTTTTCTGCCTCTATGTGTGTATATATGTATATATATACCTGTCAAGCTAAATGCTTTAAATTTCAGTCATTTCTGAGTCATGTATCTATAAAATGTTTTGCTTTTTAAAGTATTATCTTAAAATTCTAAATTAGTCAGCTTTTCCAAAACTTCAAATTCAGCCTTATGTGCAGCCTCAAACTTTCCATTTGCAGCAAAAGTAAAGCATATTTACCGACTGTCAAACCATTGCTGGGAAAGTTGTAATGGAAATGTTGTTATCTCTGTGCATAATTATGAGCATGGACATTTTATTGAATGTATACATGCATATACACATGTATGCAAGCAATTAGATGCACAACTTGAATTTTGCATTGTTTTTGCTATATTATCAGTTGTTACACCAGTGAACATTTTAGTATGATTTAATAATGTGAGTGTTTAGAACCTACTTTGTCCTATTCTACGTAGCTATACAATATTACATTATTGCTTGAATATGGCATCTGCTTCCCTTGCTAACCATAACTGAGGGCTGTGTGCGTGCATACATGATTTACATACATGGTACTTACTCACTCCTCTCTATTGAAAGCATCATTCGAGAAGTAGTTCAGTCTTGTCATGAAGTGGAAGGATTTAGCAGTCTGCATCTGGCGTGTTTGGGAAGGCTTTCAGAGATGATTTACAACACTGGTAACAAACAGCTATTTCATATTTTCGTTCCCTAGCCTAACAGCATTCTTATTCGGAACGTGAAGTTTCTTAACAAAAATACTTTTCCTTTGATTAAACCGAAAAGAACTTATTCCAAGGGATGAGAGCTCAGAAGGCATCTCTGAGTTGACAGCTTCCAGACTCATCTCTGTAGTAGCTGTCATCTACTTCGGTGCATAGCTCTTGCTGCAAGACAAAATTAGACACAGGTGCAGACTAGCAAGAACAATGCACCATCTTTGCCTACTTACAGTCAGTTCTCCTACACAACAGCATAGAAGACAGCTGAGATGAAATCCTGGTTTTAATCTAAAGTTTGTAGGAAATATTCTCTTGAGTGCAGTGAGGCCTGAATTTCACCCAAGTGTTACGGTTGAACTAAAATAATAAGTCAGTCTTCATTTACTGTTAAATTTGTGTCTAGAGGGTAGGTCTAATGTTAAACTCCTTTGAAACTATGTCCAGACGGTGTGAAGAGGCAAAGAAGGAAGAACTCACACAATTCACCAGTGTTGTGGGTTCCATCTGGTTATTCTACAGAGGACAAGCCCTAGAGACAGACCTTGCTTACCGATAATTTTCATTCCTGAGATCAAGAGATTACTTTTATATCTCTTTTTAGTCAGGCAAAATTAGTTTTCTTCACTTAAAATGTGTAGTTGTTTTCCCAAGCTATCTGTAATCATTGCTGGCTTGCTTTAGATGCAGAGAGAGTCCAGCTTGTTTTCTTCTGGTTTATGTCAGTTGTGAACAAATTTAAGTACAGATTTCCATGAAGCCACTTTAATTTACAATAATGAAAGTCTCTCTAATACCAGAAGGTGCTTCTCTTATATGGAAGCAATTTGGAACAACATAAATCAAATCAAAATGGAAATGCACAGCTGTTCCTTTGTTGACGGAACCCTAAATTTGTCCCCTGTTTTAATCTAAGTTGATTTTGAGAATAGACCAACAAATAAGATACTAAGTTTCTAATGTAAACTGTCTTTTCTTGTCTCCTGATTTTTGCCAAACTGGCTTTCATTAACAATTTCTTTCTGTACATCTCTTGATTATTAGAATATCAACCTTTTTCTTCTGCACAGCTATAAAATAGGCTAGATTCAAAGCTAGGTTTTGTACTACAAATGGTGTTTATAATAGATTTTCCACCCTAGACGAGTGTATAATTACCGCCTCTTCAGTTAAGGGTTGAAAGGTTTTTGTTCTTTGTTTGTATGACATCTTTCAAGAAATTAACATTCACTCCATTAGCTTTCTTAGTATGTGTTCAGAACCCTCCCTCTGTGTTATATTATGCTGTTTGAACTGTTACACTGAACGAAAACAGCAAGTAAGGATAAGGTCATTATAGATTTTTTTTTTTTTTGGTAAGAAGTAATGACATTCAGGTAAGGAGCTGCTTGCCATCTGATTGCTCACTAGAGCAGCTAAGGTTGACCTAGCAGCCTCAAGCTAGGAAGTACATATGGACTTGGAAGTACATTATGCTTAGAAGTACATTCCTTGAAGATCATTACTGCAGTCATAAAGCCTGCACATTTTTTTTTAAAAGCAATGTAGAATGTAAGAAAAGCAAATATTATGCAAAATACCACTGCATATTCACATCCATATATGTGTTACAATATACATGTAAATGCTTGGAGTATGAAGGCCCTAAGTGATGGCATCTGTAATTTCTTATGCCCAACTCCATCTGTTTTCAGTAGTTTGTAACGCCACCATTCTTTAATAATTTGGGCAGAAGTTTCTCATGCTGAATTTCAGCCTGAGGCTGAAGACTTCTTTTGAAAACTTGAACAAAAATAGCTTAGCCACTTTTCAGAAAAGAAAAAAAAAAAAAAAAAAAAAAAGTATTTTGCTCAATAGTGGCTGTAACCCCTATATGTCTGGGAAGGCTACACAACTCAGCAGCCACATCCCATGAGGGAAATGTGTACTACCTTTTCTGGTTCTGTTGAAGGGTGAAGGGAGACTAGGGAAGAATAAAACCTCCATCCCGCCTGATAAAACTGCATATGGTTTTACCCACATGAAGCTATTTCTTGCACCAGAAGCTTTGCTATTTCTCTGCTTTAGAACCAGGGCTGGAATTCTGCTCAGGGAGTCATTCAGAAAGCTGCTGCTTGATGACCCCAATTTTTACTGAATCCTGAATTTCTGAAAACTGGTTTTGCCCCTCTTATTTCTCCTTCAAAACCAGGGAGTGCTGCAGACAAAGAGGCTCTGATGTGCTTTTGGTGGTCTTCCTCCTCCTTTCCATAGGCTGGGGAAGCAGAGGGGTAAGGAGCCAAGCCTGAAGGGATGGTTAAAATGAGGTGAGTTGAGCACAAGGAGCTCAAATGGGAAGGGGGGCACTACTAGAAGATGTCACATCCATGTAGACTGAGAGCAGAAGTCATGAAGGATGAGGTTAAGACGAACTGAAAGCACCATGACCATTATGTTTTGCAAGTCCTGGGCAACACTAGAGCTCCCTGTATTCTGCTGCTGACAGAAACAGTGGAGAGATCCACCAAAGATAGACTGTCTGCTTCACTCATGCTGTTACTTTGAGTAGTAGGGGGATCTGTGCTATTTTGCCTATGCAGTATTGGGACTCTGGGGTGGGAGAGTTGTTTCTGTTTCATATCCATAGTTGTTTAACTGTAGAAAAATGAAAAACACTCTGTTAAACTAAAATAGCAGGTTAGTAATTTCATAACTGTGTGAAGTCTGATGTTCAGGAATTAAATGAAAAAAAAAATGAGTTTATCCAGTGTTCTTAATGTGGCTCCTTTGCATTAACACATCACCTTTAATTATATGCTTACAGACCTTTTTCTTTCCCAACAGCAGTTCTGCCTCACTCAGTGTGCATGATGAACCTGTGGTGGGTATGAATAAAGGTTGTACAGCAAAGGAAACAATTGGCTATTTAGGATTTATGTTCCACCTGTTAGGAAACTTTGAAAACCTGTGGACATGGCAGAAACACTAGAGAATTGTTAACATGTGTTTATGTATAAAGGGAGGCACGTTGTTTTTAGGCCATAAGGCCAGGCACTGAGGGAAAAGTAATAAACAGAATGGGGAACACGCATCAGTTTACAGTCAGAGGTCCCACAGAAGGGATTCAGAGGAAAATGATGATCAGAGAACCCTGGACCATGTGCATCATCCCCAAAGGAATCCCAGAAGCTGCTTCCGAAATGGTGACGGTGGTGGAGATGATGACGAATATCTTTTAGTGTCAGTACCAAAATACTCTGTAATTTGCCAGGGTGCCATCATGCCTAAAGGAGCCCTGCTGTGACTCGTGACTGAGCGATGAGGCAAGCGGAGGAGTAGCCATACGTGCAATGTGCAATATCGCGGGCATTGCTCTGCAACAAATGGAGCAGGCTGCCTAAGGGCAAGGCTGTGCATTAGCATATGGGATGCTGGATTTACAAGGTCTTACCGACTGCAGCCTAGTGTCTGAGCTACAATTATGTGTTGATACTGCAGTTATAAGTGCTATTTAAATATATATAACATTGCCTAAGCCCTTACCATGGGTATACTCAGGCCTGTTCAGGCATTAACATAGGGTAATGCATAGACTTCTTCATCATTTACCCATGTGCAGCATAAATTTTTAAGTTTTTCTTTTGCTGGTAGTTGCAGCTATGGAGCAAATCTTTTGCTGATATATAGGATTTAAGCGTATTCTTAGATTATTGAAGCTAAGCTGCTGATGACATGAAAACTTTAATTTAGATGATTAGGAACTCTGATTTCATTGTCCGCACAGATATCCATATCCTGATAAAGTCTAGCATGCATTAACAACGTGCATATGGGGATGGGGTTAGTGAGTATTTAGCATAGCACTAAGATGAGAAAAGACAAAGTCCCCTTCAAGAACAGAGAGAAGGAAAAAACACACATCAAGATCCTCTCTCTCCTGCTGGAGAGCAACACAGGCAGTGACTACTTCCATTTAGGGAACTCACGAATGCGTGTTTTAATCACCAGTGTGGGTTATCAGATCATTTGTGGCTTACTCTGTTTAGCTGTACTTGCACAAAACATATGTTCATTAGCAAAGATTTCCAGTGTCCTTCCTTGTGTCCTTCATGTTGTCTTGAGTCCATAAAACAACTTTTGTAACAGCATGCTGCCAACACTGATTTAAAATATCAGCTAAATAAATGTCACTGCTTTGTATTTAGTATTTTATTTTATTACTACAACTGTAACAAAAAGTGGATTAGTCAGGCGGATGGGTAGTAGCTTGGTAAAATGTGGTAGTTCCCTCACAATCCCATGTACCCATACCCTAAAGCTTTTCCTAAGCCCACAGCTCAAAGGTAGCCACAAACTATTGATAGAGCTGTCACATTAAGAGCTAAGCAAAATATTTCATCCAAAATTACCTGAAATAAATCTTTATCCATTTTCATATTGAAGTGATAGATTGCCTTTTTTTTTTTTTTTTTTTTTTTTTAAAGTTATAAACACCTTGGCTTTTCCTAACATTTATGTCTTGATAGATTGCATTTTGCTATCTCCAGAATATTGCACAGAATAATCTGCAAAGGGTCACAGACAACATGTGCTGGTGAGATAACATCATCAAGCAAAATGCCAAAGTTCCCGAAGACAGGATTAATCTTACTCCCATATAATTCAGTGTTGTCCCTGTTCTGTTCAGGCTAATTCCATGCATCACAAAGGTTATTTAAATGTACAGCAATTCTGAGGCAATCTCACAAGCTCGTGTTTGCTGTTAACGAACAAAACTTAACTTTTACTCTGGCTGCGGAACTTGCAACATTAGTTCGGTAGGGCCTGGAGCCATTTGTGGGAGTTACACAATCCCAAAAGATGAAAATAGTTGTTGCCTCATTCCTGAACCTTTGAACTCTCTGCAGGCACTACTTTCACACACATAAAAAAAAATCATCAACCTGGCTGGCTGACCACAGGGTAGAGCTGCTAGTGCCACACAGTGTGAGATTTAGCCCAGAATGAGGTGAGCACCCAACTGTGCCACACCAGTATCCTAAATCCTCGCTGAAAGGAGCTGCCAGTGAATACCCTGGTGGCATATGTTCTGGGTCCATACAACAGTAATCAGCTGCCTGACCCCTCGATCTTGTCAAAGTAAAAAAACTGCACAAAATTGTGCCTTCTGTGCTGTCATCTGTGGGAAAAACCGTTCTGGCCTGCACATCACGACTGCATTAGCATTGCATGAACACCAAATGAAAACCTTCACAGACTGTGCATTCACACAAGTGCAGGTATAAAACAGATCTAAGTGACCTGGTCTGAGATTTGAAATCCCACACAGAGTTGTATTGATATAATCTCTTGGTTTTCATATAAATTAAGACAAAGGAGATGACTATTTTTCCAGGAATTTTAAAATGAAAATTGTAAGTGAAAATGAAAATGAAAATTGAAATGAAAACCTGTATTTTAAGAATAAACTAAAAATCTTTAAGAATTAAAAAATAAACAACACAAAACAAACAAACAAACAAACAAACAAACAAACTGTCATGAGGCCATGGTGGGATTTTCTTTCTAAAAGCAAAGACCTTAAACATGTTTGATAATTTATCTCTCATAAAGGCTGTATCTGAAGTGATGTACAATCTTTTATTTCTCTGAACAAGATTATTTCACACAGATCCTAGAATTCTCTTAGTATTTGCAGTAATACTGCATTGTCTTCTACAAACCAGACAAAGACAAACCTTACACAATTTGGTTGTTGTTTCAGCTATTTGTTTTCCTTCTTGGTTATGTTCAGATGAAACAGTTTAAATTGGAAATTAGAAACATTAACTGCACCAAGTGAGAATAGCTTCCAAAAGAAAAGGCAGGAAATAATACAAAAATCTCATTCTTTTTAGGTCAACCAGAGTTTCGGTGTGTGAATATGCAACTTGCTTTCACCTGCTGTCTTCGATGTACGGTAGCTAACTATATAATTTTATCAGACAGTCTGGGAAGATGCAATTTTATGACAAGTGAAAGAGATGTGAAAATGGTAATTACGAGGAGATTAAAGTAATGCAGTACAAGTTGAGCTCATACCTTCAGAGCTGTATTTTTTCTTTCTTTTTTAAGTGGCTGTAGGATTTTTTCTTTTTGAAACAAGCACTTTTAAAGCCCCCAGTGGAGCCCCCTAAACAACAAAAGATCTCCATTTTCTCTGAATATGTTTTCAGAATTGAAATATGGTATCTCTCTGCGTTGGAAGGAGCAGCCCAGCCCATCTCGACTTTCACTTGCTGTCCTGAACAACGGCCTTTTGCTGTCCTAATATCTTAAATGGATTAATGTTCTAAGGATGCTTAAATGGGATTGTGGAGCTTTCATTCATGCTCAGGACACTATTATTCATTCATCGTTCCTTCCTCAGTGTTCACCATCCGTTTGGGCTGAAGGTCAGTTTAAGGACTTGCCCTAAGCCTTACATTAATTCCTACATTTATTTTCTTAACTTCATAATATGTTAAAGGAGTTCAAGAGCACTGCAAAGCATGTCAGATGCGGTTTTGTCTTCAAAAGCTTGGAATTCAAGGGCTTAACCCAGTTTGCATACAACTAGTCAGTCATACTTTGATTTCAAAGACTAAGTAGTTATTCCTGTGGGTAGGCATTAGCAGAATAGGTCCATGCAGCACAATAAATGAGTTCATGGGAGGAAAGATTTGTTTTGCAAGATCTGAGTGTACTTGGCCTTGACATACATTGCACAAGGAGCATCTGACAGCCCAGCCTGTTGCACGGTGTTGTATGGAAGGAGGTAGTACTGTAGGTAAAGGTAATGAGAGCAAGGTATTAATGCCATTCCTTGTGGTAAATCAACATCTGGAATCCCTTCCTAGGTCACCGCAGGTAGTCAGGGGTAGGTATGGGTTCCTCTGTCTACTCTGAGCTGCTGGAAAATGAACCAGCTCATTGCCACGGGTGCAAATGTGCCTAACTAAAAGCACTGTGGCTCAGTAACTCAGTATGCAGGAACTTACCAGTTCTGTGAGTTTTAGTTGCTCTCATTTTTAATTATCATTGCCATTGGTACTAGAGGGCATTTGAAGAAGAGAAGGTGGGGGCCCAGTGAATGAGTAACTGGGTGTCACTTCACAGGCAGTTACTGGGTGCAGCATTTATCTAATTTTAAGACTTAATTGTGTAGCTAATTGCTTAATTACAACAGATTCTATTTAATGTCCTATTTGAATAGCAGTGCCCTCTGGAAAGAGCACAAAAGGAAGGAAAATCAACAGTACAGTCTGAATGTATTCACAGGACAAAAACTCATGCTGTGGAAGAGGTGTGCTCCCTCAGACACCAAAGTGGTGGTTAATCATGGGTTTTTCCTTCTTCAGACCTGCATGTATAAACCTGAACACTTCCCTCTGCCTATAAAATACTGCAGTCACAAAGACACTTGGCAGCCCACGCTAATGCTAATAATATTCAGCAACCACTGTCAGCGCAAATAAGCCCAAGACAGATTCCGTGCTTGTTATTAATAAATATATATTTTCACCCAAATTTATGGAGGGATGCTTTGAAAAATAGAGTAGACCATGCTATCTATAGTCCTTCAAGAAATAGAATATATCTATGCCACTGAAAGATTGCTGGAGGCTTAGAAAAGGTGTTCCCAATTTGTGACGTGATTTAACTGTGACTAGCTTTAAGTCTTCTTTGTTTCACCAGGTCCAGTTCAGACCACTGAAGAATCTGCTTCATGCTGATCCAGTCTCTGAACTGATCTGGGAGACAGAAGAATCACTGAAAAACAATATGGTATAATTGTATTTATTTAAGCTGAGGAGAATTGAGAACACTTTGCATAAATTGTAGCCCAGACAGCTGATACCTGGGGCAATAGGAACACACATAAACTTGAAAGATGTAGTCATCAGGGCTGGCATAGAGGCATTGCTGTGTATAGATTATTCCGTTATGGTAATAACAATGGAACCACATAGTAAAAATGAAGAAGGAAAAGGAAAATTGAAGATTAAAGGTTTTGCTGAGACGCAGAAGGGGTCTTCCACCAGGGGGAGACAAACTGAAGAAACCATCGCCCTGAAATCACACAAAAAAAAAATGAAGTGGAAGACAGAAGAGTGTAAAATTAAACACAGTAATTCCTATATTTTTTAATGATTAATGTACTCAGCTTTCGTAATTATCTTACTTCATTGCTAGTATCAGGAAATCCAGATATCTATTTAAATTTTTAAATTTCTTGCTAATTATGTTAATTCAGGCAAAATGACTCTACTAAAAGTATCACATCTGTATTTCATAAACCCTATTTCTTGGTACTGGAAGGATTTCTCATTATTAACAAGTCAATGTGAAAGAGCCATCATTTAAATTCCTACTGTTTCTGGACAGGAGGAATGTGCAGTGCAAAAAAAAAGTTTAATTATAGCAGTATTTCAGATTGCTTTTATGTCTCCGGGGGTTTGTAAACAATTGTTTAGCAATATTCTAATTCTACAGGATTGACCAATATGTAAATTCTTCCTAATGAACAGACAAAATAAAGGATTTTAGAACAAGAGTGACGAACACATCTGTATAGCTGTTGGCTAGGGTCAACCCACTACAATCCTTTCAGAACCAGTACAAAAGTCTTCCTCATGTCAGTCATGTACTTGATGCATTCGTTACTCAGTGACTGTTCATATTCTGGGTGGGCTTGATCCTAAGCAAATAGGAGTTGGTCATCTAAGCGTGAGCACTCAACCAAAGGTCTGTCTTATAGCCAGAGAAAAGAAAAAATAGACACCGTGAAAGGGCAATTCATTTTGACCTAAGGCAGGCATCTGCATTCGGATGACTTGTTCAGATGAATTGTTCTCTCAGAACATCCATGGCTTTCTAATGGGAACTTTGCCTCACTATCTGAATGGGTTACTTAAGATATCCAAATGTAAGCCAGATAAACCCAACTACTTAATTCTTTATCTGATTTGAATTGCTCCTTTTCATATGCCTTTTGAAACCTCTTGGTGTATTGTCAACAGCATTGTCAATGTAACTGTCCCGTATTCCAGTTCAGTTGTGTTCCCCCTTCTTCCCAGCATTAGAGATGATCACCTACCTTTGCTTTTATAATGTCAGTAATTTTTCTGTGTTCTGACACTATTTCTAATAATATGTCTTCAGTAACAGCAATTAATTATATCACTTGTAGCATGCTGTACTGATTAAGCCGTAGGCTGAGCAGACCTAGGAAAGTAAGAAAAAGCCGAAACGTCATCTGTGACCTGAGCTAAATTTTCTAGTGCTTCATATGCTTACTTCCCTATTTCACAGCTAATCACCATATTTATCCTGAAGCATTTGCACTTCTCTTTCTTTGCTCATTAAAAAGTTATTTATTGCTGAGGAATGGAAAGGAAGTTTTCCCTCATTTCTTGTAAGGATAGTGTATTGATATTGCCCCGCTTTCACCTAAAGAAATCCACTTAAAGTCTGTCTTATTTTTTGTAACTCTTTTACAGCATTTATTTTCAATGATTTTTAGAACAGTTGGAAGCCCTGAATTTTAAAAATTGAAAATGGGATCAGGAATAGGAATCCAGCAAAACCACCGTGTGAATAAGTACCCCCTACTACACTCTGTACCCTCCCTCCTTCCTTCCTTCCTTCCTTCCTTCCTTCCTTCCTTCCTTCCTTCCTTCCTTCCTTCCTTCCTTCCTTCCTTCCTTCCTTTCTTCCTTCCTTCCTTCCCTCTTTACTCCTTGATTCCTTTTCTCCTTTCCTTCTTGCTCCTTCTGTCCTTAATTCTTCCGTTCCTCTTCCCCATCTTTCCCAAGCCTTTTAATCCACCAGCTGTCTTTTACCAGATGTTTTCTACCTCCTCATTCATCTACTTTTCTTTTACACTATGTCTGTTTCTTGTGGTGGAGGGTATTATCAATGCTACTACTCATATGTTAACTTGCATGTTAGAAATCCCAAATCTAAATCTTGTCAATATAGGTTAGACTCAAAATTTTGTTTGAGGGCAGGTTTACTGAAGTTAAAGGCAGATCTTTCTCTGACTAAACCAGCCACTCTATCCTAACTTGCTTTTGAGACTTATGTTGGTTGGAAAATTTTAGTAGGTTCATCTGAAACTTTTAACCTGAAAGGCAGGAAGTTAATGGAAAACAAGCTCTTGTTTTGCAGTCCCTAGTGGATAACACCCACTTGGATGAAGTTGCCATCTGTTGTTTTCTTGGATTGTGTCAGAATATGTGAAATAAACTGGAAGAGAGAGAGGCAAAACGGCAGACAGATGCAAGCAGAAAATAATGTTTGGAAGTTTACCGTTGAGGTTCTACAAAGCAGGAGAACAATGTTTTAGGGTAGATTTGGAAAAGTCCTGCTGGGGCAATAAAGGTGATTGTACTGAGAATACTGGTATGTAAAGAAAGCTCCCTGGCTGTCACAGATCCAGTGTGATTGTTCTTTATTTCTTTTTCTCTGAGTTTGCTACGTATAAGTGGTGTATAACTTGCCACTGAGTGCTGGCAGTGGTAAGTGGGACCAGGATCATCCTTTAGACCATGGCAAGAAGGACAAAGCAGAACAGCTAGAGTTAAACAACATGTGGGTTTAATGGCAGAAGCTAAAAGTTTGACATTCCCATTATCCTCTTCCTTTCAGCAAGGCTGAGCTGTAATGAGGAATCCAGCCTGTATCTTGTAACCTGTCCCTTGTTATAGGACAAGAGAAGAGAGGAAAAGTTGAGCTGTAAGGTTATGATCAGTAGTTTCATCAGTTTAGTGATACAACATATGTTTTGACTTAGATATGTATTTAAAATAGTGTTTCAGGATTCAAAATTGCATAGCAGCAATTCTGTTTGTGAAAATTTAAAAGTGTTCTTTATCCCCATTAAAAAGAAACACAGATATCTCTGTTTCCCTCCCTTCAACTAACATTTAATAAATATATCTAATATATAAAGAGAATACAAATATTCTGAGCAATAGGGCACAAGACCCAAACTTGGTATATTGTAAGGAAAGTACATTTCCAGAAAATCTCAGAATTTTATTTTAAAAGCAAATGCTTCCTCAAGCTGTTATATTATCTTATGTACAGGAAGAGTGAAACTAACACAGTTAGTTCATCTGCTAGCTTCTGAAATTAAGCAATCACTTAATATACCCAAAATATTTATTGCTGCTCTAAGATGTTATGCATGTCTGTAAGTAGTATTTAAATCTGATTCTCTTAAACTGAAACAGTTTTACCGACTCAATGATACAAGCATTTCCTGAAAAAGAAGGATATATTTCCTGTGTTTTCTTTATATTTGACAGTACTGATCTTAAACCAGTAGCAACATGACACTGATTTGCAAGACAGACTTTAAAGTATGGTTGAAATTCTGTATGGTTTTATTCCACATAAACTCAATTACTGAGCTACAGTGACATAATAAATTCCATGTAAAAACAAAAATAGACTCTGTTGTCCTTATTTCAGTCACAGTATTGAGCAAAGTTAAAAAGGAGAGACAACCCTGCTGATGAACTCACAGATGAAAATGGTTTCTGCCCATGCACTGAGGTTTCCTCAACTTCATAGCTGTGATCAGCAGAAGTAAAATCCATGCTTTGGGCTTCTCAAAGGAGTGAGTTTTGTCCACACTATTTAGTGGTAAAATAAACAAAGCAAACAAAGAAAATCAAGAAAAAACTCCCTAACTGGTCTTCGCAGAACGGGTATATCTCACTGAGATACTGCGAGCTTTTGAGAGCTGATACCAGTATTTTCAATGGAGAGAAAAACTTAATCAGTATTCTGATCAACAAGCCCTACCCTTTTGTCACAGACATGAACTTGACAGTTTTCCTTCTCACTCAGGACAGGAGTTCCTTTTGCATTAACTTATAGGCAAAACACAAATATCAGAAAAGAGCCTTTCAACCCTTCTAGCTCCCAGAAAAACACTAAGAGCATATGGCAGGAGCCTAGATTTAACAAAAGATTAAAAAATAGTCATTAGAGTTAAAAAAAAATAAAAATAAAAAATAAAAAAGTATAATTTCCTATTTAGATTTTTACTATACGGTAAGAATAGTGATCACCCTTACTAAGAGGATCAGGCTGAGAGCATATGTTCAGCTCTCTAGCTTCCATGACCTCAGATGCTTTGCTTTCCTCTTCAAAGTATTGTTTCATAGGTTGCTGCCCTAAAACTTTGATAGTTAGCTTATCAAATGATTGAGAGGGCTCAGTCACCTGTGCTTTGTACTATTTGCCACTCCTGCAAGCCTCATTTCATACAGAAATGGTTGTCATTTGGTATGCATGTTTGCTTTGGAATTACTGATGATAATGTACTGTAGAAAAAGAGCAAATCCCTTTAGGACCTAATAAAGAAACCTTTTAATGATAATAAGGCATCTTTCAGTTAGTGGATTTTTAAACCACTGATTAGTGTCTTAATTCTTGATTGCTATAAATTCTTAGCCCAATTGCCAAGAGATGCCAGATGAGATGCCTTATAGAGTATCCACACTTTCTATATGATCTTGAAAACTGCAAATACCACTTCTATCCACTGTTTCATATTTTATCATAGTCTCACAAATTTTGTCAATTGTAGAGAAACGAGAATGAGAAATGAAAAAAGGGAGAATCGCATCCTTAGTCTGTATAATTTTGATAATATTCAAATATATGTGTATTCAGTCTCTTTGACTCATATGGTCACAATTATAAGATGGAAAAATCCCAGGTCTTATCCCAGTGCTATCAAGTAGTTTTAGAATAAATACTATGTATAAATGCTATGCATTTTCATAATAGTGAGGTGTGCCCCAGATAAGAAATGCAGACTTCTAAAGTTCAGGATTTCCCCATTGCAAGAAGTGAATAATATTTGCATATTTTAATTTGTACTTGTACAAAATATTTCCTTCATTCTTCATACTCTATATAACTAGAATCTGGCACTTTTGATAAGACACAGTGGGTAAGTGATCTGAAATTCCCTCAGCCCCTCTTCTTTATAATGTCACGATGTCTGAATCAGAGGTTGGCCAACACTCAACTTTCCTTTGTCTTGTACTTAAGAACAGCTCAGGGTCCTAAAACTACTTCCTTGCTCATGATTCTAGGCATTATTCTTTTTCTATTCAAATTAGCTCTTTCCTTCATGCTACCTTTCTGTAATCTCTTTCCAGCATTGCATTTACAGCCAAGGTTAAGTTGATCAGTTGCCCAAGTAACCAGAGCCCACATTGCCACATCGGTCATGTAAAGGTGAAGTGCTGTGAAAGCATTTTGCCTAGTATTTTCCCAAGTAGATTGTAAAATAGTTAGTTCTGCTAATGATCAAACTTAAACCTCAGAGTTCAGGTCCCTATTAGTGTATGTTTTTGCTATAAATCCTTGTTGAAGAAATTTGCAAGCTCATTCTTTTGGTTAATAAAATAAACTGTGAAATAGCAACTTCTCTTTCTATAAACTACTAGATAATTAAATCTTTGAATTCATATTTTATAAGTGTATTTATATAAAGGTATCTAGATGTTAGTAAATAGTCAGTCTTCTTCTGAACTGCTAGTATTTTGAAATCTATTTTTGCAACAAGGTAAAAAGCGCAATCACTTTGTGTATAGACACCGTACCAATGACAAGGATAGTTTTAAAAAGTGTGGTGATAGATGAGTAGCAATGCAAGATAATGCCAAATTATACCACCTACACTGTACCACTTGACACATGAAAGATATTTTTATAGCATCCAGGTGAATAGTAGGTTGCAGTCTCTTTGCTTTTTTTTTTTCTCTCTCTACAACCAGTTTCTTGTGAGGGAAATGTCAAATACAGAAAAAAAAAATAAATGTGAACGAGGCAAAACTTCAATCATGTAGCACAAATTTATCTAGATTGCTCTTGTTTGCCTAATTGAGAAAAGTTCGTTTTCTCTCTGAAACATTTTCTCTTCCTATCCCTTCTTAGTTTTTCATTCTACTTCTATGCCAAACAACCTGATGACCAAGTCAAAAATGCAATTGTGCAGATACTTTAGAAATGGAGTTACTTAGAAAAAAAGGACTTGTGCACATGAACTAATGAAATGAAACCATAATATTTGTGGGAAAAAAAATAGAAGACTGCTAATTCTGTTTAGTTTTAGTCTTTAATAAGATGAGACAATCACTGTGGACAGCTGGTTGACTTGCATTTCTCCTAACATTGGAAGGAAATTTCCATGCTTGGCATAATTTTTTTTTTTTTTTAAGTATAGATGCAAGAAAAAAAAATAATCAGTATGTTAAGATTGGTTCAGTGCAAGAGGTTTATTCAGACTTTTTCGAAAGATGATGTTAACTAAACATCTCACAGGGGTTATTTCCTAAAGGGAAAACTTGCTGAGGCAAAGCAACAGATGGCACCAAACAGTTTATGTGGAATTTTCCTTCTAGGTGAGCTAGGTAACAACATAGTGCTGCATTACATTAAGGAATGTTTTATTGCTCAGCATGAGGATGATGAGTTTTGACAAGCTAACATATTGCCATTTAATAAAGGTGTTACATTCATTTAATGGAAAGAGATATAACTTATTCTCTGTACTCCCTTCAGTCCACAGAGGCACTACCAAGAACGCTGATAAAGGGTTTTCCTAACCTAAATTAGAATTGGCTGGACTTGTTCAAATTAGCTGCTATCTTCATTTATTATTTGTCAAATACCTTACCATCATATCTGACAACATACAATGGCAAAGAACACACTTTAGGACTATTGCTATTTGTGCTCCCCTTTCCTCTTGTAGCTGGGAGAGACTGAAATATACGTACCTAAATTGATAGCTTGGATTCAACAGGATCTGAAAGTGCCATGCAGCCCATTTAATTATATCAAGCCGTCCAATGAACACGGCTTGGAGGGGATCTAAATGCATTCTACATGCGTGAAAGGCAGCAGATGGATTTATTGACTTCAGATGCAGTCAGCAGACACAAAGTGACATTTATTCCTTAAGAACCAGAAACAACAGAATTCTCTAGTCTGCGTATCTGAGCACTAATACAACAGATTGTGACTGAAAGGTTTAGCCTGGTTAGGTACTTGCATTTAATTTAAATCCGTTATTATTGCATTTGATGTTTATGTTTCTATCCTGCTAATCTGATTTTTCAGATTGCTTTGCTTTGTTTCCTTTTTATGAAACAACCTGGATTTGGAGTCTGTTCTATATTAAAGGTTACTGACTTCCAATTCTCCTCCACCTCAATGAACTTTCTATTCCTTCAGGAAGAAAATCTAAGAATTGAGTCCATCTGAGTTTGTTTTTAAGATGTGGATGTGATGTACAGCAAAAGCAAATGGATGAATGCTAGACATAGGCAAAGAAAGAACACAAAATACCAAGTTTGGATTGCCCATTGTCCATCAGAAATTTGTCTGTCATGGTGCTTCTGTCGCCTTTCATGGCTCTCTAATTTCCTCTTGGCTTTAACAAATAAAAAGGGATACATTATTTTGTTTTCTGCAGTTGCTAGGTTTAGTCACCTCTACAGTATTTTTCTAGACTTTTTTTTTTCTGCTCTCTTCAACTGACTTTTTGACTCTTAGGACTCTGCAGCTCTTTTTGACCCTTCTTTTCAAAATAATTCTCTCATTTGTACTGAGACTTTCAAATAAATATTTCCTCGAGTTTTTAATATAACTGTGACCTAGCAGAAGAAAACAAATAAAACACCTCACCCTTAGGACTGAGCATAAACCATTCATACTGCACTTTACAGATTCCTAAAAATTACTATGCAATACCATAATCCATGCATGAAGAACTAATTTCAGCTTCACTGCCTTCCGTGGAGCTGCAGAAATTATACATTTAGCCTGATGATTGTAAGAGTGTGAAAGAGTGTGTCTTACATTCTCATTTATTTCTGTCTTCTTGTATCCCTTTGCTTATCCGAGGTGGAAAGGAATATGTAATCAGTGTGGCTAAGTAAAGTAGAAGGGTATATGTGGAAAAGAAACCTATATACTCTTTTCACTTCTGCTGAAAGGAAGGCTGTGCACTGGCATATAGAGAACAACTGCAACTCTAATGTGAATAGACAGCAAGATGACTGAGGAGTATATACACTCCTCCTCTCTTCAGCCCTATTACTAGCCTTCATTAGATTCCTATTTGCATTTTCACTCCTTTGAAATGTCATCTTTCTGCTGCTCAGTTCCACCACCATGCATCTCCTTATTACTTCCTCTTCCCTCCCCATAATGGATGAATATAGGCAAATAACTTTGTAGTTACATTCCCTGTGACAACTCTCAATGGCTTGGATGTAGACTTTGCTACTGGGAATTCAAAACTACTGGCTACGTGTAAGCAAAAAGAAGTGTGAAAGGAGATGTCACTCTGCTCAAGCACAGAAGGTGAAGAGTTGCTGAAGTCTGCTTTCCCACAGTGAAGCAGGAACTGGTGGGTCCCAATAGTTCTTGCTGTGCTGGGGCCAATCTCCCCCTGCACACCTATGGTGTGAACCAGCTTTGAAAGCAGGATTGAGGTCTTTGATTTCTCCCTTCTACGCTCAGCACAGAAGCTGAATTAGAGAGAGAGAGAGAGAAACAAACAAACAAACAACAAAAAAAGGGGAGCTTGATGCACTTTGAAGGGAAACTTAGCTGTTAAAATCAGCAATGAAGTACCTCTCTTGCTGTTTGTCCTCATTTCATTTCCTAAACAAGAATCTTGCTGGGTCCACGTGGTGCCTTAATTTAAAAACATTCCCATTTTTTGGCAGCTGCAGCTTCCTCAGCTTCAGCGATTCAATGTGTAAAATTGATATCAGCTCTAGGCAGGCTGTGCATGCTTTTAGCCCGTGATCTAGGAGGGAGCCGATCTTATCCCTGAAACTGAGGATTACTAAGGCTCTGTTGGTAACATAATGTAGAAAACATTGGCTTAAGGCAAAGGTAGCAGTTCTCCTTCCCTGCCCTGAGAAGCTGCCCCTCTCTCTGAGGCACTGGATTTGGAGAAGCCTGTTAGGGCTTGTCTTCTTCACTTCTTCCTGGAAGGTGTGAGTAAGGGATCTGGTGCCCTTCCAGAGGCCAAACAGGCTCGTCAGAAAGATTTCTGCAACCGGAGCAGAGTGCCTGAGGGCTGCTCTGATGTATGATGCTTTGTTTGTTCCCATTTGCCTCGTAAGATTGAGTTTTGTTGTTGCTGTTGCTTGTTTTGTTTGTTTGTTTTCCCAGTTTTAAGAGGTTAGGGAAGTTCTGCAAAGTTCTGTGTGTCAACATCATATTTATCCCTGAATCTGTTGTTGTAACCCAATGCAAAATAGGCTAGTTGTATGACTTTTAGTAAGAGGTCAAGCCACGTGATTCACAACGTCTATCTGTATACCTAGAGATGAGGTGATGAAAGGGATTAATTGTATCTCAGGTACTTGGCGTCATCAATCATTGCATCATTAGTAGCTGCAGCAATGCTTTGCACCCTTTCAGACATCCCTTTTTATGATTATTTACTAAACAGAAAGAGTTCTCTTCCATATTCAAAGGGTTTGGGTGGTGGGGTTTTCCTTTACAGCCTGGTACAGATAGGTGCTTCCTCATGGGAAAAATGCAGACCTGGCAGTTGGGTGAAAGTCTGCTTTTCCCTGGGAACAATGCTGTAGGATTCAGTCTTGTGAAACCAGGGAGGACAATGGAAGGAGGGATTGTCACTGAAGAGCTTCTGTGCATAGGGAAGCATGATTTCATACTTCCCTAGAGAAAATAGCTCCACCCAATAGTTCAATGGTGTGTGGCTCTTGAACAGACACTGCTGAGGTATGGTCGACATTTTCCTTCCTTTGGTAGTCTTGAGTTGGAAAAAGAGCCGGTAGCAACCTCTAGGCCTGGCTCGTGTAATGCTTTCCATTATTAGGGACACTTGGGCCTTGTCTGAAAGGAGGCATTTGGAAACACAACAGGGAAATTCCCTAAAACAGGTAAGTTAATCCATGTGTGTGACTTGTCCCATGAAGTTCTGAACACGGCTTTGCCACACCAGAGAAGGAGGGCATGCAGAGAGGTCAGAGGATTGGAGTCAACGTGGCTGGTTAGCTAAGCAACCTTCAGGCTGACTGGCTGCTCTACTTTCAGTCCACCTGGACGCGGGGTAAGAGGTAACATGTCAAGCCATGAATATGGCTTACTACACATGAAGAATAAAAAGGAAAATCAAGTAGCTTTCCATCTGGTAAATACCAGGTATGTTGTCATTTGAATGAATGAGGAGGGAAAAAATAGGCTGTCATGTAATGAGATTGGCTCAGGCTGGGCATTTGCACAACCAGAGTTTGCACAGACGACCTTAATTTTGGTATTTCTTACCTTTATGACTGCTTGCTTTTGTAGCCTCAACATTGTTTGAATGCAATTATTGCACTGTGTGCAACACACAGCTCATAACAGGAACTTATGCAGCTTATTTCTGGAGGGACAGTTTTGTCATTGGAAACACTGAATATCACGTGGCTTAAAGAATGTTAAAGAAGAATATCTTGAGGGAGCCATGGATGATATTCCATGGAAAACGTCCTGAAGTATTTTTAGCTATGTATTTTCTCAATGTGTGATGAAAACAAGCAAATAAATGGGCCGCATACATTTTATGCACTGTATGGCAAGACTCTCAACTCTAAAACTACACCAGAATGTGACCTCATAGTAAAACAACACAAAGACCATCAGACTTATTGCATATTTCTGAGTGGAACTTTTATGTGTTTTCAAAATGATGCTTCAAAAACTACCTCGTGATATTGTGATTTTTTTATGCTTTGAGGAATTAGCACGCAACAGGTCTAGCGATGTGGTGGTTAATGCCTCTTCATAAAGGCTTGAGCTTTCGTGGATTCACATATGGAAAGCCATGTGAAATTCAGCAGATCCAGTGGACCCTCCTTTGTCTGGGAGGATAGGCTGCTCCATGCCCTCTAGTGTGTTTTAAAAATTCATTCTACATTTTCAAAACAGAGTAATGAGGTAGATCCTGATCTTGCTTTCATGCAGGCAGGTTCATCTGCCACCATGAAGATCAGTGGTGTCATTCCAGATTTTCACTGCAAAGACCAAGTTTGCTGTCTGTCCAGACTTCTTGAAGTCCTTGATTCTCATGTTACCTCCATGAAAAATTTTGATATTTTAATTCCATGCTGTACAAGGCATTCATCCTTAAAAATCAGCCCACCATGGCTCTTTCCTATACTGAATGTCCTGATGCCTATATTGTTGTTTTGTGTGGAATATTTGCTCCCAAACTAATTTCAAAGTTCATCTTTGTCACTATGCCTGCTTTGGGCTTTGAAAACTAATATAACCATTGTGACCCAACCTCCGACCAACTCACTTTTATGGTTTCCAAATTATTCATCCAGTTGACAAAGAAGCTATTCACTCTTGCAGATCATTCATTTACTACAATTATTACCATGATTAAAATTAATTGGCATGCCCAGCTCACTCAGCACCCTACCCAAGCCCAGAACTTGATGAAGGTCAGACATGAGGAAATTTAAACTCTTCCAAATAATGTCTACATATAAAGAGACAAAACAGGAGTTTCAAGGTAATCCATCCTTTCCTGCAGCTATTTTCCTCAAAGTGTTCCTGTTTTGACTGGAGACTTCTGTTTGTTTTTTTCTTTTCAGGAATCATTGGCAATCTTAAAGGTATCACAGGGCTTTGCAGTACTGTTTGTTGTTGGAGAGCAGGCGCAATGAGATTACTCCGGTGTCACTGTTTCAACTCTAAGTTCAGCTTGGCTCTCAAGCTGTGTTTTGACAAGACAGTAAATTTGTTTTTTAGGACATTTAGTGTCAGATCTTAAAAGTACTGTAATCATAAGAATGCAATACACTGGTACAGAGTCATTCCAGTGATACAAATTGGTTAACAATGTTTTGAAGGGAAGAATTTGTCCTAGCAGATTTAATATAGAGCAAGTATTCTCTGTCTAGGCATCTCTAACTTCCTGCTGTCTTCCTGCAGCCATAAAATCCATAAAGCCAGCATAAAATTGAACATAAATACTGTTCTGTGTGCTCTGGCTAAACCAACAGAAACAGAATCATATGCTCTTGCCTGATTTTGATCAAATTTGTACTGCTACATGATGTACAACCACATAGAGCTGGTATTAAATGATTACAGAGCCACTGTCTCAGTAGTCTACCAAAGCAACAACTCTGTGGTTAGAAAATTAAAGACATTTCATCTTAGCATCTGCTCTTCTCTTAGAATTACAAACACCCTCATCAGTGGAAGCTGTCATATCTAATAAATAGACAGTTTCAATCTTTACTATCTAGGATGTCATCGGGAGCACAAGATGGAAGATGCAGATGATGTGCCTCAGCTGTAGGGTTCTTAATGCTATTTTTTATAGTGACCCAAATCTCCTCCAGTGACAAATAAATATTGCTTTTGGGGCAGGATGAGGATATTTGTATGGCCCTATTTGCTCTAATAAAATTGATATTTTTTTCTTGACCACAGAGGACATACAATATTTCCATGAACTCATGAGGTTCCCTGGTGATTATCTAGTCAGTAGAGATTACCCACTATATATGGTATATATGATTTTACATGCATAGAACAGTGGTATTTGATTATTTAGTCCTGTGTAGAGCAAGTTATAAGATACACATAAAGCAGGGTGAGTTTGAATAAAAACATCTTTGAAAAGAACATGCAGTCTTTTGTTAAAAATGTTGAACTGTTGAAGAATTTGGTGAAAATCACAAACCTTGATATGTTGTTCCAACGAGTAATTTATCCATGCTTAAAAATCTGTCCTTTTTCTCAACCTAATTTTAAACTTACAGTAGGTAGAGCTTCTGATAGCTTGTACGTAGAGTGAAGAAACACCTTCACCTCTTTCCTATTTTGAGACTTACAGATTTTAATTAAGTCACTTTTCAACTTCTTTTGTTAATCAAAACAAACTTCTTCAATCTTTAACTATAAAAAATGTTCTCTGACCTTTCAGGTGCTTTGCAGGTGCTTCCTTGCACCTTTCCAAAATAATAATCATCTGTCTTGAACTGTGGACAACAGCACCAGATGCCATAGCACAACAATGTTTACCTGAGTACCAAGCACGGAGGCAATATAACTCACTTACTAGCACCAGAAATTCTTCTGCTTATAAATCCAATTCTATTCAGAAATTCAATTTGCCATTCTGATCCTGGCTATTACTTTTACACACCTGATTAATCACCATGACCCTGGAGACGTCTGAAAATCATGGCATCCCCATAAAGATAAGTGTTTCCTACAGACTTTGTCTTTAAGTGCACAGCTTTGCATTTGGCTGTTTAGAACTATGTTTGCTTATGTTCATCTCACCAGTCAATTCAATTTATTTCAGTGTTTTGCCCTTTTTGTGACTTACCTTCAGTTCCTTCATTTCTTTCGTCTTCCTGACACCTGCAAATAATGTCAGTTAAAGTCTGCCCATCTCTTATTTCTTCTCTGCTTGTTTCCATGGGATTCAGCTGCTTTCATCTTAGAATCTGATACCTAATAAATCTGGTTGACCAGGAACTGGTCAGTAGCTTTTACGTTCATCAGGTTGGTACTTTTCTATTCAAACTAAAAGAATTTCCTTCTCTTATAGCTTTACCCATAGGTCACAAAAGGAAAACAAACAAAACAAACAAACAAACAAACAAAACAACAATAAAAAAAACCTCTAAATTTCTCAAAACACACGAAGGAAAAAAGGTTGGTTGCAACTCCTATCTACACTGTAGATAGGAGTTCCTACACTTAACAGTGTTCCTACACTGTAAGACTGTAGAAATGCATAAAGCAAAAAGCACCACCAAGCTTTGTCTTTAATTTACCCTTTTGCTATTCATCTGGTCAAAAAAGTATTTGCTAATCCCCAAGTGCCTTGTTCCACCCTTCCTGACAAAGGAAGAATTAACTTCTGAGGTATTTCACAGATGGACAGATCAGATGCGTGACACAGGCAAACAGACCTATCTTCCACCCTCCTCAGGATACCAGCTATACAATGCTCCAAGCCAACAGGGAGGCCCCAAACACCTTGCCCACCATCCTATGACCTCCATGCACATGCTGGGCAGACCTCACCTATCAGACAATGCTTCCTGTTCCATCCAGTGATGAGGGATTTCCATTACTGTAGGAAAAGGCTTACATACCTTACCTGGCTTCCTTGTACCAGTGGAAGTCAATGTCCTTCACCAGGTTGCTGTGTTAGCCAATGGACCATCTACCTCACTGTTACACCTTCTTCCAGATGCTTAACAGATACTAAGTACTTCAAATGAGAGTGATAACATCAATAATAAGCATAAGGGGGCCTGTATTTTTTCAGAAATTAGCCCATGTCACTGCCTTTTCTTCCCCACCTGTGCAGGAAGCACAAACAAATATTGGTGTCAATTCAAAGGGCAAACCTCATGGAAGTGCAAAACCTGGGACAGAGAAGAAGCTTTTTGGGTGTGTTTTCTTAGAATGTGATTGTTCCTAAAATATCAAGGAAGATGGAGAAGTTTGCATGCCTGGATATGTTGTTATTTTGCAGCAATATTGCAGGCTGGTAAATTGTGGTAATAAACTAATTACATCTCTAAACCCTGGTAGCAATGCATACTCATTCATTACACCTCACCATAGGTGAGTGTCAAAATTAATGTCAAAATTTTAACTGCAAATCTATATATAAATATAGATTTTTTATATATATATATATAAAAAAATATATAAAAAAATATATAAATATATATAAATTATAATTATAAATATATAAAATATATTAAAAATATATAAAATATATAAATATATATATATAATATATATATATATATATTCCCTAAACAAATAAACATAAATGTGATTTTCTTGTGGTTTCCATGGTAAATGACAAGATGACAGTCAACTTCAGGAAATGTTCTTTTTAAAATGAGTATTTAATAAAAGTATTTTTAATATTCACCCCTGTACATTTCCTCTTTATTGATCTAACAGACACAGAAATGACACTTTTATTTGCTTTTTTATTTATCTGAACTAGGCTTGTCTATATCTAGCCACTTTTAATTTGCACTCTCATATACACCATGATTGCTCCATGAATTAAGACTCTTTCTTTAAATTTCAAATGCAAATTAAGTAACTTAAACAAGGTTAAAGCATCAAGAACATATTTTCTTTTCTGGTAAATTGTGTGACATCCTCTCCTTGTTAAAAAGTAAAAATAGCTGCACAAGCCATCAGATGGGATCCCTTGAAAGTAATGTGGTAACGCTATTACAGCAATGACAGAATTTCAACTCCACATTAAGTAAGTTAATAGAATCTATGAAAAACTTTGTGGAGCAATTTGTCCCTGAGCTAATTGAATTGAAATCACAGGAATTATGGTAAGAATTAATTTAATCTTGTTATACTTGTCTCAATCACTAAAAGCATTGGTTTTCCTTAATGTCGGTATTTGTGGAATTATTGTTGTCAGAAAAATGTATCATCTTAGAAAAGTAAACAGGCACATCCTTCATCCTCCTGTTTCACATTGCTGTCTCTCTTCCTTCCTTCCATGCTTTCTCTATACATCAAATGTTTCTCTTCTCAAATCTGTCAATTTGCAGTGCTCCCCACAGAGAGTATGTGCTTTCAGCATGTGCTGGAAGTGAAATAAATAGGACAAACTGTGTGCTTAGAAGTAAGCATACCTCACTGTACCAGCCAAAAAATGTTCTTCAGTATACAGCACTATGACCGTGAACTCTAGTAAAAACTTGTTTTTTGCAATGACAACTATATTGACTCATTATGCTCTATCTTATCTTAAAAGAAATCAGGATCCCGACCACGAGTCCCTGTTAGTTGTTCTGGATGACCTCACATCAGCATTTATATACCCCACCACTTCACATACATCTTGCTGCTTCTTCCCCTCACGTGTACCCTCCACTGGGATAAGTCTGCCTCCCTGGGTCTCCGCTGCACAACAACCAGAAAAGGTTTTTTGTTTGGTTGGTTTTGGAAAAAAAAGAGATCTGTTTAATTTTTTGTTTGAACGTATACCATGATAGATTGCAAGAAATGAGGTGACCAAAATAGGAATTTTACATATTGATTTGCTGTAGTTGGAAAGCTCCCAAATATTGTGCTTAGTAGAACACATAAAAAGATAAAAGGGATGGCTCCGCTCAGTGCCAAGTTGTTGGGTGGGCTAAATTCTTTCCATTTTCCAAGCAAATCATTTTGCCACCTGTTTTCTCCTTTTTAAGTGCTATGAGGGAGGCAAAGTTCTTTTCCCCCTCCTCAATTTTTCTGCTATAAACCTTTAGTGCTTTATAGGTTGTTTAAATAAAATGTTTATTTTGGTGCCGAATGCTTCAGAAGTAATATAATTCTCTATTAATTAATTTTTATGTGACTTTAAAGTATCACATCAGTAACCCATATTCTTTGCTATCTGTTTCTCTTTTCTTTTTCTTTTAGAATAAATGTTTATCAGAAAGTTCCATCTGCAGAGCCTGAATGAACTCAAAGAAGCAAACGCTCGATTTTGTGCCAGGCTTCTCAAACTCTGAAACCACAAATGCAAAACCTTGTCAGAGGTGTTTGTCTCGTAGGTAAAGATGAGGGGAAGATACAGCCTGTGTTTAGTCAGTTCACTTCTTCTTGTCTTGTGAAGTGAAACTTTTAAAAAAAAGGAGAGAAAGGAAGAACTGAGGAGTTACCGATCCGTTCAATAAACTTCAACTCTCTCCAGAATTATAATGTAACTTGGAAGACAACATGGAGAGGAATAATAAATACAACTATTTGAAGGACAGAGTCAAATAACCCAACTTCTTTCCGTGATGGGGCAACATACCTGTAGGTTGGTTATATGCCTTGTGCATCAATTTACTAAAGTTTTTGATATCCATGTGACATTTTTCTAGGAAACCACGTTTCAGCTAAGTATTCCCAGGAGGCTACAGAGAAGATGACAACCCATTGGCAGTCAGCCCTGGTTCATGTACAAACTGGAAGAATGTTTCAGTGTCCTTATTAACATGGATGATCAGCCATGAAGCATGGTCATTACATCTCCCTTGCACTGGAGGACCCAATACTCTGGTGCTGAGCAGAGGGGAAGGATCAACTCCCTTGACCTGCTGGCAATACTTGAAAAATACTTGGAAATAAAACTGGTGGAAGGCAAGAAAGTAGCAGGTGGATTATCCCTCTACAGCTCTGCAGGTCCTTTGGTAAAACTTTTCCCAGGGCTTTCTTCTCACTGTGATTTCTTTCTTCACGAAGCTCTTTCCTAAGTCCATAGACACAATTTTGCCAACTGCAGAAATAATTCCACCTTTTGACACCCAAATCTCTGGGAAATTGTTTAAAAGTGTCCTGTCTCATACATGTACACACAGAAGCAGCAATTAGAGCAAGAAGAAGAAGAAGAATGAAGAGAAAAGGCACACAATGGAGAAAGTCTGTGAACAAAAATTGTAGGCCAAGAGCGTTTTTTGAGGTGCCATGTGCAAAACAGTCCAAACAGAAAAAAGACATTGTAAACTGGGAGAAATCTTCTTGAAGAAAACTACTATAATTTTTTTTTTGCCCAAACACCCTCATAGACAGAAGGGAGTGGGCTTCAAGGCAGGTATCAAGATTTTGCCAATAATTAATGTTATTAAATAAAATATATGTTCATTTTAAAATGTGTTTCTTGAACCATTCTGTTACTTCAGCTTTATCTGAAAGGTTGCCATGTTGAAAAGTATGTGTATTTTGCTCTGCTATTAATATATTTCTCATTTTAATGATCTACTGTGGGGTTGCTACCCCCTATCTGTCTGGCAGGGACAACACAATTTCCATGTTGATCAACCCTTACCTTCAGATGTTATGCAAAATTACTTAACTGAAAAACAAAACAAAACAAAACAAAACAAAAACAACAGGCATGTTTACTATGAGGAGAATGAGCAACAACATTTCCTTGAAGAGTTTACTCAGAGTAGGCTTGCATATTCTGTGTGGAGAAAAGAAGGAAGTTTCATGTTAGCCTAAATTGATAACAATTAGTATATGCTCTTTATGTGGTATATGCTAAAGGAATGATGGCCAAATGATACAGAAAAATGCAGAAAAAATATAATTATTTTAAAATCTTTCTACCTCAAATTAGGGCAAAAAATTGAAGGTTCAATTCAACCTCCCACCGCCAAGGAATGGAAATATTTAAGGAGGTGGAGGCTTTCCCTTGTGAATGTCTAAACAAAGCATTTGAATCAAAATCTGTATGTTTCAGTGTGTCCAACATAGCCAAAATATTTTGCTCAGAAAAAGAAGGCATGTGTTGCTATTTTCAATGCACTTCATGTAAAAAATGTCAATAATGAAACATTCACTTTGTTGAACCAGTTTTCACTGAGTCATTAAGGGCAGGGAACAGAAGAGACAGAGGGATATGAGGCATCTTTGAACACAGCATATACAGCAGACTACTGAGAAATTCAAACCCAAATGTCTAGACTAAGTGGAAAAACCTGAAGAAAAAATAAGCACACAACTTGGAACAAAGTCAAAGTCAGGATGAAATGAAACACACCCCCAGGCTGTGCTGGAGATGTTTTGATGCCTGTTCCCAAGCCAGTTGTGAAGACCTGCCTCTGGTAAAGTCTTGTCCCAAACCACTGTCCCCTTCTCCCAGGGGCCAGATGACCACAGCTTATTTTAGTGGGCTGCTCCTCTACCTATTCTCTAAGTTTATCCTTGCCTTGGGCCTGCCTGCAGTTCCCTTGCCCCTCTGCAAATGTGGCAGCATCTTGATGAAATATATATATATATATATATAAACTCTCTGATTCTGACATTTATCCTCAAATTCCATATCAGCTTTGACAGAATTACATTTTTCAGAGAAATACTTTGCCTGTGATTTTCAACCAGTTCAGCCAAGCAGCGCAGAGACCTTGGTAAAACTGGGCTCTTCAACCTGGTGAGCAGAGCTCACGCAAAGGGAAATCATGTAGGGCAGAGCTCATCAACAAGCATGAATCTGTCCCTGTCACAGAAACCAAATTTGGCATTTTGTAGCCCCAAAGGACAGGCCTGATCTGAAATTGCATTGCAGCTTTCATTTAGAGCGTGTAGGATCTGATTTCTGTCTTCCTTATCCAACAAGACCTTAAACTTAAGTAGGCTGTTGTAATCTTTGGGGGCCTGTACTAGCTTTCCACTAATAGAAACCAAGTTTTGAACACCAGGGGATGAAATGAGGTAAATGCAATTGTCTGTCTATTTAGTCACATGTATACGTTTTAGGACATGTGAAACCAAAAATGGGGCTGAGGGCACAGCAAGAACCTGTCTGAACTTCAAGATAGAAGGGTACGTACAGCGCTGGAGCTGAAGGAGAAGCTTGAAGGGGTGTGTTCCTAGATATGAGTTTTAAGTTTTCATGGTTCAACAAGGTGCTAGGATGACGTATATTTAATATTTGGCCACTTTTGCCTCAAAGCCCTCAGTGTGGCCACAGCCAAAGAGACTGGATGTCAAGAGGTACAAACCACCACCACGTGAGATCCTGCAGCACATCGTGAGGAAAGGAGGGGAGCTGGCTAATATTTCTTTGACACCACTTCTTAGTGCACAGCCCCTTGTGGGATGACATTCCTTAGCAATATGTCACACCTGGGGGTAAAGGGAAGGAGAACAAACATCCTTGGACAACCACGTACCATTTCTCACCATCAGCTTTAGAAAGCTGTCTTCCAAAAAGCAACATTCTCAAAGTCATCTTGTTTGCTTCCTTCTGAGGTTAGTCTTACAATGAGGGCAGTTCATCAACAGACCACTGATAAACTTATTATCAACACAAATAGTTCCTTTTTCTACTGCTGGAAGAAAGGCAGCAATCTCACTTCCCCAAATGAGCTATACCACTGTGGCACTCCTTTGGGCCTGGTTTAGGGGTGCAGCACAGGATTAATGGGATTTTCTATAGGCTTAGTAAAATACAGATAGCACTTCACCTTTTTTTTGGCAACAGTGCACATGCTACTTTTTCTAAACTGCCAATGTATTTTGCAAAAGTTAGAGCTCAGGTGGCAGCGTCCCAATTTTCTGTATGAAAGCTGTAAGTTGTGAAGAAAATGAATGCATCTCTAAATACAATAAATACAATTTCCTTTCTTCTTTCTTGTGAATTCTGCTTTTCTGATGTTGGGAGTTATCAAGCAGGCGACCCAGAGACTAGGTTTTGCGATCAAGCCCGATAGCTACAAATTCCAAAGGGCAGGCAGGAATGAAAAGAAATATAGAAAAGCTGGAGGGAAAGGCATCGTTTCAGATGGTGACTGAGCTTCATTTCCTAACTTCTCTGCAACCCTCCTCTTTCACATCTCCTGGCCTTCTGCAAGGAGGGGAAGAAAGCAATAAGTGAAAGCGTTGAGTTTGTAGGAGGTACGAGCTCCACTCGAAGAGCCGTAACACATTGGCTGGTGTTCAAGGGTGCGCTGGTAACTAGTAAACTGAGAAGACTAGGAGCGTACACACTGTGGATTAACAACAGGCTCGGTGGAGGGCAGAGGGATCCTGCTGCTCCACGAGGCATGGTGGCCCCACACACACGGGTGGTGTGCGGTGCCAGCCACCTCACGGCCTGTTTTAGCACGGGGGCCACCACAGGTGCCTCTGGCCCTGGCCTCGATGCCCACAGAGCCCCTCCGTGGGCAAGGGGCTGCCCACGAGGGGCTAAAATGTGTGTCCCCTTCCGTCCTACATGGCCAAGGGGCTCCCCCCGATGCCTCCCGGTCCCCCTTGGGCTGGGGGCGCGGTGCGAGGGGCGGCCCGTCGGGGGGCTCCGGGCACCCAGCACCCCCCCAGCTCCCCTTGGGGGGGCTGTGGCCAGCTCCGACGGCCGGAGCAGCCTCCAACCGGCTTATACCCGAGGCGACCTGCCCCTAATCCTCGGCTCTTCCCCGGGGAGGGGGCGAGGAGCCCGGGGCGGCGCCTGGGGCCAGAGGGGGGGCCGGGGGAGAAAAGGGAGGAGCGGGGAAACGGGGTGGGGGGGGAAACGGGGTGGGGGGGGGGGAGGAGGAGGAAGAGTGGCGGTGGGGACGTGCAGGGAGCCGGAGCGGCGGAGGCAGGAGGGAAGGGCTCTCCCCGGCGAGGTTTGGGCTACCTGCTGCGGGGGGGATGGAGGAGCACGGCCACCCGTACGGCGCCCGCAGCCCCGCCTGGGAGGAACTGGTAGGTACATGCATGCCTCGCAGCGCACAGGCATTTCCTACCCGCCTTCCTGCCCGCTTCCCTATTGTTCAGCAGGGCTGTCAGCCCTGTCCCCGCTTCCCCCCCGTCTTCCCTTCTGCCGGCCCGGAGCCCCGCCGGCTCTCGGGGAGCTCATCGGGCTGCCCCGAGCCTTCCCTCAACTTTACTGGGGTTAAACGGAGCAAGGGGGGGGGGGGGGGGGCACCGCTCAGCCGCCTCCTTAGCACGGCGAAAGCACCCCGTGAAGGGACAGGGAGGAGGTTTCCAGAAAGAGACACTTTTAAAAATTCTCTTTTATTATCGTTATTATTAAATGTTTGCAGCCAGGCCACGGCAACCGTACAAGCGTCGTGTATCGGCCGAGCTGCGCTCGCTTACGGCGAAGCGGAGCCGGGCTGGGGTGCCCCGCGGTCACCTCGCCTCACAGGGCACGGGCAAAGGGGGTGCCACCAAACTGGGGTCCCCAAACTGGCCGGGAGGGAGTTGGGGTGGCTTTGGGGTTTGTTTGAGCAACTCGGAGACCCTCCTCCCAGCCCGAAGGAAATCATGTCACCGGCATCCTCAGCGGGCGATAAAATCAGATTTCCCTTCTCGGTGTCGTCTGGTCCCGCCGTTGGGTTTTTCTCCATTGTGCAAACACACGCACACACTCACCAGGCAGGGAGGGCTAAAAATAGGCTTTGGGTGGCCACTCGGGAGATTCCAGGCTATCCGAGAGGTCAAGGCTAGGCTGGCTCTGGCCCTGAACTTGGGGAGATGGCGTGAAGCACGCACCCACGCCACTGCCAAGCTCCCCCTTGGATGGTTGTGCCTTTTTTTTTTTTTTGACATCTCACTGTATGAGTCCAGGGCTCCTGGGTTTACTTGTAAACCCAGTTTTAAACAGCAGCTGTGGGAGAGCCACACTTTGGCTGTCCCAGCCTGCTCGCTCTGATCCCTGGAGATACCCACGGGGAACTAAAATCACCCCTTTCCCGACTAGGATCTGTAGCCCCGTGCCCTCCCGAACACATTTTTACTGGCCTCATTCTTGTTGTGAAGTTCAACATCCCCCTTCACCGCCCTCTGCAGTCCTCAGCCCCCGAAGCTGCTGCCGGAGATGCAGCTGTGATAGGGAAAACAGCTGTATGCGTGTTCCGGTAATATGGAGCTGACACCAAAAGGATCACGCAAAGGCGAACCCGAGATTTTTGCCTGGGGAGACGAAGACACCGTGGGAGGAAGGCGGCGAATCTGATTCCCCGCGAACGCGTTATCCTATTAAGCAGTGACATTTAAATTGGCTGCCGTCATCCGAAACTCAGATGAAACTCGGGAGGCAGATGGATTGCAGCCCCTCCGCTTGGAAATGCGGAGTTCTGGCTGAAGCATCCAAGCCTGCTTCCTTCTGTGCACAGGGCTCAGATAAACAAGGAGCACATCTTTTATCTTTCCTATTTTCCCCCCCCCTCAGCCTCCCCCTCCCCCCAGTAGAGGACAGGATTTGGGTCATGTTTATCATTTCATTGCTGCATTTGTTCAGAGTACACACATGAATGCAGTTTTAAGGTTAACCACTGCACTAATTTCCTTTACAAGCCTCAAATTTCAGCTAAAGCACTCAGTCCTCTACCTGGTAACCTGCTGGTAAAATACATAGTCTTTGTGGCAAGAGCCACATTGTTCTTCTTTGTATAGATGATCTGCTTTTAAGTGGGCTTTTTATTATAATGGGGACAAAGGGAGATTTAGGTGAAGATGATGAAGAAAAAAAAAAAAAAGTGCCCAGACCTCTCCCTAGCTCTCAAAACACAGAAAAAGAGCAACAGGAGAGGTGAAACTTTTGATTGCAGTTTATGAATCTGTGCACGGTAATTACCTATGCAAATTGTCAGGAGTCATTTGGAAGCACTGTTCCTACAGCTGTCCTGAGAAATAACTGACCGACATCAAATGGAGCCGCAGCTTCTCCTTTGAAAATGTCAGGGTTGAAATTGTCTGTGTGAAATTTCAGACATCTATAAAATCCTCTCCTTAATTCAGGGCTCACTTTTGAATAGACAACCTTCTCCTGACTTCAGTTGGAGTGGCATCAGGCCCTCCATGATGTAGCTAAAGAGAAGTAACAGAAAATGTAAGTGTATCATCCTGAACTCTTCAAAGGGAGATGCAGTTTTGTACTCAAAATACACATAATATACGTTACAAAGTTCTATACCCTACTTTCATGTTTTATATTGGACCTGAGTCTTGACTTTACCTTTCACCTTGAAATCCATAGGTGCGTCCTAACACATTTTCACAGCAGCTCTTTCTTTACTGTGCTGACCTCTGCTGTTTTACACCTTTTCAAACTGGAGCATACAAAACAGTTTTGTAACCTAGAGGTTGCTGAATGGTTTCAGCTACTCCCGAAACACAGACACTGCTGTAAATACCAGCAAAGTAGTTACTCTCTTCAACAATGGTATGCATACATTTCGTTATATTTTGGCTTCCCCTTTGGTAAGTAAGGAAGCCAAGTAAGAACAACATAGCTAACTTGATCTGCAGAGGGAGTGCAGACAGGTAGATCTGAAATTAATTTGCTCAGTATGGTGAGCCCGGTTAAAAACTATAGTTTTCATTAACCATCAAAATTAGCAAAGATTCAATAAAATCTTTTAAACAGGGCGTTGCCAACCTGACACATATACTATTATTTGTCCAACTCCCCTCAAAACAACCTTCTGAGGTGGAGAAAAAAACATATTGCCCTTCAGTTTATAGATGCCAAAGTGACCTAGAGAAAAAGAGGTAAATATGCCTATTATGCCAGGAATCAATATTAGAGCTGGAATCATTTTTTGTTCCTGGAATCAAGTGATGCGTTAATCTGCATTAGAAACTATAATCTCCAGTGCAGCTGGAGCGTATGTGTATTTGGATTTTTTGTACATTGCATATGCTTTTTAGCGACGCATATGCTATTATCAGCACTGGAAGCTGTTCAGTTAAAACATTCTCACAGTGCATGTATTTACCCAGCACTTTGGAATTCGTTGAATATAAAGGGCAGATCATCTGCTGATATCAATTGCCGTAGCCCAAATGATGTCAGTGGAGCTGTTTTGTATCAGTTGAGAATCTCCCTTTAAATGCCAACCTTTCTCAACTCTTTTCACATGCTTTAGGCAGGACATTCAAGGAAATTATTAAGAAGCATGAAACTGAGGATGTTAAATGAAAGACATAACATGTGCAATTATTGGATGTGTTTTTAAAGGCTACATCTATCCCTGTGTTCTTCAAGAGCCTGACTCAGAGCTTACAGAAGTCTAGAGGATTTTACTGGTGCCATTTGTAGCACCGTACTCATAGCTATACTCCCTGAGCTGAAATCTGCTATACGCTATTTCTCATATTGCATCTGACATCAATCACTTGGGTAAGTCACGGCTGAGAGATGCAAGTGATGGAAGTCAAGCTGGCAGTCCTTATTCAGGCAAAGTCCCATGGATATCTCAGGCAGCTTCACCTGGTTAACGACTGAAACTAGACCCTGAGGATGTATTAATGCCTTTGAAAAGCAGAACTGGTCAAAACAGTGAGATCTTTAAAGCTGTTCCTGTGCACAGACAACACATAGATTTGTAGAAATACCTTTCTACACTAATGTGACCGAATAACTCGAGTACTTTACCCCACATTTTCTCTGATTTGAGACACACTGAAAACACTAGCTGATGGCAGATTTTAGCACCTAGAATTTTACAAATTCCCTGCATACCTTGCAGAAACCGTATGTAGAAACCAAACTGTACTTGTGGGACATTTCCTACATCTGCAGATCTGGGTTGTTACTACTCAGCTCTCCACATGAAGTGACGAGAGAACATTTCCAGTACTTCAGTTCTGAAGTCTAGCAAGATAGGATGAAAGAGACTCACTTTCAAGTGAAAGGCTGGTGCCCTCCCCCTTGTAACTGATTTTTTTTCTCCAGCCAGTGGAGAGGAACACGACAATGGGGTAGCCCATGCAAGGACTTGTGACCCCCCCCTGCACAGTGCAGGAGCTCGAGTTGTTACTTAAGAACATGAACAGAAGCTGGAGAACTGTATTTATTGCCCATTTCACCTACAGATACTCATTTAACAGGTTTTAGGTATTTGAGGAAAGAATCTAAGCTGTCTATGCAGATATTGAAGGAGATCTGCAGCTCCTCCAGTTGCAGTGCCACTTGATCGAATGTGGCAGGTACTGTTATATTAAAAAATGCAAATTATGAACTTGTTTCTATTTTCCCAGTGTATTACCTACCGTATGAGAAAATAATGCATTTACATCCATTGCTAAATGGTCCAATGTTTTATAAAATTCAAGATGAGTTTTTGAATTAGCTTGCAGCGTAACAAAATGTAAAATTGGTTTGAAAACAAACCAGATTAGAGTCTTGTTCAGGAAAATAGTAATGCCATGTAGCTATTATTCCAAAAGTCCATCGGAAAGCTGTTTTTAGAAGTACACTTTAACCACTCACTGTTTTCAGGATCAAGGTGTGAATATTGAAGGAACAAGCAACAAAATTACATTTCATTCATTCATTCATTCATTCATTCAAAAAAAAAAACCATATATATATAAAAATATATATATGTGTATTACCCAAAGATGCAAATTTAGGGTCACCAACAGGGTCAACTTTATGATCATCCCAAGTTCAAAGGTAATAATCCAAAATTACATATAATATCTCTCCTTTTCACCTTATTTTTGGAAGGTGAAATGTCTACTTGTATACAATTTTGCATGTAATTTTGCATAGGATGTTAGCCTTGTGACAGATACACAGCTGTCACATACACCATAATTTTGAATGCTGTTTTAGTGTGGGAACAAATTTAACAGTGATGGAGTTGTTCGTCTAAGTGCTGTTTAATTCAGTTGGATTAAATGGAGCTAGTGAGTGTTGCAGGCATCCTATTAGCACTAAGTGTTCCTCAAATCACAGTCTCAATCCTATGCAATACGTGTTAGCGTTAATTAGCAAACCTGGTCTTGTCATCTACTTGCAACATTCAATTGTCATTTACCTTCAAAAGGCTCCAATATTTCACCATTAATCAATACGGAAAATTTAATCTATTTTGAGATACAATGTCAGTGGTAAGACTTGGGCCCTATTATATTGTAGTAATAAAAGTAGGTTATACTGTCAAAACTCTAAAATATACCTTAATAGTAGTGACCCTACACAGAGAAGTGGAGTAGGACCTCGTTGGAACTACCTGATGCAGTGACACAAAACCAAGACACAAAAACAGCAAGGCTTCATGGAAACATTTAATTTCACCTGCAATGAATAGGAGTCCCAATAAAGGAAATGGGATGTTCCAGTCTATGAAATTAAGCTCGCAGCAAAGTGTTTGCACTGTAGGATAGGTTGTACGTTTTGGCTTTGTTTCTCATCAGCTTCTTCATGTTTAGGTACTGCGGCACTTGTACTAGCGTATTAGAGATGTCAGTTCCCTTTCTAGAAATATAAATAGAATTGTGGGAATATAGAAGCCGCAAGTATTGATTGCTTTCTTATGTTTAATCCAGTCCGTGCACTCGAGATCTGTGCATCTTATTTAGCATTGCTGTGATTTAAGTGCTTATTTTGAACACTGACTACATGCAAGCCACAATAATTTCCAAGTCCCACAATTCAGAACATGTGGTGACAAGGCTGGATCGTGCGAGCTGCCAGATCGGAGACAAACAGGGAAAAGTGACCCTTTGTTTATTCCCCCCAAAAAGGCTACTCTTAAAGCAGTAATTGTAACAAAGGAATAAGAAAATTAAAGGCTTATGAGGGAACAAGGGGAAAGCAATCCATGAGTTTGTCCAGTGCTTGAAAGATACGGGTGGTGGTCACACACCTCCATGCCACAGAGTGGATGGGGAGTACGAGGTGTATGGATGTATACACGGCCATACACCCCGTTCCAGGTTGCTGCCCGTGCTCCCTGCAACTTGCCCCCAAATTCCAAAATAGCGTCCCCAAATTCGGAGCAGGACGGTTCCCTCTCCTCATGCCAGGAGGCAGGACGGTCACCACGTCCCACTTGGAGGCGAGGTGCCCCCATTCCGCCCGCCGCCTCCTTGGCAGAGCGATAGCGGGGGGCCGCTCTCCTTCGGGCACACCTCGGCTCCACGCACCTGGGCAGGTGCCTCAGCCACCAGGGACACCCGCCACGAGTGTCCCAAGGGGAAAAGGAGCCCTGGGGCCACCCGGCTGTCGCCCCTGAGGGCTCGCAGCGGGGCTGAGGGCGCGGGGGGCCGGGCCGGCGGAAGATGGCGGCCGCGCTGTCGGCGCCCGGCTCTTCCCCGGCTCGGTCCCCGCGGCCGCCTCCGTCCCCTCCCCTCTGCGCCGCCTCCTTCCCCACCCTCCCGTCCCTCCTCCTCCTCCTCCTCCTCCTCCTCCTCCCCGGGGAGGGGAGCGGCAGCGGCTGCCCTGGCTGAGCCGGGCTGGTGTGCTTCTCTCTCGGCAGGAGTCCGGGAAGATGGCCGGGGCCGAGGCGGGGATGAGCGGCGGCGGCATCCAGCAGCAGCAGCAGCCCCAGCAGCACCCGGCGGCGGTGGGAGCGGCGGTGGGGGCAGCGGACGAGTCGTCGGACAGCGAAGGGGAGCACGAGGGCCCCCAAAAACTCATCCGCAAAGTGTCCACCTCGGGGCAGATCCGCAGCAAGGTAAAAGGGGGGAGGCAGCCGCCCAGCCCCGCCGCCCCGGGGGCCACTTCGACCGCCCCGGGGGCAGCCGCCGCATCCCGAGCGCATCCCTCTGCCCCCCGGGGCGGCGGGGGCGAGGCAGCTGCGCCTCTTCCTTCCTTCCCTCCCTCCCTCTCCCCTCCTCCCCGGCCAGCTGTTTTGGCCACATCTGTCCCCGGCTGGCAGGAAGCCCCCCGGGGCGGCGGGGCCGCGGGGCCGGAGGGGAAACCGCCTGCCAAAAGGCGGCCGGCAGCCGCCCCGCCTGCCTCCGGGGTGTGGGGGAAGCGGCGGCTGCCTCCCTCCTGCTCCTCTTCCTCGGCGGCATCCCGCCCTGCACGGCTTGTCCTGCACCCCCGGAGCCAGGTCCCGAGCCGGTTTGGGAGCAGGAGGGGCCGTGCGAGGCAGGGGGAGGCAGCGCTGCCTCCGGGCTGTAGGTGCGAGGGCGCCCAGCAGCTGTCAAAGTTGCTCTGAGCAGCGGCTGGCTCGGGGTAGGGGGGGGAGCTGCTCCCCCAGGGGAATCCTCTGCTCAACTTTTGGGTGGCGGGCACATCGCTTTGCAGCCTCCCAACCCCGTGAGGTTAACGCGCACGTGTTTAGAAGTAGACAAGTTACGAGACTGCACTCGCACGGGAGGCTCCCGTAACCTCCTGCAACCCCTGGTCCACGTTCTCCGGATGCCCTGTTGGGGTTAGCTCAGGAACACGGCTGTTTCTTTTCCTAAGTATCAGTGGAGCCTGTTTTTAGGGGCTGAGTGACTCCGTACAGGCCCAGACAGATCGCACTTACAGCTTGATTTCTACAGGTCATGTGTTGTTTCCTTTACCCGTTAAAGCCAGCAAGGATCTGCCTGTGATTCCTGCTGGTTTGGTGCTGTGCTTTCACCCTGCTTCACATGCCACATCCCGAGTGCTGGCACCTTTCAACAAGAAACATTCGTTGTTTAATAGTTTCTTATCCCATTATGTAAGGTGGAAGGCAATTTTTTCCAGAAACCTTCTAAACACAACGTGTCATCCCCCTTTGATTGCTAAACGTTAATTTTGCAGTTGCAGATGTTAGGCCTGGCTGGAGGGTTACTATAGTAAATAATATACAACTGTTACATTGCGTTGAAAACACAGCCAGGCACCAACTTTCATCTTTAACACTGCTTCTGTGTGCCGGTCTTCAAAACGTTTTACAAGTGACAGAGCGGGATGCTTTTTCAACTGTAGTAGTGCTAAGTGTATTCAAGGGTTTGCTCTCTTAGAGGCTGGTGCTTGTGTAAAGAAAACGTGGGGATTATGAATGTTATTGAAACAGTTTTGTGAGCGTGAAGTGCCAATGAATTCTTGCCAAGTGTTATGGGTTGGTGGGATATTCTGTGACTGAGGGCTGTGAATGAGTGCCAAACTGTCATCTTCTGAAGTTTTAAGGCAACTCTGAAAGTGATGATTTTGCTTATCTTAGTTCTGTTTCTGTGAATTGGATTTGTATAGGAAAAACTGGCTACTGGCATAACTGGTTAGTACCTCTTTGTAAAATGTTGCTTTACTGGTTGCAATTTACAATAATATGTAACCAAGACTATAAATAACTTCCCATTTAATTAAAAGTGATATATCTTTGTTAAAGATGAGACCTGGGTTAAATAATTCAGTAGCACTTTATTTTATAACTCACGATGCATTATTTAAAAGTAGCTATATTTAGACAGACAACTCCCATTTAGTTTAAGGGTGTTGCATGTTTGCTGTTGTAGTAGTTGGTGATCAGTGGTTACATGAAACCACTAGAGCAAGGAACATCAGGGAACTGCTCTTTTACCCAGCTAGTCCCTTTCATTCAAATTAGATTTGTTAAGCTTCACTTACTCTGTGAATGTGTTTGTAAGCTAAGGTTTTAATTAAATGGATGGGGTTTGTCTTACAGCTAAGAATAGACTTCTGAAAGAACCCAAAACATGTATATTACATTTATCATTGATGTTCGTGGGCCATTTAACACAGCGCCGTTTTTCTCTGGAGGTTGCTTATATACTTACTTGAAACATTTCAGCAACGTGGTACTGATTCCTTAGCGTAGAACAGTACCCAAAAGTCTCTGCTGGTAATTGTTTTTATTTTACTTAAGGAAGATGTTATTTTTAGATGTTTTGGTACAGTTGATCATTTGTGAAAGCTACCATATGGTGATTCTTCGCAGACAGAACCCTTCAGTAGTGGATTTTTTTTTTAGCATCTATATAATAAGATTTAGCAAAAGCATGTAGAAGAGCAAAACCTTTTCCCTGGTGTAAAAATAGGTTTGTTGATCTCTAACACCTGTAGCGCTCAAAGTGAGTTTTGAAGCTTTGCCTTCTTCTTCCTAAGTGCAAACAATTAATTACTTGGCCAAGGGGGTGGGAAGGGAGTGAAAAACAGAATGGGAAAATGGAAAGAAAGAAAATGTAATTACACTGAAGTTCATTGCTTGCATATGATATGCTAATCGCATGCTTACTGTTCTGCTTAGAGATCTGTAGTCCAATTTTGCCACCACTTGCTCAAATTGAACACTTAGTTCCTCTGCAAATGGCTTGGTTGATTTCAGTGTAACTGTTTTTACAGTAAATCACTGCTAGAAAAGGATGGATGCTAGGCTGGCCATTTATGTAACTTCTGTTCTTGTTGTATTTTAATTTATCTCTACTTATTCCTCACATTTTCAGAGGCACGTCTTGTGTCAAAATATAGCCACGATTTATTTCCCCGATACAGAAAACCTGAGGACCAACATGTTTTAGTTTCTGCAAAACCAAGGAGGAGACAATAAGTCGCAGCGCAAGGGACTAAACTGTTCTGGGGGACAGCACCTCGCTTGCATCGAGGAGCTGTTCACTCCAGCCGCATACGTGTTTATGGAGTGATACTGTGGCAGTAGGGGAGCCAGGACCGAAATTAATTAGCACTTCTACAAGATTAAAGCCAGCATCTTTGAACCTTATCCTGGAAGCTGTTGCATCTGTGGAGCACATATGTGTTCCCTGGAGGAAGTGCAACAGAATAAACAGGTGGCAAATGCCCTGTGAAGCTGAGCATTTTTGAGCTGAAATCCCAAATGGAGAGTGTTGAAACAGTTCTTGATTTCATTGTGTCTACCCACAACTTCTTCCCTTCTGCGATACCTCAATGTTCAGTATGTAAGAAGTGTCTTGGTAAAAACTGCTTTTGAAATAGATGTTTTTATTTTTATGATGATGCTGGAAAATTGTAGCTGATCTTAAAGCAGTGTATATGATGATGTACAAGCAGTGTTATACTGGGGATTTAAATTGTGGAAAGTTCTCCTTGCATCTGCGTTAAATATGTCTTCTTAACTTTTAAAGATGCTGGTTAAGAGAGTGCTGGTGCCTTTCTTAAATGAAACAGATGATTTCATTTTTTTTGGGCTGCAGTATGAAAACTCTGCCTGTCATCAGCTAGGTTCTAATTTCTTTAAAGTTAATTGCTGTAGTGTCAAGTACACTTCTTAAAAAGAAGTTTGTTGTTTTAGTTCTTTATCGCTGGAACCTGTTGAGACAGGAAGGTTCAAATTAGAGCTGACACCTTTTTTCCCCCTCCCTGCTCATCTTGGGGGCAAGCACAAGAAAATAGATGAAGTGGTCCCTGCATGCTTGGAAGCAGAGCAGTTAGAAGAGTATGGTTATAGCTCCTGCTCCTGTCTTGAGTTCTCTCTGCTACAAAGTGGGTATGAAGAATAGCACTTTCATTGCTGACCTGGCTTCCTACTGAGATGGGTCCATGTGCAGTTAATGGGAAAGCTCTGCTGGATACATGTTTTGCTCTCAAATCTGCGATTGGGTATCTGGCCTGTGTTTATTTTTGGATGAAGCAGACATTCTGGAGCAGAAAGCATGAATCAGGAAATGTAAGAAAATAGGGTGTATTTAGCGAGATAAATACACTTGCAGCATATCAGGGAGAATGCTTTCTTCACCTCCTTCACCCTAAGTGTTTTTGTTTGCTTGTTTGTTTGAAATAATGAAATTACTGTAGTGTGGGAGATTTGCTGAAGTATGGCTATCTTATAATTAGTGGAAATGATACAGTGCTATTTAGTTCAATTGCAAGACTTGCTACCAGAATTAACTTGTCTGGGGTCTTAATATATATTTTTTTTTAGATATCCTAAATCATTACAGAGTAATAAAAGTAAATTAATTAAATTCCCACTGTGTTTTTATTGGCCTTAGTGGATAACACCAGCCATTTAGGAACTGAGCCTTCAAAAAGTTTCTAAACTCTTCCATATGGTGACATTTCGCAGTGCCAAGTCCCAGTAGTCACTTCCTGTTTGTTTCTGTTATACATTTCTCTCCAATTGCTATAGTTTGTTAATTCAACTAAATGTAAAGCCCCGTGGTTGGTGTTGGTGCTAGGCTTCGCCAACGTCATTCTGTGTAATGTAATCTGCTTTATCTAGCTTTTATTATTTGGTAGGTCCTGATTTACTCAGCTAAATAGTGCTTGATTCCTTTCTGATTAAGGAAATGTGATTTTATGTACCAGAATTTCTCAAGAGAATGCCATGGTAGCAAATCTAACCCTCCTGTGGCTTCTCTGTGTGCATTAGGACTGCCTGAGTCCGCATGACTTCAAAATGCATTGTAATTTGCCATTTATTTCCCCACTGCGGTAACATAAGTAGCGTCACTAAAACTTTATCATCGTGTTTACACAGCGTGGGGCAGAACTAAGGTGACCCAGTGCACAGCAATCACCCTCGCCCTCTTGGCACCTGGCGGCGTCTGCTGAAACAATTTAAGGGTGCTGCAGGGTGTCTGTCGTCAGTATTATATTTCCCATGATTTTCGTCCTGCAGGTGAATTACTTGTCCACTGCATGCATTGTATATACAGCCTTGGTAAAGTGTTCCACCAGCTGTTTATCACAACTGTCGCAAAATCTCTGTCAGATTTGATTCCCTGGAGTTCTTTAACCTCATTTCCAAGTGAGATATTTGGAATCAGCCACCAGTGCATGCCACTGATGCACGCAGACACACGTACTAAAGCACAGAGCAATAAATGTAAGTTTTCATATCCATATGTGTATTATTCAGTTCTAGAGAACGGCTGGAAGAATTAAAATAGTTTTCAGCTTGAAATGGTGTGCAATATGTGTTGCTTCCTGTACTTGATGCATCTCTACGTAAGGTTTCAAAAAAAGGGTCGATTAATGGAAAGTTTCAGCCAAAACCATGGGAGTTTGAGGAAGTTAAAAATGACTGAACATGCTCTGTTGAAGGGAGTAGGGTTAGCCTGGAAAGAGTTACACTATTTAAAGCATAGTGGTCATTACCACTCCAAATTCTGACACATGTTTGTATAAAACTGAAATGAAATCTGCTAAGGCATTTTAGTGATGCGTGTATTGGCAAAGCTTAAATTGCTAGCGAAGTATCAGGAAGGGGGAGCTTGAAACATTTTTCAGTGGATATTTGCAAGAGGGTCTTCAAAGAAAATGTTGCCTTTTTTATTTCTAGAATCGTTAAAGGATTAATGCTATTTTGTATTGAAAAATAACACAAATCATACTTTTTTTTTCTTTTTTTTTTTTTTCTTTTTTTTTTTTTTCCTCTCAGCCAGCTGGTGAGCTGTGAATGTGAAAAAAAAAAAGACAAGATAATCACACTCTCATCTTTAACATAAGAGATTTGGATTGTTTTGTGTTTTGTTCTGAGGAGTTGGGGAATGCTTTTCTCTCAAGATGATCAGGTGAAAGACATTGAGCTTATTCTGCAATTTAGAGAGTCTTTCTGGTTTTAAGAAGCACAAGAAGAGAGTAAGTCAAGAATAAATGACAACTGGGAATCCTTTTCTGAGGTGTCTTATCTTGTGAACTTCACGTGCACAGTCCTGAAGACATGTAACAGTCATGCCAGAGATCAAGAAAGGACTTTTCTATAGCTGGATCTTTATCCATGTAAGGCTATATAGATAATTTGTGGACATTTTAAATCGTTTCCAGAAGTTACATCAGAATCCATGATACAGGACTGCTGTGTGACTGCTGGATGGCTAGCTGGGCTATCCAGCTTAGTTTGGATATGGGTAACAGAACACACAGAATTACAGTGATTTTGTAATTGAAGTAGTGATCAAAAGAATAGTCTGTCTGGCTATCACAAAGCCTTTATCTGAAAGGAAGTATTGAATCCTCTTGACTAGCTGAAGACGATAAAAGGCAGCTTAGACCAGTGTTCTTGCTCTGGAGCCACAAAAGCCTAAGTTTTTTTTTTTTCTTTCTTTCTTTTTTTTTTTTTTTTTTCCTCAATAGTGTTACTTTCATTTTCTTTGAACTCTGACCAACTGTGCTTCTTTAAGGGCTCTACAGAGCAGCATATGCAGTCTGGAGGCTTCAAAATCTAAGTACAGCAAGAAGGTTATATTAAGTGTCGTGTATTTGTATGTGGTTTCATTGAAGCTTTGAATACGGAGTGTTGGGTATAAAAGAATGTTTCTGTATTAATTTCCATGTTTTGGTGTTTTGTTTTTTTTTTTTGCTCTTCTGATAGTGATGATTAATACATGGCTCAGTGTCTTGTGAAGGTGGATCAGTAGCTCACCTAAACTGATGCTACTAGCGGAGGAGCCACAAGAGCTGTATTTTTTCTAGTTGGCCATTATTTTTTTGAGATTCTTCTATTTTTTCACATAATGTTCTTTACTGTTATTTCTAACACAGGTGGATATGATATTATAAAGTTATTGACAGCATGGCTAGCTTTTTTTCCCCCCATTTTTATGCTCTGATACCTGGACCTTGTCTTTAATGAAAAAAATAACTCATCCTTTCACCTTTGTTTGCTTCGTTGCCCTTACTGTTTTATACTTTCTCATTCTATCTACCAAATGTAAGTTTCATTCTCCCAAATCTTTCTTTTTTTAAAAAACAAGGATCAGGCTACTTAAATACTAGTGCAGTAGCAATAGCTCTGTTATACTAAGTTCAAGCCACAACACTCATTTTGCTAGCAATGGCAGAAAGCCTAGCTTGGGGGCATCCATAACTTACATCCTCCACATCATAATAATGAAAAAATCATTCTTTCTGAACGTAAACATTGCATTTATCACAACAAACAAGCTCAATGCTGACCCCAAATAAATATTATTTCATTGATATGCTAAAAATAAGAACAGAGCATTAGATGGTATTTAAAAAGAAATCAGAGATTTATTCTAGTAAAACAGTTAAGCACATACTGAAATACTTCAGTCGTCCTGTACACTTTTATATGATTAATTACTTCTTAAAATTAAGCCGGCGCTTAAGTGCTTGCTGGATGTGGGCCATCAAAATTTTGTACGCAAAGTCAGAGCGTGGTTGACTTATAAAACTTTTACCGTGTAGGAATTATCCTGATGTATTGCACAAGTATGAAGAAATAGCATATAATTTTTTTTCAGCTATTTTTTTTTTCTCCTCGTTTGACTAATGTTCCTGTTTGGAAATATTTCACCGCTTAGATCCTGAAAGCACGATAACTGAGCTATGCCCCTTGGGAGGGTTCGGATTATTGTAATGAAATCGGCAAGACTTTCTACTTGATGAGAATTTATTTGTTTATTAGATGGGTGGCGTGAGATTTACGATGCTCCGAACTGTTCATCTCCTTGCCTTTAAACGTTTGGGTTTTGTAAATGGTGTGAGCGAGGGCTGCATTATTGTCACTTAGCAACCCTCATAGGTTTTTGAAGCCTCCCGTGCATCCGCAGGGTGGGAAAGAAGAGGGACCCCTCTGTGGGGAGCCACCGGGAGGGCTCCTGGCCAGCCAGTGCCAGGGTCTTTCGAGGTCTCTTTGTGCTGAAGGAAGCTGGCCGTGCCCTCGGTGTCGTTTTGCACTTCTGGCATCGTTTCGTGCTGCGAAGATCTGCCGAGGTCTTTCGTGCCTGTGGAGATTTAAGTGGATCTAAAGGGCCGTCATGCTGCTCTGGTCAGTTACATCCCGTTGTGTGGTTGCTTAAATTTAGCAACTCAGTTTGGCTGTCTTCAGTTTGACAGCTGGTAGTCCTGAGAGCTGCTGTAAATGCTCAGGAGCAAGAGGGAGGTCAGCGTCTTCCCAGCTCTTGGTGGGAAGGGTGGCTTGCGCTGGTGGAAGCAGCCAAGGACGTCAGCGTGGCTCACCAGCGGTCCCGGCTGCCCGTCGGGCAGACCTCTTCCCTCCCAGTCCCCGCTTTGCGTTGATTGTGAGGACGGGCACATACTTGTGTGTTTGTTTTAATGCTCCCATAGAGACATCTCGCTGCTTGCTCGGTCTCCTCTTTCCTTCCTGCTGCTGTCACTGTTTCTCCAGGAACTAACTACAGCCGAGGAAGGGTGGCTTCCCTTCAGCCCGTGCCTCGACTTCTCCCAGTCAACCCCATGAAGACAGGAGCTGCCAAAACCTCAAAAGTTTGCTGGGCATGGAGTCTCACAGAGGCTGCAGATATATGAGGTTGCTCCTCTGGATCATTTCACTCCACGCTGCCTGCTTCAGGGGTACTGATCCATCTTGGGAGCACAGTCCACTGGGGAGCTATTGACTTGATAACTAACGCACCCTTTTTGCTGATTTTTCAGCTGCTATTGCCATTTTTGCCTGATATTGCGGGGACCTTCATGAGTTACTGTATTAACAAACATTGACTGGCCTCTGTCTCAGCCTCCTGTTTGGGTCAAAGTGAAAAAAAGAGATTGAAAAGGGTAAAAGGGGTTGTGGTGAGTCAAGGATCCCATCACTGAAATAATGTGGTGTAGTTCTTGGTGTGTACACTAATTCCTCTTCCTTCTGAGAGGGTGCAAGCCTGTGGTGGGGAGGTAGGAAAAGTGAGTTACTTGGGTTTGAGATGAAGAGCAAATGTTTCTGATTAAACCAGAGCTTTTAAGGAAATAAAAAAATATTTTTATCATTTACACAGCTTCTCATAAAGGCAAAATGAACAGGAATGCCCTTCAGAGCTTCGAAGCCCAAAGTCCTATCTGATGTTGTTAAACTTGATTTTCTTCCCCCTGAGTGAGTTAACCTGTCTGAGCAAACTTTGCACGTAATCTGGAAATTTGCATTATATGGGGGGAGGAAACAGAATTTAAGAGAGCTTTCTTGTGTAGCTCAGTTGACTGCAACTTGAGGGTGATTTTTTGTTGTGTATCATTTGCTTTGTGTTTGTTTTTTGTTATAATGAATGAAGTATGGATGCATCCTTGGCTAATACACATAATTCTGTGCAGCTTCTTGCCTCCTTCTGGAAAAGAAGGGACTTTCACCTGTACTGAATCCACTGCTTAGCTTCTTGTAGAGAGAACAATTTGAACAATATGCTTCAAAACTCTGTGCAGGCAAAGTAAAATTTACACCTGGGACGCTTAACTGCTTAGGCCAGTAGTCTCCAACCTTCCCTGATCCACTGGCACATAAGGTTTCAAAAGCTCAAAAGCAGTTAAACAAATTAGGGCCAGTGCTTCCATCCTGTCTACTAGATAGCAAGGTTCCTCCCTTGCCCCACTTGCTAATTTTATAAAATACATGAAAGAGAATCACTCAGGGCTTCAGAGGGCTGTCAGGTTTCTGCCTGTGTCCCTGATGCTGCATTGAAAGCCTGTGTTCTGCTGCTTCCTCAGCATTTCAAAGGAAAAGGAGATATTAATAAGTACAGAACTTCTGATGGGCTCTTGTCAAAAGGAAGCTATTAAATGTGCTGGCAATGTCAAGCTGCACGTAAAAAAACAACCATTGGTACTTTTGCATATTATCTCACGTTACCTGGTGCTACCAGGTAAATGCAACTGCAGTGAACAGCTGTGGTTTTTGAAAGAATACCTAATCTTTATTTCAGTTTCTTTAACCTTCGCATAGTCGTGATTACACGTACACTTCAGGAGATCTTAATTCTTGCAGAAAGAGGCAAGTAATTCTGTGCATGTGTGTACGACCACATACCAATGTTGATTTATTTCATTTTTTCCTTTTTGCTTACACCATTTAGGGAAAAAGCAACTCAGTTTTTCACTTGGTTGGTGCCTCCACCGTCGAGGAGGAGATAAAAGGAGTTAACATCATAGGTTCTGCTCTTTCCCCACCCTTCCTCAGCAGTTTTACAAAGGGCTGCTATTTCAAATTACCCTTTGAGCCTGTGATAAACCTGTGTCCCTGGGAGGCTGTCTCACAGCAAGGAGTTGGAAATGACCGGGAAATTTTCTGTTTTTCTATTTGAGTAATAAAAAGGATGATTATACCTTTTCTTTGAAATATAGACTAAGGTTATTTATAGCTGATACACACTTTAAATTACTGTGTGTAGGTGTGAGAGGTTATAGAGAGGGGCTTTTTGTAGGGAAAAAAATATTTATGGGGTTGATACAGAATCATAATAATTATTTGGGCTGGAAAGGACTTCTGGACTCCCAACCCCATGCTTAAAGGAGAGACATTTTCAAAACAACGTTAGGTTGCTCAGAGCCATTCTTTGCAAATAATGTCTTACAGATCACTAAAATGTGGTTCCTGATATGTTTCAAATGCAGTATTCTCTGTCTCCCTTAAACACAAGTGTCAAAGATAACCTGTATCTGCTAAGGAAGGTTTGTCAGTATTTAAGGGCTTGTTTGAATACCTCCAGAAGCAAAAAATAAAACTACTTCTTTTCAAAGCTACAACTTTAAGAAAGGTCACAGAAGGTGAAAGTAGCTTTGCCTCCCTCCCATACCTTCTAACATGGAATAGGTGCGAAACAGTGGGTTTTCTGTCTGTTCAGCAGAGGGCAAGTGCACACTTTTTGTACCTAATTAGGAGTATTTTAAATAACTTTCTGTTTGCATTACAGGCTATGTGAATGCAGATCAATGGCATGAAGCCATGTCAAGTTCTAAAACCTTTCTCATTTGTCTAAACCTCCCTGGAAAGTTTTCTGTCTACAATAGCACTGTCGGATTTGCCCTAAGACTGTATGATGTTTTAGTTAAAATTTTAAGACTAGAATTTAAGAGACAATCAGAGGAGTTGAGAGCTAAACTCCCTTTTGGCAAGAGGAAATTACAAAATCTTAAGTTATCTCCATATTTTCTGTCTTTCCTTTTTTTTTTTCTTGGTCTCTTTTCCTTTTTTTTCATTCTGTATGACCTAGGGTTTGACCAAGATGCAGAAAAATGCCATGGAGAGTGTCTGGGTAGTGCTGCACCGTCTTCACAGTTCCTCCCACATAGCTGGGTCTCATCAGCAGAGGTGATCCTGCACCTCGTGCAAGTGCTAAGGGGTGACTCAGATGTCATGAGTGTGGTACAGAATAGCACCCATCTAAATGCAGCAAAGAAATAACTGGCACAGGAACTTGTTGAAAGTAGGCTTCTTGGCCCTTCATGTCCATGATACAGTTTTAGTGTTTTCCCTCTGTAAAATACTTTGTCATCAATGTGATTATAATACTTTTCAAGCTATGCAGTTTATTTGAAAGGCTGTCTGTCTTCTCTTTGAGTCCAAACTTGATCTTCCCTCTTACTTGACCTTGAACCACTTAAACTTTGTGGGTCTTGAGTTGTTGCTAATACCACTAATCGGTTTTACTACAGCATATGGCTATGGAGCAATACTGATCCCAGCTCTTCTTCCCCAGGTGCTAAGCAATACTAAACTTGTGATTCATTTTGTGCACAGAGTTTTGTAGTGTTAAAATAAAAAAAGCTTTTTTTTTTTTTCATTGGAGAGGTATATAATGTAATTTATAGAAAAATAAATCTGTAGGACAAAATGATATCCCCAGGAAAAATAGTTGTAGGTCATGCTGAATTTTGCTTGAAACATTTGATCAGTGATTAAAACCTAATCATATGTGCAAGTGTGTAGTCCTGCTGTGTTAGAAACACTTGTAATAGAACTTATAGCATGGTGTATCAACTTATTATTCATCTGATAGGTATAAAGAAGGAAAAATGTTCTGGTACTTCTAGCATTTCTAACATTTAATGGTTGCTTTTGTTTTAATTGCAAAAATGCCTTATTTTTAGGTGGAAAGGTTGAAAATCTCTAGCAGTATCTTGTTAAGTAGTATAATAGGCTGAATTGTTCTTTCCTTTACAGCCTCCTAAATTTGACTGAATCTATGCTTAATTTTTACCCTAGGGAATGGAGCTTACAGTGAGAATTTCAATACATGCTATGTGAGAATTGCTTATTCTCTTCCATATTTCAGCACTGTGTATAGCTTGGCTGTTCCCATCTTTATGGATGTTCCTTTCAGGTTTAAAATTTGGGAGAAGCAGTGCCAGGCGTGAAGCTTGAAGTTCAGGCAGTTCCCTGACAAAGTTCAGAGTAGTGCCTATTATAGAAGCACTGTTTATATTGTTCCAGTTAAGAACATCATAGCATGTCTATTACAACTATCTCCTTTTATATGTCGGCTATAAAACCTAATTCTAAACTGAAACAAGAATGTAGTCTTGATGTTTTATTGCTTGGAGTTAATATACAGTGAAAGCCCATTTGAGAGTATTCAAGAGTAAATGCTGCTCCTCATTACAGTCTCTCTTGGCAACCTGGGCTGGGTTCATTGCACACAGGCAAGCAGCTGTCTGAGCACTGGTGGGAGGTTTTTGTCTTCTTTGTTATTTTCACAAGTTGCATAGAGAAGAGTACAATTTGAAATGTCAGCATCCCGGGATTTCGACAGTGGGGATGGACATGCTTAGTGTTCCTAAAAGCTTCCGTGGAAGAGTGAAGAATGGAGAGGGCAGCCAGCACATTTCGTCAGTGCAATTTAAATGTAACGTAATGTGTGGGACAGCTTCCTTCTGAAGCAAGATCAAAGTGTGGGTAGAGAATTGTGTGCAAACAGCAAAATAACTTGGGAAGAGCTTTTTAGACCTGGAACTACATGTCACAGTAAATGCTTAACTTGACTGTTTCTTTCAGTGACTCAAAAGGTTTCTTTTTTTTTTTTTTTCTTCCCACCTGGACTTGGGCATAAATTTGCCAATGAATCAATTTATTTGTTTATTTTAATCAGCTTTTAGGGCATCTTCACTCTCATCATGGCCAACAGAAGCTTAAGTGAAAGCTCAGTGGAGGAGGGTGTGGGCAGTGCATCAGCAAGCAGGGTATAGTACTTGATCTACTCAAACCCGATGTAAAGATAAATGGAGTAACACTGGAGTAGGAGTGAATATGCATGATTTAGTGCTTTGTGCTCTATGCTCAGTACCCACCTTACCTTCTGTGTTCATAGTAAGCAGATCACACCGAGGACATTTATAGCAAACAAGAAACAGGATTTAAGTGCCTCTAGGTTGTGCTCGCTGATGCATGCAAGCCCCTAAAAGTACTGTAGGGCAGCTTGGTCAGTAAGGTGATATGTGGGTCTTACATCTGTAGCACCGTGTCAGCTATTGCCTGTCCTAATGGCTTTGTAACAGCTTTTCTCCCAGAAGCTAGTGTACGTGACTGGTTGATGCTTATGGGACAAGCTTAATTCTGTGGGTGGATCTTAAAAGGGAAGATGTTGCCTGGAGGGCAGCATTCAGCCTATGAAAGTGCTCATTATTTTTCCACAATCTGTAGCTCCTGAGGCACTCTATTCTTTGTTTGCCTTACTTCTCCTCAGGTGGGTCCCTATCCATGAATTTGTGATGTCGTTTCGCTTAAGACTGTGTTTTTAATTGCTGTTATCAGAGCCCAAGTAGTAAAACATGACTGCCTGTCTTCTTAGAAACCCAGCTAACCCATTCCCTCTTTCAGGAGTGCAATGTTGATTTTCTCAGCCTTTTGTGTCTTCAGAGGATGAGAACCAATTTTAATTTGAGGATAGTTTTTTTCCCTGATTGTCTGCTAGACAAATGTGGAAGGTGGTGTAGGCTAGTGGGATCAAAGGGCTGGGATGTGGATGCAGGTACTGGAAGCCCTTCTGTAATTATGAAGTTTTCATTTTTCAAGCCTTGTATGTTCAGAAACTTGTTTCCCTGCTGTAATTATCTGTGTGGCTGATGACTGTACTTATGACATGACATTATATTTAAAGCTTATCCGCCGAACTAGAAAGGCTGGATTCTGCCCCACTCCCTCTACGAGTGAATGAGTGAATTTCTGAGGAGAAAGTTACAATTCCTAAGCTAAGACAGATACTACAGGATTTGTTGAACACTTGTTCAAATAGCCTTTTAACTTTTTCTTTAGTTGAACCATGTACCATTTAGCTGTGATTATGTGAGGCCTGTTGATTGCCCTCATGGAAAGGGGGAATTGCCACGAATGAGCTGTTACGCGAAACTCATTTTTTATTCTTGTGTTTTTTTTCTTTCCTAAAACAACTGGATGAGTTCAAAGGATTTATGTGTATCAGTGGACACTGGGGCAGGGTATTGGGCCATGGTGATCATCAGATATGGGAGACCAACGGTCACCAGCTATATTCTTGGCTAAGGTACAAGCAATTACTTGTTGTGAAAGCAGCCGTGTAGGAATCTGTGCTAAAGCAGGATCCACGCACTGCCTATCCACATGTCAAACACAGGAGAACCCTTGAATGGTGGTAGAACAATCAAAGCTTTGGAGTGTAATTGTATGTTCTGAGCTTTAAAAATATGCTTCTTCATATTATGTTTTTTTGTTTGTTTGTTTGTTTGTTTGTTTGTTTTGTTTTTTTTTGTCAGCTTTATTTTCAGCTGGTATATTGTGGACCCACCTACCTGGAAGAGACAGTGGTGCTGTACAGAGGCTCCCTAGCTAGCCCCAAGTGAACTTGCTTGCCTTCTGGATCCAACGTAGCTGTGTTGTGCTTTGTTCCCAAAGGAGCTAATTAGCTGGGGTGTTACATCATGCTACAGCGGTTATCTTGCTTCCAGTTCCAATGTACTTCATGTAGCGATAGCTCACATATCTCTGCAAAACACTGCATTGTATTGTTCAGGCCTGTCCCAAAATACGAGGAGAGATTTATAGCAGGGTACTCAATCCTACTTCCTTATTTCTTCACTCTTTGTACAGTGGTGAATGAGCTCCTCAGACTGGGAAGATTTCCTCCATGCTGCTGAAGGGAGCAATTCTTTTCTCTTTTGTCTTTGCATGGCTCACCACTACACTCACCTTTCCCCATCCAGAACAGCCCTTGCTGCTTCATCTACTCAAGGTAACTAGCCGTAGGAGCAGCCTCCCTTGGTTCTCTGTGGGCTTATTTAGAAGCGTGATATTTGAAGGATTGTGTGAGGAGGGAGAGGGAGTTGTATGAATCCCCTGTCTGAGGAGAGGAGAATCCAAAATCTTGCCCGTTCTCTATAGGGATGTCATTTGATTTTTCTTCACCTGAATGGTGCAACTCCAGGAGCATCTTGGTAACTTACTTCACATCAGGTGAACAACCTAAGTCAGTGGATGTCGAAAATGGTACAAGTAAGAACTGTCTTGAACCCCTTAGGTTTTTGTTGTCAGCAAAGAGTTACGTAAAGCTGAAGCAGAAAGAGATTGGAACTGCCCTAGTCCAAATAAAAATGCCTACGCTATGAGATGGTCTAATCAAGATCAGAGCTTCCCTGTTTCAAAATTTTCCGATGTGTGTTTGTTGCTTTCTTTATTTGTTTTTGTTGTGTGTGTGTGTTTTTTTTTTTTTTTAATCGCCCATTGACCTAAGAAATATAGTTATTGTAGTTAACAATACTGTTATAACACACACTGACAAAATCCAGATAACTCAAAGTTGGGCTGACACTTGATCCTTTACTCATACTATTGTTCCATAATATTTTTTCCTCCATGACATCATGAGCTATGAAAGTGCCAACATTTTTTTTTCACGCTGCCTAGCCTTTTCTTCCTTCATGGCATAACCTTTATGTTTAAAAATAACTCCTTTTGCTTTGTATTTAGTGCATATTTTGAGAGGAAACTGCTTGCCACGTGAGAATGTTTAACATCTGTGGTGGTTTTACCACTATATATTCAAAGCAGTTGGCACATGCATTTATCTGCAGGGGTACAATGACATTTTTCTCAGCAGCTGTATCCATGACAACAACTGGGAATGTCCATGCCTCCTCTTTAGTTTTCAGAAGAATATGAGTTCTTACCGTCCTAATGAAATGCCTGCAAGAAAAAGCTGTGCAATTTTAATCAGGCTGGATTCCCTTCAGCCATTAAATAATGGCCTCTCCCAAGTGCTTTAGTATCAGGAAGTATCAAAAGAACAAAACTAAAATGCGTGTATCCACATGCACTGGGAGAAGAGTGAGCCTCTGTTTCACCTGCTACAACCCAGCATGAATTGTGATGGTAAAAATGAAGGTACTTGGGAAGTTCACTTTATTTTCAGTGTGTACTAAGTGTGTAATTTCAACACTTAAGCTCAGAGCTATAAGGGATAGCGTTATGAAATTCATTTCTGTTACACAACAGAACTGTTTTCCATGTGTGCAGGACAATGGAAGTTACTCCTGGGTAGTGGGCAGTCCGTCTTCAGTCTCAGTGAATGGTACAGTAAGTGGCACAGAAGTAGTAGATCAGGCAGCTCTTTAAGAGCACTCATCATCCAGCAAATCCAAAGTGACTTATTTACATGCCTAAATGGGTGTTGTTAATGCTGACTGTTCTTGAAAATCTGATGGTGGTTAAAGTGGTCTCTTATTATGGACAGTGTTGAAGTAGGAGAATAAAACAAAGGGCACGGGCAACTTTGTTTTCTCTTAAACAGAAATCTGAATTCAAGGATGAGGCTAATCAACCTGCTAATATATAGGTTGCCAAAACCCAACAGTTTCTTGGGAGCTGAGGTTTTGATTGCTGTGAAGATGAAGATATGAGGCTTGCTGCTTTGGGAGGCTTAACATCCATCTTAATGCCTCTTCTGCATGCTTTCTACTCCGTTCTCATGAGTAGTTTCTGGACCTCTAAGAAGATCCAGCCATACCCCATTCTAGGTTTTCAAGTTGTTCATTGCTTTAGAAAACAAGAAACACTGACCATGACAGATGGTAGAAGTATTTAAATTGATTTATTCATAGTTAACTGTACAAATGTTGTATAGTTTTTATTCAGGAGAATGTGAGTGTGGGAAGTGGGGTAAAAAACAGCTTTCTTACTATTTTCTGCCTCCTGCTGTCTGGAAAGGAGAAGGGAGGAGGGAGGGGTAATTCGCACCTTCAGCTTTTGGGAATTTTCAGAACAGGGGAGCCGCAGAAGTGGTGGAAGGAGATAAATGTGGAGGGTTTTTAGAAGCCCAGAGCACGCTTAGTTGAGGAAAACACTGAGAACTGCTGGGCGCTGGTCTACAAAGAAGAGTTCAAAGATGGGACTGGGCTTCTGAGGCCATGGGTAATAAGGGAGAGGTTTGCAGGCAGTTCTTAAATGTTTCACTTGGCAGTTCTGAATCGTCTCTCCTGATAGTATAGTGATATAGTTCATTAATTATATGTTACAATGTCATATTAGTTCCAGGGTTTGGAGTTGTTTGTTGTCTTTTGCTAAGCCTACCTCAAGGGAAGGAGGGCGGAGGCTGGCTGGCTGGTTGATGGTTCTTCTGCCACACCACCCAACCTCAATTTATAACTGTAAAGGCTTGGATGAGAAGCCTCACCATTTCCAGGCAAAAGGAAGCAGCTGTAACAAACTTGTGAGTTCCTAAGGGCCACTTGGAGCTGCTTCTAGAGAGAAATGTGTTCTCCAAAAGAGAATAACATATCTGGAGAGGCTGTTACAAAGTCATTATGTGGAAGAACTGCCTGTCTTCCCCTCAGCGCAGGGACAGGCCTAGCTTGTCTCATGGTTCGTGGAAGAAACTAAAGGCAGGACAAAAACCCTCAGAAGCGGGGGAGTTTTGATGTGTAAGAAGTCCCCTTCGCCTCCGAGCTGCTCCACAGAAGGGATATTGAAAGTCCTGTTGCTGGGAAGGGTGTCAGGACAGTTTCTGTTTCGTTCTGAGCTCTTGGTGAAAGGCCTTAGGACGTCTGCCTCGGGGATTCAAATCCTGAAGCTTTCATCATGGGTCAGGAACAGCTTCTCTTGGGTTTACTGCATGAAGTAAATGGGAATGCTTGTTCACATCAAAATAAAAGCCAAGATTAAAAACTATGCAAACTCTGGGAAGTTACTATAGAGGATGAGAATATGGCCCCTTTTATCCATTCAGGAAGCATAGAAAGCTTTAGCAACCAATTTTAAAAAGATTATATCTATCATATGAGCGTAACTACATCTGAGAGAACTTCGATTTTGCAAACAAACCTGGTAGGACTGAACATTTTATTTTACCAGAGTAGGGACTTGCCATCCTTTTTGCGAGCTTATTTTCAGTTTCCGAAGCAGTCCTTTAACAGTGAGGGCTGTGAAATGTCGGCACTCCTGGCTACACATCCACGGGCACCTGCCTTCTCTGACCGCACGTGCTTGGCTAGACGAGGACATACAGAACACGTCGCTGAGTAGATCCGTGCCCAAGAAGGTGATCCCAGAGAGCGACCTTTGGATACAGCTGGCTCACTGGCTCTACGCTTAAGGTTTCTCTCCGTTTGCCTGCTATGGGTGGCACGGCTGGAGGGGTCACCTTCCCTTGCCCCCCCCCAGGGTGAATTGATGGGCAGCACCTGCCGCAGTGAGTCAGCAGGGCTCGGCTGGCATCTGCTGCGGCGGTCCCGCACCTGCTAATAGCATCTGTCAGCCAACCTTCAACAGTGTCAAAAAATAATGGTTCCAGGAGCAGCAGCCCACTCCACAATTGTTTTTTTTTTATTGCTGTGTCTTGCATTTGTGCCCTCCTCCCCTTGCGGGGTTGTTGGGAGCACCGTGCTTGCTTCTATTTCACAGCTTTTTTCTATTTCTTTTTTTTTTTTTTCTCCACTTTTAAATTTGTTACATCATCTCCTTGCGAGTGATGTTTGGTTTATGCTGAATGCATACCTGATGTAACTACTCATTTGAGTACTCGGTCTCTATGCCAATAAACAATATACCTTGGCAGTGCTGAGCATTTTTTTCCAGTGAACATGTCAATGGTTGTGGAGACTGGATGGAAATAAAAACTCATCTATGATCTCAAAATAAGATGCACATTTTTGACAGCTGCACCACACTTATTTTTTTTTAAACTTTGTAGCTTTGTAGTGTCCAACAATCTTATCAAGGCCAGTTTTCTCTTAACTTTTCTCAGAAAAAAACGATATGCAGCCATAATGTAGCAGTTGAATGAACTTCTTCATTTTAAACCTTAGTATTAGTTTGGTGAATCAATTTATCAATAGAACAGGCTATTCCACTTGAAAGATCTAAAAGAGGGATAATTAACTCTGTTGCTGATTCTGTCTGTCTGTCTTTTGTCTGATGGAGTCTGGAAGCAACTTAATAGAATATAAAGTATTTAAAATTTCATTATCTAAAATTGCTTTCCTTAATTCCATTCACTTTACATGTTGCAACACTGAATAAGGGTGTATTTTGTTCATAGCTGCTAATGAACTACGTTCCATTTACCTGCTTACTCCTAGGCTTCTCTAATAAAGTCACAAACTAATAAACTTCAGAGTTGAGGTGAAGCAGATGTATCTGGAAAAGTGTCTGGTGATAATGGACTGATCTTTGTCTGTTTTGTTACAGACAACATGGAAACAACCTAAAACTTATTTATTTTATGTTTTTAAGGAAAAGGGATGTTTTAGCTTTTTAACATCAATATATTTTTTTAATCAGACCTTTCCACTTAGGCTTGCAACACTTACATGCCACATCCATGTAGCATTTCTCAAGAAATCTTTAAAGGATTACCTTCAAATACTTATAATTTCATAAATACAAATATTAGCGTCTCTTTCATTAGAGGATTCATGCTCCTTTTTTTATGCCTTGCCTTTAAGAAACCACTTCATGATGCAAATAAATACAGATGACATCTGTCATCTGAAATGCTTTTAACCATCAATTTGAATATGACCATAGTGCTTTTTCAAGTGAAAATAGATTAAGTTGGAAAAGCTGTATGAAAAATTGATTAAAAAACTACTTTACTCAACTGAATTGTTTTACAGAAAATATATGAAATAAACATAGCTATCAGGGCATAATAGAGGGAAATCCAACCTTCATATTGTGAATATAATAACTTTTTTAATAAACTCTAAAAGGAGTAGTTAAGGTGGAATTCATTTCACTTCATTTCACTGATACCAACGTTAGTCATCTACTTTGTCACCCAAACTGCCTGTGTAATTAGCAGAAGGGAAAAAGTGCCTCTGCAAAGCAATTTATGCAATTTCTTCCCATCTTTTGTGCCTCCCTATTCTTTTTCTATAGCATTATATTATCTAGTCAGTTTTTACTTTACCCCCTTGATGCCTATAGACAATGAGATTTGCTAACATGGAGTCTGATGGAGCAGTTTGCTGTTGATGCCAGGGGTTTCTGTGGGATATTGCTGCTTCCCTTCACCTGTCTTCCCAGTAATGTAGTTTTCACCTATGTGTTAGCCATTCTGGGGTTATATTCATTCTCTTCTGCTGTAATGTATGTAATTTGTTCAGATAGTTTGAGGTGAGCTGCTGGGCTCCCAAAGAGGCAATTGTGTTGGGGCTTGGCCATAGCTAGCATTTAGGTCATCTGTGAGAAGCTGTATTAATTACACTCAAAGAGTGGTTTAAATAAGTTCAGTGAGAAACCTGAGCAAGGTAGCAGTCTGTTTGGGTAACGAGAACAATTCACTCACAAATAACTTTCTGAATGCTCCTGCTGATGATTTCACTCACTGTGCAAGGCAAATCTAGGCTGCGCAGATCTAATCTTTCCCATGCCCTTTTCCACTACATGAAAATGACTTTCGATAGGGCAGTCCTACCAGTTTAAGACCGTTCTGCAGAAGTACAAAGTGTCAGGCGTTTTGTGATTGATTTTGTTAATATCTTTATGGAAAGTATGAATCAGAATAGCATGGGAAATAGGATTGTGTTTTAATTCACCGAGTATAGTGGTGGGTTGAATTTGCACAAGGCTTAGGAGCTCAGCTAATTTTTACAGTACTGCAAACACTGTATGATAAGCATTTCAAAAGGATGCTCGCAAAACAGGAGAAATGCATCTTGTAATGAACACCTAAGCTGTTTAAATTTCCTTATAGATAAGTAAATAGATGATACGTGTAGATCAGGCACTTTTCCTGAGAAGAAAGGCAAGTGCAGCTCTTTGATGCTGGAATATAAATAACAGATTTTTCTTTATTAGAAGACTGCTTCAATCAACTGCTACTTTAGACTTGGGATAAAGGATTAAAAAACAAAAAAAGTTTAAAGATTAAAGGTTTTAGAGCATGTAGACTAATCAAGGTGTCAACTGATGAGGTGTCCTTGGAAGGCAGAGAGCTTTTGTTCCTTAAAAGTTCCAGTATTTGCACTTTTTCATGTGTTTTTCATGCTTTTTCTCCCCCAGCTTTCATTACAGTGCTTCCACACTTGGGTCTCCTGTGCCACCGTATCCACTCCTTTTTATGATTTCTGCCCCCTCCTCATATTCTAGGTTCCTGCCCTCCTCGCTTGTGCCTTTCATATTTCAGTCCTTAAATTACCCATGAGAGCGAGGTCATCCAGTGCAAGGAGGCTTTTTGGGGGAAGATGAAGCACGCTGGGAGATGAGCAGGAGTGCTTTCCTTTTTGTGCCTCCTTTCTTCTCTTCCTAGCCCCTACCTCTTCAGCGAGGAGCAGAAGGAGTGGCCGCTTGCTTCGAGCTGCACGCTGGTGCAGCCTCCCGTTGCTCTTCACTTTGAAACCGACAGATGCTGATAAGAAATGCAGATGTTTAAAAATATCTTAAATAACTGACAGTGTTTTTAGGGCAGCTTATTATTTACTTGTCGATGGAAATTTTCGTTTCCTTCAAAGTTTTGTGCTCATGGAACATCCAAAACTGGAAGCTCAAAATATTGCTTTATATAGAAACATTTCACTCCCAGCCCAGCTGTGCACTTTAGCCAATCGGATGAATTCTTTCTATATTAGATTATGCTAGGAGTAATAAATATAACTGAGGGTAGTGGCATATAAAAACCTTGAGAGACATAATATCCCCAGTACATGCTGGAAATCTTAGCAGATTTGTGAGGATACTCCTGGGAGGTAGGCTTGGGCTAGAGCCTTGATTTTGTAGAAGACATGGTTCTAGGGAATCAGTGAAGCAGTAAGTATTGTAAGGAAATTAAGACTGCAAATTACAAGCGTATATCTGTAAATACAGACTTATGTGTAAAGGCAAATATCTAAAAATAGTGTATTTTAACTGAGCTAATTTCAGGAGTAGTAGTTATCTTCAGTAAACTTGTGGAATAAGTACTGTTTCTTCGAAAACAGATTTGGTTTTAATCATCAGTATATTGGAGGAAATCATGTTGGTCTCCGTATTTCTCAGACCTTCCTGGTCCTGTGTCTATGTATGCTTTGTATCTGTTGTTTTATTTTCATTTTAATTATAATTTTATTAATCCACAGCTACCTCTCTTTCTCTTTGTAATATATGCTGTTATCTACAACTGGCTTAATTTAGTAACATGCAATGGATACCTGGTTCTTCAATGCAGCATGTCTGTTTAATTTTTCTTTAATTTGGGGTGCATACATTTTGTTTACTTGAAACTGTCTTTCTCCATTCCTCATAACATTTTCTTCTTAAAATTTTCATGTTCGCCGACAATAGCAAAGATCCAGGATATTGCTGTGCAGGAATTGAATTTGACTTTGTGTTGCTCCTGGAGGCATAAAAATATTATCCTAGGTTTATTTTGATTCCTATTACTGTAAAGATGAAAATGATTAGTTGTGAACACTTTGGGTAAAACTTCGCATAATGAGTTAATACAATAGAAATGCTCGGCAGCTTGTGACTGCCTTCATACTAATTTTCTTAATTATAATGTCAATTTTTAAAAATGCATTTTGGCAAAGCTAGTTGATCAGCTTTCTCTTTTTGCTCAAAAGACAGATAGTTTGGAGTCTTACTTTACCAAAATAAGTACTTATTTGACACTGCAGGAGCAGGTATTTAGAACCTAACAAGGAGAGCATTACACTGTGTTGCTGAATGCTTACTGATATGCAGTGGCAGATAATTTGCTATTTTAAAATGCTTTATTTTCAAAGCACCGAGCAGCAAGGTAATGGTTGGCTGTTGAACACACAGCTGCTTTTGTCTTTCATTTCAGTTACTTGTAAATGTACCAAATGGCAACTTTTAGCATTGTGTAGTATTAAACAATTTCATGTACTTGATTTATTGATGTTTCTGTTACAATCTGTATTGCACTGTCTGCGTTGCTGTGAAGCAGAGGTGTGCTGTTGTTATTGTTGTCATCAAAAATATCTTCCCTACGCTGTTCATTTCATTATATTGTTCTAGAAAAAGCTGTAAAATACCAAAAATAAAATAAAATCCAACCTCAGTCATGACTAAGTAAGTTTCCAACTTCAGGACTATAAAAAGTACCATAGAAATGGGAAGGCTGTTTGGAGTCAGTGAGTATGTTCTGGAAGTTGCTGGCAGCACAGATGCATCCCCGTAGGAGAACAGGGTTATTAAATATTATCATATATTGTTATATATTATCATATAGATGATGTGACTGATTTCTCAAAGATCGAGGGAGATTAAATGCAAGGGTTGTCACTAGGCTGCTTAGGGGGTTAGGAAAGATTGCCTTCCTAGGATGTGCAATGGAAATGCAGATAAAGAAAAGAAGAAGAAAACTTGAAAGGAACCAGCCAAAAAAAAGAGCATGGGTAAATGCTTTCCTTTGTTTGCAGGGGGGGCGGATTTTGTTTAATTCAAACTTGTATCAAAGCTATGAAACTAGCAAACTCCACTGTATGAAAAGGGAGATTTTTTTTTTTTTTTCCCCTGCTGGTCCTGTGTTTGAAATGTCTGCTGTGCAAAAGAAGCTACTCCACTGTTGCTAACTAACCAGATTACCTGACTTGCTAGCATGTTGGAAAATACCGTCTGATTTTCCCTCTTCTCAGCCTCACTGAACAGGATGCTTTCATCACAAAGTTTACCATTTTTCCCTAATGTGGACAGAGCTTTGTACCTTTTGTACCTTTCTCTGACTCAGAATGGGGTTTTGCAAGGTATTTTTCTTCCTTGTCCTTATCACAGTATTTTGCATCCAAGCTATCAGTATGGTGAAACCGTACTGATACTATTCACCATCCATATTACCTTTCAATGATGAAACCCTGTTAAGAAATGTATGCTTCCCATCACGGTCCCTTTCAGTGGCTCCTTGGTTTTGTGTTGCCATTTGCCCTTCTTGGTTACACTGGTGTGAGATTTTCAAAGCTGAAAATAGCTCCTTTAAAAATAAAATAAAAGCTTGAACTGAATCATTTCACCAGCATTGTTGACAGGAGGGTGAAATACAGAGCTGTGACTGGGATGAGGGGCTGGGAAGGGGAGGGGGAGACGAGCACCTTGGGCAGGGTTTGCACGCCAGAACCAACCTGCTGCATGATGAAGTCTCCTGCCATCAGGAGAGAGAAGATGCCTCTGAAGGCCTCCAGAGGGAGATACTATCCACCTAAGGTTAGGTGTCTCAGCTTTAAAGAGAATTCAGAATAAAGTTTATAGTATTAGTTTACAGTAATTAAGGTTACTGTAGCAGCTACTGCAGCTCCATCGTTTTCAAAAAAAAAAAAGTCAAAAATTACATGAATTGATCTCCTATGAAAAAATCTGGATAAGGTACCAAATCCTAATAATCAAACAAGAACACCTAGTGTAACGTTATGATGCAATACTTCACTGCTTCTCAAATTCCGATATTCCTATTTATAAACTCCAAATTCCATGTCCCTAAATGTATGCGAAACAGGGAATATGTTTTATTTTTCATCTGCGCAGCTCTGTGTCGATATCCAGATTGCTATTTAAGGAAATAAACTGTAAAGTAAGGCAAAACAGCTAAAAATAGGACTCACTAACTAATACACGCTCATCCAAATAGAACATGTGGAAAACTTCCGTTGAGCATGCTGGAGATTAGTTTTACTAAAAAAGAAATATGTTAAACTGGGGATAAACACAGCCTTTTAACAGAAGAGGAGAGCGACGTCAGCCTGGGAGTTCTAAAACTAGAAAGGAAATCAGGAGAGGAAAAGGGAGGTTTGTGCAGCCCGTGTGGTGAACATGATCTGGCTCAGAAATAAGCTGGGAAAAGTTGGGAAAACAGAGACAAGAGAGAAAAAACCCGCGATGTTTGCTCAGGGATTCTGTAAGCCCCCTTGGCTCTTCCTCTACCGCTCTCGTTTTCATGCAGTCTTAGCCCAAAGTGCATGGCTTAAACGGTGGAGCTCCAGTCAAGTGATTTGAATTTGGTCAATGGGAAATAAATTTGAGATTTCATGATGCCTGCACAACTGCACCGTGAGAGCAAGTAGTTAAATTCCCCTTCTTATTTTTTTGGTCCAAATATTTTTATCTATTTATAGTATTTTTTGCCCACTTATGCGAAGAAGTAATTTTTTGGATTATTAAATCTAATTACGAATGTTCGGATCAGGAAACGCTCTTTTTTTGACATTGGATTACGAAAAAGAGTAGGTAAAAGCAGATAAAATGGGCTAGAAGACCAGCTGGGGTGATGGAGAGGGGAAGGCACGAGCTGACCTCGCGCTGTTGGTTATTGCAGCTGGGCGAGAGCTGACAGAAAGGCGCTGCACCAGGAAGTGCAAACAATTATTTGGAGAGCAAGAGTTGTGTGGGAAGGGGAACGGAGTCCAATCTTTCTGCTTCATTTATTCCAAGCACTGGAATTTGTACAAAGGCCTGGTTTAACTGGTCTGTCACTCCAGCAATGGTGAGGTTAAAATTTCCATCAAAATAATACACTATTTTGGAAATGTTTCCAATATCTTGAATTTTGCTGCTAATTTAATACCTGGTTTAACAAGCATGCCTTCTTATTTCAAGACTCCTGATAATATAAGTATTCTTCATCACTAGGCTCAGTTCAGCTTGTATAAAGGCAGACAGATTTGGAGAAACAAGAAAATATACATATATTTTTTTTTTCTGAAGTTTTAATATCCCGATTCTTTCAGAAACCTATTTTTGAAAGCTTTTCGTAGGCTATTGACATATGTGCCTTCAGTGGAACGTTTTCAGCTTGCATGTGACATAAAACATGAGGAAGTTTATTTTGTAAATTGAGAAAAAAAAATGCAGATTAGATAACACTTACACATTGAGCAGAAGATGTTTGGGGACCGGGATGTTTTATTTCTAATGTTTTTCTTTTTTTTTTTTTTTTTTTCCAAATTTAAAATCTGCCCTAACCAGATTACCAAGGACTGTTTGCTTATTCATCCAGAAGGAAAACACCTACATGCATGGGACCATATATATGGTGACTGTACTTTAAATTCATGTAGTGTCCCAGCATTTTGCCATTTATGACACTTTGATGCACCAAACTCAACTATCTGATAGCACTGATCAATTAAAAAAAAAAGAAAGAAAGAAAAAAGAAAAAAATCTCTTGAGAGTGCTTACAAATTGTAAAAAATGTGATAAATGGATGCTAGTGAAAACCAATAGCTTGTAGAAAATAAAGCGAGACAGGGAACTCTTGCAATTCGTTGTGATCACTCTGATTTAATAATTATGACTGTTTCCATGTTAATTCAGAAAACAGATGGTAAAATGATGAGAAATAAGCAATTATTATGCTTTGCCAGTTCTCTTGCAATTTTTTTTTGTCCAACTTTTGCAAGTAAGTCCCAGTGCAGTTGGTGGAAACCTTGGGGTAGAGCTGAGATTAAGCCCCCAGACAGTGCTTGACTTTCCTGAATGCACGATGCTGATGTCTGAAATTCTGCATGTTGAAAATGTGTTGATGGTAGCCCTTCTTTCTCCTTTTTTTTCTCTTTCTCCCACACTCCTGGTGTGGGAATGCTGCTGAATGCATCAGGTGGTGTAATGAATTTGAGATAACCTGATCCTACTGTACCCTTTCCAAAGATCCACTGGTAATTTACCTTTATTTTAGTTATTTGTTTATTTATGCTTTTTTTTTTTTTTCCTTCTCATCTTCCTCCACTTACTGTCTGTGATGAGCAGTAAGGGCTCACTGTTGTCATCTCATGACACATGGAATAAAAAGCTGATGTTTTCAAAGAAATAGGTAATTTTAAAGGATAGGGTGAGTAGTGTCATACAGGGGTAGCATCTGAGAGCTCCATTTTCTTCAAGCATAAGTAATACTTAAAGCTGATACTTCTTGTATTTGTAAGCACTTTAGATTTGACATTTTTGTCATATGTTTTTAATTAAATATATGGTTTAAAATTTTTGCTTTAAATATATTTAACAATTGAATAAAGTAATATGGTGTAGCAATAGAGAGAAAAACAGAGGCCAGTAAGTCACAAGAGGGGCTTTTCCTTTGCTTCATCTGATTTGCAAATACTCACTTCCATGAATTTCTAAGTCTTGATTTTGGAATTAATCATGGTCTTTGGAGGCAGGAAAACAGTGGAGTAGCTCTCTTTATTCCTACACTACACAGTCACTACAGGGCAAAGGGGGACTGGAAATAAGAATTGGTGACTGGTCTTTACTACAGTAACAGCCAGCAGTTCAGTTTTTTTCCTGTATATCTGATTCTCTTCAGGCAAACTTAATCTTACTTTTGGGATGCAAATTTTGAGTAAAACACATAGCTGAGATTTTGTGTACACATATACAAATATATATATATATACATATATGTGTTAATATATACAAAATATTCATACAAATGTACATACTTTGGGGATATATCTGCATATTTTTGATATTTTCTTTACATATATACATATATAGCTATTTTTATACATATACACTCTTTACAAAGAGGCATATACGTGTTCATATATATATCTGTACACACTAGGTATGTAAATTGCATACACACGGAAATTTTTAGGGGTTTTGGACACATGCACAGATGGAGGTAGTTTTGGTGTTGTGTTTTCTCCACTCTATTTTTTCACCCCAAAAGCCATTGAGGTGAATCAACATGCAGTGGCATCCCTGCTTTATCTCAAAGAGGAGAAAATTGTTTGGACATTAATGCTGGTTTTAAAGGCCATGTCTTCATTGCAGCTTTTAAACAGACGTGTAATTGGTGGATAGGGCTGGCTGCTTTCCGTCAATATTCTGTTAGCTACTCCAGCTGCTAGCAGGCAGTATCTTCTGCATCGTGGTTGTTTTCTAATTATCCATTTCCAGTGTCCTCTCTTTTAATTTAATTTAATTTGGCTTTCTGTGTGTGTGTGTGACCACACAGGACCAAGTTAGTACCAGTGGAGCTTCCCCCTAAGTTTCTTAGTCTTGCTTGTAAGTGCATGTGTTTTGGTACATTAATTCTTCTGCTTAGTACTCAGTAATTACTCATTTCCCCCCAATTCTTTTTGTTGGGGGCATATCTCGTTACTTAAGATAGTATGAGAGTACAGGGCTAACTTTTCCCTCGAGTCTGGTAGGGAAAGAGTGAAGAGAATCATGGATTTAAATGGTCTTACTGTGAGAACTGTGATGCTGTCAATTCACTGTGAGGAAATACTAAAACCATTAAAGAGGGTCTGAGAGCAAATGCCTTTTTTTAAACAATCTGCTGATGAGTACATATACAAGATCCAGTGAAGGAGTCAGTGGAGTAATCAGACTGGTAAGAGGATGTTTCCTTTTCATACTTGATTTAGGCATCTCAAATAATTTTATGACATACAGTGTTAGAAAATGTAAGACTTCTGGTTGCCTGATTGCTAATGCAGTGCTCGCCCATGATCCATCCAACTTAACTATTCTTCATAGTTTTGCATTATGCCTGCTTTCCTTTACAATATCTTTACTTCCAGCCCTCAGTCCTCTCCAAAACTGTTTGTGCATGAAGTTAAAAAAAATATATATATATGTAAAATTTCATCTGATCACTGTAATCAATTGCTCCTGGGATTTTTTTCAAATTTAAATTTGCTTTGCAATATATTCTGGATAGTGTGAGAAGATCATTTTTGTTGGACATTTTCCATCACCTAATTTAATTTTATTTTGCTCATAGTTTGCTTAATTGTTACATTGATAATTTTTAGAGAGAAGAATTAAAAAATATAGTTTTATATGTGCATGTTTTTGTTTGATTTTTGTGATGTTGTGTTAGGAACTGTAAGTACACAAGCCTTTAGCAGTAGTCAGAGGTGGTTCACCTTGTTCTTGCAACTTTATATCTCTCCCATATTTAATTTAAATTTTGGCTGAAAAGCTAATGGAGCTATATAATTCTCTTTTTAACTTGCTAGAGGGTTTTTATGCACTGAGATTGCAATTAAGGCATTTTAGTCTTAGGTCAAAAAGAGGTATATCTTTAATAACCATAAATTTTGAAATTATGTATTCTCAAATTATTTGTTTTTCAGTTTAATCTCTTACCTAAATTGAAATGTTCTGCTGAAATGTAATTGAAAACTTTTAGGGATTAAAAAACTTTGTTTTATCAGGAGGTATTTCTACTTGCAATGGGCTTTAGAACATTTTAACATAAAAGTTCAGACATCAGTCTATTACCTCTGCTTCTTTAGCAGAGGACAGATATACTAAAGCCTGGTAGAAAATTAATTGAAAACTAAACTTTAACATCTCCCTCAATGTTCTTTATTTTCTATAGAAGGAAAACCAACCTATTAAAAACAGACAAGTTCAGTGTAAAAATTTCTTCCCATTAAGAAATTATTTATTTAAGATGTTAGTGCATCTTAATTAAAGTGAAAGTGAGTTTTTCTCCCTCCTGCTCGGTCTCCTGCCTCAGAGATTTTTTTTAAATGTAGAGCTGCATTGCTAGTTATCTTCAGTTTCTGCAATGGAAAAGAGTTAACAAGCAATAAAGCTGTTTGTTACTAAGCAGAGTGATTACTTGGAGAGAGCTCAAGATAACATTTTCATGAATATATAAAATCTTATATCTCCCATACACTGTAGAAGCCCAGGGACCCACAATATCAGTTGTAATTCATACTTAACAACTTGAAAAATTAGATTTGTGTTATCTGAAATTGGTAGTCACGAAATGAATTAAACAGAACTTGGGATGCCTAAGATGTTTGCCATAAATCTGTTCATATATGCATTTTCAACTGTTCTGGAAGCTTGAAAACAGTCCTTGGGTACAAGAGTTTAAGAAATGACCTGCTTCTCAGTTGTCTCCTGTATTAGTTTCGTGTCTCTCTTTTACCTTACATTTACACAAGCAACAGATACTTTAACCTAACAAATGATAGCTAGCATCTGCAGAAAAGTCATCCATATAATATTAACATGACATTTTTTCCTTAGGAAAAATACATGTGTAAATTGCTGAAATAATCTATTCAAACAGGCATATTTTTTAAATTAATTTCTGCTCCCTGATGATCGGTGATTATTTTGCATATCATTCCTCTGATACACGTGTTGTGTTTTTTTTTTTAAATGTCAGATTGATGTTTGGGTAGAGAAGCTGCTTGTAAATACAGAGAGACATAAAAATGTAAATTCTAGAATGGTAGAAAAAACTATTTTTAAAATGCTGCTTTAATGTTTCAATGATTTACTTTGAGGAACAAACACTTCATTTTTAAACATCCTGCTAGATGCAACTTTTACCAAAACTTTTTAGTTTTTACAGTCCAAAAAGCTAGGCTGTAACTCTTTTTGTGCATCTCCTCCTTGCTCTTGTATGCTGACTGTTCACATACATTCTTTTTACAACACGCAACCATATTTCTATGTTGTGAGGGTATGGGAAGGCTGACATATTTCATAAACTTGCCTGAAGTGATCTGGAGCATGATATTAAAGGCTGAATCTCTCCAATAGAAGGAGCATTTGACTTTCTTGACTTCATTAGACATATGACTGAAGATTGTACATTTTGAAAAGAGATCTAAGTTGCATTGCTTTAAATAGTCAATCCATCAGTTTATTTGCATTTGTGTAATATTTCCAATGAAGAAAAAGTGTAAGAAATCAGTGGATCTGTTTGTTGTTGTTGTTGTTGACCAAGTTAATGTGAGATTTCCAACTTTTCAGAAATAATCGATGTGGATATTTTTATAGATGCTAGATAAATACTAATGATTTTTTTCTTAAACATAATTCAGATTTATTTGATTTAAGCACTGAAGCTCGTGTAGAACAGCATAAAATGCTCCTTTCTTCAGAAACATCCAAGTTAGTCCTGCTAATTGTGTGTGTATGCTTCTGTGGATGACCGTGATCTTTTCCTCTTCTTGCTCTTTCTGTATTTTCCATTAACCCTAAAACGTGTGAATTAACATAGGTCCTTCCTTCTGAAACTGTAAATGTCTAAGATAGAACAACAGCTCACAGCTGTTGCTGGCAATCTGCTGAGATCTGACTGCTAAGATATATAAGTACTATTTCAGCAGCTTGAGTCCCAGGCTTAAAGCACTTTAATAAAGAAGCAGCATGTGAGAAATAAGTGCTTTGAGCCTGCTGTTCCCTATTTAGATTACGGAGTATATTCCTTATTTCTTTCCAAAGGAAGGAACCAGCTGGGTAAGTTAGAAGAAAAGATGAGTGGACATATTGATATACTAATGTATACATGCAAAAATCCCAGGAGTGTGAAAAACTACAGTGGATAATAATAGATAGAGCCTAGGTCTTTATTCAGCCCCTTTTGCAGTGACTCTTATGCCAGCACTGGGTGCATAACCAAGCCTCTTTTGCAATTCATATGTGGACAGCATTCTGCAAAAACAAGTCATCCACTTGGATTCTTGCTGTCAGGATTGACTTTCATCTGCTTTGATCAAAGTAAATCCCTAAGTTTACCTGTAACCAAAACCCTGGATCCAAATATGACATTTATAATTAGCTTTTGTGTTCATTACTGTTTTGTTTGTTTGTTTCAATGAAGATAGTGTATTTCAGGCAGAAAATCCACCAGAAATTTGGTTAAGAATGAGTCTCCAGTAGTAGAAAATATATATTGGAGTTGTAACACAGAGACAAAATTGGCAAAGAAGTGCACAGAAAAATGACAAGTGTACAGGTTATGCTAATCAGTCACAGGGAAAAAAGGCAACATAGAAATGAGTCTAGAACAGAATAGAGAGGAAAAATGACAGACAGGTAATAATCATCTTACTAATATTGAGCCAGTCATTTGCACTTTATAACCAGTGGAGAGAAGGGAACACTCTTAGGCTGATGTCTGACCTGGTTTTGGTGCCTGCTGTAGGATAAAGTGCATCAAATAGTAAAAGAGTCTTTTTTGCACTGTCTGCACAGGTGGGCTAGGAGCTGGCTGAGGTGAACCCCCCAGTGATGTCTGCTACCTGCATCAGCCTGCTAGGATAACAAAAGGGTATCAAAAAAGATGCCTCACTTACACAGGGTTTCTGTTGCGTTGCTAAAGCCAAGCGTGCAGTTATAATCACAGATAGGGCTCTGAATTATGAAGGAAACAGCCTAATGACTCACAAAATGAAACTCATTACAGGGAAAAGTCTTCTAGCCTCCAACAATAGGGAGAAACCTAATGAAGTGATGACAGAGGGTGAAATAACATTTTCCAACTTCATCTTGTTCATAGAGTTCATTCCATCCGTCCAAAAGAGGATCCAGCTGTACTCTTCCATGTGTTTACTAAGCCCATGCTGAAAGCACAGTTCAACTTCGGGCAGTTTTTTTCTCTTGTGTGTGTTATGCTAGAGAAAGAGCCTGCGCCTTTTCCATGACTGAATAATCCACTGACTAATTTATTCTCGTGCTCGATTTGAAGGATAGCAGGTGGTTTCCTCTTGCACAGCATTCAGTTCTGCCGGGGCAGACTTACAAGGGGGACAAACAACATGCAAGTCCTGCCTTTTGCCCCTAATTAGTGAATATATTTCTGGTCACCATATAGGGGAAGAGATATAGCAGTTGTACTACTACCCACGTTGTACCTGCATCCAAGTGTCACCTCTGCACTTCCTATTACATCCCAGATTGGATTTTAGTGACAACTGAGAGCTTGAGTGTTGTTTTCAAAGACATTAATGGTCCAAGACATAGCTGTGACAGAGACTGCTTTATGTCTGTACTTAGAAAAATAATTTCATTCCTGTAGCTAATCTGACACTGGGGGAAAAGTGCTCAAATTTTAAGCAGGACTTTATAGTTTAAGGATGTGCATTTTGTCCCAGTCCCAAGAGAAGACTGGATGTGTGGAGGAATGCAGATGTACTTTCCCTTTTCAGTCATTAACCATACAGTGCTGGATGTTTTAGGACAATCTAATGGTATATTGATGTTTCAGGGCAATTAATCTCCTGCAATTAAGAATCAAATCAGACCTGTTGAATGCATTATGCATTTCAATAATGAATGGTTTGAAGAAATACTCCTCTGTGTGGATGCCACAATGCTAAAAGGATGATTTGGCAAGATCAGTGAAAACCAAACCATGTGCTCAACTTTGAAAAAATTAGTCATAATGCTGTATACTCTACATTTTTAAACTTTTAAAACATTCCTGATGTTGTTCTATTGAAGAAGAGGAGCTGCTTTTTCACTGGGTTTAGCATTTTGAGCACCAGAACAAGGAGATTTCAGTGTTGTAAATTACATAGAGGGGGGACTTTTTTTTTTTTTTCTCCCCCAAAGCTGTTTGAAGCTGCATTGTAGGCTATTTTCCACAGAAACCTCCATGAAGATTTTTTTTGTACAGCTTACTTTGTAGTTCAACACTTAAGAGCAAAATTGTGATAGTTTTCTCTGACAGGGGCTGTGCTTTCGGTAGCTACCGTTGCAGAGGATCTCTCTTCTCTCCAGCTCTGAGCTGCTTCCCTCTTGTTTCCATGCTATATCTTTGGGAAAAAGGACGTATGAAAAAAAATGATACAGCCTCAGGCAACATTATTTTGATTGTACATAGTTTGTAGACCAGGAAGAGTGTGGGATGGAAAAGGAAGAAATGAGGTCAACTTTGCCCAGATGTGGAAGTATCATATCTCTGAGGTGAATGTGAGATTTGTGCATTTATCTGGTCTTTGGCTACTGCTGCTGACTGATGAACTACACTTTTAATTATTTTTTCAAGGGCACCAAAAGTGTGCAGTTGACGTCCTTTTATTCTAGGTTAGGTTCTCTAACACTTTTCATTATAAAAGCTTTTTGTACTCTGTTATTTTTTTTTAAAGAACATTCTATTAACTTTATTATTTACTGCAGGTCTTTGGAATTCAGCAGAGATAACCACAAAGCCAAAAAAGTGCTTTTTCTTTGTTGCCTGAAATCCTATAGTGTTATTTTAGCTCAGTTACAAAAGATTGAAAACAGATACTCTTTTTTTCTCTTGTTGCTTTTGTTGCCTGCAGAATTTTGGCAGCTTGTCAAAATAATGCCTGAGCACAAATATTCTTATCAAAATCTGGTCCCACACTGCTGTCAGCAGCACACGGTGCACTACTGGGAAGGAGGGAGGGAATAGTAGCACTGGGGAAGAAGAAACTGCAAGAGGGACAGGTTTTTATTTCATAAGAAATGGCAAACAGAAGATGGACAGTGCTCCAGGCATTCAGCAAGGGGAGGAGGTAGCTACTAAGGCTGTAGTTTGTAGGTCCCATGTCACAGCTGATAGATCATTGTGTGTGGAGAATGAAGCTGAAGATTACAAGGACAGGTGGGCAGTTCTTAGGAGTTAGGTGAATGATATACAGCAGCCTCTGTATATAAGACTTGCTTCTTCCTTGCTTTTAAAGGATTACTTAAAGCCATTTTGGGATGTATAGACACTAAAATTGTAAGTCATCTGGCTTTGGATGCTATTTATGGTAGAACTGGGTTCTTACCACTTCTGAGGTCCATGAGAACATTAAATGCTAAGTACATTTGGGATCCACAGGAATGAGCAATCTGCGAAGTGACTGGTGACAAGTTCAGAAGTTCTGCCCTCAGCTCTATCAGTGATTCACTCTCTGTGTTTATAAAAGGAGAAAAGCAACATATTCTGATCCACGGGGTAGATAAGAAGATAATGTGCACTGATACTTGAATGGCATGATGGTGAGAAGTGTATTACTAAAAGTAAATTAATAATTCTGAACCCAACATAAAGACTGGATGGCATGGCATATCCAGATGGTCAGGATAAAAATGAATACACCATTTTCTTGCTTTTTGAGTACCTTATGTCCTGCTCACTGACTTGAGTGAGGCTCCAGTGAGAAAAAATAGTGTCATTTTGTAATTATAGGACTGTAAAAAAAAAAGCTTTACAGATCTAAATTACAATTGCTAAACCAAACAAATCTGAATTTACTTAGCTTTTGACTGCTTGACTTGGTCATGTAAAAAGTTTTTGATAAATGTAATCTGATTGTACTTTTGAAATAAAGATAGAGGCAGTATAAATATTTGTTTCTTTGTTCCTCTTTTTTTCCCTGTGATTGTAAAATGCTTCTGCTGCTCCAAATAGTAACATTTGTGTTGATAATGATGATTGCATAATTAGGGTTTTTAATTTCCTACATGAAAAATGGGAGTGGTTTTTTATTTTGCTTGTTGTTGTTTTGTGTAAATAGCAAAGTGTTATGGAGTATAATTAGATGTCTTATTCAAGGCAGCATCTTTGCTGCTTGGTTTTGTATCAAGTCTGGCCAGAAGTGGAAATTTTGCAGTTTGCAAGGGGATCATATGAGTCTTTCTCTCAGGCTTCTTCCAACTAAAACTGTTTACCAAGAAATTCTAGTAATAATTTTAGTAGGAAAATTTTCTATTTATAGCTCAGCTCTCTGTTTGTACTCCTGTGTTTTTTTGTTGTTATGTTCCTAGAGAGCTGTAGGAATGAAAGAAAGTACATCTACCAAAGTATTCCTTATACAAGCTGCTTAATATACTATGTACAATATGGTGAATGTTTAAACAGACTTATCATCTCCTATTTATTTTGAGAACATGGCATTACCTGTCATTTACCTGACATTACCTGAGGTAAGAACACAACAAGAAAAAAGCACTATTTATTCCTTGCTTCCTTGCTTGGGATTTTGGTAGGAATGAACAGCTTTTAGTTACAAAATCCTGACATAGTTGCTCCCTGTTTTGTGGAGAATGTGACTGGTGTCATTAGTTTAGCAGTAGTATTTTGAATTAGAGCAGTTAGTTCAGTATTAGTAATTAGCTGGTTTAGTATTAGTATCAGAATACAGAGACATTGTCTGAGCAGCCAGGAATCAAGTTAGGAAAGCTAAAGCCCAGATAGAATTGAATCTGGCCAGGGACATCAAGGGCAACAAGAAGAGCTTCTACAAGTACCTCAATGACAAAATGAAGACTTTGGGAAATGTGGGCCTTCTCCTGAAGGAAACAGGGGACCTGGTTACCCAAGACAGTGAAAAGGCCGAGGTACTGAATCCCTTCTTTGCCTCAGCCTTTACCAGCAAGACTGGCCTTCAGGAATCGCAGGTCCCAGAGGCCTGGCTGAAAGGCTGGGGCAAGGAAGACGTGCCTTTGGATGAAGATCAGGTCAGAGAATACTTGAGCAAATCGGACATTCCTAAGTCCATGCGTCCTGGTAGGGTGCACCCACAAGTGCTGAGGGAGCTAGCAGATGTGCTTGAACACTAGGGAAAACCAAATGTCACTCCCATCTGCTAAAAGGACACGAAGGAAGACCTGGGAAATTACAAGTTGGTAAGCCTCAGCTTGATCCCTGGGAAGATGATGGAACAGTTAATCCTGGACACCCTTTCCAGGCACATGCAGGTGTAGAAAATCATCAGGAACAGTCAGCATGGATTCACCAAGAGGAAGTCATGCCTGACCAACCTGATAAGCTTCTATAATGAAATCACCAGCCTGATGGATGAAGGGAAAGCAGTGAGTATTGTCTCCCTGGACTTCCGTAAGGCCTTTGACCCCATAAGATCCTCACAAAGAAGGTGTTGAAGTATGGGCTGAATGAGCAGACAGTGAGGTGGATTGGAAACTGACTGAATGCCCAGTGTAGTGGTCAGTGGTACATCTGGTTGGAGGCCAGTAATGAGCAGATTGCCCCAGGGGTCACTACTGGGTTCAGTCCTGTTTAACATCTGATAAGGCAAGAGCAAATGGCCTCAAGTTGCACCACTGGAGGTTTAGGTTGGATATTACAAGAAATTTCTTTACTGAAAAGGTTGTGCAGCATTGGAAATAGGCTGCCCAGGGGAGTGGTTGAGTCACCATCCCTGAAGGTATTCAAGAAATGTGTATATATAGTACTTAGTAGCATGATTTAGTGGTGGACTTGTCTGTACTAAGTTAAAGGTTGGACTAGATGATTTTAGAGGTCTTTTCCAGTGTAAATATTTCTATGAAGTTAAATAACAATCTGACTGATGGGGTAGAGCACACCCTCAGTAGATTTACGGATCATTCAAAACATGAGGGAATGGCCGACTTCCCACAGGGCCATGCTGCCTGACCTTGTCAGGCCAGAGAAGTGGGCTGACAAAAATCTCATGAAGACCAATGAGGAGAAATGCAGAGCCCTGCGCCTGCACCAGGACATGCTGGGGACCACCCAGCTGGAAAGCAGCTCTGCAGAAATGGGCCCAGGAGCCCTTGTAGACACCAAGTTGAACAGAAGCCAGCAACATGCCCTTGACCCTAGGGAGGCTAATGGTATTCTGGGCTGCATTAGACAAAGCATCACCAGTAGGTCTACAGAAGTGATCCTTCCCCTCTGCCTAGCAATGGTGAGGCCGCACCTGAAGCACTGAATCCAGTTCTGGGTTCCCCAGTACAAGAGAGACCAGAACATACCAGAGAGAGTCCAACAAGAGCAATTGAGATGACTGGAGCACCTCTCCTGTGAGGAGAGGCTGAGAGATCTGGGAATGCTCATCCTGGAGAAGAGGAGGCTCAAGTGGCAACTTATTAGTATGTATAAATACCTGAATGGAGGGTGCAAATAGGATAATTAATAGGACAAGCTGTTTTCGGTTCTGTTCAATGCTGGGAACAGAAGCAATGGACTGGCACACAGAAAGCTCGAGGCAGCACTCCTGTGCTGTGCAGGCAGCTGAGCACTGGCCCTGGCTGCCCAGAGAGGTTGTGGAGTCTCCTTTCTTGGAGATCTTCAAAAGCCGCGTGGATATGGTCCTGGTCCCACTGAGGAGGAATTTCTCCCAGTCAGTGAAACTGCATATGGATGTCCAAACCTGTTTGACTGCTAAACCCCCATTTATCGTTTCATGAGACTAAATTAGTATATGAATAGTTTAATAATGTATTACATAATAAGGGCAACAAGAATGTTCCAAGAGCCTGAAGATGCCATGGGAGAAGAATTTTGTCTTTAGGTCTCTTGATTTCCTTTTTTCTTTTTTCTTTTTTTCTTTTCTTAGTTTTATTGAGAGGGCAAAGGAATTTTGATCTGATTTAAAATCTGATTTGATTCTTTAGATATGTCCTTCTCTATGGCACCTTAACTGAACATTTGAAGAGCTCCTCGTTGTAAGAGGAAGTGAGAGAGCAATTAATGTCTTTCTCCTTAACGGTTTTCTTCTGATGATTTCCCATCTGTGCAGCCTCCAAACTCTTTCGGTTTTCTTGGCTGAGTTAGAACTTTCTTTCAATGGAAATCTGGGCACTGAAGGGCAGTTGGCAAACTGCTACGTGTGGATGTGGTGAAGGAAAAAGGAAATAATAAATGAATTATAAAAGTTTTGAGTCTTTCAGTTTGGTAACCAAGAGAGCTGGTTCTTTGGGATGGAACTTTTGATAACATAAATGCAGAGCCAGAGAAAAGAAGTATATTAATGAAATATGTCTTGGATAAGGGTGATGTCCTACAGCTTGCTTTTATTCAATAATATCCTACATCTTCATTATTTCCTTAAACACCTGACCTGTTGAATAGAAGTCTGCATCAGAAAATGAAATTAATTATAATCTACTGTGTGGACTTTATTCAAATTCCTTAAATCTTAAAAAGAAAAAAAGAAAAAAAAAAGTGTTTTTGTGACCAAACTGATCTGAAAGACCTGTTCCATGAGAACACTTTTTTTTTTTTTCTTTGTGGTGCTTTAATTTTTCCAGTGTATAGACTTCAGACTTCCGTTGACAGAAGTTACATACATTAAATTAGATATACATGATATATATACATGAACTTTTAGCCAAAAACCATAAAGCAAAACTTTTAAAAGATATATTCTATTTCAAGAAAATTGCTAGACCAGACATAATATGCACTAGTTTTGGCAATCTCCTCCTTAAGTAACTACTAAAGGTATCGTTCTTTGTAAAATCAGCTGTCTGGTGGCTTGGGTTATCAACTATAAATAGCAGAGGACACTGAAGAAAACAGTTTAAATCACAGATGATGTACCACTTATTATTTTGATGTAATATATTAAGTCTCTGTTTTTTAACAATGTGCATAGCATGTAAATAGTATCATGCCATCTCTTCAGTCTTTTAGTGCTTAACTAAAGTGCTTAAATTAATTTGCAAACTCTACAGGAACAGATTATACTTTGTGTTCTCAGGCCAACCTGTAGAACGATAGCCTATAGTGTATTTTGATTATGCTTACTATTGACATTGCAATATTTAATTGAAAAATCTATTCAAATATCCACTCATACTTGCTATTATGAGAGTATATCTTTCCATTATGGCCTTCAAACTCATGAAGTTTGTAAATAACCCACATTGCCTTTTTAATGTCATGTTTCTATTTTCATTTTCCCTAAATAAAGTTGCCCAGTCACTTTTACCACCACCTAAGACTAACTTTTTATCTTTCAATGAGAACATCATGAGGAACTGTCAAAATTCTTGCTGATGTAAAGATATAGAAATAGTATAGATATACTTTTGCTATATTCACAGTTTTGTTATGTTATCACATGAGAAAATTACCGTGATTTAACATATTTTTCAACATTTTCCTAGGAAAATACTTCAGTCATTATTTTTTGTCTCTCCTTTTAGTCTCTCTCTCTCTTTTCTTTTAAAGACAAAGACAGTGTTTTTCTCTTAGGTTTTTCTGAGCTGTATTTCCCCAAGTCCCTGACTTCTCAAAGGTTATTGGCGATGTTCTGACATTACTTCTGTCAGATACAAACAAACTTTGAGAACTGAAGTCTCTTGCCAGTCATTTCTGGGAAGGTGAAAGAAGGTGCTTGGAGTCCCTGCTTGTGCAACTGCTGCTTGACAGCATTCATTCTCCCTCCTCCCCCTTCTCCAGCAAGAGAAATCTCAATCTCCCTGGAGCAAAATGAGATCTAGAGATTTTTTTTTTCTTTATTGCACTATATTCATCATGTATTAATTTTGTTTTAATGACTTGCTTCAGTTGAAAAAAAAAAAAAAGATACAGTGGAAAAGCTTTCCATTTGAGGCAGTCTCCATTAGGATCAGATTAAACGATGAAATGATTGTTGTTTAATGGTCAAACAATTTCAGGAATAAATGTCATGTTGCAAAAAATAACCTCTTCAGTGTCCTTTGGTTATCTTAAGGTTATAAGCTCATTTGCCTATGTCTCTGTAGTCTGGAAATCAGTGTCAGTAGAGATAGCAAGTATGGGCCATAATTACTGGCTCGTGGCAGGATGTTGAGTGTGAAATAACTGCGTGTCATTGAAGAGGTTAGATTAACTGTTAGAGCTGACAAGATATAATTGCTTATGAACCACTTTCTTTAACAATGAAAATTGTGTTGCTCAAGGCTATTGCTTTTTAGCATAGTATCTGTGTCCGGCTGTAGAATTGGTTTTAATTAGAGGTTGAAACAGGCGAAAAGTAAGTTCTCACTTATTTTTAGCTAGGATAAGTATCACTAAAATAGATTTTCCTCAGAAGTATATGAAAAAGGGTAGTGGCAGACAAATATTGGAAAATGGAGATACTGGTACCTAACTGAATTGGAAACAAATGGCTTCAAGCCCTTAGTATGCATATGGAGTGCCTCTCTTTTAATCGATTTCACCTTGATAGTGCTGAACACTGAAAAACACCATTTTACCTGAATTTCTTGGTAGTGTCAGTGTGTAGACTCTAAATAGACCTTTCCAATTTTCTGGTCTTGAGTAGCAAGAGAGGGTTGTTGGTAGTGTAAATCTGACACACGTTGTCAGAGCTCACTTGCTTCGTACAGGTTTGGGGAGGAGGGTTTTATATATCAGGGTTGCTGCAGGATGCTAACAAAGTTCTGACATTATGAAATTGTGACAAATGACATATACAAAGAGGCCCTTGTTAATTTCAAATATTGTTCTGGACTAGATTTTAGAGACAACCAGTGGCTCTTTTCTCCTAGATTATTATTTTCCACTTTCCTGGGGCAGTACTAAGTTTGCTGCACCTCAGAAAGGCCTAAAATCTTCAGAGAGAGCAGTCACTCTTACAGCCCACGATGGGCATCCAGAATCTACTGAGGGTATTTTTCTTTTTTTTCTCTTTTTTTTTTTTTTTAGCTTTTTTTGCCTTATTCTCAAAATTTCTCATTCCTGGAAGAAAGTAAAAGTCCTTCCCATAGCGAGGGTGGTGGCTAAACAGTGGCTTAACACAGAGCTGACCCACATCAAGCTGTGTGATTTATTCTGGAGGGTTGTGTGTCGTTCTTAGATCGAGAATGACTGTGCCTGGTCTGCAACACAAAAACTTCCTGTTTCATATTCAGCACTAATGTGGTGGGTCACCAAATCTTGAGGTGTTTAATATGATATTCAGGAGCACGTAGGATGGGTAGTCATGTGCAGTCCACCTCTTTGTACGCCAAATGCAAATAATCTTGTATTTTGTTAAAAACACAGGAAGAGATTTTGATAAAAATGTGGGAAGTTTTCATTAAAAAATAGTTTGTTAAAAAAATGTTTTGATAAAAATATGGGAAGAAAACTTGTCACTCCTTGAGAGGAATTGATTGCTTTTTATAGGACTCGATCAGGTAACTAAACAGCCTTAAATGCTGTTTTGTATTAATATTTCTTTCTGTAGACTCAGTTTATGTTGTTGGAAAGTAGCTCAATTTTCTACTGTATTTTGAAGAAAATTTGTCAAGGCTTTTAAGAGAAAATGTCAAATTTGAGCTCATCTCTTCTTCCATCAGTCTTTGAAATGATAGGTGAATCCAGTAAAACCTTACAAACATTTTGCTTGGGGAACTTCAGAATATGTTCTCAGGTCTGTAAGACTTCTTGGCCTGATGTTTGCCCTTCTTCCTTCTCACTTTGCTCTCTTTCTTTGTGTATAGAACTGCACTAGCTCAGCATCCATTAGCAGCTGCCAGGGCAATATGTCCTGGGGAAGTTGGGCAGGACTTCAACTAGAGTCACAGAATGGTTGCAGTTAGAAGAGACCTCTGGAGGTCATCTGCTCAAGCAGGGACATCCAGAGCAGGGTGCCCAGGACCATGTCCATGTGGCTTTTCAAGATCTCCCAGGGGAGAGACTCCACAACCTCTCTGGGCAACCTATTCAAGTGCTCTGTCACCTGCACAGTGAAGAAGTACTTCCTGATATTCACAAGCAATATCTTGCATTCCTGTTTGTGTGCACTTGTCCTGGTACGGCACACCACTGAAAAGAGCCTGGTTCATCTTCTGGTTCATCTTCATCTTCTTTGCACCCTCCCTTATGTATTTATAGACCTTAGTGAGAACCTCCTTGAGATTCCTCTTCTCCAAGCTGAGCAGTCCCAGGTATCCCTGCCTCTCCTCACAGGAGAGGTGCTCCAGTCATCTCAATTGCTCTTGTTGGACTCTTTCCACAGCTTTCCAGCTGGGCAGTCCCCAGCATGTCCTGGTGTCTGGGTTTGTTCCTCCCCAGGTGCAGGGCTCTGCATTTCTCCTTGCTGGTCTTCATGAGATTTTTGTCAGTCCACCTCTGCAGCCTGTCAACATCCAGCAGTTTTGATCTGCTAATTCTCTGAATGCTGCACAGTTTGAACACTGTAGGAATAGTTTGGTCAAAGTTAATTCAACACAACAAATAAATCCATTCCCTAATATATTCTAATTTTTCAGTACACCTCCATTAAAACCAAATATGACTCCCAGATTGTTTTTCTTTTGTGCTTAAAAAGAAGAAGGACTGGTATCCTTTAAAATAGTATGTATTAGTGACATCCAAAATAGGGGTTACCCTGTTTAGATGAAACTCCAACTTTTAAAAACTCCAATACATGCTCAGGACATCAACGTCACGTATGTTGTGTGGTAGAGGAAGGCCCTAGAGTGGGTAAAAAAACAGCAGGGCTGAAAAATTGGCAGACATTAATCTCCTCAGTGTTGATGTTAAGCTGTCTGCTGCAAACGAACTTCTGCAATGAGAACCAGAGCAGAAAGCATGCAGCTTTGTTGGTGGATGCTGCTTTGGAGTTTTTCTGCTAGCAGTGGCTGGATCGTCCTAAAAATATGAGAAGACTTTCACAGATAAAAGAAACAGTTTCAAGGAAGTCTGAACATGCCTTGTAATGCCTTTCTCTCTATAAGTACATTAAAGAAGGCTGTAGTGAGGTGGGGGTTGGTCTGTTCTTCCACGTGCCTTGTGACAGGACGAGGGGGAATGGGCTAAAGTTGCTCCAGGGGTGTTTTAGGTTGGATATTAGGAAGAACTTCTTTACTGAGAGGGTTGTGAGGCATTGGAATGGGCTGCCCAGGGAAGTGGTGGAGTCACCATCCCTGGAGGTCTTTAAAAGACATTTAGATGTAGAGCTTAGGGATATGGTTTAGTGGAGGACTTGTTAGTGTTAGGTCAGAGGTTGGACTCGATAATCTTGAGGTTTCTTCCAGCCTAGACAATTCTGTGACTCTGTGAAATACAGAAGCAGGGTATCTACTGGTGTTCTAAGGGAGGCAAGGAGCATAAACCTGTTCACCTTCAAAATTCTTGTTTACTTCCATGTGTTCTTCCGCTGAATAGTTGACCAGGTTGAAGTGGGTAGGTGGAAACTCAGGGGAATTCCATACTGGGGAAGTCTGTGCAGAGCAGAGTACTTTTCTTTGCTGCTCACAAGGTGGAGTACCATACAGGCATTTTTACTGATGGTACTGGCATCATTGGCATGTCTTTGTTATGAACATCATTGTGAAAATTTTTGAACGACTTAGCTTGTTTTTGTAATGACAAAGAAAATTGCGCTTCTGCGGTCTTTTTTGGAAGGACGCATGGGTGAAAGAAAGCTGCTGCAGCTATTTTCTGAGTAGTTCCAGAATTAGAATGGAATGTGCATTTGGGAAAATAAAAGGTGAGTTGAGATATCTAATGGCCAAGCTCTAAGGAGAGGAAAAATACCTGCCTTCTCTGGATACCTTCTATTTTTTGTTTTGTTTTGTTTTGTTTTGTTAAGACTTTCCTGAGAGCAAGGAAGGAATCCAGGCATGTGGATGTGTTGCGATAAATGGGTAACATAATGAGCTGTTTAATGAATGTTTTGAACAGTCAGAGGGACTCTTTCCAAGGACTGCATGTCAGAAAACATCTTGCTTTGTTTGCGTGTGAAGCCTTATTGGCAGCACGGTCCGTGCTGGTGTGTGCACTGTACAGAGCTGAATGCTTTGCCTGAAATCACATCAAGATACTAATATAGTACCTGTTAAGATCCATGGTGGTAGATCCTTCTGTTAAAAATATGAGCATTAAAGCAATGTAGGAGTGGATTAAGGGAGGAAAGGGAATCTCATGTTCTCAGACATTTTATCTTACCTAGAAGAGGACTTGTTTGAAGAGCTTTAAAGGGCATGTATAGTACCTTAGAGGTCTTGAAATACTGAAGATTTCAAGAATATGTGTAAAGTACGTAATAATCATTGACTACAGAGCTTTCTTGTTATCATCCAGCATTGCTGTTCAAATTCCTCCATTTCCAAAACATGCCTGTGAGAATTCTCTGTTCTTTTGTTTCTTCTCAGTTTTTCTCTCCTGATCTGCTTTTTTGTCTTTCCTTTGGGAAAACAACCATTGACTTTTTCTCTCCTTCCCTTGAGGTCACAAGAATTCCTTAGACACATTTGAGTCTTCATCGATGCTTTACCTGCTATTAAGGAAAGTCATCGGCTGCAGGGAAAAAGAAAGAGTAGGAGACCAATTCAACTTGCGGTCACCTGTTTTAGGATGACACAACTGCTGTCTCACAGAAGATTATCTAACATCATGAGCTGATTGCATAAAAAAACTTGGAATCTGGATCCTGCTGCACTCGTCTGGTGACCCGTAAGAAGTAGGCCAGATGTGTGAGCTTTATGAATGGTCTGCCTCACAGTTTCATCCCTTCATCTTGTGTTGTATCATCCAGCGTTTTAATTCAGAATCATGGCTTTCATGAATTTATGTCTCTTGTTTTTCTTGGTGATAAGATCCAGGAATTTTATTATTGTTGTTGTCACTGATGGGGAACTTCCCAGAAAATGAACTGTTTGAGCACTGTGATGTTTTTACAGTAAATAGTCTCATAGATACCACAGCCCCAAGAGCTATAATGGAAACTGGAATGTTATCTTCTAACTTGCTGGAGTGTGTTTCTCAAAAGACAGCATTTTTTAGTTAGTGTCTGGGGATATAGGCTTCCAAAAAGTCATAGAGAAGGGCAGGCCTATTGTCTGAGAGTGTAAAGCCTCTATTCAGAGGTCTGTACCTTGCTTTTTGGGGGGTCTTCAAGTAAAAAAAGTTGAAAACTACTGAGATAGAGCTACGGTTGAGTACTCTGGTCCTACATAATGATCACAGGTTTATGAACAAAGCAGAACAGAGTGCAGAAGGATCTTGAAACACTTCTCAATGGCATGGTGGTTAAGAGGCCATTTTGATACTGAGGTAATAATGGATATAACACACGCATCTGAATTCTGTATCCCAAATAGTCACTGACTGTGTACTCACTCTTAAGTAGGAAGCTAATGTTGGGTCCATGATGACCTGATACGGTGTGAAAATTCTCTAGATTATGATACTCAGATAAAAAGCCAGACTGTCCATGTAGTCAGAAGAGCATGAGGACTAATAGTTGGAGAACTTGGCAGGAAATCAACCATTGCTTTAGGACAATTATACCTACACTGCTGAAGTTGTCAGCAAAGGTATTTCAGTGTCAAAACACACACAGCTTTAAAATTGATATAATGACATGTCTAAAAAATCAGACATTTTATAGTAAAATTGTAAATTCAGAGCACTGTGTCACAGGTTAACTCGGGTTATTTTGCTTTTAAAGTGTAGATAACTATAACTTAAGCCATAAGTACTATTGGAAATGCCCTAGAGTGAGATTCTTGACCTTGATGCTTTGCTCTGATTAAAAGTCAGACCTGAGATTCTGTCTATCTGAGATTTATTCTATCTGTTACCTAGGTTAGAGTACCTGCCTTTGTTACTGTTTTCAATTTCTGACTAAACTAGAGCAACTTTGCAGGTATGAATTTGAACACTCTTGAAACATTCTTTTTAGGATTCCTGCTGCTAAAATCATCCTTTTCATCTAAACAGTTCATATGAAAATTGTCTGCTTTGTGTAAAGATTTTTAAACATACAAAGAGAAAGGTTTTATATTTAAAAATAAACTCTTCTACTCTAGAATGTCCTCAGTTAGAGCCAAACTTTTTCCCTTGTGTAAAGGTAAACAACTCTCCTGCATTTGTGGGCTAATGAGGTAAATTAAGAGGCTGTTGTCATCTATGCAGGCATTGAACTGACTCTGGATGCTTCCAGAAAATGTAATTATAAAACCACTTTCTTGGAAGATGTGTATTAAAAACACTTAATAGGACAAAGTACTATTTAACACAGTTATAATGCAGTTAAATTCATCATGCTATACAGTCTTTTCACTTCTCTGGAAATCTTGTATGAATGCTTTTTTAAAATAATAGAAGGTTCACTTCTGATCGCTCGATAGACTGCAGTGTAATTTGGTATTGCATAAGAATTATTTGAAACTTCTGCCAGTAATGCCTGCCTGTCTAACTTATTCTGGATATTAGAAGGACTCCCATTGCTATTGTGTCTGAATGAATCATCAAAATAACTGAATTTTTCTTTTCCCTCTTCTATGAATAAGAAAGTATTTTTGCTATTTCCAACTGTGAAATAAAGGTAAAAAAGAAAAGTGAAAAGTTGCCTGGTGCAGCAATCAGGAAGGCTGAGACAGGTGGGAATTGAGTCCCTATCCCCAGTTCGCAAGTAATGCCTTTGCAGCTCTGTTTTTCCTGGGCTTCTTACAGTGTTTTGTAAAACTAATAATTTTTCAGTACTGCCTATATTCCAAAAGAAATCTGTACTTGTAAATATATTTTCAGTTGTGATATGAAACTACACAGGATATAAAGTATATTTCCATCCACTGCATCTCTCAGGCTCCTCTCTTGTGAGATGACATTAGCAAAGAGTCACCAAGACATCTAAGCTGACTCTTAACACATTGGCTGATGTGAAAGTTTGTAAGAAGTGTTGTTTTTAGATGTAGTATGGTAAATATAACCTAAAAAGAAAAACAAATGTGTGAAATACAGAAAATGTATTTTTATACTTGGAGTCAGTTTGATGCAAAATTTGAAACCTTAATGTAGGTTGTGCAGGCTGGTTTTGAAATTTTTGTTCTTTAAGTCTAAATGTCATAGAATATCAACACTTGACATTCACATGGATTCTTGGATCAGGTCTGATTCTATTGAGGATAAGCTTTCCATAAATACATAAGTATTTTGTTATATACAGTGTAAGCGAAAGCCATGACTTTGTTGTCCTAAACAACATCACCATGTTTCAGTGCTGATTTTTTTCTGAAAGAAATGTTAATGAAATAACAGTGTAATGGGTAATTGTGTTTACTAATTATTTATGATTGGCATTTCAGTCTTGGTTGTTTACTGTTTAGCAGTAATGTATTTTGGGAGGTAGATATTACTTCACTTCCTAAGAATTAACACATGTAAATTGCTATTACATATGCGTTGCTGTAGGTCTGTTATCTCTGTTTATTGAAAGAAAGAGTAAAAATAAGAATTCTTTTATAATGCAATTATTTTCTCATATATTAATTTGTCTAATATATAAAACTTCCTTTTTATTCAGTACTTGCAGACTACAAATATTTTAATGAACACAAACTGCAGACCAGTAAGTTGCCAAAGAAAACATTTGCATTGTTTGCTGAAACAGTCCTTATCCTAAAGTACAGAAAGATGTATGATTTTAGTCTCACGCATTGTTTTTCATAACACAAAATCATTCTGCCTTTAGGTGGCAAGAAAATGAAACATGCCAAACTGTCTTGTGGGCTGATCTAAAGTACAGTAGGAACAGATGGGGCAACACAGACGGTTAATTCTTCATGTGTGTCTGAGTTAGCACAAAATTCTGGAGTGCTCTGAAATTTACATCTAAGTGGAATATGCATCCTATTTGATTACAAACATTCATGGAGATTTTTCTGTTTGTACCATTGAGCCAAAAATAAGAAGGGGGAAAATGCGATAGGATACTGTGATGAAAAGCCATGGAGGTCCTGGCATGTGAAGGTACTTGCAGCAGATGCTGAACTGTGAGTTCCTGGAGAACTTAATCCTCCTCTCATAGAAAACAAAATAATTTTTGCTGTTGACTTTGAGAGGACCTTGAATCAGATCCATGCATTACAGGTTGCCACGTCTGCTTCTGGGACTGCTGTATCAATGCAAAAAGGAAGAAACTGTGCTCCCTGTTGAGAACTCGTGCTGGAAAAAAAGCAATTTGGCAGCTGTATTCAGAAGTACTTCCCTGTATACGTTGTTCATGACAGCGGTATCTGGATGCATAGCACAAGATATCACGTGTTTTTGTTGTGTCTTGAATTTCATCCTCTCAAAGGCCATCACACTAAATGACTGTAACTTGTGAAAACCTCCATTTGGGATAATCTGCAGCCTAGACAGTAGAGTTTTAATGTTGTAGAAGGGTGTTGTTTTTTTTCTGTGATAGTTTGTTTTAAACAAATCAAAATTTCAGCAACCAAAGTACTTGTAGAGATTAAAATAGTCCTGAAAAGTTGTAAACTGACTTGCTAAAACCAGAGTATTAGTTGGCAAAGGAGTGAAAAATATAGCAGCTGACATTCAAAAAGAGTTATTTTGGGGTACTGGCGATTAAGGTAATTGATGTGTTGATAGAGTAAGAAGCATAATGACAGGGGATTTGAAAAGGTACAAATGTACGACTGAGATGCTAACCTAAATATTTATAAGATTTTGTGGTCTAAATAGATCTATGAAACCAGATTTTGATTGTTTCATGCTGGAAATAAAACTGTGCTTTCTTTTCCCCGGTCAAAGTTTGTGGATTCAATAGAGGTCGAGCAGTATTTCTGAAGGTATAAAGCACTGCCCCACCACTTCTCTGGTATGATACAGTGCAAAGTAGAAACCATATTTTGGTTAAAATTAGCTCTTCTTTTGTTTTAGATATTGGGCTCATTTCACTTACGAGTTGAGTGGCAAAAGATGTAACTGTAATTCCAGAATTTGTCTGGAAAATCATAGTATTAAATCCACAGAGTGATGCATCAAATGAAGCAAACAAACATCAACACCAAACTAAAAAACACGCCCATAACTGAGTTTTCCAGTGGCTGTATAAGATAAACTGCATGAACAGCTGATGGGGCAGAGGTCAGAACCTCAGTCTTCTGCTTTCTGGGAAAGTATCTGTCAACACATGGAGTCATGCTGCCTTTTCAGAAGCCTTTAGGATGTTGCTAATTATTTTTTTCAAAGTGGTATGTTGTCAGCAGGATGAGTATGGCATTGCTTCATGGCTAAGCAGCTTCTGGTGAAGTTATTGTCTTCAAAAGGGACATGGGGCTTTGAGCCCCCTGCAGCTGAGGAATGGAGTGCAAACATTAGATTTACAGAATCATTAAGGTTGGAAAAGACCTTCGAGATCATCTGGTCCGATTTCTTGCATCGTGGGCCTATAGTTTAAACTACCAGACCATCAGACATCCTTTTCTATGTTCCTGAATAGAAGTGATTGTGATTGTTCTTCTGTGAAAACCTCCTTCCTGGTGGTATGGCCTGGGTTTTGTGCACGTTTATGTTGTCAACACCTGCCAGATCAGATATCCTTGTGATATTCAGAGAGTCCCAACCATGTTTTGACGTGAGAGAGGATCAGGAGTGATCACTGCTGGCTAAGAGGGGGCCAATCCAGGCAATTACAAAAACAGACCTTTAGCCCCCTATACAGAACTTGCAGGCAGTGATGAAGAGAGCAGAAGGTGGGCGTGTATTAAAACACATGAGACAATGTGTTTTAATGAACACAGATTTTAGAAATGTGTCGTATATAGGGTAAGAGGATTAAAAATCTGTAGTAATTTGTCTTCAGTGCCGATCGACAGGATGCACTGCTATTAGAGTACTTTGGAAAGTGTGAAACCGAAACTGCATCAGTTGTATTTAAAATTAAGGTAGTGGGTACACTCTCATGGGCAGTAAAAATCTGGAAAGAACAATACACAGTTCAAACTTCAGGAACTTAAGCTCTTTGCCTTGCAGAATGGTTCCCCAGTTTGTAATGAAACAGCTGATTTTTCATGTCCCCATTAATTGCTCTCGTGCTGTGATGAGCGATCAGGCATCATCGTAATGGGAACACTAAAGACCTTTACAGTGGACTTAAATCCTTCTGTACTATTTCTTCTTTTGTCCTCCCCTTGAAGCTTTATGATTTTCACAAGTTTGCTCAGATACTAGAGCAAAGTAGTAGATTAGCTGTTAGTAATAGACACGCAGTTTTGATGTGTTCACTGAAGCTGAGCACTAGCTCAGTCAAGAGCCCCTTCTGTCTCCACTCCCACTAGGGCAGGGATAGTTTACTTTATTCACATTAAATACTTGAGCTAGATCTTCTTGAAATTTTGGGTTTAGATGTACCTAAAGAAAAGCAAGTCACGGAATCTTTTCTAATCTTTTTTACTCAAGAAACTGTAATTGTGGTGGGTTTTTGTTTGGTTGTTTTTTTGTTTGTTAACATTTATTCAGGCTATTACTCACTTGCAGGTTGAAGTCTTGTATAAAACTCAGATCCTCTAGATTATGTTTTCTGAGTTGTTATTATGTGGAAAATTACTACAAGGATTTCTTGAAGTTATTTCATGGCTGAGAGTCAGTGATTTTACTAAAGAAGTTTTTTGTATTTAGGAAGCAGATGTACATGAGGTTTTTCTTCAAGTATTTTCCAGACTTTTGCAGAGTGCCTACAAAAACTTTGCCTTTGGGATTATTATTATTTTTTTTTTTGGTATTAATTCTCCTTCTTTCATGTATTTTCCCATGTTTGTTAGCTGTTCACTTTTCTTCCAGACCTATGATGAAGTCCAATATCATGTCTGCTGCTATTTTCCCTCCCCTTTGAGAGATTTATGCTTGTAAAGTATGTAGCCTGTATCCTGCTGCTACTATTATAGTTCCTATGAGTAAAAACTAAGCTTTTATTATGATTATTTTTGACATTTATCCCTGTATTTGATCTTTGCTAAATGTGATTACTATTACTACTGTGATTCTTTTGAAGTACCTTGGCTGTTTGCTGATGTGATGCTTCCAGATATGTTCGTATGGGACAGCTAGAATTCCTGGAAAAAGTGGTCATCAGTGATGGACCTAAATACATAATAACTTCTGTGTGAATAATTAATTTCTTTGCTGAAAGCCCCCTTTACTGGCACACCCACAAAAAATAAAAGTTCTGTTTTAAACACTGAATCCTTCTGATAGGTCCTGGGGTATGTTTTTCACGATTAGATTTCCCAATACACAGTAACTGGAACCAGTAACTTTCCCAGTTTATCACTTGAGAAAGAAAACCTTGGCACATCAGTCTAATCAGAAGCATGATTCTGTGAATCATGATTCCTACATAGACTTAAGAAGTGTTTAGGGATTTGGGAAGGGGGGATTTTTTTTTTTTATTATTTTCCCTTTTTCCCCTGGCATTTTGCCTGCTTGACCCTGACAGTGTCAGAGGCTTGCCTGTTAGGAAACCTCTCTATATCCCCAGTTACAGATTGCTTTTCTTTTGAAGTATTTACAAATGCTGCACATTCTTTGCAAGGGCAGTATTTATGATTCACTTGACCGAGCCACGTTCTGTTCGTGCTTGCCCGCAGATGCACGTTCAGTGAGCGGGGTGCCGGGAGGAGGAATGGTTTTCTTAAAGTCCACAAGTGGGGGGGTTGGCACCTGGCTTCTGCTCCTCCTGGCTGCCAGCCTCCCTCCTTAACCCTATCCTAGGCACAAACTCTGCTATTTTTTTATTTTTTTTTTCCTAAATACACAGTGGGCTTCCTGCTTCTCCTATGTCTTGGTATAAATGAGTTTGTAAATGCGTGCAAGAGGACCCTTTCAGGTCTTCCATTGAAAAGTTTGGCATTCAACTTTAGGCATTACAAATGCTTCTGTTAAAATGCCAGCTGTCCATCAGCAGCAGGTGTTTTCATTGGAATGAAAAAATCCAGTTTCCAAGAAATCCACAGCAGAGCCCTTGCCAATCGGCCGTGGGACGAGCGGCGGTTTCTTGGTAGCGTTTGCTGTGATTGAGTAGCAAAGTTCAGAGCTCAGTCTCGCTTCTGGCTGATCTGTCCAGAGGATGCAGGGAAGAGAGTTGCACATCATCTCCCTCGTGGAAGCGTGGCATGGAGAGTGCAAGTGGTTGTTTTATGGTTGCTAAACAAATGTAGTATGACCCATGTACTTAACTATTTATGTCTTTTTTTTTTTTTTTTTTTGGAAAGAAATCACTTCTGTTAAAGCCTGAGATTTAACTAAATCCTCCCACCACAGGTCACATTTTAGCCTTGGCCTCTGTTTCCTGTGACCGTGATGCTTAGAGATGTAAGGTTGGGTTATTCCATCATCTTGACATAGCCCTGTGCTGCTGGCTTTTGTCCAGCAACATTAAAGAAATATTTTCTCCCCTAAAAATAACAGCTTTAGAATTTTTTTTTTTTCCATGTAGAGATGTGACAATACAATCTGGTCGAGGCCAGATTGCATCAGTCTGGTGAATAAATTAAGTTTGTTATAGCACTGCTTAGCCCCGATTCTCTTGAGCTGTGAGCTAATATTCTCTGTTGTATCCCTTAGGGTTCAGTTTACTAACTTCTCTTGGAAAAATATTCTCATAACTAGGCGTTTCATGCCATTAAAAATTTGAAATTTTGCTTTTTTTCTTTTTTTTTTAATCCTTGCCTGACTGTTGCATTCAATGTTTGTAGCAGCTATTCAGAGCGTCGCCTGTCCATTTGGAAATGTTCGGAGGTGCCCTTTAAACTGCCTCTGTTCTTGCTGCAGAAGTTCGCCTCCCACCACCGAGCAGATTATGGAGTCTTGCCACTTAGAAATCTTGAGGGAAAAACACTGTGTTCAGAAAATGCTGCTGTATTCGGAATCCTAGGACTTGTTCTAAAAATAAACTTAATTGAAAAGATTTGTTTTCTTTTCTAATGTGGTTTACATCACTGTTTTATTAATATTTAAATAACAGAATGTCGTAACCCAGAGTACAGAAATACTTCTTCTGTACAGAGCTCCCACCAGAATCTTGGAAACCTTACATGAAGCATTATTATGTTTATTTTGCCACTGGCAATTTTGTTGGTTTAATGTTGCAGTACAAAGGCAGATGAAACTCTGCGCTTCCTCCAGAATGAAAGCCGGATGATTAAAGGGTTAAAAGGGAAAGTAATTAATTTTACCAAGTCATTATGCTTACTCAGGAATAATGCTTTATTTGCCAAGGTTATTACTTGTGAGAATCTCTTCAGAAATTACTTGGAAATTTTTGCATTTTCCCTTAAGCCACCAAAATATCTGATGCTTTAACACAGAGAGTAAACCTGCTATTTTTTCTTTTTTTTTTTTTTTTATTTATCATATTGCAGTCACAAAAGAAAAATGTGTATTTGCTATGCTCTCAGATATATCTGCAGAAGGCGAAGTCAGGTTTGAAGAATCTGACCCTAGATAGGTTGTACGGGTGTTTTGGCATTACACGTCTTTGATGTGAAACCACCAGAGGGTACACAGTTGGGTTGAGTAGGAATTGATGGAACTTTACTCCTTCTTGTGTTCGTTTTCCTACAACAGACAGCTCACACTAAGCAAAGCCCTTTAAGTTTAGATGTAGGAAGCAAGAGGCAATCTAAAAGTTTCCCATCACAGGCAGGAAGGTGGAAGGCTGTTGACCATCTGATTTGAATACTGAGAGCTGTATAAATGTGATACAGCCAAGTTTTCCATGCGGGTTATTTTTCCTGGGTATGTAGGATGGAAATGAAAAAAATTTGCATTGCAAAAATTCAGTAAAATGGCTTCTCCTTGTGATGGAAGAAGTGTTTTTGCCCAGCTTTCAGTTCCAACCGCTGTTGAACAAGGAAGGCATTTACTCTTCAGAAACCTCTTTTCCTCCGAGACCCAATTCAGAGATGTGTTACTAGGATGTTCGTCAGAAGTGGCCACAACCCGTTTCCCTCTCTTGGTCCTGCAGGGGAGGACACCCGGACAGCTAAGAAATACTTTTTCTCTCTGAACATAAATACCTTCCCCTAGTAAAAGCAGGGAGCATCACTGCTTGAGCAGGCTGATTCTGGCTGATAGAGTGCGCAACCAGCGCATGGACTGGCTGAGCTCATTTTTTGCTAAATATTGGATCACTCACTGAGCAATTTACCCAGTCCATTTAAAAAACAAACAAACAAACAAACAAACAAAAAAACCTGTCTCCTTCCTCAGTTTCTTTCAAAATGTTATTAAATGCCAGAAGAAAATAATTTTTTGCATCCTTCTCTCTCTGGACTTCTCTCTGGACTGTGCATTGAGAAGAATGCATTCAATGAAATTTGTTCTGCTTTTCTGAAGGCTTTACCCTTCCTTGGATATTTGAAGAGAAACTAAAATGAGGCATTTATTTAAAAATATAAAAAGGGGTGCTCTACTTGTCTATCAGGATCACAGAGTCAGTATTTGTTTGTTTTTCTTCTTTGTCACTCGGTGCTGTTAGAAATGATTATGGATAATTATCTTTACCAGATGTTTTTCTTCTTATATTGAAAGGATGGAGCCTTTTAAAAATCCTTCCTTCTCTGCAGTTCTTTTTTAATATGAAGATTACTGAACCAAATCTTATACCCTGACAAGAAGCTGAATATAGATAAAGTAAATTTTGATAAATTATATTTTTAATTTGCAATTATTTCACTATATTAAGCACAAATTGCCTTGCTTCCTATCTGTTTCCCAACAATTATCCTTCTATATTGTCTTTTAGTAATTTGAAGTGAAATAATTGGATTAATGCAAAACTACAATGACTGGCTTGCAAATGAAAATCAATTTTCCAAGGGAAAAAAAATTATTTTTAGTAACTTCACAGTTGCAGCTTCAACTGAAAGCTTACGGCAAGCTGGCATCTCTTACAGCGGCTACCTTGGATATATTAATGTGGATCTACTGAGTATATTGATTTCTATTTCCTTTTTTTTTTTTTTTCCTCCTGTCTGTATGTCCTCCCATAACCCGGTATGATTATTCTAAGTGTGGTCATGACAAAAATAGGTACTCAATAAACTCAGATGCAATGAGCCTAAGGTTAGTTTAACATAATCAGGAGCTGGCTTATGAACAGGTTTATGACCTAGGTTTTATCTCGGCAAGCTTGAGTGGGAGTACAGAGCAATTTGGGGATCAGCCAGTGATTTCTGTTTGTCTTCGGGTACGAAAGCGATGGGAAAGTGGTGAGCAGTGGTGCTTTATAATCACTCTTCAGACGATTACTTTGTATGTGTGTATAAAAGTTTCACTTTTGTTATTATTTGAAAATTCCGCGTATAAACTTGAGGATTTTCTTGAAATCATTTTTAGCCGCGTGAGAAAATTAGAGTAAATTAGCAATGATGGTGAAGGGGAAAGCTTTTCTTAAGACCAAAGGAAAGCATGTTCATTACTCTTTTTACAGTAAATCACTATTTAAATGAGATAAAGATGAACCGTTTGGACACTTTGTGTATCTGTTTCAGCTCCAGGCATCCGTCACTGTCTGTCCTACGTGGAGTGATGGTGGATGCTGTTGTAGAGGTGAAATTTTTAATGGGCTTGTCTTCTCACCAACTTCCAGCTGTAATTCTGCTGACGCTAATGGCAGCTGCATGACCCTTTTAGACTTTAAAGATGTTTTAAAATATCCAGTTATCTATCATAGCGATGTGATATACCAGTAGGTAGAGACAGAAAGTTAACCAGACTCTAGGGAAAGCAAGTTTCTCATATCTGAAGTCACCTATGCTTAAAAAAAACAGTATGTTTTCCTTTTCGGCTGTCCAGTGCTTCAGATGAGCAGCTATTTTTAGCAAAATATAGCAATATGTAGCTGTTTGCCTCAGATCTTATCTTTTGCTGTGGTGAGATCACTTAGCTAGAAACAATTAGATGACATCCTTTCTTCTTCTTTTCATGCGTCTTCTCTTTGGCTGTGTAGAAAACTCTCTGTCCTCACCTGCTCCTTTAGCCACGATTTTGGAAGAGGGGGCAGTGCGTGTGATTGTTTTGTGCAGTGACTGTTTTGGCTCTGATTTTCCCTGCATCCCTTTCCTAAAAAACTGCTCTTTGAGAAGGTCTCTAGTTCCTCAAATTTCCCATGAAGTTGTCTGAAGATGGCGATTTTTGTCCCAATTCCTACTGCTGCTTTGTTGTTTCTTGGTTTGAACCTGCCGATCCCTGACAAAGACCAAGAAGGATATAATTTTTCACCAGGAGAAGATGCTCTATCAGCCTGACAGAAAAAATCTGGTAGCCTGATGCCACCTACAGAGGAGAAGATTTGAGATAGGGCCTCTCTGTATGCAGATATACTTGCAGCGGAAAAGATTTCCGTAAGCATCGTGTCCATCACTGGTGCTCACACTCAGGTTTCAATGTGCACACATATTCTTCTTCCATCATTTGGTAACTCTGGAAACTATTCTCTCTGTTCATGCATATTTACGAGAATTATACACAAGCCTTTTACTCTGGGTGTAAATATTCAAAGAGACTGTATTTCCTTAGAAAGCTACCATAACATTAATTTTTAAGCGGTCTTCTAATGAAGGTTATTATTAAGTTGAAGTAAAACTAATGAAATGCAATTCATGGGGGTTTATTAGAGTGATAATTTGGCATCATGCATCTGATTAATGCAAATGCGGGGTGAAAGGTATATTTAAAAATGTCATGGCAATGCACACCTGGCATCCTGTGACATTTCTAACAGGTTACTGAATCCTACTAGTCTCTATATCACAACTGGGAAGGAGCATTTAATTCAAGGAAAACACTTCTGTGGCATTGCTTGAAAAATTGGAAGAGTGTTCAGAGCCTTCTGAATCTGCACTGTGTCTTTGTGCTCATTGTGTTGTGTTGTTTTTTTTTTTTCAAGTGACTTTTTGCTGCTGGTTCTAAATTGGGTGACAGCTATTTGTTTTTAATTTAAAAAGGCCCGATTGGTCGCAATTAGCCAACTCGCGCTGAATTGCTTTTGGTTTCCTGGTTGCATAAGCCTACCAGGAAGGTTGTGGGAGGTCACGCTGCCGGGGAGAGAGCGGCTGCAGTTTGGGTGTGCTCCGTCTGAACTAATCAGAAAAAAAATGTTTGTAAAGCAGGGAGTGGTTCCGTGTTACTTTTTGCGTGAGGAGAGGAACTACTTACATCTTTTTTTTCTCTCTCTTTTTTTTTTATTTTTTTTTTTTCCGGCCATGCGAGAGGGTTCAGTGAATGTGATTACCACGTGTATTTTGCATTGCACTATGTCCATAATTTGTAGGCACCTATGGATATTTTTTTTTTTCAGGCTCCTCACGTGCCATAGGCAGGGAGATGAACAAAGATCTTCTATACGGTTGTATAAAACTCCCCAGAGCAGTGTTAGGGAGCTGTTCTTCCAAATTATTGTAACAAGTAACATAGCGATATAAGAAAGCGATGCTGCTTCAAGTGGGCTTCCTCCTCATTCTTTCCTTTCTTGGATTTTCTTTGCTGAAAAATGCTTTCAGCAAACTTCATAAGAAGCTCTTCATAAGAAGTGATTTACTTAAAGCTGTCCTCTGCCCTTCCCTTGCAACCAGTGTCCCTTTTACTCACAGAAAAGGAGGATGGATAACCTGTAAATATATTCTTTCAGCAGTGAATGGTAGATTTAGCCCTGCTCTGGATCAAGCAGCGCTAAAGCAAAGCAGGACAAAGTTATTTAGCTTGCTAGGGAAAGAAGCTGTTGCAGCCCTACTTTTGTTGTGGCTCTGGAGATGCAAATTTCTGATGGCAGTAAATAGAATAGGCTGATTTGTATATTCCACTGGTAGAGACGTGACACATCAGTGGAAGAAAAAAACCTGTTCTCTACATGCCTGAAGACTTTTACTATCCCCACTTTATTGGGGGAATAGAGAAAAAAATTGTACCAAAAAATGATCCCTCACATATGCCAGAATATGAAGATTTTACACAAGTGAAATACTAAAATTATCCAAGGATGACTGCACACCTCTGCATTCTGTCCATTCTGTACACCACTGCATGCTGCAAATTATTGCATCTCAGATTTAAATATCACACTTCCCGTAAGGTTTTCAGATTTTTTCTGGTCATGAAACTGATTTTCCACTGGCATTTGTGAAACTGGCCAATCTTGTGGTATGAATACTCCCATTTTTAGAACATTTGATCTTAAATATTTTTTTAACCAACATGAATAATGCACATGTTGTGGCAAACTGTGGATCTTATTTATTTATTATTATTTTTAAAATATTGTATTCTTTGTTAGAAAAATATAGAAAGAGAAGGTATAAGGAGAATACTTATGCTTCTGGAGGTCATCACTATAAAGCTAGGGCTTCTAGTAAGCAAAAAGTCGTGCTTTCTGTGTGAATTGTGATCATTTGGTTTATATCCATTGCAGGATGCATTGAAAATAACCTGGCACACTGCAAAATGCCTGGAGATCAAACTGTGTCCAAAGGCTAAATAAATACTTCCTCGCCTTCTCTGATGGCAGAGGCATTATCTGCACTTTATATCCTGGGAAACTGGAGTGCTGGAAGATGGTAAAGGCTTTCCAAGGTTAGTTAATGAATCAGAGGGGAGGGGTTTTGCATCTGGAAAGCTCAATCCCAGTCTTCTTTGCCTAAAATACCTCATTTCTTTATTCCAAGATAAATGTTTGGAACTAAGTGGTTTTTTTTAAACTTGTTTAAAAATCACACCTGCCCGGCCAATAAATACTGTATCAATCAAAAATGACAATTCTTCTGTTTACTGGTCTATGGTATTTGGTGCTCTGAGCAGCTTTATTTTTTAAAGCAGGTATATATTTTCTAATGAACAAGAGTACTTCTACACTGTATTAAATAATGCAATCTTTAACTCCGTGAAGCTTGACTTTGTTTCCAAAATCATGATGCTGACCAGAAGAGTTCTCTATTTGCTGTTGCGCTCTTGCCTTCTTCAAGTTTTCCTGTTTAATTCAGAAGTGTTTGCTGTCTGTGTGTCAGAAAGCAGGGTGGAAGAGCACAGTCTGTGCTGGAATTTTACTGAGTTTATTTCCATGTTCTCATCTTAAACACATCGGATTTGGTAAAGATTTGGGGCCAGCTGATAGTTGAATTGTTCTCCTGGAAATGGAATGTAAAGGTCGTGATTTTGACACTCGCTCCAACTAAGTGAACCTCCTTGTTCTGTCCAGCTTTAAACTTATGAAATGATTGAAGGATGCAATCCAATCATCTCTTTACCATTGATGAATTAATTTGACAGTTAATAACAACCTTTTAGACTCGATTCCTTCAGAATTAGTTTTAGACACATGATCTTGCAAATTTGCTCAGCCAGTGTTTTGTCACAGAACCCAAACATCTGATTAAATGCAACCCAAGAGAAGCATTGGTCATGGTCCACGTGGGGTCAGGATATGATTATTCTTCTTATTTTTGCATCAGGAATCTAAACAGTGTCAAAAAACACCAAAAGTGTTTTTACTAGAGTTTGTTTAATTCTTTTCTAGTACAGCTTATAATTCTTCAGACAACTGATATAACTTATGCTGGCAAAAAATCAGTTTGCTAATAGATCTGTCTGATTTTCACAGCATCTGTGAAAGTCTGTTGTCATACAGATGTGTGTGCCATTGCAGCTTTATGGAGGCAATGTTTCTCATGCAGTTAAAATGCAGTGTTTTTGAGGCTGCTGTCTTAAAAACCTTGTTGGGAGTTGTCAGTAGATTTAATTTTTATTTGATTTTATTTGATTTTATTTTCTGTTTCTCTTCTTTCTTCTGTCTAGTTTTCTTCTAGAGTGGTACCCATATGATTGCAGAGCCTTGTTCAAGGAGTAACCCATACCACCTCTTGTGCTCTCAGCTAGCAGCTAATGCATCGTTTTTCAAGTCTTGAGCAATCGGTAACAGAAAGTTTCAGTTTGGTAGCTTTAGGGGAGTGAAAAGATGTGTAGGAAGTGCTTGTAGTGGCACCATCATGACTGTCTGCTCTTTTCTGTTTGAAGTTTATGTTCTTTACCTTCTTTGGTTTTATTTTAGCCTTTCCTCACTTACTAGGTTTGCTTTCAATATTTTGAAAGATACTCAAAAATATATATTAAAAACATTTTATTGTTGTCTTTCAGGTACTTTAGAGGGCTTCACATCCACTAGGATGTTCTTTAGACAGGGTCAGTGAACTAACCATTACACGGTAGCCTCCAGGCTGATTCACACAACCAGGTGTGTGGTGCTATTTCCAGAGTTTTGCTCTGGAAATAGAACAAGTGGCCTAAAGGAGTCTTTGTGCGATGCCTGTCTCTGGGCAGGATGTCACATCTTTCCCACTTCCCATAATGTGACCGATAGTCTGTGCTGCTGCAAACTTGGAAGGTATGAGGAAATTGCAACAGAGTGATAAGAAATTCAACTATTTCCTATGTGCAGCAGTTAATACATTAACAACCAAGTTCTCTGTCCCTTTCTTTTGGTTTTGCTGGTGAATGAGGAGATGAAACAGAATTGTGAAATTGGGACTTGGCTGATAAATGCCAACACTTAAGGCAATGCTGATTCCACATCAGGAATCTTCAGGGTGAAGATTTGGGTTCTTCCTTAACCTGGCTGGGGAAATACTTTGGATACCTAAAAACCAATCTGCATTGCCTTCACCTAGTCCTGAGACCTACAGGGATTCTGTTGAGCAGGGACGGATTAGCTGCATTAATGATACTCTCCCTGGCTTCATCAAAGCTTTCAACTTTGACAGGGGAAGCAGCTCTTACTTCTGTCAATGAAGCCTGAAAATTGCAGGTTTACAGATTTAGATGAAGTGCAGAGAAGAAGCCCTTGGTATTTACATAGACTTTTTATCCATGTTGTCTATAACAGTTGCAGACAATGTGAGATTTAGACACTATTCTTTTTTCAAGCAGATAACTAGAACTTCAGTACTCAGTTGCAGGCTACATTGGTTTTCTTTCAGTCTTCTTCTTGAATCTTTCTTTTTTTTTTTTTAATGGGATCTTTCATGAGAACTGGGAGACCAAACTTTCTTGGGACCTTTGACATCATTTATTAGTACCTTTCGGCATTTTGAGACAACCAAGTCATTTTCTGTGAAAAATAAACTTATGTTAATTTTTTCTCTAGCATGGAACAGCTGATTCCTGAAAAATATTCTGTGTCATATTTACAGATATGTTGATATGCTGATAAGTTGTAGCTCATTTAGTGTGTCACTGGGGGGTTTTGCAGAGACATATTCCTGTACATGTTCTTAAGATGCCTTAAAACTAATATCAGTCATCTGTGAATGCTGAACTTGACTCATTTATCTAACATTAAGCAAGGATATAGTATGACAATTGCCCAAGTATGACATGGGAAATGAGATCACAGAAGTTCATTAAAAAAGGAATGAAATCCTTGATTGATTTTGAAGGGGGGGCTGTAACATGAAAAATTCCATTTACAAAAGCAACTTCATGGTTTGAGGGAAACATTGCATAAAGTACCAACAGAGTAACTAGATGTGGGAAATGAGTCAATCTAGTAGTCTGAGCATGGGATTAGGATTTAGGTTCACTTTTCTGTTGGTGCTGACTCACCATGACCTTATGCAAGTAATTGCAGTTTTCTACGTATCAGCAGCTCAGCCTAAAAATATGCTATCCCTCTTACCTTCTTTTAATGCCTGCAAGTTTTGACTGGCAAACAAAAGGACAGAAGTACTTTAAATAATTTTTAACATTTTTTCAATACTTGTCATATTTTTTGAAACACTGATTTTTTTTAAGCTTCTTTTTCCTGTTTTTATTGCTGTTTTGCAACGTCTTTCTCTGCTGCTCTGAGCAAAGCTTTACAAAGAGGAAGAATTGACTCTCTATTTTAAAATTAAAGCAACAGTATTATAAAAGATTTAGCAAACATGCAAAGTAAAAACAGGAGTAACTTTTCTAATGTCCTTTGATTGTGGTAATTGTAAACCTGATTAAAACAGGCATATTAGTTGCCAACGTAGTTTTGCCAGCACAACCTCTCCAGCCTTGTTTGGTTTAGGAAAAAGGGTATCAACTAACAAAGGAAACCCTTAGGGATTACAATAGTAGGTAAAAGCATTCTGATAAAGCAGGATGGCATTGTATTTAATCAGACAGCTGAAACTCCTTTTTTAAAAGCAACCTCATCTTCTTCAGACAGCATGGCAAAGGAAGTTCTTCACAGTTCTTGAACTGTGTCAGGTTTTGCAGTAACTGCTGAAGATGATACAGCCCTTGCTTGTCCATCACAACTTTTTCTGCTCTTAGCACGAAACGCCTTGCCCCATTCTGTTTCTCCTTCCTGTGTTTTTCATGGGTTGTCAGAGCTGAAGAATTATTTCAGATGTAGCTGCTGATTTAATGAATCATCCTGTCAGCAAAGAAGTTCTTGAGCTGGGGATTAAGCAAAGCAGGAATGTGATGCTTTCGCTTGTGGGTAAGAGTGACTGCGCATTGGGTTACGGACCAGCTATTGCGCTTTAGCGTCAAACACTCCCATAATCTGCATTCACTTTCGAGTCTGGGCAAGCCCTTAACAATACTCATTTAGATTTGAGTACAAATGCTGCCTGTACACAGCTTGTAGGAAGGCTGGTGTTTATTGACTTTGCAACATATTGCTTGCAATAGCATTAGGAAAGAAAGATTGGAGAGGAATAAATCAGTGGACTGTGGCTCAGCTATGCTGGCCAACTGAAAGACTTCTTTCTTTTCCTGCTTCTGAAAATTTGTCTCTAACCACATATAGCAACACTACCACATAAACTTTGAACTGTTATATTAGTAAAAATAATATATATTTGCAATGTACATGATTATATATATAAAGTCTGTGAATCACCATAGCTGGATAAGAACAATTCATAACACACAACCAATTTGCTACAACACTTAGCTGCACTGTAGGATCTTGTATGTACTTATAGCTACTTATATAGCAGGTAACTGCTTTTGTCATTTTTCTCCTCTATTGTGTTTGCTTTCAGTACAAATCTAATAAATATTTATATACTTACATTAAAAAAAGGTAAGTGGCTTTCACAGGACTGACTCAGAAGTTAAATATAACACAGGCCGATGTAACTATCAGAAAAAAAAAGATTGACTATTTACATTGAAAAAGAGAATAGGACTTAATGTTTCTTTTGATAAGAGTAGAGCCCAAGCATTCTCTATTATATATAGAATATTCAAATCTATATTTAAAGGCATAAATATATAAGCCACTGATAAATTACTAACTTCTCTTAGAAAACATGTTTACTCTGTTGTAACTTAGTGATTGAAAATGTCACTTTTCAGTAAATGATTGCCAAAACCTCTTTCATATATTCTTCACTAAATGTGAATTTGTGACTCTTCCATTACAGATTCTTTGTAGAAGAAAAGGAGGTTACGCCACTTCTTTTCTCTCATAATTAAGATTTTGATAATGCAATCAGCCACATGTATGTACACCCCTATAGTTAAAGTATGTGTGCTACAAAGAATCAAAGATGTCCAAAACCCACCACAGCAATGCACTCCCAAGCAAGCGCTAGGGTCCCTGTGCTCTGCTCAACAGAAAACACTGCATGGGCATTGCCATCACACTGCTACCCCCCAGTGGTCAGGAGCTAGAATTCAACTTTAAAAAACGGAATAAAAGCTTCATCTATGGATTCATCTCATTTAAAAGTAAGTTACTATTTTTAGCAGGATGCTGCTTGTGTTTTTTCTTAATATTTGGTTAAGACATTAGATAGAGGTTACTGAGAGATTGTAAAAATCAGCATGGGTTCTTTGTTTCTCACCATTTTGTCACACAGTCAATGTTACACTTAAGTTGCTGTAAGAACTGGCTTTTCCAACAACTTTTGTGGATTGCCTAAAGAAATAACACCTGGAAATTTCAGCTACAGAATCAATACAAACATTTTAATATACTGCAAAACATAAAATGAAACATATTTAAAGAAGATTAACAAGAAATTTCACTGGCAACAGCTATTTTGTTGAGTTAAAATATTACAAATATTAAAATATTGGTATCTACCTCCAAAGTAGTTTTTATGCCTCTGGCATCCTGCAATGTAAAAGAGCAGTGTAAAGAGTAAATGTGATCACAAGAGACATTAATGAAATAAATGGTTGGTTCAAAGGAAAAAATAACCTCTAGCAAGGTGTGGAAATACTGTTCGTCTATGTGACTTTTCTATTTATTGTAGGAAGCAGAATTAGTAATTATAAACATATTTATCATCTCTTTCTAGGAAATAATAGGTGGACATTAATTATGTGTATTGTGAAATGCTGACACTAAATTAAAAATATTTTTATTTTTAGCTAATATTTTTTATCATTGCAATATGTGATACATTTGTAGAAATAATAATGATTTATTCATTGAAACATTGCAGGAAACATTTGCCTCATAATGTGTTATTGCTTCATAACGATATCTCTTAGAACCAATAGAGGATTAAATTATATTCATGCAGGCTAATGATATACCTTTAAAGGTTATACCTTTAATGTCAAAATTAGCACTATAGTATCTAAATTCTAAATTCTGTCTAAACCAGAATTCCTTATAATTAGTATCAAGTTAGTACTGGAGCTGTCTTCACATTTTGCCTTGTAAACTTGGCACTTGGGTATTGTATATCCTCAGTATATCCTCAGTTACATGCAGGTTCCGTGTAAATTTTGACATCTTCATACAGATAGCTTCCATGTACTTCCTCCTCACCATTGGTTCAACTATAGCAAGCCATTTCTAGGATTGTTTAATTGGTAGTCTTTGCCAAACATCAAGACCCAGAGTAACTCTGCATCTGCTCTCTGTAGCTTAGCATCACAGGGTATGCTGGGGTGGTTCATGGTTAAGAGGGCTTTTTCTTCCATTTCAAGAACCTGCCTCAATCTTCTGAATATAAAAAAGGGTGGTTGGTGGTCATCATTTATTATTCAAATCCTAATTTGTAGATTATAATAGATGAATCTTTCATGCAAGACAGAAAAGAAAAAAAAACCTATACTAATAAACCTCTCTTCTGCAATAAACAGTGGTTTCTACTTTTTTTTTTTTTTTTTCATTTTCATTTTTTGCTGTTAACATATCTGCTTGTACTCTAGTTGGGTTCTGTTCATTGAATATTTCTCTTCCATACTGGATAAATGTTAGTGTAATCTTAAAATTGATTATATTTATTCTTTTTTATTATTATTTTTATTTATTTTTTTTTGTGGCTCTTCAGTCAAGTGGTTGGAACCAGCTAGCAAATATATTTAGAACACGAGTATTTTACTTTGTGTATGACTAGGTATGGAGACGTACTTTATGTCACTCTCCTGTTCAATACAGCTGGAGCTTTCTTATCCAGAAAGATGTCTCATCTCTTCATAGCAATGCTAATGCACATTCTCTCAGCAAAGGTTTTTGTTTTGATATTGATTCTATGTGCTCATTGAAAAGGATTCCAAATAGGTAAATTAAACAGCTAAACTCAATTGCATGATTGCAATGACACCGTGTATCAAATGACAATAAATGCTATTAATAAATTTAAGCTGAATCTCCAAAGTGTAGTTATTCTCAGTGCTTTATTATTCATAAAATATTTCAATGGTTACTGTAAATCAGAGGATGTAAGCTCACACTGCAGGAGACCCTTTCTGATTTGTGTGTGGATTTTTCCAGTATTGGCAAAGATGCCAGACTTTATAATCCTGTCTTTTTTCTTTATATTGCCCCTTCTTCTGTGTCAATGCTGCTATAAGGACCCTCTTTCTCATTTCACACATCATGCCACTTGTCTGTCTCCATTAAAAGTCTTTAATCTGCTTTTGGGATTCAAATGGTAATATGAAAATAGTTGTTTCTCAGTTAAAAACTGATGTATTTCTTCCTCAGGCGGTTATAGTGCATTCTTTTTGTACCTTGATTGTTTAAAACTGCAGGCTCTTTGGGGCAGTAACTTCTTATTTTGTGCCCTGGACCGTATTCAGTCCATTTTTGGTCCAAGTATAGATAGCACCAAAGGGATGCTTCAAGGTACAGCAGGTTTGGCATTCAACTTCAGTGATTAAAACATCAGGAAGTAAAATTACCCTAAAATGTCTTTAAAAAAATCTCAAAAACTGTGAAGAAAACACTTCCCCCCTCCATTTTCCATGCTTTATTTGAGAGAATATTTTTAGTTATGTTTTTCATTAACCTTCCCTCCATTGAAGCAAGGTCTTAAAATAGAGGAGTATAGAAAAAATAGTCTGTACTGCAAATGTGAAAAATACATCATTGACCAGTGTCTCGAACGTGGACAGACAATTTATTTTTTTTTTGCATATAGAAAATGAATATTGACATTCCACCAATCTTAAAAAAAATAAGAAGGAATCACCTGCCTTCAGAATTATAACCCCAAACTCTTTCCTAATGCAGATGAAAAGCAAAAAGCCTGGTGCCTAGCAGGACCCATTAATCAAATGGGCTTCTGGGGCTTGGTGCTGTGCTCCAGATGGATGAGGTGGTCACAGGGAGGATGGAGGAGCCCATTAGATCTCAATAACCAACCTACCTCTAGGCTTCCTGCCATTCTCATCATGTATTAGCTTGTCAGTGCCCGTCCGCATTTTTTCCCCTGTGGGCTTCTCTTGTGAGTTTTAAGACCTTCATTAACTAACAGGTATATAAATTAAACTGTGACTGCCAGTGGAGCATAACGGGGCTTAAGGACATTGTTTGTGACTGCACCCATGGCACTATGTTGACAGCACATTCATCCATCGGCCGTTTACCACTCCAGTTAATGAAAGAAAATATAAGCCCAGTCTTTTGTACAGCTTCTGCATCTTCTGAGGGTAAGGGAGCTGCATTTTGACATACAAGTGAAAGCCTTTGAAGGCTCTGCAATTCTGATCCGTAGTTCAGAGAGGAAACTCCGGTGAGATGTAATTTCTGTTTTGTAGTTAAAACACCTAATGCATTTGCTGTATGCTCATATTTGTGCATGGAAAACTAATTTGAAGTTGTGCCGATACTTTGAAAGCAGCAACTACAGCCTCATTAGATGCATAGTCCTCTAGCACTCTGCACAACTTTAGAACAAATGAGCGCACTTAGAGGCTGCTGCTCAGTGAAGCTTGGTCAAATGCTCCCTTGAAATCTCTGGCTGTCATTAACCAGCTTGGCTGATTGATCACCTTTCAGTTAGCAACCTGAAAAATTGGCTAGGAGCTGTGGTATTAGAGAAAAATGGTTAGGGCCTCTGCAGCTGGTGGGATAAATCGATGGAACCGCTTTTAAATCAGCACAACTGATTTTGAGCTTGTCGTAGCTTGTAGGAAACATCCTTTTTTTGGGGTGCTAACTGCTGTGTCTTTAGAATTGCTAGTGATGGTAATTTCAGCCCAGATGAATGAAGCCAGTGTATCATATGTATAAAAAGACAAGTGTAGTTTTTCTTCTGTTTCCACTGTTGAATCAGCAGGGCTACAGTAGCAAGATGCAAAGTGCGAACGTGGTTTAACTGGCTGAGGAGGATCTCTGGTGTAAAATTAAAAACAAAAAAGAGGAGAAATAAAAAAAAATAATAAAAAAGAAGAAAAGAAAAAGTAGTATTAATGACTTTTATTGCCAGACTTCTTGCTAGTATATGGCCATATGAGTAATCTGGCTGAAAGAAGAGCGTTATGTGTAGGTGACTCGAAAATTACTCTTGGTGTAGGAGCTTTTGCTTTATTAAAGCCTTTCTCACATCCAGGTGCCTTCAGCACCTTTAACTACTGTCTGGAACCAATTAATAAACAGTATCTTTGTGCAAATGAGATTTTGGACTAATCATATTTTCTTAAAGTATTCCCAATGTGTAGAATAGCTAGAATTACTTTTCTTGCAATTAAAATAGCCTAACGTACTAATAAAGCTTTTCTTTGAAGCCTAGCTAGCTGAAAGGAGATTGAAAATCACCCTGCAGATTTAAAATTTTCATCATACACCTTAGATCTGTTTAATACATTTTTAATATTTTTTTTTCAGCTTGTTTTCTATGACTTTGTGCATGGAGAACGTTCTGACATAACTCAGCCTCCAGCACAAGTGTGCAAAGAAAATGGGTTGCTCGGGCTTGGAAGTTTTGGTGGGTTCAGTGATTTCACTGCAAAGAAGAACTTGCCCTGCCTTTTTGCTCTGAATTACTGGTCCTGAAACATGCACGCCTGGTTCTCAGCCAATGAAGCTCATAATACACCGTCTCAGCTCAGAAATACTGAATATTGATGGCTGCTTAACCTGTAATGCTGTGTAGTGCCCCAAGGGTGGCTGCCTGTACCCTTCTGTGTCACCACACGGGGGAGAACCAGGTGGCACGGGCATGATTTTGTAAGGTTTGTCCAGCAAACTCCTCAGATTGTCATCACAGGGAAAAGATAGGCCGCAGACATTCCTCAAGTACTTAATTGCTTAGAAATTGGTTGAATCTCAAAGGTTTACAGTACCTATATTAAATACAAGTAAGCAATTATGAGAAAACAAGCATTTTAAATGGAAGAGAATAGATACCAGGGAAACGTGATCAGGAAACATAAGAGGAAATCTGATTAACCACATCTATTTTTAAAAAATATTTTCCATGCTTTCCACTTTCATGTGAAAGGCCAGTGAAATAAATAGGACACTCGATCCGCATCCCAGAGGATAGCAGAGCTTCTTGCTCATAAATGCTCTTGAAGACAACACTTCATTGAGAGGTTTCATACAGCATAATCATATCTACCTCGAGGGCAGTATGCTAAACCTAATCTTACAGCAGGATGTAAGACTTTCATAACCTGTATCCTGAGTGGAAAAACATTTGCAGTTCTCCATCTCTGGTCAGGGTTTGATTGTTTGTTAAAAATACTGCTGTATCTAAATTCATAAGGTTGGTCAAGAAAGCATAGCAACCTTCTGACTCGTGTAATAACTGCATGTGTGTGATATTTTCTCTTGTTGAAAAGTTTGTGATTTGAACAAAGGTAATCAGGACATGCCAAGTGAAGAGTAGTTGCAATTGCCTTATCAAAAGATTGTTGTTCTCTCTGTTCTTCTTACAAAGTGCTATGAAATAGGAGTGACCTTTATGAATTAGGTATGACCTTTGAGTTTGTAGTTAATTTATTGACATTTTATGTCTATATCATTGTCCTGCAACAGCACTGTGGGGGCTTAAAGTGTAAAAAGGGAGGTTTAAACCAGGGGAAACAAGTGGTAGAAGATCTCTGTAACTAGGGGCTTTAAGAATATTTTAGATAAATGTCTTATGGGAATAGTCTAAGTATGGCTGACAAAGGCAAATGCGGAGCTCGTTTTAATAGAAGGGAAAGGAGGGTGGTATATTTTTGTAGTGATTGTCAGGTCATGTGAAAAGCCAGCTTGTAGACCCCCATAGTTCTGTCTAGGGATTCTGCAGTTGGGAGCTGGACATGTGAAGATTAACTCTACAGAAGCAGTAAATGCAGGGTTATGAGATACAATGCCTCTGTTGTTCATGTGTTGCTGTCTTCTGCTGCAGATGTTGGATGATAGTGGCCATTTTACCAATAAGAGGGACAGGAAAAAATTTAAAGTGAGAAAATGAGACTCCTGAATACAATGATAGATACAATTTTTGCAAATATGTATACCTTGGAGGACAGTGTGGACTAAAAGATCTTTTGTATGCCCCTTTTAGGTCTTTTATGAGCCTCTGATTTTGTTAGTGGATATAGAAGATACATTGTTAAACTAAGATTTAAGAATATGTTTGAGGTTTTATTAAAGCTGAAATAGAATTTGCCTTTTTTTAGCTCACCTGAAAAGCAGCTTTTGTGTAACAGTTGAAAACAAGCACACTGTAAAACATATAAATGCTCTTACCTTCAAGGTGCTAAATCCTCTTACACAATGGATATGTAAAGTGACAGGTTTTATAAAACTGAGAACTTATTTATATGAAAAGTACTTTCCTCAATCATGGGGAAAAAAAATAAAACAAAAAGCCAACCCAGCAACAACGACAACCCAGCACCACATATTCAAGTTAAAGTTTCACATTGCTTTATTCTAGCACATTTATTTCTTGCTTTTATACTAGGGCTATTTTATTTTTTTAATAGCAATTTGAATTAAATGGAAAAAAATTACCATCCAGCTGTTTAAAATTGAAAAGGCAAAGTCCATACTTAACTGCTTAACTCAGTGACAGAAGAAAAGTGAGTAACTACTCCATGTGTTGTATTTTAGCATAAGAGTGGTTGATTAGGAATTGGAGTGGGAAGTGCTATGTTATTTGATGATGTAGGGTCTCCAAAAAGATTTGCTAGTGTTCAGGCATGATTTGCCTTTGTTAAATCCATACCAACTGTTCCCAGTCACCTTCTACTCCTTGTGCCAAGGAATATGCCTTGAGAGGACTCCTCACCCCCTGATTTTCCCATGGAGTGAAGTGGGGTTTGAGTTGGGTTTCACAACTCGAGGTTTTGAATGCATCATCAGAGCCTGAGGCTGCATTCCTTGTTGGAGAGATGAGCACGAGCCGTGCTGTGTAAAACTCTGGGAAGTGTTGATCTGCCCCTTTCCAGAGACGTGTGTTTTGGGAGAAGCAGCTTTACTGTGTTTTCTGAATGAGAGAAAATAGCATGTACATGAATGAGCCTAGGCACAGAGGGAATGTGAATTCACAAGTAATTACAGGCCTGTATTTCCTGTCAGTAAACAGAGGGGAAGGGAGGATCCGATATAGGTTATTCTTCTGCTTTCCAGTCTCATGGTCTCAAAAGAGAGAATTTCCTCCTCTGAGTGTAATATGAGAGATCTGCTTCTATTGTGGTTGCTGCTAAAGACTGTGAAGTAAAATACGATTTTACCATGGGAAGCCCTAGAAAAAGCTAGAAACACCTCAGACCCTCTTCTTTACAAAGTGCTTTGCAGTTTGGGGGAATTCACCAGCATTCTTGCAGCAGTAATCTGTTCCCTGAATACACTGTGGTTTAGTAGGGAAACATGTAAGATTTATATGTAGCTGTGCAAACAAGTGAATGCATCAGCATAACACCTCCTTGAGGTGAAGTGCATTGAACAAGCTACCTACCAGAGGATTATCTGTGGCCTGGACAGTAAACTGCAAATCCATTTGGCATTCATTCTATACTCCATCACAGACTGTTCTTTATTTTCCTCCAAAATATACCAAGCCATAAAATATTTACCTACTAAATTTAATAAGTCCACATTATGTAAAATGTAGTAACTGGAACTGGGATTTTTGGTGCCAAATTGAGCTCCAGACATTGTCTAGACTGCTAGACTTTTGTGTGAGAAATTCCTGATTGGGAGAAATTGTGCTAGGGGTAACTCAATATCATTTGTAAAGAATGAAAAGAAAAGCAAACTTACAAAAAAAGATGTCTCTTTCCTACAAAAAAAAAAAAAAAAATCACTTTTAGAACTGAAGGTGAATCTAGCAAGGGATGTGAAGGTCAACAAGGTCTCCTGCAAGCGCAACGGCAGCAAAAGGAAGAATAGAGCCTGCTGCTGATTGAGGTAGGCAACAAAGGACAAGGAGAAAGCCAAGGTACTCCATGACTTCTTCACCTTGGTCTTCATTGATAAGATCAGCCTTCAGCAATCCTAGGTCCCTGAGACCAGTGCAAAAGCCTGGAGCAATGAAAACTTACCTTAGGTGGAGGAGGATCAAGTTGAGGAACACTTGAATGAAATGGATGTTCACCAGCCCACTGAAGCTGATGGATTACACCATGAAGGACGAGAAGGTGATTGGGAGTAGTCAGCATGGTTTTATGAAGGGGAAGTCATCCCCAACCAGCCTGGTAGCATTCAACAGCAACACAGCCAGCTCAGTGGGGGAAGGGAGAGCAGTGGATGGTGTTTACCATGAATTTAGTAAGACCTTTGACACTGACTCCCCAAACACTCTCATGAACAAACTTGTGAAGTACAGGCTAGTTGAATAGATGGTGAGGTGTACTGAAAGCTGGCCGAGCTGCCAGGCTCAAAGGGTTGTGACCAGTGGCACAAAGTCCAGCTGGAGATCAGTCACTAGTGGTATACCCCAGGGGTTGTGAATGGGGTCAGTATTGTATAACGTATTAATTAATAGCCGAAATGTTAATATAGGGTTTACCCTCAGCAAGTTTTCAGATCATACAAAATAGGGAGTAGATGATAAGCAGCTCGCTGTGCTGCCCTTCAGAGGGATATACTGGAAAAACATGACAATGGAAACCTTAAGAAGCTCAGCAGAGGTAATTGCCATGTTGTGCCCCTGGGGAGGAATAAACCCATGCACTGGTACAAGCTGGGGGCTGTCAGGTTGGAAAGCAGCTTCATAAGACAGGCCATGGGGTTTGTGGTGGGCAACAAGCTGACTGTGAGTCTGCAATATGCCCTTGCAGCAAAGAAAGCCAGCAGCTTCCCCAGCTGCATTACAAAGAGAATTTCCAGCAGATCTGGGGAGGTGATCCTTACCTATGGATTTTACTGTGCTCACTAAAATTATATTCCAAACCTATTTACTTAAAGATGACTTTCTCAATAATATATTACTATTTTTCTCCCCATGCCTGAAGAGATCTGTAGCTAAGCAAGAGTTCCATGCTTAGAGGTCCATGCTTAAAGGTCCATGCTTGTGAGTTATTATGGAATTAAAGGTTTTATTGAGTTAACTGTTCTAGAAGTAGATTATTAAGCTAAGACTGTTAATGGAAAAATACTAGAAAATGTAATTCAAAGCATGATTAATGTGTATCCAGGATTTTATGTGCCATCCAGTAAAACAAAATTGAGGCCAATATAAACTTGAAACACAGTACAACCACTGAATTAGATTAAAACATATAATCTCTATATCCAGAGCAATAGGAAATACTGCATAAAAATGAGGAATACTTAGGTATTCAGTTAACAAACTTCTTGGTTTATAATTATAAACCTATCAGGAATCTGTAGATCTCAGGGCTGCAGCATCTGTCAAATTGTTGGCTATTTGTCTGTACAGACTTGAGTATTTAGTAAGATATCAACTGCAATGACTGATCACTTTCTAAAATAACCAGTAATTTAGAAAACATTTAAGAGTGAACACAGGATGATATTTTTAGATTTTTCATCTCTTCAGTACAGGCAATAATCATAAGGATTCCAAGAGCCTAATGTTTTTGAACACATGTATGTAATCCCGAGATTTTCTGAAACTATATGTTTACAACTTCCTGACCCTGTGATTTTTTCTTTACTTTTTCTCTTTCCTGACTTGACTGGTGAAAGTCAGATATAGGTGTGGAAAATGCCCACCAGAAAGAGCTGAGTTGTTCCCCAGCTTTCCCTAGGGTGTCACAAGCTTTAAATTGTTTTGCATAGGCTCTTTTCTATGGAGCATAGCTCCTAGGAAGTCTGACATCATCACTGGAATTTGTTTAAACATTCTCCGAGGGGAAAAAAATTAAAACTGCAATATGTAAAACACAGAAGGTTTGTTATGACAAGTTGAACTTGTAATTTGTTTGCAAGAAAGGATCGCTTGAAGTTTGTAACAGTGTTTAATATATTTTTGTTATATGATGCTTTTGTAATTTCCTCAAGTAATTGATCAACTGTTATTTGCATATTAACACTAGATAGAACTACGGAAAGAGTTTGCTCTTCTCTGTGGAAATGTAATGGCATTTTTTATTTTATATATATATATATTCATTTTGCCATGTATGCCATCTTCTTTCTAATGGTTTATTTTGGAACTATACTACATAGACTTTACAGACTAGCTAATGTGTTGAATGCCACTTCTATTTAGGTGAGACCAAGACCAAGACCAAGTTGAGATCTACATAACTCCAGTAAAGAAAAATATCTTGCCAGCTGAGTGCTTTGACTTTTTATTATGTTTTGTATTATTTCATTATTTTTTTAATTATTATTTATTTCTCTAAAATACATGCCATTTATATTCTTCAGACTCAAAAACAGTTAAACTTGGTTGTTTTAAATCTTTCTGCCCAGGGCATGTGTAATTTAAAAGGAATGGCTATTGAAGCTCCAAACAGTAGCTGTAAAATATTACTCTAAGTTAGCTAAGTTGTGAAATAAAGCCCAGACCCTTAGATATTTGGCACCAAGTCTCAGTCCTATGAAGTGCTTTATCCTTTTTCAGTATATTACAGCTGTTTCATTCTGTAATTAATGAGCACACAGACTGAGATCAACATGTGGTATAGGGATGGAAGTTAGGAGTGAACATGAACTGCCAATAAATGAACATGAACTGCCAATAAAGTTTATTCTCTGATTCTCAATCTGGTATTAAGTTTATAACTAAGATAGTTGTGTTTTGTTTTTAATTCCCAGTGTGAAGTTTCACCCTATTATGGCAATATCCTACTAATTTGTGATGCATTCTATAACCTCTATTTTTATATCAGCCTGCTAATTGAACTTCACCTTGTTACCAATATATTTTTATTATAGCCGTTTCTCCACAATTTCAGATTGTTTCACGTTTTACTGCACATACGAAGTAGAGGAATCTGAAAGTCAGATTTTTTTTAGTTTAACAGTAATGACAAAATTTGTGTCCTCGGTGGAATGTGAGGAAAGAACAAAGTTGAGGGACTGCATAAGCTGTTTAACTGCATTTATTTTATTATTGTTTGTTATTGTTTATTATTATTATTGTTTGTGTTACAGCTTCACTTAGGCTAGAGTTCATCCACATAAATGACCCCAGAAATATGGGCTATAGGAATTATGTTGGCAAAACATACCATTTTGTTACTACACAAAAATTGTGATGCTTAATCATACGTTAGTTGTGTGGTGGGGAGTGGGGCTGGCTTTCCCTCAGAGATTTTGGAAAAACATTTTCTTTTTTTTCTTCTTATATATATATATGTATTTTTTTTTTTTGCTTATTTTTCTTATTACTTTAATTGTGCTGGAATAACTATCATCATCAACAATAGACTGAGATTATGCAACTTGTCACTTTCTGTGATTTGTCTGTCAATAACAGCATTTGCTTGTAACTTGGAAGATGGTTTAGCAGCAGCAGTCTGGGGCAGCTTGGTTCAGGCAAGCATGGTGCTTTAGGTACCCCCATGAAATTTCTCCACAGATTATGCTGAGTGATGAGCTCTTGATGGTACATCCTTTTATCAAGATATTCTTGAAATTAAAGCAACGTTTTGTAGTCAACATGGTTACATTGTTTTTCAATTTAATTTTTATTTTGGCCATTTTTAATTGCATCAATTCATAGGTATAACATAGCTCTTGGTTTGGTTTTAATTTTCAGATGTCAGCCCTCTTTTTTATAAGGAATCCTCAATAAAAATGTAACCTTGCACTGAGCAGCTGATGAAGTTTTTATTCTCTGTAGATAAAATCTATTTTTATTTTGACATAATTAATGAAATATCTGTCAGCATAAGTGGCAGTAATGGAAGCTGCTGTGCAGAGATTGTCAAGAAAACCACAAGCATGGAATACACAGGTCATAATTTTAATCAAAATTAAGAGTTTGATTGTCACATTTTGTTAATAATAGAAGTCATTTTTGATCTACTGAAGACATTGAATATCTTAAGGGGCTCTGAGTTAATAGGAGCTGTGAGACTTTACCTTGCAACATAATGAAGATTCTGTCTTCCTACAGTCCTACCTGTGCAGACTATGGAAATGTACCAAAGCCTCCACAATATTAAAAGGAAGAGGGGTGGTTTTATTTCAGTACTTTGTGGGAAACATCACAGGAGGATGATAAAAAACATCAAATGTTGTCTTTTTTTCCCCCTCCTTTAGTGGTCTGGTCTGTCATCAATCAAAATATTAATTATTTTGGTAAATGAGGGCTTAGAGACACTCACAAGCACTAACATCAGAATTCAAAGCAAAATTGGTGCTTTCAATGTAGCAGGAAGATTCCAGCCTTAGAAATGTTTTGCTATGGGGTCAGATTCCATCAACAGGGGTATAGGAAAGGCTGCTTAGGAGCTGTACACAAGTTTGTCTCTTCGATGGTCCATTCCTCTGGTACTTCCCCATGGTGTATTAAAGGGACTGTATGTGAAGGTAGCATTTTTGAATTTATCCAATTCTTTTTTATAATTGCTGACACCACAGTCTTCCATGGCAGACGTTTCACCAAGAAAGACGTAAAGATGTGCTGCTTTGTATCTTTCCTAAGCTGGTGGTCTTGATGTGGTACTTTTCTTGATGACACTCAATATTTTGTTGTCTCTTCTGGCTTGATTGAACCCTGAATACATAAACACTGACATGGAATTTGACTACTCAAAAAAATACCTTAATATCTGCTGCAAATCTGAAGATTTTATTCCGTGATCCTTCTTTGGGTCAATGAAGTTGAATATACCTGGTCCCAGTCCTGATTCCTTGGGAACCCTACTGTTAAGACTTTTTCATTCAGCAGAGTGACTACTAAGTCATACTCATGCTTCCTATCCTTTGAGCAAATTTCAGTCCATAAAAAGCCCCGTTTTTTCTAATTCCATTCTAAGTTAATTTCTTCAGTACTCTTTGGTAGGAAGCCTTGTCAAAGGTTTTCTGAAAATCCAAGTCTACTGGATCTTGATTTATCCACATGCTTTCTCTCCACCTGCAGGTAGTAAGGCAATATTTTCTTTTGAAAGTATTTCACCCCACCGCTTTTTTTTTTTTTATTTATTTATTTTTTTAATGGGCTCAGCAATCTTATTCTTTTGTATACTCAATATACTATCTTACTATTTACTATCTTAATTTCTATCTTAAATTTAGTATCAGTGGTTCTCTCAGGCTTTTCAGGACTCTTGGGTCAGTGCCATCCGATCCACATGACTGAGCAATTTGACTAGTTTAATATTTCCCATATATGTGCTTCTTGTTGATGTAGCTATTCTGATGTTACAAAGATCGTATTGTATGAGAAACCATCTCATCATCTTCATCAGTAAAGACAGATGCCAAGAATTTGCTGAGCTTCTTCACTGTGATCTTCTCATCCTTTAGTACTCTTTTCATGCCTCTGCTGAAAAATGATCCTGGCAGCTGCTTGGCTGTCTTTCATCTTTGAAAGTATTTAAATAACATTTTAGTCTCAGCTTGAGCATCTGTTGCAAGGTGGTCTTAAAATTCTTCTTTATCCTCTTAATTTCCTGCTTACATTTGACCTGGCCTGTTTTATGGCCTTTCCTGTTCTCATTTTCATTCTCATCAGTTGTACAAATTTCCTGACATTTTCTTCACTCTTGTGACACATTTTGAGCAGCACAAGCAATTATATACCTGAAAATGAAGGCAGAGTTTTGTTATTAATTATTCATTAGTTCAATTTGCAGCTGCCAGTAAAGCATATATCAGTAGTTTACTATATTCTTTTCTACGATCAAAAAAATTTCCCTTCTTTGGGTTTTTCTTGGAGCAACTGTTTTTGATTTTTGCACAAATGTGGGACTTCACAAACGGAATGAGTCAGAAGTAAGGTAGTGTGGTTAATTCTTGTTGAAACAAAAACAATTGTTTTTCAAATTACAAATGTTATATACATAATATTTAAAAATCTGCTGATATAGAAGAAGATGCCTCTAATTTTGTAAAGATTTAAATGCCCACAAATCCCATTTCTTTTTGTCATTCCGATTTAGTGGTGTAGAGTTGAATTCAAAATTTTTGGATCACTGAACATAAATTTACAACTTTTTAATTTTATGAAATGTGGCTCTGATTTTTTTAATTACATGTCTTTAGGAAAATATATGACTGTGGAGTGCTGTGGTGTGGTGATTGTAATACCACAGTACTTGTAATCATTTTCCTAATTGTTAATGGCTAATGTAGTAATAAAGATTGTTAGCAATTAATTTGGTCCTGCGTTGAAAACACAGTCAAGCTCTTCGATAACTAAAGGAAACCTTTATTGTGATATTATTTATGTTAATTGCAAATCTTTGTTGTACCAATTAAACCTTTGCTTTTATTATAGCCACATACATCTGGAGGGAGGTTGTATAATTACTAAATTATACAACTGGCTGCATGTGGAGGTTGGAGATTTTTGTAAGCAGATGAGAGGTGGTCCTGAAAATGTGTGAAATAGGATTGTAAGATGTGTGTTTTTTGTTTCTTCTAAAATGCAGTAGGAAAGTAGTTAATATAATTGGCAATGATTATTGCATATGCTTCAGATTTAATGTCCAGCTGAGATTAATTAGAGGAAAGTTTCTCCAAAGAGTGAGATCTTGGAGTACTGTCTTAATTGCAGAGAGGAAAGGTACTGATTGCTTTTTTAAGGCGTAGCTGTATCCTGATGAATATTTTTGAAAAAACTTCACAAGACCTGGCTGTATGTAATAATGGGGACCCAAATTCAGTACCCTGGGAGGTCCCTTCCAGTTGTAAATTCCTGTAAGTGTTGTGACTTGTGTGTAGATGCAGGAGAGTGTTATTAGCAGATTAGCTAATGACTCAGTTGGCAGCTGGGTGTCTTCTGCACATTTTAAAGGCTAAACAAAGTTGATTAAAGATACTGGGCTCAAGTTTGGTGTCTGCAGTTTTGGAACTGTCAGCTTGACATGCTTAAACCTTAGCTCAGAATACATATTTGTGGCAAAACATGAAATTCAGATTTATGCTTCACGAAGTGCTTATACTTCTTGGGGAGATGTTTATGAATCTAGTATTTTTCTAACATTTTGATTCAAAAACACATTTTGTAGAGCCTGTATGGTTATTTAAGTGCAGGGAGTTAATTTTAAGGGATTGACTTGCAAATTTTTTAATTTTGAAGTTCTTGGTTTGATTTTAGGGATAGGAGTGTTCTAAGGTGTGCGTAGAAATAAGGACGAGTGGCTTGTGTAGGTTTAAAAAGGGCACGGAATAACTATTTTAATATTTAGCAAGTAATTACTCAGGTTTTAGAGAGCTTTGTATTCTTTCATTGGATTTTTAAAATTCCTGAAATGGAATTCAGTGTGACGTGTATGTTCTGAGTCTCCTAGTATCTGCAGTGTGTTTCAATGGGCGTGGATATCCTTCCACTTGAGAAATTTTTCCACTAAGTCAATGCCTGCTGTGCATGTGGAGTACTGTTTCCTTTGGAACTGTATTTCTATGGTTTTCTTTCTTTCAAACCCTGACGATCACACAAGCTATCTACTCCCATCCTGTGCGATAACTTTGGAAATCTCAAGGAGCAATCAATGCAAACCAGAAGGGCTGCATGGCTATAACAGATAGCTTTGAATATGCACTTGCACTTGCTTCTGGCTGAATTGCTGATTAAATCTATTTATATCATGTAAAAATAGCTTATCATAGGGTCTGGTCAGAAAATTGCAGGCAATCATGAAGTTGTGTGTGTTGTGTATACTCTCCACTCCCTTTCAGCTGGGAATTGGTACCCCTCAGCTAGAACAGGGCAGCTGAGCGAACGTGTTGTTCTGGCTTGCTGTCATGTGAAGTAAAGGGAGATAAATCAAAACTTTCATCCACGGTGTTTCATCTGAGAGGGTTGCTTTTTAGAGAGCATTAATTCAATTGCTTTGTCATCGTTGGGCTGTATTCTGAGCTTATTACGTTAGGAATGTCTAAATGAAGGGTGCGATGTTCATAGCAATAATGCCTCTCATTTAAAGGAAATGGTAGGAACATTAAAGTGCTTTCTGCTTTTTCTGTATTTTTATTACTTGCATTGAAGTTAAGGACAATTGTACATCTGATAACAGATGAAAATGTTTATGAACTTTGAGTCAGGTCTGATTAAGCCTTTAAAAGGTCTAGAATAACTACAAATTATGTTTATATCACATTGTCTAAAAATTGCACTGTAAGATTTGCATCCCCGTGTTGTAGTACGAATTGGAAATATTATGCATTGGAGACTACATTGGAATATAATATCCAAGTGCACTTGCTTTTTCTCATATTATTTGTGCTTTTCAAAGCTGAAGAAAATGGATTTCAAGATTCGTGCAATTAGGAAGCTGTGTCGTGTCAATTCATCAGATTAAGTGGAGAATTTATGTAATCAGGTTGATGAATCCCACACATGCTGGCAAAAGCAGTGTACACATTTAAAATACACTGATTCGTGTTTTTTGAATTTCAAAAAACGGGCTGTATGTAGGCAGGATTTGGTTTGCAGCAGAATGCTTTGGATCGGCAAATAGGTTTTTGACTAGAAATATTTGCCTGGCAAAAATATCTCAAGCAGTTACTGTTCTCACACTTCCAGTAACATAATTATGCCTATTTGTAAGCTGAGTGCACGCTGAAGACCTCGGTTCAGTGAGGTACTTAAAGTCAGGCAAAACTTGCATCATCCTGGATCTACTTTAAAGGCATAATTCCCATGCTTGAATTAGACACACCTTTAAGTACCTCAGTCTATTAGGGTCCATGTGGAGATTGGTTTTCTGCTCAGTGTAATCAGGTTCTAGAACTGGAAATGACCTCGTGTAGATTGTTTTTTATCAGTTTTTCTTTGCATTGTGCCACTGGAAGCTGTTGCTTGCTTTAATCTTTGTGGTTTCGTAGCTATCCAAACACTTGAATTACGTTGTGGTAATCTTCACAACCTCGTGACTGCCTTTTTGTTTTATATGAAAAATTAGCATTTTGCCAGCATTGGCATTGGTAAAAAAATAGCTATGTAGAGTCTGGTTGCCCGGAGAATTAGTCTCAACTTAATAGAAATTTTTACAATAGATGAAATGTAACATAAATAATAATAAAAACCAATAAATGTGATCTATACACTTAGCTATTTAGATATGTATTTACGTTGTCTACTGTATTTTAATATTTTTCAGACAAGTATAAAAGAAGGACTACTACTGAAGCAAACCAGTTCTTTTCAGAGGTGGAAAAAGCGTTATTTCAAGCTTCGAGGTCGTACCCTTTACTATGCTAAGGATTCAAAGGTAATTCTATGATATTAACATCTAATGCCACGATCTTCAGTTTTGCTTAGATTTATAATTGTAATCATGATAATTTAATGATTTATTAGTGATCGTTTCACTAAAAATTGCAGCATATAAGATGTAGCATGCTAAATTAACTTTAACTAAGGAAGATTCATGTTATCTTTTGATTTTTATATTTTTAACTCAAGTTTATCTCAGTTCTCTTAACCTCTTGGACTATTCAAACAAATAATAAGTTCATTTTAAAGAGTTGTTTTTTTTTTTTTTTTTGGGGGGGGGAGGGGTGTTGGGTCATTGGACAATGCTCAGAAGCTATCTCACAAACTGAATTCCATTAAAGCTCTTCTAATCCCATGCCCATATTGCTCTTAAAGGGATGGAAATGGTTACACGAAATCAAGATGGGATGATTTTCTGCCAAAACTGATTTGTATGGGGAAAGGCTGTTTCCCATCAATTGAAACTTTTAGTGGGAAATTTGGGGGTGGGCAGAGGGGAATACTTCTTTCCTTTCTGAAAGGCATTTCCTCCCTCCCCCTCAAGACCAGAGCAGAGAGCATTTAGGGTTGTTGAGGCGGCTTGGACTGAGCTGTTTCATAGTGATGGGCATTACTTTTCTATATCTTGTAGGGTTGTGGCTACTGATGGGAGCTGTAGGTGAGGTGCTTGAGGTACCCATCATTTTCTCTAGCCTGGTCTTCTTCATAAAGCTATTACTGAGGCACAGAAACCTTTCATTCTATGACTATGTGACTGTAATTGCATGGTACGTAGTTGTACGGCTGTGATGAATCAAGGAAGACGTCTCTCCAGGGAGCCCAGCACTGAAGTACCTCTGTTATCACACTTTTCTACGCGTGTTGCTACCCTGAGAAGTTTTTACAAAGTCTTAATAAACATGACAGATAAGAGCTGTGAGAATGGCAACGTTATCTCTGTCATAAAGATGAGGAAAGAAGGAGTAGTGAGTGGGTAGTTGCACAAATACTCTGCAGCACTGAATCCTTTCTGAGGCTCCCCAAACATTGATTGTGTGCTGGGGTATACAGCACACTGTTTTTTTTTCATTTCTCCTTCCCATGGCATAGAGGAGAAAGAGCAAGGTACGGCTACAATGGAGCGAGATGTTTTTGGTGGTCTTTCTTTTGCTTTGTGACCCATTGTGAGTTCAACAGGACTGAAATCCTTTGCCAGAAGCTGGGGTGTTTAATGAAGATACATATTTCTCTTATGGGAACATCAAACAAAGGAGTGGAAAGATGAATCTCTTCAGTCTCTTAAGCTCCATTTTCTCTTCTTACCAATAGCATATAATAGATTCCCTTTCATGCATTTAGAATTCCATCCTAAAGCTGATTAATACACTTGTATGTTATTGTGTGTGAATCTCTGTTCTCTGATACCACCTTTATGGTACACAGTAGACATCCCAAAGCTGCATCTATTAAAAAAAAAAAAAAAAAAAAAAAGAAAGAAAAAAAAATCTTAAGATTTTAAAGCAGTATGTTTTACACTCTCATCTGATTAGATAGCAAATAAGACTACGTTTAGTGGTGGAAGTTCTATCACCTCATCAGTGTTTTCTATTTTTTCACCCTCTCTTTTTTTCTGTTTTTATTTTCCAATTGGAATGGACAGGAGGAAATGAAAGCACCAAATGTGAGCATACTTGAGAGCAGACTCAGGCTATATTTAATGTTTTTGTGTTCTTTTCCATTCACAGTCTCTAATATTTGATGAAGTTGACCTGTCAGATGCCAGCGTAGCTGAATCAAGCACAAAAAATGTCAACAACAGCTTCACGGTATGGAACCATTATAATACTGGTCTTAAAAGCTGTAGGGAGACTGTTACTAAGAAAATCAAGAATCCTCTGAAGAGAGTCTCATTTTTTCTCTTTGGAAATAAAATGTCCTCTATTTGAAAATTGCCTAATATATCACAGCAATATCACATCAGTTACTGGTAATTTTGTCTCTGATTTTTATTTTTATATTTTTGAGCAGAATTTAGAAGGTTAGGTAACATTTACTTCAAAAGATGCTTATACGAGGCATTAAAAATTTAGCAAGCTTTGGTATTACTGCTTTCAGCTTGGTTTTATGTTGTAGTTTGTCTCTGAACTGACATGCTGAATTGATTCAAATGTAATTGTGTTACTGTTCTAATTTCCTATAATGATATTCTTGGTTTTCTGTCATATTGAAGTGTATTTTATGGTTTTTCCACTACTGATCATATCCTCACATTAGTAGTTCCTAAGTTCACATGAAGAACTGTCTTCACAATAGTACCTTGATTCTGATAGTGGTATAAGAAATAAGGGTCTTCATAAATCCCTGTTTTTCTAAGTTCACAAGCATGTTTTACACACAGGTCTTGCTATCTATTGTTCAATTGCTTTGCTGGAACTAAGTGATAATTACTGTTCATCTCCCAGATAGCCCAATGCAAGCCTCCTAGAAGCTTTGTCAGGTCTCCCTTATCCTGGTACTTCCCAGGCAGCTACCCAAGCTGTCAGAGCACATCAAATATGTGCTTGCATTGGCCTGGACGGGCAGGCGTGTTATGTCAATAACAGTTTCTTTAGTGACTACTAATGAGATTAGAAAGACTAATTTGACTGAAGGCCTCTGATGAGAGGTAACTGTGTGATGTACTAGCTTGCCTTTGGAAAAGGTCCTTTCTATTGCTGGAGAGCTTTGCTTGTGTCTGTCTCCTAGCCAGAATTAAAGCTGTCGTGTGGGCATCAGGCTAGCTGAGGAATAATGAGGCATACAAAGATCATGGGCTGAGGATCCTGGTAGTCATGACTGCCACTTGTTATTTAAGAAGGATATAGGACTCGGCATCCCCTGAAGACTTCTAAACTTCCCTTGCTGTAGTTTCTATTATGGGGAAGAAAATTAAGAAGACTTTGGCTGCAAAGTTGCTGATTGCTGAGTCAGGAAAGAAGACATTCATCTTGGTGAAAATTTGTGGTGGGGGGAGAAAGGTAATATGGTTTTGGTATTTATTTATTTATTATTATTTTTTTATTTTTCCGTATCAATTTCTTAAAACATTTGGTGTTTTGGGTTCATGTAGAATCCTGTGAGCACACCCACTGTTCACCAAAGACATGTTTTGTAATTAGTATCAAGATTTCTGGGGAAGACAGTAGAAAAAGAAGCTTAGAGGGCTACAGCTTTAACAGCTTTGGAGACACTATTTATTTTCATGTCCTGGGTAATTTAGAACAAACAGTGCTTTCTCTAAGGAATCCTAAATTCATTTCTGAAAAATTATTTGGGTTTAGAGGTCTCCTGGGCTGAAGTGCCATCTGATTTGACTGTAAAATATGGTAATAGTCATCATCGTGCTTAATCTTTTGGCATCTTCCTTTGTGTTTGCCTAACTCAGTCTCCCAGCAACACAACTCAGTAAAGACAGACATCTCTGGCCTTGCTTGCACTGGTTTTGAGGGGGTGGTGGCATTAGCTTCCCAGCAGTACTCCTTATACATAAAACAAAATGCTTTTCTTTTTTTTTCTCCCATCTTTAAGAAAGGCCAGAAATTTTATCTTTTTAAAATTTCATGTTGCAAGTGGTCTGTTAGCATTTTCTTTGTTAAAAAGGCAAAAAGAAAATCCTTGAGTCTTGCCTCCTGTTAATGAGCTCTTCCTCCTCCTGTTTCTTTGTCCCCCACTTAGAGAGTATTTTTAACACAAATGTCCATAGATGGAATGTCCACCAAGTGACCAGGTTTCTAGAAAAACACATTTTTAAACAGTTTAGTTAAATCTATTTTATTTTATTTTTTTTTTTTACAAATCACTTTTTTCATCTCACTTCAATCCCTCCCTGCCCCCTCCGGCCCCCCATTTATCAACCCCCAGCTTGTGGAAGCTACTGTTTGGCCTTCTTTTACCCTTTCTAGTTTGTCTGTTTGGAGACAGAGGTGTGCATGTCAAAATTTTCCATGCTGTTTTTTGGATAAAACTCAAATCCTAAAATCAGACATAACACACACATTTAAGGTTGAGTTTATTTGTAATGCACATGCCTGTAGAATATTTTATGTAACTAAATATCAGTGTTTATTCACCAGAATTACTTTTTCTTTCTTACTACAAACAAATAGAGGCTAAGGAGAAAGTTGAGGTAAATAAATATCTGCTAATTAAAATGAGGAGCTACTAAATTTAAAACAGCTTATCTTTTTCTTTTTTTATTGCTTTATTCTTTATTACTTTTCAATGAACAGCAATCTCATTTCTAGCAAATAAATCCTAGTGAACAAGCTTGTGCTAGGGCAGTTTCTCATGGGTTATAGACATTTTGTATTACTGCAATATGTAGACCCCTGTCTTACCAATAGAGGAAATAGAGCAAACAGTGTCTCTTGACTTCAGAAGGCTTTAAATTGGACTCTGAAGGCCAAATTCTTCTCACTTGTGTGTTGAGTGTGAGTTTTCTAAGTCTGTGGAAAGAGAAAAACCCAGTTCAAGAAATAAATTCAGCCCACCAAAGATCTGCATTGCCCTATCTGTTAGCCACATCAGGAGCCTACTTAGGGCTTTGGGTCTCCCTCTGCCTACAGTTTGGTGGGTGGTGTTGAGTTCTTATGGTGTTTTTGAGTACTCTGCTGAATGTTTTTTTCACTTTCCTTCTGCCTCCATGGATTGTTGATTTTTCTCTGCAGTTCCTGAGGAGCATAGCTGCACAGCATGCCACCTCTTTGGGGACACTGTTAGGATGAATCAGTCTCCCATGTTATTGTGCAAAGCAGATGGGGCAATGACCATTTTTGTCAAGAGCTGTAATCCTCATGCATTTTGGTTTGCAGGGACTTGTTAATGTCTCAAGTGCCTTTAGAAAAAATATCTTTATTGTTACCTTAACAAGACTGAGGCTGAATGAGACTGAATAGATGATCTCCAATGTGCATGCATAGGGATCTTAGGCACTGTTGGTGGTGTGGTTTTGTTCTGGAAGCTATAAGCAATGGGATTTTTAAACACTAAGATGTTTCTTGAACAGGCATATTCAATTAATGATATTCTTTATGGCAAGGAAAGTGATTATGAATTGTCATTTGAAAAGAGATTTTGACAGACTAACTTTTGGCTTAGTTATCTACCTCTGTCCTGCTTTTGATAATGAAGGACTTTTAATGCACATCAACAAGAAACAGTCAGTAGATGTTAACCATGCTGCCTTTCAACTGTTGAGACATGTATGGGGAAAATGTCCTGGGTTATGCACAGGCATCCTGTGGCTACACCTGTATTTAGTCCACCCAAGTTGGTGTTGAAAACACATAATTCAGATGTGCTCTTCTGTGATGAATATGAAAGGAAAGAGTAATTTCAAGGTAGGATTTCTGGCTTTGAGGTATTTTTTTGTATAGCTGCCCTTATACATTTGATTTAGGTTAGGCCAACTTCTAGTCCATTTAAGACTTTACAAAAAGCCATGGACACTCAATTTCTTACTTATATCTTACTTCTTTCTTTCATACTTCCTTACATTCAGAAAAGGGAAAATTCTGACTAGATAAAATCTTATCTAATTGTGTCTGAGAGTAACAGAAGAAACAATTTCACTATTGTTCTGGAAGGTGTCCTGTAGGAATATGGGAACTAGTGTACTCAATGGTACTTTGGATAGAGATTCAGATTGCCCTAACTTCAGTTTGGGATTCAGTGATGGGTTTAGAGACCCCTAAATATAGGTATCTAGGGTAAGATTGATATCCATTTAAAGTAGATTCCTGCATTTACTCTATTAATTATAGACCCCACAGATGATTAACTAAATCTCCTGTAGCTGTGATAGGAGCTTTGTCATCCAGACAACCAAAAATGTAGACTCTGACTTTCAGCCTTCCGAATCTAATTATTTTTTGTTGAATATGCAGCTTCTGAGAATGGTCATCTTGAGAGGGCAGAAGCTGCAGTGGGCAAATCTGCTGTCCTGGAAAGCCTGCTGCAGTTCTTAGTAATTAGAAATTGGCTGGAAATGAGACGTTATATTTCAGCCAATAACATTGATTACTGTGATTCTGGATATGCTTGCAGAAATGTCTAATACCATATTATTTTTTTTTTGCTGATTTCTTGTTTTTAGTGATGCTATACATCATATGGGAGTCTTTTTATTCTGTGGAAAAATAATTCCCTAGATAGGAAGTGGGGTTTTAAGTATTCTCACCTATTACTATGAGGCAAAGGCAGCAGAAACCCATAAACTGTTCTTTATTTTATCTTTGTTATTGCTTCCTTTTGATTTGCCTGTTTTCTGATGTAAATATTCTTTGTAAACATTCTTCTTTACTCTTACCCCTTCTTGCTGTTCTTCGAGCTCTTTTTCTGCAGTATTATCTTGGAAGTGGACCGGTTTTACACTGAGGTTTCCAAGTGAACATCAAAACACTTGGTTTTGAGAATATTTTCTGAATTACAACCCTTAGCATTCCTTGTGGATTCCATGTTTTGCCTGTTTTCTGCAGCAGCCACACATTATGCATTTTTTATCCTGTGTGACAAAACCAAGGTCCTTTTCCTGTTAATTTGGTACTGTCTGTGATTCATAAATACTTATTTTTCTGTTTCCATGTGTTTGTTTGTTTTTTTTTTTTTGTATTTTTTAAGCCACTGTACTGTCTGTTTAATACCTTGCTTGGCTGTATGCATTGTAACAATTATTATTACAGATATTTTTTGACTGTAAACATTTCCATATCACCACACTACTTTACACTACTTTTCTACTATAAGAATTTCATCACAAAATTTTGTGCCAAATAATAAGGTGTTTATTATTTTTTTGCCATATTAAAAATACCTAATACTCCTTTCTATCTTTAAACATCTCTAAATTAGCTTGTCATCTCATCTCATGATTGAGTCATGAAAATTATTAGTCTTCTTGGTTCAATGACCGAACTGAAAACCATTATGGGTCAACGTGATATTTGAACTTTTCTGAGCAGAAATAATTTATTTCAACTTAAAGGGAATAAGTTGTGTTCCAAAACATTTTTCCCTATTTGAAAAAGGGGAAAAAAACAAACAAGCATTGTATTTCATTAAAGTTAGAACCTGAACACAATTTTGTCACAAAAAGTTGAAGATTTTTTTTCCCCTTATTCCACTTGTTTTGGTCAGATTTATCAATTCATTTTGACTTGAAAGCAGAGGGTTCTATATAACAAGTTTTTAAAGAAAATATATTTATCCAGTTGGCTGTGATTTCCTTGATTTGCTGTACATATGGATAGACTTTGAAAAGCTAAACATGTACATTTGCTGATTATATTTCCTTTCACCAATTAGTTTGAGATGGTTATCTCCTTTTTATAGATTTGTGAGACCATATCTCCATTGCAGCAACTGTACTACTTCAAGTTTACCTTGTGTTCTTCCAGATCTCTGATCACCATGTTTCCTATCCGTGTTTTTGGCTGTGGTGGATCTTATATCTTAGCCATGAATTTAAAGTTTACCGGTATATAATTTGTGCAGAACCAGCTTAAAGCACAAAACACTTCTGCCTGTCTTTAAATCCTGCTGTACACTTGCTGGTTTTAATGGGAGATTGCCCAGTTGTACTAAAAATTCATGCAATTCAGCAGAATTTCAAGTTGAAAATTGAAAATTACAATTGGGCCTGAAGGCACATTGCTTTTTAGAAGTTTATTTCAGCACTGCCTCTTCTGATGTCACTTAGTTCTGTGCTCATTGTTGAGATTAGCTGCTTCTAATTGACTTTAGAAAATTAAATTTTAATATTAACTACAGGCTTTTAAAACAGGATGTGTTGCCAGACCTTTGCAGTGTGTCAGGGTAGATGGTGTGAATTTCTTAGAGACTTGGACACACTTTGCTTCCTTTCTTGCCACCCAGATTTTTTTCTAAGTTCCAACTGAGGCTTTTCTTCAGGGGCTATGGGAACTTCAGGGAATTCTTCAGGGAATAGGAGAAATGCTTAACTTTCCCCAAGCCACATCAAGAGGAAATGAGAACAGCATTTTCCCAGAGGAGTTTTAAACATTACATCTTTTCTTTATATTTGAACACTGTAGACTTCTGTCTTTTTGGAAATCAGAGATAGAGAGTCCCAAAGCTGTGAATAATTATCCTGATACTATTTTTTTTTTTTTCCTATTTGGATAATCTAACACAAATTCAGTTTTAGTACTGAAAATTATTGAAAGTGAGTAGCCCAAAGTTCAGGTTCTTGAGCTTTATTTATAAATTGCAGAAGTGCTTATGGATGCCAGTGGATTTCTCTGATGCTGTCCTGCCTGCTTACAAAATCCAATTTGTTCCAGCTTACTCTCGATGAACATAGGAGATGTTGACCTTGGTCATTTTTTTTCTTAGGCAGTTTCTGCTGGCCACTCACCTAAAGGGTGTTTTTACCTTTCTTACCTTACTGGGCTTTGCTACTTTTTTTTTTTTTTTTTTTTTTCCTGTAGTTTGGTGAAATCAACTTGCTTCTCCTGTTTTGGGAGACTCCTGGGCCTGACTGATTTTGGCTTGTTCCAGACTTTGGGTTGTTTCCTCTGGTTTCAGCTACTGCAAAGCGAAATTTTTTCTTGAGGTGTCCACTGTACCTTACAGCCTGCCCAGAAAGTACACCTGCTTCACAGTCTTATAATCACAGGAGCACGGAATTGTTTGTGTTGGGAGATGAAGACCTTTAAGATCATTCAGCCCAACTTCCCTGCCATGGGCAGGGACATCTTCCACTAGATCAGGTTGTTTGAAGCCACATCCAACCTGAGTTTGAACACTTCCAATGATGGGATGTGTTTTTCCTGCTGGTATCCCACAGTTGCTGGCATTGCCTGTTTCAGACAGACCTCATTTTCTGCCATACAGCTGAGATTTAGAGTAGCTGTCCTCACTGTTTTGTAGGGCAAGGAGATGAAACAATTCAATATCATTGCCTTTTTTTTAGCCTGGAAGATTAATAACATGGTTTATGAATTTATGTTAGTATTACGAATTTACAAGAAGGGGGAAAAAAGAAAAAAAGAAGGAAAAAAACCACAGTGAAGTGTTATATACTGTGTGTGGTGCTATCCTTAGGATTCTTCTCAGCATACTTTACATCAGATGTATCCTTTAGTAGTGTAATAATGTTCTGGGTTTGGGAACACTTAAATTTCCTTTGAGTTCAAGTTCAGTATGAACATGGCTCTACCCAGCACATACCAGGGATGGTGGGAGTTGAGATGCATTTGTAGATGTCTTTAAGTAAAGTGTCTTAAACTGTGAGCTGAATCCCACTCCCAGGAACATTGCATTTCAAATTCTGGCTTTGGTTTTCTCACAAGGGGCGGTGCATGCCACAGTTTTGAGATCCAGGGATGGCATATCCAGACGTTGCCCATGTATCTATTTGCAGTCAGGTACAGGGTGGACAGAGGTCCTGGAGTAACATCCTTGAAGTTATCAGGTCCTCTCGATATCTTAGGAAGGTGCAACATGTCTGGAAACAGATCGAGTTCCTGTGCTAGCCTCACCAATGTGACTCAGCTTTGAATGGGTAGCTAACTATTTGGATGTATTTAGCTTTTCCCTAGTTGTGAGCTATCTGCTGCTTCATAAGGATGCTGATTAGCCTCTAAATGGTGTCAGCTTTTTGCTACTCTTAGCTGGAGCAATACCCAAACCACAGAAACAGAGGGAAAGTGCTTTTTATTCCATTTTGTTCAATTTTCTAGTCCATTTTTTTGCTATATACAGGCAGCTTAGAAACAAAACAAAACTGAAATAGCAAATTAATTATGCTGGGAAAAAAAATGGAGAGACAAAAGCAATTAGTTTGCAGTTGTGATGCACTTAGGTTTTTTCCTCCATTTAGCGTTTGCCCATTTTCCCCTGCCCTCTGACAGTGACAAGAAAAGGTAATGAAGCTGAGAGCTCTTTGGGTAGCTTTGGGTGTGGCTTTCAAGTTTTAAGCTCCTTATCTCTGAATGATGCACTGTCTCCCTTTCCCTAGAGTGTCTGGAGACACTGAAGCTTTAAGTTTCATTATGAAAAAGCAATAAAGCCTTTCAGCTGTGAGGCTAAAATCCGTAGATAAATCACTTGGGATTGAGCTATTACAAGAAAGCTGAACAATTTTCAGAAGTGGAAAAAAATGGGACCGTTCAAATGTGAACATTCAGGGCTATATTGTATATTTTGGTTCTGGTTACGTTTACCTGGAGCTTGTTTTCCACAGTTTTGAGCTTAATGAGAAAATTTTAAAAAGTAAGTTACAGAAAATGCAAGTTTCTTTTTTTTTCCCCTTTACTTTTTGAAGAGTTTCTTTGATTTATGAAACACAATAGGTAGACTTGTGTATAAGTAAATGAATAAAATAAATCTTTTATTTCCTTGTCTGAACTCGTAGTATGGCACCAATGAAACCATTGGGATATTCGGAGTACATGCACTGCTCCATGAATTAGCAAAAAAGGATTGCCAGACTACATTCTTGCAATTTTGAACTTCGCTGTTCTCTGTTGTTTTTTTCTCTTCTTGCTTCAAAAGTAGTTGAAATACCTGGATAAACCTTAAAAAGTATCCCTCAGTGCAGTTCCTGTATACAAAACAATTTTATAAACAGTGCTGTTGGCGTAAGCTTTGAATAAATTTCCTGCTTCTAGTGAGCAAGGATCCTTAACTTCAAGCAGCTGGATTATGTTTAAACAGGAATCTCTTGTTACAGAAGAAGAAAACAGTCAGCTGCTGTTCTATTTTATCTAACTTTACACCTAATGCCATTAAATATATAACTAAATGTTTCCCTTGAAGCACTGAAGCCAGCCCATCTGCTGAACACGTAATGAGCTCGTGAGGCAGGCACTAAGCGCAGAGCCCTGCAAAGTGACTTACTTAACAACATTTTATGTAAAAACTTCAAAGAACTTGCAGGCCTTGAACTATAAATAGCAGTTTCCAGTTTACATTGACAAGAATGGTTGGTTGTCTTTATTTAAGTACTGATTTAAGATAGATTTCTGTTTTTTCAGTCCAAATTGATGACGCTGTCCTATGCTGGTTCTTGTAACTGTCGTGCTATAAGCTTATACTTCTGAAGGAATGATATTTTTCATTTTGCAGTCGGTTGATGTTGGATATATGAGGTCAAAACTGAGAAACTGTTGATTTCTGACAAACTCCTCTTTGCTGGTTACTTTGTGCATCTGTTTTATTGTTCCCGACAGGACATGTTGTAGCTGGATTTCTTGTTTTACCTGGATTGTGTTTTCACAGAATGACAGCAGAGCTGAGGTCAGAAGGGACCTCTGGAAGTCACCTGGGCCAACCCTGCTACTCAAGCAGGGCCATCTAGAGCTGGCTGTCCAGGACTGTGTACAAGTGGCTTTTGAATATTTTCAAAGGGAGACTCCTCCACCTCTCTGAGCAACCTGGACCAGTGCTCAGGCACCTGCAGAGCAAAAAAAAAAAAAAAAAAAAAAAAAAAGTGTTTGCTGATGTTAAGATGGAGCCTTTTGTGTTTGTTTCTGCCTGTTGGATTTTATCCTGTCACGGGGCACCACTGAAAAGAGCCTGGCTCTGTCTTCTTTGTACCCTCATTCAGACATTGATAAGATCCCCCTGAGCCTCCTCTTTTCCAGGCTGAGCACTCCCAGCTCTCTCAGCCTCTCCTCATAGGAGAGGTGCTCCAACCCTTTGATGATCTCAGTGGCCCTTTGTTGGACTCTCTCCATTATGTTTTTGTCTCTCGCACTGGAGTACCCAGGACTGGACCCAGTAGTCCAGGTGTGGCCTCACCAGTGCTGAGTAGATGGCAAAGGATCACCTCTCTTGACCTGATGGCAATACTTTGCCTAACACAGTCCAGGATACTGCTGGACACTTTTGCTACAAGGACATGTCGTTGACTCCTGGTCCTTTTCTGCAAAGCAATTTTACAACAGAGTTGCCCCCAGCATTTCCTGATGCCTGGGATTATTTCTTGCAAGGTACAGAACATTGCACTTCTTGTCCATGAGGCTCCTGTCAGCCCATTTCTCTGCCCTCTTGAGGTCCTTCTGGATGGCAGCACTACCTTTTGGTGTATGCACCACTCCCCCCAGTTTTGTGTCATCTGCAAACTTGCTGAGGGTATGCTGCCCCATGGTCTAGATCATGAATGAAGATGGTGAACAGGACTGGACCCAGTATTGACCCCTGGGGTGCACTGCTAGTTACTGGCCTCCAACTAAACTTTGTGACATAGACCACAACTCTCTCTGGGCACAGCCGTTCAGCCAACTTTCAGTCTACCTTTTTGTACTCTCATCCAGCCCATACTGCATCAACTTTTATATGAAGAGTTTATGGGATAGTGCTGAAAGCCTTACTGAAGTCAAGTGTTATCCACCTCTTTCCCTTCAACCACCTAGACAGTCATTTCATCATAGAAGGCTATCAGGTTGGTCAAGCATGATTTCCTGTTGGTGAATACATGCTGAAGGTGGCTCCGCGTCATCTTCTTGTCCTTCGTATGCCTGGATGTATTCTGGGAGATGCTCCTTCATTTTTGCTAGGGATGTGGTCAAACAAAGCCACCTAAGTTACCTGGCCTGGATTCGACTGTAAAGTGAAATCATTGCAGATCTTGTACCTGGGTCCTGCCTTTTAGTTCAGCCCCCTTGTCCTGGTGTGCTGGTGTGGAATACACATTGTGGGACTTTTCCTTCCCTCTCCTAAGAATCATAGAATTCTTACTGTGGGGGCCAAAACCACACATTGTTTTGTTACTTGTGAGATTGGCAACAGTGAAACGGGAGAATGCCAGCAAAAAGAGGGAAGCAACATTTTAGTGGAGTAGACAGAACTAATTGGTCTGATAATAAATTCTGTATTGTTCTCAGGCAAATACAATAGCCATTTATTACTCACCTTGCTTTTAAGTTCTCAGCTCCTTCTGTGTGGTAATTTATACTTTTGCCTGGCTCATCTCATCTTGGAAAAATAAAACTGACGATTCACTGTAAAGCACCAGCTACACGTTTAGTAATGATAGCTCTGTATAATTTATTTAGTATTCTTAACACAAAGAAATAAAAGTACTATAGAAAGGTGCCCAACTGTTAATCTTTGTGATTTTTGCAGACAAGTTCAGGTAGATTCAGATGCATCAGTGACCCAAACAGCCTACCCACATGTCTATGATGAAGATGCATTCATCCATCCTACAAGGTCCGTGTGAATGTGGTGGGGTCCTCATTTCCACGAGGACAAGAAAATGAAGGGGCAAACAGATAGCAAGGGAGGACTGCTATCCTGCCACAGTATTATTTGCCAGAACTCACTCCCCAACTTCTTACAGGACAGATAAGTTACAAAGCATTGATTCTCTTAAGTACATGCCCCAGATGTTAGGTGCTGTCCCTAACAGGAAAGGTGGGGTGTGCTCTCTTGTTATATTGCCCTCTCTTCATTTGTTCCAGAAAGATATTTTAAAAATATCTGTTCAAAGAACAGGAAAACCATTTCCCCACCCGCTTCTGATTCTAAGTGATGTTTCTACATTACTAAGCCAATTCAAGATCTGCCATACTAAGTGCTATTAGTCTAATGCCTGATAATAATTCAGAGCAGCACAAGGTACTTTAATGCAAATATCATGTTGCAGGAAGTGGGGTGCTTTACAATAGCTGCTCTATTGCTGCTGAATGCAGACCATTATTTTCTTGATTAGCAAATGTGGTGTGTGGATTTTTCTTTGAAATGATGTTTTGGCTTTGTTTTTGATAGCAAATTACAATATTGCTGTGAAATATCAGGTTTTTTGCAAATAATTAATGCAGTTTTTGATGGTGAATTGTGGTTTTAGGGACGTTCATGTGTGCATGCAAACCATAAGAATTTGGTTTTGATATAGTTACAATGAGAAGGGAAGCAGAAAAGGTGTATCCCAGATCACCCACAAAGAAGCCACCATTTTACTGCATTGTTGACAGCATTGATCTTGCAATTTTATGCTGCTGTTTTCTTTTTGATAATGTATAAGTATTCAAGACAGTGCATAATATTTATATTAGTTGAAGTACCTATCAATAAGTGCTGTTGTCTATAAAAGACTGCTCTAGTTGGAATACCCTGGCATTAATTTATTTTTGATTTACCTTTATTTGACTTGCTGGTAAGATGAACAGTGATTGTTTGGAAGACAGATTAAGTATTTTACCTCATGAATGTGCAAGGGAGATGTTTATGGCAGCATCTTTGTTCCTGTATTGCAGTAAAGAGAATGAATTCATCACATTGCCAGCCTGTAACCTGACTAAATCAACACCCTTTGTAGTGCATAGGACTTCCATATAAAGGAACCCTGAACTTTACCCACCAAACTGTAGGACCTGTATCTTCTGAAATATTGCTGATGTGATAAAATGTTGACATTTAGAAAATGTGCTCTAACTGAACTCTGGTTCTTAATGATTTCATTTTAAAAGTTATAAATATAAACCCATTAGGCTGAAGGCATATAGAATGTTGTTGGTAAAGTCAGCCCCCATGAAAGCAAAAGGCGCTTTCAAATTTGCAGTGAAATTAATGGTAATTTTATTTCTCTTCAAGGTTTTAAGCTTTTTCCTAATAGGTGCTGTTTGAAATAAAAATTGCATTAGTGGCCCAAAACAACTCTGTCATTTTCATCAAAATAATTTCTGGATGTACATCTGTATATGTATACGAGTGTTTATATTTTTTAGAACCAGATTATTTTAGTTTCAACATGTGAGAAAATCCCAATTTATGGCAAGACTTTGTATTGTGACAGACTAAAAAATGTCTTCTTCTCTCCTTTATTCCCCCACTAAAATGCCCATTATTCTTCCGAACATGACAGGAACATTATCGCAACAGTGGGCCACCTTTCTTGCTATTTGGACATTTTTTATTCCCTCAAATGTTTCAGGATTTGCATTGTTTCCCTTTGACTTTTTTTTGAGACTGCAGATGCTCTCTCTTTCCCTATGCCTATTGTGTTAAAAGTGTTTTTTATTCCCACTACCTCAATTTCATTACTTTCCAATATACTGCAGTATCTGGCTTTGGTAACACTCTTCCAAAATCAGCAATGACTTCTTCCTGGCTACTTGGCAAGGGTGAAAATTTTCAGTGCAACTTAATCTTCTAAATTAAATCTGCTTGATTTATTTATTTTTAAGGCCTTTTGTCTGCTGCTTCATCCTTTTTGATTTGTATGCTGCTTTGTCAGAGTGTGAACCATTAGCACCTGACTCCCCCTAAGATTTAAGAATTTTCTTATTCTTATGTTACCTCAGTGGTCTTCTAGTGTTTCCTGTGATACTTCTTTGTCATTGTATTTTATGATTTCTTCTTGTCTATTGAGAGTTTAGCATATTCAGAGTGATATATAAATAATCATGTTTGGGGCAGGGAGCAGTAATAAAGGAAAAAAAAAAAAGTAATGTGTCATAGAAGAAAAGATACTGACTACAGGAATCTGAATATGGGTATATGCAATGAGATGAGATAACGAGCAAAATGCAATTTACATGGTTAGAAATTAGTTCTAAGGACAATTAAAAGCTTTTAAATTTTGATCATATCTGCTTGCAAGTTTAACTGTCTTTAATAAACGCACTCTAAACATATCACTGAGGTTAATTTATCATAACATTCTGTGAGCATTTAATAAGAATCACAGAATGGTTTGGGTTGGAAGGGACCTCAAAGACCATACAGTTCCACCCCCCTGCCATGGGCAGTGACACTTCCAACCAGCCCAGGTTGCCCAAAGACCCATCCAGCCTGGCCTTGAGCACCTCCAGGGATGGGGCAGCCACAGCTTCTCTGGGCAGCCTGTGCCAGTGCCTCACTACCCTCTGAGTGAAGAATTTCTTCCTCGTATTTAATCTAAATCTATCCTCTTTTAGTTTAAGGTCATTACCCCTTGTCCTCTGATCATCTTCATGACCCTCCTCTGGACTCGCTCTAACAGGTCCATGTCCTTCTTGGGCTGGGGGCCCCAGAGCTGAACACAGCGCTCCAGGTGGGGTCTCACAAGAGCAGAGCAGAGGGGGACAATCACCTCCCTCACTCTTCTGGCCATGCTGTTTTGGTGCAGTCCGGGATACGGTTGGCTTTTTGGGCTACAAGTGCACATTGCCGGCTCATGGCGAGCTTCTCATCAACCAACGCCTGCAGGTCCTCAGGGCTGCTCTCAATCCGTTCTCTGCCCTGACTTTATTGGGGCTTGGGATTGTCCTGACCCAGATGCGGCACCTTGCACTTGGCCTTGTTGAACTTCATGAGGCTCACACAGAAAGCCTACCTTTTGTGTAAATGCAGATAAGATGATCAAGGAAATTATTCTCAGTTTAGGACAACCAAGAACAGCTGTACCGAGTTATTGTAAAGCTCATAAATGCATGCTGAATTGGAGTTATATAGCAGCAGTAGCAGATATTCATGAAAGGAGTTTAGGACATAGGACATGTATAGTGATTCTTCCTCTTGCATAATTTTATAATATTCGGTAGCTGTTGGACTTTAAGGACTTCCTAAGCTGAAGGTTTGGGGTATTGTTTTACAGCATATGATGCATCTATTCTTGATGTTTGATAATCAGTTCCTTGGTTCCCTGAGTTCTTATGCTACACGAAATATCTAATAATACATTTTCTGCATGATTTTGTAGAGTCTGAAATGGATGAAAACCTAAATGGACTGCTTAGATTCTTTCTCTCTCTCTCCTCCCCCTTGGTATTGTCAGTATTTTTGCATGTAATGCATTTTGTCTTCTTTCATGTGTCAGATTCCTTCTTGAAGTTGTTAGAAACATAATTTAAAGGGAATATGTAGATTAATCATCAAGTTATATAGATGCTATGTATTTACAGACATGTGTCTTCCAAAATTCCACTTTATTTTTATAGCACTGATAAGTAATCCTACATTTGTGCAATTATCAGTATATATTTTAACTCTTAGGCTGCTGAAATACTCTCAACAGATAACTAATAAGAACTTGGGATATAGGAACTTCTGGTATGTTTGTATGCATTAGCTAGCAATGTTTGGTGACATGATTTGTTTGCCCCTACATTTGTGTGTAGGATATTTAGGGATGCCCAGGGTGTCCCACTTGCCTTCTTCATGGATACTTCTCTAGGTACTATGGTCCTTTATTTTATCTACCAGCCCTGTACTGATGCCTTGGATTACCAAAGGGCATCTCAGCTGGCAGTAGATAATTCAGCATAAGTAACAACCCAAGGTCTTGATTTTGGGAGGGGAGAGCGAGAGAAAATTCAGGGGATTTCTGTGGTTGGTAATATTAAAGAAATGAGTAATGAAAATAAATGCTACATTTATCAAGATCAAGATTTCCAAGAGTCTTCAGCAGTAAATGCAGCAGTTGTTGCATAGTGGCATTTCACAGCACCTGGTTACAGGTTAGAATCAGTAATAAGCAGGGAGGAAGGACAGACGTGAAGTGCAGGATTTTGGGTGCACTTTGCCCTTACTTAATCCATGTTATAATGTCATGCTAGCTAATAGGAAATAATCTGGTTGGGTGTATTAGTGCAAATAAGATTTCTGAGTCTACTGAAACCTGGAAATTCCTGCAGAATGCTGATTGTTGTTGGAGCCAGGGTTATATTATGATTTAATGGCTTTTCTGGGCTTCATTTGATGACCTGGCCTAGAAAAACATTTTGAAGTAATAAAGCGTCTGTTTGGCTCCAAACTAATGAGAGAAGCATTGCTCTTTGCATTAACTGTTCTTTAGGAAGAGTCGTGGATAGCTACTAATAAACCTTATTAAAAAGCTTAAGCATGATTGAGGGAAATAGAAAACAGAGAAACTATTCACTTCCATGTGAAGTGCGTATATCAAAAAAAAAAAAAAAAAAAAAGGCAAGCCCAAAGGGTTTTTGCCTCTCCTCCATGTGACTTGCAGCTTGCTGCACTTCAGTTACGTTGCCTCTGAGATATGTTAAAGTGCAGCTCAGTTTAATGAAGAAGCGGGTAGGACAAATCAAGGCTAGAGACTATTTACAGCAGAGACTGGGTAAGTAAATGCAGATGTAGATAAGTGCTTGCTAATATTGTGCAAATGTTTTAATATCTAGCCTGTAGCATTTAAAAATATTCAGAGCTGATGTTTTTTGGTGGTCCTTTCTTGGTCCTTTCTTTGTTTTATTTAAGCAATAAGCAGGTGTGGGTGGTACATGCAATGCAATGGATTTATATATGAGTGGTAGAGATTTTATTTTATTTTTTTCAGACTTCCTCCAAGAAAATAACACAAATAACTTCCCTTTAATTTCTTGTAGTTATTTTGTTTTAAATCCTTTGCTGTGAAAGTAACTGCTTCATCTATTTTAGTGCATTGCTCAAAATAATTTCAGTGGGAGTTAGATGATAGTTTCTGGTGCTTTACTGTTATTTTAATTATTTTTCTACTAGTGAGGGAAAGGGGGAAACAGCTTCTACTCTCTGAACCTCCTAGGTAAAGCATTTTCAGATTTCTAGAATCTAAATCCAGACCACTGAGAACTCCACAGCATCAACTTGCTTCAGGAATTCATTCAACTGCTCTAGTAGGACTGTAGGATTTGATTTCAGCTGTTGTAAGCTTTTGTTTTCCATGTCTTCCTATAAAGATTTGTATGTGTTCCTAGACCGAGACCTTATACAGAAAGTTCGGGTTTAATGTATATATGTGTAATACTCTGTAAATGTAATGTCAATATATAAGTTAGAGAAATATGGTGAAAGCTTGTGTTATTGTTTTTAAGACTTTGAGGGTTTTTGTTTGTTTGTTTGTTTGTTTTTGTCTGTAGTAATTTGAATGGATCTTGCAGTTGCTATAATGCTGTTATGAACTAGGACTGCAATCTTAGCAAATTAGTAATTTCTAGGACATTTCTTTTACTTGTTTCAGTGCTTTTTGCTTGAGTATTTAAGCCTTAGTGCATCAACAAAGAGCCATGAAGGAGGCATAATCAATTTACATTGTAAAAAACTGTATTGAAGCCCAATTTGAATCTTGGGAACTGCAGAAGGAAAAGCAAACTTTTTCATTGTTGGTAGGGTATTAAAGAAAATGTTACTTTTAAGCATTGAATAAGTTGTGGTCTAGGATGTTTCTTCCTTTTGCTTCATCTCAGTTTACATTAAGTACTGTACTCTATCATGAGCTTTACTATTTGGAATCATCAGAGTGCAAATCTTTTCCAGATAATCACTCCATTCAGGAGGCTAATATTGTGTGCTGAGAACAGGAAAGAAATGGAGGACTGGATAAGCTCTTTGAAGTCCGTACAGTCCAGGGAACACTATGAGGTAAGTTGATAACCCTGTTGGTGCAACCTGTTCTAGCTCAAACAGATCAAGCTACAGGACACAGAACTAGAGCAGTCCACCCTTTTTAGTGTGAAAAGTGTATTTGATACCAGAATGAAGCTTCATGTTAAGAGCAGAATGAAGGCTTTTTATGTTACTTTTGTTTAGTAGCTTGGAGGGAAAGCAGGCTGAGTATCCTTTTGAAAATGCTTTTCGTGAACATTGCACTGTCCCCTGTAATGTGGAACCATAGGTAATTTCAGTCACCGTAGCTGTGTTCTGTACTTGCAAATTTGTCTTAACTTCTCCTTTACTAGACCGCACAGTTTAATGTGGAACATTTCTCAGGGATGCATAACTGGTACGCCTGCTCCCATGCCCGACCTACCTTCTGTAACGTGTGTAGAGAGAGCCTCTCTGGAGTCACTTCCCATGGCCTGTCTTGTGAAGGTAAAATAAACACTTTCTTCCCCCTGTTTATAATGCCATGTATAAATTACTGACAGTTTTAGGCAAGTAATGATTCTGAAAATAATGGGTAAGGAAAAAAGCCTGAAGGGAGAAATCTGTTCATGTGAGTGGCTTTCTCATGGAGAGAGTGAGTGCTAATGATATGGCTCACCCTCTTCGTGCTCTGGGTGCCTTTTTCTAACTCAGTTCAGTAAAAATGTTTCATTCTGAGGCAGCTACCAGTTTGGAATGTGCTTGCCTGAGTGGAGGGCTTGCAAGGATTTCTTTGATATGTACTTGAAAAATGCAGATGCATAACAAAATAGTCTTACGTGTTTGCAGAATCGGCATTCCTCAGAAAAAAAGAAGTCATACTGATAGTTTCTCTCCCAAGTATATAAAGATTATTAACACTTTGTTCCATGCTGCGGAGAGTTTTCTTGCTTTAAAGATTCTGTCATTCATTGAGGGAATGAGGATTTAAATGCCTTTGCATTTGGATGGTAAAACAGATGAAATCCATCAGAAACAAAAAGGAGACATAGGTAAAACTTCAGCATTTAGCTGAGAAATGATCTAGAGAAAATCTAGAGAAATGATCTTTTGCAAATAAATATTTGTGATAAATGTGACAAAGTTTATATATTTTCTAGTGTGAGTTCTGTAAAAAAAGCAGTGACAAGCCTGCTTGTGTTAGAATAAAGAAGAAAAATGTTATTGTGACCTTATGATGTATAAGAAATTTAGAGACAAGTGTCACTTTATTGCTTAAGTAGGAAATATTTAATTACAAAATAGCTAACTGTCCAGATAAGAGTTACTTACTGACACCATTCAAGATTTCAGTTCTGGATACGTTACCCGACTGCAAATGCATTTCTCTTATCAATGCTGTTATAATACTGAAAGTCTGTGTATGATAATGTGTATTCAAGAAGTCCTGCAAAAGAGGCCTTAACTGATCGTCCTGCATTACCCTTGCTTAAAAGTAACTAACAGTACTAACAGTTAAGGAACTAACAGTTCCTAACAGTTAAGGAACAGGGCAAACCCATTTCATAGAAATTAAGGTAGCCTATTTACATCCAACTTCCCTGGTGTATGTTTTCCACTGTGTATAAATCACTTGGACACGGTATTTTCAATGCCTGATACTCGCAGATGGAAGTGCCGTGTGCTTAACTAAAATGCACTTGTATTGCATCTTTGTGCAAATACAGTTATATTTGGTCAGGTAAAGGAGAGGAAAAGCTCTTTTCCTTCTAGGTATGTATGGTTGCAGTGCTTCTAAGTACGGTTTTTATTTCCAAGGAGTTGGTGTTAAATTTACGTAAAGGTACTTTCTTTAATTTCCAGATTTGGACTTTGTCAACTTCCTGCATAATTTATTACAAACTAATGCTACTTTTATCCACATTTCTTGTGCCAATTGATCTTTCACCATTTTATTTTTTTTTTACAAATGAGTATTAATGGTAGACTGGATTAGCTTCCTCTGTCTCGGTTTCATAAATATATATGATCTAGATTGGTTTAAATGTAGATATAATATTCATTTACCTGTAAAGAAGTTTACCTCCTCTTACTCTTTAGCTACTAGTTTATATGTATTTTTTTTCCCTCGTTATTTTTTTTAAAATAAAAGAAGCACTTCAATTATGCATCTAATCTAAACCAGCTGCAGGTTGACTTTTGTACTGAAATACTCTTACTTTGTCCCCCATTCTGTAAAAAGACATGGTAATCATCCTTAATATCTTCATGCAAAAAGTGTACATTGGTTTAATACAAGTTCTTTCTTTGAAATTCTGATGTGACTGGGCTCGTATTTACTTGCTTCTGTCATCTGCACTTCTAATGCATTTTACCATTTATTTTTTGACTTATCCCGAGTTAGCAATGTATACTGTTTAAAGAGATGATGTAGTGTAGGTATGGAGTCTTCACATTCCCCAGACGTGTTCTGTTCTACTTTTTCTCACTGCAGCTTTAAAAAAAATGTTTAAATATTCATGCCTGACATCTGAAGCCTCCAGTGCTGCTTTACTCAGGGAATCCATTTATATCTATACTAAATTCAATTATTTGTGTGGTCGTCGATCCCAAGCTTCTCTATTATCTCATGTATTAAGAAGCATGAGAAGCTTCTTCTCAGGAGATATTGGAACTCTTCCTCCTTTCAGTGGTTTGGGTTACTGGCACACCAAGTTATCTTCAAAGTAGCTTAGAGCCTTTGTACTCTTTGTGGTCTGATTCTGGACTGCTAGCTGTAGGCAAAAATAAAAATAAATCCCTTTGCTGATATTCTGCAGCTCACGATATTTTAGAAGATTACTCCTGTAATATTTTATTCTCTTAGACCTGCTGGTCTCCAATAGTACTACAGAATTGGTTTTTTAGCCTGATAGGACAAGCCTCATTTATTTTGGGACTAAGCTGGTGCCTTTTTTGGGGGACCCCTCCTCTGCCAGTAACCTTTGTCAAAGATTGACCAAATTAAATGCAGGCACCCTGAGGATACTTCTGTTAGTTTTGTGAAAGCTAGTGTTGGAAAAGGGGGCATGTTAATGCCTTTGCTAGGGGAACAACTATAGTGTGAACTTGCATCTCTTTAGAAGTCAAAGAATTGATATGAAATGTCACAATGAAGGCATAAATATATATCAAACCATGCTGCATTCTTTTTACTGCTCAAAAAGGAGTTGACTTTTAAAAAAGTTAATTGTATGCAATTGTACAGTGCTATTCCTCCCACTGGTTTCTTCTTCTGTGTCTTCTCAAAAGATAATATACTTTTAAGTGGGTTTTGTGTGTGGTATTGATAAATGAAGATTTTCCTCTAGCTAACTCTAAAGGAATGATCTCCCCTACATTAATCCACAATCTTTAGTAGGACAGCGAAATTGTATATTTTTATCTTGCTTTGGAAATTGTCACAAGCAAGCTGAATAAAGTAAGGCTTTTGTTCTTTATGCTCCTCAGATATTTCTCTTATTCAGAATTTAGCTTGCTATATGCTCAGGAATCAGTCTAAGAGGTTGTCAGGAAATATGGAGATGTATTGAATATTTAGACAGAGAATCCTAAAGATCTACAGATCGCTATCTACAGAAGCTCTTTCAAAGCTCTTTAGCCTCAATTTCTCTGTATTAATACTGCATTTCTATACAAGTCATTGACAGTGAATGCAGCCTTTTTGATTATTCTCAAAGATGTATTTCTCTATGTTGTGTTTTCGTTATCATGACTGAGTCTTGATGACTGAGTATTCCTAATAAGATGGAAATTGCAGTTTAAATGAGATGCTTTCTACTGTGATGAATTGCACAGACAAAACAATGTCGAAAGAACAGTTTAGGATCATAAAGTCAAGCAATAAGGAAATAGTAGGATTAAATTGTCTCAGCAAATGCACTTTGTGCACTTGATCTTTTTTCATTACAACTGCATTTTTTTGCGCACAAAACTCTCATCCTCTTAACCGTTGCTCAGGGCATTGCACATATACTGGTTGGGAAGTCATTGTCTCCAGGATTTTTGCCACATTTTTTTCAAAGACTGTAGAATGAATAGTGAGTGCAGCCACCTGGAAGAGAAAAGATGTTAGTAGTTAAAGACTTAGACTATAATAGAAAACTATTCTGTGACTTTATATCACACTGTACCCCTTTGCAATCCTGGGAAAATCACTTAACTCATATTTTTGATCGAATCCATAGTTACTCGTTTGTTCTCTGGGCAACTAGATTGATAATCTGGGCCTGTATCATAGAAGTGTTGAGTGTTTTTAACTGCAGAAATCAATTAAAGCTGCATTTTGAAGAGACGATACAAAATATATAGTATTGAAAAAACAGGTCTTTGTTGCCTTTTTGATACCGCAAATTAGTGGACAACATTGTCCTTTATCTCTGTATGCTTCACTTACCCCTTTGTTAAAATGGGTATTAAATCAAACCCATATTTGCCCAGTACAGAGAAAACAAAGATGCATTTTTTCAAAAATTTTCATGCTGAATACAATAATTAAAAAAGAAGAAAAAAAAAAAAGACCAGGAAGAAATGAATATTTGTGTCTAAAAAGCAGTATTTTGCTAGCTTTTGGTAAATGAGGCAAATACCTGTTGAATATTACTACGAATCAGAGTACGGCACAGGTGCATACTTATCAAGAACCATCCATTCATGAGGCAATGAGGGTCCTCTTCTCAAAAAGAGTATTATCAAGTAACTGAAGATTTCACACATGCATATGGAAACTAAATTAAAGTTGCATGACTAACTTGATTTTATAGTCCTTATCTTTGTAATGCAAGTATTTTTAGCAAGTATTTTTAGTATTTTTAGAAGTATAAATTAACTTAGTTACTGGAATGAAAATACTAAAAGCTACCAAGAAACTACTGAATTTTATCCTATAAAACATAGGCATAGACTGCAAATTGGAGTGGTTAGGTTGTTTTCATTCAAGTCACTCCATTTTCACTGTGGTTTGTCGATCCTGTGTGTGATAGTATTCTTGGAAACAAAACAGCAGGTTTCTTGGAATACCCCAAGACAAATCCTTCTGTCTGGACAATGTAAACTCAGGGGTCGTCAGATCAATTTCAAAACTTTGGATTTGGCCTTTGAAGCTGGTAAAGAACAGCCTGGGTGTCTTGTTCTTTGAAGAATACAGAAGACAGTACTCAAAAAATAGGTGTTAGAGTGGTAAGGTTGGCGGGACACTCAATGTCTTATCCTTAGTGTAGTCGTATTGATGGGTGGATAGAATGAAAGGCCTTTGAGGCAGAAGTATTTTATAGCAAAGATCTATGTTTTGAATGCAAGAGCTTATTTGATGACATTCAACAATGTTGACTTTTCTTCATTATGGATAATAATAGCTGCAGATTCAATCACTCTCTGACAGCAGATGTTGGTGTAACTGTGACAACTGTTTGCTAATTAAGTCATTCTGTTGCATTCTGTTGGTTGGCTTTCGGAGAGATCAACTTTATATTCCAGCTAGAAACATTTACACAGGAAATTAAAATTTAAAATAATGTTCTACAAATAGTCTAGATTTGGATTGGCTGTTGGTTGTTGGTTTTTTTTTTTTTTTTTTTTTTTTCCTCATAATTTAAATTTTATTGGCAAAGCAGTGGCTTAGCAACATCACATATTTCCAAAAGATTTCAGATATAAGACAAATTTGTGAATGGAATCCAATATCATCTGAGACAAAAAACAATAGGGGCTAGTGGTAACTAAGGTTGAGGTTTGACTTAAAATTTCCCTTATAGTCTTTTCTGTTCCACGGTGTGTTTTGATGGAAAATTTAATTTATGTCTTAAGAGTGTTGTTTCTAGTAATGTTTGTTCAATGCTCAAAATAATTTGAACTGTTGTTAGATGATACTGGGACTGCAGGGGGTGACTTACAGAAAGTCTGTTTTGAGATTTGTTAAATTATATTGTGCCCACAAAGTGAACTTTAGCTGTCTCTTGACAGAATATTGTCCATAAAGTGACTTGCTGCAGGTCTTCACATCCTTTTGGTGGCTGAGAGGGCAGAAGGTAAATACAGGGCACTGAGGCCTATTTGAAGGGTAGCTCAAGAAGATTTTAAAATTCTGTTATTTTTGCATGCCTTAGTCATTTGGATTTTCCTACCGCCCTTCATCCCTGATGTGTTCTATTTTGATCTGCACAGCAAAGACAAATGCATATCATTTGTGAGTTCAAGGCTGAATTTGATGGCATCTCTTCTCCAAAACATTCAAGTGGCAAAACTGCTAAAGGCCCAACACATTTGAAAATGTAGCTTCTGTTTCTGCGCTTCTCTGACAGCTGAGTTTAGACATGTGGAACCAGCTTGCATTGGCAAACTCACAACAATATGATGCCGAGCTATTTTGAAAATGTGAGCCTATCCTGTTAGTTGAGGAAAATGAGATATTTGCTCACTTTAAGTCAGTGAACACTGCTTTTTAAAATGACCAGGGGAGTTGCTGTAAAGCAGCAATACTCCTTCTTCTGTTTCCTTTTCTTTCTTTGAACTAAACGCATACTGTCACACATCTCCCAGAATACAGATAATGGCTGTCAAATGTTGCTTCCATAGTTTCTGTTCACTTTTTAAATTGATCTGGCAATGGATCAGTGGAATTAAAATGAGAAATTTATGATTCACAAGACCTTTTGTACCATGGCTTAATGTTTTTAATGGTAGACAAGTGATGGGCCAAACCTTTTGATAGTTTCCTGTCAAATATTTGTTAGAAAAAAAAGGCTACCACTTCTGGTCTGCTGGCTAGTTCTCATAAACCTTTAATGATCTTTCCCAAAATAATTTATATAATGCATTCCAAATAGAATGATCTCATGCACTTCCAATAAGAGAAGTACCCACAGTTGTGTGCGTCAGTCTGCTTGGTGTAGAGTGATATAATTAAATAGTGATACTAATTAAATTGAACAAAATACAAATAGTTATTAGATTGTCTGCCAGTATTAGACGTCTGAGCTGATTATTACCATTAGAGCATTTTTCATAAATAATCCTGTAAGAAGTCAGGCTCTTCCTCACTTACTGTAACCTCTTGGAAAGTACTGTAACCACTAGTTGCCTGAATAAATAGATCATCACCTAATCCTTCACTTTCTCAGCGTCTGGGAAAACCAGCATAGTACAGTGTGTAAAAGGAATCAGGATACTTTAACCAAAGAAGCAGAGCTCCTGAAGCAAAACTCATTTCTAAGACACTCTCCTGCTACATCCTGTAAATTTAAACCAGATATCTGAGTTGTGTCACTCCAGGAATAGAAAATGCAAAAGCAGAAAGTCATATTAGAGGTATATTATACACTGCATTGCACCTGAAATATGGGGACTGATGTGAATCTGAGGACACAGTTAAGATGGGCTACAGCTAAGCAAACAAAACAGGGTATTTCTCAGCGCCTGAATTTTCTAGCCATTTTTCTAGCAGATGCTCTTAGCCTGGCTAATTACTCAGCTGTAAGGTTGCAGCCCTGAAGGTCTGCAAATGTTGAACTCTTTCAAAGGGTGTATGAAAAACTGCAAAGGCTGCATACAGGATCTGTTACCCCTAAATCCAGTTTAGTGATTATAAACTGGAGTGATTATAAAGTGAATTTTCTTTTAGTTAGTTTGTGTGCAACACTAAGTAACATGTGCTTGGCTGTTTTATGGAATATACTTATTTTTCTAAGATATGTATCACTGAAATACTACAAATAACATAGTTCACGTTTGTGTGTGTATTACAGTGTGTAAGTTTAAAGCACATAAAAGATGTGCTGTCAGAGCAACAAATAACTGCAAATGGACTACATTAGCCTCCATTGGAAAAGATATCATTGAAGATGAAGATGGTGTAAGTACTACTGTTATTTACAGTACTTTCCAACAGCTGTTTCTTCTTAATGGAAAAAAAGTGGCTAAGCATAGAAATGTTGTCATGAGACCCAGTGAAGTTAATGGTATGTATTCCTGAATGCTTTTCAAAAATTAACACGGTATTTAAAACAAAAAAGGTATATTTCTGTCTTAAAAGTTTAGTATCTGTGGACTCTCAATTGTCCCTGTGGTACAAGATTTTAAAGACCCCATGCAGAGAAACTCTGAAGCTGGAGAACTGCTTCGAGAATTTCTAATTGCTCTTATGCAAAGGTGGTATTTTATGCCATTACTGGTCTCTTTTGACAATTTGTTTTGTGTCCTCCTTATCGATAGCTATTCTCTATAAATTATAATGGTGAGTGCACTGAGAAAAGCTTTGTACTTTGTTTAGGGACTGCTTACAGAGATGAGACATATCAGTTGTGGATGACTGAGGTGGTACATAAAGCCACAGATATACTCTGCTGTCCTGCCCATTCTGAGTTTTAGTTATTTTGATTGGTTTGTGCTAAGTGCTCAGCATTAAGTGAATGGGTACTTATTTATTTTAGGGAGTCTCTAGATTTAACTGTTTGTTTTGTGGTTAGTTACTACTACAGTGTCATGAATAGTTGAGTGAGATGTCTATCCCTTCTTCAGATGTCACATTTTCTGCCTAGCATGTGAACAGCACCATAGGCTACCTTGACAGCAGTTGCCTTGCAAGAATTGGTGTCACTCGTGCTGGTTTGCTGCACCTGCTTTTTTGATGAAAGGGAAGAGCTATGGGAAGTAGCTAAAATCCACCTGTAACTGAGACACAAAAGCCTGCAATTTCTATTTCTGAGTATTTAACTTTTGTGACTACTTCTTCACAGATAGCTATGCCTCACCAGTGGTTAGAGGGTAATTTGCCTGTCAGTGCCAAATGTGCAGTCTGCGACAAGACCTGTGGCAGTGTTTTACGCCTGCAAGATTGGAAGTGCCTTTGGTGTAAAGCTATGGTAGGTGCAATGAACCCACATCCAAGTGCCTAAAATTCTGCCAGCTTTATACCTTGCCATTTTTTTTCTTTTTCATTTCATAACCTTGCTTTTGGATTAAGAAGGAGTGGGCAGCTTGTGCAAACTCAGGTCCCTCTAACGTTCATCGTTCCTCATGACTGTCGTACTTGCTTTGTTTAATTTTTAATACACCCACAGATGCAGCTTTTCTTTAAAAGGTGTTGACATCCAAAGTGGTTTCTCTGCCTTCTCCTAACTGATAACTGAAGGTTCTGCTGCCTGTTCTATATGCTTGATAATCATATGTTAACTTTCATGTCTCTTTTGTAAGGGATAATTTGCATTCATCTTTAAAAATATTACTGCAGGACTCGTGAAGTTCTCTTCTTCAGTATGGTCTGTAGGTTGCTCATTGAAATTCTGTAATGTACAGTTGCTCTTTCCCCAAAATATATTTTATTCTTTATTTTTTTTTTTAGCTCATCTAAAAAGAATGCTAGAGTATGTGTTAGCATATATATGCTAGAGTATAGAAGTGGAAAGCCAGCAGACTTTTTATTGTTGAGGCTTTCGGCATATAATTGTCTAAATCTGTGTATAGGCAGTGGAAAGTTATTGACATCTCCAGAGATTAATTTCAAATCCAGGTGATTTGAAATGTAGGTGAAGTGCAGCACACTCTGCATGTGTCTGGTTTTGTAGTAACTATGGAAGAGGCCAATACAACACACAATTTATGGGACACCAGCTATACCTCTAGCTGGTTTGTCTAGCTTGATATCTATGCTAGCTTTCCTGCAATAGATCTTCCAGAATATCCATGTGCACTGGGCAAATGTAGAGCTGTAGCTTGCATATGTACAGGGTGCTTTCTCCCCTCAGCACAGATGCTGGCTGCTGGGAATTTGGTCCTAACTTGCTAGGGGATGGAGGTAAGTGATTCTCTTGAAAGGACAGTTCACACCTGCTATAGGGGTAGCCAAAGATGAAGTTCTCCAAACTTAAATCCTGTGGAAGAAGTAACCAGCCTCTGTGGTTGAATGCTCATATGTTTTTGTGCAGTTCCACTCTTCAATCTACGCCTAAATGTTTTATGTGTTATTATTACACAGATATTGTATCAATTATAGTTTCGTCCAGAAATTCCACTGTAGCGTAGGGAAATCATTTTTTCTTTCTTTTTTAGGTTCACACTGCCTGTAAAGATCTGTATCCTCGTAAATGTCCACTCGGCCAATGTAAGGTATCGATCATACCTCCAACAGCACTAAACAGTATAGACTCTGATGGTACGTAGTATTGTAGTGTGTTCAGTGGTAGCTCTGGACTTGCAGTGTCTAGACATATCTGTATAACTAAAGAAGCCTAAAATCGAATGCAGTCTTCAAATTTAGAGAATAGTAGAATTTTCATATAGCTTTTTAGAGGGTAATTTAACCAACAAGATTTTAAAAATGCTTTTGAAAGTTACCCCACTAGATATTTTTTTCCCCATTTTTATTTATGACTCTTGGAAACTTTTCAACTGAATGATCAGAGTCTTTAGACAAAGTGGTCTGATGCCTACCTGACATGCATCACTTGCAGAACAAGCTCTCAAATTCTGGATAACTTTGCTTTATGCTAAATGCTGGCTAAAGTAAGCTAGCTGAATGGCTCAGATCCAAAAGCTGTCTTACCAGGCTAAAGAGCAGAATTGGTTATATGGTCTCTCTGATTTATTTATTTTTATTCTATTTTTTTTTTTTTTTTTAAGTATAAGCAGTGTAAGAATCCTGCAACACACTGATAAAGAAACCCAGCAAATCTTTACAACTCAGACATACTCTTTTGTGGCTCACAGTAGAGATACATGAGCAGTGGGAGACTGTATTTGAAGGCAGGGAGTGGAATTAATATGGACTATCACAAAATCTAACAGCTTTCTTTTTATAGTTCCTGTTGATGACAAATGTAGACCAACAACTTTAAAACAGTTTAATGACTTTTATTGTATGAAGCTGATAAAAGTCATTGTTTATATTGTATATATGTAGTCTTTTCTATTTACTCGCTCTTTGGGGTCTCAGACCAGAGCATCATGCTGCTATCTATCATTCATGCTAAGAAGGTTTCATATGTGAAATTATTTTTCCTTACACTTGAACAAATTAAACAAACCTTATTTTAAATAATGCATTATTGTAATATGAAATTATAGTAGCATCCTTTAAAAACGATTTTTATATGTAGCTTTACTATTTGTTCTAGGCAATAAAAATGGCATAGTTATTTTATTATTGCCTGAGGTAAATGTCAACACCTATACCTATGATGTCAGGTTTTAATGAGAAAGCACTACTTCCATGAAGTGGTAATGTTACTGACAGCAGTGTCCATTAGTGCTATTTACTGAGGGCCTTACAGAGAGCCTGCTATAATCAGTTAAGACCTTCATTGATGTTAATGAGCTTTGGATCACAACTGAAGGTCTGTTGTTCAATAATTCTATTATATTCAATAGTATAACTTCAGCCTGGAAAAAAAATCTCATGTAAAGAGCAACTGAGTATGATAACTTATTCTTAGAAAGTTCAGACTTGGATAATCAAGTTCAACCCAGTAAGGTTAAAGAAAAATCAGATTAAAAAAAAAAATAAACATTTCCAACTGAAATTTGTATGTAATTATGTGATAATCTGTGAAGAAGAGATTTGAGCAGTCTTCTAAAAAGCTAACCTTGTTCACTGTAGAAAACCAATAAAGCTATTGTCTTCAGGATTTTACTAAATCTAGGCACTGAAAATACTTGAGAGAAAAAATGAACTGGTAAATTTTGAGGAATTATGTTTTCCTTAAAGGGCTACTTTTCAGTTTAGTGTTTACGTAATGCATGATAAGATGTACTCCTTTTGTCTTTCATTCCTTTCTTCCTCTTTCCCATGATTTCTTTTTGTGTTGTTCATATTAGAAAGCCTTATTTATTTCATTCTTTCTAACTATGTTCACAGGTTTCTGGAAAGCCACATGCCCGCCATCCTGTGCCAGTCCTCTTTTAGTTTTTGTTAACTCAAAGAGTGGAGACAATCAGGGAGTAAAGTTTCTTCGTCGATTCAAACAGTCGTTAAATCCAGCTCAGGTGTTCGATTTAATGAATGGAGGACCTCACTTAGGGTAATGACCTTGGAAATCTTGAGCAATCCTTTCTGCAAGGAAATATAGTGCAAAGTATAGTATTGTATTGTCCCCTCATTGCTATAATTCTGTCACCAATATCTTCCTATTTAAAATTTGTAATAGCTAACAGAGTCTTAGTACGAATTCTGGTGGTGGAAGGGATTGCAGGATAACATTTTTGTTTTAGGAAAACTCATTTGCAATGGGTGATCATGAATATATTTAAACTTGTTTCATTGTAGAACAATGTTCAAAATATGATTTAGGCAACACATGAGAGTGATCATGAAGATGAGCATCTCACAGTATTTGGAGTAAGACCTGGAGGTCTTTAAAAGACGTTTAGATGTAGAGCTTAGTGAGACGGTTTAGTGGAGGACTTGTTAGTGTTAGGTCAGAGGTTGGATTAGATGATCTTGGAGGTCTCTTCCAACCTAGATGATTCTGTGATTCTGTGAAGACCACAATTAAAACCATTAGGCATTCTACGAAATCTAAAAGTAGATTGTTGGAGAGAGAAAGGTGAAATTTGCATATTGGTGTCCACAACCCAATCATCTTTGAACATTCATGAAGATTAAATTCATGTACATTTTTCTGTTGCCTAACTTAATTCCACTCATAAGTAGCCTTATGGTTAAGTGGCCTATTAATATCAGTAGCATCGACTGGAAACACAATTTTTGGTAATCTTATGGATGCAGAATTATGATTGCATTATAAAAATTAAGACATAGTAAAAGAAAAAAATTAAGTTAAAGCAGTGGGCAAATAATACAAATATAGGGGAATACAGCTGTGGGTTTTTATAGTTAGTACTGTGTTACAGAAATGTATTAACTCTAAGTTGTAATATTCTTTTCATTATAATCCATTATGATTTAAATTTGAGATTGATCTAAGTCCCTTTCAGCTAACATTTTGTACATGTAATTATAATGACATAAAAGTAAGGAAGTCTTGTCGTAATGAGAGAATTTTTGAGAGAGAATCTGAAAAATATGCCTGTTTGAAAGCTCTCTTGTTTCATATACTTTTATCTGAAATTGGTATGATTCAAGACGTTCGCTTTGGATTTGCACAGTTATTATAGGTCAGATTGGTTGCTTTGAAATATTTTCCTCAATCAGTTTCCAAAGAGAGGTCCTTAGCAGTTATTTATCAGATAGAATGATGTCTTCTTTTTTCTAGTTGACCTAATAAACATAGTTGAGAGAGTGTATTTGTAGGGGGCTTTCTCCCTTTTCTCAGGGGTAGTAGAAATTCTGGAATCTATATTTTTTCCTCAAATATCTGCATCTTTTGTTCTGAGTAGGTATCTACCTATTGTGTACAAGTGACGTTATTTTCTTTAGAAAAATCTGAATATTTCAAAAATTTGTGATCTTAATATGTTGCTTTTTAGAAACAGTTCTGAGGTTATGCATATTCTGGAAAATAACATGCATTAAAAATATATTTATTTTTGTTATTTTAAAAGTTAACACTCTCAAATTCTTTATTATTATTTACTTATTCAGTTTAAGTTTAAACCCCTGTTGTTTTTCCCTCTTGGCTGTTTCTTCATATCTCATTCCCCTTTCCTCTGTGTCTCACCTTTCTGCTTGTTCTGCCTTTCTTGTCCTCCTTTTCTGTACTGGTGACGAGTGTTGTTTATTGTAGAATAGAATGAGGAGCTGTAGGAAGTGAGAGCAGGATACTGCTTTAAGGATCTAATATGAAACATGGTATTATTTGTTTTACATTGTTGTCATCACCTTGTGTGTAATAATTGCCTCAGACTGTCCTTGCATTTTGTTAGTCACAAGTTGGCAAAAGCTTACCTGTATTGTGGAGAACATCCTGTTGTCGTGTCGTAACCTTTTCTTGTGAAAAATTCCTGGTGGTGACTTGTGCTTCTGACCTAAGTAGGAAGCACAGAGCAGTTGTCATTTCAAAGCTTAGAAAATCTTTGAATAATAATAATAAAATCCTGAAAACAATATCAAGGGAATTTTTTAAAAGTGAAACTCTGCATGTTATTTATCAGAAAAGTCAGTAAAAGTGGAATATACAGTGATAGATGGGATGCAGATATGTTTATTACAGTAGTTGGTTGTATCCACATACCTCAGAACAATACAAGCCTCACCATAAAGGTGCCATGTATCCTATTTTCATTTAATGGTTGTTCGTTAGTATAATTGGTCTGTCGGTAACAAACATAGCTGATTCTAACAGGCCACATTTTCTCTCCAGTTTGCGGTTATTTCAGAAGTTCGACAACTTCCGGATTCTTGTATGTGGTGGAGATGGAAGCGTGGGTTGGGTGTTGTCAGAAATTGATAAACTCAGCTTGCACAAACAGGCAAGTGTGTATACTTATTTCCTTCACTATACTCACTATACTTTTGTATGCTTAATCTTCCTTAACCTGACTCATTCTCGTGTTTATACGGACCAAACTCAGCAGTTCTGTTAAATGAAAAATTTCTGGGAAGTAAACAGGGTAAGTTTTACCTTGATTACTCATTTTGATTTACAAGCTTTAGAAGTCAGCTATGTGATTGACATTAGTTGCTTGAAATAACAAACATTTGTAAGAGTTTGCACTTTTTGTTTCTAGTTTTCAATAGTAGATTTGCTCCTGTGTTGTGTTTCAGTGTCAGTTAGGAGTGTTACCCCTTGGTACTGGAAATGACCTTGCTCGTGTCCTTGGTTGGGGAGGATCCTGTGATGATGATACGCAACTTCCACAGATCTTGGAGAAATTGGAAAGAGCCAGCACAAAAATGTTAGACAGGTAAACTGAAATGTGTATATATTTGACTTACCATGAGATTCAAATTACGTTTTTTTGGTTTTCAGATGGTCTAAATTCATCTTAATGGGCAGAAACTTAATCACAGAAGCACAGAATGGGTAAGGTCAGAAAGGACCTCTGGAGGTCTTCTGGTCTTCCTGGTCCATCTGGTCATCTGCTCAAGTAGGGACATCCAGGTTGCCAGGACCATGTTGAAAAACCCATGTCTGTATGAGGGCAGAGATGAGGGACATTGAAATAGCAATTGGGGCAGATCTTCACTGTCCATTTCAAACCAAAGAGTTTGAAACTAAGAGTTTAGGAGGGAGGGTGGCTGATGAGTCTCAACTGTTTTGCTCAAAGATGAACAGAAGGAGACTTTTTTTTTTTTTTTTATTGCTGATGAACCTGCATAACTCTCCGTTAGTAGAAGGTATAAGCATTAAGAAATCACATAACCATTCAAAACCATTATGGGTAGTTTTACATGCTTCTTGCATAATATTAAACATTATTAAAGGTAGCATCTTTATTTTGGAAATACTTGAACTTTGTTTCCTTGGGTGTGAGGACAATTCACATGATGTCTCTTCATTCTAGTATGCCTGAGGCACTAGCAGCTGTAGACAAGAAGCTGGGCTAAGTGGATCTTTGGCTTGATCCAGTACTGCTATTTCTATTTGTGATCTTCCCGCTCCTGGTTTTGTATGGTAATTGCAGACTGTTTCCATCTGTAAAGCAAAGGAACAATCCTGATTTTAAAAAGGGTCTGAGAAGCTGGTGGTTGTATCATTCTAACAGAGATGTAATGCTCTGCTTTTGGAATGAGTGCACATACGTGTGTGCTGGTATCTTGCTCAGTTAGTCTCCTGCATGGGTATTTGTGTTCTTATTTTAGTTACAAAAAACTTGAGTCTTATCAAATGATTTCTTATTTATTTATTTTTAATTACATAGAGAAACAAGTAATTTTTTATTTTAAGCAGTTCTGCAGGCTATTAGACCATTTTACAGCAAAATAAATAAAGTGCTTGTAACTTATCTTTAGAAATAATTATTGGCCAAGGCATTCTGGAGTACACATAGATTAAGCTTGTCTTCTTCTGTACTGAAAAGTGCTTAGTGTCATTCTTTTTTGCTCTAACTGCAGTAGACTAGCTTCGACGGCCATCTGCAGTGATTTATTTTTTTTTTTTCAGCATGCTTAGAAGGATGTTGATATAAGTACTTTCATACTACCCATGCTGTAGAGTACTGTCCTTTACCAGGGGAAAAAGTACATATGTCAATGAAAATACTTCACCATTTGCTTTGTTCTCATGCCTTCACCCCGTAGTTGAGATGAAAAGCTGATGATAAGTTAGGGCTTTTTCTGCAGGAACTATATATATTTTCTTTCAACTTCCATGGTTATTTTGCATGAATTCTTTCATACTGCAAATGTTTACCTGGATTCTCCATTAGCTTCATTGGATGTCCCATGATTTCTTCATAAATAAGATTTATTATCAAATCACTAACAAAAAATAAAAGTAATAAATTGTCATTGGTTTTAAATATTTCACCCATATTCTTTTAGCTTATAACTAAAATGTAAGTTTTTGTTTGTTTGTTTGTGTTTAAGAAGTTATTCTGTGGTATGACAATGAATTTGCTTTTTGTTGATATGTTGGAGAAAAGATAATACTCTAATAATCTGGAAACATAAAAGCTGTTATGTTCCTTGTAGGTGGAGTATAATGTCATACGAACTGAAACTACCAGCAAAGCCTTCTATTCCTTCAGTCACTGCAGAAGAGGAGTCAGAGGAATGCCAGGTGAAGTTTTACTTTTGATTATTTTTTCTTTGTGTAGTTAATTTTGAGCTGTTGGGATGGCAATATTTGAAATATAATTGACGTACTTGTGTAAAAAATAGAAACAGATATTTTCTGATCTGCTAACTCAATTGAATTCATATCTGCACTGCATGTGTATCAAATAATTAGGGTTTCTAGTTCTGTATTATTTGTGAAAAAAGAACAAAGCTACAGAGTCTTCAGCAGAGCAGTCAAAGAAAATCTTCCTGTAGACATGTACTGAAAAAGCAAAATGTTTTCTACTTACCTTGAATTTGGAATAAGCTTTGAGAAAAACATTTTGAAGGCAGCGATTGTTATTCTGAAAGAAAGAAACTGTTGTAAGAAAGAGAGAGCTTATACAAGTGAGTTAGATCAGGCGATACCACCTAATGTTCTCTTTGTTCTTTTGGAGAACTTGAAATCATGTGTGACCTCAAAGAAAAGCTCAGTATATCTTTAAAACTAGATTTGTGTTTGTACTATCTGATGAGTATTCGATTTTGAGGGAGAGCAAGATGCTTTAATCAAATTAATTGGCATAGAAAGACTGATTAAAATGACAAAATAATATATTCCTGAGAAATTTAACGCGTATCAACTTTAGCTCAAAAGTACTTGAGAAGCAATAATTAATCAGCAGGTTCGTGAATAATTTAATGATTCAGGCTGTTTTAATTGGCAGAGAGGTTATAACCTTTGACAGCTTGCTGGATATAGAGATGCAAAAAGATTGGAGTTCCACTGTCTGTGATTCTAATGTGGTTGTTGTTTGTTTCCAGTGTCAGCAATGTGGATTTGAGGCCTTATCTTCTCTAATGTTGCAAGACTCTTAACATTTACAAGTGTATCTTTATCTCATAAAGTGCAAAAAAAGAAAAAAAAAAACATGTTCTCATTAGTTCCAGCTTTGAAATTATGTTTATCCCCTCCTAAAAATAGAAGTAAATGGTTATACAAAACCTCTTGTTGGAAAATTGGTTCTGCAATATATTACTCTGAGTTGGAGAAAGCAGTTTTCTTTTCAGTACCATGTTTGTTTTCTATTTTAATGTTTTTTTGCATAATTTATGATATTTAAGAAAATAATTATTAACCTTACAGTATATAATGTACTAAAATGTGGTTCAAAAAGTAAATAAAAGTATATGTCCAATCCTTTTCCTTCTCTTTCCTTGAGTTTCAAGAGAATTATTTTACTTGATTTGGTTCCAGAAGACTACTAGACTACTGTTGTTCAAACATCAGTATGAGCATTCCTAGAGATTAGGTGTTTAGGTATTGCTTTTTTTCCCTTGATTCTACAACTAAAGCTAGAAGGAAAAAAAAAAAAAAAGATTGGTATAATTAGTATATCAGCCTGTTAAATATAAAAGAAAGAGATGTGTATCTATGTGTATCAAGGGCAAAAACACACTAAGAGATTTTAAGAAATTCATAAAGGAAGCCATCAAAAGGTTTCAGAGCTGCAGTTATTTTTAGCTTTAACTTTGGAATGTGGTTGGAATTTTCTCTTAAAAATGAGATTTGGATCCATGCCTATTTTGAGGCAGGATATAGTGTGTGAAGATGTGATTCTGATCCATTCTGAATCTTTTCTGTAGCATTACAGAACTTACAATTCTTGGGGGTGAGAAGGAAAATGCACAGATTTTGTTCTCTCAAACAGTTTTGTAAAAAATAATCAGGCATTAACCATTAAAAGATTGTCTTTGATAACATCAAAGACTTTGCAGCCTTTGTCAGTAGGTCTACTGGGGGGAGTAAGTTACTATTTGACAGTAAAAAGAAAATTCAAGATTATAACCACAGATATTTGACTTCTTAGACAAGTTGCTTAGTTTCAGGGAAAAATCGCTTGTTTTGGAAAAAAGTGGAATTCAATTATAATAATATAGTACGTTATAAATCTGAAAAGAAGGTAGATTGTTTCTATCTCATGGGCTATTTTTAGCCTAGAAATAAATTACTCTTTCATCTACAGGAGGAAGAGAGTTGTCAATCAAGTTATCAGATACAGTGTTATTTTGAATATTAAAAAATTGGTATATAAAATATAGTATGCAGATAGAGGAGCAGCACTGCCAGCTGCTTGCCCTTGCTGTAGATCTGCCATGGAAATCCTGCTATTTTTGGAGGTGTTTTAACTCAATGGTTGGTGTTAAAATGCTGAAAAGTGTGGAAATGGAAATCTTCTTTCCTCTCTGTTTTCAGATATCTGCTTATGAGGATTCAGTTGCTGCTCATCTTGCAAAAATTCTCAATTCTGATCAGCACTCAGTTGTCATATCATCTGCCAAGTGAGTTGGTTGTTTTAATGTACAATGTATGGGATAAATCCTCTGTGAAACATTACAGCCATAATAACCTTCTGTATAAGCCCAATTTTCTCATGGTTGGCCCAGCTGGTTTGGCTTAATATATGTTGATTTATATGCTTTTGAGTGGATGTTTTCCTTGCAAAAGTTTTATATGGTAAAGTTGTAACGGATATCTTAATACTAAACATGTTAGTGTTTTTTGTTTTTTTTTTTTTTAATTATATTATTTTAATACACTCAAAATCAGCATGCAGCTTAAATATGGAACTGTTACTAATGCAAATATGTGGCCTACTTCATGTTACATTTTTTTGTTGTTTCATTTTATGCATATCTGTGGAATTAAGAGGACAAACAGCTTCACCACTGAGAAGCAGAATTTCAAATTTGTTGCTTTGTAGCTGTCTGTATCAATTCAATAAACAGTGGTCTTAGAAAACAGGGTATTTTTTCTGCAACCTGAAACACTTAAAAATTAGAGAGAATTGCTCTGTAAATCATGGACATCATCTGAAATCAGAAGTGTTCTGTGTATACTTCCTCCTAGAGTCTTCAAAAATACATCTGCCATTACATCTTTTTTTTTCTTCTTCTGCTTAAGTTAATAAAATTTTATTAAGTTATTTAAGTTAATAAAATTTCATTTAAAAATCATACATAGTGTATGTTGAAAATTACACTGCAGAATTTTATTATTGTTCCAAATTCTAAACTGTCTGTATCTTGTTAAATCTCACTATTTAGATTATGTAAAGTAAATTTCAACCAAATGAACAGTACTAACCAATTATCCACACTGTTAGTAAGGTTGCTGTCTGTCTGCTGTGTAGGTAATAAGAACCAAGTCTGCCTCTGATTTACACAATGAAAATTCATTTCAGCCCCTGCAGTTTATGTAGACATGCCTGAGGGCCAGCTGTGGTTCACCAGTATGAGCTGGGCAGTAGGATGCGTGTGGCCATCCATTTTCATCTCAGAAGTACTCCATTAAAGTCATTAGATTTTCTCCATGGGTTCTAGGCGTCATCTTCAGATGGGAGTTTGCCAGGCTGTTTGAAGTTAATAAAGTGAATGCAAGTTTACTAACAACACTAGTATAGAAGGTTTACAAGCATGGGAATTGATAATATTAGTCATGTTCATTTCAGTTATTAGAAATAAGAGACAAACTTAAATACAATGTGTGGAAAGGCTTAAATAAAAAGGGAGACATTTTTTTGTTTTATCACTTTGATTTTGCAAGCTCTTGAGAAGAGTATAATTTGCTTTGCAAGTATGAAAACAGTTCAAAACACGAATGGTGTATAACTGTATGCGTATAAATCAATTGCCATAAGAATTTAATATTCAAAACATATTTATTTTATCTCATTTGATTTCTCCTCTCTCCTATTATTGTCAAGAATATTATGTGAAACTGTAAAGGACTTTGTTGCCAAAATAGGGAAGACTTACGAAAAACCAATGGAAAATGCAGATGAAGCTGATGCCATGGCCATTAAAGTAAGACTATGACTATTCTCAGGGTTAAAGGTGTGGGGGTTTTGTTTGTTTGTTTTTGTTTTCTTCGTTTTTGTTTCCTGTGGGTGTTTAATTTTTAAATGGCTTCAGGATACCCAGCTTGGCTTACATTTCAGCCAGTGACTGTAAAATTCTTCTCTTAGTGCATAGAACAGTTATTTCCAAATCATCTTTGCAATGTAAGGTCTATAAATTCTATTTACTTTTTTTTTTTTTTTGCCTTCATAAAACACACAGTAACATACATAGAGAAAAATGGAAATATTTTGCATTAGGATTCTTACTTTTTGTCTGAAAGGGATTAAGTTACCTACAGGAAAACAGTGGACTGTATGTATGCTGGGAGAATGAAGGGAAGAGAAATTATAATGTTAAAAATAACAGATCAAGATGCAAATTGCAGAAATCATGTTGCAAAAACATTGAAAAAGACAGAAGGGATCTGGTCTGAGGCACAAAGCTTAAAGAGCTGAAAAGAAAAATAAAAAACAAAATCACTAATAATCCCAGAGTCCGGAAATGTCATTGCCAAATGGCAATTACTTCATGATTCACGTTTCTGTACTATTCAGTGTACATTTCAGAAAATGTATCTTCTTTTTCACTGTGCCAGGGCAAAACAGTATTGGTTTCCTTTCTTTTAAGCACAGCAAATTTCCTCTTCTCCAGTGTACTTACAGAGAGGTACTGCTTGGTGAGGGGTAGAGATGTTTGACAGTGTTTCCTCAGTGCCAATTCACTTGCTTAAATGTACAGGTGTGTAGCAAAACAAAACAAAAACAAAACAACAACAACAACAAAACAATCATATGTATTCTCAGTCTAACTGCTGGGCATGTCCCCATCATTTGTCCAAATTTGGGTACTGAATGTCCATAATTTCATAATTTGTTATATTGTTTGGTATGGACAAATCTGTGGTAGTTCTGTCTGTAGTGTTGGACATCCAAAGAGGTGTAAAATCTAATCTGCACCCTAATTAAGAGGCAGGCTGAGTTTAACACAATGTGTTATTTTAGTCAGACCTTTTGTGGTTATAATTGCTGCAAACTGGCTGGGTGTTGCAGGGTCTGTCTACAAAAAATCATGCAAACTGACTCATAATTTGATATACAAAATATTGAACCTGATTTAGATTTTACACAATTACGCAGACATGTAGATACAACTTTAAATCATACCGCATGGAGAATTTAGATCTGTCCTATAACATGATACTTAATTTCCTCAAAATGTTGACGTTCACTGGTATTTGGTGTATGCATGTTCTCTTCCACTTTGTCTTAGTGTTCAGAGTTAAATGAGAAGCTAGACCTGTTGCTCCAAGCTCTTCACACAGAAGCCCAGGCTGCTCCTATTCTCCCAGGCATCACTCCCCACATTGTGGAAGAAGAAGGAGAGGAGTTTTCAAGTGAGGAATCCTTGTCTGAAAGTAAAGAGCAATTAGCAGAGTGTGTTCCAAAGTCTTCCACCCAGAAACTCTTCAAACCAAGAGAACAGTTAATGCTTCGGGCAAACAGCTTGAAGAAGGCTGTAAGGCAGATCATTGAACAAGCAGAAAAAGGTGCGCATTCATCTTTACTGATTTTGATCCTCTCCCTCTCCCTCTTCCTCTCCTCCATGAATTTTAATAATTAAACTTGATTTCTGAATTCTTACATCGTTAAAATCATATGCCTAATACAAGTTGCAAAGACAAGAAATGTGTTTTGTTTTAGATGCTGATGACAATCTGTATATACGATAACATATTTGTGCATGTGTGTGTGCATATGCAAGTGTGTTTCTTTGGTAACTATTATTCTCCACAAAATGAAAATTTCTGGCAGAAAAACGTCAATAGGCAAAGGCAATTACTAGAATCTTTTTCACTGAAATGGCAATAGAACCATTTTTTTTAATATTTTAAAACTTAAAGCTATGGAAAAAAGAAGCTCATATTTCATTTATTCAGATTTTCATTAAAGATCGTTAACCTTTCTGTCTTTTTTTTTTTTTTTTAAATAAGCAGTTGTGGATGAGCAGAACGCTCATAGTGAAGAACAAGTGAACCAGTCCCCTGTAGAATATAGCAAAGAATTGGATGAATCCAAAGAAGAGGAAAAAGATGAAGATACAAAGGAATATGAGTCCCAGTCAAGTGAGTAAATTAGTAATAAAATAATTTTAAATTATGTAGTCTTCCTATGAAACCAGCATAGTTGGTTGCATAATTAAAACCAGTTTGATTATTTCTATTGGTTTTATATCACTTTCTGAAAAATATCTTCTTTGTGTATAAAATGTTTCTGGTGGTTGGAACGCCTTGCATTGCATGCAGTAGGAGAATGGAACTTGTGTGAAAGCATACAGCTGTGATTGTCCTTTCTAATTGGTCTGAGAGAATATTTTGCAATGAATATATTATTTGCCAAATACTGGCATGTTGTTACACTGGAGGCTAGTCGCAAACTTTTAGATTTGGATAAATAAGAGTTGAAGGAAAAATGCCAGAGAAAATGAACAGTCTTTTGGAACACATTTGCAAAGCTGAAAAGGTTACTTGTTGGGGAGAGAGGTGCCTGCATTTAACCCAGCGTTTGCACTCAACTTTCTATATGAACCTGAACAATGACTAGAACCTATAGAAGAGTGACAATAGCATGTCTCAGTCATAGAAATTTTAGGGCATATTACAGGAATTTCTGTCAGTCATTTCTGTTGAAAGTGCTTCAAATTGTGCAAAACTGACATATTTATTCGTTGTACTGACAACAAACCTGCAATTCTCAGCTGGGAACTTACCTTGAAACAGAGTTTTTTGGAACTGAGAGAATACATATTTAAGTATTTTATGTGAAGTAGAACAGCTTAAAGTAGGAAAGAATATAATAGGAACATAAAAGCCTCCTGAGAAGTGCAAGTACGAAGGTCATTCCCTCTAGTTGTCTAATCCAAAGCAGAGAGATGAAACCAAGTCTTTGGTGTATCCAACCTTCTGGCTCATCTGGCAGGTAATATTACAGTTGCTACCTCTTCTTCATGCACCTTTTCCTCAATATTGAACCATTAAAAAATAATAGTAGAGTTTCTGCATTCATTGAATTTCAATTAGAAAATTTAAAATAAAGAGAACATGGAACACTGTTCCTCTTGTGTTTGTTGAGCAGCTCCAGGCACCAAGGCTAGGATGGTTACAGATGTTAAAAGGTAGTTTAAATTATAACAAGAGAAGAATTTAATTTCATTTTTATTAAATGACTTATTACTGTCTGGATCCTCCTTCAGAGGAGCAGACGTAAATAGTTCAGCAATACCCATTACAAAATACTTTCAGAAATTAACTAAGTTAAGTCATTTAGAAAAGGACTGGCCAAAGAATCAGGAAAATGAAGAAAAGTAGCCTGATCTTATTAATCTTTCTAGGTAGCCTGTGCTATCATCCTCAAGTATCCTATACTTTTCCAGCTTTCACAGCTTCTTCCATAGGAAGAGAACCACTGTCAAAGAAGGGCTTTTACAAGTCTCTCAATGACAAAAGAAAGACTATGGGAAATGAGGGCCCTCTCCTGAAGGACACAGGGGACCTTGCTACCCAAGACAGTGAAAAGGCTGAGGCACTGAATCCCTTCCTTGCCTCAGCCTTTACCAGCAAGACTGGCTTTCAGGAATTGCAGGTCCCAGAGGCCTGGCTGAAAGGCTGGGGCAAGCAACATGTGCCTTTGGATGAAGAGGATCAGGTCAGAGAATACTTGAGCAAACCGAACATTCGCAAGTCCTTGGGCCCTGATGGGATGCATCCAAAGATGCTGAGGGAGCTGGCAGATGGGATTATGAGGAAACTCTCTATAGTCTTTCCTCAGTTATGGCAAATGGGAGAAGTGCCTGAAGACCGAAGGGAAGTAAATGCCACTCCTATCTTCAAAAAGGGAAAAAAGTTTCCATGTGAGCATCAGGAAGCACTTCTTTACTGTATTGGTGGTGGAGCAGTGGCACAGGTTGCCTAAACAGGTTGTGGAGCCTCTCTCATTGGAGATCTTCAAAAGCTACTTGGACATGATCCTGGGCAACCTGCTCTAGCTCTCCTTTCTTGAGCAGGAGGGCTGGACCAGAAGACATCCAGAGGTTCCTTCCAACCTTAACCATTCTGTGATTCTGTGGAAGTTACTAGGGCTCCTTTTCACTAAAAAAACCCTTGGGTCCTCATTCCCAAACCAAATTGTTAGTCCAGCTAGTTCCTTGTGGCTATTGGCTGCTGTATAGCAAGTCACTATACCAAGCTATGCTTGCTTTCCAAGCTGTACAGCCCCTTACCTGCTCTGTCCTTGTTCAAATGAACTGTATCAGCTATTCGTGCCCAAGTCTTTCTGCTTTCCAGTAGGAGTATCATGTGTCCTCACCGTGGGGCTTTGTAGGTGGTTTTCAAAAAAAGGCAGACAGCATGTATGTGTGGGTAGCCCATGATGAGTTTTAAAGTCCAACTCATAATAATCCACATGCATTATTTCTATCAATAATTGTACAAAGCAATTGGAATATTGAGTGATCTGAGTCCAAAACAACTTTCTTGGAAGGCAGCATTTTCATAAAAGTAATAGCCTATTTTGTTGCATAGTGTTTAGTTGCTGTGTGCGAAATAGTTTTCATAGAATAGTATTTTCACTTATCTCCTGAAATAGCATAGTAATAATTCCCACATTCAAATGATAGGGAAAAAAATCTCTCTTTCATGTTTCATTTACAAAATCTGCCAACGAGTGGCTGCAGTGAAAGAAGAAAGAGCAATTTGTCTGTGATGGACCTCTTCTTCTGCTTGGTTTTGGCACCTAGCAGAACCAGCCAGAGGTTGCATTTGGAAGTTGCCCATCACAAATTTCAATACTGCTTTTTGTGTTCATGTGCCAAGGTTATTCAAGAGTCTCAAGCTGCATAATAATTTCAGGAAACCCATTTGTTGCTAGGGATGGAAAATTCAGTCTGCCATATTACCAAAGTGGGCAGTGATGCACTGAAGGTAAGGTTTCAGGAGAGAACCTGAGAGTCATGCCAGCTGGTGTACAGCAAAAGCCATCATGTAGATATTTAGTGAGAAAATTCCTGTAGCAAAATAAGCTGCCAGAAAAGTTATTTGGAATTTGCCTCTCCTTCTATTACCCCAAGCCACACCAAATTGCCCAGATGTGATGTCTTCCTGAGGCTCTGCACTGAAGTTGGTGCCTGTATCCATAGTTCCTACCTTAAAAATATATCATTGGTTCCTTGGGGATTCAGTTGATTCAGAATCTCAGATTTCCTTACCTCCAGGAATGGATTTTAGACTTTGTCCAATGGTTGTCTCTTCATTGTTCTCTTTCCTCTAACCCTTGTTACAGAACTCAGTGTGTGTTGGTTGTCCAATTCCAACAGTACCTCACGGAGGATGCTGGCACTAAGGATGACCTGGTCCTACTGCTGTTAGTGTAAAATAAAATAAAAATACATACTTTTGTACATACATTTATATAAATATATATATATATATAAAAACTTGTTTCTTGGTGATACAATTTCTGTGCTTATTGGGAGGTGTGTTATTCTTCGTACATCCGAAACGTGTGAAATAGAGTGTATATTAATGCTGTCAATGGGAAATAGGTGTTTAGGGAGAAAGCATGAAACATGAATTCAATTATCTGCAATGAAACATTAGTTTTACTCATTAAGGCTCTGTTGTTTTTATCAGAGCATGAACAGCAAAAGTTTATCTTTATTGCAGTTATCCCCCTGAGTCTGATCTGTCAAATAAAGAGCAGCTGCTCTGTTGATTTTCCTATTTAATATAACTGCCTTGTTCCCAAGTACAGACAGAACAGTCTGTATGAATAACATTGTGAATTTTTCAGTAGCATTATGAAAAATTGAAGTTAATTGTGTTCTGAATATTATATTTTACCCTCTGAGATTACATTCATCAAATGACCAGAAACAATATTTTTCCATATGTTAATTACCTTCATCTAAATATTTAAAAACCCTGGTTAGACCTAACTAGCCATTTTAATTTCATTTTTTAACACTATAGTATAGTGTTTTATCATGCCCATATACAAATAGTTGTGCTATATTGTTATCATGCAATACTACAGCATTTTGTGATAATTCCTAAGGCTGGTTAGATCAGAAGGCAATGTTAGACCCCTTGGTCAGACCAATATAAAACAATCCAAAAAACTTCACCTCCTTATCCCTGTCCTGCAACTAATAATTTCTGTCTGCAAGTCATCCAGAAAGATGTGTAATCTTATTCCTGAGATACAAGAAGATGAAGAATTTACCACTTCATTGACTGTTCCATGCTAGATAACCATTATTAAAAAAAAAAAAAAAAAAAAAAAAAAAAAGGCCAAATTATGGCCTGAATTGATTTGAATACAATTTTTAACCTCTGGTTCTTGTCATTACCGTCATTACCTTGGTCTTTAGATTTTTTCACAGTGGATTTTCTTTCTATTAATGTACAGAAAACTTAAATTACTCTCAGTCTGTTATCATGATTGGCATAAGCTGACCTGTCCCCCCTCTGTCACAAAGAAAAAGGTTATATATCTCCCCTTCACACCAATTCCTGATGGTAATTTTGGGGGTAGTCCTAATCTTTTATTTTTTGCTGAATTAATTTTCAAGTGTTGAGAAGAAAATTTCAGATCACTTTGAAATCATTTCATTTTTGAGTGATTTCGTGATTTCAGTTGGTCAACGTAGAAGTTGTGCTAAATTGAAGTATTTTTAACATGTGAGATAATTTGGAGCAGAAATAGCCAAGAAATATCTGACTGTGATCAGATGGGTGTAAAATCTTTCTTCATGTACATGGAAATGCTGTGTCAAAGTGTTCAACAATACACAAACTCTCTTCCCCAGAGCACCAGATTCTGATGATGGGGCTGACTTTCATGAAGATTATCTTCCCTAGGCAGGAGTAGGCACTGGGATATTCTGTCAGTCAGTACGAAACTGGAAAGCACCTGAAGTCAGCCCTTTGAAAAGCCTGTCCTTTTCCATTACCTACAGAGGCAGGCATTGGGGATAGCTGGCCTCACCAAGCTAGTATTTCCTTTTTGTCAATATCTTCTCTTGCCCCTTTTCTTCCCCTTCTTTTTCCTGAGCTGTTACCTGCCTTTGTCACCAACAATTTGATCAGCTACTAAACTTTGTGATGTGTCTTAAGGTTTTATTGATCCATATTCTGTAGAATTTTAACATAAGTTATTTCTATTATTTGGGGAATTCCTGCTTTTTGTGAAAAGGAAAAGGTGATGGTAAACTGATCTCCTCCAAGACCTCTGTAACTGCAGAAGACAAAAATGTCTAAACATGGCTTTCCCTTCCCTTGCAGTTTTCAGTTTGGCTGTAGATAAAGATATCAGAGTTGACTGATGTTTTCAGAAACCTGATGCAGGCAGAGCGTCAGTTTTAGCTGCTTAAAGCAAATAGTTGGCTGTTGATCGGGTGGCCTAATTTGGGCCTGAGAATAGTATAGCTATTCATATTAAAATGGTTATAAATAATAACAAACTCTATAATCCATGTATATTTATCATTAAACATATGTCAAAATTAAAATTAATTTATTTATATGTATCCTTTATTAATAATTGTTTTTCTTTTTTTCTCAAGTCTGCATTTTTGTGAAACCTGGTGTTAGGTTTATCAGAAACTTACTGCAGTATTAAATACTATTACATTTTAAGGTGAATATAATTTATTTTCTTGCTAGTGTCTTGAAGCATAAGTTAGGAACTCCTCACACTAAATGCTTTGTACACTCACTCATTTTCATTTGTGCTTGTCACTTGACTTTATTTCTGAGTTTTCTTCCCTGTATTTAGAAGAAAAAGTATGCAGTGAGAGGGAAGGACATTTCTCACTAAAGGGTAACAGATTAAACTAATGGGTTTGAAATATTTTCAGGTCTGAAAAATAAAACACCACCACCAACAACAAAATGTGTCTGATATTGCCATAATAGATCTAATTAGTGCTCTAATTTTTATGTCTTCTGCAGTTAAAACTGCACCAAGATCTCCAGATCGACGTACGAGTCGAGGTATCCATTCCCAGACAGGCTCTTTCTCTGCTCCAGCTTTGGCTGCCAGTAAAGAAAACCTACCTGTGCTTAACACTAGGATTATCTGCCCAGGTAATTATGATTTTGAAGTTTGCTGTTCCTTACACTGTATTAATACTGCCCTCTGTTTCCCTCGTTGCTGTCAAATAGCAAATTTTACATCGTGCCAGGGGCTCTACCTGGAAATGGCATAAAAAGTTCCAAATTTGTCTAAACTGATACACTTATCTTTGCATTGGATCATATAGTAGGAAGTGCAAAGTAATGTAGAATATACCTGATCATTTGGCACAGCACCAGATGTAGCAAGCGTTGCATTTGATTCAGGAGGATGAAAAACGAAATTCAGAATATTCTATCATTCCTCCTAACCAGCGGAACCATGTATGGATCAAAATGGACAGATCCATGTAAGGATAAGAGATGTCTATATGTACCTCTCAAGAAATGTATAACTGAAACTACACAAAGCTGATGTATGGTGAAAAAGGTTGAAAAAAACTTCCTCCTATCCAAATGCAATTAATACCAGGGAACACCAGTAAAGCACTGTTTTAATTGACTTAATTGGTATAGTTAAAACATAATGGAACTGGACTTACATTTTTCTTTAGGTCAATTTAGGTAAAAGCTTGTAGAAAGTACTTCTCTTTGTTTACATGCATTAAACAGTATTTTGTGTCGTGACTTCAGTATTAGTCAAAGTAGGCACGGCAAGGCTGTGACCTCACCACTAATTAAATTAAATCAATCAAACTATGACTTTTCCAGTTCTGAAAATGATAAGAGTATTTCTTACCATGCCAGTTACCTTCCTTAAGCTGCCAGTTATTTTCATGTCACTCATCCTGTTTTCTGTACGTTTTTCAGTCTCCTTCGGACCAGGCCTACCCAACTACAATTTGTTTTCTAGTTTGTTGCTTTATTTATTTATTTATTTATTTGTTTGTTTGTTTGTTTGTTTATTAAATTCCTGCCGTGTTCTATGCTTGTTTTGTTTTGTTTTTCTTTCTGCTTTTCTCCTAATGTTGTCTTGATATCAATCCTTTCTTAATTTCTTCTGAAGACATCACGTCTTCAAGAGTTTTCCACGCAGCTTGTACTTACCAAGCTGAATATTTAAGCATTCAGTGAAGGATAGTTGGCTAGTTGCAGAACCAACCACATGAATGTTGATCTTATGACAGTTGCCTTCTAAAGGACAGGACCAAAAGAAAATTGTGATCAGTTTGGAGATGAAGATTAGACTGAGTAGAAAACTCTAATAATCTTTCTGAATGTTGGATAACTCATTTGGTTATTATTTGCCAACCAGTGAATTGAATTTTATTGAATTTTCTTCTTTTTCTTTTTTTTGGTGGTGTTACCTGAAAATTTAGCCACCACACTTCAGCATACCTTTCTTTCTGTTCAAGAGAGCCAGAGAGCTAAAAAGATAAACAGTATAGGTAAAAGTTGAGATTGAAATCCAGTCCCTCCATACATGGATTTGATTAATATTTTCTCTCTCAAAATTTTGTGGTTTATATTATGACAATATATGTTTCTCTGTTTAAAAAATTAAAATTGTTTATTTTTTTCTTGTTTGTTTTCTTTTTATCAGGTTTAAGGGCTGGCCTAGCTGCTTCTATTGCAGGAAGTTCAATTATTAGTAAAATGTTGCTAGCAAACATCGATCCATTTGGTGCTACACCATTTATTGACCCGGATCCAGATTCACTGTAAGATTTTCTTTTTCTAAATTTATTGTTCTGCTTTAGTTTGCTTTACTTAATCTTTTTAAGCTTGACATATTTTCTTTTCATTATAAAATTCTGATTTGCAATCATTTTTCAGTAGACTTCAAGGTCTGAAAACACATTGGATTGTGCCATTTTAGAATAAGCCTTCAGTTATTAGTAGTGCAGAATTGTCTTGCAGCAGCAGAAATAAAGGAAGACATGCTCACTTATTCCTTGCACACTGGCTGTGAGAGGACAAGGAGAGCAGTACATCAGAACTGGGTTTTCCTGCCTGAACTGCTGGTCTGAATGCAAGTTAAGCTGCCAGCAGTATATCGAAGCAGAGTCTTGAAGTGGAGGACAACGAAGAGTGTCCTCCTAAGGACTGGGACAGTGAGGTGGAAAATTTGTGTCTTAAGTTGTCTCTGCATCCTAGGGTATAGCATTGACAGAGTCTCATGGATAACATCTGTCTTGTAGGCTGTAGCCCTACATAGAAGCCCTAAAACAAAGCACTGCTGTGCTAACAGCATCAGCCAAACATCCAGCACCAGCATGCCTACATGTAAATGCATCCCACTTTGGTGTGGCTGTCTTAGAGCTGTGCCAAAGGCAGCTCTTGCCTTGTCTGCCTCTGTTAGTTTGGGTCTGGTGGAGATAATGGGTTATGTTAGAGTTTCTTCTTTGTCCTGTGGGAACTTTGCACTTGCAAAGGAGACAACAGCCAACCTGTGTCTTCAACTACCATTAGATTTCCTCAGGAAGGCTCAGAGGAACCACCTTGTGATGTCTTTTGCTGATGTGTCTGCTCTGAGACCAACCACAATCTTGGTCAAAATTCTGTGTGTCCAGGAACTGTAAAAATGTGCACCTAATTATCTCTTCTTCTAACAGGGAGGGATATTCAGAAAAATGTGTCATGAACAACTATTTTGGAATTGGGTTAGATGCAAAAATTTCACTTGAATTTAATAACAAGCGAGAAGAGCACCCTGAAAAGTGCAGGTAATTGTCAGTGACAGAGCCAAGACATTTCCATAAGTTTTATTTTCCTTATCTCTTTGTTTGAAGTTCTTCACTTTTTCTTTTTCCTACAAATGCAAAACATAATAATATGTACTTCAGTATGTGAATCTGTTTTTTTTCTATTTTCAGAAGTCGGACAAAAAACATGATGTGGTATGGAGTTCTTGGCACAAAAGAGCTGCTGCAGAGAACTTACAAGAACTTAGAACAAAAAGTTCAACTTGAGGTAATTTTATTCATGGGTAGAATGACGTTTTTTGCTTCTGCATTATGTAGTGAAGAATTCAGTGTTCCTATTGAAACCTTTCAGAGTTCTTGTGTCAGCCTAAGCTGATAAAATCCTGTCCTCATATGCACTGTCTAAGAATGTGTTATGTAAGAGGTGATTCCCCAAGTGATTTCTTGGAGAAAATATCAGTATTTAAATATCCCAAAATATCAGGTTTCCCATTTTTTGTAATTGCTGTTTTTTCTGTTTTATTAAAAAAATTCTTGTATACAAAATATATAAAAGATATTCTTCTTAATGTCTATTACATTAAATTGGGAGACCAGGTTTTAAGGATAATAACAGAAATGTATATACACTAAACAGAAGGAAAGGGATAAGGAGTCTTAATCCTCCAGGTTCTCCTTAAACAATCTGACAGCTTGATTACACATATAGAGAGAGCACACAGATGGTCGGTTTTACGAAAAAAATCCTGACAAGAGGAGAGATTCTGAGTGTACATCACAAGAAGCTTAGCTACACCTACAGAGACTTTCTCAAATAGGTGTTCAAGAAAGTCACACAGAGAAACCAAAGTATTACCACAGCAACAACAAATGCAACAACAAATGCAATCAATGGTAATTATCTGAACGTAAAGATATATTTTTTTTTAAGCTCTAGTAGCAAATCTAAGTCTTCTTCACAATACTAGGAACTTAAAGGAGATTATATAAATGGTTACCAAATGCAGGGAAATGACTGTTTGATGGCTACATCTGTGCTCATCTGAAGAATATCTAGGCTGGAGTTTGAATGAGAACCTAAATGGTTTCTCTTCTTTTTTTTTCTTCTCATTTTATGTATTTAATATGGAAGCTCAGGATATGTATACAAAGATACTTTATAAGTTAAAAGAGTAATTTTAATTTACTGGAACTCTTTCTCTTCACTGAGCTTTAGGAGGAATTTCTATGGTAGAGGCAGATTGCTGTTATCAAAGGATTGAATAATTATCATGGAATTATACAGTAGTTAGTGAATATAATGACAGGAAAGAACATTATGTATGCTGCAGATAGAATTCTAATTTAAGGATATCTGAATATGATTCAAGTAAGATTCAATAAGGCATTCATATCTGACCCTTCCATAATTATTTTTGAATATTTCTGGAAGTAAACCAACAAGTAGAAATTTCATATTTAATGTTGCCTTGCATAATACCAGCCTTATGCTAAAACTTGTGATGAGGAGCTCAGCACTGAAAAATTAAAATTATCAATTTCAGGAATTGGAGGCAGACCTCCACTATAATGCAAATGGCTATGTAGCATTTATTAATATCAGAGCACATGTTGGATACTGTCATATTTTGATTAAAATGTTAAATTGTGTCTTGTTGCTGAGATTAAATCATAAAAAGCAAGTGCTAAGCATATTCTGGAAATACTTTGCATCTCTTTCTCCTCCTGATACAATTGCTGAAGATTTCCTCATGGACCTATTTGAGGGAGTCCAGAGGAAGGCCATGAGGATGATCAGAGGGATGGAGCACCTCTTCTACAAAGACAGGCTGAGGGAATAGGGGTTGTTCAGCCTGGGAAAGAGAAGGCTCTGGGGAGACCTTACAGCAGCTTTCTAGTACCTAAAGGGAGCCTACAGGAAAGCTGACTCTTTGTCAGGAAGTGTAGTGACAGGACAAGGGGGAATGGCTTTAAACTAAATAATGGGAGATTTAGATTCGATGCTAGGAGGAAATTCTTCACCCAGAGGGTTGTGAGGCCCTGGCACAGGCTGCCCAGAGAAGCTGTGGCTGCCCCATCCCTGGAGGTGTTCAAGGCCAGGCTGGATGGGGCTTTGGGCAACCTGGGCTGGTGGGAGGTGTCCCTGCCCATGGCAGGAGGTTAGATGATCCTTAAGGTCCCTTCCAACCCAAGCTTTTTGTAACGTCAATGAACATTGCTGGCTTAATGTGTACACCGAGGATTTAAAAAAAAATAGCTTTTTTCATTGCTAAAAGATTTCTAATCCGTGATAGGGAGAGCATGGTTTAAGTGCATGAGATATTTCACAGGTAGGGATGTGAAAATGCTTCCTGGAAGAGTCACGGAACACCTCTGCTGTAGATACTTCTGTTTTGTCATCGCTGCAAAAATTGGTGCTGAGATTAGGGAGGAAAAGTTTGTATTAGAACTGCTTTGCAGTGTGGGTGGAATAGGCTTCTGTCAACCTATTAATGGCTCTGTCCTCCCCTGCCAGCTCCATTGAGGCTTCATGTATTAAAACGGCTGACTACTTTTATCACATTATTTATATACTGAATGAGCTTTTATCCATTACAGTGTGACGGACAGTACATCCCCCTTCCAAGTCTGCAGGGCATAGCTGTGCTAAACATTCCCAGTTATGCTGGTGGGACTAATTTCTGGGGTGGAACCAAGGAAGATGATGTGAGTAACACTGAAGAGAAATAACCTTCTGGGCAAAACCTACAATAAATCCCATGAACTGCTGTTCTTGTTTAATTTTAATGGTACAGTCTGGATAACAACTCTTATTCAGGGAGGCTGCTTGAGTTTAAACTGTATTGTCTTGTATTTGATTGTTGTTTTTTTTTTTTTAATGGAAAATATATACCATGGTTATGCATTGTCTATTGTCTTCTGTCATGTCCTTTACATTCCAGCAAAATTTTCACGGCTTAATGATTAAAAAATAAAAAAGCGACTCTATGAAATAATATTTTTAGAAAATAATTTTAAAGACACTACTAGTTTCTCTACATATTATTTGCAGAAGTTGTACAACAAAGTTTCTCAAAGCATAGATTCCACTGTTATATTCTAATAATAAGGAAGATGGACAAAGACAATTACTCACATAGTTTGTACTTGCGTTTTCCTCCTGTTCAGCTTTGGATTAAGGGATGGTCACTGCGAAAATTTAGTGACTGGTAATTTAGTGGGGATAGTAATCTGGTTTTTAGACATTATTTTCAATGAACGAGCTTCTTAAAAATTTTGTAATGATATCTATTTTTACCTTCCTCCTCATATCTTCCAAGAAATGTTGCACTACACAGGTGCCTGAATGTCTTGCAGCAGCATTAAGACTGTTTCATGTTCTCTACTTCATGCACAGTACAACCATTGTAATTGCTTGCAGACTATCCCAGTTCTGAATATCCTGATTTACTGTGAGGTCTGACTCACCTAAAACCATACTTGCCAATTAGATTGTGGTTTTAATCTCAACAGTCCAGGACTTTTTTCGCCAAACTGCTTTTGCTTTCTTGTGACTTAGTATGCTCAGTTTTTATACATATTTTAAAGTCAGAACAAGTATTTCAATGTTTCAATATCCTTTTTCTTTTTCTTTCTCTCTCTTTTTTTTTTTTTTTTTTTTGGTATACAATGGAGAATGGCAGTTAAGTTTATATTTGGCTGCAGATATCTAATATTTTGATGTTCTCCATGTTCACATTCATAGCTCGAAAGCATCTCTAACGTCTGCTCAGCTCCTGTTTGGGAGTTTATTTTTCTCCCTGGGCTGCCTGACTGAGAGAGAAGATCTGTCTTAGCTGTCATACTGGCATACAGCAAATGTATATGTCTTGGAGCAGTTTTATTGATATTTTTAGTCATCTGGTGATCAGAACTGTCAGCAAAGTACATGTTTGCTCTGGACAAAGTTAGGAGCATAAGCCACTGCTTTACTGCAATCTTGAGTGACCGATGGTCAGAGATGGTGGTCTGAAATGCTGTCAGTTCTGCTTATCTGGACTAAAGAAAGATGTTGTCTTGATGGCTGTGAGTATTTCTGAAACGTTACTGGTGAGCCAAAGAGGGCAGCTGTACACTGAGTTGAGCAGGGCTTCTTTAAGCGTGTTGTTTTGGTATCCAAAAGACAAGTTGGAAACATGACCTGTGGTGAGGTGCAACAGCAAAGGAGGGAATTGTTTTCTGAGCATTGATATGTAGAGATTTGTTTGGCTTCATTTGGAAAAAAAACAAACAATTATATATATGGTTGTTTTTCGCTGCAGATATGTTTTACTTGTGGAGAGACACAGTAGATTAGGCTGTGGTTTGTCTCTTCCTTTTCTAAATTGGAAGCCCAAAATAAATGAAGTCTTGGAACTACTTTTCTTAACCCGTGCTGAGATAGCCCTGTAGATGTCAGTTATTAAAGCTGGATCAGGGACTGTCCATACCTTTTTACCTTGGAAAACCAGAAACTCTGCTTCTGATCTTTTCAAGCGGTTCACTTACCCATGGTAAATGAAAAAACTTTTGGTTCAGAACACACTAGGCCTAGTAAAATTGCATTTTCACTCTTTGACACTGATTTATTCAAGACTCACCTATGCAATCCTGGGATGCTCACAGGGCAAGTGCCACAACTGTGGCAAACTACAGCAACTGAGGGCAAACTGGCAACTGTGCTGTGCAGCCCTTTCCCTGACATGAATTCCTCAGTCTTCAGGTCAAAGCCACACTCACTGCACTGGGGAGAAGTCTCCCATTGGCTTGTGATGGGCAGCAAGGACCAAAGTTCCTCCCCATTTCCCATCCTCTTCCTCACTAAGCCATCATCACAGCCACTAGCTGGACTGTGTGGTTCTGGATCTTCACCTTCTTATTCTCCACCTCCAGGAAGGAGGCACCTCCACTCTCAAGGGGCAGTTGTGCCTTTTGTTTTTTTTTTCCAGGATTTTCTCATCTGTTCTTTGTTGTACAATGTAGCTTACTTCACCAAGTCAGGTTGTTTGAGTCAGAGAAATTTACCCATTATTTACCCATTATAATCTTCCTGGAGTGATACCTCCTGCTGACTTCTCTCCCTTGCTGCTCCCTATTCCATATCACTATGAAATGATCAAGCTTCAAGTGACCATAGGGCTTAAGGTGTCTTCTAGGTCCCTTGAACCAACTGAACTCCAGCCTAAGACTTCCCCCCAACATGGCTGAGTTCTCCTCCAGCACACCAGGTGGCAATGGCACACACTCAGTGTGGTACGGTTTTTTAGCTCATGGGAATTCAAAGTCTTGGCTGGATAAGAACATTTGTTAGACTTTTTTTTTTTTTTTTAAATAATGTTTATGGCAGATAATTATGTACACTTCAAACAAGATTCTCCTCGGTATTAAAGCATCATTTATCAAAGCTGAGAGTGGATCAGATGCTGGTTTCCAGAGAATTATAGGAACATAAGCACTTCTGAGAAAAAAGCACCATTGTTCCTCTTAACTTCAAGAACCTCTTAGATATTAAGTACCTTAACCGAGTGGAGATTTAAACTGGCCTTTCATTTTGCACTGAAAAGCATTTCATAGGCTGCATACAGGAACATGCCATCTTTTGTATATATAAGGATATGCCTTGTCATTCAGATGTTTGAAATGCTGTTGTCATTGCTGTTTTAACATAGCATTTGCCTGCTGTCTGTGGTATCTCATTCCTATAATATTTATAGGGACAATGTAGTTATTCTAAAGCATTTAGATGCATTTAAATGTTGAAATTGAATCTGTAAGTGAACCTACAGAAAAGAAGGCTGAATTTGTGCTTCATTGGTCATGCACTCTAAGCACCAAATGTACCATGGAAAATTGAATATTTTATTTTTCTTTCAGATATTTGGGGCCCCATCTTTTGATGATAAAATCTTGGAAGTTGTGGCAGTATTTGGCAGCATGCAGATGGCAGTTTCAAGAGTTATCAAACTGCAGCACCACCGGATAGCTCAGGTCTGTTTCTTGATGGAAAGCACATGACATAGTTGGCATCAGTTTGGGATGCTGGAGAGTGGTGGTACTCTAGATGACCATTGCCCTATACATTAATAAAGCACTGACATTGTTTTAATGTTAACGGGTAACAAATTGTCTTAAATGATGGATGAAGTATAAAAGCGCTTCACCCTTGAGGCAAATCTGGAGGGAAGCCACAGCTCCTAGTAATCAACATATTTCAGGTGGTCCGTCAGTTTGATTAATATTTATTGCTCTGTAAAATAACATGTTTGTTCTTTTCCAGTGTCGGTCAGTAAAGATCACCATACTTGGTGATGAAGGGGTTCCAGTGCAAGTCGATGGAGAGGCATGGATCCAGCCCCCGGGAGTTATTAAAATTGTACATAAAAACAGAGCTCAAATGCTAACACGAGACAGAGTATGTTGAAGAAAGCGTGTTATAAGATACCTTTGCTAAAATTGTTTTCTGTAGTAATTCGATTTAGTTATAATAGGAAAAAATAGTGCTTACAAAAATGTTTTATAACTATTTATATTACTTAAATAATTACTTGCAGTTATCTAATTTCTGTAATGAGCTGGATAGAGAAGTGTTCTTTTGTACAAGTGACACAGCTCTTTACTAGTTTTTTTCAGTTACATTAGTGCTATTCCCATGTTCTTATTTAATATATTCTAAGAGGAAGAATGCTCAAATTTATTTTTTTTTAATTTTTATTTTTGAGTCACTAAATGTATACACAGTCATATACTGGAAATGTTAACAATTTGCTGAAATAGTGAAGTTCTATAATGTCTATTTTTCAGCATAATTTCTGCAGATTTCTCTCATCTCTGTGTCTGACTAATTCTCCATCTTCCACATGACACAGTCTCAGAAAGAAGAGACACAAGCAGACTCTAGTCACAAAACCACTACAGAGTTCATGCTTTTCTAGGATTACTGTGCTTTATTGTGCCTCAGTTCTCTGTCCACTAGCTGGATGTTGAATCTAGTGTGGAATTAATAGCATGGGAATTGTATTTTATTAAGTTTGTTAACTTTTTTTCTGCCATTTGTTTAGATTTGATATTTCTATTACTTTGAGATTTGGATCCTACTGTCCTCATAAAATATGCTTACATTATTCTTGCCTTCATATTCTTACAATTTTGGAAGACATTTGATGAGAATAACAGGGAGAGAGATATCTTTCAGAACTGGATAATTATCTTTATTTTATATAGAATCAGATTATTCTCTATACTAAGTTTTAAACAAATAAATGTCACTTCATTATTTAGAGAGCTAATACTACTTATACTAAATTGTGTGTCATTCCATAAGCTTTTACGTATATCGACAAAAATACCACAAGTACTGTGAACTGACTGTATAATTCATTTTGATCAGGCCTTTGAAAACACCCTGAAGTCTTGGGAAGACAAACAGAAGTATGATTCCTGCAAACCTGTCATTCGATCTCCCTTGTACCCTCAACAGGCTGAGTTGGCTACAGAAGAAGAAGTCACTCAGATACAGCTCTGTTCACAAGCTGCAGAAGAACTTATTACCAGGTACAATAGAATTAGTAAGTTTGGATTGGTAACCTATACACCAAGACTGAATTATTCATGCAAGTGCATACATAGATTTAGTAGTGTATATTTTCACAGAATCATAGAATGGCTTAGGTTGGAAGGGACCTTAAATACCATCTAATTCCACCCTCCTGCCATGGGCAGGAACACCTCCCACCAGACCAGGTTGCCCAAAGTCCTATCCAGCCTGGCCTTGAACACCTCCAGGGATGGGGCATCCACAGGTTCTCTGGGCAACCTGTGAGTGAAGAATTTCCTCCTAACATCTAACCTAAATCTCCCCTCTTGTAGTTTAAAGCTATTCCCCCTTGTCCTATCATTATCTGCCTGAGTAAAAATATGCTCTCCATCTTTTTTTACAAGCCGCCTTGAAGTACTGAAAGACCACTGTGCGTTCTCCCCAGAGCCCTTTCTTCTTCAGGCTGAACATCCCCAGCTCTCTCAGCCTGTCTTGATAGGAGAAAAGTAATCAAAAGTAATTCTTGGAGTCCCTGTTTAGTAGCACTGATAATATAAAAAAGGAATCAAAGAACTACATATTTGTAGTTCTTCAATAGTTTTTGTATTGTTCTGGTGACTTAAGTAGACATAGAAAGATGATTTAGATTATAGTTTACCTCAAAGGAAATTTAGCCAAGACAGTTTAAAAACTTCTTTGCTGTTAAACAGATATTCCTGAGGTTGTAATTATGTTGAACTTCAAATAATCTGTAATGATTGCAGCCAATTTTAATGTCATGTCTAAAGGAGTTCTTAAGCTTTTTGTTATATGTTTTGTGGAATATATTTAATATTTTTTAAGATAATTTCAGATGAGTTATCTTAATATGTGAGAGTTTTCCTTTCTGGTTTATTTGAGTTAATAGCCCCACATTTTTTTGGTCCGAGTCTTGCATAGCATTTGTGTTCTAAGACAGATAAATGCATCTCTATTTCATAGCAGAATAAATCTTCTGTATTATAGATATCATTTATATGAGGTTCTGTGTTGCTTGAAGTGATGCTTATATTAGAACTTTCGTTATAAAAGACTACATTTCTTACATGTTTTGTGAACTTTTTATATTTTCTCACATGATAATATTGTGTACTCTTAAAAATTACTCTTTATAGGAGGTAAGAAATATTTTTCTCTTCTTCCTATTTTTGTAGAATCTGTGAAGCAGCAAAAATACATGGCCTCTTGGAGCAAGAGCTTGCTCATGCTGTTAATGCATGTTCACATGCATTAAATAAAGCCAACCCAAGGTTTCCTGAGGTAAAGGAAGAACAGACATTTATGTATAAGTAAATACATTATAATATCTGTGGGCATAAAACGTTGTGACACAGGATCCGTGCTCTCCCTGCTCCCATATTGCAACAAGTTGGGTGATAATTCTTAAAGTTTTTATGAACAAGACTCTTAGATATACATACACATATTCAAGTTTAAAATGAAATTGCTTAACAGGTGAACAGAGCTGTATTGACTCCCCTTTTTTGTCACTTTTTCCTAAGGTGAAAATAAAGGGAAAGTTACTTCCAGTTCTGAAGGTGCTGGTCTGCAGGAAGTCTTAGCTTTTCACATGCTTAAGGAAACACCCCATAGCTGATAAATTTGGGAGAGATACTGCTCAAAGATTCTGAAATTTCATATTAATACTGGGAATATGAGTTAGAAAAACTGTCTTCCTACAGAAGAGGGAGAAAAGTCCCCTCCTGATCACAGATCAATGTGATATCTGAGACAACAGATGTAGTTTCTGCATTCATCATTGTCCTCCCCAGTTGATGTTCCCTTTTGTGATTACTGGGTGTTGGAAAGGGACGTTAATGACTGAATATGTGGAACATCTGAGTTTTGTTGTGGTGTGGGAGTAACCAAAAGGAAGATTGAATGAGGGGCATGGTGAAAGTATGTCTGTTGTCTTTTGCAAGAAGTCAAGAATTCACTCCATCTGCAGTGGAAATCCACAGCCAGGGGCATTCATCCTGAAGTGATGCGGCAGCATGTATATTAGTCAAGCAAGATGGTGTGCTCTTGTAGTTCTGAGCACAAGTAAATCAAGCTCGTGTCAGCAAGTAGCAAAAACAATAGCCAAATTAAGCTGACATCAGCAGACAACAGTGTAGGCATATCTCCAGACACGGAGTACAGGCATGATGAAGGCTCAACAAATGATATTACTACACACAAGTCAATTCTTATGAATGTTTTCATAGAAATTTTCACACTTAATTGTTTATCCAAACGTTATGCAGAGAATACAGAAAGGGGAGAAAGGCAACTAAGTCTCTCTTTGCACTAGGCAATCTGTGTGTTTGCAGGGGTTGGACCCAAAGATTATTAATTAGGCAGTCTATTTATGTAATTTTAACTGACCTAAGCTTATCTGTGGTAAATATGTTAGTTAACCTGTGCTCCTTAAAGTATGACTAGCAGTTTACTTCTGCTAAGATAAAGGTGAATGATTTGTGTCAATGATCTGTTAAAAGAGGCCCACAGCTTCTCTGTTGGCCTTTGCCATCCATAAAAGTCATGGATTCTTCTCACAGGTGTCTTGTCACTGGACCTTTGTGATTGTATAAGGTCATATTAAATAAAGTTGGGGAAAAGACAGTAAATAAATAGTATATTTTTCTTTTTTGTGATCTCAGTGCTGAAGAAGTTTGCCATGTAGAGCTAAATTGATGTCTTTATCCTAGAAGAATACACAGTATATGCTGTAAGCCCAAAGTGCTTATTCTCAGACCAACTAGCATCCCATCAAACAATTTTTATGCTTCTTATTCCCCAGAGCCTTACCAGAAACACTGCCATGGAGATAGCCGTCAATGTGAAGGCCTTACATAATGAAACTGAATCCCTGCTAGTAGGAAGAGTTCCTTTGGTAAGGTGACAAAATGTTATTTTATTCCCTCATACTTGATGTGATCCATTCTTTGATCTAGCATACTAACACGGAATTTAAGATGTGTTATAAGCAGCTCTGTAAGGCCAGATGGAAGATAGTACACTGCATTTGTGGCTGGAAGCAGAATAAGTTACAAATTCTTGTCCTAGGTTGGTGTCCATCTTCCCTCACTTGACATATCTAAAAGAGCAGCCTGGGCTGCTCTTTTCAATAGTCAGTGGAGAAAAATAAATATATCTGTTGAGGCTGATTCACCCCCAGCTGTCTTGGAGGCTTATCTTAGAAAAAGATAAATCATCTTTTGGAAGTTTAGCATGTAAGAAAACTTCTGGAGTTCTATTATGGACCATCTTCAGAATTTAAATAGAACTGGGAGTGACGGCTATTCTACAGATCTAATTTGGTCAAGTAAATCTCACCCTTGTTCTAATACCTAGCAGGAATTATTTTATAACCTTTAACTGATAAGTGTTCAAGAGACCTCTGATGGTACTTACGGACTTTGCTTCATCTCCTTTGGCTAGTGTTTCTGTCCTTAAAATGACGAAGACTGCTTAAGAATAGCTGTAGCTGGATACATAATTAGAAAATTCATTTATCTGAAATTGTGAAGAGAAGAAAGATGTCAGGTTTTCTATGCTGGTCCAGTTTTACAGTAACAAGATTACTCAGTAGGAACAGATATATTTTCTTTGGATTTGGAAACAGATGTATTGGTACCTTATGGTTGATTTGAATGTTGTAATTAAAAATGGATATCAGTAGGAATATACCAGTTTGTCTGAGTTCAGGTGTGAAACATACTGGGGCAGGTTTGGATGTGAACCTGCATGTGAAAATGGTACAAGTCCATTCTACAGTAACAAGCATTAATATGTGGCCTAAAGGCTAATAACCACTTAAGTTCTAGAAATAGAATAGAATAGGTTAATTGGAAGGGACCTACAAAGATCACAAAGTCCAACTGCCTGACCACTTCAGGGCTAACTGAGATTTAAAGCATGTTAATAAGGGCATTATCCAAATTGTTCTTGAACACTGGCAGGCATGGGACATTAACTGCCTTTCTAGGAAGCCTGTTCCAGTGTCTGACCACCCTCACGGTAAAGAAATGTTTCCTAATGTCCAGTCTGAACCTCCCCGGTGCAGCTTTGTGCTGTTCCCACATGTTCTATCATTCGTTACTGGAGAGAAGAGATGGTCAACTCCCTCTCCACCTCCCCTCCTCAGGAAGTTGTTAGGGAGCAATAAGGTTGCCTCCTAACCTCTTGTTCTCCAGAGTAGACACCTCAGGTGTCCTCGGCCTCTCCTCGCAGCTAATGCCTTCCAGCCCTATTAACAATTGCTTATTGTTGCCCTCCTTTGGACATTCAAGGAACCTAACACTCTTTTTACATTGTGTAGCCCAGAACTGCACACAATATTGAAGGGGAGGTTGTGCCAATGCTAATTACTGTGGGATAATCACCTCTTTTGACCAGTTTTGCTCTCCTGGTTTGCCAGGGCACACTGCTGGCTTATGTTAAGCCAACTGGCGACCAGCAGCCCCAGCTCCCTTTCTGCACAACTACTTTCCAGCCACACATCTCCCAGTCTGTGCCTGTGTCCAGCATTAGTCTGTCCCTGGTGCAGAATCTCACATTTTCCAATCATAGAATCATTAGGGTTGGAAAAGACCTCCAAGATCATCTTCCTACTTTGCCAAACGATGCCATTGATGATTGTACAATGTTCCAGTCTGTCTAGATCCCTCTGCAAGGTCTCTTGTCTGTCCAGAGAGTCAAGAGCACCTCCTCATTTAATAAAATAGTTATAGATTAGGCTTATATGATCTATTTTATGAAGTTTTAAAAGGGAAAAATATTCATTAATTGATTTTGTTCAAGACATGGGAAAAATACCTACTGGCGTTTTTCTTCTTCTTTTTTTTTTTTTTTTTCCTCCAGATGGCTATTACTAATCCCCCATTTGAGGTTGAGTGAGGAATTGATAGAGAAAATTGTTTAATTTTTAAAATAGTTTGGGAAGAGGAATTAGAGGAAAAGGTTTATGTTGCTGATGCAATACTAGGACTAGTGTAATTTATCAAGGCAATCTAGGCATAATGTTATTATGGAAACTCTCCAACTGAAACATTACCTCTCATTGTGCTCTCATTGTGTCGTTGAGCTGATCCAGTGTTCAAACTCCTAAACTTAATTTGATTCATTTGTCCGTGTCTGATTTTTGCATATTTTATTTCTGTTTCTCATTATGGTCTATGCATATGTCTTCATGGGTCTACACAAAATATATTTATTTAATAAAAAGGTTGTTTGGAAGTTACCTAGGTATCTTCCAGAAATGTGCATTACACTCATTTGACAGCATTCTTTTATTTCATTACTTTTCTTACTCAGAATAGTATTCTACAGTTACAATAACAAGGCACCATTGCAGCCTTATTGGCACATATTTTATAAATGCAAAAGCTACGTGTATGTTGGTTCCTCACTTTGATTAGAAACAGATGAAGTGTAAGGTGTTGCTTGATCTGGCTTCTGCTGTTCTATCAAACACTGTTCTCCAGTCTTTCTCCCGTGACAAAGATAGACATTTTTTCTTTAATATCTTACTTTTTTTTTTTTTTTTTTCAATAATCCCCTACCCTCTCATCTGTGATCAAAGCTCCCTATAGCTGTCAATTGATGCCTCCCTTGCATATGCTACTTGGTAAGCTTTTTCTCTGGATGCTGTTTACCAGCTCTGAGTATTTCCATTATAAGGAGACAAGAAATGTAAATGCATATACAAGGAGACTGATTCTTGCCACCTCCTGTAAGATAACATTAACCAATTTCATATGACAGTATTAGCTGCGTGACATCAAAGGGTGAATTAGATATAAATACCATTTTTAGGTAAATGAAAAGATGGGACAATGAAGGTGATTTGTGGAATCTCACAGATAGTTATAGCTGAAATACGGTTTGGAAAAAAAAAAAAAAAAAAAGAAATGTAGTTATGTTTCGTGCAGATATTTACCAAATTATTAGAATGTCTTGGGTTGGAAGGGACCTTAAAGATCATCTAGTTCCAACCCCTCTACCATGATGGGGATACCACCCACGACATTAGGTTGCCCAGAGTCTTATTGAACTTGGCCTTAAGCAATTTCAGGGATGGGGCATCCACAACTTCTCTGGACAACCTGTTTCAGTGCCTCACCATTCCCTGAGTGAAGACTTTCCTCCTAATATCTAATCTAAATCTCCCATCTTTTCATTTAAAACCATTCCCCCTTTTCCTGTCATTGTCTGCTTAACATTGTCTGCCTGTCACCCATGTGATAAAGATACTAAAAAGCACCGGTCCTAAGACAGCCCCCTGAGGGATACCACTCATCACTGGCCTCCACCTGGGCATTGAGCTGTTGACTGCATCTCTGACTGCAGCCATTCAGCCTATTCTTGTCCACCCTTCAAATCCGTATCTCACCAGTTTAGAGAAAAGGATGTCATATTGGTACCGGCTCAAAGACTTTAAAGAACTCCAGGTAGATGAATGCACTGTTTCACTTTTTACTTTTTCAAAAGCGTTTCCAATTTGGAACAGAGCACTATTTTACATTATACTAAGGGACAAGTACAACATTTGTTTCAGTTGAATGAAAGGACCTGAACTCACTGAAATCAAATATCATCACGTGAAAAATTTTAGTTGGGAAGAAACTGAAAAATCCTTTACTTTAAACATCTAAAACATCTTTAAACATCTTTAAACTTGGATATAAGAAGCTTTTCCTAGCAGGAGAATTTACCCTAAATTTGATGACTCCTTTACCAGAACTGCACTGTATTTCTAATGAATAAACTTTCTCACCATCGACTGAGGGTTTCTTGGTCCTAAGCAAAACATTTCCCTTTGAGAATCAAGCAATTAGATAAGTGCTTATTGAGAGAGAGCTTCAGTCATTTATATAAAAATACAAGACTTCATAAACAATTTTTAAAAAATGAAAACACAAGAAAATTTGTAACTTCTTCAAAGACAAACGGATCATCCTCAAAATTATCTAAACATTCAAATTGAAAAAATGTAAGGCAAAAGAAAGATCAGTCTGCTTATAGGGATTGAATTCTCTCCCTGAGTTCTGTGGACTTCAGAAGAAAAAAGAACACTGTAGCAAGAAGGAGCTAATATTTCCAATATAACTATACTAAAGAGTGATATCTTACTAATGATGGTCTCCGCTCTGAAAAGTGGTAATATATGCAAGCTATTGAAGAAAAAAAAAGTTTCTGTTAGGTAGGATAAATTAGTGGGGACTTGTAATTTATCTCCAAAAACCTAAGAAGTCAAAATCTTTTTCCAGCACTGGAGATCAAAGATGCTCTTAAAAATCCATTTTAAAAATGGATTCGTTTGTACATAACTTCATTAGATCTTTTCAAAAAGATATTCTGAACTGCTTTGGGCCTACTTTTACTTCAAAGAGAAAAATGGATGTTCAGATTGCTTACTCAGTGATTCCAAGCAACTTGTTCCAGTATTCAACACTTTATCTCAAAATGGGGCTTCAGCAACCCCAGATAAGCCCAAAACAGCTTTGTGTTGGATGAGCTGTTTGCCTTACCCTTTCCACACAAATTCCACTTACACAACAGCTGCAGAATGTGGTTTTCTGACTGAGATTCAGAGGAAAACTGATATATCCATAGGATTCTCAAAGTGCTGATAGAGCCAAATTCCCATAGGTCAATAAGTCCCAAGCTTTTTATACTTTCATTTCCTCTTTGGCCTTCACTTTGGCTTTTTGTCTCCCCTTGGTAGGCTGCAGTCCCGTTCCCCTTCCATGCCTGTTGCCTGTTCTTTCACACCTTCAGCCAGCAGTAGTGGCTGAAGTGGCCCCATGTCTCACCTATTAAGAAGGGTAGTTCAGATCTCATATCACCAGTGGAATGCCTTTGCGAATGGGATGTCTTTGGGAATGGAATGCCTTGGAAATCCATTCCATGAGATTCTTGAGTGCCTTAGCACTCACGAATCAATGGCACATTTCCTCTTACCTGACCACGTAAGAGTGTTCTATCATATGAAGAAATCTACAAATAATAACTTGGGCTTACTACCATCTTCCCATTTTTTATTTTTTTTTTAACATCACGTTTCATACAAAGACTTTCCAGGCTATTGTCCTTCTGGTCAGCTTTTTACTCCCTTGTGCTAGAAGCTACCATTTCCAATGTTGTGTTCTGGTGTCGGTGTTATCAGATAACTTTTGTTCTGTGAAGACTCACGAGCGTGGCGAATGGGTCTATACTAAATGTAGAGTCAGAGTGGTTTGAAATGCCTCTGAAGGAAAATTTAAGTTGGTAAGACATGTTTTCACATTTTTCATTTACATTTGCTGCAATGTAGTCATCTGTTTGTGTGTAGTAACAACATATTCTGATATAAAAAGTTATATGGTAACAAATCTTAAAGTACTATTTTTCTGGCCTATTTATAAACAGCAGTTAGAAGCTCCCCACGAAGAGCTGCTGTCTGATGCTTTGCACAGCGTGGAGACAGAGTTGAGAAAACTTGCTGAGATACCTTGGCTTTATTATGTTTTTCAACCTAATGATGATGAGGTGAGTTTGATTAATACTTTCTGTTTCTAATTAAACTTTATTTTTAAGAGTAAGTTAGACTCATAATGTGGAGAGGCAATTTCAGTAATGATGCCAGATCATTTCTGTCTTCTGTGAGCAAGCCCAGAGCTTAGGGCATTTTTTTTTTTGTATTCTGTTCCCTCTTATGAACTGAAAAGGCTTCAAATGTTTATTTAGCAAATGAAACTAGTATGGAGTTAAATCCTTACATAATTCTTTGCAGAAGTAAAACCATCTCAAGTATGTAATTTAAGTGTTGTTTTCTGTTAATTAAAGGTAACTATGTTTTTCTTTCATCCAGGATCCTCCTTTGGATTATGCTAAAAGAAACAACAGAAGTACAGTGTTTCGCATAGTGCCAAAGTTTAAAAAAGAAAAAATTCAGAAGCATAAGACCAGCCCTCAGCCTGGTATGTGTTTTGAAATTACAAGAAAAATAATAACATTTGGGGAAAATGTGATTTTGTGTTTGTCTGTGGGTTGGTTGTTTTTTTTGTTTGTTTGTTTCATATTTTTAGTGAGAGTTGAAATTATGTGCTCTACCTAAGTGTAAAGTCCTGACCCTGATAAATTGAGAGGCAACTGAACTAACTGGCGTCTTTAGTAGGATGAACATTCCTTCAATGCATTTAGAAAGTATTCAGTAGGACCCCATGACTTCCAGGTGAACCAAAGAACTACTGCAAAAATATTTAGATAGCTACTGTTTTATCACAAAACAGGACCTATGTCATTGCTGGTGGTTGCAGTTGATTAACTCATAGCAATATAAGCCATATGTAGACCCACAATTTCCCTGTGAAGCTCCAATTCAGGTTTTTCAGGTTAGTTTCAGGAGCTGTGCAATACCTTTATCACACTGGTTTAATTAACCAGTTAGTCTTAAATTTCAGGTGGTTTTCAAGTTCAGCGATTTAGGCAAGTCAAACAAAAAGCCATGATAGTCAATATTGATCTTTTAATTAGTAGAATTTGAACAAACTCCACTCTCCTCTCTTCCCACCATTATCCATGAAGTTACTACCTTAATATTATGTCCAGGAGTTAATCAGTGATCAGATGGCCCTAAAACTGTTCCTACATCTTTGTGTTTTTAATGTTTTTAATCTGCAAAATTTTGCCATTGTTGACTAGACTTTAGTGTCAGATTAGACTTCAGACTGACTTCACTTTAAAACTAAAGCAGCATTGAACAAAGTTGCAAAATTATAGCAATAAGTAGCATAGCTTTTTTTTTTCAATAAATGTGCTTTTATTAGGACTAATGTGGGCAACTAACCTTAGAGAACAATGTTTTACAGAGAGCTTATTAATGACCCATGTAACACAATAGTTTAAAGAATACTTGTAGCATTAATTAATACTAGAAATTGTTAATTAAAACTGGACTTGCTTGCTGCCATTGCTATATCTGAGGTATGGTTTATATATTAATTTTACATGTTGATTAGTTTTGAAGGCTTCTCCTCTTCCTGGATGACTACTAATAAATTAATGGTATAAAGCAGAACATTAGACTTTGCGTCACTGATCCTAAGATTGTTTAATGCGAATTTGTTGGGACATGAGGTTTTAAAGGCTTTACTGAAGAAACTGTAGTAAAGCTGAAAGCATGGCTGCAAAGCAAAGAACCCCAACTTTGTTTAGATACTTTCTCATGTTAACTGCTAACCTGTAACCTGCATGTATAAAGGAAATTGTCGTTTTTTCTGGAAATGACACCTCTAACCTTTCCCTTTGCTAGCACGGCAATTCTACTCTGTTTTCCACTCTCTTTGGCCTAACCTTTGCTTGTAATGCATTTGAGCATGTAGAAATTAAGGGGGTTTTGCTCTTAACTTTGGTAGTTCAAAAATGGGGCACAGATGAAGTTGCTGCTTGGCTGGATCTGCTCAGTTTGGGAGAGTACAAAGAAATCTTCATCAGCCATGACATCCGAGGCTCTGAGCTTTTACATCTGGAAAGGCGAGATCTTAAGGTATTTCCTTTGTGCTACTTTTCTGCTATTGACCATTTTCTTTGACAAAACAACAACCAACTTTTCTTCTTTCCCTGCACTTGTTATGTGCTTGTAGCTTGGCTTACACTGTGCAAATATGCAATAAACTAATATGCGCTGTCCTTTGGCCTGAATTTCTTAAGTGCTGAATTGTACTCGCTACCAAGAATATCTGTGTTATCAGAAATTTCCTTTTTTGCACCTTATGTAGAATGATAGCATTATAGTTTATGTCAGAAGGCATAGGAAAAGCATGTTTGATATCTTACTGACATCAGCGTAAAATAATGTTATCTTCAAGAGATCACTGTTTCCATTAAACAGGATCAGTGTGGATCAGTTTATTAAGCTGGTGATAATAATCTTGAATATATCTCCCACGAAGGTCAGCAGCTGCAAGCAGCTCACCTGCTTCCAGTGATCTGTTGTATGTATACTGGATAAAGTTGATGTGAGAGAGATGAGCAGCTTAATAAACTGTGGTGTTGGACTTGAATGGTATTGGTGTTTTTATGTCAAAGTAGACTTTCGCAGTAGATTTTCTCATCCTCAGCTGATCTCTGCCTGATTTTAACTATATAGACTTAAAAAAGAACATTTTATTTTGTCTTTCTGACTGTCTCAAATATCCTAAAACTTCCTTCCTCTGAGTTCAGATTGGTAAGTTTTGCAGGGAGAAATGTTACGTAGCAGTCTGAGGCTGTTACTTGAGCTTGCTGGTCTTTTTCAAGAATGACTTAAGTGCATCCATTATATGTAATAGAGGCTACATCTTTGGGGATTCATTACATTAGTTTTTCCAGGAACTCAGTAGTAATGAGTTCTTGATAATGTGTTTTGCAACTGCTTTTAGCACGTAAGAGAGGAAATAGGATATTATATAAATTGCAAACATTTATGTTTAGAGTGCAAGTCATTGCTGTAGTCACAGTGCAGTAGTCTCCTGATATGGGCAATACTTTCATATACATGTGCCATTTTTCATAAAGTTTCTTACATAGTTTGAAATCCTGACACTATAATGTAGTGCTTACGTTGTGTGACTTTTGCAGTAGACTGTAGCTGCTCAAGATAGTTGCATCTGATAGGATGTCTTTAGCTGTTGCCTGTTATTTTACCCTTTTGATATTAGATCACCTAAGCTTCTCTCCATGGAAGTTAATTTCCTTTCTTTCAGGATAGTACAGTCCCTCCATGAACAAAACTGTCCAAGCAACCCACCACAATGTTCCAATGATGGATATTACAAGTTCTTTTTCTCAATGGTCACTGAACAAATGTAAAGCTTGACTGGGATATTCTGCAAAATACAATGCAAAGTTTTGCTAAAATGTTAAGGAATCTTAATAAAAACGAGATACCAAATTTGTTGGGATAAGTAGAATGGTTCAGCTGAAAGGGACCTACAAAGATCATCAACTGCCAGAAATGTTGGGTAAGACCATTGTCAAACTAGGCATGGTTTCAGGCCCCTAATAGGTACCAATCTGACTACATACCCAGAAGACTGGCACTTCAACCAAGTAAATAACAGCAGCAGAGTAATCATCAACCTGTTCTCTCTGTTACTAAGACAGATGAGGATTCAGCCTAAGTGAAACCCCATCACAAAGGCTAACACCCTGAAATTTGTCTTAGAGTCTACACAGAGAAAGACTTCTACTGTCTTGAATAATTTAAGTAGGATTTAAGTTGCTGTGCGTATCTGGGCAAGTGGAAGTCTTGCATTAAAATTGTCCCTTCTGCTTGTTATCAGAGCTGGAAACTTCTAAAGTAGTACTTGTTATAAGATAGGCCAAGCTTTTGGCCAAGCATGGCTTGCAATCTGTGGAGCAACACTAAATTTAAATAGCAGAGTTGAGCACTCATCTTGCTCATTGCATCTGGGGCCTGATCTCTGCAGGTAGCTAATTAAGGATGTCTCAGGGACCCTGCAGTTTTCTGCCCAGTGACCTGAGCTGGTGTCAAGATGTATAATGCGATCCCTAGAAAATGAGGAACATATCACAAGCTGCCCTGCTAATTTGTCCTCTGTTTGGCTGTTGAGATGTGCTGATGAGTCTTCAGTGCTTCTGTGAGCGATAGTCTGTCTACAGCTTCTCCTCCCATGCAAGGCTTGTGCTTCCTATCAAACTAAATTGCATAGTCATTGATTCACAGTCTCTTAATCCATGTGCTATAGTTACCTCTATGACCTCTCAGGTGTACAACAGGAAAAATAGTTGCCCATTTTCAGTTTTGTGATTCTCTGATTTTAATCGAATTCTCTGGGCCCGCTTTTCTATGGTCAAAAGTAGAGATAAAAAGCAGTAAGGAGAAGGTTTTGATGAAACTCACGCAGCACTCCAGGTGGGGCCTCACAAGGGCAGAGCAGAGGGGCACAATCCCCTCCCTGCCCTGCTGCCCACCCCTCTGGGGGTGCAGCCCAGGACGCAGTTGGCCTGCTGGGCTGCAGGCACACACTGCTGGCTGCTGCCCGGCTTTTTGGCCACCACAACCCCAAGTCCTTCTCCTCAGGGCTGCTCTCAGTGAGCTCTTCTCCCAGTCTGTGCTCATGACTGGGATTGCCCTGACCCAGATGCAGCACCTGGCACTTGCCCTTGTTGAGCCTCTCTAGGTTCGCATATGGCGAGTCAAGATCCCTGGAGGTCTTTAGAAGACATTTAGATGTAAAGCTTAGTGATATGGTTTAGTGAAGAACTTGTTAGTGTTAGGTCAGAGGTTGGACTAGATGATCTTGGAGGTCTCTTCCAACCTAGATGATTCTGTGATTCTGTATGCATGTAACATGGCAATAATTAGAACTGCAACACATTTGGTAGGACTAGGGTGACATCTCCTTAGAACTCCAGAGCAACCTTGGTTTCCTTGAAGGTTTTCCACATCTCTTGCCAGCTTAAGGAGGAGTGAGTGTTAAGCTGAAGTCTGTGCTGAGGACTGGCATTTCATCTCTGTCTTTGGTAGTAGTGCATTTTGGAAAAGTTTTTGTACAGAAATTGGTTTGTAAGATTTGCTAGACTTCAGACATGCATGATTTCTTTTGACACTGGGAACGCAAGTAGGGTAGGTTTCTGATCTGGAAGATACAGGAATTTTTATATAAATTGCTTGGTTGTTTTACACTCTTTATACATTTTAGCAAAATCTGCCAGGCAAACCTGGAATGAATGTATTGTTGGCTAAGCAGATGGGGCTAATCACAGTTGGGTAATGCAGATGAAGAACTCCTGAAAGTTGTTGCAAGAATTTTAATCAGCTTCTTCTTGTCCTATTTTATTTTATTTTATTTTATTGTATTTATTTTATTTTATTTTATTATTTTTTTTGAGTCATATCTGCCAGAGGCATAAGAATGGTAAAGTTTGTAGGGAGAGCGTAAGGAGAGGTGATCCTGTAGTTTTAAGTCCATAGCTGGGGAAAAAAGTCTGTTTTCTTCCTCAGACTCTGGCTAGAGTCTTGACTTTAAAGCTGAGATTTTGGAGATAATTTTGGGAACGATGGCTGCTGTGGCAGACCCATCATCAGTCTGAGATGAGAGAACTTCTGCAAACGTTCCTGCGTCAGTAGTAAACTGGGAATACTAGATAATATCTACTGCCAGGAATGTATAACATTAATTTCCTTCAATCCAGGCTGTTACACAAGCATCGATATTTATTTATTTATTTATTTATTTATTTATTTATTTATTTATTTATTGTGTGGCAGGATTTAACAAAACGGTCCCCAGAATTGCAATAAGTCTCTTAAGACTTGTTGGTCTCAGCTACGTTATAGCAATGTCACTCAGGATGGAATTGATACTAACATTTCTTGTCTCTGTAATGTCAGAGCGTTGATGATAAGTTATAAAAGTTGCTGGGAAAAATGGCTAAGGTTTTTGGGACTTGAATAATATTCTTTCTTTGTTGTTTGTTTTCTGAAAAATCTGGAAGTTCTTAACCTTTAACACATGTGGTTTCTCATGGTTTGGAAAGTATCACACAGGTGTTTCTTTAGATAGAATTTCTGCCACAGAGCAACTGGGATATTTCAGTAGTTTCAATAGTCATGAATAATTTTGTTTAATTGGAAAATTAAGTTTTACATAAGTAAGAAAAGATTTTTCTACTCCAAATCTATAATGAAAATGGTTAATATCATTGTTGGATAATTTTAACCAGTTTGCCCACATCTTAACTTAAAAATTGGTATTACTTTTAATTTAATTTAATTTAATTTTAGCTTAGGTGACCACTCATTAGTGGAAACAAGATATAAATGGATGTGATGTGGAAAAATCTTTTTTATTTTTATTTTTTCTTCTGATAGGTTTATGAATAGCACTTGGTTTGGGGACTTTCTTGAGTACATTGTGGACTCTTAAAAGCTGACATGTACATTCCAAAGTTCTGTAATGGATAGTGAAGTATTGTCGGTTTTCTACTAAAAAACAGCCCCCCCCCCCCTTTTTTTTTAATACTTTCTGGCATAACGAGAATTCAATCTTGACTCTGAAAATTAATCCATCTGTTCAATCCATGCATTTACTCTAAAATAATTCATGCCCATCTTACCAACCTTCTTGTTTTGGAGAAATGCTAAATGAATTTCATATTAACACTTTCAAATAATATGCAGTGCAGATTTTTTGAGGTTTCTGTGGCTGTAGAAAGGTAGATGTAGCCTTTGTGTAAAGTGTGCACAGAATGATATATATGGTTTCATTTTTCAATCTGTATAAAAATAATTATTTCAAGCTGCTTAATTCCACTCTTTTCTATGTCTTCATAATGGAACATTTTCCTACTAAAATTAAAGGATTTTTATTCCAAAGGAATAGATAGTGAATTTTGCTAAGACTTTTATTTAATCACAATGTATTTATATAATGTTTATTTTACAAAGGACTACTATTTGAGTATGCCACTTGCTCAGCATGAACAACACAAGGATTTTAGAGTTTTTTCAAAGCTGTATTTTACAGATAACAGAAGATTTCCACCAAACTGAGATGAAAATTCATTAGTGCATTTGGGGATCATTAGCACAGCTGGGCATCCCATTCTGTTCCTCTGACCATTGGACCAGTAAAAATTGAAAAAGGATGTTGTTAAAGCTGTTATTAATGCTGGAAGAGTTTTGCTGCAAAAATTTATTGTCTGTTGTCACTCATACAGAGATGGGTTCAAAAAAAAACAATATTAGAAATATTTCAACTGATATGATTGCTTCAGTGGTGGCTACAAAGAGATTTGTATTTCTGCTTTTTATATTTTCCTTTGGGATGTGACTGACATCTCTCTGAGAATATTTATCCCAGCTCTCTAGTTATCGTGGATATCCACATCAGGAGACAACCTTTTTAGAATGAAAACCAAACGCTTACGTTTTCTATTGCTCTCTAAAGGGAAGTTGTCCTACATGCCTGTAGATGTCATTTCCACTTTCCGTGGAGAAACTGGGGATGTGTTGCTTGTTGATTAAGACAGGCATCATAGGGCCACAGATCAAGTGACATTGCTGGACAGCTCTAATCCATCACATCCTACTGAGCATTTGATTGCTGTATTAGAGAGGAGGGGGAGATTGTTCTTTTTCTTCAGAAACTGTGAAAGGATATGTACTTAGAAGTCAAGCAAAAGATGTTTTTGAAAGATATTGCAGTGCTTTGGGTTATGATTGTTGCAGGTAAGTATTTTTCCATCTGCCAGACAGAGATTCATTGTATGCTCTAAGCAGTTGTTTTTGTTGGATTGTTTTTGTTAAGCAACACTTGCTAGTGCCATAGAATCTTTTCCAGTTAATGTTGATTGCAGTTAGCACATTTCTAGACATCTGTTGCATGGCTAGATTGTAATTGTTGACTTTTTTTCATTTTTGTAAATAAACTTTCTTCTTTTTCTTTTTTTCTCTCTTTCTCTTTCTTTTTTTTTTTTTTTCTTATTAATTTCTGTAGGACCTGGGGATAACGAAAGTGGGTCATATGAAGCGAATTCTCCAGGGAATTAAAGAGCTCAGCAAGAACACCCCTTTGTCTGACGTGTAATTATGCTGGTACTCTCCTGAGAGAGAGAGGGAAAGTTGCTGGAGAAGCAGAGCTGTTGCAGGCACTTAGCTGTCTTTGTATACTGTATGGAAGAATAAGCACTGGTGTATTTGTACAGGCTAGTGTCTCTGAATGCTTGTATGGTGAAGAGCTTGTTGCAAGAGCATAAAAGGATTTGTGCCAAAAAAAAAAAAAAAAAAAAAAAAAAAAGGAAAAAAAGGAAAAGGTTACACGTTCCATGAAGGCATTTTCTTGGTGTTCAAATTTGGCCAGTTCAGATAAGCACATTTTGGTAAATCAGTTGGTTGACGGTGAACTGCACTGACTGGAAATATAATCGAGAAATGATCGCTTTGCTTACATGCAGCTCAGTATGCCTCTCTTTCCGACGCAGCAAGATGCCACCGGACAGCATGAGGTTGTCTGGTAGTCCTTTCCAGGCATGGCTTCCGTAAAACCTCCCGTGCAGGAGACTGAGAGGTGGCCGCTTTCGAGGTTCAACACGCGAGTCTAGCAGTGCCTCAGGTACCTCACACTCACGGGCCACGCAGGACGGGGAAAGATACCTTGTTATACCATGAATGCAAACTATAATGCATGGTGTGCCTGCCTGAATTGTCTGTCGTTCCGTTGCATGACACTTCTGATACTTTAAACACTTGAACAACTTTTATATCGGTTTGAATGAGATTTAATTTATTACTACTTGAGTGTCCTTTTTTTGGTTTCAGGCACTTTTCTATTCTTCAGTGTTGTGTTATTCCTAAATGTGTTCTATGGCAAAGGATGTGTGGGTGTGGAAACTTAGCATTTGTGCCATATTCAGCAAATTATATGCATTATATATGATTGAAACACTGTACAGTTAGATTTTTAAATATACCATGTACAGAAGGTGTATCAGGTAACTAATTTATGAGTATTTTTGAAAGACCGGTACCTCACAAAAATATCAATTGGCTTCCTGCATGGAAAATTATAAAGAATTTTCTCATGGTGCATTTTAATGTAGTTATTCAGTTATCTTAAACATCTGTAGCTTATTTGAACTTGTAGGAACTAATGGTTTTATTTATTCTATTGTTCTAAAAGCAGGTTGAAAGATTAATGAAAATTTTTATGGGAAAATTTAAAGTATTTATCATAAGTAAGAAAAGTGTTAAAATGTAGCATCTGATTTGATTTTTGTGGGGTAAAAGCTTTTACTCATTACTAATTTACTATTAATTTAAAAATTTCTATGTATGCATTTCTTTACAAAGGCATCAATTTGTTTCTTGTCAGCACTCCTACATCAGTAGATCATAAAAAAAAAATTAAAAAAACTCTGAAGTTTTACACTATGCATGCAAAGATGAATCACATGCAAGCCAATAATCTATGAGTGTAAACAGGTTAAAAAATGAAAACCATCTTTGTTTAGCAATTGCATTAGACTAGAGTTTATAAGGTTATTTACAGTTTACTTAAACAAAACATAGCTTCATAATTGAATTTCCTGGTTAATTTCTCACAAAGTATTAATCCAGTAGAAAAATAATGTGCTTTATATTTTATATAAATATGACATATATCTAGGGGTTAAGACACAAAAAAAACTACTTAAATGTTTGAGAAGAGATGATATTGCATCACATGCCAGAGAACTTGCCCAGAACCTGTGTCCTTGCTGTTCTGATCAACGTGGCATTCCCACCAGAGGAACACTTTGACTTAGGCTTTATCAAGTATCTTTGTCAATTTTTACAGGTTAAGGAGTATGTTAGTATGTATTTCTATTTTCCTAGTAGACAATAGAGTACGGTTTCATTTGTTTGGTCAAAAGCTTTTCCCCATTTAAAGGGGACAACGTCAAGTACCGCATCCTGGTTTTGTCATCCTTTTCTCATGAGGATGGTGGGAATCATCCCTTGGAAAATCAGATGTGTTCCCTTCATTGTTTTATCACAAGAGATGTTAAAAAGTAGTAAAACAGGCTTGTTTATATCAAGTTATAATACTATGTGCTCCTGCTGCTGTAGGTTAAACCAGCACCACGCTGGGAGCTTTGTGGACATAATTGATTGTTCGGGTCAACAAACAAAAGTAAAGGGCTATGTTCCATTAGGTTTTCAGTAAAAAACAACACAAAAGCTGCTTTCCAAATGACATTATTTTCATGGTGTTGTATTAAAAGCATATGTAAACAATGGAAAGTTATGCAAACAATGGAAAGATATATATTTTTAATGTACTTGACGTTGACCCCTTTAATGATGTTCAGATGGCATCTGTCAAGTCTTCACAAGTTGTATTTCTTTTTCTCTCTCTCTTTTTTTTTTTTTTTTTTCCCTATAAGCTGTGCTATATTTTAATGTGCAGCAGCATTCTAATATGTCAATGTTATGGTAGACTATGGAGTTAGTATTCCTGGTGAAGTCAAGGACGTAATTCATGAACGAACTTTCTTTGCTTTCCTGATTGTAGGATTCACTCTCTCTGCAACTTTCAGTCTTGCTATATGCAATGTGGTAAGATGGGCTATAGAGCAGGATATCTTAAGTTAAGACAACATGATGATGGCTATAGAGGCCTAAATGAGTATATTAAAAAAACAGAGGTGCTTTTGGGCAGGGAGAATGACCAAGTGTTGTTTTGTAATGTGATTTTCTTATGATGCTCTTAGATTACCTCAGTATAGGACAACTTGTCTTTACAAAGTTCCATTTTTTTAAGTGACCACCAAAGAATTCAACTTTGATTGTCCTAAAGCAGAGGGTTTTTTTAAAATGTGCAAATAGAAGAAGTATTTTAAGCATCGGTTATGCTATATTTAAAAGCATGATCTGTATGCCCTGGAGAGCACGTTTTATGCAGCTCTATGCCTTAGAATAGCTTTGAATATCAATTCCAAATGCATTTGATAAGGAGGCTCAAAATATTTTATGGGATTTTGCTACCAAGGTCATGGGTTATAACTGTCTTCTCTGACGTGGCTTTTCTAAGGAAAGATTTTTGAAAACAGTGTTAACTATCTCATGATTATTGCAGATTTCCAAGTATTGTTTTTTTCCTTAGTACTGTCAAAATCTCAGCTCCTAGAACTGAGGATATACGTAAGATGTATGTTAGCAAACAGAATTCTTTATAACTTAATCCCGACATTTGAAGTGCTTTAAAGCATACTTCCTAATATTTCAATACAAATAAGATATGCCAATTCCCTAGAAGTAGTTAATTTTCCAGAAAACTAGTTAATCCCAGTAGCTTTTGTGGAGCCTGCTTCAACATGCTAGATTCATGAAGACAAAAAAAAACAACACTGTATAGTGTTTACTGGATTAATTTTTCTTTTCCCAATAGTCTGATATACTTAACTTCTGTGGTCAGTCAGCATACCTTGAAATCTGTGACGGCAAAGCCAAGCAATCAACATTTTTTGAAGTGGATGATATTCATGTAGATTAATGTGCTATGCTTCAGAAAGTGGAAGAGAAGGCTTTTAAATGATAGGAAATTGCTTAGCACGTGTTTATGTTTTGTGATTTTCAAGTAGATTTTTTTCCAGCTTGTGTTCAATTGTTGTAGCAGCCTCTGATTTGGGTGATGCATGTATTGCCTTTGTAATACGTAACGCCTTCTTTTTAGAAACTGAATGAAGCTCATGGTTTTATTTATTTTCTTACAGGACCTTAAAGAAAAAACTTGTTCAAAAATATTTTTTTTTTTACTATGATGGCAACTACAAATTTTCTTTATGATACCTTTTTGTGTATTTCTCCCTAACCATTATTTTTTCTCCTAAATACATCTTTCTTTCAAAGAAAAATATTTTAAACCTCTGGAAGAACAGTAAAAGGTAAAGCATGTGATCAAAAACCTTCCCAGACAATTTTAATCCAGTATTTCTTTCTTTGGGACTGGAGTAAATATCCTTGGTCCTATAAATAACAAATAGAAAACACCTTTCTTTCTCCATCCCCACCCAAAGAAATTCAGACTGTAATGTTTATCATTGTAATTTAAGTAAGAGGAATTGATTTATTTTTTTTATAATGACCCATTTTGTATATTCCCTTTTTTGTTGTTGTTGTTGGTTTTTGTTTGTTTGTTTTTGCAGAGAAATACAAAACCTGACAATTTTTACTTTTTAATTGAACTCAGTGATGTTTGTTCACTTAATGAAAATTCATTATGCCCTGATAATGCACAGATCTTGTTGCAAGGCTAAAATAATTAGTGTTTTTCATTGCATCTAGGCAGGAAACCTTCATATGTAATGGAAAAGTAATATTTAAACCAACTAGGAGAGGAAGTGCAGCAGTGTTACTTTTAAAATAAATTTCAAACTACATGTTATACATAGATAATTTCACAAAGGACATATAAGAACAACAACAACAAAACCCACAATGATTCCGTTTCGCTTGATGCTTGCTATTAATTATTGCATTACTAATATTTGACACTTTTTCTCCATTGCTCTATCTGTGCCCCTGAGTATTAAGTTCTTGAATACAAGTTTGAGAGTTCTGGTAACTAATAATTAGCAGTGTAAAGTGTATTTGTGAAAGTTAAAGTTGCAAGCAATGTATGTTGTTGAGGATAACTGAGCTGGAGCAATATATTTAGTGTACAACCAGGAAATCATCTTGTCACTTATGTCAGTGAGAGCCCCAGAAAATTGTATGAATTTTGCTTTTAGTTTTTCACCCCAACGTACCTCTTCACTGCAATGTCCTGAGTGTTGCATTTATACCGTGGGCTCTCCCATTTTTTGATTGTTTTCATAGATTGTATGTTTTGTGGTATGAACTTCATATCATCAAGGTTTGATGCTGCTTATGCTAACTGCAAAGATTTGATGTTTGCAGGAACTGTACATGACTGTATTGCTGTCTTAGGTAAAAGGAGGAGTTTCTGATGACTCAAGGAAGCTGAAGAGTTTGGACAGGAGTTTAAACCTGTCTCCTGCCTCTTCAGAGCTGAATGATAGTGTCAGTAGGATTGATAAAGCATCATATGGTAATTATCAGTAGATGATCTTTACTGGTTGTATAAATTCGTGTATTTATATATAGAGCATAGTGTGGAACTTGATCTTTTCTATAAAAAGAAAAAAAATTTTCTAGTTCTTTTCTACTACTGTTGCATTAGGTTTAATAGCTCTGTTAATGGTTAGCTTATGTACTTGAAATGCTCATTTCTGCCATACAGAAGCCCAGCCTGTTTCTCAGAAATTGTGCTCCATTTGGAAACCATCTGGATTGTTCCAGGAGTATTCCTGCTGCCAGTTGGAGCTAATACCACCATTCGCAGTAACTTTTGTAGGCTTAAATTGATTGCCCACAATTTTATAACCAAAAAAATGCTTTTGAAAGGTGTTTTTTTATTATTATTATAAATTATGCAGAACTAAACTCAAAACACGATCCTTTCATTATCTGTAAAAGTGCGTGTGTGTGTATATATATATATATATGTAACGTATGTATGTATGTATATATATTAGCACTGTTAACACTTCAGCAAACTAGCAAAATGCTGGCAATTACAGACCTGAAAGTATTTCTGGACAAACTGTAATGAATTTAGCTTCAGTGCTTAAAGAGCTACCACCTTCAGAGCAGCCAAGAGAAAATGCATACATTTACATGGTAGAATGATAAAAATCTCTTTCAAATGGTTGAAGACCTTGTTTCCCAGTTGACACACACTTTTTATGTAAGCATTTGGATGGGATTTTGAGTTCATATTCATGTAACCTTTTGCTTATATTAGCAAGGGCAGAAGAAGCTGGTATGTAATTTGTATTTAACACAGGTCGTGTCTGTACTCATGTTCCCACACTACTTCCCAGCTCCTGTGCCTGGATAACTTCCCAGCTGCTTGGCAAGATGAGACCCACACACGTCTCCCCCAGTTTCCATTCAGAATAGCTGGACAGGCAGGCTAGGAAAGATCTGTAGGATGCTCCAGGAGGTCTCCTAGACTAACCAAGGATTCAGGCCTCTAAGTCTCCTATAGCCATGGTGAGCTAAAATCCTCCAGGTTGTACTCCTGCAATCCCTGCCGAAAGCATGATTTAGTTTGCCATCTCGCTAACAATTAGCATTACCTACTTGAATGCCCTTTGAAAGAGAAGTGCTTGGGTAACTTCATCGACTGTGTCAGGTTTTTGAACCTACTAGAAATTATGATAGCTATTAGTAGGACAGGTATGCAAGTGACTATTCTACAGAACAAATACTTCGGAAAAATATTGTAGTATGATTGAAAGATTAGTGACAGGATTGAAAAGAAACTGAAAGTAAAATATGGTACAAAGCTTAAAGCCATTTTATTTATTTATTTATTAACAAAGACCTACACAGTGCCCCAAATCCCTACTATGAACATCTGAAGGGAATTACCATTTTAAGTCCTACTTTTAATCAACTAGAAAAATAGGATTGGTAACTTTTTAGTTATTAATAACCTGTCAATGACTGTAACAGGGAAAGGGTTATAGATGATACTATATTTTTCTCCTTCCCTGCATTAGTTGCAGTAAGCTTGGCATGGGACTGCTTCTCATTGCAGCTGTGGTCAATTATTATCTGAATATAGAGGTTGAGGAAAACCCTTAGAAGCTGCTTGGTTTTGTTTCTTCTGTGAGGGAGAATACATGTGCTGACAAGATATGACACAGGGGGGTCTTAGTGAGATTTTTAAGGTATCAGAGCTTCTTCTTGGATGATTTGTGAATGTTTATGATGAGTACATAGGTGTGGAGACACTCACCCAGAGGGTTTCCAGTGGCACTGTCCTCTTGAGATGCCATCTCTCTCTATTGAAATAGGTATTTCAATATGCTTTAGGTTGTACCATAACTCACATACATATCAACTATCTTAATAAACAAATAGTGTCTTAAATACCAGTAAGATCCAGAATCTAAGTAAACACTTGCCTTATCTCTCTCCACTGATAGTTATTTTTTTCAGAATACATTCATTGGTGTTCTTTGCTTGGGACGGGTAGAAAGTTTCCATAGGATGTCCAGAGCAGGTTATCTTTAAATCTGAATGCTATGGAATTGCTCTGGATGTTCTGGCATTTTCAAAAAGCTAATTTCTTCTAAGGGTATTTCAGAGGTGCTGAGAGAGGTCCTAGCACAACATGAGTGGTTTCTCTTATTGGCCAAGCTTGTCTCTTAGAGTAGTATTCCAGCCAAGTCCAGCATTTAGTCAGTTCTGCAATAACATCCACTTACTTGCATGAGTAAATGTATAAAGCACACGTGTAAATGTTGCTGGATGCATCTCATTCAGAGATGTGATACTACAGTTTTCTGCACAGCTCATATGTTTGGGTCTGAATGTATTTTGAAGCAAAAAGCTGAAATACAGTTTCTACATTTCCACCTTTTTTTCTGCTTTCTCAATTAGATGAAAATACCTAACATGGTTTGTACTGTTCTAGTAAGGTGGAAAAAAAATAAGAATCTCAGAATCAAAGGATAGTTTAGGTTGTAAAGGACCGGTGGAGATCATCTTGTTCAACCTGCACGCTCAGTAGCTTCTGCTGTTCATTTCCCCTTGGTCCTGCTTACCCCACAGGGAAACTCATTGTCTTTGCAAATATGCAGATTAAGGCCACAGACTGTTGGCACTTACACATGTGCTTGGCTTCAAACAGCACTTTAGTCCCCCCTTGAGATTGCTCTTGTATTTTAGTTTTAGCATTTACGTGTAAGCCTAGAAGAGATTTGGGTAGGTAGAAATTGTTCTTCACATGGAAGTCATCGTCAGACTGATCATTGGTAGACTCTTGAATGCCATACCTATGAATGTTGTTCTCTTGCCAGTATTTGCGTGTGCATGTGTGTATATATGCAGTACCTAGTTAGTAGTGTGTGTGCACACACACTTGTACATATATATGTATATATATGCCCTGGTTTTACCCAATATAATGACGCCAACTTGTGTGTAGAGCCAAAAACTTAAATATATACAATGCTTGAGATGCTGCATTGTTTTTATTATAATATTTTTATATCAGATAAATTGCAGGATGTTTACAGATGCTTATTAATATTTAACTTATACAATGGAGTGGCAGGATGTTTATGATTGTTGTCAGCTAAAGAACTGTACAATATTCTGGGTGAAATTTTGGCTTTGTTGAAATCCTTGGCAAAACTCCTATTGATCTCACTGGGGCCAAGATTAAACCCCTCTGAATCTATTGTTTACTGGCTATTTTCCTACTGTGATTTTATTTTTTTTGAGTGACTGAAATGTATTTATTTATCCCAATGTGAAATCCGCAGTTGCTATTTGGATTTTTCTACAGAACCTGCAAGATACAACACAGGTGGGAATATATGCCTCATTGAATGTACAGACTTTTTTCATTGTTCTGGTCCTTGAATACGTCTAAGAAAATAGCTTCTAAAATAACTTTTGTAAGATTTAATATAGAATCTTCTAAAAATAGATCATTTTTCATATCTTCCTCCACAAAGTTGGCATGCAGTGTAATAAGTAAAGATGAAGAATTATTTATACAGTTCACTTGGCTCTGCTGATCTGGAATGAAACATAAAGAACCTGGTCCAAAAGTACCTTATCTAAACAAACACACAAACAAAAAAAACAACCCAACTTTATATTATATAGTGTTTTAAACTTCTCATCAAGACATGGAGGTATCTTCAGAGCCAGTCTGTAGAATTATTCTTTTAATATTTCATGAGTGAATACAATTATGCAAATATTAAGTGGTAGGGTAAGTCAGACATTGACATTAAAGAAAGCACTTACTAAGAGACAGAAGGATCAGTTCTTCTAGCACCAGGGAGGAAAAATATTGTAATGCAGTGCTTCCTAAATCCCCTTCCAGGGTATCTTTTAATTCTGTATGCTCTGAGTATATTCTTCCTGTAAAGAGACAGAAGGCTGTGTAACAGCCTAATAAATACAAATTATTATTATTATTATTATTTTTCATCTGAGGCTAAAAATTTTGTTTTCAAGCAACAGCTATTGTGCACTTTGAAATATGTGTGTCTGGAAGAGGTAAGTTTGCATTCATTGTAGGTAGCCATCCCGGGGATACAGTAGGACTTGCAAAATGAGATAGTTATCAACAATGTTATCAAATGTTATCAGAAGCTGAAGAAATAGGGAGCCAGCCTTATTCCCCTGTGAGGCTCTTTCTGAAGACATCTGTACACAATGCCCACCACCCCTAAGCTTCTTTTGCTCTAATTTTGTTTAAGAAAGGATAATATTCCGATTCACACTCTTCCCCTTGCTAATAAGGAAGGAAGTATGCACGCTGGTTGAACTTTCCAGGATTTTGTCTCTGTTGGCTATAGAAACCTCAAAAGAATGATCAGCAGTCGCTTACGAAGGATACACAGGGCTCTGCCTGGGCTCGCTGGTCTGCTAATGGGGATCTGATTGCAGATTTGGGATAAAAGCTCCCATTGTGCTCCCTCTGTGGTCAGTCTCCATGGTTATTAGTGGGAGCAGGTGGGTGCCCAAGTGAGCAGACAGCTTTGCTTTTGCATGTGCATTGTCTTTCTGTAATTGTAATCAGGAATGGGGTTCAGGACTCAATGTTATTTGTCTGAAAGGCCATGATGAGTGCAGGATATAGGAGGAAATGAGGAGGCAGGGGCTGGAGGTCTGGGTTCTGCTTTTGGTTTCCTGCTGCTGAGTTGGTAGGACTGGGGGCAAGTCAGTTACCCTTGGTGTGCCTTGCTGCTTCTGCCTGGGGCAGGAAGGATGCTTACCAGCTTGAACAGCCCCTGAGACCTATAGATGAGTGGTGGTCTATGAGTGGCTAAGTTTTACTGACACTGTTGTATGTAGTATAAATAAATTAATTTGTCCGTAACACTGCAAAAAAAAAATAAAAAAAATAAAAAATTGCTTTTTCTGGTTTCAGTTCTGACTATTTAATGACCGACTACATGCTGGGTAGTCAGTTTTGAAGCTTAGCAATTGCTATAGTACTTACAATTACACACATAGTGGGCTCTGTTTGCTGCAGAAAAGAGTAAAACTTTCAACTGCCTGACAAAACTTGCCAATGAAGTATATCTAACAGAGCAGGGGTGTAACTTTTGGCTTTATTTACTTGTAATAATGGTAAGGAACAGTGAATTTTGTTTGTTTACATACTGTTTACAATGGCACAGTTTTATTTTTAATATATTAAAACAATTGAGGTATTTATTGCATATACTATTTTAAAGATGTTTTATGTGTTTTCACCTTTGGAATATATTGTTACATTTCCTTGTACAGATAATTTGGGTGGCTTTGTTAATATAGTTAGTAATTTTTATGACTACTAAGTGACCAGTTTTCCGTGCCTTTTTATTGTTGAATGCATGATTACATATTTATTATTGTATGGAAGTCACTGAGATGTGTATTTTTGTATTCTGCTGGAAGCAATGGTTGATTTTATTGTACATGATAAGAGATGCCTTCTATAATGGGCACTCATATGAGATCTTCCTTCTCAAATAAACAGAATACATTCGATGTATGTAAGTCCTTGAATTCTTTCTGTGTCTGGAAATTGATGGAGATCCTTCAACACCATTACACTGAATTTTAGATGTTATCCACTCAAAATGTGGGCTGGTAGCAATGTCATCAAATCTAAAACAAAATTCCCCACTGAAATCAATACAATATTAAGTTCTTGGCACACTGTAAGCCTTTGTAATTTAAAAGAAAACTCTGTATGCTAAAGCTAAATAAAATTCGGATGAATGACTATCAAGCATCCTTTCTATTCAGTCTGCCACACATTGCACTAAAATTGTTTCAAATTGCAGGCTTTGAATGCAGCTTTTGAAAATCCTTTATATGGCTACGTGCGAGTCCCCATGTAACTAGTAAGTAGGTCACTGTGCATGTAGGTGTTTACATTTGCAGGGATCTTCCGCTAGGTCTTGCCAGCATACAGCGTATTAACTGTAAAAATAGATTTACACTTGCATCCATAGTAACAACAGTCGTTAAAACATAATATACATTTCTCCAAGGTCAGTGGCAGTAAAGCAAACACATTTTTTCCTGGTAGTATATGCTGAACCTCTATAACTCCAACCCAGGTAAACAGTCACTGAGCTGATTCCACGCCAAGAGCTGAAGACAGAGGGCAATTCTGCAGGCAACGATCATCTGCCGTGTTGTGGGTCAGTGAGCTACTAGGCTAGCACTTAACACAAGACGTGATGTGAAAGTAACTGCGATCAATGGCATATGCAGAAGACAATGTACAGTGTACGTGAGCTCCAGCCAGTTGATTAGGGAGCCAGGTTCCTGTTGTCCTGATGTGAACGTATACGTGAGAGGGATTTTTATGGATAACCTGTATTGTTTAAAGGTCAGAGCTGGTGGTTTTAGCAACCAGTGAACTCCAGGTGCTTATAAATCTCGTAGGACCAAAGCTTGTACTTTAATTTTGGGGGTGTTTTCTGTGTATTCCATTTCTTTAATAAATCCTAAATGGTTGGTTGTAATAATCACAGCCATGGAATAGATGAGAGGCTGTATTAAGAAAAATAGCCAATGAGCCAAAGTAGGGGATGCTACTGGGGTGGCTCTGCAGTGCATGAGGAGACTGAACATGATGGTGCATTGACACCATGAATTCTCTAGCTTCTGGCAATAACACGTAACACAAGTAGGTTTCAAGTAGGTTTCGTGTCTGTATGTTAGTTTTATGTGACTAAGAATTCAAAGCGTTGAAAAGGCGGTTTTGCTATATATTTGGCATATGTACTTAAGGAATTTTTTAATTACATTAAAAAGATGAAGGTTAAATGGATGAACTTCCTACCACAATGTATATTTTAGTCCTTGTGTTTAATCAATCTGTTAATGCCAATGACACTGAATACCTGATGATAAATTATTTGAAATTGGGCTTTTAACCCCCATGACAGAGTTTATTATAACCTGAAAACATGAGTTGATAGATGTGTCAGAGTTTAAATCAGAACTCCTGAAGGCATGAAACCCCTAGAAGCAAATCTAATAGAATTCTTGCTTGGAAAATTTATCAAAAAGGGCCATATAGATGTCTAGTCTAGAATGTGAAATCAAATTGAGATTCCCCTGATGCCAGGGAAGATCATGAGGCAGATCGTCTTAATTGCCCGCATACCAGGTGATCAAGCCCAGTCAGTATGGGTTTATCAAAGGCAAGTCCTGCCTGACTAACCTGATCCCCTTCTGTGATAAGATGTCATGCTTAGTAGATGATGGAAAGGCTGTAGGCATTGTTTACTTGGATTTTAGCAAAGGATTTGTTTGCCACAGCATTCACCTGGAGAACTGGCTGAGAATGGCTTGGATGCACTGTTCACTGAGTAAAAACTGGCTGGATGGCTGCGCCCAAAGAGTCGTGGTGAACGGAGTTAAATTCAGTTGGAGGCTGGTCACTAGTGGAGTCCCACCAGGGCTCACTATCTTTATCAATGATCTGGATGAGGGGATCAAGCGCACCCTCAGTAGGTTGGCAGGTGACACCGAGTTAGGTGTGAGTGTTGATCTGCTTGAGGGTAGTAGAGCTCTGCAGAGGGATCTGAATAGGTTAGAGCGATGGGCTGCACCCACTTGCATGGCATTCAGCAAGGCTAAATGTCAGGTGCTACACGTAGGTCATAACTACCCAACGCTGTGGCTTAGGCAAGTGCATCTGGGAAGCTGCTCCACAAGAAAGGACCTGGGACTGCTGGTCAACAACTAGTTTAACATGAGCCCTCAGTGTGCCCAGGTGGCCAAGAAGACCAGCGGTATCCTGGTCTGCATCAGAAATCAACTAGGGAAGTGATTGTCCCTTGGTGCGCAGCACTGATGAGACCGCACCTCAAATACTGTGTTCGTATCTGAGCCCCTCACTACAAGAAGGATATCGAACTGTTCAGGTGTGTGCAGACAAGTGCAACAAAGCTGGTGAAGGGACCAGAAAATGAGACTTAAGAGGAGTGGCTGAGGGAACTGGGATTGTTTAGTCTGGAGGACAGGAGACTGATGGGAGATGTCATCACTCTCTACAACTACCTGAAAGAAGGTTGCAGGGAGGAAGGTGTTGGTCTCTTTTCCCAGGTAACATGTGATAGAACATGAGGAGATGGCCTCAAGTTGTGCCAGGGGAGATTTAGATTGGACATTATGAAATATTTCTCCACAGGAAGGGTGGTTAGGCAGTGGAACAACCAGAGTAGTGGTGTCACCACCCTTTGAGGTATTTAAGGGGCATGTGAACGTGGTGCTTAGGGACATGGTTTAGCAGTGGACTTCATAGTGTTAGGTGATGTTTGGCCTTGATGATCTTAAGGGTCTTTTCCAACCTAAACGATTCTATGATTCTTTTTGAAGAGTTTTAGTGGGCACGGAGTGACAGACTACAGAAGGAAAAGTGAAACTGAGCAGCTATCGTCAACAGCTCCCTCACTTCACGTTAGTCTGTTAGTCATGCACATAGATGCATGTGGTAAAAAGTAGAAAAGAAAGCTATTTTAAGATGATACCATTCAAGCCACTGGTACTCTGTGTTTAGTTTAAAATCTGCCCCTGTCCTGGAAACAGAGGTAGGAGTATGGTGTTAGCCCAAACTGTCTAGTTGAGTCGTACCGTTTCCTTTGGAGTTATACAATTTGGTTTTGAATTACATAATTGCAGTTCAGATCATATTTATAAGCACACATTTGGGAAATAAAATAATCCAGGGCAAGGGAACTCTGGCCATATTCACCCCACAGTCAACTAATGGCAGGAAAACTTCATGGATCAAGCTTGTATGCTAGGCATGAGAACATAAAGGAGACACACTATTTTCTGACCCAGCCAAGTGCACAACATATGAGTGAGAGCAGCAGCTGACCCAGGTCCTCTTCTTTTAGATAAGCACTAAGAGGATCTACACGGAAGTTCATCTGTCTTTTTATAGGGGGAGAGGCTCAGAGATTTCACAGTGATGAAATGGGACATCCTGGAACGCCAGGATTTCTGCTGGGGCTTTACTTTCCATTTCCTTTTTTTCTGGCAGCAGCCCAGAGCTGTGCCTGCAGTTACCCCTCTGAACTCATACCTCCACTCTGACCTTTATCTGCTATTTTCTTCTCACATGTCTCAAAGCTTTCAGTTGTTCTCAGGTGCCTACTGTCATTTCCCAATTTACGTTTGCCAAGTGCAATTTCCTTTCTTCAATTTCATTCCAAAAAAAAATCTTATCTGCTGCCTGTCTACTTCAGAGTGACAGCAGATATACATTCTCCTAGCAATCACGCTATCCTCTGCGTAACTCAGTTCATTAATTAAAAATCAAACATTTAACACCTCTGAATCCCTAACACACTGTCCCTGGTAATAATAACCTGCTAATATCATAACAAACAGCATGTTTTCTCATATGCTGAGAGAACTTTGCTGAGATTTTCTGGGATCGGCTTCTTTGACCCTCTGTGGGAGCATTCATTTCTCTGTAGGTCAGGTCAGCAAGTTTTTGCACAGGAGCCTGCAAACAGCTGGTGAATCTCACACAGTATCAGAGTATGTCCTTCTAATTTATGCTTGATGACTTACTTCCCTGATAACTGTTTGTCTAAAAGCATGTACTCAGTCAATCAATCTGAAACATTAGGTGAATATTTTCAGATGAGTAAGAAGGAAGCAAGTTTGGAAGTGGTTGAAGATGTCACGGAGCTGCTTCCAAAACGCTGTTTGGACTAGGGAAAGCTGCAAATTTAAGCACAGTAGGTTCACAAGTGACTTCAGAATATCTGCAAAAAGAGCTCAGTAGGTAATGCTTTCTAGCCAGTAGTTACCAACTTTTATAATCACTGAGAGGAGCAGGTGGGTTTGGGGGTCAAACCCACATTTGATCCATAGTTCAAGTTTGGAGGATGATGCCATAAACCCAACAAAATATTTGCACATATGGAATACTTGACATAAGAGACAGAAGAGCACCAGACAGCACCGACTGCCTCATAAAATCCAGTTGAAATCTGAAATTATTTTTCCAGATGGCAGTTAGTCACATCTGTCGCTTGTTTTCTTACTTACAAGAAGAAAATATTCAAAGTTTACATATGAATAAAAATCAAATATGTTCCTTAAAGAATTTATAAGTGAATTAGCTAAACAAGGGGAGATAGAGTAGACAACACTTGTGCCAGCCCTGATCCACCACAGCACCTAGAAATGAACAGTGTAAGTTTTACAGCTTTAGTATAAAACCTTCCCTAAATTGCATTGGGAAGGTAAATAGTGCTTTACAAATCAAACATCTTCAGTATTACATTTTCAATATAATTGCATCTCCCTGTGGCCACTCAGCCATGAAAATGATTACTGTGTAATTCCCAGAATCTTAAGCCTATTTAAAATATCGATAGGAATATTAATTAAATCTTCCAAACACTATAGAAAGAGTAGCCTGGGCAAATGAACCTAAATTCCTGAAAAATACAATAATCATTAATTATGTCAGGACAATCAATCACCGTTTATTTCTCAGTCAATAAGAACCATAGCTAATGGCTGACTAAGCTCAGTTAAGGTTTGATGAAGTACATTCTTTTAAATAGAAGTTAAATTAACCCGTATTATTTGCCAGCAGGATAAACAATAGGTTGTCTTATTTACTCAACATAAATTCTGTCTCGAAATGTATATATTTTGAAACAAGATTCATTGTCCTGTGTTTTCTTAGATGGCCAGTCAATCTAGAATATTATTAAAGATTTTTTCCCTTGATGCATTAAATGGAAAAAAATCTGTAACATCAACCTTTATGATTCTTTTATATCTGTTAATCTAGTACCTAGTTTTTGGTATCCAGAGTAATCCCTGGGGAAGTGGAAAGAGAAAATATTTCTCATTAATTTAAGGAGCTCTCCTAGCCTCAGCAGACCTATTTGCTTCGTGACTTGTAGGAACTTGGCCCTTAAGCTATCTCTGGGTTGGTGGAAGAGGTCTCCCTAGGAGAAACCCCGGGAAGCACCCCTGGAAAGCTGTTACATGACATATCACCAACTTGTTAATGTTCCTACTGCAGCTGCCAGACTCACTTGTTGCTGCTGTCAGGTTCCCACCTCCTATATTAAATAGCTAAAGATGAGAATGTTAAGGTCCATGACATGCTAGAACCTGCTGCAGCCTTGCCTGGAGTATGAGGTGATTCTGGTACCTACAATGTCCTTGATAGAGTCCCTTACTATTTTATCAGAGCTTGGTCTGCTTTTGATATTCACTGAAATATATATATGTATATTTAGTGGTTCAAGATATTTACAAAAAAAAGTTGAATTGTTTCTTTGCAATTATTATTATTTTTTTTTAAACTGCCCTAGAGTAGAAGACACTCTCTTCTAGAGGTACACAAGTTACAGCTCCTAGCAGGACCCATTCTGTGGGCTTTCCCAGAAGACATTCATGTACCTCAGCCAAAATGCAGTGTCTGTTTTTGAATCTTTTCTTTTTCTCTCATCCTTCCTTTCTGACAGTCAAAAATAAAACTGGAGCAAAAAGACAGTTGGCAACACCACACTATGCAGGGTAACTGCATCTCCTACCTTTCTTTCTCCTTTGCCTGTCGGTAGCTTTGAAGGTGTCTAACACCAACATTGGTGATGACTCTTCCTTCAAGCTATATGAGTATCCTTCCACAGGGGAGTTGAAGACTTTTTACTGGATGGAGTCCGGGAATGGGGAAATACACTGCTGAAAATACAAATGATGTTGTTTTAGTGTACGGAATTCTTCCTTAATTGCTGTCATTGCTGTTTGTTGAGTTGTAATGGCTCATGCTTATGATTATGTCACAGGAAACCACCTCAGCTGAGCTGTAGTAACTCTGCATCTGTCACAGCAAGTTAGAAGCAATTCAACTTCATCCTCTATGAAATAAATTTAAACTATGGTACAGCAAAAGCCTGCATACAGATATTTTAATTTATTAACTTGATCCAGTGTCTAAACAATCTGATAAATCACCTCTAATATTTATGAAGTGAGTACAATATGCTGTGATTCCACTGTACTGCAATAAACAGCAACTAATATTCTCTGAATTATTCACAGAATAACATGATTTATAAAATACTTACATAACTTGAGCAAATTGCACATTTTAATCCTGTCTTGCCTACTAAACTAGATGTGATTTGCAATTTCCTTTAAAAGTAGGCCACCTAGTGCCTACGGGGCCACATCACAGTGAAAAACCCACTGCAAACAGCTTGTTTTACTCCCTGTTTATAATCCCTTTAAACCACGAAGCTGCTCGCTCCTTTTCAACACATACTATGAGTTATGTTATAACAAAATTTAAAGAGCGGAAATTTTGGGTTGTGATTTCACATCAACGGATCTTGCCCATTCCCTGCCTTGCTCTCTGCTATTTTCTGAGCCCCAGCACTGTTTTCTGTCAGGCCTCTTTGCCAACTAGTGTAACTCCCTAACATGGTCAAGAACAGGCAACGACCACAACAACACGGTGGGGATCTGCTGGGTTAATGAGCTAAATCAAATTACAGCAGAAACACTGACAACTCCTTCTTCTCCAGAATGTCACCGAGCTGCTTTTAGAGGCGAGGAAGAAGGCCCCAGTCCTTTACAAGTGCTATTAAAAAATCATGAGCTAAGCAGTTTCCATACGGGAATGTGACATCTCCAAAGAAAGGTGAAAAGCATAGCCTGAAATGATGTTGCTAATTCTGTAGCTGCCTGATTAGTTACTGATGATAGTTGCTGTTGTAACCAGCACCCAGGGAAGAGACTTCAAGCCAGCATTTTGCTGGACCTTTCCATCCTCCTCCCAGTGAGACAGAAGCAGAAAAAAATAACCATTTGTGGTCATTAAAGATCCCATGGTCCTTTCCATTGTGTGTTCAAATTCTGGTAATGGTCAATCCGATTTTCGCATTGGATAAATCTTCTCCACCTTAGCAAAATTATCTCAGTGATCTCAAGTGAGAGGTGAGTTGTTATTATTATTATTTTTTAATGCATGTGTAAGAACTGTAAATATTGAACTATTCAGCCTTGCACATGGTATAGCATAGCTAAAGTCAGCCCTATGTGGCTGCTAATGCATTTGGCAACATTCTCCTTTTTTCATAAGTTCAGTCTTTCAGGTACAATTCTGTTTCCATTTTGTGAAAGATGAGAAATTCATCATTCTGTTTGGCTTTTGAAGAAGTGCAAAGCTTTTACTTAAACAAACAAACAGCAACAACAAAACAAACAAACAAAAAACCAACACAACCACTAGTTAGGGGATCAGATCCATGTTACTAACATTTGTAGAAATACATTTGTAGAATACATTTGTAGAAATCCCATGTCTCAGAGTGAAATGCTTAAAAAACAAACAAACAAACAAAAAAGATTAAATGTCAGAAGTTATAAACAAATGCTTTGTATATTTGACCTAAATCAGGTAATGGACTTACTGCCCCTTCATTTAACACATCTTTTGTTAATTACTGCCAGAGATGGTGCATAGGCTGTTGGATCTGACATGGACATGATGCCATTTCTGCTGTGATAGGAAATTTAATAGGAAACCAAGTCTAAATGAGCTTCTTTTGGTCATAAATCTCAGAAAATTACAGAAACATTCTGAATTTTAAAGAAACCTGCGTTCTTCAAGAGAGATGTAGCAAGCTGATCTGTACAATATACTACTGCATGCATACTTTGTGCAGCTGTTTGTCAGCTATGTCAAAGGAAATCTGTTATATCAAATTGACTGAATATTTTGTCCTTGGTAAAATAGTATGTGCATAGATGGACATCAGTTCTGTAACACTGCTCCTCATTTTTTTCCCTTTTGCAGAATTGTACTTTTGACTTGGGTTCATTGCTCATTAATTTTGAATGGTGAAAGACTGTTGAATGAAAAAAGAGGTGTGCACGATCACACTTCAGCTGAATGTCAGAGAGATTTTTATATAATTAATGTAGTCCAAAAAACGTTAGTCTTTATGTACACACGGCACATTAATATTTTAAATTAGGTTTTTCTTTCTAATTTTAGAATCATAGAATCATGAATCAAGACATAGTTTACAAAGAGCCATACAGCACCACTTTGGGATTGCTACAGAGAACACTGTTACAGAAATAACTGTAATTCAAATTTTTAATGATATCTTAAAACTTGTCAGCTAGAAAACTGACATTCATTTTGCCTAGAAACTCAGCATTAACACAATCAATACAGATCAGCAGTACTGCTCTCTTTTCAAGTGCAGCTAAGTAGAAAATCATCCTTTCCTTGGACATGTTAGGTACAAGGGGACAAAATAAATGCCCTGAATTAAAAACAAATAAACAAGCAAAAAAGGCTATAATCTCTACAATGGATCCTGGCACATTTTCCGTTTCTTAGCTTTGGCTCTTCCTGCACCACATACCATCTACGAGGACTGGACTTGTGTGTTCTAATGCTGTGCCTCATTAAATATCCTCCTTTTTTTCTGTGATAAGGAAAATCAGCCAGTCAGAATAGCAGGAACTGCAGTGCTGCGAAGGGTTTCCTTTACGTGAATGTCGAAGGAGGCAGGATGAGAAAGTATATCTTCAGGCAAACCTGCCTTGCCAGAGCCTGAGAGAATTAGGATCCGAAGACAAAACATTAGTCTATTTCCTGACATAGGATGTGTGCAAACTCTGCAGTGATTCTTCCCAAACCTTGATGTTCTCAGCATTCTTCACACAAGCTATTATTATCAATTTTCAGAAACAAAAAATGCTTTCAAAGCCCCGGAAAATCAACATAATTTTGCCAATGAATTTTGCCAACTGAATTAGATCAATGTAACTTTGTTTTCAGATATAAAAATGGTAAAGTTAGGCCTGTAGGAGAAATGAAATCCATTTCATTTTTTTTTTCTCCTTTAGTATGATGCATTTAAATGTTATATTACTACAGAATCCATCATCTGTACATTATAATAACTTCATTTTCTGTGATTTTATTATACAAATATACAATCCTCATGAAGGATCACATAATTCTATTTATGACTACTGTATACTTTTTAGCATAAAGGCGAATAAACATGAGTAGTATAGAGGCTTCAGCCACTAGTTTATTTCCTGTACCCCAACTTTATTGTCCCTAAAACCCCCAAAATTGCAATTTGTCAATCCTTACTTCACTAGCAGGAAAATTATAAGGAAACCTTCTGACTGCAGTCTTTCCTGATAACCATCTTGCAGGGACAAGCCTCAATATTTCCACATCTTCAAAGCTAATGAAAGGAAAAGCTGCTGGTAATTCTGGAAACTTTTCTGCAAATAGATAAGGAAAAAAATGATGCAATACTTTTTACAACACAGCTTTCAGGATCAAAGTATAACTTATCTATAGCACATCTGTTTTATTATGCAGCATGTGGCCAGGGCAATCATTTGAAAGCAAATACCATTTCTCATTTTCTATTCACTTATAGATAGAACAGTGTCTTATCAGATGAAAATGATGATACACTGTTAAATTTCAAACAATTTTATTTTAATATAATTTTATTATTTATTATATATACTTTTATGATTTACATTTCCAAATATTCCTAACACAGTTTCTTGCAAATGACCAAAGAGATAATTGCTTATTCCCCTTTCAACCAATGAAAAACATTTTTTTTAGAAAATATTTTTTAAAGAAATGACTAATACATCATTGCTACACTGTCCAATATAACAACAAATGGCCTTACCAGGATGTATAATTTTACACTGTTTCTGAATCTCAGAAAACTCAATTTACTGCCACAGTCAACTAAGCCATAAGAGAAACTATTGAAAATGCTTCTGAATATTTTTGCTGCTCTGCAGCTGATACTCTATTTTCTGCATATCACATTTTAGCAACAAAGAAATGCAGAGACTTGTTCTTAGATTCTAGCTTGTTCCATTCACCTGCAGTCTTCTGGGCCAAACTGAAGTCATGCAGCTGCTTCTTTTCTCTTTTTGAAGCCACACCTTGACTCAGTGACAGAACATTATAGACATTACTGTGGTCATTATCCTTATGTCTCTAGATGCAGAAAATTTACCCAGGCATAGTTCAGCACTACCCTGTCCACTGCATCACTTGCACAATAGAATTCAGCTCCTGTCTTCCATATAGTTTTTAGCCCACGGTTAATGTGTACGATAAAGCTATATTTAGATATCAGGAGTATATGCGGCAACCATCACTCCAGTTCTGTAGGTAAATTAGATTTATTCTGGAAATACATTTCAGCTTTACTTGTTTACATTCCACATTTCTGCTCTGATCTGCTCCTGTGACAGTTGAAAAATTAAATGTATTTGGCTCTAAATAGGCTGTGTAAATGTAGCATTTCTGAGCTCAGAAATTTTCCTGGGAAATCTTAATTGGGAAAATGACATAGCACTCAGTAAATGTAGCTCAAAAAGAGTCAGTCAGGAATCTTACTGCAGTGGGGAACAACTAACAGTATTTCTTTCAAACTTTTCTATTCTTTGTCTCATTCTGGCCAAGATTTTCGGTCTCCAAACCGTGATTTGCAAAGAGGTCCTTGGAGCAGAGCTTTCAGTGGCCATTTTTCACAGTAGCAGGCATTGGGATAATAATTGCCTTTCTGTGGCATAAAGCGTGAGGGATTCTTTGCATCATGATGAGCTTTTATACAGCCACATACATGCAGGAGCATGACACTGCTAGTCTGTCTTAGTCATGACACTCCTAGTCATGACACTCCTAGTCTGTCTGATTTCTTCCTTGTCACTGCTAGTTTCTTTTTTTTTTTTAAGAGAAGTGAAAATGATTTTTTTTTAGAAGCTACTGATACTCCTATTATTGCTGATAAGGTGTCACCAAGCAGTGTAAGAACTTGTCAGTTTCCCTTCAATATTTTGACAGAGAAGACAGTGAAATGCATTAAAATGCACTGATGTTTAAAAGAGCATTTCTTCCTTTATGTATCGAATCAGGGAGGAAATGAAATAATTTCTTAGGATGTGGTACAATTGAGGAAATTAAGAATTAGAGAGACTTAAATGATTCACAGCAGCAGTTATTTGTGCGTGGAATATAAAATTGGGCAATCCAAATGGACATATTGACTGAGACTGACTTGAACCTTAAACTTATACTGAAGTTATTGTACCATCTGAGAGAAAGACCACATTTTAACATATAATCCACCAGGAATGAAGAATAAAATACACCATGAACTGCACATTAGACTATCTTCAGTGTGGGACAGGCTCACAATGCACATTATTTCCAGTTTGAACATATACTCTGTAAAAACAGCAATAATGTGGGACATGCATAGGAAAGGCAAAGGACAAAGGTCAATGAAAAGCAAAGCAACCACCATAAAAATAAGTTGGAAACCAGATGGTAACAGGATGGGATTCACCAAGAATGCTGTAGCACCTCCACTGTAGTTGAATGAGAGGACACAAAAATAAGATTCAGGTTTATTTACAAGTAGAAGGAACAAGATTTGAAATGTAGCTCAGCAAAGCATCTGTTGTTCCTCTTATTTCACAGCAGGAGTGTGAGAGACTACTTAAATAGATGAAGTTGCAGAAAATTTAATTATCCCTAAACTTTTACGAGGCAGTTCATTATCTCCTGGAGTTACCACTGCTGAAGTAACGATGTATATGACATCTCTTGGCTTTAAAGAGCAAATATATGCAGCAAGTGGTTGGCAATAACTGAGAGATTTCTTGTAGAAACCTTCTTGCAGAGTATACAGTATCTGCAGATTTTAAAAATGATGACATTTATTCTAAAACAGAGATGATCTAAACATTTTAAAAAGCAGCTGATGACTTCTATGATGATACTATAATCTTAAACTGCAGGAAGGCAAAGATGTCCTTTTTAACAAACTTTTCCAATACCTTTTCCAAAAACATTGAAACAGAAAGATAATTTCAACAATTCCAGGATTCTGCAGTAATTTCTGAGTCTGTCTTCAGCAAAATTAGCACTTATGCACTGCTGGTTCAGAAAATGTAGAGGGCTCTCTCTATTGCTGTTGACCTCGACATTACCAACTACACAGTATGGTGTAAAGATCATGATCTTTTACCTAGTTCAGATGTATTTGCCTCATGACTGCACTTTGACAAGCTCATCATAACTTAGATTCATCCATAAATACAGACTGAAGACAATGAGACATATATTTGATAACAGACATGAGTTGATTCCAATCTAATGGTCTATCACAACTACCTTCTGGATAGTGGGCATCTGCAAACAGATATTATTAGGTATTCTTAGCACATAACAACATTTGGATAACAATAGTCACAGAACTAGCAATGAAGGACACCCTAAAAACTCCATTCTGGGCTTGAGTGTCATCTGTGATCTCTAAGGAAAGCTTAGTTGATGTCGTAAACTCACACTAGTGGGAAACAAACAAACAAACAAAATCAACAGGTGCATAAATCGCAAGACAAAGTTGAAGAAGTCCATAAGGAATCCAAAGTGAAGTACAGTTTTATTCCTTTCTGACAGCAGTCAGTTTTTGGGAGGGTGTTTGTGCGCTTTCTAATTGAACAGATTGGCACTGGAAATGTTGGATAATACTGGACCCATCACAACTTTTGAGAGAAGCTAAAGCCGTGACATGGCTGTGGCAGCTGGACAGAAGTCCACCCAAGCTGGCTGTTTACTTTAGCTCAGCTGAGTGGCCCTCTCTCTCCCTGGCAATATGCCGACTGCTCAGTTGGTTTCTTGACTCCCCAGGCATGTCAGCTGGCAAAGAAATAGATTGTTCCATTTTTGCCAGAAAGGCTGCAGAGCCAACGTGTTTTGTTGCAGTGCTTGATGAAACAAAATATTGACAAGCTGGAATTTCTTGTAGAATAAAAATTTCACTTCCCAGCCAGCTCTTGTTACTATCGTACACCCTTGTGTAATGTAGTGACGGTGTTATCGCATCCTTTAAGTAAACACAATGCGCAGAAAGGATGTGACTCCGGAGAGTTCTTGGATAAGAATCTCCAAGCATCTGAAGCTGCCTTTATGCAGCACAATGCATCTCTTTATAAAGTTATTTTGCAACGCTTTCCATTTTGTATTTAAAGGCCTAATAGGTTGGCTCTGAGAAGCCATTTGTCAGCAGGACGTAACTGGTGAACTGAGTGATGAATTCTGAATATAGCCTGTGGATTATGTCTCTCATGCATATTGTTTTGGGATATGATTTATGTAAGTTACAGATCAAACTCCTGGGAAAGAAAAAAATAATAACAGCGCAACGTAGTTACATATAAAGATTATTAGTTTCAGTGTTTAAAAAAAAAAAAAAAGGACATAAAAAAAATCTAAAACCATGCAAATAAAAATTACTTCTGAAAAATGTCACTGGAAACAACAGATTAGTGAAACAGCCTAAAGAAACCATTATGCCATAATGCCCGAAACTGAACCATTTGTCAGAGACAAATGCCATGGCGCAGCACACGTGAAAGATTCCTGACAGGATGAGTAATGAAACAATGCACTCAGATGAAGAGTTCCAGTTTTGGAGCTGGTAGGTGTGTCAAGAGTTTTCAAGGCGACATTGAGCAGGGTTTAAAGGGCAATGCAAGTCATCACATGGGTATGCACTTGGTGGCAGAACAAGCCAATTTAAGCTGTTTCTGTTCGCGGTCGTCTCTGTGCTATCCCCAGTGCGATGCTGACACATTTATTATGTTGGTGAACTGGATCAGCAAAAAGGAAGGAAAGCAGGTTGTTTTTTAGTCTTCTCAGTTCAATCTCATTTACTGCTTGATTTCACAAACGCTCATGCTGGCACAGTCCAGAAGCAGTTCAGATGTAAAAGCAGGGAGGTAGCTGAGCTGGGGAGCAGAAGCTTATGTTATAAACAGATAAGCCACCCAAAATCATTCATGAAATTATATCATTAGTTCACATTAAATAAGCCATGGATTTTTATTTTTTTTTTTGAGGAAAAATAGTATCAAGAATGGCAGATGCTTCCCAGCCTACTGCAAGGGCATCAGTGGAAAGGCTTATCCAGGTTTTCAGATTAAAGTGCACCTATCTCAAATTAAAAGTAGGAATAGCAAGACTATAAATTATCTATCTGCCTTTGAGAAAGAAATTCTTCTTATTAATTACATCAGCATAGTTTATAGGATGTAATTTAATGTCTTGCCTGGACTTAAAAAAAGCTTTAGTTATAGAGGGACATATTTCACAGGGAGTATCATCCATGAACAAACAAACAAACAAACAAACAAAAAAAATAACCAGCCACTGATACAATTATGCAGCTGTGTAGAATTCATGTACGGAGGAAAAAATCTTAGTAAGGGACTAGTAAGAAAATGGATGAAAAACTACCATAAAGTGACCAACTAATCCTTCATCTCCTTTTACAAAACTCACCTTGAATATCTTTGCAAGACAACATACAAGTCAGTCTGAGATGATCCCTCAAAAAGTTGCTCCAAGCCAGGGATCTTGAAAATATCAAGCTTAAAAGATAGGTTTAGATGGTGACTTAGGATAGTGCCGATGACATAATATTTCTGACAAAAACATTCTACAGATACACATTTTTGATGCAGGAAGAGCCAACAGAAGACACTACAGGTGCATTGCTCTCTCCAGCCAGCTTCACCTGATGCTGGTCCCTCTCTGTGCCTGATCCTAACCTGTGGGTTGATGTCCTGGGGTTGTGACTGGCTGTGAATCCCCTCCCCAGGCCTGATCCTGTCCCCCATTTATGGACTGACATCCTGCATGGCCTCGATCCATTTCTGTCCCCACAGAAGAGCGTGATGCTTATCTATGGGCTGGGGCTGTCCCCAGCTTGCCCTTCCCCCTGGCTGGGAGCAATGGGACAGGGTCCAGCTGGGGAGGCCCAGCTCCGAAAAACATAAAACTGAGCTGTACAAAATGTGCTGTACAGGACATAAAATATTAGAGCCCAGAAATACTCTATTTCTTCATAATTAATCTACATTTAAGAAGTGTTGGCTGACCAGCCAAGTTTCCTGTGCACTTACATACTCAGACCTTAAATCAGTTGAAAAAAAAAAAAAAAGTAATTTCAAAGCTATCTCAATTTTTATTATTGTATAAAAAAACATTTTTTTTCTGACAAACAATGGCGTGCTGCGGGTTTTGTTTCATAGTTTCCTGATGAGGGTAAATCTTTATTTTTTTTTCAAGGGTTTGGCAGGAAGCCATAGGAACTCATTATTCTGAATAGTCTAAGGGGAATTATAGAACAAAGGGAATAAAAAGCTTGAATTTATTTTTAAAGCCTGCTTTCTCATGTTTACATTACTTCCAGATCTATTTTGTTTTGGTAAATGTTTACCAACTGTAAGTCTTGATATATGAAAAACAACAAACCCCTCTTACAGAGCGTTTAGTTTTCATGAAAACTGAAGGGTATTTGGATTGAAGGAATTGGTCAAAAAGAGCTATTTTTTGGTTAACCAAAGATCTGCAAAACTGTTAAAATTTCTTTACTCAAAAGAATATATTTCCAAACCAGGACGGTCTCAATGGACATTGAAATGATGACAAACTTGAGTTAAATTTAATTCAATTATTCATGTACTTTTTCTCCATCCCACAGGGACGTGCAGTTGCTGGGAATACGAGCAACCTTTTATTTGTCCCACTTAGCTAACACTGTGACACACTTTAGAACCAGTAGTGCTTTGTTTCTTTTATCCTCGTTTTTGCATGGTTTGCAGGCTTTGCCCTGTAGCTTACTAGTTTTTAGGGTAAATTAAAATGTAGATTCTCTATCTGTTGGCAAAACGAGTAATTGAATATGTATCCTCTGACTTCTAAAGCATCCAAAATGATTATACAACCCAGAAGTGGCCTGTAATCAAGGACGAGATAGAAAGGTAACAGCTTAAGCAAAACTAGAAACAGGAATCCCGTGGAAAAGCTGTGGAGATCTGGCAAAAATTCCCACAGCCTTGCCACAGGGCTCAGATGGTGCTGGAAAGAAGAAAGAAATGTAGATGATAAGAACCCAGGGCAGTCTCTGTCTGTCTGTCTGTCTGTCTGTAAGTCACGCTTTGAAATCCTCAATACTAAAAAAGCTACAGGGCTACCTTTTTTATTTTTTATTTTTTTAATTACTATTTTCTTTTCTACCTCCAGCCACTGTCTAAGTTTTGGGTTCTTGCTGAGAACAAGCTTGGGGACTGTTTCCTTCCCACCTTCCAGAGGTTTGTCACAACCAACTTGCCCCTGTGGACACGGTGCCACCCCGCTACGCCCAGCCTCAGCTAAACCTGGCTGGGCACTGGGCGCCTTTTGGGGAGGGGCAGCGCCATTAGTGCTGGATTAACTTTGTTTCGCATTGTTCGAGGAGCGTTAACCCCTGTGCACTGCTTGAGGCACGTCCCCATCAGCGCCCTCCCCGGCACGAGGTTCGCGCCCGGCCGTCCCCTCACAGGGCACAGCCCCGCCCCCTACGGGCCTGTAACGGCCATAACGGCCCCAACGGCGCGCGCCCCCTCACAGCCCCTCCCTCCCGCCCGACCTCAGCCAATGAGAAAGGCGGAGGGAGCCCCACGTGACCCCCGGTTGGGCGGGGGGGAGGGGGAAGCGTCGCGAGAGCGTCGCGCGCGGGGGGCGGGGCTGCGCGGCCGTGACGGGAGCGGCGGCGGCGGCGGCGGCGGCGGGGCCGGCGCTGTGAGGAGGCGAAATGGCGGCGGGCGCTGAGGGATCCCCACAGGTACGGGCCGGCCGCTCTCTTCCTCTTCCTCCTCCTCCTCCTCCTCCTCCTCCTCCTCCTCCTCCTCCTCCTCCTCCTCCTCCTCCTCCTCCTCGCCCGCTGCCACAGGTGGGAGGGGGAGCGGCGGGTGCTGCCGCTTGGCTTTCCCGGCTCTCGCTGAGGGGGTTCTGGGGGGTTTTGTCACACCTGGAGTGGTTTCTGCAGGGCTCCCTTGCGTATCGAGTAAGGTCGCTGTGAGCTGTAGATCTGGTATCGTAACGGGGTTGTTGAAGCTCTGGGATGTCACCAGAGTGAGGCATCGAAGAATAAAGCCTCCTGTTGTACCTGGACAAGATCGGTGGTAGTAAAATCAATATTTCCTAAATATCCCCCTTCTGCTCCCTTACGCTAGGAAACAGCCTTACATCACTTCATCTTGGCAAGGTTATATCAGAATTGTCCAATTGAATCTGGACAAAAATACTGCCAGTATCAAGTCCTTTGGAAATCGAGTGTTTCTAGAGAGGGTTTTGTTCCATTTCTCCAGGTGGATTTCCAGGCCCTTAGGCAAGGTGAGTTTTGAGGCTAGATAATTGAGTTATGCCATCTCGGTCAATCCCTTGTAATTTCTTATCCCTCATGGATTCTTTAAAAATCTGTGGGCAGCTGAAAAAGTACGGTGTTGGAACGTGTTACTCAGTGAGGAAACACAATAATGTGAATTAGATTATTCCATCTTCCTGTTAATCATTTGGTATGATTATAAGCTGAAAAAAAATGCCTCCTAAATAAGGTATTCTATAGTAAAGGTCTTTCTAAGAGGGAGTAAGTTTGATTAAAAAAATGCTGCTGCTTGGAAAACAACATCACCCCCCTTAAATGGTTTAGTTATGCACGAAACACGTGACACAATAAAGTACAGCAACTTAATTGCATGGTCCTCCCGAAATCTAGATAAATCTAGATTAATGGATATTTCTGGTACCGGAGTAATGATTTTTTTTCCAAGGCTGTATTTTGAGAAATAGGTCCAGTCCCAGGGAATGGTAGGGGCAATAATATTTAGCAATGATCTAGCCAGAGAAAAGGAAGGATTCTCTTGAAATTGGTGAAGTTTAGTGTTTGTGTCATACGTCTTTGAAATGAGGGAGCAAAAAAATGAGAGAACCAAGCAAGACCAAAGAATACAACACTTCTAACGCAGGTGTATTTACCTACCCCAGTTAGTGTGGATGTGGCTGTTGTCAAGACAGTTTATTTTTATGAATAGACTGTTTCAAGGCTGCCAACCCAATTAATAAAAGTGATAAATTATTAGAACAGAGAAAAAAAGCATTAAGGAAACTTAATAAGAACTTATTATGTAGAGTTCAGATTTACTGCATGTACACTTCAAATGCCTCAAGCCCTTGTATACCTGTGACATAGACGTGCACATGTACACGGCCATGCAGCATAGACACGTGTACGTGTCCATATAGCTACTTAAAAGATTTGCTCTGCACACTTGTGCTTAATGACAGAAAAGATTTCCTTTTTGTTTGCTAATGGTTGTCAGTGAACACTGACTTCCAGTGAAGTTGTGTGGGATAAATTTGGATAAAGAGTTACAGTTCATGGCAAAATTCCTCTTGAATGCAGTTAAGCTGATTTGGCTCCTGAATTCTGCCTGTTACATGCACTCAAACAAGATTGGGGAAGCTAGCTGAATGCTCGTTATGTGGTTTGATGAGAAAGCTTAAAATCATTTTGCCAATGATTTGCTAAAGAAAACATAATAAAACTTGCTAGAAAGACAGAGATGCTTAAATGGGCTTTTATCAGTTATTCCCATGTTTGTTTAATGAGCGCTGATAGCTTTTCAGAACCAGGAAAGTTTTGTTCCTCTTCCATCTGGTATTTGTGCCATTTATTCCCCTTTTTGTTGAGTTTACAGTAGGAGGAAATGTAATCTAATAGTCAGATTCAGTATGAAGAAGTAGAAGTTACCATAAATGTTAGGTTTTAATTTACATAAGGTACAAACTATTCCCAGGCTGTTTTGTTTGTCAGTATTTTTGCTTCCTTTCTAGTTAGTTCGAAATTTTGGGTACTGTAGAAAACAGTTAATAATTTTATTCATTGTCAATTTTTGTTCTGTGTTGTATTCCTGGACAAGCAGGACCCTTGAGATTTCTCTGAAATGAGTGACAGATGTGGGATACCCTAGCTGGTGGAGGGAACCTGTGTAGGGCAGGATGCTGATAAGACGAAATGGCTCTGGTGTCGAGTTGAGGCAGGGGTAAGCCAGTAGAGTTATTCTCTGGCATCTTTGCACTGTGCTTTACAAGGCTGCTGGTTCCACGAGGTACATGATGCTGCAGGGGGCTCAGTGAGGGTGCCTGGGTCTCCAGTGTGTGCTCACTGACGCTCTAGGATAACGCTTAACCTGCTGTCTGGAGGTGGTGAAGCTGTGGAGCGCTGTACCTGAGTAGATGCTGTTGGAACCCACGTGGTTATGAAGTCATCTCCATGATTTTTGTGTCGGGCTTTGTTAGAATTGCTGCAAGGAATGGTTGGTCTGCGGATGGCAGAGCTGGAGCAGTAGGACTAGAGCCTGGGTGAGAAACCAGCTGTCCCAGAGATGGCTGTTCTGAGCACGAGGATGTGGTCGGAGTGGTTCCCCGGTGTGATGAGATTAACCCAGTGAGTGGGTTAGCCACTTCAGGTAGAGCAGCAGGGACAACGGAAGGTGGGTTTATTTTTCTTGCTTGTTATTACTTCATGGCGGTTCTTTTAACACGCAAATCTAAACAGAAGCATCGTTATGTTTTTAATCTTCCATCCACAAAAGTTTTCTATGATTGAGATTTGTTTATTTGAATTTATCATATACAGATTATATATATGTACATGTATACTGTTTGCTTATCTGTTGCATGTTGTTGTCTTCATTTTCCAAACTTGAGAGAAAGCTAGTTAAGTGAGATGCTGTGCTCCAGAAATGGAAATGGTGCAGTTTATGTAGGTGTAACTTTTTTTTGAAGGTTCTGACAACTTAATCTTTATGAAGGAATGCAGAAATCATGGTGGAATGTGTACAGATATATGCAATCATCATTATTATTATACCTGTGAGGAGGCTTTGTTTTTATAGTTCCTGATGGGGGAGAGAAGATGAAGAATACCATGACTTTATGTCAGTACTACTGTCAGGACTACTTTCCTTATTTAAATTACAAGGACAAACCCATGATTGTTCCTGTACAGAGTGTGTGTGTGCTTGAGGTGATGTCAAGAAAACCAGGCTGGTTAGCTGGTTCTCTATGGTCTGATATATTGATTTGTATTTATTTTTTATTTGCAGTCAATTTGATATGCTCCTTATCTGGTTTGTTTTGGTTAGTCCAGGAGTCTTTTCTTGGCTAAATTCTGTGACCATCGAGAAAGATGAAGTATCAAAACTTGTATACAACTTAAAAGGCCTGCACATGCTGCACATTAATGCCTTTTATTCATCACTGTTTTGAGGGGATATAGGGATGAGTGAAACGAGACTATTTTGTTTCTTTTCATTGCTGTGAATTAAACAGAAAATTGTGAAACCTGTTTAGATTTCATTCCTAGATACATATATTTGTTGTTAGAATTGGGTTTGAGATCAATAAGGGTAGCTGGCTTAAGCAGCAGCTCTTCTGACCGATCATGGTGAAGTGCTGGTGAATGCATCCTTGGTCCCCTGAATTTTGTCAGCTGAGGCGGGACTGCCCAGAGCAGTGCAAGAAGAAGCTCGTGGATGTGTGTTACCCTAAACAGGATTCGCGTGCTGTTTGTCTGTAATGCTTGTAGGTGACAGAAAGAATCAGGCCAGTTGGCTGACTGGGTAAGAACTATGTTTCCCCTCTGGATTGCTGAAGTGTGGTTCCAGTGCCTTGTGTGGTACGAGAACCTGCTGATGAGCTTCACTCAAGGCTCAACAGTAGTGAAACAATATTTCACATAATGTTGTCTTCCACCATTGAAATGTAGTTAAACGTTTATGAACTAGTTGTAATATGTGTGTGGGGGTTATTGTTACCATTCATTTTACATTTTATGCCTCATTTGAAGTTAAGGCAGTGTATTTTCCAAGGGCAACAATCTGGATGGGGTGCTACTTGATCTTAGTTCCAAAATATGTTTTCTTTCTTTTGGCTCTCTACTTTCTCTACTTGCATTTTCAAAGTGTATTACTAACTAGGTAGGGAACCATAAAAATAATCAAGTGTAAATGTTTTTTGTAGGTATTTTGAGCTGACTTTCATTGGATACTAAGACTGGTAAAATCATGGATACGTACGCAAGGGCTCAGGGCAGTCGAATGAAACCAAGAACGTCTGTGAAAAAGGTAACTCATTAAAAAAAATAATTTCATAGATTTTGCATCAGTCTAATAATAACCTAAGTGAACGTTAAGGATTTTTTGTTTGTTGCTTTTTAAGTTTTAACTTCGGTAATGTTTCAAAGAGGCAAAAAACTGTCCTTGCTCTCTGCATATAGCATCGTAGAACTGTGAGAAAGAATAATCGGTAGAAGGCTTTTGCCTCTTGTCTTCCTTTTTTGTTTTGAGGTGATGTGATATAACTGTGATGTATTTGTATGTTAAAATTTACCTTGTTTATGCAATATAACTATTTTATTTTGATTGTTGGTTCACATCTATATGTAACAAATTAAAATACACATACATAGCATTCATTGAAAGCAAAATCTGTGTTACGGCTTATTGCAGTATCTTTATATCTTTGTTTCCGTTCTGTCTTATCTTTATGTTTATGTGAACTTCTGGGCAGTGCTTTGGTGAAACGTAACGTCTGCCTCGTGCTTGTGAAAGATTTTTTGAACAGTATTTATTTATTCTTTTTATTTTTCCCTTCAGTTTAGAGAAATAAACTGCAACTTCCTCAAATGAAAGTATTACACGGCAGTTTATTCTGAAGGAACAAATTGATTTATCCAATGATATTTCTCAAAGTAGTTGAATGCAGATGAGTATTTTTCTGGATCTTCCTTGACTTCTGACTTAAAACTGTATGGTGCTGAAGAGAAATTGAGCAAGAAAGAATTTTGTCACCTGGAAACTGCATTGTTTTGTAAAAGATTTTTAGAGAGTCAGGTTATGTGGTCCTGTAAGAATTGCTTGAGAGCAAAGATGAGCTTTATGGGACTGCCAGGCGGAGAATCACTTGTTCCAGTTTCTGATAACTGCCATGCATTAAGCAGTTTCTAATTATGGGTGATATTCTTTCACTTTAAGACATACTGTATACAATTTTTTTTTTTACAGTTTTACAAATAAACTACAGTTAAATTATTTATTTAACAATATTCAGGTTATTTTACGCTTGAGGATAGAGTGAATTGTAGAGGATGTTTTTAATCTGCCCTTTTTGTTTACTCTTCAATTTAAACATGCACAGCCCCAACATAACAACAGACAAAAACCCCGTAGGTTTTTAGGCCTTTGCATTGCAGAAACCTCTCTCTAATAACGATAGTGACCAGTAATTCCTCACAGATACTAACGGTTGCCTAAAATACTAGTTCTGTGAATAGCCATTAAGCAGTCTGGTCCGTGTGGTTCCAGTGGCATGAATTCCTCCCTTCCCAGGTGTCTCACAGAACTCTGTTTTCATTCAGCCAGACTCTGGTGTTTTGATTTGTAGCGGCCTCCTCTTGATTTTTCCCTGAGGGGCAGCTACTTAGCTTATGGCAGGGAGCTTTCGTTCTTTCTCACAGAGCCAGGCAGTAGGGTGGTCAGAATTGTGCTATATTTCATCTGCTGTTGATTCACAGCTCACAGTCTGAGTCCTGTCTTCATAATACTTCAAAAAGAAATGTTGAAGTAGCTGTAGAAGTCAGTGCATGGTTGTGGTATGCACATTGAAAGTTCAGGTTTCCATTTTTACAAAGTGACTTCAAAATAATAAGCCCATTTAAATCTTACAGCACAAGAAGTCAAGAAGAGCTCTTTTGTTACTTAAGAGTAGAGTAAATGTGACTCGCCAGCATTGGACTTGGTTTCTTGGCAGATAATGGAAGAAAAAATGGGACTTTTTTTTTTCTGATACCTTTAGTATTTCCTGGAAAATTTCTGCTTGCTTTGCCAAAGCTTTCTCCAGTGTTACAGACATCTTGCAGGCTTATTTGGTTGCTTGAAATTTTTAGGGAGCAGTTGTATAAAACAGTTCCTGAGATTACTGGTAGAAACTGTACACTAGTCATACTGTGAAGGATCTGTAGCTAATGACTTCTTGATTTGTGGTCTACAAAGGGAACAAAGCAAAACTCTGCGTTGTTCTTTTAAGCTGGAGAAGTGATGCGGATTTGTGATTGTTGAGGTCTGTCTTGCTCTGCATGCAATTTAGGATATTTGTATTTTCCCCTAGAATAACTTAGTGAACACAGATTTCAAGCTTACTATGGAAGTAGGGTTTCCTGTCAGACATCTGAAGTTGAGATTGCTGTGAGGAAGGAGTACACAGACCTAGCAAGTAGATCTTTCTAGGTAGCTTGTTGTTGTTGTTTTTATTTTTATTTTTTTTTCTCATAAGTAGATGTATATTGGTAGTAGTTGTACTACTTAGAAGAACAAATTAGCATCTTTCTGTTGAAGATGACCTCTTGTCCTTATCTACGCCTATCAGCGAGTCCCTGAGACTATCAGATTTTCAATTTTTAATTTAGCCTAGTGTCTCATAGGCTGGAGTTGAGGGAACTTGCTTTCAGTGCCTGTTAGATAGGAGGTTTTCTCTGAAATTGAATCCAGTCCTCCACTGTCAAAAGCACAGTTTTGGTAATATGAAGAAGTTTTCAAATTATAGCCTCAGAGTTAATGAAGGGAGATTAAGCCAAAAACACAAAACCAAAACAAACAAAAAACCCTGAACCCCCAAATCCCCTAATGCTGATTTTCACAGAATCACAGAATTTCTAGGTTGGAAGAGACCTCAAGATCATCGAGTCCAACCTCTGACCTAACGCTAGCAGTCCCCACTAAACCATATCCCTAAGCTCTACATCTAAACATCTTTTGAAGACTTCCAGGGATGGTGACTCCACCACTTCCCTGGGCAGCCTGTTCCAGTGCCTCACAACCCTTTCAGTGAAGAAGTTCTTCCTAACATCTAACCTAAAACTCCCCTGGCTCAACTTAAGCCCATTCCCCCTCGTCCTGTCACCAGGCACGTGGGAGAACAGGCCAACCCCCACCTCGCTACAGCCTCCCTTGAGGTACCCATAGAGAGCGGTAAGGTCGCCCCTGAGCCTCCTCTTCTCCAGGCTGAACAAGCCCAGCTCCCTCAGCCGCTCCTCGTAGGACTTGTTCTCCAGGCCCCTCACCAGCTTCGTCGCCCTTCTCTGCACCTGCTCAAGCACCTCGATGTCCTTCTTGTAGCGAGGGGCCCAAAACTGAACACAGTACTCGAGGTGCGGCCTCACCAGAGCTGAGTACAGGGGGATGATCACCTCCCTAGCCCTGCTGGTCACACTGTTCCTGATACAAGCCAGGATGCCATTGGCCTTCTTGGCCACCTGAGCACACTGCTGGCTCATATTCAGCCGACTATCCACCATCACTCCCAGGTCCTTCTCTGCCTGGCAGCTCTCCAACCACTCCTCTCCCAGCCTGTAGCTCTGCTTGGGGTTATTGCGCCCCAGGTGCAGGACCCGGCACTTGGCCTTGTTGAACTTCATGCAGTTGACCTCAGCCCATCGGTGCAGCCTATCCAGATCCTCCTGCAGAGCTTTCCTACCCTCGAGCAGATCGACACATGCGCATAGCTTGGTGTCATCTGCATTTTAAACCTTTTTGAACCATACTGCTGTAATGATTAATTCTATGAATTTCAGACTGAAACTATTCACAGCGAATTTATACCTGTTCATGGGTGTCAGTATTCACCTTAAATAGTTGTGATTTTTTTTTCCCTTTTGCTGATGTTCACCCTCATGGTGTATTTGCAGTTGTAAGTCTCTTCTCTGTTAACCTTGATTTTTTGGAAACTGTAAGCCAAGGTTTTAGTGTGCTTTTGTATGAAAGCTGCTGCATTCTGGTGATTATCCTTCATAGTCCTCCTTTCTGTGCTTGTTGCAAGTTAATCTTCTTTTTACGTTTGGATGATATGGTATGTGCAATTACAGACGATGCGCTCAGCGACTGGAATGATGTCAGTTCTGGTAAAGGATGCTGCAAGGGTCACGTTTGCTATTTTCAGTGCTGCATCATATTGATTGTTCACTGCTATATCGTGATTGAGAGAGAGTCAGGTCTCTTGTTTCCCAGCTTGTGAATTCAGAATTCTATTTAAATGTTTGCTATTAGTTTTTAAGGACATACCCTTGTGCTTGACAGGTTTGCATTTCAAACTATTCTCACCTTGAACAATTTGTTCCTGTATATGGTGTTGCTCTTCTTAATTGATGATGCCTGCTTGCTTTGAGTTACTAGGTTCATCTGTACGTTTACTCTTTTTGTTTTGTTTGTTATACTTATTCATGCAGATGATACTTGACCTCAGTCTTGAGTTGGAAGAAGCTGGTTTTTGGTTACTGGCCCACATCTATTACCTTATCAAAAAAAACCAAACAGCTTTGCTGGCTCTGTCTAGGCCAGTTCTTTTCTGGAAGCAGCTCTTTTACAAGCTCTTTGTTTTTTAACTCTCTCTTTGGTTCAGTGTCAATAACCTATGGAACGTAATATAGTTGAGGGAGATGATATCTATCTTCTGCCTGGTAATTTCTGTATCCATTTATTCTTTCCATGCTCTAAGCTCTTTTATATTGATTCATACGATTTTAAAAGCACACATCACCTCCTTCCACTCCTTAAGTCAGTATATTTGATCTCTTCAGTCATGTAGGGCCTCTGTCAATGTGTGTGTTGAGTTTGCGTGGCAAGGGTGTTGTAGCAGGGGGTCTGCCAGACCTTCATATAGTACTGCTTGATAGTTCTTCCAGACCTGAGGGAGATTTTTTTTTTTTTTTTTTCAGATTGCTGCACGTTTCTTTCTTATGTATTCAGCCTAATATTCTCCAAAATTCTGAATTTAGTAACTTGAACTACAGTGATTATTAATACCATACTTCTGTTCTAGTTTTCCATCCTGTCTTTTCTTTTGAAATATTAAACTCATTAAGGAAGAAAATACTTACATGTAAGTAAGATGTATATCGATACTTCGTAGCCTTAGAAAGCCCAGTAACTAGAGAATAATCTTCAGCACTTGTCAGACTGAACTACTTCTAGCCTGCAGAAAATTAGCAGGTCATGTTTGACTTTTTTATTAATGTTTTAAGTGCTGTGACTGATTAAGTTATTGTATAAGCTGGAAATGAGACATTTCAACATGTTGGTTTGACTTCAGAAATTACTTTTCTGTGGGATGAGTTGGGAGAGACTGCGTGCTTCTAGATTTATTGAGGGAGAGTGTCTGAGCACTATTGGCATTGCAGCCACCTGTAAATCTGGATGATTTAAAGACTCAGAGACATTGTCTGCGTATTTTGGAAAGTATGGAGATCTGTATGCAACATGTGAGAGTAAAATTGCAAATAAACATATGGAGACAAAGGAGTAGATGAAAGTCAGAATTATTTGAATAAATTTAAAATTTATTTCAAATGACCCCCAAACTGCCTTAAATGCAGTCCAAAATGCTTCAGTTGCATTGCCATCTCTTACTTTTCCATAAAAATGACTACTTTAACTGCTTTAATGTCACTTGGCCATTGCTGTCCTAGCCTTGTTTGCTAACATTCTGAAATACGTTTTGGTAATTTCAGGGGTCCTGAATTTTGCTTTTGTCTCTCCATTCTAGAAATGCTTTCCTAGTTCCATATTACGATGAACACAAGTGTGGTAACACTGGCCATGCTAATTGGGCTTCTAGTGCAGTAGTATATAACACTGTTTTTGTTTTTTTTTTTTTCAGAGTAGAATCATCTTTCTTGAGGTTTAATTGTGATGTATATGATCAGTTTTTACCATAAAGAGATTATTTCGCTGTGGGATTGTCAGAAATGCAAAGCCTTCTCTGACTAAATTTTGCTTTCTAGTGCTTGTACTGTTGTTTAGGAAGCCATGCAGGTTTGAAATAACTTGTAAACTTGATGCATTTCTCACTTATTTTTTATCAGGGCAATCACACGGAGAATAGATAACTAGATTAACAATTTACAAGCACATTGTGGTCTTATTTTTACTTCTTAATCTTTCTACTTGCCAGAGAAGACAATTTTAAAAAGAAAATTGAAGAAAAAAAGGTGGCTGACTTTCAAAAAATAAAAGTGAGAGGATATTATAGGTTGGTTTTCTTACAAGTTGAGGACGCCTTCAGTTTTTCTGTCATCTTGTTTTATTTGATTTCAGATAGCAGTGATAACTTCTGTTTTGCTACATTTTCTTACAGTGGGAGAAATTCCTACATTTTTAAACCTTTTTTAGCCATGCTTGCATGTCACCATAAATTTAAATAAGAAATGTTAAAAGAAATAATTGCACAGAATTAAGTTCTTTATTTTTTCACAGAATGGGAAAGGAGAAAGTGCAGGGTGGTTCTTGTGTTCTTATATTTGTTTTCTTCCACTCTGAGTGGTGAAGCCACCTCTATAACATTTCTTGGCTAAACTTGCTTTTAATTCTCTTTAAGGAAAAGCTGATGGAAAGTTCCATGTACAGGCTCCAAGGAATGGGTGGGGCTTGTGTTTCTTATTGGATTCATCTGTTTTCTTTTTCCCAAGTCTACATGTTCTCACCATATTATTATTATTATTTTTAAGTACAGACAACTTATTTTGCAATAAAATTTTCTTGAAGAAAAGACCTTATCTGTTTAAACTCAGGATGTGGAATTTAATGGTTAAAACTGGTGGTTTGTGTACAGAATTGTTTGAAACGGTACTTATAGTAAGGAAACCTGTGGGAGTGTAAGGGATAGACCCTGTATTCAAAACTGAAAATACATTTGTCTTATTTTTTTCCATTATTTTTCAGAGTTTTGGTGAAGGTGTTCTGCAGTCTATGAAGTCACTGCTACACAGCAGGAAAGAGTTATGCAGTATATCAGCAGATGAATGTGTAAATCGGGAAGAACAAGATCATTTTATTGAGGTTTGGCTTAATATTAATATTTATATATATTTTTGGGGTATGGCAGAAAGTTACTTAGCTTGCAGCAGAATGGGAATAGTGAATGTGAGCAATATTGCAACTTACTGGCTTTTAACTCTCTACCCCAAATTGTCATTCTTGAATTCAGTCACTGTAGTCTTGAAAACAACTGTGACATTTCAAGACGACATTTCTCTGCTTTGTGAAACTAAATAACAAAACGTGTGGACTTTGTAAGAATTGTGTAACTGGGTGTATCGCATTTGTGAGCACTACTGTGATCAGGTTGTATGGACAGTACCCTAACAAAAGTAGCAGAGCATTTTGATCCAGGTCTGAAGATGAACGTTAGTGGATTATTCATATTTACCTTGTGCTCAGCACGAAAAGCTGATCCAGTACAGTGGCTCAGGGCTTCTTGTATATGAATATTTAGGCCAAAAATTAAACAAGGTCTGGTGGTGGAAAAAGGGTTAAAAAACAAATGAACAAACAACAACAAAAAAGTAGGCCTGGACAGAAATCAGGACTATACAGGTAAATCTTGAGCTGTGAGGAGGATGACTAGAGCTGTTTCATTTATAAGACTGGAGAAGCTGGTCTAAGGGAAAATAAAGAGCTAAGAAGCAACATGTACTGTGTATCTCGTATTAAGAGCTTTAGAAGGCTACTGAGTAGTTGACAGGCTTAACAAGGAGCATATAGAAGGGGGTGGTGACCTGAACTGGTCAGAGAGATGGGGAAATGAAGCAAAAAAAGCTCAGAAAATCATTAAGGAAGACTGGTAGTTGGATAAGGAGTAGCATTAGAAGTGTGCCTAGCAGAGGGGAGGGAGGATTGCCTGGACCTCTACGGTGTGTTGCAGACTGGCTGGATAGTGAGGTTGGTGACTGGAAAATGTGTTCAGGGAGCAGGCAAGGAGCTGTTCTTGTGAAAGATGAACCACCCCTCTTTTTTTTTTTTTTTTTTTTTTTTTTTAAAGCAAAAATTGCTAAATAGCAAGTAGCTGGCAGCAGTTGGTATGCCTGTAACGATGGTCCCTATGGAGAATGATAGCTTTCTATATTTAGTTACCTTATTAGCTCAAACAATTAAGAGCCTTGTGGTTGAAATGTAAGAGGGTTGATAGAAGGACCACAGAACAGGTGTTTTTTGTTCTTATAAAAATATAGAGAAAGACATCTATATACAGAAAATTATTAAAAGAAATCATTAGGACTGTGAAGGTAATTGCTTAAACTTACAAAAACTAGATTTAGGCTTCCTGTGCCATTTCAGTTGAGCACCTCTGCGCCCATGGATTTTGATAACCTTCAAATATAGCTTAGTTTTACTTTAAGTTTATATATAGCTTATATATAGCTTTATATAGCTTAGTTTTAGTTTATAGCATAGGCTTGTCTTACTGATCGCTGGCCCTTCTATCTCCCTGGCCTACTCCCCAACAACTTTTGAATGGCTGCACTATTTTCAGAAATGTTTGTGATCTCAAACGATACTACGTTTCTCTGAAAACTGGAGTTTAGTCATAATAAATCTAAATTAATGTTGTCACTGAGGCAGAAATAGGCAGACTCAGTAGTGTGGTCTCTTTGATGGCAGTTTGCTGGCTAATCAGTGTTCCTACTGACCTGTTAGCCCTCATCAATGCAAAGCTCTAGCTCCTGCATGCTGCCCTGTCTTGCACAATGAAGTATTCTCTGGGAGATGGAAGGGACTGAAATTACTATTTTGAGGAGGAGAAAAGGACATGTAAGAAGACAAAAGAGCATACACCCGCTAAGAAATGGTGTACCCGCTAAGAAATGGATGTACGAGCATCAACAGACCCTAAAGCCTCCTAAAATATTATTCAGAGAACTGCTCTTCCTCTAAGTCCTTAAATAGCTTGGTATTCTTTCATGCCTCTTCTGTGGAGGAATTCAGTTCATATTGTAGGTATTGTGCAGGTAAAAGACGTAGGAATTGAAAGGTGTCTTCCTGTCGTGGTTTAACCCGGCTGGCAGCTAAACACCACGCAGCCGTTCGCTCACCCTCCCCCCTCCCTCTCTGGGACGGGGGAGAGAAATGGAAAGTGAAGCCCGTGAGTTGAGATAAAGACAGTTTAATAAGACAGGAAAATAATAATAACAAAATAATAATAACAATAATAATAATAATGTTACAATGGTGATAATAGGAAAGTAATAATAATATGTACAAACAAGTGATGCACAATGCAATTGCTCACCACCCGCTGACCGATGCCCAGCTTAACCCCGAGCAGTCCGGCCCCCTCCCCCCGGCTAGCCACCCCTATATATTGTTTAGCATGACGTCAGATGGTATGGAATACCCCTTTGGCTAGTTTGGGTCACCTGTCCTGGGTCTGTCCCCTCCCAGCTCTTACTGCACCCCCAGCCTGCCTGTTGGCAGGACAGAGCAAAAAGCTGAGATGTCCTTGGCTTGGTATAAGCACTGCTCTGCAACAATTAAAACATCGGGGTGTTATCAGCACTCTTCTCATCCTAAGCCAAAACACAGCATTCCACCAGCTACTAGGAAGAAAATTAATTCTGTTCTAACTGAAACCAGGACACTTCCGGATACTGTATGGATAAAAAAAAAAAAAAGTAGGAGCTGATGGATGTATCAATTGAAAAGGATTGTTTCATAGTTAGCACAGTGAATATGGTGCTGCAGAATTGTAATTTAGCAAGAGCTCTTTGGAATGTTACTGCAAAGTGTTTCATTTAGGATTTTGTCATAACTGAAGTAAGGATAAGTGGATGTAAAGAAAAAGATGCTTTTGGGGGGCAGAGGAGTTTTCAAGCATGACACTGACTGAAATAAATCAGAATTTTTAATATTTAGTATGATTTCAGTTTGAAAGGAGGCTTATCATTTCATTGTGTGACAAAACATACAACTTACTTGAAACTCAAATATACTACAAAACAATTGTTTTTCAGCCATTTCTTTTTCTACTTCTTTCGTAGTTCCTATATATGCACAAGCAAGTTGCTAAAACGATTAGTAAGTGATAAGCATAGAGGTGTGCTTTGCTAATTTTAGGCGTGAGAACCATTTGACTACTTTATATAAACAGGGAGTAGGTGTCAAAAATTTAATGTGAAAAGTTGGGGATGCCCCATACCTGGAGGTGTTCAAGAACAGGCTGGATGGGGCTTTGAGCAACCTGGTCTGGTGGGAGGCGTCCCTGCCCATGGCAGGGGGTTGGAAATAGTTGATCTTTAAGGTCTCTTCCAACCTAATGTGAGCTGTGACTTGAATATGAAGAATCCATTCTATTGCATAGTGCTCTAAAATAATTGAATCCAAGCCTTATCACATTTAACTGCAGATATCAGTGGAAGCATTTATTCTTTGTGTACCAGTTATTACAACCTTGTTTTGAAAATAAATGCTTTGGGTTTTTTAGTAGTATGCAGTTACGCTATTGATGAGTCATTAGGGAAATATTAAATGAGAACTGAGGAACTCTGGCATTGGAAACAAAGTTTGAACAGGTGGTTGTAACATAGGTCATGAGCTGACACTAAAGAATGAAGATAATACAAAAGATTTGCTGCCTTTGATCTGTTAGTGTTGAATGATACAAGATGCCTGTAGGCAGAATAGGAGACTGTAATCACCTGTCTACAAGCCCAAAAACCATAGGTATGGTTGACATTTCTTACATATACCAGGTTCTTGAGTCTGACAAGAGCTTTTTTTGGGGGTTGAATATTTTAATCCTTTCAATTTAGGGGTTATTCTATTTGGATATTGCATACAAAGAAGTGGATTAAAACACACCTGCTGTCTTTTGGCCTGAGGCTAATCAGTTCACGTGGTAAATAGTCTAGGTGTTAGCACTGTACTCTCTTCAGTATATCCAAATGCGTTGTAGTTTGTTAGCATGGACAGATTTTAGATTGGAACTGGTTTGTATGTGTACAGCTTAAAGCACTGATCTTTGCTAAATCATGTTTATTTTAATAGACTGAATGGGACATGTATGGGTTGATAAATTTATACCAGCCCATAAGCCATTAGAAAATGTTCTGTGTAGTGGGTTTTACATGTTGTATGTGCCCTTTAGCCTGATCTGATATTTACAAGTCAAATATTATAGTGTTAACTGTTTATATGTAAGACTCTGCACTACTGTTCAGGCAAGTTAAGCTACCCAAATGTATGTTTTTTCTGGTGGTAGAATGAAACTTTATGATAAAATATGCTACACTTCTACTTTTCTCTAGGAAATCTACAAAGTTCTATTCTGTTTCTTTAATATTGTTCATGTGTTTATTCTACAGATTACATTTATAGGTTTTGCTGAAGAGATGGATACTGCACATTTGCAGGTATGGCATGTCTATCCGGATTGGAAAACAATGTGCTTCAGCACTGGTGATTTCTTCTAAGTAGTACACAGCTTGTTGGATAGAGGAGTTTTGATTTTTGAGAAATGAAGTATGTTTACATTCAGCATTTAGAAGCATAACAATTTTAAACAGGTTTGAGAGGTTGAATATAATTATTTTAACGTCATCACTAGAGTTTCTGTATCTATTTTAAATACAGCCTGAAGGAGTCTTTGTATTGGAATGGTCTGAAGTGGCATACTTAAATTGCATGTAGTTTTTTTTGTTGTTGTTAAAAACTATCAATATTTTTGCTTACGACTTTCTTAATATTTGTGCTTACTAATACAGTACAGTTGCAGTGTGCAAAGCTAGAAGTTCTCTGAATTGACTGCTAGCCATGGAGTTGCTATTATTTCTGGAGAGTTAGATGAGGAAATATTTGAAGAGGGAAGTGTAGCCAATTAGTGGTGTTGTCATACAATTTTAAGAAGTTAAGGATTTATTTCTCTTGCGCAACTTGCATGTCAGTATAACACCATAACGTGTTTGTAGTACTACTCCACACTTTGTCTAGATCTCAGTAGGGATTGCTGTAATGGTTTGCTGGTGTTTAAAACGTCTGTTAAACAATAGAAACTATGAATCCATTTGTGTTCAGAATTGTACCTGTATTGCTAATTAATAAAGTTATAGTCTTGCTAAATATTCTCTCAAGTATGGGTGAGAGCTATTTAATTATATAGAGTTAGATGACATTTATACAAAAATCAGGCTGAATAGGTTTATGAAGACTTGCTTTGTACAATATAGATGCGTACTGTTTAGATTGCTTTGAAAAAAAAAAACAAACATAAATCTTTCACAAGCCTTCTCTGTATTTTCAATAAATATAAAAGTATCTGAGATAATGCTGAAAAAGAAAAAGCCAATGTTCCTTTTTCTATAATAGTGGACCATAGCACCATTCCAATAAAGCATGCTAAGAGCATGCAGAGATCCACTGAGATCAGTCTTCTGAATGTATCTGGGTACTTTGTACAATGTGCAGTTGCTTTTTGGTGCTTCCAAGATTCGTCTTTGTGACGTTTAAGCCTTTTCTGTCCCATGAGAAACACTGGAAATTCTTCTTTTGGTAGAAGAGCAAGTTAAAGATTTGTGGATTGAATTATTTGTGGAAAAGAGTTTTATACCAGAGCTCAGGAGAGTAAGTAGAGAATAGAGTAATAAATAGTGGATAAAAGAGAAGCTTTACCAAAAGTAGCAGCTGTTAATATTTGGGGAGGATATGAGATCAAAACCTCTTCATTATTTTTCACTTAGTTTTTTTCACTTCATGTTCTCAATGTTTTCATATATGAAAATCAGGAGTTGGCAGCTGTTTCTGCAGAGCTTCCAGATGTTCTGAAATCGCTTCAGTTGTGCAAACTAAAAGAAAACGAGGTTGTTTTTCTAAAAGATGTAAAGAAGACCTTGGTAAAAACAAAACATCAGGTAAATATTTTGTTGTCTTCTGTGTCTGAAGTACAGAGTTATATTGCCTTAAAGAGGTATTATTTGGCCTCTTAAAGAGTTTAATAATATCATGCTTTGTTTAGCTTGTATTTTTGGGCTGCAGTAGTATTAATGTTACATTTCTGTGTTTTTGTTTTTGTTTTTTTTTGCTTAAAATGAATGTTAGAAAATCTCAATTGTTTTTTTCAAGTACAGTTAAGTACCTGTATTATTAACTCAAAATATCTACAATGCTGATCCAGTCCTTTTGCTCAACTATAGTCCCTTTTACTGCCAATTTGGAAAGAAGGTGAAACTTGTTAAATTGACAACTCTGCTCTGCTCTGCTCTAGCTTACATCTTCTGCAGACTTCCCCCCTTGAAACAGAGATGCCAAGAAATTATGAGAGTGTCAGGTCTTCATAAAACTCAGTGGGTTCTTTTCTTCTCCAGTCACATGTTGTTAAAGCAACTTTATGCAATGTTGCCTTGCATGGTAAAATTAAATCATGTTGCATACAAGTTTTTTTATATATTGAAACATATAATCTGTAAACTGAAATAATGTTCAGCACAAACATGCTCTTGAAATTCTGTCTTTATGGATTTTTTAACACGTGTGTTCTTTAAATAGATTCATGACTGCATATTATCAGGGTTGTATTATACAACCTCTTTTGTCTTATAGCAATGACTTATTCAGATTGCAGAGGTCATTAAAATGCCAAATGATTTTAACGTCTAAATTTTTAGACGTTTATTTTCTTAGCTTTAAAATACTTGTAAATTGTTTACTGTTCATAAAATGTGTTGAGGGAATCTGTTGTTATTCCTGACAGTTGAAGTTATTCAAAGATTGTTATACTGGTTTTCTTGTTGCTCTTTTTCAAGAATCAGCTTCCTGAAGTGCTTTGTGTGATGCGACTGTCTCCTTCATTCCCAAGGATCAAAGCAGATTATGTATTTACCTTGCTGAGCAAGTATACCACAGGCCTAAGATACGCAATTGAAAAAAAATCATTGCAAAAACATCGAACAGAGACATCCCGTACAGAAGATGATGATACTAATCAGTCAGTCTCTTCAATTGAGGATGATTTTGTCACTGCTTTTGAGCAGTTAGATGAAGATGAACCTTCAAAGACGCAAAGTGTTGGTAAGTTATTGCATGCTGTTGTAAGAATTTTAATTGAAATTTAGGCTGTCAGAATGTTATGAGAAAATAATGTAAATAAATATATATTTTTTACATTTGTATTTTGTAAAGGGGTATTATACAACTGTAAATTTAATTTTTGAGGCTGTTCTTTTCACAACAGTTTCATAAACCAAATCATAAACCAAAAATTCTAACCTCTGTGTCACATGCAGATAAAATAGCATCTTGTTCTACCTTGTGCTAAAAAAACAAACAAACAAAAAAACAAAACAAACAAAAAAAACCATGAATTTCAATCGTTAGTATAATAGGATTTGGAAAAAAATATTGCTTTAATTATGAAAGATGAGTTAGTGTATTGTAACAATTGGAAGTCCAGCCGTTGCTATCAAAGTCTGTCCAAAGTGTTCTGCTTTTCTGTATAAACTCTGGGTTTTGAAGCCGTTGTTTTTTTCTTTTCAGGTACATGCAGCTTTACTACTCGAAACCATCGAGATGCTGCTTCACAGACCATCCCTGCTCAATGTTTAGAAGCTGTTGACTCAAAGACCTCTGTGGGTTCTGTACGTCGAAAGTCATCTGCAAGATCTTCTGCTTTGATTGATATTTTGGGACTTAAGGAAATGTCTTCAGTAAAAAATTCAGTTACAACCTCAATTTCTGATCCTTGGATACAAAGGAGTTTCTATAAGCCATATAATCCTTCTGATCAAGGTGTTAATTTGTTATGTAAAACGCTGTTTTCCTCTTCTCCAGCTGAATCCTCAGAGTCAGATTGCTCCAGCCCAAGCCCCATTATTTTCTTAGATGAAGAAGGATATCAGAAAAGCTTGAAAGCAAAGCTCCAGCTACCAAAAATTCCAGTAGTGAAAGATGGTATAGAGGATTCAGACTCAGAAGTCAGTGAATTTTTTGATAGTTTTGATCAGTTTGATGAACTAGAACAAACCCTGGAAAAGTCTGGTAAAGCTATTAGGGATCCCGTCCTAGGGAATCCCTCCCAGAAAAGGAGGGCTGCCCATGAACAACTGTGTTCTACAAGCATTACAATGAATCCTCAGAAATTCAAGTTTGATCGTCCTACCCTCCCAGCCAATGTAAAGAAACCAACTCCTCGCAAACCAGAATCACCATACAGCAGCGTTTTTGATGTCCCTGATTCCCCTCGCCCAGTTAAAACATCGGGGGAAGAGAACGGGGGCTTGTTCAGCCCTATTAGATCATCGGCGTTCAGTCCGCTAGGGAGCTGTGGTTCTTCTGAATGCTTGTGTCGTATGAGTCTTGGTGGAGACGAGACAGGTCAAAACCACCCTGATGCACTTTATAATACTTACTCAGAATATGCTGATAGTGTTTCATTTGAAATACTGGGTTCTGTTTTTCATTCTGACTCTTCATCGGAACAAGTATGTGCAGGAAATGATTCCAAATGCAACAGGATTGCTGTGAAAGAAGAAGGTCAAGCTACAGATCTCAAAATTAAAACTAGCAAGGAGCCAGATAAACAAGTGAAATCTAAGCATAAATCATCAATAATTCGAGATAGCATTCAAAAATTTGCAACTGAGTTAGTTGAAAAAAGTTTTGGCAGTGCTTTTAAGGACCTGCAAAAAGGTGTTTCTTCATGCACCAACGCACTTTGTCACTTGGCTGCTAGGTTGACTTCTTCGGTCTTTCAAATGGCTTTCTATGAGATTGGAAGACGGAGAGCAATCTCCCTGAAGGAGCGTGCCATTAATGGGCTAGCAAACTTTTTGGTGAGCGAAGCTATAACTGGTGCTTTGAAAGAACTGCGGCACGTGAAGAAGCAAATATTTACCAATACTGTTGCACGGTTTGCCGCAGACCTTGCTGAAGAACTTGTGTTTGAAGGAATCATGGAAGTATGCCAGTTTTCATACCCCTCGACACCTACAGTTGCACAGCCTTCTTCATTTGATTATGAAGACAAGGTGGTGAGATCCTATGCCAGAGATCTGTCTGAATCTGTCATTCAGGAGGCTTTTATTGAGCTATCCCAGGTTGATGTGACCTTCACCACACAAGCAGCCATCAGTGTTTCCATGGACAACATTAAATATGTGAGTGCAGAAAGTATGTTAGAGTCAACACGGACTTCCACGTTTTTGCCAGATTTTAATGACAGGGTAGCACTGAATCCAATCCAAGATTCCAAGAAAGAATATACAGTACAGCAAGCACTGTTTTGTACCTCTGGTGTTGTAAGTTCAATACCTGTGCCCTTAGCCGGAAGAGCTCTTTGTCAACATCAGTTTTCCTCTGATGCTTATAAAGCAAAAGTATGCACTGCTCTGAATTCTGATAACAATATGAAAGTGTACAACGACTGCTCTCATCCATTTTTCACGAGCAGAAAAAGAGAGGAGGAAGTCTCTTCTTTCAGAAATATATACCTAACTTCAGATCAGAATCAAAGTACTGAAAATAATCCATTGCTCTTACATAACCAAAACGATACCAAACAAT